>NC_049181.1:0-1250000 GCF_009769625.2 Cygnus olor
GGCAGGCAGAGAAGGAACCCAAGACTCTTAGCCATGCAACTCCTGAGAATCGCAGCTTACAGTTAGTGAGTCATTGTCTTCTGGTCTCACAGGATGAGGCAGAGGTATAATTAATTCCTTCTCCATCTCTCTGGAAAGAGCTTTTCTCCTATCTGTGACAACGGAAAAAAAAAAGTTGTGATCATGGGAGTCATTACACAAAGCCACACTCTGTGAATTCACTACTACAGTTAAGACCATTTTTAGTCAAAAAACACCTCGGCAGCAATGTTACCACTGCAAACATAGCGCTGCGAGAAAAATTCAACTCAAGATAAAGGACAGGGCGAGCTAAAAAGACGAATGACGTGACCAAAGGCAACTGCAACAACCATCTGGTAGATGGTTGTCCACAGCCCTCGGATTTCATGGTCGTCTTTCCTGACGAATGAATCCTGGAAGAACAAAAAGATACAAAACGTGTCCAGAAAAGCCTTTGGGGATACTGCTGAAAGGAAAACCAAACCAAAAACTAGGAACAGCAAGCAGCGCGTACGTTGGTTCTGTTAACAGAGTAACACTAACGTACTAGTAGTTTCCACGTTCTTTGCCCTCTACCTTGAAAAAGTCACCCAATTCTGTCAGTGTTCACCGTCACCTTTTTTTTTTTTTTTTTTTTTTAAATTTTCATGTGGACATCTGAGGAAAACATTTCGAGTCCCTGTCATCAAGGGAGAAGAGGAGAGAAAAAAAAAAAAAAGAGATGAATGAGGGGGGAAGAAGCGCAGCCATTCCTTTCCTCAGTAACGCATGCAAAAAGCTCAGGCGCTCGGCAACAATGTGCTTTGAAAGACAAAACACAGAAGAAACTGCACATTATTTAATCTCAGCTGTAGAGTCACATGTATTTGTACCTGCTCATTTATTCATCCACCAGTTTATTTTGCTACAGACGCTACAGAACGTAGAGACTGCGAGGTTACTACTACCTTTTGTAACCGATGCGATCTTCGGTAGGAATAGCTATCTAAAAGAGCCAACAAAATCCTGTCCTGGTTTCAGTTAGGACAGAGTTAATTAACTCTGTCCTAACTGTAACCAGGACAATCCCCTTCGTCGACAGCCATCTGGACTTTTATCGTCTAATAACAGTCCTACAAACATCCCCCGGGATGCTCAACTTCAGAAACTTTCCGTTCCACTTGAGGCAGAACAAGCCCTTACCCTGGACACCTTCACCTGGCTCTCCACTGCTAGCAGGGTAGCGCTCTGATACTGTCCAGTATGCGCTGCAGCCTACTCGCTTACACGTATTTACTGCGGCCTTGTTCGATACGCTCACAGAGAGACCCGTGAAAAATCCACCCTTTCTTTGAGAAAAGTAAATAAATACATACATACATACGACACGGTAAGGAAGAAAAGTTGAACACACAGGATGCAGTCCTTTGCCGAGGGGCAGATCCAACATCAGCACAAGGAGCTTTGGGGCACGTGAGCGATCATCTACACCAGCCATCGGGACAAGCCAAATGCACGCACACGAGCCTCGATTTAAAAAAAAACAAAACAAAAAAAAAAAACAACACGTTAAGTTCCTTTATAGCTTATGGAAGTAACAACCTTCAGCTTAGATGCAGTTGGATTGCATCAGCTTAGGGACTGCCTCCTTCAAAATGCACAGGGGGGTGGGAAAACCAGTCTCGAAAACCTGTTGCCTAACAGGAGACTGTTGCCTGCTCCTCCATAGGTTACATTCTTCCAAGCATCGTTCTGTTCCTGGATTTTACCAGCCACAACGCGATGGTCCCACCGGCATGAGTCGGGGACGCTTCGCACGGGGTTTATTTGACGCTGAAGTAAGCCTTCTGCGTGTCATAAGTGAGACCACGCAATTTCTGGTCTATCAAAAATATTTTATTAATTAAGTAAGCAGGCACAAGCAAAACAGCGCTGGGCGGCCAGGGAGTCTCCGCTCCGCAACGGCACGCAACTTTCCTTTTTTCGCATCGCTGTTTTATAGCATCCAAGTTCCTGTTGAATCTCTTGAGGCTGCGCAGTCCGTTGTTGGGGGGTCGTCGCTCCTCTCTGTGTTCATGAGTTATGCTCGTGCTCAGGAAAGGGGGTAGTGAAGCGATGCCTTGCAATCACAGAGTCTTTATTTCATCAAGGATGTTTGCCCAGCACCCCCTTCCCCACTATCTACTTTCTTAATCCTCCCCCTTAACAAGGCCATAAATTGTGAAACCTTATCTTCTCAGTATATTCTCTGCATTCCTTTTAGAGACAATGAACAAACACCCGCTAATTTATCACAATCCCTCCTTTTTCTTTTTCTAACAAATTTTGTTCATTGAATTTCTGAAGCACTAGTTTGCTCAACATTAAGGTTTCTGTGTCATCTTCCTCTTGTTCAAGAGATTCATATTTGGTGCGTATAAGCATAAGGTGAGCTGCCTCTAATCGGCTTTTTACAATCGCGATTACTCGATTAAATATGCATGGTCAAAAAGTTAATGCTAATATAAGCAGCAGCAAAGGTCCTGTTAAAGTCGATAGTAGTGTGGTAAGCCAAGGCGAGTAATTAAACCAGGATTCGTACCAATTCTGGCGGGCTTCATTTTCCCTTTTTCGTTTTTCCAACCCTTCTCTCAATTTGGTCATTGTGTCCCTCACTACTCCAGTGTGATCAGCATATACACAACACTCCTCTCATAGGGCTGCACACAATCCTCCTTTCTGTAGGAAAATCAGATCTAATCCTCTACGATTTTGTAGTACTACTTCAGATAAGGATCGCACAGATTTCTCTAAAGCTGATATAGATTGCTCGATACGGGCCAAATCCTCATCTACAGCAATGCGTAGAGAAGTAAATTCTTGGCTTTGTTTTACCAGAGAGGTAATTCCAGTTCCGGCTCCTGCAGCCCCCAGAATCATCAGAGTGGCTAAAGTAACAGCCGTAATAGGCTCTCTCCTCCTTAAGTGATTTTTTGCCATAGCATGTTGGATGTACATATACTCCTCAGAATGGTAAAGAATCCTAGGTATAATTACTACCTGTACACAAAAATCATGTGAAGAGTTAAACAATTTTAAAGATAGACATGGTGTTACCCCTAAAGACGAACATACCCATCTAGTGTTCTTTGCAGGAATTAACCAGTTATGTGACTGATACCCATTTTCAGTAATATTACATAAATCCTTTTTCCCTTTTGGAACTGTCCCTACACATCTACCTTTTCCCGTAACCTGAGTTAGTGTTATCCCAACCTCCTGTCCCCAGCTACATTTGTAGGGACTAGTTTCGTTCGAATACTCAGGGGTCCCCATATCCCCTATTGCTTCGTAGTACGGAGGCCTAATACTAACACACAGCCAACACCCTCTTGTTATGTCCGGGTTGGTTTGATTAAGCACTTGGAAACTAGCATTTATGACTTTCCACATGCCACTTATAGGGGCAACCATATCTCCCTCTGTAACACTAGGGAATTGGGTCAGAGAGGATGTTGTTTCGGTCACACTCATGCTTTTGCTAGATTGTGTGGGGTGGGGCACCGTATAAAGTGGTCCCAAACTTCGGTTGGACCCCACGGGTCGCGGTGCCTCTGGTAGCCTATTTTTCTTAATTAGAATAAATCCTCCTCTGTCGCCCGCATGCTCATAATATCGTATTCCCCAAGTTCTTCCAAAAATCCATCCCTGATCCATAGGGTTAGTTACATTTATCCATAAAAATGTGCAATTTCCCCCAACGAGGGGAGCCCCACGAATCCCCCTTGCTACTCTGCGGTTTATACAGCCCTTAGGTCCAAATTGGACAGCTAAATATTTGTCTTTTTCCCCACCTGGATTCCATGCTGAGGCAATAGTCTCACATCCCCAGGAAGCGCAAAAATACTGAGCTGGGGCATTACAGTAACCTTTTCCTGGATGGGAGGCTGGACAAAGATAGAAATCTGATCGATTATTGCACGGTTCTACGGTTGTTATTTGCAAAGGTCTGTCTTAAAACTGGGGGCACCAGCCGTAATGATTTGTTGTACCATAGTGGTGTCTTCCCTCTTATCAGACTCCACTGGAAAGGCTGGTGTGGGTGGTGTTGAGTCGCTATGCAGAGGTGATCACTGCGAGGACCCCTAAATACCAATAGGAATGGCCGAGACCCATTTTTCCCCACTAATTCACTCCTCTGCCTTACTCGTCAGTTGGGTTGCAACCAACTACGAGGTCTTAGTTCTTCTCGGCAGCAGTAGTGTTCTTCAGGGGAGGGCCTTTGCCTTAACCCACAATACTTATCGGGTCCGTCGCAAGGTGAGCTTCAGATCGTCAGTTCCCGGAGTAACCTCCCACTTTTCATCGCGGATGGGTCCCTTAATGCGGCTGGCGTGTGTCCATCCCTTTTCCACAGTTCGAACAGCAGTTTCTGTAGTGAGCAGAACAACATAGGGACCTTCCCATTGTGGTGTCAGTGAAACTTCTTTCCATGTCTTTACCAGGACTTTATCTCCCGGTCGTCTTTTATGTATTGTCATGTCCAGTGGGGGACGCTGTGCAACTAGGCCCTTTTTCTGCAGTTCCTTGCGCCTATTCATTAATTGTATTAGATAGGATTTTAATTGGGCATCTTGCAAATGGGGGTGATCAGGGGGTACTTCCGAATCATAAGGCATGCCATACAGCATTTCAAAAGGCGAGATTCCCAGATCGGTCCTGGGTTGGGTGCGTATATTTAGCAAAGCTAGTGGCAAGCATTTTATCCAGGAAGCCTTTGTTTCTAGCATCAGCTTAGTCAGTTGCCTTTTAATTTCCCCATTCACTCGTTCTACTTTTCCTGAACTTTGAGGATGCCAGGGAGTATGATATTCCCAATTGATTCCCAAAGCTTTCATAGTATCACGGGATATCTTAGATACAAAATGTGGTCCCCTGTCAGAGTCAATTGTTTCCACAACCCCATATCGGGGAATTATATTTTCTAACAATATTCTCACCACGGTTTGCGCAGTAGCTCTTACCGCAGGAAATGCTTCAACAAAATTAGTGAAGTGGTCTATAATGACCAATAAATATTTATATCTTCCTGTTTTTGGAAGTTCAGTGAAGTCCAATTGAATTTTTGCAAAAGGTCGGTGAGCCAATTCCCGTCCACCGGGAACTCTTCTCCGCATGTGCTGAGCATTTACCCTCCGGCAAGTTATGCAGTCATTCACAATTCTTTTTGCTATGTTATATACCCCTATACACATGTAATTTGTAGCAAATTGATCTACCAACGCCTGAGTACCCCAGTGTGTACGCTCATGTAGTCTCCGTAGCACCCTCAGAGCCATTGCTTTCGGTATTACCTTACGCCCATCGGTAAGGACCCATCTCCTTTTTCAGTTTCCCTTATTCCCATCTGTTTCATTTTCTGCTTTTCTACAGCAGTAAAGCAGAGCAATGGGAGCGGAATAGGCCCATTCGACCACAGCGATTGAGCCGGTCCACACTTGTAACAATTTTTATAAGGAGGTGTTTCTTTTTCAGAGCAGTTGCACTCTATTCCCTCGACTCCCCACTCACTCCAGCAATCATAGCAGGGGAATTTCTTTAAATCCTTCCCCCTGCCGCAACTCGGACAGTCCGCCCTCTTAGCTATTTCATATACACACATGAGTGCTGCTCGTTTTGCCTCCTGGTCTGCCAAATTATTTCCCCTAATTTGAGGGTTTGTTCCCTTCTGATGGCCCTTGACATGTACCACAGCAATGTTTTTGGTTCCCTTACAGCTTGTAAAACTTGGATAATTAGTTCCTCGTGAATCAGTCCTTTTCCTTGAGAATTAATTAGTCCCCTTTCTTCCCATATTTTCCAAATGTATGGATTATTCCATATGCATATTTTGAATCTGTATATATTGTTCCGCTTTTATTTTTTAACAACTTTAGAGCCCTTAACATAGCATACAACTCGCAGGCCTGTGCTGACCAACTCGGACTCAAAGGGTCTGATTCTATTACCTCGAATGTTTTTCCATTAACCAATGCGTATCCCGATTTTCTTTTACCTTCAATTACCCTTGAGGATCCATCCACGTATATCTGCTCCCCTGAGGGTAATTCCACATCTTCTAAGTCAGGTCTTAATTTTACCTGTTCTTCTATATTTCTAAGACAATCATGTTCGAGCTTCTCTCTCGATTCACCATAAAGAAATTGAGCAGGGTTCTGTACTGAGGTTGTTTCTAGTGTTAATTTGGGTGACGATATCAAAATTCCTTCATATTTCAGCAGCCTTGCATCTGTGATCCACTTTTCAGCTTTTTGTTGCAGCACTCCACGTATGTTGTGGGGGGATATAACCCTGATTTCTCCCCCAAACGTAATCTTTTGAGCTTCCTCCACTAATAGGGCAGCTGCCACCACAACTTGCAAACAGCTAGGCCAACCTCTACTAACGGGGTCTAGCAGTTTGGATAAATAGGCCACCGGTTTTTTACTGTCTGCCCACTCTTGGGCAAGCACACCGTAGGCAGTCCCTTCGGTGCTATTCACAAACAGGAAAAATGGTTTCTTTAACTCTGGAAAACTCAGAACTGGTGGATGCATAAGTTCTTCCTTTAATTTCTCTAATTGCTCCTCATCATCTTTTGTCCATTTGAGTAATCCGTCCTTATTCAGCTTATTGTACAAAAATTTAACCTTCCCACTATAATCTTCTATCCATTGTCTACAGTATCCGGTCAGCCCTAGCAATTGTCGTACCTGTCTTTTAGTAGTTGGGGCTTTTATTCCTAGAATTCCATTAACCCTTTCAGGATCTAATTTCTTCGTCCCTTTATTTAATAAATGACCTAAGTATTTTACTTCCTCTTCTACAAACTGCAACTTTGACTTTGAAACCTTTAATCCTTGTGACCCCAGAAAATTCAGCAAGCTGATACTTGCTTGTCTTACAGCATCCTCATCTTTTCCTGCTAGTAGCAGATCGTCCACATATTGAATCATTGTTGTGCCAGGTGTCCTGTTAAACTCTTGTAAAATTTGCTCCAGGGCCTGCCCAAACAGGTTTGGAGATTCCGTAAAACCCTGAGGCAAAACTGTCCACCTTAATTGTTGTTTTCTATGTGTATCTGGGTCTTCCCATTCGAATGCAAAATAGTCCCTAGATTTTTCATCCAGGGGGCACGCCCAAAATGCATCTTTCAGATCGATTACGCTATACCATCGGTCGTCTGGATGCAGTTGGCTTAACAGGGTGTGTGGGTTTGCCACCACTGGGAACCTGGTAACGGTTCTTTTATTAATTTCCCTTAAGTCATGTACTAATCTATATTTACCGTCTTTCTTCTTTACTGGTAAGATGGGAGTGTTGAAAGAGGACATACAGGGCTCCAATAGCCCTTGCTGTAATAACCTTTGGATTTCGGGTTTTAACCCTCTCCTACCTTCTTCTGAAAGGGGGTATTGTTTCACCCTAACTGGTATTTCTGGTCTGTTTATGGTCACTTTGAAAGGTCTAATATTTAATTTTCCCACGCTCTCTGAGGTATACCAGACCCCAGGATCAATATTGCTTTGTCTTCCACTCGAAGCGGGCACAGCTTAATTTCTAACCTTCTACTTATCACTTCTAACCCTATCCCTAACTCTATTATTAAGTCCCTACCTAACAAATTATATTCGGCCTCTGGTACTAGCAGCAGAGATCCCTCACTCACTTTAGAATCAGATTCGATGGTTACTTCTTTTATAACAGGGACCCCAAAAGGCTCCCCCTTTGCTCCAATCACTTGTACTTTTTCTGCAGAGGCCCTACATCCAGTGGGTAAGGTTTGGACTGTTGATCTTTCAGCCCCTGTATCTATGAGGAATTCTACTTCCTCACGCTGGGGACCTACTTTCAGTGTTATCAAGGGCTCGCTTTTATCTCGGGTCCCCAGCAAATAGAGCCCCTGACACCCCTATTCACTCTTAAACATCTTCTCATCTTCCTTTCTTTGTCTGCACTCCCTTTTCATGTGACCCCTTTTATTACAGTAAAAGCAGATCACATTTCTTTGTTCCTGGCCACTCTTCTCTTCCTTTCTGAATTTCCCATTCGTGGGACTGAACCCTCGATTCGGCCCGACTCCTCTCTGTCCCTCTCGTACCACTGCCACCATCATACGTACTCGTTTCCGCTCCTTCTCATCCTCCCTACGAACATATGCCTTCTGTGCTTCCCTCAGGAGTTCATCCAACCCTTTGTCCTGCCAATCCTCTATTTTTTCTAATTTTCTCCTAATGTCTATCCATGATTTTGCTACAAACTGGGCCTTGAGCAACGCCTCCCCAACCGGGGTTCCAGGATCTAAGCCACTGTATAACTGCAAGTTTTTTCGCAGTCTTTCTAACCATTCTGTCGGGGTTTCATCCTTCTTTTGTTGCTCATTGAAGGCTTTATTTATATTTTGTCCTCTAGGGACCGATTCCCGTATTCCTTGAATTATGATAGTTCTCAGGTCTTGCATATGACCTCTATGTACGGGATCTTGATTATTCCAATTTGGTGGCTGCACTGGCCATTTAATATCTGCAGCCGGGCCTTGTTGGTGCTGCTGATCCCAAATTCGCATACCAGCACGCCTAACCATTCCTCTCTCCTCTGATGTAAAGAGGATTCCCAGGATGGATTGTAATTCTTCCCAGGTATATATATTTGGACCCAAGAATTGATCCACTTTCTCGGCTACTCCCAGTGGGTCCTCTAATAAATTTCCCATCTCCTTCTTAAAATCTCTGACATCCCCTGAATTAAGGGGAACAGCCACATACCCCATTCCTGGCTGGGGTCCTCCCATTGCTATTTCCCGCAGGGGATATAATCCTTCCTTTAGGTCAGGTTTTTGACTTCTTGTCCTGCTTCTTGTTACTGGCCCTTGTGCTTCATGATCTGATTCTGATTCTCCTGATACTGTTGACTCAGAGGGTCCATTAAGGACGGGGGCCGTCGGTGCAGGCGGTGGAACATAGGGCGGGGGGTGGTGCTGGAACTTCTAAGTCTTTCCTCTTTTTATCCCGCCCTCCTTTTTCTTTTAGAGGGTATAATTGCGTCCTTGTATCTGAATTTATCCAGAGGTGCGCATACTCACTTTCCTCCAGGCTAAAGGGCTCCTTGGAGTTTACGTAAATATTTAAGGCTTGGCATATCCAATCCTCGAAAGAGCCAAATGGGGGCCAGAAAATGCTGTCCCCTTTTATGGGCTTATTGCCCCATACTTCAATACAATAATAAATCATTTTAACTTTGCTCTTTCCCCGCCTAGAAGGGGAATCACTCCAATGTTTAATCATTACTCCTAATGGACTATCAGAGGGAATAGAGGGTATCCCTACACCACTAGATTCCCTTCCCATGAGGCCAGAAGGCTTACTTTTCTTCTGCCCCATCTTCCGGAACACCTTCACTCACACACACACAAAACACTTCCCCCTTTTCGTGGCCCAGTCCCTCGCGGGATATGGGAACCGCACTACCGAGGGGTCCACACTCGCTTCGTCCGCACTTGGACGTCTCATATGTCGTGCTCCGGGATTCCCAACCCCAACCGAACGGATCACCGGCCTATACTTACCCACCCCGTGGGTCTTCGTTCGGTCTTCGTGCACAAAGATTGCTTGGGGTTACCGGTTTTTATTTGCTTGCGCCTAATTTTAGGATTCGTCAGTGAAGGGCTCGAGTGAGGCTTTCCGTTCCAGGGGCTGCCGAAACCGGCGGGGCGCCTCCCCCGAAAGGATCCCCAGTCAATCCGCCGTCATCCGAGTCACGGCACCAAAATTGTCATAAGTGAGACCACGCAATTTTCTGGTCTATCAAAAATATTTTATTAATTAAGTAAGCAGGCACAAGCAAAACAGCGCTGGGCGGCCAGGGAGTCTCCGCTCCGCAACGGCACGCAACTTTCCTTTTTTCGCATCGCTGTTTTATAGCATCCAAGTTCCTGTTGAATCTCTTGAGGCTGCGCAGTCCGTTGTTGGGGGGGTCGTCGCTCCTCTCTGTGTTCATGAGTTATGCTCGTGCTCAGGAAAGGGGGTAGTGAAGCGATGCCTTGCAATCACAGAGTCTTTATTTCATCAAGGATGTTTGCCCAGCACCCCCTTCCCCACTATCTGCTTTCTTAATCCTCCCCCTTAACAAGGCCATAAATTGTGAAACCTTATCTTCTCAGTATATTCTCTGCATTCCTTTTAGAGACAATGAACAAACACCCGCTAATTTATCACACTGCGGGTATAAGTAACGCAGCACGAGATGGAAAGTAAGCTAAGGTACCATCTGCGGCACAACGCTTGTGTGATATTGGACCTGAGGGGACCAGTCAAAGCCTGCAATAATCGCTGAACGGGTGGGTAAGCAGGGAGCCCTACGGGAAACAGAGCTCATGTTCTGCGAAGCTCTTTTCCCGTCCAGAAGAGGACTTTTTCTATTCAGCGTCTTTACTGAACTTTACGCTACTTCCTATTCGCTTTGGCAAGTTAGCCTTCGTAGAAGCCAAGAGATTTTGAACTGCCAAGCACCATTTATAGTTCTTGTTCTCCGACGACAGGGAATTTCAATCGGGGCGCTAGTTAATAGGAAAGTCTGGCTCTGTTTCACGCAAATCAAGTACCTAAACCACAGACAGGAGTCTGCAGAAAGAATACTTTAAAAGGTGAATTTAAGGAGAGGGATAATACTCACTTTTCCAGAATTTCTGCAATCACTGTGGCAAAAAAGGCTGAAACAGGGACGTCTCTATCATCCCCTCTAGGATTTAGCAACTCCATACGGTTATGGGTCAAATACCACAACTTCAACGCAAGGCAGACAGGGACCTCGAAGGTCATGTTTCTGTCTGCGTACCGAGTTCTGCTGGAAAGACCCCCAGCCACTCAATTCCCAAGCAACTTTGCCACGGCCAGCGCTTACCTGGAGTTTTGCTTTCTCTCGTTGCTCAGTACGGGCCCAAGGCCTCTTCTATTGCACACAGTTCAAGCACAACTCTTGGGACATAACCAATGGACACACAGAAATTGCCTCTCACGTCTGTCTTGACCGACCACAACCAGCGTTCTGGAAAGCCCCGCAAGCACCGGTTTATTTCTAGGACAACTCTGAAAGCTGAGGCGGGACAAAGTTTAGCCTCTAGTACCACAGACTGAGCAACAAAGAGACAGAGCTCGACAGGCCAATTCATTCGAGGTCTAAGAAGCTCCTACAACTTGGCAGGCGCTACGCGGCTTTCCTTTGCGCTTCCCCGCACCGAGCAGTTCGCGCTTCAGCACATTCAATTAAGCCTTTGAACCTGGGCTGCACGAAGTTGACGGGCACGCCTCGGTTTCATCCAAAGGTTGCTGCGACTTACCTAGACAGCTGGGACAGTCGGGCTGCTCTTTCTCCGGCTCCGGCTTTCTCGAGCTCCGGCTCGGGGAAAGACCAGCCGCGCACCACAGAACTACAGCTCCCAGCATGCCTAGGGACGGAGCAGTCCATCCAACCCAGAGGGGAGTCGGCCAAGCGCACACAACCGCCCCCCCCCCGCCACCCTCTCTGCGCCGGCCGCCCCTCCCCACCCCGCACCGCTTCCCGCCGCTCCGCCCCCCTCTCCCCCAGCCCCCCGCAGCCCCGCGCAGCGCAGACCCCGCCGCACGCCCGGTCCTGTCCAGCGCGGCGCCGCCCCCGCCCCGCACAAGGGCCGTTTCCGCAGAAGCCGCCGACCGCGTGGCGCCCCGACCGCCCGCCGCCTCGCCCCCTCCCGGCCCGTCCCGGCCGGCCCCGGGGCGGCACCGACCACCAACCTCGTTGCGGCACCGCGCCTCAGCGGCCCGGTCCGGTCCGGCCCGGCCCGGCCCGAGCCTGTCCCGTCCCGTTCCATAACGAGCCGAGCCACGCGCGGCCCGGCCGCTTCCGCCCATAGTGCTAGCAAGCCCAGCAGCCACTTCCGCCCTCGGTTCCCAGCCAATCATGGAGTGTTTCCGCCCTCAGTTAAGGCACACCGTGACGCCACTTCCGCCCTCGGTTCCCAGCCCGGTACAGAGCAGTCGCGGCGCGGCTCCCGCTCCGGAGAAGGGCGCCGCCAATTTGCCGCGGGCAGGGGTCCTGCGGTGCCGCCCGGCTCCCACTCCTTAGGCCGGCTCCGCGCACGCGTGGAAGCAGAGCGGCAGGCAGGGCTTCCCGGAGCAGCGCTGATGTGCGAGCTAAAAAAAAAAAAAAAAAAAAAACGCCACTCACAGCTTTATGCTTTTACACAACTTAGGGCAGAGGTTGCCCCTGTGGTGCCTTTTTTGTTTGTTTGTTTTTTTTAATAAAGTCCGGGTATGCTTGGTCTTCTCTCATTGCAATGGCAGGCGTCCTGCAAGTATGTCGTAACCTTGCGTTATTCCCTATTACCTGACGCTTGATTCCTCCTGTTTCCTCCTTGGCTGAGTTCTGCAGGTTCACAAGCTACTTGACGCTCACTACTGTACCCTAGATGTACAATTTTAGTTGATCAACCATTAATTTCCCCTTTTCCTTTTTTTTTCTCTTCTCCCCTTCTTCTCTCATGACTAGAGGGCCCGTGATTTTTGTTTTTACTGATTTTGCACTGCTTGTCCTGTTTTCCTTAGCTATCCCCCGTATTTTGGGACAGCGGGACCTTTCCTTTATCTTCTTAATACACTCCCCGCTGCTATGCTACTGTCGTGCTGGCACAATCACTTTTGAATATGCAAGGTTAGTGGAATTTTCCACTGCAAAAAAAACACCTTCTATTGCAAAAACAACTCTGTTTCTCACAACTCCCCCCTCTTCTTTTCTTACTCCTACTGTTGTTTTTGCACCTCTTCGCATCCCCCACCTTTAAGTTTTTCCAACATTAGGGCACAATATTTTTCTTTGGATGTCACAGCCATGACAGATACACAATGCCGTTATTATTATAACAACAAATAGTTGTTTGAGCCGATTCCATTCAGGTAACCATGAAGTTAAGTTTCTCCCAACTGTTTCTAAATCCCCAGGAAGCATCATCTTCAGCTGCTCTATGTAGGATCTCTTTTTTTTCCCGAGACATTTTTGAGATCAGTCAAATTTGTCCCGTTTGATCTACATGTATACAGCAACTAGCATTAATTACATGCATTAATTGCATGCTCCTCCTTGTGAGGCTAGTAATAAAGCTAGTACCATTCGATTCTGGAGTACTATTTTTGACAAACTTGTTACCTTCCTTCGTAGTGCCTGGACTGCACCCAGAGTGTTATTTTCTAGTTCTTCAGTTAGAACTGAGATATTTACAATAGCTTTTTCTAATTCACTCACCCCTAACCAAGGTAAAAACCACCTTGCAAAACCGTGAAATGCCCCGTTTCTTTTTACTAGAGGATCATCTGGAGTCCTCTTAATTCTGCATAGAGTCTTGGGGGGGCTTTGGCTTTGCAGGTCTTCAATAATAGTTACATTTGGAATTATTGCCCCCCAGGATGCAAGCTCCCTTCCATCCTAGGGGCAACATCTTCCTGGCTTGATTGCCACATAGCCAGTACCACCCCTTGCCATTTGGGACAGGCCGTTCGGTTACGGGATTCTCCTGTTGTATCTGGTGCGCGTTATGTATATTAGCATTCCCGTAGCTACCATACTCGGTACAGTACGGATAATTCTACTTCATGGATAACATTTCTACACCAGGGGTCAGTACTATTGTCCCGTGAGCTTCTATCAATGTCGTTTAAAAGGCACCTTTGATAACATGCTATGTTGTAGCCAGGATTATGGGTAGGGAGCTCAACTTCAAAATCTATTCCTGCCCAGGACTGAGTATGATGCGTCGTTTTTAGAAATCTAGAGAATCCAGACACAGTTACTGCTGGTAACGGAATAGCAATCGGGGACAAGGCCTCTTCAGTGTTTCTAGGCATCTGGGTGCAAATCCAACAATTGTTGCGAGACAGAACTCAAGAGATGTTCTGGATTAATTGGGAATGCTGATTTTCCCCCCCGTCCTATCACTAACCCATTACTTATATAAGCTTAAAATGCATCGTCTCTCTCTCTCTCTCTCTCTCTCCCCACCCCCTATAATAATTAAGAAAAACAATCAAAATCACAAACTAATAAGGATTCTTCTGGTGAGGATTAAATACCGCCCCTCCTCTTCCCCCCTCCTCCCCCCCTTTCTTTTTCTCCTTTGTTTCCTTTGAACGGTTCCTCCTAAGGAACAGCATGCCAGCCAAGCTGCTTCCAATGCAACACCCTCCTCAGAAGCAAAACGGTAGTCAACTGACCTGCTCTGCTGCTGAAGTCAGATAGACAACTGCTAGGCAACTCCCCACCTCCCCCTGCCAACCACCCCCCAACACACACAGTATTTGCCCCTTGACTTAATTCTCAGGGGTCAGAATCCATCCTCAATGTGGACCACAGAAACCTACTAGGATGTTGCTAGTTTCTTCTTCATCACCTGAAAAGAAGAGTCACACAGAGGTGGACCAATAGACTACCAAACCAAAAACCATCCCTGTTTTTCAACTTTTCTCCACTCACCTTCCTGATCAAGGTTTAGCACTTCCATTTGCCATGCCAAGCCAAGGTCATGTGGGTGAGACCGAGAAGAAAGAACAAACAAACATGAAATCGGATGTCGTTTCTGTGACTGTTATGCAGATGCAGAGATCTTGGAGCCTAAGCACAAAGTGGTTTGTGTTCAAGAAATGTTACTGAGAAGTTTCGCTAGGTTAAAGTCTGTCTTGCTATTTCCTTTTCCTTTCTACTTTCTAAGCTCACAGGTATTTCTTTCCCCATATTTATGACCATAAAGTTTCTATGAAGGTATAACAGAATTGGGGCTAATTGCATACTGTAAAATTAGAGATCTGGGATTTGCCTTTCAGGATATGGCTGCTTCTCAGTAGCAAAAGCAAATAACAGTTGTGAAAATACTCTGCATGAAGAAAGCATGACATGTAACAAACATTTATTAAAAAGAACTGTACAGACAACTTTAACAGGTTACTCCTGGTCAGAAGAATAAAATATTTAGAACACAGAAGCCAGTGAAACTCCAGGTATTGCTAAAATATCTAAATGCTAAAATGGAAAACCCATGTCGGAGGACTTAGAAAACTGTAAAATAAGAGAAAGCACTTTCATTTATTTATTTAAAGTGCTAATAAAGTCTTGACTTCTTGGTTAGTCAGGTATTTAGAACAGCACCTCAATGGCTATTCTTTCACAAGCAGATTCCGTAACTTGAAGCCGTTGGCAGGTTCAGTCAGCCGCAAGTGTGCCATTTAGAAAGCTAAAGTTAAAATTCAGTAAGCGCAATTATTAGAATTTGGCTTTTCTCCACAGATAATGGTGTCCTTGGCACTAAAGTTTGAACAACTACTCAACCCTGACCTGGGTGTGATTATTTCTAAAGTCATTAAACACAGTACAATGCTCTCATCCTTTTAGTGTGATCTTATGGCGGGGCGGTGGCTTGTGAATTCTGTGCCACTTGGTTGCAAAAGAACAGGACTATGCCATTTGAAGCAAGTGAGGAAGTAGGGAACAGCCCTGGAAACCATCTACAACAAAAAGAATCCAGTGATTCTGTTATCGTTTGATTACTCATTGAAAAGGGAATGACAAAGCCAGGGTCAAACCAGAGGTTAGTAATGTAAATGTCCTGTAAACTATTCAAGGCTTAAATAGCCTCTCAGCATCCACAACAGGTGTTTCTTTGTGGCTATAAAGAGAATCTAAGCTAAATAAGAATGAATTTAAGCCACGTGAAGAAATATCCTGAAAGAACTTTAGGTACAAAGGAAGAGGCCATTGTTGCTTCACAGTGCAGAAGTGCCATAGTTTTATAGTAAAAACTGTTCTTCAGACAGCTTCCTCCTCTGACTAACAGAACAAGGAATCAGTATTTCGTAATTATCTCTCAAGTCTCTTGAGAAAGGTGGCAGGGAGAAAAAGGGCCAAGGCTGTCACAAGAAGAGCTCTTCAGTTAACTTTCTTAATTAATCTGTGAGAGAAAATATTAATAGTTCCCTAAGAAAGATACTGCTTCCCCCCCCTCCCTATGCCCCCAGTATCCCTTATTAAATAATATGGATTTTGTCTCCTTGAAGTAGTTTGACTCATTCTCAGCAACACAAACTATTCATATGACTGAACTTCATAAAGGATGTGAAAACAGATTTCTAAACACTAGTATGTGATTGATACAAACACAGTATGTCATACACACATTTTTTTCTCTTTAAAAATATTAATAAAAAACTTGTTAAACATGAGGGCACTAAGGACTAGTTTAAAAAAAAAAAAAAGTAAAAATACAGAACTGTTATACAAAGTTAGGAAATGGTGTTTAGGAATGATGTTAGGAATCATTAAGCATGCTTCAGTTTAGAGCTCTAGAGATCTCCAAAGAAACAAAGAACCTGGCAAAGTAACAGCAAAGTAAGAACAGCTTGGACTAACCCCATCTATTTTGGGACTTCCAGGACTGTAAGTCAGTTCTACATATCTGTGCCTCTTCATGCACTACTTCATTGCGAGCCATTCACCCACTCTCCATTGTCGCTACTTCTGAAACTTAGCAACATCTACCATAAAAGTATGCTGTTTCCATGCATGCAGTTTGGAGGAAAGAGTCCATATGCTGTTCTTTAACTCTGTGTATGTTTTCCTTTAAGCTCAGTAGGAATTGCTCTGAGTAGGATACACAGCATATGGCCTCTCTGACATTTAAAAACAGAACGCGGTATTTGCGTTGGAAACATGCAGAAGGATAGTTAGGGCACTACTGCCATCTGGTGAAGGGAGGACAGGGTCATGCTCTCCTCCATCATCACTCAGAGACCGAATCCCAGTAATGCAGCTCACAGAATCTGCTTTTTACATGTTGTCAGGGGCACATAGTCCGTATTCTGCCTCTGCTGTTGACAGATGTTTATTAGGCTATCAAACGTTAAAATGGGAGAATACTGACTGAACTTGGCATAAATTATAAGGCTATATTCAATAAAATATTCATGTACTTTATGGATGAGTTTGGAAATTAATGGCAATGTGTGAGATTTGGACAGCAAAAGTGTTTTATGTGTATTTGTAGAGTCCACAGCATTTCACAAAGTTCTGACCAGAGACTTGGGGCTTCCTTGTCCTTCGTTTTTAACAAGCAAAATTCTCAATATATCCAATCTAGCATAATAGTAGAAGAAAACATGGGCTAAAAAGAGAGGCTGAATGCAAACAGGCAGTCCCTGTCTCCTGAACTTAGTGAAAAGAATATATAGTACTTAAGATCAGTTTAGTCAACAAAGTTGGTGACAAAACTGGAATTAGAAATGAGTAAGTCTGAAGGCCCTGTTCTGTAGTTGGGTCACTGCCACCCTCCCTGTTGGAGAAACTGCAGCTGCATGAGATGAAATAGGGAAGACAGAGATAAAGGGAGGGGTCTGCAGGATCCTCTAATTGGGGTTCTTTTGTCACACATGCAGAGCAAGAAAAAAAAAAACAGGATGAAAAACTAACTTCATAATGGCTTATTAAAAGATACAACAATAGGAAGTTTTGGTCAGGCAGAAAAACACCCCCCCCAAAAAAAAAGGAAGCAAAAAAAAACCAGGCAGTTCTAGTGAAATACATCGTTTTTTAGTTGACACTGTTCCCAGCGCATGTTATTAAACTTCCCTGTGATCCAACAGATGATACATCTGCCAAAGATTTCTGCTACAGAAACCAGGAAGGGGAGACGTGCAGAATGGCTGCTGTTGTAGTCTGTGGACATAGAGGTTTGGGGTATTTGATGCATGTTTCCTAGAGAACTACAGTGAGCTTGTTTGCCCTAGAGCCTAGGAGGACTACTAATGTATTAATTTAAACCTTATATTTAAATCAATTAGTCTTCTGACTGCTGAAAATAATATCACATTAAGATGTTAAAGATGACACAAATTATGTCATTTTTAGTACTTCACACACAGACTATAACTGGATCCCTCCTCCAAATTTTAAGACAAATTTGATGGAATGATACAATCAAACTCCAGTAAATCAAAATTCACTTGTGTCCTTAATACACTGATTTCTTGTATAAACCATTTCTTTTTTTTTCCTGAACATGTCCCATATTAAAAAAAAAAAAGTGCTACTTGATACCCAAGCCTACACAATCGTACCAGCATGGAAAACAAATTGTTCTTTAGTGAAACAAACAAACAGATTTTTCTGCATTTCAAATAGTATCCTGTTATCAGAAAATAGGAAAATAAGAATAATCTATTAGTAACATCTGTTTTTAAAAATACATAAAAGCATTTGTAGTAATCACATTTGGCCAGTAGGTGTAGTCTGGCATTTAGGATACCTGCATAAGAATTCTGTGTTGCTTATGAGTCCAAAAGATGGAATGACTGAAATGTTAAATTGTAGCACCATTAGTACTTATTTTCTTAAAACTAAATCCTAAGGACCAGAAGGAAATTAAGACAGGACAGGAACATTGTGCTTACATTGCATTGGATAGAAAACAATGGGTTGGTCATGCTTGAGTCTGCACTTCAGTAAAGTCTGGCCAAATTTACAGTTCTACTGGAAGGGTACTGGAAGAGGTCACATTTTGCTCGTCAGTCTTCTGGGTTTCATTCATCCTGTTTCCTCTTGGGCTTTTTGGGATTCCGAGATCGGCTCTTTGCTTTGCAGAGTGGACATATGGGTGCATTCCGATGAATTTGTTGGTGACACGATAAACATGCCTGAAACGCGACATTGCAGCCTTTTGTTATAAACATTTAAGTGGCATTGATACATGGGTTATTGAGTATCAATACTGAAAAAAATAACCAAGGCAAGACTTCTTGCCTTTAAGGGCAAACCAATGCTAAATTTTATATCCAGGTGTCTAGACTGTACAGTAACTTCAGGCCAAAGGAAAAAGTAATGAATCTCATTGTATTTAAACTACAGTTCAGCAAACACATGGTTCAGGCCTGTATCAATAATCTCAGAATTAAATTCCATTTCATTTTAAGCTTTCCATGTGCTTTAAAGATGTCTACAAGGGTAATAGCTCACTGAGTCAGAGATGTTATAGTGAAGTCTGACTGCAATTTCACAGCATTCAAGGCAGAGAGGGTGATTAGATTAATTCTACATATTTAACACAAGATACAGCACTCTACCCTTTTGTTCCATACTCAGCCTCGAACTTCCATTTTACTGACGTGTATTGCTCTCAGAAAGGATTTTTGCTGACCTAACTCTAGATAGTAACTACATAACTATGAAATGTACTTACCTCAGTTTGCCTTCCTACTCCGTGAATCTTTGAAACTAGGGTGGGATGGATAGTATGCAATTACTTTTCTGTTTCTACTAACTACAGAAAGAGCTGAGTATAACTGTTCAAAGTAGTACACCTCACTTAAGTGCTTACAGTTAGGTTGAACTAATCCATACATTAATCTTGATTTGAAGATACCAAGAAGTACAGAATCAATCACCTTCTCTGGTAATTTCTACCATGAATAGTTATATTTCCTCATAAAATATGTGCATTGCTTCTGATATGTATCCATTGTGGATTACCTCCCAGCTATTGGTCTTTCTTTTACCCAGCATCTTTCTTCCATGCCTTTCTCTCACATGAAACACAAAATGAGTGAGAATTGCCTGCATCTCTATGGAGATTCTAAGGGCATAAAGGAGTCAAAATAAAGCCTTGTCAACCCTTGATGACTGGTGCTACTAGTTTAAGTCTGCTGGGATTGCTTTTGATATGAACTGCAGAAAAAAAATCAGAATCAGGACGCATCATTTTTACTTTTTGTAAATACTGATCAATTTTATAAGCATTGTATGTTTCAATGACAGAAGAGAAAAAACAGCACATTCCATCTCCTGACCTTCATTGGAGGTGGCTGTTGTCTGAAAGTTGCTGTCTGTCTGGTATCTTGTTTCCTAGCCACTTGCAGCTGTTGGGCAGCTGCTGCAGCTGCAGCCAGAGACTCTGGAATGGGAGGCTCCTGTGGTTCTGTCTGCCATTCTGCTTTCTGCTTTTCAAAGTAGCTAGACCAAAAAAAAAATTTTAAATAAAAATAAAAAAATAAACACCTTTTGGACTATTTCATTATTTTTAAGGGATAATTTGTGTTAAAATATAATGGACCATATTTCTTTATCACATTTCCCCATTAGAGTCAAATTGCCTACATTTAGACACCTTTTGGACTAATTCTTAAATAGAGTTGCTGGTATTTTCCTCTACATTTGAGCACCTCAGACAGATTTCAGAAGAATGGAAATGATTGTTAGCTTCTAAGGCATCTTGATTTACAACTAAATATAAAACTAATAGGCTAGAAAATATATAGTGTACATACTTAATCTTTAACAGCTTTAGATGTACCACTGTCAAACTCTCTATTTCTATATTTTATTCTGTTAATATTTTTAATGCAATAGATTTATACATTTCTTTGTAGTGTCAAGCTGCTTTGAGCGGAAAACTGCATTTCTGAAGAAATCCAGAGAAATCTTGAAAACTGTGTGTCAGTTAAAGTGATGCCAAATGTGCAGGGCATTAAGAAATGTAGTTTTCTTAAAACATCAATTGCATTTAAAACTGATCTGTTAAACAAAGGACACTGTTCTTTGAATAGTAGCTAATTCTGCTGCCTTCTAGGTTACGCCTTGAAAAATGAAACTGAGGTCATTATCCAAATCTATTCCACATCTAGGGTAAACTTTTAGTTTTTATGGTCACAGGTAGATGTCTAAATGGTACTGCCATGTGCATGCAGCAAAAAAGAAAAAATATGACTAGCAGTACCACAAACCAATTGAAGAATAATTGCTTTGTATGCCTTTCTTGTATTGTCTTCTATCTCTGCTAAACAAGCAAAAAAAACATGAAAAAAATACCTTGTTAGAAAAAACAATATACAATATAAAATCTAGAGAAACAAACTCTTGAATTTTTACATATCATATGTAGAGTTTGCAGCTTGGAATAATCTAACTTCCAACAAATTCAAATAATCTTATCAAATACATGTGCTCCCACATCTCTTTTCTGATAACTTTTTCTTTTCATGCATACCTCTTAAGGTCTTTCTTCCACCTACCAAACAAAGTAGAATGACAAAACCAAAGAATAAAATTAAGAGCTAGATTATTAGTTAGATTATTATATTATAAATATAAACCCAGATAATGTTTGCTTTGGAGACTTACTCAAGGGACAGTTTCTCTTCCTCCTCACACAGATCTGGCAGCCTCTGCAAGCCCAGAGTCATCCGCAGAGCATCTACATGCTCCTTCAGGGGTTTGTACTCCTCGTGCAGGCGACGAGTAGATTCCAAGAGCTTGTTGAGATCATTCTCAGATTGCTTGATAGTGTTCTCCATCTGAAATAGATTCCCTTATAAGTAATTAATTATAATTGTATTAATTTCCTTCTGGCTGGTGCTTCTTACTGTACTCTGGTAATGTTTGGTGGTTCTACTCAGTGATGAAGGTAAACTCTTGCTAAGAACTTCACAAATATCGTGTTTTCCCCAAATCCCTTTTCTTCAGAAAAAACACAAAACATAAAAACCAAACCAAAACAAAAAGCAATCAAAAGTCCCAGCTAGCTGCCTTCAGCTGCTGGATGAGAAGAGACTAACAGGAAGAATGGTTTTCTATGGGACTGTCAGAATGATGTTACTATGACTAATGGTGAGGTCGTAGCTAGAATGGGCTTGGCAATCTAACCCCTTGGTCCAAATGCTTTCTAAGCTCACATTACAAAATATCCCACCTTTCACAGACAGGAAAAAAACAATTAGCATGAAGTAAATTTAATTGGCACTTTTTGTAGGATCCTAGGATGGTGTTGTAAAGTCCAGATTATTCAGCCAATCATAGTTCATTGATGTGTGCAATTCCACAACCTGTGGCTTGATTCATATACAACTGTCTTAGACTGCCTGCAGCTGGACTGTTGCATACCACATTAATATCAGCATGGATCAGACGCAGCTCCTCCACATGGGCCATCTTCTCTTGCAGCAGCAGGTCCATTTCCTGTTTGTATTCTTTCAGGTGCCTCTCCTCAGACTCCAAAGCTTCAAATTCTGCTTTCAGTCGCGCCTTTATTTTTTCCATCTGCAAAGTCTTATTCCTGGATCCCAGTGATAATTACAAATATAGAGGGACAACAGTAAGTCACTGCAAAATATTTGTCAAGGTGTCACTTTATAGATGAATAGATGGAAGAAGCAGGTAGCAGTAATAGGCAAGGATGAAACTAAGTATGTCTGAAAAAACATAAGGTGCAATGACAGAACTGAATTCTAATCCCAGCTCTTTTGCTGAGCATTTCTAATGTATGAGATTATATCAAACTTTCATATACAGAATTATGAAACGAAGAGTACATTGTAAAAATGTAACAGTTACTGCAGATTCAGAGAATTTGTACTAAGAGTTCTACTGTATCAATTTACTGAGATTAAAACCTAGTTCCAAAGTAGAGAAATCCAGAAAATATGAAAGGTTTTGAACAGGATTCGGAGATACATAAAATTAAATGGAAGTTACTATAATATTCTATACATTGACTACCACTATGTGGACAGTAATTTGAACTGCTACAATGCTAACTTCAAGTTCAGATTAAAGAAAATTCCAGAGCAATGACATGTCAGAGTAGTAAAAACTCAAGATGACATTCACCACCAACATCCCATTTGTGGGTACACCATGACAAGTTCTTGGTTCTTTGCTAAAATCTTGTACCTTTCACATATTTGTAAATGTTTCTACCAATGTCCTGCATTCTAATTAAAAAAAAAAAAAAAAAAGTGCCAATCTGTCATTCCATTGCAAAAGTGTTTAGAAACCCAGTCCATTTCTCTCTCTTCAAAGCTAACAATTAAGGGGTGTGAGTTTCAATCATCAGACAGCTTTAAGCAGCAGAACAGTCTACTGCTCTTGTGATTCAGCAGTTGTACTAGTCATTGAACAGAGCAAACAAACTGTTCTTGTTCCTGGTCTTGTTTCTGTGATTCTGTGATTTAGTTAACCAAGAAGTCTTAGTTATTTTTCCTGTACTTTAGGTTAGAATATGATATGCCATAACCCAGGTGTCAACAACACTTAAATGTTTATAACAAGAACCTGCAATGTCACATTTCAGGTAATTGTACAGTACCACCTCTGGCCTTCCTTGTTATACTTGGCTTTAACAGAGTTACTGTTTTCTCTTGCTCCAACCAAGATTCCCAAAGAAATTTTAGAGCTAGCCTGAGGACTCTTCTTTAAAGTATATGGCAAGTGTCTGTATAGAGTCTATTCTTGCTTCCGTTTGACTGGATCTCGCCTGTCACCCTCCCTCTTGGGAAGACTCGCATGTGCCTTTGAATCCTTTGTTCCTGTTTTCCAAATCAGTCCCAATGAGTGCAGTAACCGCTTATGCCCCAGGTTTTGTTAATCCTTTTACTGGCTGCCTCAGACATCACTGGCATAGGGAACTGGCACAACAGTCTTCCACCATTTGCTGAAGAGAATGGCAGAAAGCTGGGTCAGTCCCTGGGACAACTAACTCTCGTTATCTATTTCAAGAATTATAGCCAAAGTTGTTCTCTCTCTCACTTCAGGAGCTTATAAAGCTACAAGAAATAAAAACAGTAACATAAATAACTTCTCCGATATGTGTTCAGAACTAAGAGGGAGTTGGTTCTCCCCCTCTGTTCTGACCCCGCGAGACCCCACCTGTAGTACAGCATCCAGCTCTGGGGCCCCCAGCACAAGAAAGATGTGGACCTGTTAGAGCCGGACCAGAGGAGGACCATAAAAGTTATCAGATGGCTGGAACGTCCTAGAATCACAGAATATCCCCAGATGAAAGGAACCCACAAGGATCATTGAGCCCAACTCCTGGCTCCACACAGGACCAGCCAAAAATCAGACCATATGTTTGAGAGTGTTGTCCAAATGCTTCTTGAACTCTGGCAGGCTTTCCTAATGTCCAGCCAGAACTGGCCCTATCCCAGCTCCATGCCCTTCCCTCGGGTCCTGTCACTGTCACCAGAGAGAAGAGATCAGCGCCTGCCCCTCTGCTCCCCTTGAGAAGAAGCTGTAGGCTGCAATGAGGTTGTCCCTCAGTCTCAGTACTCACTAGTCTGAACAGTATTTACTAGTCCAAACATGAATATTGGACTTAAACCAGTAAAAGAGATCATCTCTGTCTTCTATTTTAAATGTGGCAATATCCCACTAAAAAGTATCCTCCAACCATCTACTCCTGTTTTCATCAAGCCTCATTGTTTCCATATACTTAGCAATAGCAGCTTTGATTACTGAAACTGGGAGTACTTGTCCCCAGTTTTATCCCTGTTTCCTCTCTTGTATTTATGGAATGCATTCACCCAAGACAATGGAAAAAGATCACTTTCCTCACTGTTACTAGTCACTGGCCTCTGTGCTCTGCCAAATTGCCACAACGAATGCATTGCAGGGGATTGTTTCAGACCAAATGATTAGCTTTTGGTATAGGAAAGAAAAAGTGCATACAAATTAGAACTCTCTGTTAGCATCAGGCAACATGCTGTGATGTTTTGAAACAAAAACTGCAGTTGTGATTTCTACACTGCCTAATGAATTCTGCCCTCGTGTTCTTTGCCCTTCTGTTTAAGTTCTTAGACTGCAATGGTAACAGTAGTCGCTAAGTGACTACTTAATGCCACAGTAGGGCATTAAGTAGTGAAACTAGCATCTGTCATGGGTAAGTTCGCTCTCATTCTCTTTGATCTCCTCCCAGTTAGAACACTGAGGTCCAGTCTTTATGTATTTGCTTAATTTTACAACTAGGGTTAGTTCTGTGAAACTACTCAATGCATATCAATAAGCATGTGCAGATACTTTTGGATTGGTGGCACATATATACATTTACTGACAACAGCAATTCCATTGGCTACAAATTATGTATTTTTTTTTATCTATGTATACAAGTTTTGAGAATCATATTCCAGAATTCCATCAAAAACCCAGCTGAGCTGCCTTTAATAAATGATAGAGTGCAGCTACAGAAATTGGCAATTTCTCTGATTTTAATTGTGAGGGCTTTTTTTTTTTTCCTTTGCCTGTAGAATAGTACATGGAATGCAGATTAAAATAAAGCCTGCCAAATCCATCAAAGGTGTGTTTGCTCTGTAAAGATAAGGGTTTCTTATAGCAATTTTGAATGATATTTTTTTTAATAGAATGAAAAGACATTTTAAATAGGTAGTTTATCTGACCACATTTTGTGAAAGGAGACTCAAAATTGACATGAATGCTGCAAGCAGGATTTGTTTTTGATTTTTTAAATTAAAATATATTCAAGCAAATTTCTTGATACCTCATTGCACAATAAAGGTAATAATGTCACCTTTACAGTACCTTATACCATAAACTAATATAAAAAATGTCTTAATTACAGTTTAAATGTCCCATTTGAATATATTGTCATAAAATTGAATACACCATAAATTTCCAAATACAGGGTACCACTTTCTCTGGAAAGATAATTTAATGAGATATTTAAAGTCAGTGTTAGAATATTTGGACCTCTAACTGTAATAGGCCATATTTAGATCTGTATTTTAAAGGAGCCTGTCCAATAATAGTTCCATAGAAAAGTGTTGTTCTTATTCTGAAAAGCATGTGTTATTCCATCTCTTTCTACATGTAGTTTTGGGATGTTAGATAAAATTTTTTGCCTGATCTTTGTTCATCTTCATGATATCGAGTGAAGAGGGCCAAGGCCCATACATTGCTCACTAATTCACCTCTTTCCACAGGTCAAGTGTGCTTGCTAGAGGTGCTGTTAACAGCCAGAAAGATGTCTCTGCAGCCATCTGCGTGCAGGGCCAAGCAGCAGCACCTTTGTCCCCTGCCTCTCCTGCAAATATCCCCACTGATAGCCTGTCTTCAGCTGCCATGCCCCAAAACACTTCCTTCCACTCTGGGGTTACCCACCACCACCTCACCTTTCAGCTCCTGGCTACATACCAAATCACTTTCTTTGTAATGCATTCTGGCTTTTGGATGCATGAATTCCTGCTAAATATAGACAGCTCAGGCCCTATCCTGAATATCAGTGTCCTATGTCAAAGAGTGAAAATGTCCTACCTAAAGCTCAGAAAAACACATACCCCCAACATGGGCACATACGGTGCCGTTCATTGTTTATGACCCCCCCTCTTTCAAGGCATTCTGCAATTCACCATACAAAGAACACTATATGCAAATTCTTCATGTGTTGTGTTGCACAGAACAGGAGAGAGACAGCTGCCTGCCTTGTGGCAGATTCTCAAGATGATGGAAAAAAAAGCCAATGCTGTTGTGTCCCCATCCATCACCACCACGGCACTCTGTCACCCCAGTACATGTGGCCCTGCTCACCACTTCAGGGTGGTGGCCAGAAACAGCAGGTAGAAAGACTCCTTGCTCTCCCTGCCCACCTTAGCCATCTTTCTGCCTCTGGGTAGAGGGCCGTGTCTCTGCCCAGGGAAGGGAGAGTAGAAAGAAACCAGGTAAACACTGGCTGCTTCACAGGCTCAGCTGCTCCCCTCTCCTAGCACACGCACAAATTCCACACTCCCTTGCAGGCCGCAATCCCAGCTAAAGCTGACTGCCAGCACTGACTGCCTGGGGAGATCGGCCACCCTGGCAGTTGAGCAGCCACACATCCTCCCATTGGTCTCTGCCTGGCTGTGCCCAGACATCCATGTCCTGCTCAGACACTTAAACATGCCACTCTCAGGGGCACATCCATCCTTGGCTTTTGCTGTCATGCTCCGTTTGCTTTTTGCCCTTCCTTTCCCAGCTTGTTAAGGTTCCTGCCAGGGAATGATGGGAGTGAGCAAGGCAAAATAATAGATTTATGACAGAGCGACTCAGGAATGAGAAATAATACTTAAAAGAGCTTAAAAGAAAACACCTGCAGCCCAACACCACCCCCACACTCTTCCCTCTCGTGTTACGGTGTCACTGAGTTCTCTGGAAATGTATGACCATCACAGCCCTTTGCTGCACCTTCTGCTGCTACTTCCCGGTTGCAGATGCTCCTTCCCTATTTAGAAAAATGTAATTTCAGCTCTTATCATATAGCCCAGGGGTGGTTTGCTTTCCCTCAGGAGCACAATAGCTACTTTCAGATCGATGCAACTCCTCCACTCCCCTGAGAAAGCTGTTTCATGTAACTGATGTGGCACAAAGCAAACGTACCTGATCTCCTTGATGCTCTCGAGTTTGCACATAATTTCTTGCTCATCTGCCATGCTGATTTAAACCTCCCGATTTAAACCTCCTGTGAAACGTACAAAATGCCAGGGAAAACAAAAACAAAAACAACAACAACAACAAAAAACCAACAATCATACAATAGACACAATGTAGTCACCTCCTCCGAGCATATGGTCTCTGAGCCTGTGCAGTAGGCTCTAGTGGGAGCTATGGGACTTAGAGTCCAGCTTCCTATTTCTGACTAGGCAGATAGTCAGCAGAAAAACTACAACACCCACAAGGCAGAGCACAGCTTTCCTGCCCTTTTTCCTGCAACTACATTTTGAATCAATTTGTCACACCTAATGTCAAAGGTTGTTAGGAATGCAAAGAGAGCAAAAGGTGACCTCCTGAGGTCTATGCAATAATTAGCATTTCATTAAATCATTAGAATTATGGAATAAGCACTAAGATCATTGGATGTGTTTGTGATTTTGATGTGAAACATAAAAACATGCTGTAGCCGTTACTACTACCATGCTGTTTTCTTGTAGGTACTCTGAGTGATGAGGAGTGCATATGGAGTTCAGAAGAGATACATTTTGTTCTTTAGGATTTTCATTTTTATTTCTGCCACTATACATAGCGGTCTTAGTTTTGAAAAGAATAACAATGCAAATAAAACAGCTAAATTGAGAAAAGTGACCACTTGCCATACTAAGGACATTCTAGCCACGAATATCAGAGCACTTCGCTTTTTCACATGTTGGTGAATAGAGTCACTGTCATTCCTCAGACAGGCAATTATTTTTCTTCAGCTTCTGTAGTGTATTAAGCATTGTTTTTTAAGTTATGAAGATAACAGTTATATCTCAACACTTTGGAAGGTCAAAAGAAATAGCGCTTGCTACCTTTGGAAATGACGTGCATTGTCTGAAACAAATACAGAGAACCTGATGAGAAACCAGCCATGAAAATGAAAGCAAACAAGAAAACTGCAAAATGCTCTGTATTACAAAAGAGATTTAGGCTTGTAGAAGGGAATGTGACAGGCTAACATTCCCTCTACCTTCTTCTGAGTTCTTGTCAGGAAGGAAGAATAGGCTTAAATTCCTGAATTCTGCTACCCAGCCAGTCTCCAAAGAATTTATGCTAGTATATACCTCTCCTGCCCTGCCCTGCACTGCTTAACAAAGATGTTTAAGCAAACCTTTTGTAACTGAGGCAGCAAATGTTTGTCAGTGGGATTTTTTTCTTCTTATGCAAATTACGTTGAATAATCAATGTTATGTGATGCAGATCAGACCCTGTTTCAGGCAGTGTGAGAAGCTGAGAAGCTGAAACTCTCTTCACTGGAGATGCAGTTTGGCCTTTTTTTTTTTCTTTTTTTTTTTTTTTTTTCTGCTTTCACTGATCAGTGGGAATGAGCAATCCGGCAAATCAAGTCAGTCATAAAAACTTCAGAACTCATGGATGATATCAGAACCAGTGCACTGCAGCTTCCTGCTTATTTTTTCCTAATATTAATATATCTAGTCATCTTTTTAAATGCTTTTAGTTTCTAGTGAAGTAAATGGGGATTTGGAATGACCAAAGACTCCAGTTTCAGATCTCCATTTATTTAAAAATAGCAAAAATTATTGGTTTTCATTAAGCACAGGTAAGCAGAATATTTTTTTCTCTTTGGTTTACCTGCGTTCTGCAACTTGGTCTTTAATATTCTCTTGTCCTCTGTGACAGTATGTTTTCTCTGAGTGATTTTGCTGCTGCTTCTATTTACACTGCTGTCCTTGGCCTGCTTTGGAGCAGGGACCCCGTTTTTATACTCACCTGTGAAGTAATATCAATTCACATGAAGTCATAAAAACAACACAAAGCTCAGAATGTCATGCGTTATTGCAATAGCTGCTAACTGAACTCAGACAATCCAAGTAAAATAGCTGGTTCTGAGCTAAAAATTGATCTTAGCATCTCTTCATGTGCCACAGTTCCCAGAATTTTATATGGAGTATGTGTGTAGTACAATGGCCTTAAGGTGCTGGGATTCACTTTTACCAATTTTCTACCCATGTTCTTTTTTTGCAAGGAAGTTATAAAATGAAGTGTGGGGAGACTTAGATGATAGTGATGGAGTTGGAAAAAATAAAAATCCAGAGAACAAACTTCGGAGCTGAGCTGTTATGACTGAGGTTTGTCCTCAGTCTGAGGCAAGGAAGTTGTGTATAAGCGCTGGAGCAAACAGCCCCAAAGTGAGATCCCTTAAAAGACATAATTAGGGAAAATAGCTGAATTGATTTTTGTATGTCCTGTCAAAAGACAGGACTCTCTTATCATCTTACCCACAATAAGGATAAGGATAAATCCCTTGATGGGTTGTTTTTCAGCATCCAGTGAAGCACCTGGGTTGTTTCAGGATGTGAAGCAAGCCACATTCTCTCAAGGATCAATTGTGGCTAGTTTGATTACATTTTTACAACTTATTGGTAAATTGGTATTTGATTTTCAAGACATGGTTTTTACAAGAGCAGAGCTATCAGGTGTGAGGTCTTACAAGTTGCAGATGGTTGGTATCTCTGAACAGTGAGGACTTTCCTGTCATGAATTTTCAGCATGTTAACATCTACAATCTTCAGATATGGGGCAGGATACCTTTATAATTAGCAATGTACAAATCCAAGGACAAAAGCTGATGGTTCCTGTCCCAAATACTTTACCTAAATATAAGGCAAGAGAGAACATGTGGGTACGATAGACAAAGAGAACAATGAACAAAAGAGGAGAGCACCAGCCATCACAATAAGCAGTGGTTGAGGTTCACCTTGTGCCTGAGCAACTGGCAGCTGTGGTCAGTCTTCTCAGACAAAAGATTACTGATCTGTTTATCACTAATAATAATTAATAATCAATAGTTAAAGAGAGTTAAAAACTCAGGATGACTTGTACAAAACATCTACATTCTTGTTCTATCAATTCCACTAGACAATAAATAAAGAAAGAAATTGAAATTTTCAAACATTATAAAAAACATATTTCAGATTCTCTTATGAATCTTCCAATTAATGATTTTGAGGATTTATTTGCAGTATACAAGTCCAATTTTTGTAAATGTATTCTTGCAGGCATAGTTCTGGAATAGGTAATGAAAAAATAGCAGCTCTAACTTACTTCAAAGTGGTCACAAAGGTTGATACTTACAGTGTGGATTTAAGAATTTATGTGGTGGATTTAAGTATATTTTTAATAATGTAGGGATACTTTTAATGTTAGATAAACAATACCCGAGGAACAATTCCTATCCCCTTTCTTCCTTACCTCCAGGACAGAATCTTTAATCCACCCCTCCAGTGTTAAAATTCAGATCACTTATCTGTCTGCGCTACTCTTGTTTTAATACCCTACCCATTAAAACATTATTGGAGCATTTTTGAGACAATCTCCTGGGACTAGCACATGCTTTATGCAAGTCTTTCTCTTCCCTTCATTTTCCCAGAAGAGTGAGACTTTAACTTTTTTATATAGCTTATTTTTAAAGTATTTATTCTTACTTTATTTACACAAATCTGTTTATATAAAAGCAAGGTCAAAGAAATACCACTTGTACTCAATACACAAAAGTCACCCATGTGGGCGTGAGGTATGTTAGGTCTCATTTTAAGCAATTAAAAATATAGGTGTGCTATACACATGATGGTAGGAATTTGTTAACTTTACCATTTGTGCAAAACTGAAAACCATTAGCTCTGCAGAATAACAAAGCGAAGAAACAATCCTTAGAAGTATTCAAAATAAATGAAGGCCTGAGGAAAACCATTTCATATCAGTAGGTAAATTCCCATTGCTTTCACTAGGTCTTAAGTCAGGCTCTAGATAGATAGTAAGTAGTCTTTTGGAGCATGCATTTAGCTTGAGTTCAGCATCCACATGAAACCAGTGCCTGCTGCAGTAAGATATCCTGCTCTTCCCTTGATTGTGGAATCAGCACGGCTGTCATCCTGTACCCTCTTCCCTATGCTGCCTTTGAAGTACAGTGAATCTGCTTGGCATTTTGTATCCTCTCAGCTCACACTCTTTTTCGAAATGCGGTGGCATTTTTTTTTTCGTTGATGAAGAATACAGTCCTTTACATGAGGCTTCTGCTATCGCTGCCAAATTTCTGAATTTTTTTTTCTGACTTTTTTTTTTCAGTGAAAACTTTCAGCAAAGTGACAAAAGAGGAAGAGGAGAGTATGTACTTTCACCACTGCTGTCAGAGGTAACAAGGTGAGCAAAAGGCGCATTGTACCCTGGAGAGATTAGTCAGTATTCTGATTGTGCACTCTGAGATCCCTACTGTTTCTAGAGATAGAGATGAAAAATCCTTTTCCAGATTGCAAAGTAAAGAATCAGTACGTCATGAGGCATGCTGTTTTATGGACAGAGCAGAAGGCCAGGGTTTGTTGGTCTGGATTACTCTTTCAGCTCTGATGCTAATACTGGCAGTCCAAGCACATTCAAACTGGTGCCATTCAGCTTTTTTTTCACAGGTTTGGATAAGTGTCTTAATCTCTCTGTTTGACTTTTTGTTGTATATAAAATAGGTCTGACAGTTCTTTAAATGATCGGAAATCACTGCACTGATGTTTCATGTCTATTCTGTTGCTATTTATAAACTTTGATGTGTGGGATATAAATAACGATCAGTTTTCTCTCAGCACACAGGTAAGATTTTTTCAATGGGAGATGTGGGACTAAAGCAAACTGCCATTGAAAAAAACCTCCCAGTTGTCTGTTCCTGAAAAATTCATCCTTGTTCCTATTTGATCCTTTTTAAACCAAGAACTAATAGGCAGATACATTTCAAAACACGTTTTAGTATTATGCAGACCGAACTCAATGCCAAAGTACTACCCTACACACTGAGCACCAGTTTGAATTTTGTTGCATTTAAAAAAATTAGACACTTCCATTTAGTATAAATTAATTCCATACACTGATACCACTGTGACAAGAAGTCTGATACAGAACAGTTCCAACTGCAAGAATGGCTTTTCCCCCCCCTAGGCAATCATCCCCCCTAGAACAATCAATTCTACAAGGCTGGACATAAAGATATATTTTTTTTCTTTTTTTCTTTTCTCAGCATGTGCTGGATTTAACACATTAACGTATGTATATATATATATTTTCTTTTAAAACTATTTTTAACTATTTAAAAAATACCATTAAATTCTGTGTACATTGCTCATTATTACAGAAAAGTTTTCACGTTATAAAGAATGCCCTGATAAACTTTTATCTGAAGTTCTATAAAATGAGCCACTGTGACAGATTTAGTTATGTAACAAGTGACATATACAGTAATATTGTACATTTTGTCAGCTTTTCTTTATCTTCATCTGAGCATCTGAAATATCTTTCTAGTCAAATATCAGTGAGTTAAAGCAGCCAAGCTGTAGCATTTTTTTTTTTTTTTAAGGATAAAACTCAGACATTTAGTAGTTTATAAGGTCGTCCAGCTGCCAAGGGAAACTTGGAGATGTGAAGGCAGGTGAAAATTTGTGCGGACGGACATTAACGAAATGTGTGCAACACGTTTTGTGAAAGAAATAGCATGCACAGAAATTGCAGTTGCGCTTGCAGAAAGCCTAGTACACCAGGCTGGAAGACTGATGGAGAAGCCCCCCCGCTAACACACAGAGCAGGCCCGACCGCGGGCCGCCGTGCCGCGGGGCTGGGGGCGTTCCCGCGGGCACCACGGGGAGCGGCGCTGCCAAGCCTCAGAAAACAGAGGAGTCAAAATGGCGCATCCTGAGGTACGGAATTCACTTCAAATTCCCGAACTTTTAAAATAGAAATTCCTTCTGTATCCCACCTGCTTTCTGAGCCTTCAAAACATACTCGAGTCACATTTGAAGGAATCCTCCCTACAACTAGTGGCGGAATACTTTTAGGGAAGGCTGCTGGGGTTCCGGGGAAGCCGGAGGCGTTCATCAGTACCGCTGGCAGGCGGCAGCCACACCGCAGCCCTCGGCTCCTAAGAGCACCCCGTCTTTGTCAGCCCTCGAGGCGTTCGCTCCCCGCGCGGCCCGGCTCTGCTCCTGCACCGCGGGCGGGGCCCGAGCCCGGGCCCGGGCCCGGGCACGCGCCAGCAGCACCCTGGCGCTGGGCGGGAGCGGAAGGCCGGTGCGCGCGGCCGCGTGTCGACGGCGCGTGCGCTGCCACCGGGAGCGCGCGAGGCGCCGCGAAGAGCCGGGCGCCCGCAGCGGCGGGGGCTGGGCGCGGTTGCTAGGCGACGGCGCCCGGGCAGCGGCGCTGGCCCGGCGGAGGCGCGGGCAGGGATGAGGCGGAGGCAGCGGCCCCCGCGCTCCCGCCGCCGCTGAGCCCGCTCCCGCCCCGTCCCGCCCGGGCCTCGCTGCCCGCTCCCCCCGCTCCTCTCCCCTCGCTCCAGCCTGCCCTCCCCCCTCCATGCGGCGGGAGCGGCCGGAGTGGGGCCCGTGCCGCGGCCGCGCCGAGCCCCGCCGCCTCTCGACTCTCCGCCGCCAGCCGCCGCAGGGAGCCGCAGGCGGCGTCTGCAGCGACAACAGCGGGTGAGGCCCCGGCTGCGGGCGGGGGTGGGCGCGGGGCGGCAGCAGGCGACGGGCACCGCTCCCCGGCGGCGGCGGGGGGGGGGGTTGGGATGCTCCGCTCTGCGTGACCCGCGAGGCCGGCGGGACGCCCCCTGCCGCTCGACGGGCGCTCTCAGGGCCGGGCCGCGGCCGAGCGCGGCCTCCTCCTCCTTCCTCCTCCTCCTCTGTCCGCACGCGCGGCCCGAGCCGGGTGCGTGCCCGGGCGGGGGGCGCGGGGCCTGGAGCGGGCGCTGGTGCTCCGCCGGCCCCCGCACGCCGCGGGAGTGCGGGCGGGGCCCGGGAGCCCGCCGTGGCGTGGCGGCGGAAGGGGCCTGGGCGGGGGCTGCGAGACCGGGACACGCGCCCGGTGCCGTTTAGCGATGCCAAGCGCAAGGCTGCGGCAGTGCGCTGCTCGGGGAGGTGCTCTGCGCCCGGGCATGAGGCGGGGAGCGAGAAACGTGCGTTATAAAAGCAAGGTGATCCAATGAGGAAATTACTTTTGTAGAGGGTGCCTGGTGGTCGCTGCTCACAGCCTTCCGTTTCTCTTTGTAGCGCAAGTGTCAGTGAGAGATGGTGACTTACGGCAGGATAGGTGGGGTTTAAGGCAGCTTTCTAACGTGCTCATTTAAAAATGTTGGTTTTCGTAGCTCTCTGCTTTTCTGTTTTGAGACTGTATTTCACAAGACCTGTATATTTCCTTCCCAAGTAACAAAGCAGTCAGATGGAATGCAAAAGCTATACTGTGTCTTCTTAAGTTGACAAATGTGGATATTCTGGTCACTTAATGACCTCCATGTGATATATTGTCTTTTTTTTTTTTTTTTTTTTTAAACCTTGTATTGTAGTGATAGGCAGGTACTGTCATAAATTGGAAGGAGGAATAGAAAGAAAATGAAAGTATTGCTTGTTTATGAACTTCTGCTGAGCATATCAGTAGTTTGGTGTGCCTGGGAGTGTGCAGCGGTCCGGATCCGTCTGATTTCATATGTTCAGTGCGTTTGTTCATTTAAATGGTTGTCTGTGAAGTAGTCGCTTTTGTACAGGAAGCACCCTTTGTTAAAGAAATGTGTCTTTTACTTGCCAGATTCTGTAAATGGACTATGGTATGTAGAACTGAAAGGTACATTTTATAAGTGTAGCTAACATTGCTTACAAAATGATCTTTGTGTCTAGCTGGAAAAGTGGGTTAGTGGGGATGTCAAGGTCATTTTCACATTTAGAACAATTCAACTGCGGTTGGAACGTGTTATTTTTTTCTTCACTGTCACATTACCCATATATCGGTCCTGTAGCTGCTGATATTTTCTGGACCTGTCTTCTAAAATGTTCTAATGGTTACTGAGTTTTAATGGAAGTCGTCTTTAAAGCTTCTGTAAAGCTATTAAATTTCATGTGAATAATTCCTTAAAGATGTATTTAAAAAATCTAACAGCACCCAAAGTCACTAATCAAAAAGAATGGAAACAAAAGATGTTAAGAGGGTGAATGGATATCAGTGACATTTTATGTGCGGATGGACTAGTAGGAAAGTCAATTATTACCGTCTACTGCGGTGAGTAAGTTCTAGCTTTCTGTTCTCTGATCTTTTGGGATGCCTTTTCCAATGCAAATTATTCCATTGTAGTCATCTACTGTTTCTGGCTTACCTAACCACTTTACAGTATGCAACTAAGATGTCATTTTGTTAAACATTTATAGTTCTATTATAGATCCGCAAATAATAGGAATAAAACAAATTGCTTTTGTCACTTGCTCTCTGTTACTACTTACATCAAGGGCAGAAGCACTGGAGCTCTTCTTACTCACCTATTTTGATTATAGAATCTGTTAGACATAAAGGGCTTTGAGGAACCATGTGTACATAGCTGGACAGGTGTGCGTGTGTGTGGATGTACACACATTTTTTGTAGGGTTAATTTAAAAGACTGTTTTTTCAAGGCATTATAAATGAGAAGCATGTTTGAGTAATAATACTGGATTTTTTAAAAAAATCTTTCCATCTGTTACTGTTTTTTTTCTTCTTTTTGCCTACTTTTTTCTTTTTTTTTCTTTTTTCTTTTTATAAGCTATCTTTGATGTGATGTATTTTATGGTAACATAGAAAATTAATCTGGAAGTAAGAATACCATGGCCAGCTTTGGAAATCTAGGCTTACTGATTCCATTACATGTTGTATTGTTTGATATGTTTCAGATTTAGGAAACACGTGTGGAAGTGCAGAGCTAATCAGTATAGGATCCCCTAAGATGTAGCTTTATTGCTCTGAGGTGAGCAATTTGTTCATGAAATTGGCCATAATAAGAGAAACTCTTCATTAGCTGTCAGTCTCAACTCAAATATATATATTGTTTCTATATTTAAATAGTACTTCAGCTAAGTATCTTTCAGTTTTAAAGGAAGCTGTTGTATTTCATATTCTTACTTGAGTTATTTTTGACTTTGCTTGCTAGCAAACCAGGGTGAATCACCACGTCAAAATAAAATCTAGACTTTACATCGTTTGTTGTGGGCTTCCTCTGGAATTTCATTAGGCTATAACAGTACACTATATGTAAGCCTTTTACAAATCCTAGCTTATGCCAAGGTACTTGTTGGTTACCTAGCTGAAGTATAAGAGCTCATTTTCCACATTCAGTTCATCTGGAGAGAGTCCCCTCATCAAGATTAATATCAATTCTGATTAGCCGAGTCTACTTGTTCATTTTTCTAGGGAGCAATGCTATAATACAGTCAGAATATTAAACCTTAGGCTAAAGCCAAAGAATCAAACTAAAATTATTTTTAGTAAGGGCATCCACAAGAAATTTGATATATTTGCTCCTTTAACGAGCCCACAGATACCTCAGCCAAATCATACAAAGTCAAAAGTAGGTCAGAATTTTAAACTAAAAACCATGAGATCACCCCTCTCTCTTCCCTCTTTTCTTTCTTTTTTCTTAAGTTCAAATACTAATTTTAGACTCTTTGCCAAGTCTTTTTTTTTTTCTTTTTTCTGATTTGTAGGTTGTCCTGACTCGGGGGGAATCTTCCTCTCTCTCAGGCCTAGTCCACATGTAGATCGTCTCTCTTTAAAGAGTAAGATACAGTTGCCAGAGCATAGGGATCTGCTGTTTTCATTTTTGAAAGCAAAACAGTAGGCTTTTCCTGTAGTCTTCTTGAAAATGATTTTCAGGCTTCTTTGCCTTGGAAATGAACAGTGTTGTCATATTAGGAATGAATGAGTCTTAGAATAAAAGAATAACTTAGGTTGGAATGGACTTCTGGAGGTAATCTAGTCCAACACTCTGTTTAAAGCAGACCTAATTAGTGACTGACCTTGTTTTTGCAAAAGCAGCATAGCAAGTCTGAAAATCTCTAGCCACAAGACACTTTTAAACCCTTCTTACTGCTTTCTATAAAGGTGCTGTTTGATGCTAACTCAATGAGGTGTCTCTCTCTGATTCTGATGCTTTTTTTTAGTAGCTTCTGAAGAGGCTGGTTGTGTATCAGGAAGCATATATGCTAGCTGCTGAGTTCATCCCGCTTCCTGTGGGATGGCATAGCAGGTAGGGGTCCACTTAGTATATTGAGGCCTTTAGAAACTGAATACACTTTGTTTTTCAGGTTTCTCAAAGATTGCTTTGTTACTAAATGAGATTTTTGGTTAAAGGAGGATTTGGTTTAGTCTACCAAAGTAGAGTTCTAAATATTCAATTACAAAATTACAGTCAGTATAAGTTAAAATGATAGAATGCATCACATGTTTGATGTGTCTTTGACTTTGCTGCACTTACAATTTTATGTTTTCTTTTCCTTCCTGGAGCATTAATGAGTCATATGGATCTGCAGGGTAACAGCCTCCTATCTGAATGTGGATTAGGAAAATGAGCATAGTATTGCTTTGGTTTTAGATTTCAGTCCATGATTTCAGTTCATAAGGAACTGCTAACAACTGCTCTTTTAAGGGGTTATAATTCTGCTCTCGTATTTTACGTGAGGATGTCAACTGAAGCGTAAATGTTGCCTTGGTAGGGACAACAGACTTCTTCAGTAGCAAATATGCTAGCCATAATTACTTAAGATTATTGGAAAGAGAAGATTGGTGGAAAGAGGTACCAGGTATCGTTCTGACACCCTTTTTTTGAATGCATGTTTACTGTCTAGGGTGTGGTGTTTTTTTTTCTGTCTTTTTTTCTTTTTCTTAAGAAGTCAAGTGCAGTACCTGGTGCAAAAGAAATGCTCCCTTTCCTTCCCTCCAGAAGTCAGGCCTGTAATTGATATTTGTCTTGTGCTCAGCACTATCTAGGTCAAGAAGTTGGTTGACTCCATGCACAAATCATGTATCTTTAGAAACAGATGAAAAAAAGCCACTTCGTGTATTTATAATTCCAACTATGTCCATCCTACCCCTTTGAATTCATACTTAGGAGTGTCACAAAATGAATGAAGTCTGAGGTATGATGCTTAAATTCTACGCTGACTTTGTGTCTCTTAGTTCACACTTGATTTGTGGTGTATTCCTTCTTCTTAAGCAATTTCAAATCCTCTTTTTATGCGATGTGCTACACACAGCTTGCTTTTATGTATACTCTAATACTGGGATCAGTGATTATTTGAAGTACTTACTGAAATAAATTTGAAATATCTCAGACATTGAGATGAGGCATAGTTTATAGTGATATTACAGTTTTCCAGTTTAACAAAACTCGACAATATGCTAAGAATGATGTGAAGAGGGATAAACTTCTAACACAGGTTTTCTTTTCTACTGCGTTGTTTCTATCCTGTGTTTTGAATTAAATCCTGTAATCTTCACCGAAGCAAAATAACATCTTTGGGGCCTTGGGATTCATTGCATATCTGTGCTGCAAAGAATACCTTGTTTTATTTAGTGTTCCAAATCTGCCATGACCTGTTAAAGAGGTTTTACTCTGGATTTTCAGAAGTGGCCATTGTTTTTCAAAATTCTAGCTAATCAAAATGGTTTTACTCATTTCCCTGTTGTCTGTTAACTGGGTAATGTTTTCCTTTTACTGGCATTGCCTCTAGGTTAATTTCTGAATCTTTTATGAAAGCTTGGCTATGGAAAAGAGCCACAGATCTTCATTCATATACTTTAAAATTTTCAGAAAAACTTGCTAGGCAGATACATAATCAAAGGCAGAAAAATGAAATTCTGAGCATCTTCTATGAGATCGTATTTCTGATGCAGAGGAGGAGCATTGTGCTGTTCTGTTTAGTGTCTTGCTTGCTATGGAGTGGTTGAGCAGAATTGTAACTCGTTACCATTTCCTCAAAGCTGGACAAGGAAATTTTCATCAAGGTCAGCTAAAAAAGATCCGAATCTTTGAACCCACTGAAACTCAGTAATAGGTGTGGAAAATTCTTTGTTTTTAGGCTTGGTCACTAGAATTGTGGCATTTCATCTAATTTTGGACAAAATAAAAAGATCAGTAAAGACTCAGGGTTGTGCTCATTATCTTTCACAGATTAGGAAGTAAGTAGTGGCTCTCGGATGTTCATCTGAGTGTCTGGCCAGTGCTGAATGAAATTGTCACTCCGATGCCTTGCTCAAAACACCAGTCTCTTGCATTCAGCAATGGTGAAATGGATGGTCCTGTCTGCACACCTGAACCTCTTATACCATTGCCAGGGTTCCCTCAGCATTGTTAAGAAAGAATATTAAAGGTTGGGTGGTAATGACAATTACGTGCATCTTAACTGGTGAATCAACACTGAAAATCTTCCTTTTCTCTTTGCCTCTAACACGAGTGTGCTAAGCCACATTCCTTGTGTGGAATGTGAAACAGAAATGCAAACTTGCTTTTTTCTTCTTTTTTTTTTAAAATACTGTATCTGAATTGATTCAGAAAGGAATAAACTTCTAAAAAAAAATTATTTTTATCCATAGCCAGCAGGCTATTTTTCACCTATGGTTTCAATATTGCTTTTAAGGACGTTTGCTATTGTTGTTACATGTTAGTACTTTATTTTAGACAATGAGTATCAGTGTTTTATTTCAGAGAAATCATACTGAGTACAAAAAGTAAAATATGCTTCTTGATGTTGTTCTGAGTTTGCTTGATAAAGGACCATACTGTGTTAGGCTTTTGATTCATGTAACTTTGTTTCTTTCTCCATCAAAATGACAGTGTTGAAACTTGCCATTAATGTGTTGAGACTGACATTGCATAGTAAGTTTAAAAAAAAAAGTCCATTAAACTGAATCAAAGTGCTGTCATTTATATGGCTCTAATTATTGCAGGACTGAAAACCAATCTGCCATTTTAATACTTCTGTTACAAATGCAATTTGACTTAGTGCATGCTCTGGGAATACTGATTACACATGTCTCTAAATATATGAATGAGCTGCGGTTCTCTGCTCAGGTCTTCAGTTTAGACCATCTCTTCTATGTTTTACCATATCTTCTCATGGATGAGTGAGTTGGTTTACTTTATTAGACTAAGTATAAAAAGTATTTGAACTTGTGTTCATTTAAAGTATTTTACAGTAAGACTGTCCCTTTTAAATAACAAAGGTTCCTCACTCGTCGTTGAAGAAAGTACTGTAAGTAATGCTGATGCTGGCAAAAGACAGATGTTTTTACCTTGGTTAAAGCCTGGCATAATAATCTTCCTTTACTAAGTCATGCCTATGTATTTTAGTCTTTTTAAGGAAGCTGTATCAGAATATATGTGCTATACATCTTTGAATGGCTTGATGTTTATATGAGTGTTATTTGCTAATTACAAAAGCTCTAAAGACAGTCTCAATAAAAATGTGTAAAACACAGTTTTAAAAAGAATAAAAAAGCAGAATCCTTTTAGATACATTGAGTGCTTATTCATGTGATCTTGTTGACGTTACCTAGAGCTACACTTCAAACTGTACTATAAATTAACAAAGATTCCATTTTTGCAAAAGCATTGCATTTTGTAGTCACTTTAATTTCAAAGTGGCCAACATAATTTTGTAGTTTTTGTACAAAATCTATTTTGTCCTGTTTTTTACAGTCTTGCAACACTTGGCACAGTGGATGAAGATTAACTATGTTAAACCTACCATGTTTGTTTCAGGCTGAAAATAATTCACTACTAATATTCAAAAAATAAATTGGTGAAAATGATTAATTCCTGCTGAATTACAGCATATGCATTATGGTATGCATGTGTAAACTGTAATATATCCTTATCATCTCTCTTTAAAATAAGGACGAGTATGGAAATCTGGTAAGGTCAAGGTGTATAAACACACAAGCAAAACACTACAGATCATCCCACCTTTTTCATTTTAGCAGGGACAAAAGAATTCCACATAATGTAGAATCACAGAATATCCTGAGTTGGAAGGTACCCACAACATTAGAGTCCCAACTCCTGGCTCCACACAGGACCACCCAAAAATCAGACCCTATGTCTGAGAGCATTGTCCAAACTCGGTGTTGTGACCATGTCCCTTGGGAGACCGTTCCAGTGCCTGACCACCTCTGGGTGCAGAACCTTTCCCTAGCCCCCAGCCTGACCCTCCCCTGTCCCAGCTCCATGCCGTTCCCTCGGGTCCTGTCGCTGTCCCCACAGAGCAGAGCTCAGAGCCTGCCCCGCCGCTCCCCCCATGAGAGAGCTTCAGGCCGCCAGGAGGCCTCCCCTCAGCCTGCTCTGCTCTGAGCTGAACAAACCCAGGGACCTCAGCTGCTCCTCATACATCTTCCCTCTAGACCCTTCCTTCACCATCTTTGTAGTGCTCCTTTGGATGCTCTCTGATAGTTTTATGCCCGTATGTTGTGGCACCCAAAAGTGCACACAGTACGCACAGTGCAACTCTTTACATTTTTTAAATACATTCTGAAATACCAAAACATTAATTTTAGAATATTCTAAGATCTTGTTCAGTTGTGAATCTTTCCCAGCAGATGAGTAAAAGTATATACCCAGAATGAGAAAAAGCTCTTATTTTCATTTGTGGCTTAAAGCTGACAGTGAAGTCTGTATCAGTAGATACAATAATCTACTACCTCCAAAAATATTAAAAGCAACAATAAGTAATGAGTAATATTTTTACACTGCTGAAATAAGATTACAAGGAGGTTGTTTCTTCACTGTCATGAAAACACCAATGTTGAGTTTTGTCACTTTTTCATGAGCATTGTAGAAATGCATTTTTCAAAATAAAGAGCTAATTCCAAGTTCAGATGTCCTCTGGCAATCACTACTGTATAATAAGTACTGTTCTGTCATACTCTTGAAGACTGTTGTTTAATGCATTTCATAGAATCCTAGAATGGCTCGGGTTGGAAGGGCCCTTAAACGTCATCTAGCTCCAACCGCCCTGCCATGGGCAGGGCTGCCATCCACTAGATGAGGCTGCCCAGGACCTCATCTAACCTGTCCTTGAACACCTCCAGGAATGGGGCATTCACAGCCTCTCTGGGCAACCTGTGCCAGTGTTTTGGTTCCAGTGTTTCTATTTGTTTTGTTTGTTTGTTTTGTGTTTCAGACCCAGATTGTAGTGTCTTCAAAACGGCAATTAGTCAAGTGTTAAGGAAAATGACCAAAGTGTGCTCTGGCAGCGTTTCTTTCTACTAACCGCTAGTCCGTGCTGTAACATGCTGCAGCATTGAAGAGCTTGTTGGATTTAGTGTCTCTGAACACTGAATCGTAATTAAACACTTGTCTTTCTTTTTACCTCTACTCGTATTGTTTCCATGGTTTTAGTCTCTTACTTTACCGGAGTTCGTATGTGTGTAACCAGGAAGTTTTTATGTTAGCAGGCTTATGCGACATCTGTACTGTAATCACAAGGTGTAGTTGCAGTAAATGGATAGTATGCCTGCCCTTACCTGTCGTTTAGTTGTGAAGACTGTAGGAGGGTTTTCAGTCATTCACTGTAGAATAAATAACCTGCGATCGTGCTAGGTTTATACTGTCTCTTGAAGTCCATGTTGTTATGTTCAGTTTGGATTTATGTCTTTGTGTAGTTCAGTCACTTTCTGATAATCTGGAAATAATCACAGTAATTGAAGACTTGGCTGTTGTTTAGAACGGCTGACTTCCAGAAGGATGCCTCTTCCTTGTAGGCCTGTGTTACAGGGACAAATCTGCACAGAGTAGCACGCTAACAATAGCAGAATGAAGAGAGAAACTAAGACATTAGAATTCATCATGAAGCAATGGAGGGAATAGCTTCATTTTTAACGATTTATATTTTTTTCTTGTGAAGATGTTTATTTGACAGTTTAAGAAATATAAAAGGAGAAATTTGCAATATTTATTCCTCGCTGTGCATATAGAACTTCCCTAGATGTTACTGTTTTACATGGTTACTATTCGGTTACTTCTTTTTTTTTTTTCACAAAGTACTATAAAAAATAATTTATTAACGGCATATATTTCAAAATATACAAGAAAAAAACACACATTGCTCTCTCTTCTTAAAATAAACATTACAGAATCATTGTAATCTGTAATTTTTTTCCAGGTGAGAGAACTTGAGAAAATACTCAGGTTGTGTTTTTGTAACCCTGCTTTTTAGTATCTGCAACGACAGAAAGTAGGCAAACCTGCTTTAAAGTTGATTAAATGAGTTAATGAAATACATTTTTTTTCATTTAAAAGTTGTTCCTCATATTAGATGTGTGCATCATGTAATTGTCCCTTTGTTTTTGAAGGTTGTGGTTCAGAGCACAGAGTTGATAAAGATACAGTTTCATAAGGGATGAAAAAAAAAATCAGTTCATTATTTCACCCTGTATTCTCTGTTTCTTTTGGTTCTGCTGAAATCAGCAGGCTTTGAGTAGAGCTATTTCTAGCACAAGATCTTTCATAGTCATTGTCATTTGAATAGTAATTGTTAAGTAATTCTCAAATATTTTTCATAAACATTTCAGTACTTCATTACCTAGCAGACGTTTTCCTTATGTTTTATTATCATCAAAATTAAATGGATGCTTACATTTTGGTGCTTTATGAACAAAATATGGAGATGTTTTTGCCTGACCAGTCCTCTGAATCACGTTACCAATTCTACTAGTTGGTCGTGACTGCTGAAAGAAGTGTTTAGGTAAGAAAACTTGGTTGCTTAGCAATGACCATCAAGAGACTCAGATTTTTAAAGCTGCAGTATATACTTTTCTAATATATAGTTAAAATCTGTTCTGATGAGAAATTTGTAGTATCTTTTGTTTCTCTCCTTAAATGTTTGTTCTTATTGTGCTGTCTTGGAGAGAATGTAACTTGTACTAAATAACCACTCAAATGTCAGTTTGTTTAATGTTCTTGTTTATGATCCATATGAGCTTTTATTCCATCTTTGAGAAAATTTTGAGGCACACAGGCTTTTCTCAATTTAGTAATTATCAGCAAAATCAAGTGTTGTTGAAATTATTTGGGTAATATTTGTTCTGTCTTAACTTGTAAGTAGAATACTTATTTTTAAATTTACCTCGTGTGATAACTCCTTAATACATCTGTGCTAACTTTGCAGTTTACTCTAATTGTGCTAAGTTTACAGTATAAGCCATAACAAAACAAAAAAGTAGAAAATTAACTGCAAGGTGAGTTTCATAGGCAGAAGACTAATGTTTTTTTCCAGTAACTTTTTTCTATGCGGGTAAGGACAAAGTGAGCATAAAGGCAGTAAGATAGCAGAGAACTCTCAGCAAAGCACCTATTGCTATCAAAAACAGAGCAGAGCTTAAATATGCTTGGCCAAAGACTTTGCCTGAAAGCTGCCATTTTATTCTACTTGATGCATGAATTGCTTACACTAGATTAATTGTAATTGACAGTTCGCTCTTCTACTGTTCAGAGTCTGATACTGTCCTGATAGAGATGTATCGTGTTTGCAGGCTTTATATACTGCACTGAGATGATACCACTTTATCTTTTCACTTTCTTCCTCCTCCTCCCATCCTTCTTAGTTTTGTAAAGGGTCCCACAGAGTCTCACCACAGTTTGCTTTCAGTTTTTATTCTGTACCCTGTTACTGAGGAGTTAATTCAAATGGTTTGAACTGTTTCTTTGATTCATAGATTTCTCTTCAATAGATCTCTCCTTTTTCTCAAACTTGTGGCTTGAGGAGAATTTGATAATCTTCATAAATGTTCAGCCGCTAACTTAAATTGAAATTGGCTGAAATAGTGCTTTCATTTCTCCTAGATATGTGGGCTTGAAATCTAGGAGTCCTCTTAGACTTCTTAGTCTATCTTAGACCCACGCAGCCAGACCACTTCTAAGATTTCCCAGTGTTATGGTCAGGGAGATGGCTGAGATTGAGTCCTCCATTTCTGTTAATCCACCGAATTGTTTATCCAGGCTCTGAATTCATGTTGATATTTTGCCCTAAGCTGCTTGTTTTGATGTGCATGTGTGTATCTGCAAACAAGTGTGTTAGAAACATGCTTTCTTTTCACTTGCCCCTTTAGACTCCTTTGGTGTCCCTGCAAAGTCATAGAATCACAGAATATCCCAAGTCAGAAGGGACCCACAAGGATCATTGATTCCAACTCCTGGCACCACACAGGTCTGCCCAAAAATTCAGACCATGTGACTAAGCGCACAGTCCACACACTTCTTAAACTCCGACAGGCTTGGTGTCGTGACTATGTCCTTGGGGAGCCTGTTCCAGCACGCGACAACCCTCTCACTGAAGAACCTCTTCCTGATATCCAGCCTGAACCTCCGCTGTTGCAGCTTGACACCATTCCCTCGGGTCCTATCACTGGTGACTAAAGAGAACAGATCGGCACCTGCCCTTCCACTCCCCCTCGTGAGGAAGTTGTGGACCGCAATGAGGTCTCCCCTCAGCCTACTCTTTTCCAGGCCGAACAGGCCAAGTGACCTCAGCCACTCCTCGTACGTCTTCCCCTCTAGACCCTTCACCACCTTTGTAGCCCTTCTCTGGACACTCTCCAACAGTTTCATTTCCTTTTTGTACTGTGGTGCCCAGAAGTGCACACAGTACTACTTCTAAAGCTGCCTGGAAAAACAGCGACCCACAACAATACCAAAATGATCCTTGTAGTTTTTCTTCTGTTCAAATTATCGCTTGTTTAATTCATTCGTAATTTGTCATCATAATTCTAGATTATATTTTATCTGTGCAGGGACTACATGGTTTGAATAGAATAGGAACTGACTGAGGTCCCCAGATACATCTGTACTATCCCTGATAGATAAAATGAATCAGAAATAAAACAATATTGTCAGTATTCCGCTATAAGATTAAGTGTTTGAATTACTGAAAAGTGCAGTGTAGGAAAAAAATATATATATTATTACAGCATTCAGTTTTTAGTCTAAATGCCGGTAAGTTGGTTGCATACATACATTGCTGCTGACTGGAAGCTCTCTCAGAGATGTAAAAACAACTACATTCAGTGCCACATGTATCAAAAATTGCTGAACTTTGTCATTTAAATCAAGAAGCAGGAAGGTTAATAGCCAGGAGTTGTTTTTTTATGGATGTGGAAAATGTGAACTAGCAAATGATCTTTTATATGTATTTAAATACATATATTTTAACAATGTTTTAGACTGTATACAGATTATGTATATTACATGCAGACATACAGACTATCATTTTAAACCTCAGATATTGTCCTTACTCATTTTCTTTTATTCTAGAAAAATTAACTGGTGGCTTGGATGATGCAAACAATTATCATGTGAGACCCGATGCCATTATTAAAAAAGAAGCTGAATGTATATTGTCTTAGCCATTCCCTTTACAAAAACTGGAAGGTTTAAGAGCACCACAACAGATGTGTGCTTTGTACCATTACCAGTAACAAAGACAGGTTCATAATTCAGTAACAAAGGTATATTAAAATGTTACATTCTTTGAATTGTTTATTTATTTTATATATATATTTTTGGTACTGTATTAAGTCATTTTTAAGAAGAATTTTAAGGCACAATTATTTTTGGATGCAACATTTAATTTTAGTGAAACGTATAATATTCAAATAATATTTGACTTAATATTTAAACATTCCAATGTAAATGGTATTGTGTATATTAGGAGTTGGGTTTAGTAGTAGATCTACCTTTTGCTATTTGAACTTTTCTAATCTTTTGTTTATTTTGCTAGATTATCTTGTGATTATCATCTCAGTCACAATTCATTCAGCTCTATGGAAACATTCTAGAAAATACTTCATAATACTTAGAAATCTTAAGTAGCAAAAAATGTAGGTATCTATATACACATAATAATAAATGATTCTTGCTTTTTTTTTTTTTTAAATAAACTTACAATTTATGATAAAAAGCTTGTCTATACAACCACAAGGAGCATAAGGTCACAGTGGCAGGCAGGGGAATCCCAGTAACACATGCAGAGAAATGGAGCCCCAGCCCTGCTGTCTCCTGGCTGTCACAGGACAGCTGTCAGCCCCATGCTCCAGAGGTTGTCTGGAGCATCTCACAGACTGGGGGCTTACTGTCTTTGGGGTATTGGACACACTACAGGGTGCAAGGAAAGAACATTTTGTGATTGCACAAGACTTGGGCAGTCTATGGGAGAAACCAAAGGTGTTTCATGGGTGGCGTGGAGAAGGGGGGAGAGGGAGATTTCAAGACAATTTGGGAAGGAGTAACCATGGGAAAATAGAAAGGGGTTAAAAGGGACAGGTTGCCTGTAAAGGGTTTGTTGATCAGTATGCTTGTCTGTCTGTGTCCCGGAACTGGTCAGCATACTCTGTCCTGTCTTCTTGTTAAATTACATTTCTAACTGGTGCGAGAAGGGGTGAGAGGGCAGGGCATCTGTCTAGGAACCTGTGTGTCCATTGTGTCCATGGTGCAATCAGGTGGAGTACATGCCTGTTGATGGATGATCACTAGCAAATATCAGGCCACCCTAGTTAACAAATAGGTTAAGTGGCTTGAGAGCAAGTTGTATGCATGTATCTTTGGGGTGAGACAACAGGAAGAATTGGCAGCCAAAAGGACCAGGAGGTCCAGGCCAACTGTTGGAGAGAATGTAAGGCCTGGGTGCTGACCTTTCGGTGCGTGTGACTATGTTTACAAGACCCGGCTGCTGGAACATCCATAGTGCTAGAGGTAGGGAGAAGGAAAAATGGTATACGCACCTATGAGCAAGTATCGCCATCCTTGGAGAAGTTCTTGGGCAACTTCATCTAGCAGAAGGATTGGGATAAGATGACATCCAGAGGTCTCTTCCAACCTCAACCATTTTTTTGTGTGATTTTGTGGGTCTGTACCAGAAATGAGTGGGACTGCAGCCTAATTTAGGATGTTGGCGATTCAGGGCCAACTCTTGTATAAACCCAGCTACTGGAGGGATCCGCATTTTATGTTTGTATGCATTTCCCTTTAATGAACCTTAATTGGCATCAGACGGGGAGGGCAACAAGATGTGAAGCCCTTGGTGCTGTTTGTGAGAGTGCTGCGTGTTCCTGCCTGTGCAGATCTGTGCCCTGCTCTCTTCGCCTACTGGGATTACATGATCAGCCTTGCTATTGGTTGTAGCTGGGGCTGTGGAGCTGCTTAGTGTTTTCTGAACAGAAACCATGGTTACTTGGTACAGTATATAGTGTGTATTTGACAAGTGATATTTAGGAGCCTGTAAGCAGCATGAGAAGCAAGAAACAACATTAGCAACTATAAAAGTGCCTTAAAATTATTAAGTTAGGCTTCAATGGCAATAAATGCAAACATGGTGAAACAAGGATCTCAGTTGAAGAGGTAGTGAGGGGGAGGCAAGACAAGCTAATTATGAAAAGCTTAATAAAAATATCCAAAACAAATTGTAAGAGCAGTTAAAAAAAAAGTGGAGGACTTAGACTTGACTTAATGTCATGAAAAAATGTTAATCTTCTGTTTGCTTAACACCATTTCACCTTTCCTGTGAGAAGGTATAAACAGCGGTGGCCACAACTCTTCTCTGGGTTCTTGCACTTGAGGTAGTGAGACTGAAAATGTTATCACTTTATTTATTAGGACACAAGGCAACAGCTTCAATTTGCACTACAGGAGGATTAGTTTAGATGTCAGGTAGAATTTCTGCACGGGAAGGGTGGCTGGGCTTGGAACAGCCTGCCCAGGGAAGTGGTGGATTCGCCATCCCTGGAGGTGTTTAAGAGACACGTGGATGTGGTGGCTAGCTACAAGGCTTAGCAGTGGACTTGTAGTGTTAGGTGATGGGTGGACCTGATGCTCTTAGGGGTACTTTCCAACCTAAATGATCCTATGATTCTATTTCCTCTCAGCATCAAGCTTCTTTTAAAGCAATTTTGTAAGTTCCTACTTACTGTTTTTAATCAGAAATTTCTTTAGTTTGGCTGTTGCAAAGGAAGCAGTTGTACTGTGGACATAAGTGGTGAATTCAAGACAGCCTGCGCTTAAGTGTTTTGAAGGTACTGAGAAAAGAGAAAATCATTTCCCTGATGGGCCAACATAATAGATGACTCCTTTAGTTAAAGGAGAAGCATGTGGTCCAATAAGAAGGGATAATATACTAAATGCTTGCCATGCTGTAGGTGGAGAGGTAATGATGGTGAATAGAGGTACTTAACTGGATGTCAGAACTAAACTGGGACCAAATATGGTTTCAGACATACGATGGTACAGTGCTGAGACCTCAGTTTTCCAAGAATAGGGCATCTGAGCCTTTTCAGAATAGTGGTACTGATTAAACCTGGATCATTGACATTGACAATGACAGTGACTGATGTGCTTGTTGGATCAAAACACTAATTTACTGCAAAGCCAACATCATCTGCGGAGATACTGTCTGTACTGAAGTGATCCTGGGCTCCAGAATAAGATGACAGATTTATTTAAAAAACAAAAACAACCAACCAACCAACCAAAAAACTTCTGCAATTGAGGACAAGTAATCGTCACTTTGTGTGCCTTGTCTCAGCTTGAGAATGGGCTTGTTTGGGGAGGGTGGTCTGGATCATAGTTAGTGAAAACACAGTAAATCTATGCCAATAACCGTGGGCTATAGAGAGTTCCAGGGGCCATGACAAGGTGTACGTTAGACTGTTCAGGACTGCGAAGAAATGAGGGAGACACCATGGTGCTTTCTGTGTAGCTGAGTGATGGTATTACACGCCTGACTTCTAATCTGGATGGTGTGAGGAAGTAGTGGTAGTTAATGCTGATGCTGCCTTCTCTTTGTTCAGTTCCTCTTCCTGCTACGTTTGCTGGCTGGGGAGGAACACAATGCTTCTCCCTTCTCAGGTGCCCTCTCCCAGTGGTCAGTGGGAAAGTGTGAGGGCTTGGTCCTGTGCCGTAACTCTTACTTATTTATTTTTAGTTTTGATACCCCTGACCTGACGATGAGGTGCCTCATTGTGTGAGAATCTTGATGTAATGTATTTGGGAACAAATTCTACCACGTGCAAGTCTGTGGATGCAGGGAAACAGTTAAGTTGCACAGACAAAGGGACCGGATGAGGGTAGAGAGACTGCTGTACCAGCTGACTGGTTTCGTAAGAGCTCTCTGTACAAAAGTGCATAGGTTCGTAAACATGGGCTCTGGAGACAGCTTCCCTCATTTTCTGGTAACATGGCAGTTGATGCTAGAACAGGTTATCTAAACTATTTGACAAAAATTGCATGTTGAGAAAACAGCTTTGCGTGCTGGTTGTTTAAAGAAAATGAGAAAACCTTTTTGCTTTTCCTGAGGCTACGATGCCTACATACTTTTTTTTTTTTTTTCCTGTGTGTTTATATTTTAAATTATTTTTGAATTCAGGATTACTTAGGTCTAACTATGATCTAAATGTTGACTTCTTGTTAAAATAGGAGCTTACTTTCAGGGAAGGAAAAATAAAATTTTTGATAAGGTGCTTATATGATGTTAAATAACAGAAAATTAAAGATATGTATATCTAACTGGGACAATGCAACAAAATGGTGATATGTGCAGATAAGAGATACTGTTTTCCAGCTAAGAAAGAGGAAAAAAAAAGCAAAACATTTACAGTTGCCTTTAAAAAAAAAGTTGAAAAATCTAAATGCGGAATAAATAGTGATAAGTGATAGTGACAGTCCTAAGCAGATTATTTTTTGACTGTAAAAAAATCACAGTCTCTTTTTAAGTGGATTCAGTTGATTTCACTTCCAGGTGGGTGGGAACATTTCACTTGCAGCTTAAAGAGTTATCTAAGCACTTATAAGAAAATGTAAATTTGGTCCTGTAAAAATTAGTTTAAGTGGATTATTGTATGTATATGTGCATCACAAAAAGGGCATGTATGAGTGAGAGTCGTTACATTTGTCACTATTTGGAGTAATTTTGAGACTGCTAATGGTCATCAGTCAAGCTAGCCACCTTTGCCACCTGTTTTCCTTGGTTACCTAAGAACCACCCAGTTATAGCTGAAAATCTTACTGTTCATGTTCATCCAAGGAAATCTTCGTTCTGACTGATCTCTGCATGATATGAGAACTAGGACTATATTTTTACAAGATGCTATTTTTTTTTCTTCTTAACCTTTATTTTCATTTCACGGTTGATGATTGGAGTAATTCCCTCTTAACCACTTTACAAGGTCACAAGTGAATTGAATAGGATATGAAAGACTTTTTCCTCAAACCAAACAAAGCACACAATCATAAAATTTTAATCTAAGATACTTGCCTATAATTGCTCATTAGTAAACACAGATTTTCTTTAATACCTCCTACCTTTCAGGTCTAAAATCACAACTAGAATGTCTGTAGGTAGATAAGTGTTTTGAGACTTTAGGTGGTGTCACTGGAAATGTTGGTTGAAGCTCATTGTATTCTGGGTAAATATCTCCCATCTCTACCAGCGTGTAAATTTACCACAGCTAAGTGAAATGTATAACTGAAGAGCGTAAATTAGAGTGCAGTCTTGTAGATTTTTACTGTTTGGCCTGTTTACGGTTATTAAAAATTACCGTGTAAACATTCCATAGACAAATACTCTGTTTCACCTTGAAACAATTTAAAGCCAATAAGGATCTGTCTTGGAAATGCTTTGACATTTTAGTGGGTTTGATCATCAATTTTATCACTCTTCTAAAATTGTTTTTCTCTGAAATTTTCTCATAAGCAACAGTAAAACACCATTTAGTGTAGAGAAATAGCCAAAGAGGAAAGCCTTTTGAGACAAGTGGTATATTAGGGGGCTATGACTTTCAGCATCTTATTACCTAAAAGTGAAAGGATATGAAACTAAGGATGAATAATCTTTGATTTACGTGCACGCTGCTGGTTCTTTCATTTTCTTTGTGTCTTGTAATGCTTTGCAAACCTTCCTCGTTTTTCAGCAAAAAGTAGAAACCATTTTTTCATTTAAAATACCTTGTGTGCAAGATTTTTTTTATATAGATATATATCTATCTCAGCAAATTAAAATATTAACGCATGTCAGTATTTCCATTATTAGTCTCTTCATTTAAATGTCTATTGATTTTTGCTCTGTGGAACAATTTAAGATTCTGTTTTTAGGAAGAATATCAAATAAGTAATAAAATGAATAGTGTCAGAGGTTTTATTTTAGCCATGCTAGATGCACCTTTTCCCTCCCAATGGAGACTCCAGTAGTTGTTTTCATACCCTAGGTTTAGCAATGCTGTACAGCACAGTAACTCATTTGACGTACATTAGCAGAGTATTTTTCCTGTTGCTTTCTGTTTTGGTAGACTGCAGTAACTAAGTAAGAGCCACTTTGGTCTCTTGGGAAGATAGGAATGAGATTTTTAAAAAGCTTTTGAATACAAGTGTATTTGGTAATGTCTTGTATATAAATGATTCACATGCTTGTTTGAGTACTTTTTGGAGGAAAGCTTCGTTGTCTTTTAACGCTTGCCTGAATCCTGAAGGAGCGGAAGAGATGTGAGAGGAAATGAAAAAAGTGCGTGACAGAGATGTAAATTTATTCTTAGTCACATCGGTGAGGTGCATTATTAGAGGAGGACATCTTTGGCTAATCTGTGTTCCAGTGCCAAAGTCATGCTTATTTTGTGTCACAAAAATTATCATAGCAATCCTGGGAAAGAACTTTTAATGTGTCCACAGCTTACATTTACAGAATTCTTCAGAACACAAATGTAACAGGCAGGAGTATATTTGAAAACTGAGGTCAGTACTATGACTTCATTTGTGATTGGTGTTTAAATGCAGGATCATGTTCCTCATGCTTCTTCAGACTACACAGTTGCTGACAGAAGTCTCTACTATAGATGTAGCTTTAAAACAGTTTATGCTCTTTTGAGACTTGGGTACCTTTTCATTTTCTCTTTCACTCTTTCTTATTTTTGTCTGTAGCTACCTAAGGAGATTACTTTAACAGAAGCAAAATTTTTTAAAATGAGGAACTGGATTTAAAATAAATGACTTCATCATGACAATTAAATCATTATTTTTCATTACTCACACTGAATTCTGTTTTCTCAGTCTGCTGTTTTACAAAGGGAAGTGGGGCTTGTAACTGTCTGAAAGAAGGCGTCTTGTTAATTACTTTCGTCAGCTTGTCAATTTTGCTGGTCGAAGCTGAAATCCCTTTTATGCCTTTAGTGCTAATTTACAAATTCCTTTTATTACTCCATGTTTCTCCATTAGTTTTCTCCAGTTACCTGTATTTATCTATAGGTCTGAGATGACCATTTTCTCTAAAACATGTTCTGCTATTCTTTTTAAAAAATATTTGTCAAAGTCTCCATGACGTCAGTTCAGCCCTTCATAAGTCACCTTGATCTTCTACTTTGGCAGACCTCTCAACAGGATTCCTTGAACATTTTTTCTTCTGGTATAAGACAAGAATTATAAGCATGTATCCTGACTTTCTGACAAAATGTAGTATCCATCCTTGATTTTGGAATTTTCAGTGTAGTAGGTACAGTAAACAAAAAACGCAAGATGATTGTTGCGTAGAACGTTTTTGCATGTTTGTATTTACCTTTGCATGTCTAGCAGCCAGTTTACACTAAACTTAAGAAAGTTTGGCTTGTCACCTCTGATTGTAAAACCTTACTGAAAGAGACTGAAATGGCTTGTGGTAGAACTTACACGTACTGGAACTCCACACAGTTGGTGCTGAAGTGTACAGACTGTTTCTGCAGTAGAAGGCTGTAAAGACAGCTTTCTAGTGAAAGTCATGGGTCACCCTTTTCATTTTTTTTCTCTGTAAGTATTAATAAGATACTCCAGTAATTACAGCTGTAATTAATACTGTGGAAAGTAAATTTTTCATGTGTAGAGAGACAACAAAATTATATGCTTTATTATGATCAATCTTTATGTGGAAATCTGAATGACTAGGGACCTCTATTGACTTGTAAACAAAGTTATCATAGTAAAGTATTTTGCAGAATTCAACAAAAGCTAATTTTTGTCTTTTTATTTTTTAAAGGAACTTCATGTTGGCGTTGTTTATGCCAGAACATAGTAAGCAAGGCATAGCTCCAGACTTGTGTAAACTTTTATCTAGCCAACACGACGCAATTGAGTATGAATTCCAGGTTGCTCTGGAAATGAAAGAGAAGTTCTGAGCTCTCTGGCTGGAAGCTGAACGTGATGACGGCCTGGTCTATGGTAGGGAAGCTGAAAATGGAGAAGAGGCACTCCAGAGAAGACAGAAACGTGGAACAAGATGCTGGGGAATGCAGTGCTGAATCCGAGGAATGGACGAGCTCAGAAAGTGAACCTGAGCAACCATACTTCAGAAGAAGCTGTAGCAATATTCAGTGGAGAGAAAAGGAGGTTTCCACTAAACCACATCGGCCACTCTGTCGCTCCCCGTGTTTGGATCGCCCAAGTTTTTCACAGAGCAGTATCACACAAGACCTGAAGCTAGATGAATGCAAAACAAGTTTGGACAAGGAATATCAAGCTAAAATGGATTTTGCTTTAAAACTTGGTTATGCAGGAGATCAGATCCAGGCTGTACTGAATAAATTGGGAGCAGATGCGCTCATCAATGATGTTCTGGCCGAACTTGTGAGACTTGGCAACAAAAATGAATCAGAGGGACAGAACAGTGCCAGCAGTACCACTAGCACTCTGGTGCCAAGAGGCCCTTGTCCAAAGGAAATAGCAAGCCCTGAATTGTCACTTGAAGATGAAGTTTTGGATAACAGTGATAACTTGAGGCCAATCGTCATTGATGGAAGTAATGTGGCTATGAGGTGGGTCTACCTGTCACAACATTTGAAAAGAATAAATCACAAAAATATTTTTGAGCAGAATTGTTATTGATTGTAAAGTCATTTTAAGTTGTATTGTATATTTACACTGATAGGAAATCTTCCTTATGGAGTCTTTACTCCAGGCTTTTAAATATGTCACTCTTTTATATGCAATCCCTGTTCCCCCTACCCCCTCTTTAAACCAACTTCTCCCCTCAAATCTGTTGTTCTAGCAATTTAACTGTGCTGTGCTTTTGAGTGGATGGGTTTAATTCCTTTTTAAGTCCTTGAATGATGTTGAAAATTATTCCTCTTTATTACCCAGTGGTAACCGAATAGGAGAGGAAAACCCTGTTCTTTCAGAAATGACATGCAGTATATGCTGATGATATGCAGTGGACTTCAGGGAAGTTGAACTATTGCTGATCAAGCTTGCTCGGAATTCAGAGCAATTTAGCAGTGTCAGTACAGGGCTGTGCATGAGCTGAACATGCTGACTCACACAGCTATGGTGCTTGTAAATTCAGACACGTGTGCACACGTGCACATGGCTGTTTGGGTAAACACTAGCTCAGGAGAGTTCTGTCCCATGCCACTTAGGAGCATGTCTGTAGAACACACAGTTAGCTAGACAATGCTTTTGCTTTTCATCGAGGAAAGTATGATTTTCTATAAGGGAGTTGTTTAAACTGTCTGGTGATCAGTGGTATTAAGACTTTTGAGGTTCTTTTTTATGAAGATGTCCTATAGTATCAGCTTTTTGCTCTAAAAGAATTTGTGTTAAGATTCTTTTTCTATGTATTAAGAAAATTCAAATTTTTATAGGTGTATTGAGTTTTAATGGTGTAGTAGTTTTAAACTGAAAGAGTGTAGATGAAATACAAGGAAGAAATTCTTTACTTGGAGGGTATTGAAGCACTGGCACAGGCTGCCCAGAGAAGCTGTGGATGCCCCATCCCTGGAAGTGCTCAAGGCCAGGCTGGATGGGGCTTTGGGAAACCTGGTGTGGTGGGAGGTGTCCCTGCCCATGATAGGGGGGTGGTACTGGATGATCTTTAAGGTCCCTTCCAGCCCAAGCTGCTCTGTGATTCTGTGTCTCTCATTACATATGCGTTTGTCTTCCTGAGCAACTGTGGCATGTATTGAGGCCCTACTTCCTAAGAAGTGGCTGAACATCACTTGCTGATGCGAAGTAGAAAATATTTTTTTTTCCTTCTTTTGCTTCTGTGCGTCCTTTGCTTTTCTTTCATTAAACTTCTCCTATCAAACCTGCAAGGTTTTTATTTCCTCCATCTCATTTTCTCTGTCCTGCTAAGGAGGGGGAGTGAGAGAGCAGCTATGTAGTACTTAGCTGCCTATCAGTATTAAACTACAACACCATCCGAAAGATGTCTCTGTAAAGCAACATCACCAATATTGGTTTTCTTAACTTTCTGAAATTTATTATTTAGTATTTTTTTTCCATTTGTTTTATTTTTCAGTCTCTGTACTGCTTGAATTACTTCTGAATGTTGTGTGACAGCAGCTGGAGAAAAGTGTGTGCACATACTCTGATTGCATAGCTTAGAACTGATATTCTGTTTCTGAAACAAAATGCATATGCATCTGAAAATTTACAAGAATATTAAATTCTGTAAAATCTGAAATGTACAAAATCTAAAGAAAATTGTTTTAGTAACGTTGTTGCTTTTGTACAAATTATTAATTTAAGTTGCAAGGATTTGGAAAATGTTGGTGAACCATAGGCCTTAGTTATACCATTGGTATTAGACACCTGTCTGCCTTTAGTCTATTTCAGTGTTGCTTTGTATGACATTTTGAGCTCAAGAAGAGCACACATCCTGCTACACTCTGGTAATCTGTGATTTTTTTCCAATAATAATAATGAGATTATTGAAGTAAAATTTGAATGATCTATAGAATAATACTAAAGACAATTTCAATAAGATGCAAATCTCTTAATTATGCAACATTGCTGTACAGGCTGAGAATACCTGAAAAAGGTGATATACTTCTTATGTTTAAAAATATTGGAGTCATTGGTGATGTAAATGGCAGCCTTGCCTTGAAGGTAAATTATATGTTTTATCTGAAAGGTGTCTAGAAAGAACCATTTCCATTTTCAGTATAGAAATTTGCTTGCCCAGTTTTGGGGATGCTGCACAGAACTGACAGCTTAGAACAGGGTGGTACAGCAACTGGATGCCACTTCGCGTACAGCCAGTGCCAACTGCTTTAAGTAGTGGGAGGCATTCGTGGCATTGTATAGAGCCACAGAGCCTCCTTAATTACAGCCAACTGCTTGGACTACCCACATGCTGTGGGGCTGCTGTAGAGGAGTCGTCTCCTGTATTTTGCACTGCTGGCTAGGCCTCTGGTTATTTCTGGTGAGGGGTGTCATCACTGCACATGGCCCTTCCAGTGTTCTGGAAGCCTCCTGGACCAGGCCATGCAGCCACTTTTTAGGGGTGATTATGCTCCTCGGTACAGCATCACTGATGTGATCAAGTTAGCACCTTTTGCAATGAATGGAAAGATATGAAGAAATTAAGTAATTTTCTTTACAAATTAATACGGAAGCCTCTGTGAAAATAATGAATGGTGCCAAACTGGGCAGCTTCTCTGCAACCATAGTGGATGAAAAACTGCAGCTGTGTTGGGGAAGAAGAAAAAAATTGAAAGAATACCTTTTGAGAAGTATAGCCAGGAGCATAGCATTGGCTTACTAGTCTACCCTTTTCAAATGCAAATTCGGAAGTAGTTAATTTTGCTAACCAAACTAAAGTATAACAAAAAAGATTGTGGGGTGTTTTTTGTTGTTTTTTTTTTTTTTTTTTTGTAAAACTCATTTTTTATTTTTATATTTTTTTTCCTCAAGTGTTTTTTATCCACCAATTTTATGATGTAGTGACAATATATGCACTCTACTATTTGGGCAGAGAAAACAGGCTTGATTCTGAATATGAAATCCAGACATAATGCAATCTGTATGTCTTTCTTACCTATGTAGAATAAGTAGAATCATAAAATATCCTGGGTTAGAAGGAACTCACAAGGACCATCGAGTCCAAACCTTGGGTCCCCAAAAGGACCACCCAAAAATCAGACCATGTGCCTGAGAGTGTTGTCCAAGTGCTTTTTGAACTCTGTCAGGCTTGGTGCTGTGACCACTGCCCTGGGGAGCCCATTTCAGTGCCTGACCACCCTTGCTGCAGAACCTGTTCCTAACATCCAGCCTGACCCTCCCCTGTTCCCCTGTCTCCGCTCCATGACGTTCCCTCGGGTCCTGTCACTGTCCCCAGAGAGCAGAACTCAGCGCCTTCCCCTCCGCTCCCCTCTCCCCTCATGAGGGAGCTGCAGGCCGCCATGAGGCCTCCCCTCAGCCTGCTCTGGGCTGAATAAACCAAAGGACCTCCTCAACTGCTCCTCATGCGTCTTGCTCTCTAGAGCCTTCCCTGCCTTTGTTGCGCTCCTTTGGACAATCTCTATTAGTTTTGTGTCCTTTATATTGTGGTGCCCAAACCTGCACACGGTACTTGAGGTGACACTGCACCAGCACAGAGTAGGGCAGGACAATCGCTTCCTTCGACTGGCTAGCAGTGCTCTACTTGATGCACCCCAGGATGGGGTTGGCCCTCCTGGGGGGCCAAATACTAAGGATGTTATTCTTAATATACGTACTCATGTATTATTCAGGTGTTCCTGAACTATTTTCTGAGAGGATTTACAATGAACTGAAGAATCAGGTTTTATGCTTAGCAAATCAAGACAGGAGCACCTATAAGGTAGACTGAATGAGATTCGTACATAAAATTTTAACTAGATTCTATCAAACCTCTAAATATACTTTGCAAAATGAAGTGATGTAAAGCTACTTTAACCCCCCCCCCCTTTTCTCATTTATGTGCAGTTTCAGAATCTCCAGTTTGTTTCAGAAAACAAATTGTTTATTTTGGTGGGGAGAGAGGAAGGAACTCCAACAACTTAAAATATTTCTGTCTAAGAGAGAGAAATAAACCAATATATAAAGTAATGAAAAAAGCAGGATGTTTATTAAACTTTTGTAAACTTTTTTCTTTTTTTAATCTAGATGTTTAAAAGCAACTATATTACCCATGACAGCCAGCATCGTTAGTTAATTTCTTTTTTATTATAACTATCTTTTTATGGTGCTACTTAAGGTAAGCTTAATTTGTTGGGGGAGGTAATAATTTTTCATCAGATCATCTAATAAAATGAAAAAGCAGAAATTTCACCAGCAGAAAAAGCAGTCAAATTTCACCATTTCTAATGCCTAAGTATCAGTGTTGTAATCTGATGATTAAATAGCTCTGGACAACTGTCGTTTCCAGCTATACAAGCTGGTTTAATAAAAAGATTTACTTGTCTTTACAAACTCTGCTTCCTTTATATCCCTAGACCACAGCAGCTTTGAAAGGAAAAGAACAACAAAACCCAAAGTCAAATGTAACTTTTGTCTTTGCTGTTTCTAAGACTTCTGCATTTTTTTCAGCCATGGAAATAAGGAAGGATTTTCCTGTCGGGGAATCCAACTAGCTGTTGATTGGTTTCTGGAAAAAGGACATAAAGATATCACTGTGTTTGTACCTGCATGGAGAAAAGAACAGTCTCGACCTGATGCACCAATTACAGGTAATGGATCAAGATTTTCTTTGACCCCTTGGTTTAAATAAATAAATGTGTTGTAGTAAAACAGAACTGCATCATCTTTCTAATGGGTACTACATACTGGGTTGTGGACAACACTCAACTGGGTTGAGCCCCACCAACTCAATTGTTTGTCTGAAAATATGACAATTTCACTGGTGAAGAACACATACTAGGTATTTGCATCTGCAAAAAATGGTAGGTATTTATGGATCATGTCAATGCTGTTGAGTGAGGTATTCCTAATTTTTCCACTAGCAAACATTGTTTAGTATACAGGAAATGATTCTTAGTTGCTGGGCTAGTATAAAAACAAGCTGTATAAGGCCAGGGACTAATTTAATAGTGTTATCTTGAACACTGAAGAAGCAGAATGTGGTTTGACCTACAGACAGTACTTATATTTTACTCTAGGCTAACAAGAAAGTTATTTTAAGACAGTAACAACTGAGTTCTTGAGATGTACATTTTCTCACTCTTTCTGAACATAGTTGTTTACAGAGGAGCAGAGCAGTTACGAAGCTTAAATGTTGAATATTTATCTATTGCTTTGAAAGCTCAGAAATAAAGTGGCATTCTCCTTTTTTTTTTAATGATAATGAGGACCATACATGCACATAGTTACAAATACCACTTCAGAAAAGAGGAAGAGAAATTTCATATTTCAAAGGCTGCATTTCTTTAAAAAAAAAAAAAGGACTTTTAAAGAAGCTTCTCGACTAAACTTATTTTACAGATCAAGAAATCTTACGTAAATTGGAGAAAGAAAAAATTCTTGTTTTCACCCCATCTCGAAGAGTTCAAGGAAGAAGAGTAGTTTGCTATGATGACCGATTCATAGTAAAACTTGCTTTTGACTCAGATGGCATCATTGTATCAAATGACAACTATAGGGATCTTCAAAACGAAAAACCAGAGTGGAAGAAGTTCATAGAGGAGCGACTGCTAATGTATTCTTTTGTGAATGACAAGTATGTTTTTTTCTTCATAAGTTAGGCAAATTTGCCAATTCAGAATCCTTGTTAAAAGCTGAATTTCACATTTCATTTATTTTGCATTAGATTTATGCCTCCTGATGATCCTTTAGGACGCCATGGTCCAAGCCTTGAAAATTTCTTAAGGAAAAGGCCAGTTATTCCTGAACATAAAAAACAACCGTGTCCTTATGGTAAGTGCCTAAGTCAGGTTGATATGCTGTATTTGAACATAGATGAGGCAAGCAATTAATTAACATCATCTCGTTACTTAAAAAAAAAAAAACCAACTAATTTTTCTTGTTGCCATCCAAACACTGTATTTATTTTTATACCCGTCATGCCAATATTAATAAAGACAATATAGCAGAAAGTTAAGGCTAACCAGATATACCTTGTGTATATCACAGCTTTTTGCTATTTTTTTCTGTTTTTTATTCAAGGAAGGAGATTCATAACCATACAGACCGTGTTAGAGAGAGATGATTTGTTTTGTATAGAATTGATTATGGTGTCAGTATTGAAATCATGAGCAGTAGGAAGAAAAGTGATGTGGATATAGGTAATAGAGTTTGACTGCTTGTTTATATAATTACTCCTTACAGTTATAGTAAAGAAACATTACAATTAAGAAACAGTGAAAGAGAAATATAGTAGTATCACTTAACGTCTGGTTTATTTATCTTGCAAATACTTTTCTTACAGGTAAAAAGTGCACCTATGGGCACAAATGTAAATATTACCACCCAGAACGGGCAAACCAGCCTCAAAGGTCAGTAGCGGATGAGCTTCGGATAAGTGCCAAATTATCTGCTGTGAAAACTATGAGTGAGGGAGCCTTGGCCAAATGTGGCACAGGGCCATCCAGCTCCAAAGGAGAGAGCAGTTCTGAAGTGAAACGCATTGCCCCAAAACGCCAGTCAGATCCAAGCATTAGATCAGTAGCTGTGGAGCCTGAGGAAAAGTTAACAGTAGCCCGCAAGTCCGAGGCCAGCTCTGTCCCGTCTCTGGTTTCTGCATTAAGTGTACCAACGCTCCCTCCACCAAAAAGCCATGCAGCTGGTGCATTAAATACTCGTTCTGCAAGCAGTCCGGTGCCAGGTTCCTCACAGTTCACGCATCAGAAATCCTCACTGGAACACATGTCCAGTGTGCAATATCCTCCTATACTAGTCACCAATAGCCATGGCACCTCAGTTAGTTATACTGACCAGTATCCCAAATACGAATCGTTAGGGGACCATGGCTATTATTCCTTACTCAGTGATTTCTCCAACTTGAGCGTAAGTAGTATGCATAACACAGATTATTACGGGGCTGATACGGACCAGGGGATGTATTCTAGAAACTCAAGCCCCTGTCCTGACAATTGCTTAAGCCATACAAGTAATGATTCTTATTCCTCTTACAATGACTTGTATCTGGGTGTAGCAGATGCCAGTCCAGAAGACAATGTGAAGATCCACAGACTGCCATCGCAAAATCGTCTTCAGCCTTTTTCCCATGGTTACCATGAAGCCTTAAATAGAGTTCAGAGTTACGGAACTGAAGAGCCTAAACAATCCCTTCGCAAACAGTCAGTTTCCCACTTAGGCCTGCATGCCCAGCATCCAGTTGTTGGAGCACGGTCCAGTTGTCCAGGAGAATACCCTGTGCCTCAAAATATTCATCCATCAACTGCACAACCAAGCCGTGCCTTGGTCATGACAAGAATGGACAGTATTTCTGACTCACGGCTTTATGAAAGTAATCCTGCACGGCAGAGAAGACCACCTCTCTGTCGAGAACAGCATGCTAGTTGGGATCCGTTACCATGTGCATCAGACTCTTACACTTACCACTCGTATCCATTGAGTAACAACCTCATCCAGCCATGTTATGAACCTGTAATGGTAAGAAGCATGCCTGAGAAGATGGAGCAACTCTGGCGGAATCCATGGATTGGGGTATGTGGTGAGCCACGGGAACCACATATCATTCCAGAACATCAGTATCAAACATACAAGAACCTCTGCAATATCTTTCCACCAAGTATTGTCCTTTCTGTGATGGAAAAGAATCCCCACATGACAGATGCACAACAGCTGGCAGCTATGATTGTTGCCAAATTAAGAACAGGGCGTTAAATTACTATAGTCTCTTTTGGATAAATGAAACTATACAGCGCATAGGAACTGGAATTAAAATGAAGAAGGGAGTGGGCCAGTCTACTGTAAATATTTTCTAATAAGTTAGTATAAAGTCCTGTACACAGTAGCAATCATATATATATATATATATAGATATATAGATAAGGGCACTATATAAGAGTTGATTATATTGTAAATTTTAAGATTTTAAATATAGGGATTTTTTAATAGTATTTTACAGGAAATGCATACCTTGCTGCATGGATAGCTCATTAAGAACTACAATATCACGTTCAGTGTCTCAAAGCTTTTAATACAAAATTATTGTTAGCAATTATATTGCATGTATTAGTGTACACTTTCAATTTGATTATAAATACCTAACTGGCCTTTCAAAGCATGCTCTATACAGTCCCAGATGACTTTTAGGGTTTCAGCTTTGCCATTTGACACTGCCTATTGGTACATCAAATAGCGAAAAAATAAACTTTACAAAAATTACTCAATTTGTAGAAGGATAAACTGGTTGAATCTCTTTCAGCTTCTGAATGTCAGTATTGTTGGTACTTCTTAAATTTCAAAACTGTTCCCCAAGAGTTTATTGTCCAGTATGTTAGTTCAATCCAACGGAAGCCAAATACTTTATTAAATTAGGACCAAAACATTCAGGAGTATGAAGGCGCGAGCACCATTCAGTAAACTAAAAGATGTTTAACTGTAGCTTCCCTCTTCAGAATTGCCTGTCAACTGTGCAGTGAACAGCTGCTGTTCCAGATGATTAGAGAAGACAAAAGAAAATTGTCAGTTTTATGTAAATTGGATTACTCAGACTCAAGCAACAGGAACTGAATGTTAATGTGGAAGCTCATCAGTAACTAAGCCCTTCTGGAGGCAAGAATGGTATTTGGGTGAAACTAACATGCAAGATCTTGAGAAGGGAGTGTGAGAGGCTGGTTCTTGAAAAGAGATGCTACAGTTCGGGCTTGTAGCAAGGTTGGCCTCGTTTTGCTCTTCAGCTCCACGCAAAGGTGTGCATTTGCCTCATGATGGTTTCTAGAGTCCTGTTTCAACAGGTAAGATAATTTTGTGTGGCATTGTTTGCGCAACTGGTATTTTGCTCAGGGTGGGAACCTTTGTAGCTAAATGTCTCCAAAAGAGGCGTTTATTGTTTTTTAAGCTGCACTGACTGAACGCCCTTTTTTGAATCCATTGTATATTTCAACATTTTGAACCATTACTAACTCGATATATCTCGAGCTAGGACTTGTTGACTTCTACTGTAGTTTTTTTCATGAAAGTTGAGAAGGCCTGGTTTTATGGCCTTTTGTTTCTTCATGAGAAGGTGTGACACTGCCTAAATGTTTCTTACTGTGAAACACACGGAACGTGAGGCTGCAGTCAGGGTTGTTTCTGGTGTTTTGATAATGGCTTGCATGCTGCTTTCTAGTTCTCTGTTTGTCTGAGGAACAAAACATTATTTCCTCCATTTGCGTTACTGTATTAATGGTTGGTTTGATTCACGATATCTTGCAGGCTATTTATCATGTGCAAAATGTGTTCCTGTCAGGTCAAAAAAAAACAACCAAACCAACAGCAAAGAAAACAATTAACAGGTGCAATGACAATTAACATACGGATAATTGATAACTGTACCATTTCACACATGATAAATAATCTTCCATTGGAACAGGTAACATATATAATGACTATGTCATTACGTATTTAAATTGAATTAACTTGAAGGTGATTTTTGTATTTACACTTGATGTTTAAAAATAAGTAAGTTTTAATTAGTTGGTTAATGGGAAAAATAAGACTTTGGACACTTACAATAGTTGGAGAAAACAGAAAATTCTTGACCAATATTCAAATATGTTTCTCTTAAGAACCAGCATTTTCCATTTTTAATTTGCAATTAATTCTTATTCTCTTCTCTTGCATGGTATAAGCAGCTGAGAGCAGTGCCTCAAATAACCAGAAATGACCTTTTGTTTGTTGATACAAATTGTATCTCTTTTTCTTGATTGTATAAAAACTGTTTTAAAAAAAAAAAAAACACACCAAAAAAAAACCCACAACCCATAAACCTCTAGATTAACTTCAGTATTACATATTCACCACAATGTTTGTGACACTGTGTGTCACAGGGAAGTAGCCCATGAGTAATTATGAATCTTTTCTATTTAAAATGGGCACTTGTAGTTTATAGACAAACAAGGACAACTTTTCAGAACCAGTTTATTACGTGCACAGAAACTGTGTGTACACCTCAAAGCATTACATGGTTATCTTTAGTCTATTAAGCAGATACATTCTTGCACTAAACTTTATGTAAAAATCTTGCTGTTAGCTCATCTGCATGTGTTTAAAATGTAACAATATAATTGCTGTAGACACTGCTTTATTCTTAACAGATTCATTTATAAATTATTTAGGTTTAAAATGAAGTTTATTGTGCACTCATGTTTTCCATCTTGCATGGAATTAAATACTTGTATGTAGAAGAATGTTTGTTCCATTTTTCTCCAATTATAAAGATAAGCTATCTTAAGAGGGTTTGGTAGGTGTTTTTGATGCTTTCAGATGTGGAAGCCTGAGCAGAAGTTACTGTATGAAGTTGTGGGTGGTTTATGGAGAAACTCATTTTTGTAGGACTTGTCTAGTTATTTTAATTTTCACTAACTTTGGTCTTACTGATAAAAAGGAATTATCCTGAACAACAGGAATGCTATGCTACTGCAAACCCAGCATACCATTTCCCAAAGGCACTTCGAAGGCAAAATTGTCTTTTTCTAAGAAGGTATTTGCATCCATCCTTCATAGAGTTATAGACTGGGCAGTGTAGCCTTGTGGAAATAATTTGCAAATCTTGTGCTTGTTTAGTCCTCCTTAGAGGTAATGAAACTTTTATATGTGATGTAGTCTTTCCTAATCAACTAGTTTAAGTGATAATTTTGCCATCCACATCTGTTCTCAGATATGTTTACAAGCCAATTCATAACACTGACACATTAATTAACCTTCAGTGCATAAGCTTAGATTTCTTCTTACATGGAAGAGTTGATCTTATTAATACATGACCATAACTGTCTATATTGTAAATATAAGACTTTGTATAAATGCTCTTTTTGAGAGCATGGTATTTAAATGTTTTTAAAACTGTAAGAGAACAGTTCTAGAAACTGTGTTTTAATAAAATCCATAGAACTAACAAAATTCTAGATGAGAAACTGGAAAAAAAAAAGTAGAAAGGTGAAATCCTGGCCTATTGCAATCGGCAAGAGTTAAGCAGTAGACTTTAGCAGGGCCAGGGCGTACTTCGGGAGTTCTGAATTACTGATCTTTAATCTTTAGCTATATTACTTTCACATAATTTATCACTTAAGTTCACGATGTTAAATTCATGATTCAAAAATCAAATGCTTTATGAGATGTCAGCCTAAGTTATTTTATGTGTTTTTGTAAGAATTATATGTTAGTGATATATTCAGTTGTACATACAGTATATTTGACTAACATTAGTCCTGTTGTTGTCTTATTGAGCTACAGCAGTGGGCTTTATTCATCTGTAGAATTAAACATTATGGTTTAATTGTTGTAAAATTTTATAAATCTCTTTGGGTTGTTTTGGTTGACCCAAATATACTGTAAGTCTCAATGACAAAATGAGTGAAAAATGGGTGTTAAACCAGTATGTGGTATTTCTAAAACACTGTAGTAAGTGTGCAATGCTCTAGCTGCAGCTGCATGTATTTCATTCACTAGCATGAGTCTATTTATGTTCAGCTTTTTGTAAAAATGTTTAAAATTTTGAACACTTAAAAATAGTGGGCATATGGTTGCTTAGAACAAGCAGAAAAATTCTCCATAAAAAAGTAACAAAACACGAAAGCATCTATTTAGACAAGTCCTCCATACATAGTTTTAAAGCCAATTTGCCTCAGACTCTGAATTACGGCATTTTGGAATTCTTAATGATAAAGCCAGAAAATGCAAACAATAAATCCATCCAAGTAAGTCTGTTTAAAAAAATACTTGGTTGGTGGCATACATGTATACATGTGACTTATACCAAACTAGAATCGGGAACATTTCAGGGGATATATTTTGACTACAGTAATTTTAAAAAATTCTATTCTAAAAAAAAGAAGGGACAGACATAATTTCTGTGACACTTTGCTCCACAGAAATACTACTTTTTCTTGACTTGCCAAAGGTTTACCCAAAACACTACTACTATTGGACTCATATTAGTCAGATCGTGAGACTTGAATAGCCAAATCTCATTATTATTACTATGGTAAGTGTTCAGCTTTAATACCCTTCTTACGTACCCCATAGCAGTCTGTTTGACAGAGCCCTATTAATTGTATTTCTTGCAATATTTCAACTAGAAAAATACAAGTGCACTGTTACTTAAATTACTTACTCTCATGCCAGTGTTTGCTTAGTCTTTGAAGAGCCCTTATACAATATCTATGATTTTGGTCTTTGGTATTTATGTAAACATACTGAAATTATTGAGAGGAATCCAAAAGAAATACAGGCTGTTACCTGTACCTCCCTGCTCTGTGTAAAAGGTTTGCACAACTATTTAATATATATGAAATATGTTATACTTTATATATATATATATATATATAAAAACCTGCTTATTTAATAAAACTGAGAGCCACTGGTTTGTTTCTAGCTTTTTATTTTCAAACCTTATTAGGAGAGAGCCCTGAAGAACTGTTTTGCCCAAAACAACTGTAACAGTTTCTCTTTTTTTTAGATGATTTACAGGAAAAATACCCAGATTCTGAAATCATACATAATGCTTAGCTTTTCTGTCTACATTTAAATCTGTGTAGGAAAAGGACAAGAATAAGGGTCTCTGTTTTACTTCAAAAAGCAGAGGAGAGCCCTCTCCATACTATTTAGATCCCACTCTCTTGTCAATTTCTGTATTAAACAAATTTTCTTTGGCCATTTAAACACCTAATAATTTCCCTTACTGTGTGACAGGTGATACAATGTGCAACTGCTTTCACTCAAAAATGCTTTAAATTGTTTGGTGAAAAAATTAAAGGAAGTAGAAGGAAAATGATGTAAAATGATCTTTATCTGTATCTGGGTTTGCTTGAACATCTTACCATGTTTGTTCCCACAATGGCCAGCTAGCTGTAACCCTTTGTACTAGTGAAGTGAATTGGAGAGTGGCTGCCTTTAGGATTCACAAAACAAAATATTAAAGACTTGAAGAGCCAGGAATAAATTATCCTAATGTTTCCACTATTCCATCCAATTACTTACATTGAAAACAAATTCAAAAGGTGGCAAGGGACAAGAGGGATCACAGGCTGTGAATGTGGTAGTCCCAAGGCCCTAACGTCCTCCTTCAGCAATTCCTATTTCCTTGGTTTATCCTAGCAGTCTTCCATAGGAGCTGGAACTTTATCTCCAGTCCCTTCTGTAGCTTCCCTTTGGAGGTTTTTCGTTTGTTTGTTTGTTTGGTGTTAGTTTTTTTTTTGTTTGTTTGTTTTGTTTTTGTTTTTCACCAGACAATAAAAACCTGTCTGGAAAGATTAATTTACAGGGAGAAGGCAGTCTCAAGCAGTCCTGCCCAATGCAAAGGAAAAAATAAAGTACTTCAGGAATACAACAACACTGCCTTTCTTGTCCCTATTCAGAACACATTTCTAGTAAAGAAAATAATCAGCAGGCTGAAAAAGAAATTTTACTTAGAACCTTTATCAAAGGGGGGAAAAAGTGACATATGGCACAGTATTTGCCAGCATCATACTTCCCTTTTCATACTGTTGTTTGCATTGACTTCAGAAGTACCAAATACACTAACTGTTAACTTACTTGCTTTTTATGTCATTTGAACCAGTCAGCTTTAAATGTTAAAGATTATCTATGCATTTTATTATATGCTATTAATACTAATTTTGTCATTTAATTATTTAGGTTTTACACTATTGTTTCTTTATAGAAGTTGAAACAGTTACGTTTCTTTTCTCCAGCCATTCACAACTTCATTTTTTTCCATTGTTTTATGCCTGCTCCCCCACCTTTCCCATCAGTAACGCTGTTTAAAATTCATGCCATTACTACAGCTTCTCCTTAAGTCTTGATATACATATATATTATTAAAAAAAAAAAAAGCAGCTGGCAGTTTTGTTCTTTTCTACAATTATTCACAGCACTGGATTTAGCTATTTTGACTCTGCAATTAGATCAAACCCAGGACCTTTATTCTGTAATTCATTATGTGGGGGTGATGGCAGATAGAAAAGGCAGTAACTACAGCTGACAAAGAAACTATAATAGGACGTGACTTTACTGAGTAAACCTTTACCAAAGGGGAAAAAGGTCACGTGCAGCACAGTATTTGCCAGCACTGTACTTTCCTTTTTGAACTGTTATGCTTGCACTGACAGGTCTCAGAAGTACCAAACACAGTACACTTTAAGAAATTAAATACTCTACTTTGTACAGTAATAAAAGCACAAATCCTTTTCACTGAATATTTCCTAAATAAGCTTGAGGAACTACTGAGTAAAAGAAGTAACTTAAAATACTAAAAAGAGGAAGGGCTTACAGGAGAAATCCCCCATAACAGAAAAAGAAGTTTGCTTTCTTTTGCTTTGTGTAAAACCAGTACTGCTTGTTTTTAGAGAAAGAAATGTAGAACACATCTGCCATTCTAAATAATTGTTGGCTGTCTGGTAGAAGACTAACTGGAGTAGGACAGGATGACAAAAAATTAGAAAAGAAAAAATACATTATGGACACTTAGGTAAGCCTTTACTTGACAGCCAGCCCAAGGCATCCACGTATTTGCTGTTCTAAACTTGTAGTTCTGTCTTGTCCAATATACTGCTAAAGTTGTATGTCCCTTTTTGTGTCTCTTTAAATGGATTATTAGCATATAATGAGAACAGTAATGCCAAGGAACTAAAACGATGCCATTTCACGACATTGCACTGACATTTTCCTACTTCTGTTTATTTTTTTAAATACTGCCAGTTACTAGACTGACTCAGAGAAAGGCTCTTTTTACCCTTTAGCAGATATAATCCAACAGATTATTACCAAGAAGTCTTGAAATAAAAATGCTTAAACTCTTAATATGTTGACAGGTAATTGTAGAAGCTTCTAAGTTCCAAGAACCTTTAATACAAGTAAAGAAAGCTGAATTTAGAAAAATAGCTGTCCTTGCTCTCACCAACTTTCTAGCATGACAATCAAATCCATTTCTACAGTAATCATGCTAGCTTCCAGCAAGGGCCACAGTATTATTTATCAACCTCAGCAAAATCATGACCTCAAGAGTACCACTTGAAACAACTTACGAGAAGAAAAAAGCTGAAGATGTTTATGCACTGAAGTGCATTCAGCCATGCTGTAACTCACTTGATTCCTGGAGCTTCATGTGAAATCCTTGCTAGATTAAAACTGCAACACAGTCTTATCCTGGCAAAATAATTCCAACTCATACATGACAATATTAGTGTCACTGAAAGTGAAAGGGTTTAATAGTCTGGCCAATAAGGACAGACGGAAAAGGAGGAAGAAAAAAGGAGGAAAAGAAAGGTTTGCCTTCAGTTGGTGACATTTATTAACCACAAAAAAAATTTAAGCAATACTGAGGGATTCCAAAGTATACTAACTGTATTTCATAAACATCAACTAGAGCTAGAAGTTCATGACAGTGGTTAAGCAGACAATAGCTACTATACACGGAACTTATAACACTTTGATAAAATACTGATTTTACATGGTAAAAAGTACTAAGTCCTCATGAAAAAAAAATAATCCTGGAGTGGCTATTTCCATATCACCATTACTAGTTCCTCTATGTCACTTATCTTGTGCAATGCTGAAACCTGCAGAGCACTTTGCTGTCTTAGAAAAGCTGAAGGCCACTTTTTATTTTATGGAAGTCATTCTGGGTCCATAGCAATCCTCCTGTCACAGGAGTATTCAATTCTGCAGAGCTGCGAGAGGAAGAGAAAGAAACCACATAAGCACTGAGCTGATTTAGAAACTCACATCACAAAAGTAAATTTCTTAGCACGTTAAACTTTTAAGAAGTTTTACTTCCAAACCAAAATGTTATTTCTCATTTCTAGCTCTGATCATTTAACTGATGGAATGCCCTTAATTTTTAACCAGTTTGTTCATGAGAGGGAACAGTCTGAGGACCAAAGGTACCAAAACACAAACCAATGGAAAGATTACCAGCTGCTAACAATTGCAAGGGAGACATGACTCCATAAACGACCACACAACAATTCTTGTCTCATCTGTCCTTTGCAGCTAGCAATACAAGGTAATCACGTGAAACTTTAATGCAGCAAGAAGCCGACATAAAAACAATCTGTTACAAATGTTACAAAGCTTGTATGTCTGCACACAGAAACTAGCCCTTCCTATGGCTTGACACAGAAGTCACAGAATCTAGAGCATTTACAAAAAGTTTAAAGGAAGTTATTGTTTGGTGTCACTGACCGCATGCTAAGTCATTTCTAACTGCAGAAGTTGGCTCATACTCAAACAGGCGTAAAATACCTTTTCCTTGCAGAAGTTACCCAGTTAGGGCTGAGTCCCCCATGACTCACGACCACAGCACAGAAAGGAACAAATACTTTTTTTTTTTTCCAGTGTTCTCAGACATAAGGCACCCTTAAGCTCAAGGTTCAAAGAGCAGTTGAAGAACACGGGTAAACCATTCCCTGCCCAAAGCTTTACTATGTGAAGAAACGTAAAAAACTACTGTGTTGTTAGGTAGGTCAGACTAGGATTTAACATTTTTATTCAATTTTACGAGAATAGGAAGTTAAAAGCTATATTTTAAAAATAAGATGTTTATAAATGAGCCAGTTGAAACCTGCTATCTGACACTGTGAAGAAGAAAAAGGGAAAACCTGGTCGGCATCTGCATGTTTTTCATGTATGCTCAAGGAGAGTTCATGCAGTCCCAGCTACAACCTAGCATCCCCCAGGATATGAATATATTACCTGTCCACTTTAAGGTCTTTACCCTTCAGCACATTATTTCCCTCTTTCACCCACCTGCTTATGCATCTCATTCTTAGGACAAAAAATCCAGCCATTATCCACGACCATTGAATGATGAATACCATTTCTGAAATGTCAGTGAAAATCTCGATACAATCCCTAAAGCAATTGCAGGTCTGCAACTCTACTCTCAGGAAACTCTCTGTCATTGCCAACTGCTGCTTTGTCCCTGCTGTCACATAAAACTGACACTGGGAGTAAACAAAAGGCACATATGCTTACCACAAAAACAAAACATCTGCCTGAGGATGACAGCAGCTATTCAAAGCTTCTGAGGTTGCTGCAGCAAACCCTAAGGACAAACTTTGATAACAGCAAAGCACACACCAGAAAACCCACAAAAGAACACTATCTTTTGGGACCAGGGAGGAAAGATTTTCTACAAGATTTTCCAAAGCATCTAAGCATCGCAGGAACTTATGTCTCATGTTAAACCAGAACCATTTCTGTAAACAAGATTGAGATGTTTGAAAAGTTTTATTTATACAGCAGCTTAAAAGCTATATACTGAAAAACTCAATGCCTTTTCCAAATGATCGGTACTGGAATAACTGGAATATAGCAGAGGCTGCTGCTCAGAGCTCCTCAGGGACACACAATTTTTCCTTTAGTGTCGAAACACCTCCTAGACACTCCCTGCGCAGATGAAACACTGCCAGGGACCTTGTAAAAAAGTCAACACAGAAACATCACAGATATCACACCCAGCAGTAATGACCTGATGTTCTTTCTCTGGCTGTTGGAAACTACCCAGAATTCAGCCTGCTAACGAGATAATTCTTCCTCCTTTGTGATGTACACTGCTCATTACTCATGACTTCACTCGTCATTCCCAGGACAGAGACTCTGGGGACAGACACTGACATAATTTGCTGCCTTAAATGTACTGCTCCATTCTCATCTGCTGACCTGGTGAATTAGGGCTGCAGCAAAAGGTTGTGCTTCTACTACGTGACTTGTCCAAAGTCCTTTTTCCAAATTCTTCAGGAAACCCTTAATGCAGTTCATTACTTTGATTTGCCATAAGTCTGGGGAGCCAAAGAGAAAGTTAAAGATGGCCCTAGCTTTTACAAAGACTGTGTCCCATTGCCTATGTTGCAGATGCTTTTTTCCAAGCATCTTATAGATATTTCCAAAGTACACCATCACATTTTCAGTCTCTCATACCATACTGTGTGTATGATGACAACACTAAGCTTGTCAGAACAGCTCTCTGCAGACAGAGAAGTTGGAGAACACTACCAAGAATTAGTAAATATAAAACACCCCTTCTGCAACGTGCCACATATACCACCCATTTGAAGGGGAAGCTGAAAACTCATGTAGCTGCAAGGCAGTGAATGAAGTTTCCGAATAGAAGAATACATGAGAAGTAACGAAGAAACTCTGCTCCCCCTCTGCCTCTGGGCAAGTCAAGAAAACCTTCCAGATGATTTTGGCAAAAGGAGAAGCTACAATGGAAGAGAAATAAGAGGAATGAGCAAGTTAATGTTATAGAACTCCTGGTAAAACTTAAGATTAGTTCCAGGCCCAGCTACAGAAATAGATCAGTTTTTCCTCATCTTTCTGAGCTTTTTCCTTTCCTGCCAGGTTGTGATCTGAGTACCAGAAACTCTATGCTCCTTTTCACCTACACAGATGGATGGAGAAACACTTGCTATTTTTGGTCTGATATGTGCATTTTCATTTTCTACGTGGGTATTTTCTAATCATATAAGCTGTATGACAGTATACACTCACCGCTAGTTCAAAAAGCAGCCAAACAGGAGCTGCATACGAGGAGAAAAAGAAAACCACCTTCTTGGCTGAGTATAGAAAAAGCTTTTGCAATTGCTCCTCTCAGCATCTTGGGTGACAAGGAAAGCAATTATCGATGGCACAGGGGAAAGCAATGCCTGCTGGCTTATCTGAGTCTGTATAATGTAGCACTGAGATGTACATACCTAACTTATAACACTTTGGTTTGCAATCAATATACACTGGATTCTCACCATGACTAAATCATACTTCAAAAGGCAGTCCAGGCATCATCCCCCAAAGAAATCTAGTGCGACTGATAAGGGAAGGAAACATTAATTGATCTATCAGTTTGATCTAGACAGTTGCAGAATTTGATAAGCCAACATCAGAGACAGACTTCTTTTTTGTCAGAGCATTTGATGCTTTCGATACACTTGCTGAAATGGTTTACTGGCAGGTGTAGAAAGAAATCTCAACCACAGAGAAGAAAGGACATCATAATACTTGCTAATCATGTTAACTCTATCACTTAATGAAAATAAAAAAATATTTAAACATTTATTTTTTCCAGTGAATCTTAGCTTCACAGATCAAGAGATCTTCAATTCAGAAGTTAGTAAAGAAACGCCCATCCTTTAAAAATAAATAAAAGACATATCTGTTTCTTTTGCAGGCTATAAAGCTCCAAATACAGTTAGGTTAAAAGAAGTTGCACAAAGAAATGAAACCCACAACTTAAACATTCCCATGTTTGCTCTCCAAGTAGCCAGAACTAGGTGCTCCAGAAGACAGCATAAACTTGGTAAAAACAATAAAATATATGTATAACAAAATTGCTTTTTCCTAATCCCAGGTTCTTTGTGGTTATTGTATATGTCCTCAAATATACTACTGAAAAGCAGTACTAACCAAATTTCACAAGATCATGTTACTGTTCTTACAAATACCTCAAACTAGTTTTCTTTTTGGACAAAAATGGTTAAATGCAAAGGATTTTTCTCAGTTCTTAGTTTATTACTGAATCTACTTCAGCAGTTTATTACGATTACATTTTTTTTTTAATTGATAAAGCAGGAAGAGAAAAGACAATAGATCTTTTCAGAGAATCACAGAGGTTGGAAGGAATCTCTCAGGATTGTCTAGGCCAATCCCTCTGGTTGGGTCCTCTAGAACAGGTTGTGCAGGATCGCATCCAAGTGAGTTCTGAATGTCTCCAACCTCTCTAGGCAAATTACTTCAGCTTTAACTACCCTTACAATTCAGAGCGACCCTGCTCAAAAAATTTGATGGCAACTATGCCTAGCATGCCCTTTTTCTTAAGGACAAGAAATGTCACCTGTGCATGCTCTCTCCTCCTCTTAGAGAACTCTTTCTATAATCCAAATTTGCCCCAGGCTTTTCTAGCCAGCACTGCTCAGCAACAGACAAAACAATGCTGTTCTAGCTACAAGTGCAGAGCACAGCACTTTATGTGCTGCTGCAGGAAAAGTTAACTCCATCCCAGCCAGATGTAGTACATCATTCTACTTCTGTAAGATAATCACAAGGTACTGCAGTGCAGCAGAAATCACCTCTGCTGTGGTTTCTTCATGAAGTTTGCTGCATCCTGTGCATCACTTCCCCTCTTCCTGTTTTATTACTATGGAATGCGCAGAGAACAGAATACTGAAGGTAAAAACTGAATGACATCCTCACCCTTAACTGCAAGATATTTACTTGTGGTTCAGGCTTTTTTTTTTTTTTTTAAGCAAGGTTTATACAACAGTTGTGTAATTCGTTTCACTAATGGCTAGTTCCATGACACCAGCAAAAGCCTATTTGCAAAGCAACATCACAGTAGCTCCACCCTTGTTTGCAGGACAGGCAGGTCTCATTCTCTCTGGGGCAACCTACTACTTTGCACTATAAAATGAAACGGGAGTGATCTCCTAACCATAAAACTATGAACAATCAAACTACACCAACCACTCTGTCACAAATTCCTTAATGTCACCACCTGTTTTTTCATATATTCACCAATTAAGCATTACCTACGAAATAAACACCAAGAAAATGAAAAAACAAACAAACAAAAAAACAGGTTCTTCCAGCTGTCCATTTGCAGATCCCAAGAGGAATGTTTTGGCATATGTGAGCAAGAATTTGTAACACAATTTAGGTTTGTCTGTTCCAGGAACAGAAGAGCTGTGTGCCCTGGCAAGCATTTCTGTTCTGGTTACAGGCAGAGCATTCTCCAAGTCGAGGAAGGGTCCAAAGTCAAGCTGAAATCTATATACTTCCGCTAAGCCTTGAGGTCAGGAACCTCTTTGAAAATTTTCAACTGGCTGACAGTTTTTTCTATCCTACTGCAACATAATTTGCTCTTCTGTGTACAGACAGGTAGACTGAGCATTTCCCTGTAACCGTGGCTGTTCTGTGTGACTCGCCGCTTCCTTTTATCACCCAGGAAGGAAGGACCCCTTCTAATTTGTTGTAAGCAATGGAATCGTAAGTCCTGGGAAGTAAAACCTGGAGAATATTACCTGAAATATGGGTAAGTGGTGTTTCATCTGCTGTGAAAAATCACTGAATAGTACATTTCAAAGAACAGCTTACAAACTAACCATTTTCTTTATTTTTAAGTATGAGAATCCATTTCAACATCTAATTAGCAGTATGAGTATTTTTCTCATCCTTAAAACTAGAGCAACTCTATAGCTATGCATTTTTTTAAGCCTGCATGTTGCAGGCTATTTATAACCAAGTACAAATCTGATCTTCCAATGCTTTACACTATGAAGCCAAGAGAACATCCCTGACAAGTTGATTATGAGGAAGAGGCCTTTTTAAATAACAGCCATGCATATTTCCCAGACTACTAACATTCATGAAGAAGGGAGATTGAATGCATCCCTATGAGATATTCCAGAGAGCGCCTCATGCTGTCAGGTTCACAGATTTAACTGCACTTCAGTTCTAGCATGCACAAGTGTTTGGACTAGTTGAGATTAAAGGTCTGAATTGCCAGTCTCCAACTGTGTTCAAAAGCAAATGCATAAGTAAGCATATGAGCACAGAAGAACAGTCTTCCCCCTATTATTCTCCTACCTCCCAGTAGTTTGTGAATCAGAAACTTGCTGAGGCGAAGTGTTGAGATACGTTTGTTGACATGTGGGTGTGTGTTGTGTTTGTTTTTTTTGTTGTTGGTTTTTTTTTTTAGATTCTTTAAATATGTATCTTTGCAGACAGCTCAGGCAAGGATCTCAAAGCATCTTTACAAACATTTTAACCCCCTGCACTGCATTTCCAGCTTCCATGTTAATGACTCTGCAATGCTTTGCTCTTCAAGCATATCAAGGAAAGCAAGTTTTAGAAAATCAGTAACATCTTTCCAATTTTGCACATTTAATGGATTTGCAAAAATCCTAACAAGTTTTACCCTCAAACTTCTTTTTCCTACTACCATTGTATGCCCTCCAAATCCAAATAATTAAATTACATTTATTCTAAAGTCACTTGTGATGTTTCATCAGCCTATGTCAAGGACAGACTGAAAACTTCACCTAGTCACCATTTAATCATAACACTGAAATACTGCTTGCCAGTACTGTAAAACTGCCAACACTTGAACTGCTTCATATGATTCACTACAACAACTGAGCATCACAAAAGTAGCCACAAGCGTCAAAGACTAACTAGAAGGAGAAAGGAACCTAATACTGAAACTTCAGCACGACCAGGTGCACTTAGGTTCATGGTTCTTGCTTCATCATTCTGCTTTCCAGTTGTTAGGAACTGACACTAGCAAGGATTTACTTCATGTCCAATGCAGGATGGAAAAAAAAACCACGTATTCGTAATTTTAGTGAATTTTTATTAACAAATGAACTGACTAATACATGCTGTGGATTTTCAGACAGCAGCATGGCTAAGTTCTAGCATCTACGTCTAAACCAGTGATATGATACAAAGATTACATCTGCAAGAAATCCTTTGCTTGTAGAGCAGCACCTGGAATCATTAGGTGTTTTTTAAATTTCTATTACTCTAGGGACCACTCCAAGAAATATAGTGGGATTACAAACACTTGACTCCTACAACACCCAAGTCAGAAAGGGAACATGCTACAGCTGGATTCAAGTAGCAGCTTACAAACAAGAATAGTGAATCATACTACTCCATATGCACTTCATTACAGCCTCCGTAATGATGATTCCATCTACTGTGCATAGCAAAATCAACTGAGCCAACGAGGAACAAATACAGAAACCCCATCTCCTGTCAGAGCCTGCTGGCTGGATGCCAAATGGTGCCAATTACTGCAGTCAATCGAATTCTGCTGCAGCTCTGTATTCTAATCAGTGATCTCAACTACCTAAACATTAAGCCAAACGTCTTTATGTTTAAAGTCTCTGAGATCAAGTACTCTGTCATTTCTGCCTACAATGAGAATGCCACGGCTCTGCAGACTAGAAGCAGATCTGCAAGTTCCAGGAATTTGTCTTATTCCCAATATGGAACATGTTGCAAGCAACATGACTCATGGCTGACTGACATCAAAGGGTTCTGCTGAATCAAAACTTTGTGTTTTATTTTTTTTTCTTTTTGCAACTACTATAGATTTACACTTCTTTGGGGGATGATAAACTATCAGGAGATAAATGGTTACCTACTCTCTTTAAAGTCTGACAGGAAATTCATCCAGTGCTCAAAGTATGGGTCAGTGATGAACACCGTTCAAAAGGACTCAAAAAGGATGGCTCATTTAACCTCTTGATATGCAGAAAGACAGATTCGGTGCTGTCTTTCGTAGAGGTGTTAGAACCAAGTAGTTCATGAACTATTTGGACTGTCAGAAAGAAGAGCACTGGAAAAGGATTATATCTTTTTTTTATTATGTAGCAATCTACAAGATTTTAATTTTACATTTTGATTGGATCCATCAAATACGAACAATACCCTCTCAGCAGCCTACCCCTACACTTCAGGCCTTAGCTGACAAAACAGTAGACTAGTTCTGGGGAAGATGATGAAGAGAATGGAGACAGAATGGAAACCTTGCTCTTCAGAACTGGAAACTAATCTGAAGACAACTCAGAATATGTGAAAACATGAATACATGCAGTAGCTTTTCCCACTGCAAAACCTTGCAGTGGGAAAACTGTGTAACTGTGATTGTTATTCTCATTTGTTTTGGAAGCTAGTAGACTGGGCCCATCTACTACAGGGAAAGAATCACTGATTAAGAAGTTAAGCTATCAAGTGCTTAAGAAAATAACTGCTATCCATTTATATTCTGAAGCATTCCTTGGTTTAAAATTAAAATACATGTACAGCCAATCCCCTACAGGGTATGTGATGAAATTTATTTGAAAACTAACAACATTCAAGATCCTTTGATTTCTAAGAGTGAAATAATGACCCTGTGAAAACATCTTCAATGGAACTGTTTAACTAGACATGTGTCACTTAGTAGCAGAGATGATCTAATGAAAACCTTATAGAATGCTACCATTATTTCCATGGCAACCTGACTTTCTTCAGTGAGGTCAGATCTGCAACTTAAATTACTGGCTGGAGCTCTGAAAAGGTCACTGGGCAATGGCAACATACTGTGGTTGAGGATCTGAGTCCCCATTAACAGAAACAGAGTTTTGAAGCCTGCTGAGGCTGTGTTAATAACCTCCAAACTGCTAAGCAGCAGTATCTCATAATCCTAGCAATGGTTTCTTGTAGAAAGAGCAGGAGCAGGAAAGAAGATAACATAAGCTGGCTTCCTCAAAAGATAAGATGGAAATCACCTTTTGATTGCCACTGATGTCACTTGTATTTCACTTTCAGTTAGTGCAAAAGGCCCCAGGACTGCAGAACAAAAGTACATTCCCAGAAGAGAAAGATAACAGCAGTAATTATAATGAGCAGCTCTCAGATTTGAAGAGAGTAAAAAATGAAGGAGATGAATACAGAGGTCTGTGCTGCCTATATTCCCTCAGGTCAGAAGGATGACTGTTACACCTTCATGAAGTAACTTCCTACCACACTGGTGAGTTGTCACAGTAGCTACTTCAGTCTCACTGTGTCCATCAACAATACAAGCCCAGTGTCAGGCTAACACAACACTAACAAGCAAAAAAGTTTCTTACTTCAATGGAGGAGGGTGAGGAGAAGAGAGTGTTTCATGTTGGGTTAACTACAATGAATAACTGGGACTGCAGTGACATAAACTTTAGTCAGGACAGTGGACTACAGTATTCACTTCAAGCACATGAGGGACAGGTTTGCATTCACTGATGCCAAACTCTAAGCACATTCACTACCCAAAGAACTTACAGCCAATTCTTTCCTCAGGTGTTACAAAAGTAATCTGCTGTCAACCACTTCCTGAGGGTACCTTCACAGAGTCATAGAATGGCTTGGGTTGGAAGAGACTGTAAAGATCACGTAATTCCAACCCATCCATGCCATGGGCAGGGATGCCACCCACTAGATCAGGTTGTCCAAGGGATGGGGCATCCACAACCTCTCCGGGCAACCTGTTCCAGTGCCTTCACCACCCTTACTGTGAAGGATTTCCTCCTAACATCTAATCTAAATCTCCCCTCTTTTAGTTTAAAAACCATCCCCCCCCTTGTCCTGTCATTATCTGATTGAGAGTCGCTCTCCATCTTTTTTATAAGCCCTTTTATAAGCCCTCTTTAAGTATTTAAAAGCTCACCCCCGGAGCCTTCTCTTCTTCAGGCTGAACACCCCCAGCTCTCTCAGCCTTTCTTCATAGGAGAGGTGCTCCAGCCCCTTGATCATCTTTGTGGTCCTCCTCTGGACCCGTTCTAACAGATCCACATCCTTCTTGTGCTGGGGGCCCCAGACCTGGACATGGTATTCCAAGTGGGGCCTCACAGCAGAATGGGACAATCTCCTCCCTTGACCTGCTGGTCACACCTCTCTTGATGCAGCCCAGGATGCAGTTGGCCTTCTGGGCTGCAAGTGCGCTCTGCTGGCTCACGTCAAGCTGTTTGTCCACCAGAACCCCCAAGTCCTTCTCAGCAGGGCTACTCTCAATGAGTTCTCCCAGTCTGTACTCCTGTTTGGGATTGCTCCGACCCAGATGCAGCAGCTTGCACTTAAGACCTTCTCTCCTCACTGTCAAGCTTTCCCACTACTGCACCTCAAAGTGCTTCATCAGACCACTGTACACTTTAAAATGACTCCCCCTTCCTGTACAAGTTTAGCTAGTCTGGGAAGACTGACACTGGGGAAGGCTACATGACTTCTCCAAGGTCAGGCTGTAAGAATGCTGGGGAGCTAACACTCTTAGCTGCATTTCCTGGCTTCTAGACCTGAATGCTTTAATTGCAAGGCCACAGTTCTTCCCACTAAACCTATTCATCCCAGTGTATCACTAGGCAGACTCTGCACCAGCTCTTAGTAGCTTGTTTTAAAAACTCTGTACTTGCAGGTTAGTAACTCTTGAGGATCAGCATACTGTACCTTACTAACAGTATCAGACAACAGTGAAAGTTGAAACAGTTTGAAGAGTAGACTATTATATTATTACATCAGCACTACAAAGGTTCTTCCAAACACACACATTACTTGAAAAATGCATGAGAGAAGAGCAGTTAATAGGTATTACAAATATTGGTAGATATTTTGGTCAAAGTATCACAGAAGTAACAGTTTGAAAATTAGTCCTGAATTTTTCACATTATAGCACAAGGCACAGAGAAATAAATAAATTTCATAGTTCAGGGACAAAGTCTTGCCCATAACATTACTCACTTTGTATTGGGAGACTTCCACTCATCTCTCACTGGCTGATCAAGCAGAGACATCATGGAATAACTATCCAACATGAGACCATCAGGGTCATCTGTCTGACCTGGGAGTTTCCCAAGAGGAAAGTCTTTCCATTGTATTTCATCTGGGTAAAAACACAGTACATAAACAGGAAGTCTGAGCTCACCAGAGAGACTTTCAAAAAGCAAGACTCCCCCCAGATCCAAAAATACTATCTCATGCAACTCAGCAAACATGAGCAATCTCAGGTACTCAGCAAAAATAAGTTTGAGCTATAGTTTTAACTAATTTTCTTTCTAACCTTATTAGCTCTTTCAAAGAAAGTCTCTATACCTTGTGAGACAATAGGAACACATCTGGAGTCAGGCATGATCAGGCTATCTACGCAGTACAGCTTATCCAAACCACTGTGAGGCAATGTCCATTGAAAGAAACCTCCCACTATTCTAGAGCAACCCTTAATACTTACCTCTGTCATTAAAGCATACTTTTGTTTGAAACTGACATATTGATTACTATATGCTAATTTAAAATTCACTTTGAAAAGGTTTATAAAAATATTCACTCTGCATACTCCTGTAAAAGGAAAAGGCAATTTTCACACATATGAAGTTACAAAACAGCACCTTTGCATCATTCCTCAGTGAAACTGAACATCAGCTTCTTTAAGACTCACTGAGATTAGCAGCTACACAGCAACAGTATTGACTAAAGAGGACCTGAAGCCACGAAAGCAGAAGGGTAGAAAGCTAGGGAAGCCGAATTAACTAATAAAGCAATTCTGGGCAGGCAGGTAGGCTGTGATGAGATGGCAAAGGAAAACAATATGACAATGTCTTGGAAATTTTGCTGTTTGTTTTTACAGATACCTACTGCTGTTTCCTCTCCATGACTTCACATTTTTTAAATTTGGTTTCCAATGAGGTCCAGAAACTGCACAATGGGAAACCATCCATCACAACTGGTAACATCAGTGACTCCATTCCTTTATACTTTACATCATGATGCCAAACTTTCATAGGCAGTTCCCAACAGGGAAATTCCCTTTTAAATTTCATTCTGATTTCACATCTAACTAAATTAAAGATACAAATTATGTCTCACTGTTTTGACAATAAGATTTCTTATACCTACTTGCTTTCTTTATACCAGAACGCTTATCTCTGGAATGCTTACTAGCTGCACAATGAAGACCAGCTGACAGAAGACTTCAAAAGATAAGACACTCCAGAGAGCCAGCGATAATTACACGTACTATTTGAGACCCCTGGTAATAACATAAAACTTGGACCCTTCTCTCTGACCGAAAACGATTTGTTTTGGTTAACTGACATCTGTCCAGAAACCCAGACTTTGCCTTAAAGTACCAGCAGATTTATTCATTTTTTTCTTTTATGTCTTTCCTGGGCATTTAATAGAACTAAACCTCCTGACATATAATGGTGGTTTCTAAATGTTATAATTTCACAATTTAAAAAGCGCAGAAGTAGTATTTGATAACATTCAACTCAACTGTAAGGCAAATTACAATTATATACAATGAACATGCTGAGCCTTCTCTTTGGAGAGCAACCTAGTAAATAGCTGATGTATCACGTGTCATTACAGTGGTTTTAGTTTTCAATTTGTTTAAGGGCGGTAACTACACATCCTTGATGTTATTCAAACAGAAATTAAATTTACCCACAACCAACTACGTAAATGCAATCTTCATGAAAATCTTGTGGTTCAACACACAATGTGTGTTCCTTTGGCAAAAGATCTGCTTGCTCAGAACCAAAGTCATTAATGTAGAGGACAATTTTGCTTCTGTTCTCAAAACATCCATCTCTAACAAGCTGTTCACATCAGCATAACTAAGCTGAACCGTTTAGGCACATCCTACCCTTGTCCTTTTTTTTTTTTTTTTTTTTTTTTTTTTTTTAAAACTTGAGAAATCTTCCCTGTGAGTGGGGTACAAGAGTTCATTGTCTTCCAGTGGCTGCATTTTTCTTCTTTCTTTAAACACCACTTTGCCTCTAACTCCTCTACACCACCTCCTTTTCCTGTCTTTAAGTCCATCCAGAAACACTCATCCAAAATTTTCTTAGCTGTTGAATCCTCCATTCCAATGAAAGTATAGCTACCGTTTAGAAGCTAAGAGAACACTGGATAAATCGTTATTCACTTTACAAAGTTCTTGCCTTGCTTCCAACTCTTGCTTGCTACCATGTCATGATTGCAATTTACCTGGAGATTGGAACTTCTGAGAACCTGACTGGTGCTTTCAAATGCAGTCCAACTGTGCTTTCAAATATCTCTAATTCTGACAAACAAAGGTTAAGAAATATCTTTGTTTTCTTTGCCACTCACAGCAGGCATATACACTGTCCCATCAACTGGATACAATGAAGTTTTAAACACTGAGTTTGGAGAAGCCTGACAAAAAAGTCAATGAAGAAGTAGCAATGTGCTCTTGGAAAAAAAAACACAGTATTTTAAGAGCTTTTAGGGAGAGATGACAATTGCACATAAACAGAAGACTGGAAAAAAAGCAGTTTTCAGGGATTTGGCATTTAAATTCTTTTGAAGCACACTTCAGTTCTGGTCAGGCCCAGAGGGCTGACATGCCTTTGCATTTCACTTAGACCATCTTAACCAATTGTAAACATTAAATCTTATAAAAACTCTTTTTACCTGCAGTGATCTGCCATGCAGACCCTTGCAGTGCTGCCTTTTTCTCAGCAATAGCCACCACGTTATCAGAATGAGCAAGTCCTTCCAAATGATTTGTTTCAGTTACCATCTCTTCTTCCTCCTCCTCTACTTCCTCTAAACCATCATCTTTCTCCAGCACATCTTCTTGATTCTCTGCAGCCTGCCCTTCATTTTTAACCTGATTTTCTTGCCTCGCCCTCCACTGTAAGCTCTCTATAGTGTAAATTGGCTGTTCACTGTAGTTTGACAAGAGGCCTGGGCTGGACAATGGACCACCTCCTTCCGTGTAAATGGATGTGAGATAGAGAAGGTTCTTCCGTGAAGAACGTGGCAAACGAGGTCTCATGCTTGTGAGGATCCTAGACAGGAAAAGGGCAATGTAAAAGTTTTAAAAGCAAAAAGAGATTCTAAATGAAGGTTTATCAAGCTGAGCAGCCTTTTAAGTGTGAGCTTCCTCATATATCTCCACTAAAAGGCAAGTTTGATTATTCCTAAATAGTGGCTGCTGGAATACTCCTTCTTTGTGATTAAAATTAAGGACATGGGATACTTCTAACTGAATTTGTGCTTTGCTATTTTTATTTGAAAAAGGTGCCACCTGTGCTAAACCCATACCACCTGCATGAGCAATAACATCTCTGCTACTATATCACTTTTCTTCTAAGTTGCTTTCTTAATAAATCCACAGATAATTTCTGATTTCATTCCAAAGGCACAATTCTTTTAAGTTCTCCTCCTCCTCCTTGAATCAATAGGGAGATGAGCAGCAACAAGCAGGGTTTTATTCACACCTAGAATCACAGAATGGCTCAGGTTGGAAGGGACCTTAAAGATCACCTAGGTCCAACCCCCCTGCCATGAGCAGGGCTGCCACCCACTAGATCAGGTTGGCCAGGGCCTCATCTAACCTGGTCTTGAACAATTCCAGGGATAGGGCATCCACAAGCTCTGGGCAACCTGTTCCAGTGCCTCACCACCCTTTGAATGAATAATTTCTTCCTAACATCTAATCTAAATACCTCCCCCACCTTGCCCTGTCATTATCTGATTGAGAGTCGCTCTCCATCTTTTTTATAAGCCCTCTTTAAGTATTTAAAAGCTGCAGTGAGGTCACCCTGGAGCCTTCTCTTCTTCAGGCTGAACATCCCCAGCTCTCTCAGCCTTTCTTCGTAGGAGAGGTGCTCCAGCCCCTTGATCATCTTTGTGGTCCTCCTCTGGACCCGTTCTAACAGATCCACATCCTTCTTGTGCTGGGGGCCCCAAACCTGGATGCAGTATTCCAAGTACACACCTGCCATAATTTCTACTAGATGCAAAGGAAGGGAAAGGAACATAGCCATAACTCAGCATATCACAGGGAAGCTGCCAAAGCTGTTAGAGAACATTGTTCACTGTCCTTTTTCTAGGTCACAGGATCAAACTTACAGCTGAAGAAGGTGTGGGGTTGCCCAGCAGGGAGCTTCCAAGCAATTTTCAGTTAGTCTTATCCACTGCAAAGGAACTTTTTGAAGGAACAGCTCCTTCACATACACCCGTTTGTTACAGCGGCGTCTTTTCTTCCCTTCAAAGAAGATAACAAAAACAAGGTGCTAAAAACTCATAAAAGTAAACACTTCATCCCTTTGCATTTTACTGGAGCTCTTATCCTTATACAAGCTGGCATTCCAAACCAAGTCCAAGACCAGATATACTGACTAAATACGTTGAGCTCATTAAAAGGGACTTGCCAATGCACTAACAGCTAAATTAGCTTCACAAGATATGACAACAGTGAGATGCAGAGTCTCCCAAGCTTGTTCTGTGCATCCCATACAGGAAAGCCACAGGGCTGTGTTTGTACAGTATTGTCTCTAGTAAATGCAGTATACTGTTTCTGGGATCTGAGATCATTCCAGACAGCTCTGCAGTAAGTAGAATTAACAACTGGGGGACTGCTAATGCTCAGGGATCTTGGTACGTGACAGACATGCTCAGTGTTGACTGAAAGCATCTAACATGGACCTTCAATTACCACAGATAATGGCAAAATCTAGCCAGACCAGCAGAGAAGGTAGCAAAATTAACCATCTGGAAATCTCCTTCAGGTATATACCACATCACAGTATAAAAGTCCTGTTAACAGAATTCCTATGACACACTTCAAATAACCAAAGCTCTTCTGTGCCACTCTCTGGAGTTAAACATACAGTTTACCAATTTAAACAGTTCTAAGGAGTTAGGCACAGAAAACAAAAGATTAATTTTACTTTTGTGTAAGTTTAGAAGGTGTGACAAATCCAGGGATGGGACTGAAGGAGGACAGAAAGACTACATAAATATATTGTAAAGCTAGGCTTATGTTAGGTGAGGAAAGAACTGGGAACAAGGAACTCATAACAATTTGAACATAACATGTTTGTTTGTTTTCTGTTACTGTTATTTCCTGAAAGTACTGGACTGATCTTTCATGGGAGAGATTAGTTTTTTGTATCTTGAGGAAGCCACAGCAAGTTGCCAAAGAAATAGTAATTTCAAAATGTTGCTAAGAAATGCATAACATACATAAGCTGCAGGCTAAAAAGTGTAAGAAACGCAACGATGAAAGCTCTAAGTTAACATGACAAAATGTACTAATCATGTTATTGCACTTAAAATCTAAAGTACCCACCACGCCCCCATTCCTGCAATGGTACAGAAGAGACTCCTACTTTTTTTTTTCACACAGAAATTACACACTCACCACTGTTAACTCTGGCAATGCTAGTCAGCATCTCAGAAATCCAGTTGATCAGGAACTGAGGACGGAGTTCTGAAGAGTCAGAACATTCCTTTAACTTCATAAACATTTTGTCTATTAGGGTCTGTGTAAAACTTCGGGAAAGGAGGCCTGTCAGCAAGGGCTGCCAGAAGCAGTAAAACGTCTGAGGAATTCTGAATTGCCATACCTCCTTATTTGCTGCAATAATTAGGAAAAAGAGAAGCCAAAAATCACTGTTATGTAATTTTTGTGAACCACTGGTGTGCTGCTTGTTCTCAGTAGTTTGTACTGTGATCACTGGTTCTGGTTTTTTCTGTGATCACCCTTGAATGTGGAGTTATTATTTTCTATGTTAGGAAACTAAGATAAGCAGCAAATCAACAATAAATACAATAGTCCAACGAAAGCAAAAAATACAATGCCTACATCTAATCACATAGTAAACCACAGGAAAACCTCACTCTGCTTTACTAATTCCGTGCCAGTTTTAGTTTATTTCACACATAACGAAGAGCTATTCTGTACTTTTCTCTTGCAAAGAGAAAGCACATTGAGCAAAGCAACATAGAATCAAAAAGCTTCTAAAACTTTACAACTGTAATATATCCACAGAAATTTGAGGATCATTCTTGGAAAGTTGTTTAGCTATTTTTCCTAAATGCTCTCAGGTAGATAAACAGTTACTTTTCATTGTCTCTACCTAACTAATTCTCTTGCAGAAAATCCATGCACAAGTGGTCAGCAGCATGGAATTAAGATGCAACTAGTGACTAAGGCTCAGAAAGCCACCATTTATATTTGTTTGATATCTTCATTGTGGAAAAGAAACTAGAGAGAGTTCATTACCTCAGTAACAATTACGGATATGGGCAGAGATGCACGCTTTGAAAGGCATTTTGGCCAAGTAGCATTCAGTGTGGAAGAGCTATCCTTCCATGGTAAGAGATTTATACAAAAGCAATAACTAAGCATGTCCATAACGGGGTCTAGGGAGCGGTAGAATGTTTAAGGACCCAGACAAATAAAAGAAATTATGCAGAGAATTAGAGATTTCAATATAATGAGGAAAAAAGAACAAAACTGGACATAACATTGGCTACGCACTTTTTATGTAAGCTATGTGGTACCCAAAACACTAACCTTCATACTTGATATTTAACATCTTCAGACAATCGACTGTTGGGATGAGAAAACCATCACTGAGAAGAACTTCAGCCACTGTCTCCCTAGAGCAATCACAGAACCTTATTAATGCCATTTAGTCCCATACATATCAAAACACCACTTACACTAGTTCTGAAACATGTTTGAGCCAACTAAAGCTGTGTGGAGGTGATGTAGTTTGTTGTAAGGCACTAAAACCTTACACCAGTTTTGGGCTGCATACATCCCAATTAGACTTGGAGTGAATATGCAACTACACCAAGTGGAGCAGAACCAGAACCCTGAAGCAAACACTTCTGCTTGAGGTGCAGAGGGAAATATCTGCCATAGGTATTTTAAAAATAGTACAGGAATTTTTGTCATGAACCATTTATCATACTTAAATACCTATGATTTTAAGCATGATTCAAGTTGCCTGCCAGCAGATCAGCCAAGATCCGAGGACCGAGGACCAAAGAGCTAGATTAAATTTAAGTGGAAAACCCAACCCTGCTGGCTTGCTGGCAGGGCACTTCTCAACACCCTATTCACACAGTTGTTCAGCATATTCACTGCAGTAGGGTCACAATTATTCTCACCTATGGCAACTACAGCTCTTTTTTGAATGTCTCCTGCCGTTACAGCTATTCTTTGAACTACAGTTAGTCTGACAACATTGAATTCTCCAGCTAAAGGACCCATCTGCTACTAGGCTGGCTTAATACAAGAGGGAAACTGAGGACACCCACCCAGGTAAGCTGAACTGATGCTTGAAAGTAAAACACAACAAAATGGACAAAAATAAAATTCCCACTGCCTCCATATACAGCCATATGCTTGAGTTATTCCATTCATGTTTCCATCTTCTATCCATGAGCTTTTCTATCCAAGCAAAGATACAGTGCTAAAGTAAACACTTCTCAGAATAAACAGCCATTTTCAGGCACTGAACTAATTCCACAGAAACAACTGCTGAAGCCATTAGCATCACTGGATTTGGAATGGTAGTACCCGTATCAAACATGGCATATTTTGGTATAGAATGGGTGAGAAGATTTGTCTCCTCCAAAAGGGATGATTTCCAAATCTAAACATGCAGGTATGACTTAGATCTGATGTATGTTTTTATAGGTACAAACAGAAGCTGAAGAGCTGTGAGTGCAGAAGAAAACACACACACACCACGCCACTTTGTCACTAGTAGATAATGTGCTGGGAGATCAGAAGGCAGGCAGCAGAATGTAATTTGTTTCTGAGAACAAAATCAAGAATTAATCCTTCTCTTTTCTAGAAACTGTTCCAGGATAATTATCATTATTCCTACATGCAATGACGGCTCATCACCAACTATTTAAGGCTATATCCATGCAGACAGTAGCTTCAGTAGAGAGCCATCTAAGTAGAAGAACGTGACTAAGAAAGGTCCACTGGGTAAGTTCTCTGAAGCAGACAGCAGAGGATTCTTTGCAGTTAGCTCATAGTGCTTTAGTGTTAAAGGAATCTTCTGCCCTCTGAACAGTACAAATTACAGGATATGTTGATAGTGGAAACAAAAGGTTTTATCCACAAATGCATAGGTATTCTAAATTAGAAAACTACTTTCGTAGGTCGCTTGACATATTCAAGAGAACTCATAAGCTCTGTTATCCCCGAGTCCATAATCCAAGTCTCCAAACGTAATGAAGTCACAAAATTGTCAATACATTCCACATCAGCTTTCCTCCCTCCCCAGCTAGTCTATTTCCCAGGAGTGAAAGATCAAAAGAAAAAAAAAAATCTCTCTTAAATGAAAGCAAAAAGCTCTCAGGGTCTTTAATTTAAACATCTTCAGAAATACAAGAGACTGCTGGAACAACTCCATCTTCAGCTGAGAAGGAAATCACCATCAGTCAGTTCTCCAGAAAACTCTTCAGAAATCTTCACAGAGGCCACTGAGGAACCACAAACCCAGCTGCATTCATGACACATGACAGATTCTGTGTGACAGAATGAATAAGACAGCTGCAGCATTTCAGTGCAGAGTTGAAGCAAAGCAGATGCAATTACCACAACAGTATTCATAAATAACTTCTAAAAACCACTGTGCTCATTTATATAAAAATATACACAGAAACACATGCTGAGAGCTTATGGAGTTTCTTTTTTATTTAGTAAAAAGTGACTTGATTATAAGCACTTGCCTACTCGTTGCTTTGGTAGCATAACACTATTCATCTTCTCAAACAAAAATGTCATGTGGCAAAAAATGAAGAACGGACTGGTAGCAAAGGGCTCTACAGAAGCAGAGCTTTTATTCAGCTTCAGAAGGACTAAGTGAATCTGTGACCATTCCCATACGAACATTTAATGGAGAATTTCCTCTAGAGTAAGATGAATCTGCACTTAAGAGAAACCCCATGACATAATATTGTATTTATGTTGCAATATGAAGGTCGATGGAAACCAGTGTGATAGGGTCTCATTTTCGATACAGTTAACATGCTATGATTAACAAGCAGAAGGCACATGTATGAATCCTTTCTGGGAACTACTTTTAATCATTCCAGGCTCTTAAAGAAAATGTGTAGGTGGTTAAAACAATGGATATAGGCACAGCCTTCCATTAACTATAACAGCTTGTGTTCTTTAAAAGTTGCAGCTGGATGCTAGAATAAAATAGCATGAGATGAAGTAGGTGCTCAGGGATGAAGTAGGGGAGTGAGTGACAAATCCTAGAGTTTGCTCTACCATTCTGAGGCTTCCAATCAGCCTCTGTCTCACCCTCCATAAGAGGAATGTACTTGTGATTTGTTTGATTGTATGTCATGTTCAACAAGCTCAACTTGTTCTTACCGGGATTTAGCACTTGTTGGTAATGACATCTTCTTTATGTAAGCTAGTGTAGCATATAAATGCTTTGTTCAGACACAATGTGGCCATCGTAACAGCAACACTGAAGGATCTTAACTGCTTAGCCAGAGTAACAGCTTTCCAGAAGAACAGATCTATGTGCATGCACTTTTGGAGCATATAAACAGAAGCTGCTCATCAGCACATGACAATGCACATATTCCATCCAAGCTAGAGGTGCAGTTGGGTTTGGGATGATTACTTTTCAAGTCTTCTCTACATCTGCCAGACCAGAGTATTTTGTACAGTCATGCAAAAAAGGGCTGCTATATATATATTCTGGTTACATCACCCTGAATAGAACAGAAGTCCACCAAAGTAGATTCAAACAGCTTAAAGCAGCACTTGAATTCAAGCCTGTTAAATTGTTTCAGAGGTGCCACGCTAATGGCAGGAAAACAAACTCTTGCAAAACAGGCTAACATGGGATCCTCCTGCCATACTGCTCTCAGAGTATTTGCTATTTGCTTGAGAGCACCCTTCAGAAGTGAGGGGAAAGTACAACCAACCTTATCAGCAGATAGGCTACTTACCACAAGCTATGGTAACTGTTGATGCTGTACACAAGCACCACCTCCAGTCAGACTGCTACCAGTATCTTAAGAGTTAGAAAACGCTCTAGAGATACTCAGTCTACTGCAAAGAAGAAAATTAGCTATTGATATTAGCTTGTTGTCATTGGTGGTGTTTTTTATTAAAGTTAGTATTTCCAAAGAGAAATACTCCGAGTCTTTCCAAAGGGAAATTCCTCTTTTTACTACACATTTGGGGTAAATGGTATCTCCATATTAGGATCTCATGTCATAATACTCACATATGCCATTATCCTTTCACTGAACAAACTCAAAAGCAGCTTCCCCACATCCTCGCCCTCCCAATAATGCCCAGCCACTAGTGAAGTTTTAATCAATAGCCCTGCCTCAGAATCCCATCCCATTCACTAGCTGTCCATTCTAACAATTTAAGAACAGATACGATGGTGAATTCAGCCTAAAGAGTTCTGAGAATCACCTGTGAAATTCACAGCAAGATGTAGCGTGTGAGGTACTTGACACAGAAACTTGAAATTACTTAAAGGGAAAAATGTTAGCACAGTTTGGCTGTGCAGGTAGTAAAGAACAAGTACTGGAGAGCCCTGGAAACTGGCTGGGTATTCCAAGTGCTTGTAGCTTCACATATCACATCAGTTCCAAGGGTTTCAAAAACGAAGCTACAACAACTCCTCTCTTCATCTCCTAGCATGTGGTATTTCACAGCTAAATTAGGACTACTTGGAAGCACAGGTGCCTCAAAGGCCACAAATGGAGTCAAAAGCATCTAGATTCTGAGTATTCTGGGGGAAGATTTAATTTGATAGTTGAAGCACATTCTTGATTCTTTTGGAAATCCACACAATCAGGGCTGAATACAGCTTGTGTAGCTGCATGGGACAAATAGCAAGAGCTGGTGCAACAAGTGGTTCATACAAAATTAATGACCAGAACTGCTAGGATGTGATTCAACGCACTTTCACAGGATACCAAAAGCATGTTTTTGAGAATCAGTGCACAGCAAGTGAATCAAAAGCATGGCATTTACCAAATTAACTACTTGTCTTGATCACATACTTATAAGACAGTACTGTCATGACAATTAAGTCTTGCAGTCATAAACTAATAGGAGAGCATGCCAGCAAGGCAACAGTGGAAAAAATCCCAACTACATAACAACCTTAAGATCTTTACTACTTCAGTTTCATTATATGAAACGGGTCTTTCTAAGATCTTTTAACTGTTACCAAGACATTACACCCCTTGCTTGAACATACCCCACCAAACCCATTTCACGTAAGATTGAAGTCTCTTGTTCTCACTCAGACCTTTCACAATTCTTGTTTTGTACTGTGGCAATCTGTTTCCTCTCTATCATGTAACTGATGCCAGGCTCAAATATCTTTTTATATATAAAGCAGCTCCACTGGGCCAGACTTTAGTCCATCAGTGTCCTGAGAGTGGCCAACAGAGAGGATGCTTAGAGAAAGGGTATCAGAATCAGAAATAGGTGCAATTGCTTGCTTCCACCAATACCTTCCAACCTTCTAGCAACAGTTTAAGTGTTATAGAACTCCCATGTTTAATAAGTTATGCTTCTTGATATAGAAACTTCATGCCTTCTTGCTCATTTGTCCATGCTCAGCCACTGATGGGCAAGGTGCAAGTCTCTTTCTCAGTGTTTTGTTTTGGCACAAGATCTGATAACCTCTTAAGCTAATCGGCAGCTTGCATGACATATATATATATCTATATTCAAAACATCACAAGATATGGCTCAAGTTTATAATTTGATTGTCTCTCCCCTCTAGAGTTACACTGATTACATTTATTGGAGTGGGACAGGGTCTTCATGCAAATTTATACAGCAATAATAAAGTGTCAGCACGCTGGGTCCAATAGGCCCTGTAGCAGTAGAAGGATATAAAATACAGAAGAGGCCGACTATCGCCCTACAATTTTGAAAAATTCTAAAGATTACTGTGAAATCAAAGTATATCCAAGGTTCTTGGGAGAGCTTTTGAAGACACTGAAGATGTTGACATGCCTGAGGGTCAGCACAGTAAAAACAGAGACAGCACCCAACACTTGGGAGACCATCTAGCATGAGAAACATTATTCATTAACATAGATTAACAACTCAGTGCTCAAAGATGTTGAGGAAATCAACCAATTGCCTTTTCCAGGATCAGCTAAACAACACACAGTGAAAAGGTAGTGCAACAGGTGTACAGGCTCAGCTCTGCACTGTACCTTTCACCTCAGTTCCTTATCAGAGATGTACCTGTTCTCTTGCATCAAGTCTTTGATCTGAGCCAAAATCCAGTCCACCTCTGAAGAAGAATTAGTCCACAATTCTCGAGACTTCGAAACAGACTGGACTGTCTGCATAACCTGAGTGAAGGAAAAATCCAAGTGTTAACAGAAAATATACTCCAATGGTCAACAGAAAGGCACTGCTATGAAAACCAGATGCCCATGTGATATGTACTTCATAAAGAGCACTTGAAAAAGACTCACAAAGTTCCCTTTCCTAGGGGTATATTAAAAATTAATATAAGTCATGTCATACTCAGAAAAAAAAAAACTGCATTAAAAGGTGGCACCAAGGAGTCTCTAAAAATAAGCAACATACTACATCCTTGAATATAATGCAGTAGCAGTATAAAAGGAAGGCTATCTGGCTGAATCTAATAAATGAATATGGATTAGAGAATAAAGCAGGGGCCTAGAAATCAAGATTACTTGGTTCAAACTGAGTTTGTCTTAGGGTATTGTGCTTTCATTAACAGCTGTTAATGGGATAGAGAGATTGGCATATATAAACCCCTAGACTACAGACAGAATTACTTCATTAAGCCTTAGTCATTAAATGCTCCTATGATTGCCAGGGGATGAAAACAAACTTAATTTTGATTACAATTGTGTTTTTCCTATAAATGTCTTAACTTACCCAGAACTGCGGAAAGAATGAAGAAAGAAAAGCTAGTATGGGAAGAATGCAGGAACTTTTATCATTTGCAGTTTTAAGAATAACGCAAAGCCCAGGTTTTCTCCTTCTACACAATCTTTCTTCCTACTCCCCTACTTCGCATTACCCTCAAAACAAAGTAATCCTGGGAAAATGACCAAAAAATACGAATCCAAAATAAAAAACACCCTTGAATTTATGGAAATAGTAATTAGTTTTTCTGCTCAGGAACAGTAATGAAATTCTCACTTTTTCCTCTAAGATGACAGGAGAGGCCCAATACATGCCTAGTCATTTTTATAATTATACTTTATTAAATTTCTTTGAAATAAGAAAGCATGAATGAAAAGACAAGCCCTCCAAACCAAAGAGCTATACAGATTGAAAAGAATTCCCTCATAGCTCCCCATATTTTTTCAGAAGGCAAGGAAAAGAATTGTACATCTAACAGGTGTTTGGCTGTGAACAGTTGCTTTAAAGCACACTCAAACTGCAAGCAAATATAACTCTCTCCATTCTGACTTGACAGTGTGACGATGGAATATTTTGAAAAGCTTTAAAGACAAAACAACTGGTGGTGGTGGTGGTGGTGGGGTAGCTGAATAATGCAACCACTAGGATCCCATCAGAATCCTACACTCAAGTATTCAAAAAGTAGGTGAGAAATGAATTGAAAGCTAAAGTTATTTCTCCAGTGACTTCAGGCCTTACATTTATCCTTTAGAGGAATTAACACTTTTTTTTTTTTGCTGATGTTTGTATTCTGTCAACAACCTACCTACCAACACTGTAAATTCTTCTAAACCCAATTTTAAGTGATGAACATTGGACATAATTTGGATATAATCCAGAAGTTGGACTCAATGATCTTAATGGGGTCCCTTTCAACTCAGGATATTCTATGATTCTGTGAAATACCACCTGTAAAACAGAATTCTGTCTGAGCAAAGGGAAAAGCAGGTCAGACTATACTTACCCGAAATTGCTCATCTTTGTAGGATATCAGCACATCTCTGACTTTTTCTAGAAATAAGCATAATATATAGTTTAAACAGGGAATGGATCAACTATACAATGTTTTCTTGCATATAGGCAAGCTGCTTAGTTCTGCAGTTCTACAGCTGTGAGCTGCAGCTCTGTCTTAGGCAATACTCTGAAGACTCCTGCAACTTCCAGACTTTTCTGGCAATGTAAATCTTATCAAGTGGTGTTGAACTAGGGGTTCAGTATTTTATCACTAGCAGTGGACAAAGACAAGTTGGATAAATGCAGACAGCTCAAAAAAAAACCAAGAATTGGCCACTATAAGGTGTCCATTGAGATTTTTCTTCTCCAGGCTGAAGAACCCCAACTTTCTCAGCCTGAGAGAAGCTACTCTAAAATCTCACTTGAAACAGACTAGAAGGCTTCCTCCAGTAAGTCAATCAAATCTATTGAGTAAAGCTCCTGATTATAGGGTTCAGAGACTTCTGGTGATGAAAAAGCAACCACTGGAACAGTTTACCAAACTTCTGCCATTGTTTTTGCACTTTATGTCTTACCAGCTTATTTTCTGGTTGAGTCACCTGTGTTTTTTGTGTGTGTTGTTTTTTTTAAACATACTAGTGGCAGCTAGTGATTTCCTGTCTACATGCTAAGTACATAGAAACTAGCTGAACTGCCTTTATTCTGCTCCTGCTCAAGTTATGAACTGACAATGTTTTGAGGGCTGTAAAAGGAACATAGTCTACTTTTTCAGTAGCCATCTCAATCCCAAAATTATGGCCGTCACAACACTAGAATTAACTTTCACAATGCTTGGTCTTAAACCATCCCTGTGTCACTGCTGTTACTGATTATGATACTGCATATTCAATACAAGTAAAAGATTTTAGGCGACTAATTCACTGAACTTAGGTCAGAAAAGTCAGTTACCACAGAATCCATCAAGATCCAAAAAGCAATCCCAAAACGTGAGCTGAAGGTATACCTTTATCCGTTGTCAGGGATCAAAGATGACACTGTTTTGCTAGGATGGGACAGATCTAATTCTTTTTATCTGCTATTGTTCCAGGGACACCTACCATGGAATTCCTTGTGCTTCTGACAGGCCTCATGCTGTGGGGTTTGAACCTCCCATGTGTCATTGTCCAATTCTGTGTTTGCTTCCATCGCTTCCTGTTCCTCTTCCTCCTCCTCCTCCTCCTCACTTTCTTCACACAAATTATTGCCCAACTGACGGCTCCAATATGTCTTTCGTAGCCAGTCCAGCACAACATCACAACCTAATGGAGAACATAAAACACTCTCTTCTCAGTGAGGTTTACTTTCCTATTTAACAAAAAATGCAGGTGGCATATTGCTAACTTGCACTGTGAAAAGAAACACCATTAACAAACCCTGAAATCACATACAATTCTATTAATGAAAACGTGAGTGAGTTTAGAAAAACAAAACAAAACAAAAACCCACACAATACAGTATTGCAGCCCTGGTAACACCCACCCACTGCCTTTTTGGCAACAAAACAGATTGGACACTCCTTACTCAAGCTACACCACATGTAAGCGGAAACTAAGTCCCAGCAGTGGCATTCTGATGAGAAAACAAGTCAATTCTTTTATAGCCCCATTATCAACACAATGTCTAAAGCAAAAATATTATTTTTTTTGGTGCAGACTACAGTAGGCATACCTTAGATAGAATGGAAAGAGAAACCCTTTTATCCCATCACTATTTTGCTACCAAGTTCAATTTAGGACCCTGCCGAAGGTTATGTCTCTGGCTCCTCAGTGTTTAACCCCAAATTCCCAGGAATTCTTTCATAGACTATGAGCTGGTCATTTATTCAGGGTTGCGTTACCTACTGCATCTCCCCCTAAACTGATTTTTTTAACAGTCTTGGGTACATCTAAACCATCAGGAAAAGCATTCACCTCCTTCCCTGATGTGAACTTCATGTGCTGTAAAGAAACAATAGGGCTGAACTACTGTTTCCAGTATTTTTTTTCAGGGGAAGGAGAAAGTCTTCGAACACCTGCCCCATCAAATGGAAGGTCATTCCTTCCCACAAAGTTAGAGAACCTCCAGTCCTTTTTGAAAGCCTAACGTTGGCTACATCCAGTTGCACTTTCCCCTTCCCAAAAACTGGGATTCTGCCCCACCTCTCCCAACAACAGAAGGCAGGGCAGAGTGAAGAGCAACATCCCCTCCACAGCCTTGGTTTCCCCTCCTCTTCTGCATGCTCCTCAGTGGGCACGCTTCAGCTACCCCCACAAGGCTGCGGCACACCATCACAGGCGTTTCACACCACAACTCTCCCCATGAGGATGAGCCCACAGCCCGCTCAGCAGGGCCCCAGCAGGGAGGGCTGCTCCCCTCAGGGCTCTGTACCTGTTGTGATGCGGCCTGAGGGGACACCGCTGCCCGAGTGCACTGCAGGCAAGGCCCTCCCACACCATCCGACAGTGGCACTCACCCTTGCGGCACAGAGCCAGGTGGGGCAGCTTCCCGTGGGTCAGCTCATGGCGGAGATCCACGACCCAGATGGGGATATCCACCTGCAAAAGCAGCAACAGGCATCACCACACAACTCCCACGGCATCGGGTCCAACCGTACGCAGCTCTGCAAGGCTGCAGACAACCTCTTCCCGAGTGGGAACAACTTCTCTAGCTTCCCCTTTCAAGGGTGGGCTGAGACCCCTCCTCTCTGACCCCGGTCCTCCTGGGGCCTAGCATCCATACAAACGCCGGATTTCGCAGTTTAAGTTTTTCAACTTTTCTTGCAACAACAGCTGTCTTTTCAGTCAGAGGCACTATGTATAACTTAATGATGTATCAACCAGTTAAACTGTATTTAAACTGATGAAACATTCTGGATGACAGTTTGTAATGAAGATATGATCATATCATACAAAATACTCAAATCATATATACTGTAAGTTGTATTTGCATTTTTCCCATGGATAACTGACTTTAATTATTAAAGGTCTCTATTTGCAAGTTTGATCAGTGTTAAAAAGTGAGTAGCAGCACTTTTCTTAAAAAACAAACAAACAAAAGACAATTCTCCATTCCCATATAGAGTCATTGGACAAGGCTGCATATCTAGGAGTCTCAAATACTATCTGTTCATCCCTATCAAAATTTGCTGTTCAAACCCAGAAACGATGCTCAGTGCAGCTGGCAATAAAAGGACTCAAGTTACTACTACACCTTGAATCTTCCATCCTCCAAACAGAAACTCACCTTAAACAACTGAGAATGACAAGATGAAAATGCCTGCAAATATAACTAAGTGCTTTTAATGCATTATCTTGGTTCTCAAAGAATTGAATTTATAAACTATAGATTTAGCTCTTTTTCCATCTCTCAGTAATAAAAACAGGTGGCATGTATGTCAAGTGGGACTATTTGCATCTAAAGATTCAATCACACAGGATTCAAAATGTTTTAGTGAACATCATCAGCCTTTGTTACTCCTAATGTGACTTTAAAGAACATCAAGCACCTTCACAGCTTTGCAGTTGGAGTGTACAGGCATCCGTATCCATTATTTGCTTATGAAAGAATGACCCTGACAACTCCTCCTAATGTTATTAATAGCCAACGTACATGCTCTCTGTATATACATAAGTTATTGGTTAACTTTTATTAAATATTTACCTCTATGGCTAATTGTCTCAGTGGAATGCTGACCATTTTCTGTTTCCTTTCTGTGATCAAGTTGACAAATCTGCATGCAGGTTACAGAAAAGATAAATAACTTTATCAAAAGCTGCAAAGAAACTTGGAACCCCAGAGACAAATCCCCCACAAACCATACAACACTGGGGTCCCAGAGACCTAAAGTGAAATGAGACAGCTGAATAATGCTCTCTGTCCAGATCTCTCTTTTCCTTGCAGGACAGAGGCCTTCAGAGTCCTACCTTACAAGGGCCAGACCATAGGACAGGATGAGCTCGTGTGACCTCAGTCTGCCAGATGAATCCAGAACCTTGCAACGAATCAGTTCGGCAGTACAATCCACTGCAAGAGGCATTTTGGGGCCATACCTAGAAATTAAAGAAATGATGAGCAGCCTCACAAGGATACAGTCCCCCTACAAAAAGGGTAGCCTTCACAATACTTTTTGTGCTTTGTGGTACTAAGCAGCCTGAGAACAGGTATGCAGACAGTAAGGCTTCTTCCAGAAGACTTTTATTTGGAACAGTGATTACACAGCTGCTCCTAGGCAGGTTAAATGAATACCTACTGACATGCCAAACGTCAGCACTCATGTCACTCATACAGCACGAGTCGCTATAACTGGACCGGATTCCTTTACGGTGCAGCAGAGGCAACACAGAGTAAAGCGACGTGGGGGCCCCGGACGCGCTCAGAGCGCCGCGCTGTCCTGAGCAGAACGAGTCCGGGAAGCTGCGGGCACGCAGGGCTCCTGCCTCCCCCCGCGCCCCCTATCACCGGCGCCATCCGTGTGTCCGAAGGCGCCTGCCCAGAGAAGGGGTCCCCCAGGGCGAGGCGTCCGCGGCTGCGCACGCCACCGCGGCCGGCCCTTCGGCCCCGACAGGCCGTGCCGGAGCAGCCCGGGGCGCGCAGCCGGCACGGCCGCTTCAGGGACCGCAGGGGGCGGCCCGGGAGGCAGCGACGGCTCCGCAGGGCCGCTCCCTGCTCCCACTCCCCGCCGGCGCGCGGCCCCTACCGGCTCTTCCAGGCCGAGACCCGATCCAGCGCCTCCTGCTGCAGCCGGCCGTCCCCGCAGTACAGCCCCACCATCACCTGGTCCCACTCCGCCCTGCCCCTCCACGCCACCACCGTCCGCAGCGGCTTCAGCCGCCTGCGAGTCCCGCACAGCCACTGCCGCCCGCCCGCCATGCCGCCGCCCGCCCCGCGCCCCCCGCCCGGCTTCCGCCGGCCCGGCTCGGGGCGGGGCGCGCCGCTTCCGGCTGCCCAGGGGCGGCGGGAGGGTGCTGGGACGTGGGGCTTGTGGTGTGTGTTTTTTTTTGTTTGTTTGTTTGTTTGTTTGTTTGTTTTAATCGCCTGTTCTCTCGCCGAACTATTCTCTCTAGTCACCAGTGACGCCGATCTGTTCTCCTTAGTCACCAGTGACAGGACCCGCGGGAATGGTATCAAGCTGAGGCAGGGGAGGTTTAGGCTACACGTCAGGAAGAGGTTCTTCACCGAGAGGGTGGTCGCCCACTGGAACAGGCTCCCCAGGGAAGCAGTCACTGCACCAAGCCTGTCGCAGTTTAAGAAGCGTTTAGACTGTGCACTTAGTCACATGGTCTGAAATTTTGGGCCGACCTGTGTGGTGCCAGGAGTTGGGCTCGATGATCCTTGCGGGTCCCTTCCGACTCGGGTTATTCTGTGATTCTGTGATTCTATGATTCTCGTCGGGCAGTTTGTGCGAGCCCAGGAATATGCTTATGTTAGAGGCCAGGGGAAGACAGAACCGCAAGGTGGGATGGGAAAAACGTGCTGGAGCTGGAAGCCCATGGGAGCTGCTCTCAGTGACGTTGCCAGCAGCAAAGCTAAGCCTTAGGTTCTGGTTACTTAGGAAGACCCGCTGGAAAATACAGAGTATTATACACAAGATGTGGGGGTTTTCAGCCCTACCAGGAGCTTGATGTGTGATCTGAGTCAAATCACATTAGATGACATTTAAATTTAACAATTTTAAAATTAATAATCATAATAAAAAATTGAACTTTTTTGTTTGTTTGTTTGATTGATAGATTTTCTGTTACTAAGGAGAATAAAGACCCTAAGCAAAAGCAGTGGATAAAAATGAAGTTGAGCCACAGCAGAAATCGACCAAAATCCAATCCTTCTACTACTGTGGTAAATAAGCTTTGTAAATGAGATCACAGAAAAAGCATTTCTGTTAATATTTTCTTTCAGATAGTACCTTCCTGAGAGCGCCACCTTGCCCTCTTCGTGCAGCTGTAACTTGCAAAAATTGGCACTTTGGAAAATCATTTTGCATGCCTGGGGAATAGGGACCTGCATCCAAACAAGCAGACAGGGAACTCTTAAGATAGTGCTCCTTAGACACAGTAATACACAAAGGCGTGTGCTGATACAGTAAAATTCTGATTGCAGTACAGCTGCTTTCCTGCATTGGTCCATAATGAATTGTATAGTGTGTGTTATAAATACAAGTTTTAGATGTGTTCTGGGGTTTGATCAAAGGTCATGGTTTATGTAATGTAACCTAGATTAATGTATTCACCTGTTTTTTTTCCAGTCAGATTTACTTCCCTTTCTTAAGCTGAGTACATCAGGAGGTCAAAATCGTCATTGTATGGATGGGTTACAAATGCATGGATTTTCCAAAATAAGGGGACGACCACTCACCTCCCCCTTCTTTAGTAAAAGTTTTGATTTTATGGCTGCACCTATATGAAATTCTGTAGTGTACCATTTTCTTTGAAAAACAGTTTGTAGGTAATTTTTCATTGTCTGCTGCGTTGTTTCTCTTCTCTAAACATATTTGAGAGATTAAGTAGGGGAATAGCTGAATCTGTAATTTTTACCAGCATAGAAATTGAAAAATACTAAGAAAATACTTGCTTTATTGTATATTTATGTTACCCATTGACATAAAACCAAGTTGTGCAGAAAATTGAAAGAACTATTTCTGTCTATATAGAGGTAAAAAAATGTTTGTGAAGGGTGACAATACAACATTCTATCTGAATGTAAATATTTACCTTTTGTGATCTGATGAAAGGGTAGACTTAGACTTTGTTGCTGGATGTAACAGGAGGTATCTGGCCTTATGATCCTGAGCAAATTGATGTTGTAGTTTGTGCCTCAGCTTCTTGCATATTATCTTATTGAGGAAGAACATACAGCAATGTACAAAAGGACATTTTTACCTAGCCTGACATTCAGAAAAGGTAAGTGTAATATGTTATCCTGATTTTAGCCTATTCACCCATTTCCTATATAACCTATAGAATACAAGCAGGTAATGCCAAAACTTGTTGAAGCTGCTTAACCATACAGGTCAGACTTTTGGATATCTAATTTCTTTACAAGAAAATATCCCACAAATCAGAAGAACAGTCTGTCTTTCTCTGCAGGAATCAGCTACCTAGCTTGAAGGCTGAGGAGGTGTGAAGTCTGTCTGGTTTTTGTCAATCAGAAGGAGAAGCAAAAACATCAGATGACTTTCTTGTCCTTCGTGTGCATGGAAGTGATTTCCAGGATTACTTGCTCCATTGTTCTTTAGTGTATGGAGTCCATATCTAGGAAAATATTGAATAACAGTGACCCTCTTGAGTTTAAATACCTGTTAGTAAGTTGAAAGAGAAAGAGAACAGACAATTTCCATCAACAGTTTTGCTTAATGAATGTCTGAGGCCAAAGAAACTGGGTGGATATGCTTGTTCCAAATATTCAAAAGGACTTTTCTTCCAGATGAGATGTCTTTCAGACCCTTGTTTTCAACAGTACTGAGGATTGTTCTGAGTAGCTACAGGCCCTTCTGTAGATTGGTTCTGTCTTTCCCCAAGACTGTCTGGATTTTAGGGTAGCTTAAGCTTTTTATTCAATATTCAGAAGCAAGATTTTGTTTGCAGAACTGTTAATCATCCTCAACAGGTTTTTATGAGCATTCTCTGCTTATACTGGAAAGCTAAAATTCCTTTTATATTCTAGCACAAGTGCAGTTAATGAAGCCTACGCTACTTTGGACTAACATGAGTATACCTGATTGCATAGTTCAGAACATGTGTTTCTCAATGTGAGTCAATAGAAAAACAAATCTAGAAATTCTGCCCATTACAAAATATTTGTTAAATACAGAAGATTATGGGACAGAAATGCTACAGAAATTCTGGGACTGGAAAATAAGAAGGTTGCTCAGACTTCATTAGTATATGGATTTAGTCATCAGCATTTGAAGCAGTTCAGTGTCCAGCAAAGCTGAATGAGGTCTGTTAAAATGCCATCTTTGAATAATATATCAGTTCAGCCTCATGCCCACACCCCCAAAAGTCTGCTGTGTTCTTTGGTAGGTCAAAACAAAACAAAAGTTTCATTACTCAGAAGAACTGTAAGGCTGAGGGAACAGATTTGACATTTGTTGCCAAACTCCTGCGGTGTCTCATGCAGTGAAAGTGAAATCTCAGAAGGTATGAGACAGGGACAAAAATTGGAGCAGGGCCCTGTTCTCTGGAAATGGAGTAGCACTTTTCATCTGCTTTAAAAATGTTCTGAAATCACAAGCTGTTTACTGCAATCAAGGGGTCTTATTCAGAGTACAGGAACATCGTGTCATTTTGCTTTCCAAATTCTTTCAGGGTTTCAGAAGTCAACTGCAATGCAAAGCCTGTAAAAGCCAAATACTGCAATGCTGTGGAACAGATAGGATGCATCAAACTTGATCAGACTACCTGTTCCTGCTTCCGTATCCTCAGAGACATATCAGAGATTAAATTTAAAGGAGTATTTTTCATTCTTACGCTCTCTGGAGAGCAAGACAGATGTGAAGAATTTGATGTCTGTAATAGAGGGAAATGGAAGCAAGGGCTGAACTAGCACAGATTTCACATGCTTCATGTGCTTTCAGAGTCTGGATCAAAGGGGAATTATGCTTGTGCTATTGCTTTGTTTGTGATGTCTGGCCATGAGGTTGCTCAGTGCAAAACTGGGAGGTGGTGGGCAAAGATGGCTTGTTGTCCTGAATGACCCACCCAAGGTTGGCAGCAATTTGCTATACCAGTTTCTGCAGCCTTAATGTGGTATCGGCTGAGAGAAGAGGACAAGATTGTCTGTGGTGTCCCTGTAGTACTTTGGGAATCTGGATGGTTAGGGCAAATGTGGTTACTTGTACCTACAGGTGAAGTGCCGGTGAGGAACGAAGAACCAGACTGCTGTTTAGCTAAAAAGGCCTAGACAGAAAACCTCTTTGAAAAGAGATTTCAATGTATCAGGGTAGTGTAGGTAGTGGATTAAAATAAAGAAAATCCAGGAGGTAAACTGTGATAATACTTTCTCTAAAAGGACCTGAAACTCCTTTTCTCTTGTATAACTGAAAAAGAAGCCTCCAGAGCCTTTCTGAATAATCTTGCTCTGGCTGGGAAGAGGGAAATTCCTTTTCCTGATTTCTTTCCAGAGGGATTGAAATAAGCAGAGGTGATACCTAGAAACAGTCTTGGAATATCAACAGAAAGGAAATTTAATGTGCAGTGCAAATGCTTTCTTTCTTTTTCTTTTTTTTTTTTTTTTGACTGGGATCAACAACTGTGTGCCAGACTTCTTCCCGAAGTAATCAATGACCAATAAATGCACTTAAAATGAGGGGGTGCAAAAGATTAAGCTTTGGGGTACCCAGAAATGAAGTAAAAGCCCTTTAAACCAATTAAAAAGGAGGGAGTGTGTCAAGAAGATGTGAGTTGAGTCTTTTTTGTTGGTGGTGGTTGTTTGCTTCTGTTGTTTTTTATGTTATTTTAATTTGAATAAGGCACAGCTAAGAAAGAATGATGCTCTATCTGCCTTTCTGTGGCTTGACAATTTAATCTCTAATTGGTTGTAAGACATTTGAGCTCCACGTATTCACCAAACACCCTGGCCCTTTGAAGTTGTTAGGAGAGCAGTGGGTGGCAGAGCAGTCAGGAGTGCATCTGTACTGGCAGCTGTTGCCTTCTTTTTTGTGTGTTATTCCCTAGAGCATGGAGAGTGACTGCTGGTAGGGCAGAGAATGAGAGACTGGGGCCTCTGCACCTCTTCTGTGCTATTGGCTGGTTTTGTTTTTTGGCATCTGAGACTTGAGCTTTGGACACTAGCCACCGAACATTATGTTTGCACTGAATTTGTCTCTGTTCTTCCCAGTCTCTTCTCCTTTCCTCTGTTTGCAGAGTTGCAAAGGTAAGAATATGAAATGCTACTTCTTGGCTCACTTCTCACATGGGGATTAGTATGCTAAGTGAGAGGTATCTGAAATTCTAAACAAATAAAGACAAGTTTAGCAGGGATCTCAAATAACACTGTGTTCTTTACACAGCTATGCAACGGAGGCCAATGTAGCTCAGATTTTCTGATTGAGTAATTGCTCTAACCTGCTTAGAATCATTATGTGTGGATACCTGTGCAGCAAGTACAAAGCAATGTCTGCACCCTTGTAGCCCTTACGCTTAATCCTGCATTCAGTGAAGTCAGCAGAAGTTCTACACCGAATGCAGGGGATGCTGGGTCAAGCCTCACATGTGTGATGCTTGTCAAGGGATGTATTACAGGAAATAAGCAACTGAACGTGCTTTCTGATGCCAGAGGCCTTGGCAGTAGGTTCTGATGCTCTTCAGATATGTGAGACAGCCCTGAAGGAGGAGAAAGCATGTTGTTCTACATTTTTATCATTTTTATCTAGTCTAGGAGTCCTGCATAAAGGCTCCAGGTAGGGAGCAGCTTCCTGCAGAGGGAGAGGTGATATAGCTCTGGACTCTGTGCTCTCTCTCCCCCTGGGGAGAGGCTGAGAGGGGGAGCAGTACAAGCCATATGTTTGTCATTTTCTTTCTTGCATTTCCTGAAAAGTGCTTAGACAAAACAACCACGGAGCAGAGTGTAGGAACAGGCACTGAATATGATGGGGAATGGCAGAGGTTTTCCTCCTCATAGGAGATATAGGTTTCCTGTACAAAATGTGCTTTAAAAGCACTGGAATGAGGTATCCTGGAAAACCTTCCTGCCCCAGAACTTTACTACTTTACTTTTAATTTGTGTTCTCTTTTTCACTGAAGATAAACAAAAGCTTGAGGCAACTTATGCCTCCCTCACAGACAGATGACTCCAAGGAAAAAATCATCCTGAATATTGGGGGAGTCATATATGAGACATAGAGCAGCACCCTTCGCACCTTTCCATGGACTAAGCTGTGCAGCCTCATGGAGTCCCATGCCCCAAGCATCTATGACTATGATCCCACCATTAAAGTGTTCTTTTTTGATAGGAGTGCTGAGATCTTTAGCCTCATATTGAATTACTGTAGGACCAAACATTTCCACTGCCCCATAGATACCTGTAGGTCAGTCTTAGAAGAAGAGCTGGCTTTTGGGGAGATAAAGGAGGCACAATTAGCATCCTGCTGCTGGCTGAAGCTGAATAACAAAGAAGTGCAGTTAGAGGAGTTGGACATTTGGGGTGAAAGTGAACAGACTGATAACCAGTGCCTTATAGTCCAGACAGAAAGAAGAGAGAGCTGGAGAAGCAGGTGGCAGCCAAAGATTTGGTCTGTCTTTGAAAAAAACTTTTCCTCTTTCAGTGCTAAAGTAATTTTATATGTGGAGATGCACACAGCCTGTGCCCTTTGGGATTACTGGAATGGGTCCGTGAAAAATACTAATGAGTTTGGGACTTTGATAACCATATTTGGAGTACCAGATTAAAACAAACCAACAAACCTCTCTCTTCTCATTAACAGACACCTCATTTTTCTCACCTCTTGTCCCTGTTCTCTGTAAAAAAAATGCATGCCCTGTGCCTCTTTCAAACCTCAGGTATGCCGAGCAACAAATGCAAGTCTGAGACAACAGAAGATGCTTTTCTGCACTGCTGGCATATCCTGAGCCAATATTTTGTCCTGGAGAGGCCCTTAGTGTAAGTCTGTCTGCATTAGTCCAGCATGTCAGATATTTTTCCTTCCTTACAAATTCAGATACAGGAGTTAAGTATATTTTTTCTTTGAACCCAATCCTCTCCGTGGTTTTTCAAATTTGAAAGGAGAAAATACATGTCATGTGTGCAAAACAGTGCCGATCAGGTGATTTGAAAAAGATTGTCTGGAATTGTACTGTGCCTGTAGAGGGGATCATGGGGTTGTGGTGGGGCTGTGAAGTTATGCAATACCTGTTTGTTGGACTAATTGCACATATGCCCTTTCCTCCCTCTGCAGTGCCTGACTTTTGTTTCTCTGCTGTTCGTCTTTGGAATTCTCATATTCTGTGAGGAGACCAAGGCACAATTTGAGTTCTTTACTGCTACCTTCACCTTTGTTAGCAGTGCTGAGGTCTCCCACAACTACTATGAACCCTATTACCACCAGGCTGCCTACTTGGTTCATCTGGAGCTTTTCTGTGTCCTCTGGTTTACTTTTGAGTTCTCTGTGCAGTTTTGTTTCTGTCCAGACAAGAAGTTCTTCCAAAATCTCTTGAATGTGGTTGACTTCCTCTCCCTCTTCCCCGTTTATATTGAACTCTTTGTGGATGGGCAAATTCAGAGAATGACAAGCCTGGTGTTTTGATTGGGCTTTACTTGCATTGTCCATTTCTTCAAACTCCTGAAGACACCAAACCTGATAGAAACAACACTGATCTTCAGAGTTCTGTGCTACACCCTCAAGTCTATTCTCAGAGAGATTTGAATCCTGCTGATGATTTTGACCTTTCAGACACTCTTCTTTGTCTCTCTCTTTTTCTATGGGGAGTTGCTGGGTAGTCATCCTTCCTACAAAAAGAAGCTACACTTCACTAACATTCTTCTTTGCTTCTGGTGGGCACTGATCACACTCATTACAGCGGACTATGGAGATGTCATCCCTCTCACCACAGCTGGCCAAGTGACAGCAGCCTTAGCTGCAGTATTGGTCAAGTTAACTATCATCATTCAATCCCCATTTTCCTAGTGAAGTTTAAAAACTATTACGACATTGCTATCTTCAAACGGAACCTGAAAAGGATCAAGAAACATCAACACCATTGACATCAGAACCTCAGTTCCCCTTTGCCGTGGAGCAATAAAGATTCAGCATGGCTTATTCCCTTTGGTAGGAAGGGAGAGCATATAGTTCTTACTGCACTTAGTTGCTGCCTTAGCATATTTCAAACCAATGGTGAGGCCTCACTTTGTAGTACATGATGCACAGGTGGTCAGACCTGTTGAATCCCATGTGTCTTTCCCATACAGTACTGCATCACATGCTCTTTTATATGCCACAGTTGAGCTCTCTCATCTAGCTGTGAGGAGAGAAGCTGTGATGCTGCATTACAGCTTGAATGTGCATCACACAGCCCAGTCCCATGACGTGGGGCCACAGCATAGTCTCTCAGCTGGCATGTAACCCTTGATGCTACCTATATTCTCCATTGCCTGACAGGCCATAATCTCATTTTGCATGCTGAAAAGATCTCTAAAGGGTCCTGCTGTAACAGTGAGGAGGAGGTAAGGGGATTTTTTTTTTTAAGTGTTCTGTTTCCTCATTTTACCTTTTAGTAAAGAAGCCAGTACATCTGATTTGCCTGTGCTCACACACCATTGTAAAGGGAGTAGGCTGAACTGACTGTCTGTGGTCCTGAGAGCCAGCACTGTTCGATAATGTGCTTTGCATGCTCACAGGAAATGCTGTGGCATTCGGGTAGCAGTAAGGGAGCCCTCCAACGGCAGAACTTTTTGGCTCAGCTGAAGTCAATAGCAACATTTTCTTGGCCTTAGTGAGATCAAAATTTCATTGGCCATTTCCAGTGGATCAACTCATTTCAGTACTTGATTTTTACGTAACAAAATCTCTGAGCTATTAACCAAAATATCTGTGGATATATAAAAATTATTTTTTTCCTGTTCAAGAAGAAGAACATAATCTGCATTACTCAGTACAGTTTTAATGTCATTTACCTTATAAAGGCATAGCTATAAATTACGAATATTTATCTTTTAACTGGATAGTGTTACCTATGTTTTATTTTGAAATAACAAATATTGTTGAGGTATGGAAAAGAACCCACATCTCATTGTTTATACAGCAGGGTAAAGTGTTAAGATTGTTTGGTAAGTAAAAACTGCTATGTACAATAAGTTTTGTATGTAAATTTCATTTAGACTGTATTTTAATTGCAATATTAAGTTTTTTCTGACAGTATGATTTTTCTGTTCAGGATAACATTTTAAAGATTTTTTTTTTAATTGAAACACTAGGTGACTTCCCCCTACTCCAATCCAATTAAAATGAGTTAGTTTTCTTGTAAAGAAAAGGAAAAAACACTGCAAACATTTAAACATGAAGCACGTGAGAAGCTGAAAACACCCTGTAAATGGAAGGAAGGTCTAGGTGTTCTCCACCCACCTCTGCTGTGCACCAACTAGAGAGGGCCAACAGGGCAAAGCCACACATGAAGCTGCATAGGAATTGTTCTTAATTGGATCAAAGTGGTGTTCTGTTTTCTATGGACATATATTGTCTTCTTAGAAATTCACATTAATAGCGAAAGTTTAGCAGAGGTTTGCCAAGCCTGTTCTTGAGCTCTCTGTAGTCTGGGAAATGATCCATGGTATAAACATAGGCAATGACCCCATTTTAAAAATCCAAGTCAAATCCACTGGGACAATTACACAGTACTGGGTGCAAATTTAGGAGGTGGTTCAGAGTGCTGCGATTATTTTTTATTTTTATTTTTTTGTGCAGTGCTGATCTCCATTTGTCCTGCTCCTCTGGTGTACATCCATCTTTTAACAGATGCTTTACGAGAGATTTTCTGCAATTGAGTAGAGCAGCTTTCACCGCTGCCCCCAGGAGAGGGTGCTCTCAAAACATGTACTGCAGACCCATTTCTGCACAGGAAGCACAATGTGAACATCTGAATGGGGCATTTCACCACTCTGTAACACAACTCCACTTAGGTTCTAATGTACTTTCCTGTCACATCAGTTAGTGTCTACTCCTATTTGTCATAAAACCAGGAATTTACAGCAGCAATGTTAAGTCAAAGTCAATGTGATAGCTACATAGAGATCACTGTAGTTCCCCTGAATCTATCCCTGCTGAGAATTTAGCACTGGTTTAACTGAGGAAGAATATGTACTTTAAGACTAGCTCAAAAAAACTGCATGGTGTTGGTGGCAAGCAGAGTTGCTTGATCAATATTTGTTCTTCAGTTAAAGAGCAGCATACAGAAAATTGTCATTTATTAAGAGTTGCCAAGTTTTAGTTAGATTTCTGTGCCTTGTTCATGATCTTAGTAATGTAGGTATTATGGTGTCCTTGAGGAAAGTGTCTCATTTTCTGAGAGTTGAAGCGCTATGTATATAAGAAAAACAATGACTTAAAAATATGATTAACTTAGAGAACAGTGCAATAAATTATGTAGTTAATTTCAGAGAATAATCATCCAGCCGATTTACAAAGTGACAAAGACAGAAATCATCATCTTGGCTACAAGCTGGAGTTGTCTCTTTTGAGGTTTGTCCAATCAGCAGAAGATAATTTGAAAAAGCAGCTTTCTATATATTACTAATATATAAATCATAAAACATTTCACTTTGATAATACCTATTTGTCTCGTTTTGATTCGGTAAAGCCACTTCATTGCAATAAAGGTAAAACAAGAGGAAATGCTCACGTGTTGTTAACATACAAATACAATAATATATTAATAAAGACATGATATTCCAATAAGAAAAGTGTAAAGAGGTTTTATAAAACCGTGAGGTTTTAAACTGGCTTTATAACAGTTTGTGTTTTGTGGCTGCTTCATGTTGCAGCCAAGCACTTCGAGCTTAGTGTTGTCCACTCATCAGGAGCAACAGAGAAAAGAAGAATAAAGCCTTCTGCATCAAGGCAAAATGAGCCATCCTGGTTACCAGTTTTCTTGCTCAAGTCAGACTTTGAGAGGTAACAACAAAGTGAGGCTCTGCTGAAGCTGCAGCTGGTAGCCTGATCAAGGCAGGCAAGCATGCTATGTCCCACACCCTTTTCTTACATCAGTTTCCAGATGGTTTCATGCTACACCTCCCCACCCCTTTCACCACAGAGTGGCAGCAAGTTAGCTGATGCAATTTGATCTTATGTCTTCTGAGACAGTTGCAGAGGTTGTGAGATGAATGGGATCCAAACTTCAGAGGACCGCTTGCTACACAGTGGCCATTCAACACTATCATATTATACTAACTCCTACCTTCATCCCGGACTCTGACAGCCAGAAAGCAGTTAAAATCTTGATGTTCCTGTCCCTCTTTTCTTAGTCTCCTAATCCCATAAGCTGTTTTTGAATATTGTCTGCACCTCATGGGCAGAATTTCTGGTGGTTTTAGCCGTGTTAACTTCATAGCATCCCCAAATACTCCAAGCTGCTGAACCATCTGGGGATGTAGCAACTCTGTGCTTTGAACATGATGTAGTTATTGGACCCAAACTGCCCCAAGGCTTAGGCAAGGTAGTCACAAGTCCCTTGCAAGACATTTCTGAGTCAAGTGCTTCATGACAGGAAGGCCAAAACCCCATCTGCTTCTCTCTCTTCCCCTGCAAAGGCCATTAAAAGGCTATTATAGAGTAGGATGCAGTTCACAGGAGGGATAAGCCATCAGACTTATTGTACCTATGAAATGGATGAAAGGGGCCTCAGACAGCTCAGAACACTTTCAGAGGAACAAGTCATGTTCTTAGCTACCCTGAATATTGCCAGCAGCATCACTGGTGAAAGCTTATTGTGCAAATTTAAGATTTTACATGGTCTTTTAGTTTAAGACTATTCCCCCATGTCCTATCATTATCTATGCAAGTAAAGAGTTGCTCTCTATCCTTTTTATAAGACCCCTTTAAGTATTGAAAGGCCGCAATGAGTTCACCCTGGAGCCTTCTCTTCTCCAGGCTTAACATGCCCAGCTTTCTCAGCCTTTCTTCATAGGAGAGGTGCTCCAGCCCCTTGATCATCTTTGTAGCCCTCCTCTGGACCCGTTCTAACAGCTCCACATCTTTCTTGTGCTGGGGGCCCCAGACCTGGACACAGCACTCCAGGTGGGCCCCACAAGGGCAGAGTAGAGGGGGACAATCCCCTACCTCTCCTGCTGGCCACTCCTCTGGTGATGCAGCCCAGGATGCAGTTGGCCTTCTGGGCTGCAAGCACACTCTGCTGGCTCACATCAAGCTTTTTGTCCACCAGAGCCCCCAAGCCCTTCTCCGCAGGGCTGCTCTCAATGAGTTCTTCTCCGAGTCTGTACTCCTGTCTGGGATTGCCCCGGCTCAGGTGCAGCACCTTGCACTTGGACTTGTTGAACCTCATGCGGTTCACATGGGCCCACTTCTCCAGCCTGTCCAGGTCCCTTTGAATGGCATCTCTTCCTTCTTTGGTATTAACTGCAACACTCAGCTTGGTGTCATCTTTAAAGCATTTCCTAAAGTTAAGCTAATTAGTCCATACAACTTGCCAGTGGTAAACTGCTGCAATTTGTCTTTGGGATAGCTAAAGAGGAAAGACTTGATCCCTCACCAACAAAGCATTTGAAGTCATGCTTAATTTTAAGCATTTTTGGAATTGAAGTAAATGTTTAAGTGGGCTTGAGATCCCAGCTGTCTGCTTGGGGCAAAAGCTTCCTATTTATTACAGATCAGGATAGGACCATGCTGGAGGATAAAGAATGCGTGAGCATTGCTGGGATGGTCTTTCCCTCACAGCTCCAATTAGCTGCCTCAGGTAATAACATTAATGAGGATACAGCACCAGGGGCTTTACTGCTGGCTGTATCATCCCACCACTGACTGCAGTTAAGTATCTGAATAACTTAAAACAGTGAAGTCACATCTTCATGTTGCCTGTTCCTTCCACTAACTGCTGTCAACCACACTTACACTTGCAGCATATATGCAGTGTCAGTGACAAGGACTGTATATATATATATTTTTTTTTCTGAAAGATATTACTGTCTTTCTGCTCTTGAGTTTTGTGAACTGAAGATCTATGCTTTCTTAGTGCTCTAAACAGAGCCATGGTTCTCTAAGACAGACCCTGCAGCCTAGACTAGTTCTGCCAAGTGACTGTCTCAGCCTTTTTGCTTTTCCATCTGGGAGACTTCTTGGCCTGATTTAAAGCTTCCAGTGTTGCTGATGTTGCATGAATGGAAAGAAAGAAACAATAGAAATGAAATTGTTTAATTTTATACCCTCTCTCTTTCTGCCCTATTCATGTCTAGACCTTGCAGAATGAGACAAGAAGGGAGTGGGAGATGCAGAAGAAAAGGGAAGAACACAATTGCATCAACAAAGATTCCATGACCTCCATCAGCTGGGACAAGTGTGGCCTCAGATAGGCTGTTCATTTTCTGTCTTCATTTTTATCAGCTGTGCCTGAGGCCTGATTAACCACTTAGAGTCTCAGCAAGGATAAACAGATGTGCCACTTCATGATCAAGCAAGCTCAAAAAAGTACTGTTTGGGCTGAGTACAATTCATGCCAGAGTTAAGATAGCAAACCCTACCACAGGACAGAAGCTAGGAGACGGATGTCATGCACTCCTCAATCAGGAGGCAATTTTCTACTTGCAAAGGAAGCAAAAGTCCCACTTTCATGTCCCCCAACTTACTTGGGCCTGTTTCTAGGAAGTACATAGTTAGGCTCTAGCAGAGGGTTTCATGGAGAGGACACTCATATGGTTTCAGCGGATGCCTTTTCTGCTGCCTTGGCTGTAGTCATACAAGCTCATGGCAAACACACACTAAAAAAATAATAATAATAAAAAAAATACACAGAAAATGAGGATTTTAGAACAGAAAGCAAACCCTGTGCAAATCTACGACAGTTGCTGAAGGTGTCAGAAAAGACCTTTAGCCACAAGGGTGGCTAGATGTAAGACTCACACTAGGATCTTCATATGATTGTGAGCTATGAAATTCTCGTGTCATGGAAAACCAAGGGACAGGAGAGCTCAAGCAAGGCTCCGGTGTGTCTATAGTATTTCCTTGCAGCAGGGTAAGTTTGCATACAGTCTTATCTTGAGATATGCTTCTTGTACACACCTTCCTTTACAGGAAACTTCTTTATATTTTCCATCTTTCTCACCTCAGACTTTCTTTCACATTGCTGTAAATGACCTGTCTCTTCATAGATCCTCCTTCAGCTCCAGCCATCCTGATATATGCTCTAGAGGCAGCCACCCTTACCTCCTCCACCAGCTCAGAGCTGTTTGTGTGAGCTCTGCTAGTCCACTGCAGTAAAAATGATTTAGAAGGATATATTCATGTCATATCCTTTGGGGAAAACTGAACTGCCACAAAGCCAGTGCTAGAAGTGATCCTCTTTTTCCTTACAGGGATCCCTAGTCTTTTGGAATTTCCTTTTATCTTCCTAATTCTTCTCTCCGTCTTAGCAAGCTGCGAAGAAAAGAACATGTAACATTTATGCTGTGCACCCCTGGCCCAAGCAGTGTCTGAAACCCAGCCTGAAACCATCACCTTCAAGCACCTCGGACCAAAAACTGATGTGGGCCTCATGCTGTGGTATGGCCTCTGGGTACTGGTCATTTGCATCCTTCCTCTGACTCACGCCCTGAAAGTATAGCCTCCTCCTCCTTGGAGTCCATCAGCCTGTGCTATATACTTTCAGTTGTGTCTGTGTGGCACAGTTTCCCTAGCCACAGAGAAATGCAGAACCAAAATTTTGCCAAGGAGATCTCTTCAGTGACTCATCTGTGCTAGGGAAGGGAGAGTTTTGTGTCTGCAGCTTGGAATAGGTGTATCCTCTAGTGCCTCAGCGGGCTGTTTCTGACTTGTGGAGGGACTGCTGTACTAACACAGTGTGTGCGTGTGGGGGGGGGAATGCTCTGTGTGTAAGTGATACTGGGGGAACCATCCTTTCAATATATGCCTGCCCATCTCCCTCCCCCATTTCCCTCCCCCACTTTCCTTTTCCTCTTCAGTGTTGTCACCTTGTAGTATTTTAATCAGAGGAAACAGATATACCAAGGAAGTCAATGGTGGGGGCAATGCGAGGAGGGGGGAACAGGAGGAAAATCACATCACAGCCCAGTCTGCCAGTATAAACACTTGATGATTTCCTGTTATTGTAGCCTAAAATGTACCATGACATCATTTGTGGGCCTCCCAGAATCACCCAGAAGGAGGAAAAGCCAGCATTCCCAGCCCGCCCCCGGTGTGAATCCAGGGAATTCAGACCCTATAAGGCAGTGAAGCTCTGTGAGCAGCAAAGATGGAGTTTCGAAAGCTTTCTTGTTCTTGGCAATGTGGGGATTTCACAAACAGGAAAAACTGCTTTTACTTTTCCTACAGGGGAACTGTTTATGCCTCATGACATATTGATGCCTGGAACTGGCTCTGCTTGAGAAGCAGAGCTGAAATATAATAAATGCTTTCTGCTGAGGACAAGCAGAGGTAAACCCCCCCTCCACAGACACCCTCACCACAGTCACGCCAGCTCATTGTTCTGGACATTCACTTTTTATACTACCAACCTCTATTTCCACTCTACAACGAGGATAGTTAGGTCAAAAGCTGTGGATTATATAAAACAGACCAATACAGAATTAATTTGATCACTTTGAAAGATGAAGCTAACCCTGAATATAGCAGAGATTGCCAGTGAAATGTTCTTCTTTCCTTTCCTGTGCATTACATCAGGAGGCATTTGTCTGAAAAACGAAGAGCCAAGCTATTCTGAGCCTGGATACATGAACTATCCTGGAATTTGACTCAAAGGGGCAGATTTTTGTCTCAGTTACAGTTAATCCTGAATCACTGTTCTCAGTCTGCACCACTGTAAGGAAGAACAGATCAGATTCACAGTGATGGGTTCTCACAGCTTTTCTGAGAGGGATAATAATTTCGCTGATTCCATACCACACCTTTCAGCCACAATTTCTGTGGCCAGCCTTTCAGGAAGACTACAGTGAGATATCTGCAAAATTTGTATTTTCATAAGCAGGGTAATAAAATTCAGAATCACAGTACTATAACTGTAATCATTTAGACTCATACCCTCCCTTGCATATCTGCCAAGTGCTTTGCAAACATCAATAATTATAGTGTAACTTTGTTCTTGAAACAGGAGAAATGACTATTTTCACTTTATATGTAAACAAATGGAGGCACTGAGATTAAATGAAACACTACATTACAGAATAGAATGTTTTTTCTTATTGTGGTTTATACTAATTCCATACTGCCAAATATGATCAGCAAATTATATTTGTTTTACCGTGAAGTAGATTTTAAAAATCTGGAGAAAGTCAGCCAAGAGAAGAATGATAAAAACAAGTCTAGTAAATAAAGCATGCTTGGGACTGACATTAAAAAGAAACAGAATGATCTTGCAGTTTACTGGATGAATATAAAAACCATGTATAAATTCTGCTGTTATTACTCTAGCTTGGACTTACTGGAATAAAAAAGTGGGTTGTCCCACATGTGCTATTTTTGGATAGGAGAACCAAGCCATTCAATTCTTTACCATGCTGAGCTCCTTTGAAAGCTATATATACAAGATGACTATCACTCATTAAGTAGTTTACTATTCATTGCCAATACCGCAGGGTGCAGCACTGGGAACTTAAGTGAACTTAAGTTTATGCACAGTTATGACAGGACCCCGTGTCCACTGAAATCAAGAGCTAGGAACCCAGAAGCATGGCACCAGGAGAGCAAATTGTTCTGATACCACTGTGATAGCTGTGGAGCACTGAAGCCATGAATTTACTTCTATTATTCTGTATCTCATCTGAGGACTGAGGTTGTCATGTTGGCTTGGCAATGGAGGGGAGGAGAGGATGGTTCTTCTAAGCATTGAATTTACCAGATCTAGCGTGCAGTAGTTCTGGCTCAGGGATTTTTGCTGAGTCATATGAAAACATGCAACCTGCTATATGGCAGAGGAACAAGAAGCAGAGATGCGTACCTGATGATAGACAGATGATTGCAGTATGTGGGTAGCTGCTGAGTTTGGTGTGGTGTGAATGTTCATCTAAGATGTCATGTTGTGTGTTTCTAGGATATCGATCTCTTCTCATGCAGGAAAAGATTCAGGCTGGTTCTCTCTCATTTTATTCCCACAGCACACGAATGACTTGCTTTACACAACGTTGGTCTTCACTTTGTGTGTGTTCACTGCAGGCTACTAACGTTCTCTGCAGGGCAAGTTAGTGTCACAAGGTTTTTGACACAGCTAGCCTTTGATGATAAATACTTCCTGTTTCAGCTTTATGGCACAATGCCATGTTTCCTGGGTATGACAAAGATAAAAATGGCAGAGTACTGTGCTATAATATCATGGTGACTTTATGAAAATACTTGACCCTTTCTGACAAATAAAAAGTAGTGTAGAGAGCAGATTAGTAGCAATGACAAAGTAGAAGTGATAGTAGTTTGTACTATGAGGACCAGGGTGGGAGAACAGCAACATATGCTTGATTCCCAATGATTTGTACAGGATAATGTCTGCTCATATCCACGGTGAATCATCCTGGAAAGTTTGACTCCATTTATTGTGGAAAGCCAGGCAAAAACAAAGTGGAAGAGAATCTGGAAGAGCAGTCATTCATCAGTGCAGGAAATCCAGTTTAAGGCTGTAATATCTGACTGGAAACACCTCAGCCTGGTGATACAAAGAGATAGACAAGAGGAGGGTCTTTCTTCTGGTTCAAATTTATTTAAAACAACAACAACAAAACATTGCTGAATTTGATTGCCCCAGGGAAATGGATCAAACATCACCTGTCCACCTGTAGATTTACGTCAGATAATCTCTGCTGAAGAGTGCTAGCATAAAAGCATGAAGTCAGCAAAACTCAAAATGACCTGGCTAATCATACAGACATATCTTTGCCTGCTTCAGATGAAAGGTTTACTGTCAGTGATCCAGAACTGTGTGGATCTGGTATTAGTGTTCGCAGAAACATAGCCTGTATTCAAGGAAGTCCTCTAAAAAGAAATAAATGCCTTATATATTTTGTTAGTCTACTTCCTCTAAATACTGTAAAGTAGAAACTGCAAGAAAATGCAACAGGGAGAAACTGACACACTTTACATGTGTGGTTTGGCAAACCAGAAAGTACTAGAGAATAGAATCATAGTATGATTTGGGTTGGAAGGGACATTAAAGATCATCTAGTTCCAACCCACTGCCATGGGCATGGACACCTCCCACTAGACCAGGTTGCTCAAGGCCCCATCCAGCCTGGCCTTGAACACCTTCAGGGATGGGGCACCCACAGCTTGTCTGGGCATTGTTCAACATTCAATGTACATTTTTTCCTGAAACCCTAAGACTCACGGTGAAAACCATTGCCCCAGTGTTGATGATGTAGTCACTGAGACACGAAAAAGACATATGAATTCTTCACATTAGGACAGATTTGGGATCAATACCACCACCTCAAGTATACCACCATACAGGGACAACCCCATAGCTATCAATGAAGAAAGGAAATATGACTCTGAAAAAGATGACTAAAAATCCATTTGAATGAACGTCACACAAACCAGAGGGTTTAGGCTGTGTTGAAGAAGCTAGCCAAGATTTTTCTTGGGTTGAACTTCTCCAGACAATGTTGTAAATGCTGGTTTGACATTATTAAAGGTCACAATAGGGAACTGCAAAACATTCTCAAGCTGTTTCATCATCTACCTGCTAACTTAGAAGAAGAAAAAAATATTGCCAAGTGAGCCTATTTTAAGATTTTATACTTCTGTATTGTATATTCACTAAAAGAGTCCACTAAGCTGGATTTTTGTGTCTCTGGCTTTCACATTTCTTAGCAGGAAGCAGGACACCTTCTCTGTATTTTGTTCTTAGCATCCAAAATGGTGAATGTCATTGAACGGTATCACAGACAAGGGAAAAGAAAGTCACTTGTTACCTAAGAAGAGAGCCATTGGACTCTGTTTGGATGGTGTGGCTGTACAGATCAGTGTCTTTCTCTGAATAAGCATGTTAAGTAACTGTGACTCCCTGAACCCCAAGGGCACTCTGTGTCTAGGTATGTGAACACAAGTGAGTAGCAAAATTCAAGCAGAGAGATAACAGAAGATTGATGTGCCTGATTAAGGCCCTTTTCATGGGGTTTGGAAGAAGATTCAGGTAATTTGAACACAGATTCAGTTATCACACATGGTCTTTTAGGTGTTCCGAAGTCTATGGACAAGATTCACTTGACAAGTGGATAGGTATAAAATTAATGTCTATGTCCAAGAAATGGATCTCATGAAGTAATCTGAGACAAATCCAGGGAAGGTGTTGGCTTTTCAGTCTTTGTAGTTTACAGATGTATTTGTGTTTTGATCTGCTGCAGGCTTGCAGAGGCCTGGGGAAGAGAGTGAACAAGTATGGCAGGGTATGGTTGTAGGACTGATAAATTATGTTAGACCATGCAGGTTTGGGTCTTGGGGGCTGGAAGGGGTTATCTGTAACATTTTCAAGTTGACAAGCCAGGATATATGTTGTATCATGTGGCACAGAAAACTCTGAACGCTGCCTGAGACTGTTGTGGTTTAACCCAGCCGGCAGCTAAACACCACACAGCCATTCGCTCACCCTCCCCCCTCCCTCTCTGGGATGGGGGAGAGAAATGGGAAAGCGAAGCCTGTGAGTTGAGATAAAGACAGTTTATTAAGACAGGAAAATAATAATAATAATAATAATAATAATAATAATGTGTATGAAACAAGTGATGCACAATGCAATTGCTCATCACCCGCTGACCGATGCCCAGCCTGTCCCCAAGCAGCCAGCCCCCCTACCCCAGCTAGCCACCCCTATATATTGTTTAGCATGACGTCAGATGGTATGGAATACCCCTTTGGCCAGTTTGGGTCAGCTGTCCTGGGTCTGTCCCCTCCCAGCTCCTGCTGCACCCCCAGCCTGCCTGCTGTCAGGACAGAGCGAGAAGCTGAAAAGTCCTTGGCTTGGTGTAAGCACTGCTCTGCGACGGTTAAAACATCAGCATGTTATCAGCACTCATCCTAATCCAAAACATAGCACCCTACCAGCTACTAGGAGGAAAATTAACTCTGTCCTAACTGAAACAAGGACAGATATCCACCCCTTATTCCATACCATTTATGTCATGCTTAGGTTACACTCTTTCCAATACATTCTAATTAATCATCATTTTCATTTATGGTATATAGCAATCATGGTAGTGATGACATACAGTATTATATAATAATTAACATACTACAATTCAACTCATAGGCTATTCTCACCCAGTATTAAATCCCCTTGAGGTACACACCAGACCTCCCCATTCTTTTGCATTACCCACCAAGTGCATCCAGGTCCCTGAGCAAAAGCAATCCCATGAATGGGTTTGCCTTTTCCTGAGACAGGAGTAGCCCAGACTGTTTTACCCAGTATGTTTCTTACGTGCACTACAGGAACGTTATCCCCTTCTACAGTACGTAATAGGTTTGATTGGGCAAGTCCAGCTCGGTTGGCAGATCCCCTAGTATTGACTAACCAGGTGGCCTTTGCCAAATGTGTATCCCAGTTTTTGAATGTCCCAGCACCCATTGCTTTCAGTATAGTCTTTAACAGTCCATTGTATCGTTCAACTTTCCCGGAGGCTGGTGCATGATAGGGGATGTGATACACCCACTCGATACCATGTTCTTTGGCCCAAGTGTCTATAAGGTTGTTTCGGAAATGAGTCCCATTGTCTGACTCAATTCTTTCTGGGGTGCCATGTCGCCATAGGACTTGCTTTTCAAGGCCCAGGATAGTGTTCCGGGCGGTGGCATGGGGCACAGGATATGTTTCCAGCCATCCGGTGGTAGCTTCCACCATTGTAAGTACGTGGCGCTTGCCGTTGCGGGTTTGAGGGAGTGTGATATAATCAATCTGCCAGGCCTCTCCATATTTATATTTCAGCCATCGTCCTCCATACCAAAGAGGCTTTGACCGTTTGGCTTGCTTGATTGCAGCACATGTTTCACAGTCATGAATAACCTGTGCTATAGTGTCCATGGTCAGGTCCACCCCTCGATCACGAGCCCATCTGTATGTTGCATCTCTACCTTGATGGCCTGAGGTGTCATGGGCCCATCGGGCTATAAATAATTCACCTTTATGTTGCCAGTCCAGGTCCACCTGAGCCACTTCAATCTTAGCAGCCTGATCCACCTGCTGCTTGTTTTGATGTTCTTCAGTAGCCCGATTCTTGGGCACATGAGCATCTACATGGCGTACCTTTACAACCAGGTTCTCTACCTGGGCAGCAATATCTTACCACAATCCAGCAGCCCAGATGGGTTTGCCCCTGCGCTCCCAGTTGTTCTGCTTCCATTGCTGTAACCACCCCCACAGGGCATTTGCTACCATCCATGAATCAGTACAGAGATAGAGAACTGGCCACTTTTCTCATTCAGCAATATCTAAGGCCAGCTGAACGGCTTTCACTTCTGCAAACTGACTCGATTCACCTTCTCCCTCAGCAGCTTCTGCAACTCGTCGTGTAGGACTCCATACAGCAGCTTTCCATCTCCGATGCTTTCCCACAATACGACAGGACCCATCAGTGAACAGGGCATATTTCTTCTCATTTTCTGGTAGCTTGTTGTACAGTGGGGCTTCTTCAGCACGGACCACCTCCTCCTCTGATGATATCCCAAAGTATTTGCCTTCTGGCCTATGCCTATCGAGCTGTAGCAGTGCAAGTTATACAAATACGAGATTATACAAATACAAAATTATGTGCATCTTCATGGAAAACAGGGAAAAAAATGGGAAAGAAAGAGTTTTCTGTGGTCATGTGTGGTGGCCAAAGCAGCTTCTTAATTTTATTCTGTTTGAAGTGGGTGTCAGAAGCCAAGAACATTTGTGTAAGTCAGTATCTATGTTTATATCTAGGGGAGAAATGGGTCAGGTTTTCCAAGACCAAGGAATGTCTTGAGACATCAGCTGTTCAGCACTCCAGAAAAGTAGGAAGGCACTGTTTTTTGGCATGTTTTCTATATATCTAAGGAACAGCCTCTTCTGGCCAAAAATAAAAGGTCCCAAAAGTCAGGCTCAAAAGTCTCCAGATGGGATGAATTTCACACATGATGAGCATATCACCATTTTGAAATCTCCTTGTCCTGTTGCACAATATTGACACCAGCCATCAGACATGTGGACTGAGCATCAAAAGTGCAGAAATGTGCAGTTAAAGTAGCATACACCTTTGCCATCTTTGTTCTGAATACAAAGTGTTTGTCAGCTACTTAGTGTTTGTCAGCCAGCCACTTGTAATCAGTATCTGTTTTCTTCTTGTTGATTTTTATTTGTCCAGACAAACTAGGCTTTATGTTCCCTGTTTATTTACCACAAGCAGCAATGCTGGGACAAAGGGAGTGGATCAACACCCTGCATCCAGGATCTTGGGCGGAAATCTGAGTGTTAAACCTTTTGTGATTACTATAAGTCCTTAGCAGTGTTTCTAACAGTGCTTTTAATGCTCTCCCACCATAAGATTCCCACATGCTCAGAGGATTCCCCAGGGACCAGTGGTTTGACTAATAAGATATAAACTAGTTCTGTATAAGGAAATGCAGTTGTTGCTCCCTGTCAATCCCCCAGAATACTCACAATAACAAATGAATCCTGCGAAGCTGAATAATGCCATCTTTTTTTTTTTTTTTTTCTCACTCTTGGCCCTCAGAGTGCATTGCAATTGCTAATTAGGACTGTTAGCATCCCAGTAATTAAGCATTAATTGGGAAACTGAAGCAAGGCAGGAAGAGTTGCAGTAATCCTAACTAATGAAGCACTCTTTCAAAGCAATCTGTTGTCTTCAGAGGGAAGGCGTCAGTTCAGGAGTAGGTTAATGAAACACAGCGTGATGCAGTGATGCACTTTGCTGTTTTTGCATGTTGTAGTGGGGCAATGAAGGGTTTATATTTTTGTTCCAAGAAAGCTCAAATTATCTAGGCAGGCTATGCTGGTACCCTCAGATCCTGCGTTGGTTGTTGTGGGAATGGCTCTAATAGCATGTTTGTGTTGCTGAAATCAAATCCCTACTGAAATGACATTGCCTGAAATCATTACTATGTTGACATTGCAAATATGAATGCATGAGGACATGATGACCACTGATAAGAGCAGGCTTATTTCTGTGCTGTTCCAAGCTATTCTGTTCTACCCTGTGCTATCCTAGTCCTATACTTCTTATACTTCTGAAAGGTAGTCAGCTACTACAAATGCATCAAGTAATAGGAAAAATAAAAAACATGAATGGACTCTCAGAAAGCTACCTACTACATATTCCTACCTGTAAGGCAAGCTCAACTATCCTACTTCAATCTTTCTGACAGTGCTAACCACGTTGCGGGCAATGAAATAGCAAGGCCCTGCAGTGCACAGTGGAAGCCCTAGGAGCTCTTTGGCAAAGTGAGTTCAGTTTTTAACACAGTCCTCCCCTCCCTTTGGTGGCAGTGCCAGGATCTGCATGCCAAGTCTGGGAATGGGGCATGCCCCAGTTTCAATATAGAACTGAAAAACTATCTGGAGCAAATCAGTTGTGTTCACACAATGTGCAGAGGCTTTACCTTCAGGGAAGTGCAGGGAATGCCCTCTCCTCTCACTACATCACTTTTCCATCCACAATGCATGTGGAAATATGCTGACATTCAGACAGTGAAAGAGAGAGAGAAACTGTGCCCATGGCCAAACCTGTAGCCCTCTAGCACCTCCTCATTGACCAGCCTGCCCTTAAGTGTGGAATGGACTTTCTCACTATACTTCTTTTTTCTTTCCTTAAACTGAAAATATTCAAACCTAAATTCCTTTATAACCTTCCTGAATCCTCAGATTTCTGAAAGATGCAGATCCTATGCAGAACTGCCTCTGTTGCCTGTAGGACAACAGCTTTTAGGGGCACAGTATGCGTGGTCTACAAGGCTCCATAAAGGGTGACAAGTGTAGGAAAAAGGAATGAATGAAAGAGGAGGCAGTCCTAGGAATGAAGAAAGGAACGATCCCCATGCGGCCATCTGTTAACTCACACTTTTCAGTCTTCCACCTCAAGTTCCCCTGAAAGGCTTTTGAAGCTCAGCCGCCTCAGTCTCCAGTAGTTACATCTATGACCTCCTCACCATCTTTAACCTTCTCTCTTCCTCCCCACAGCCCCTCACTATATCATGTTGCCTTTCAGAGGATGTAGGCAAAACTACTCCTTAAGGCTGGAATAATCTGTTTTGGCAACACTTCTGTGAAGCCTTGGGTCAGTACTACATTTCTCAACGATTTAGGTAGGTAGTTAATCCCGCCATAGTGCACAGAACTGGATTTGATCAGTTTGTCTCAATTGTTTTCATCAAAGGGTAAAAGAATCCTATATCCTTTCTTGCTGTGCTGCCATTATTTATTTATTTTTAAATTATTATTATTATTATTATTTTCATTCAAAAGCAAAGTACCAGTTTGGCTCAACTGTGAACATTCCTTTATTACTTGTAATTTGTCTGCTTTTGTGTGAAGCAACATGTGCATGTCTGATGTTCTGCAGCCCACCAGTGGTCCACAAAACAAGGATCAGGTACTGCTGGATGGTATTTTGAGGCCCCTCACAATCCTACTTTCTCTTCACATGACTGCAAGTGCAAACAAGAAATCTACTTTGTGCAGGTATGGAGGTGAAAGAAAATTATTTACTTCCATAATAAACAGATCTTCCATGCATCAGTGATCAAAGCAGGTAACTTTATAAATCTTCACTGGGACTACAGGCAACCCTCAGTTTTTCTTTTCACCTCAGGAGTGTTGTGGGGCAGCCCATTGTGCTTCCACCTGTATTGTCAGCAGCTCCCATTGCAGAATAATCTAAGGCAAACACAACCATGTGGGTGAATGCCAGTAAGCAAAGAAAGAGCTAACGGTCCGTGGTTTCTGCTCTCCTTATTGTTGATTTTTCCTAAACAAAAAGAGAAAAGAAATGGTTCTCGTATATTTCAGCTGTGCAATTTTAACCTTGCTGGTGTGAATCCCCTGAGGAAACAAGCAGCAAGGGTGTGAACTGAGAGAAATCCTATCATTACAGCTGCATTAGGGTTTCATTGCTGCCAAAGGCAAACAAGGCCTATGAAAGTTTATTAGCTCTTCGGGTATCAGCTTTAGCAGAAGGTGGACTTATAGGATCATAGAATCATTTAGGTTAGAAAAGACCTCTAAGATCATCTGGTCCAGCCTATAACCTAGCACTGCTAAGTCCACCATTTTAAATAAATGTCACGGTGGAGGAGTATCAACCCAACAAGCTACTGCTACATCATTCCTCAACTCCTAGTGAACAAAATAAAAAGCTTCTGATTAATAACTTGGAGAGCTGGAGACAAATTGCTCATTTTTTTCTGCTGCTTTTATCTGAAATAAAAATCTTTACTTGAAATAGAAATCTACCCGTTGGACTCCTATGACCAGATTAGAACTTCAGCTTCACTTCTGAAAAAATATGTTTTTTCTTTATAATGTTGATATATATCACATACAAGGGAGAAAAAACAACTAGTAAATGACAAAATTATTTAAAAAGCCAAACCTCATGATTTATGAAATAGCTAATTGTTTACTAGAGACCGGCTTGTAGTTTTAAAGTACTGAATACCGTCAGTAGTGTGGACCAGTGCTTCAGTGAGAATATCCAATATAGCATGAAGTTTAGAACTAAAGCTTCTTTTAGACTTTAATGATAGTTTAAACACTTTCAGAGATATGGAGCCAAAATTTCTGTTATTTTAACTCTGGGACTGTACCAGTAAAGAATTTGGTATTCATTAGGTTAAAGTGAAGAAATATTGCCAGCTTTCAGGACTTAATCTTGAGTTTTTAATATCCTCAGCATTTTTTATGAACCTGAGCTCCTGGAACTGGTTACGTGTGGATATCATATTCTTCCTTTCCTTTCCTTTCCTTTCCTTTCCTTTCCTTTTCCTTTCCTTTCCTTTCCTTTCCTTTCCTTTCCTTTCCTTTCCTTTCCTTTCCTTTCCTTTCCTTTCCTTTCCTTTCCTTTCCTTTCCTTTCCTTTCCTTTCCTTTCCTTTCCTTTCCTTTCCTTTCCTTTCCTTTCCTTTCCTTCTTTCCTTTCAATTCTTCTGTAATAAAAATCATGAAAACATTTTCATTAGACATGAAAACAGTGATTTGGATGCAGCTAGGAAACAAAGAATCTCAAACTCCTCTAGTTGTCAGTGTTCTTCCAAACATGTAGGTCAGTTTCCTGATTTTGGACGGCCTGCAATGAGTGACATGATGAGAAACAAGGGAATATAAGCAAGCATCAGATTAAGCTCCTTCCAGTAAACCAGGTGCCTACTGACTGATTCTGGTTAGGTGCCCATCTCCCATATGGCGCCTGGCAGCTTACAGCAGAGGACAGCAAGTGTTCTCGAGTAGTCTTCTTCAGAGCTCTGTGTGAGGCAGGTTGCTTCTCCCTGCAGATAGACAGAGACTTTAGCACCTTGCACTGATATGGCCAGTAACTGGTGCTGTAGGAAGCAGCTGCATGCTCTGTTTTCCCTGCCATCCCTCTGAAAGGATGCTGCACTTTGAGCCCAGGGAGAGTTGTTGACCTGTTAGTGGAGCCTTGTGCTGTGATTCAGGGAAGAGGTAGCCTGACCCAGCCCTGCTGCTTCTCTCTGAGATCATCACAGAAAGTCAGAAAACCTATGCACAAACACGAATTTGATATGTTGTGACTCAGACCTCGAACAGACCGTCTAGCTCCTTGGCAGCAGTGAAGACTTCTGATACTTCATGTGCTCTTGAGGAGCCGTCCATTTTGCTTAATGATTAGCTGTGCACTAGCCTTTCACTGGGAGGAACTTTGGTATCCTGATGGCTGAGTGGTTTCTAAAAGAGAATTATCCAGAGGATTTATGTGTTTTCAAAGCACTGTACAAACACCAGCTATTCCTCCCTACCTCCAGGGCTGCTGAGGGTGAAGGTTTCTGGTGGGGGTGGGAAAAGACTACCTTGGGCTTGGGGATCATCTCAAAATATGTGTTTGGGCTTGGGAGACTAGTTTTGACTCCGGGGGCTTTTTTCCTTGTCATTTTAACTCAAGGGATTTCTTTTCTTAAAATCAAGCAAGCAAGCAAACAAACAGAAACCTCCAAATCAGAAGTGGGTTGAGTGAGAGACAAAAGTTGCAACACAAAGAAAAAATGTTATGGCTGCATTTTAAAAAGGTAAGTCTGTGCTCCCTATGAAGAGAGAAGAATTACCGTGAAAGAGAACAGTCAAATCAGGACTATTCTCCTTATGTCTGTTACTGAATGGCAGCTACTTCTGGGACAGAGAATAGCTAAGAACAGTTCATGTACATATGTATGTATTTATGCATCTACCTACCTATCCATCTGCTATTCACCTATCTATCTATTTACCCAACCTATCCATTCCTCTTTTTTATTACCTATTCACTCTTCTGGAGCAAATATCCCAAATGCCTTAATTCTCTGCATTTTAGGATCAGAGATGCAATGGCAAGGGAGTATTTAGCAAAAACCTAGGAAAAATAAATTATGCCATCTGTCATGTTCGCGTGTGTGCTATGTGGTGTGTCATTGTGTTCAACTGCGGGAAAGGGAAGAACTGGCTGCAGAATGTGGAGGGGAGTTAGTGTTGCCCTGGGCTGCACGCTTCTCACAGCCATGCAACCCTGACTGTAAGATCACACCTCCTAGTGTTAACAGGGTGAGAGGGAGTTCCCTTCACTTGTGAGTGAATCAGCTGGGTGGGAGAGGTAACATGAACATTCCCAGATTACACTTCAGACCTTGGCATCTCCTACAAAATAGTGCTCTGGATTTTGTGGTTGTTTTTTGTTCGTTTGGTTTTGGTTTTGAGTCTACTCTATGTCCTAGCATAGAAACAGCTTACTTACATTTAACTAAACAACATTGTTATGTGTCAGGGTTTGGTGCTCACCTGGAAAAAAAATGTAATTCGAGCAGGAGCCAAGACTACTGTCTTCAGTATATAATGTTCCTGCACTAGAATAAAAACGGTTGGCAACTCCCTGTATATTTTTAAGGCTTCCAAAAATAGATCTAAATCTCAGGCAAAATGAATGGAGCCAAGACTTGGATGGAAAGAACTAGTAAAGGGTGGTTTGCCTGAAACAGTTAGTGCTGAGATCATCGTCCACATTATACGCCACTACCTGGAAACATGGGCCAGTTTTCTTTCTCCTCATTATGGCTAAGACCTATGTTCCAGTGCATCGATTCACTTGACAAAGTTCCAGTACAGTGGGGAGAATTGACTTAATATTAGCGGAGAGACTGAGAGTTCCTTCCTGGTCTGCTCCTGGGCTGTGTGAGCTGGAATGCCTGGAGCACTGCATTAATGTGGAGCCCTGGAGAAGCAGAGGGAAGTTGGATTACAAGCAGCTACTCTGTGAATGAGGGAGAGAAGGCTTTCAAATCACAATAGCAGGCAAGAGAAAAAGGTCAAATGAGAGGGAGCTAGGGCTAACTGAAGGGTAAGACCTCTGGGAAAGTGCACACTGATGTTCCAGGAGGAGTTTGACTTTAGTTAGTGAAGCCTGAGTCCATAGCTGAGCCTGTGCCATTCTGTAGAAGGAAGGAGAATTTAGGTGCCACCTTCAGTTTGGCAGTCAGTGTGCCATGGGCTAGCCTGGTGCCCAGCTATGCCTCAGCTGGCCTGAGACTGAAGGTGCTATTCTGTCTCCATTTGAGACTGGCTACCTTGGAGGTTACTGTCCCCACAGAGGTGCCGGTAAATCTACATGTCTCCTTGCTCCCTAGCTTAGTTCTGCCAGCTCTGATCTAGGTGAAAATCTGTCCTGCTAAAAATGCTTGAACAGGTTCAATAGACCCACAAGCAAGCAGGGATCATTTTGACAGGTCATTGTGTCAACATTAACAAGTAGTGTGGTATAATAGGAGCAGATCTGGAAAACAAAACAGCTGCTGCTGAATATTGAACATTCACATGAAATGTGTTTTAGAGGGAGCTTATTTTGAACTTGCTCTATTCCGGTCCTGTTAACCAAATGCTTTCCAATAGCTGGAATACGTTAGGTGTACTCTTGAAGAGCATCTTCTGGCTTATTTTCATCCAAATCAAATTCAGTTCACCAGGTTTGAGACTACACCATGACGGGAAACAAAGTGCAGTGAATAGGAAAGTCACTTCAAAAACAAACTCCTGATCTGAACTAAAAGGCTAGTGTAGATGCAGTTTACCAACACAGCCTTGTTGCCTGAGGAACCGGTAATTTCCAGGAGAGTTATATGTAGTGATGATAGGAGGGGTGAAAACTTCTTAATCCAGCTCAGTCACAGCCTGAATACCACATTGGCCTGCAGCTGAATGCACAACAGCCCAAACCACCAACAACTTCAGAGGCAGGGCTGCCTGGGGGTTAGCACGTAGCTTATTTACTGGCTACTGCTTCCGGGCAGATAACTTCTGCTTATGATAGATGATTCTGGAGAAATAATTATTTTCAAAAATATTCAGGAACTAATTATTTTAAATTCATAATTTAGACATAATGTACAAACGTTTATTAAAAAATAATTAACACAAAGTAGAGCATCTGCACTATTGACCAAAACCTGAAGACAATTTTGTCTGCCCCTCTAAGATAACCAATATTATTATATTAGTTTCATAGCCAGGCTAATCAAAAAGAGCAGGAAATCATCCAGTAGCCACTGGCATAGCTCATAGGACTGAGGAGAGTTATCTTCTAGTCTCTGTCTCTTATCCATAGGACAATACTTCAAAAACCCCATTTTTTCTTAGACTGGGGGGTGTGAATTTTAAGTACCTCAGATACTTTTACTTTACTCAGGGAGAGGCAAATTTGTCATTTTTGTATGAAAAAAGAAACCTTGGTGTTTGAACAGTATAGGCAGGTCCTGTGTTTGTGGCAGTGTCAGGATTTCTGAAGAAATGACGTTTGTTATTGCCATCCCTGCAGAACTCTCATTTTCCTCTTCACTCTTTTCTATCCCCATAAAACAGGATCTTAATTTCACCGTCCACCCATCCTTTCCTCCTTTACTTTCTACAGATTCTCTGTCATATGCTTTTTGAAGACACTTTAATGGATGTTGGTACAACGCTCAGGGAAACCTTTAATGAGGTTTAGGAGAATGCCAGAATCCAGAATTTTATTTGACTGGGAAACAAAAAAAAAAAAAAAAAAAAGAGGGTTAGGAATGAATTGTTTAAATTGCTTCTTCTTTCATAACATGTTCTTTGGAATAGACATCAGCCTCAAGACAGAATCCATTTTACTGCCATTTCAGCATAGCTGCTTTGCTACCTAACTGATTGGTAGCAGTCTCCATACTTCAAAGTCAATTGCAAGTAAGTTTTAATAATCACTCTAATGTGAAGACAGTGAAAGTGAGAATATGAACCATGCTGAGTCAGTAGATTTTTCTTTCCCTGCACCAGCATCGAATGTGCGCTTGTGTTCAGTTAGGTCTGTTTTAACTCCTCCAATAGCCTTTTCTGAGGAAGTCACTTGGTGATTTGCTCATCTCTATGTATCATGTTCCTGGCTGGTGTTAAAGTTAGATCCAGTTTAAACTCAATTCTGTAAAAGAAAATGTGTGTGTGTGTATGTGCATCTGTGAAGAGGCGACAGGCAAGAAAAATAATTTATAAAAGGCAAACAGAAATGTGAGAAGTTTGTCTTTCCAATGGTTTCACTAAATCTAAGTTTACAGCCCTTGTAACCAACATAAATGACAGCTCATTGTTTCAGCCACCACTAAAGGGGAAATGAATACAGGATTTCCTCAAGCCCTTGCAAAAGTTAAGAAATTGATAGCCACGTGGTGAAGAGCTGGTCCTGATGTGGTGGCAAGCAGTACAGCTCTGTAAGATTGAGCTCCTGTTGTGATGTCTGAGGGCTGCAAACACGGCAGTGCAAGAATACTGTTCGAATGATCACCCAGAAGATAAAGCCTGTGAAATGAAGAGCTGGAGAGGGCAGGATGTGTGTGGGGAAATTAAATACTTCAGTAAATACTGCCTCTTTGATATACCTCAACTGATGATGACAAATTTGAAGTTTAACACTTTTTTTTTTTTTTTTTAAAGAAATTTCATTATATAGAATGGTTGGGTAAAGGGTGAAGAAGTATCTGTGACATGCTCTCTGGCTGACAAGGGATGAATCAGTTAGGGCTACAAAGATCATTGACATGTTGTCACAGTATTTGTTGAGCGTCTAATGAAAGATCAACAAAGACTATCAGTCACTGTCTATACCTCGTAAGCATTCCCCTTGCCAACTAAGACTGGCAAGGTACTGGCACTTGTGCAAAGAACTCTAATATTTCTAATAAGTTTAGCAACAGTTGAAAAAATAATTTGCTGTCATTTCATTATTCTCAGTTGGTCAAATTCATCCCTCATATAATTCTGTTGATTCCACTGGAGATACAGGATAAAGGACGAATATATTTCACATGTCCTCTTTCCTTCCTGATCATAGAGCTCTTCCTTTGTCACCCATGAACTAAACAGAAAAAGCCCTGCCCGTCTCCAGAGTTTTGTATAGATTAAAAACCTTTGTGTATGAACAGTAGCAATGACCACGCCCTGCCCAATGTGTCACAGCATCACTGGCCTGCCTCCACTATCTCCTGTCATGATCAGGCTCTCTCCGCAACTAGAGACAGCAACACTGGTATCTGTTTGCGGGTGTTGGTGATCCACTTGCTCTTGGGTGTGGTTTTGTTTTAAACAGCCAAAACCTACTGACCTGAAAATACCTTTCAGAACCGGCTTCGCTTCTCCCTGGTTCCTGTTCAGTAAGATTGTTTGGTCTCTATGGCCCATTTTTCACCCTCTTGAACTGTCTCTGTACACATTTACTCCCAATTACTAGGTTTCAAAGCCTTCAGAAATCCTGAGTGTAAGTAAATGCATTCTTGTTAGACTCCTATCCAGTGGTCACCTCTATCAGAGCAAACCGGAGCCTAGTACTTAGCCTCAGTGGTTGGACTGGGCACTCACTTTCTCTGGGAGATATGGAAGGACACACCTGGTGGCCCTCACTAGAATCTCAGACTTGCTGATCTTTGACAGCAGCTGTGGTGGCTCACTGTGGGTGTTGGTGATCCACGTGCCCTACATGGTCATTACACCAGAACTATCATCTTGGCTACACATCAAGCATCTGAGAGGAAGCAGAGCAGGAGAGTGGGAGGGGGAGAGGAGAAAACTCCCAAAGAGCCTTCTGCTTCAGGGCACAGCAATGGAAGATCTTTGCTGAAGACTCCAAGTCACCTCCCTTTCTGCAACAAAGCCTGTCAGTGTTGCACATAAGCACTTGCTGGTCTGAGCTGTATTGAATAAAAGATTCTCCAGATTTTATGCATAGGAAGCTTTGGAATGTCCTGTTAAGATAGTATAACTTGATTTCCCCATCATCCACAGAAATCATTTCTCTCAATTTGAGATGGAAGAGATCAGCAGTCCTTATCCCCAACTTCTTGCTCTGAGAAGAAGGTGGCAGTGTCAGACTCCAAAGCTCACATTGTTCCAATTCTACAAAGGCTTCAGAGAATTTTTTACATTAGTACCTTTCACCCAAACAGGCAAAGTATATGCCCATTCATTGTTTTGTCCTTGCTAGCTATATTATCTAGTATTTGAGATGTAAATATTTGGAGTCGTGTCCCAGAATATTCATTAGATTTCTCTTTGTTCCTCTCATTGCTGCAAGCATTATAAGGTGCAGAAAGCAAGCAACATATAACCATTTACTCCCATAAGGTACATAAAAAGAGCATCTGAAGAAGAGGCAATTCTAGCGGATGTGTGGTTCTTATTTTTTTTTCATATGGTCATTGCATACTTTGCACATACTTGGTCTGGTTTGAAAGTCTCCTCTTTTGCCTCCTCTTGCTTAAACACAGCATGTCCCCAGACACACAGGGTGAGGTAAGTGATGTGGGCCATACAGTGAATGTCCCTAGTCCTGCCTTCTTCCCTGTTCCTTACAGGGGCCTCCTTGGCAGTGGGGGTCATATATGCAGGAGGGAACTAGGAACTAGGTCTTTACAGAGCATCTGGCAGAGTCAAATCCAGATATTTCTGCTTTGTGGAATGGACAAGCAAGGAGCTGGAACCACACCCTGTAGTGAGCTCCATTCTTCGAGGTGGAAAGTGGATCGGATAAATGGGGCCACATGTCTGATGGCCCCATCAGCTTCTGCAGTGTTCCAGAAGCTGAGTGGGCAAGGAATTATCCTCAGCCTTTTCAAATCCTGCATCCCTAGGTATGGTGTGTTCTCTCCTTCCCCTCTCATCCTCCCAGTTTGAGAATCACTGCAAAAGATTACCCTGATGCTCAAGGCATCAGTGCTAAGGAGGCAAAGGGTATTTGGAATGAATAGAGGATAATCTAGGACTACTGTGTGTTGAAGGAGTAGTTCTCACACTACAGTAATAATTTCATTTTGTGCCCTCCTTTGGCTATGCAAATCAAAGCTAACCTTCTTTCAGCCTTCTGAATTACACCTTCGAGTATGGAATACCTTTAATTTTTCTTTTGTTGTTGTTTGTTTTGTTACATTGCCATATTGTGGATGGAAGGAGTACTCTGTCTTCTGTCAAAGCTACGTGAAGGGCAGTTCAAGTCACCCAGCATTAGTCCAAAAAAACTGTATACTGAAGAAATGGCTCCTGTTGAAGAGTTCATACTAAATAATTCTTTTATTTCAGACCAAATAATTGATGTGCTTTTTCTGCCTAAAAGAAGGTACTACAAAAGTCATGATCTAAACAAAACCAAGGCAATAAATCCCTAGTGAAATACCAGGCCTTCTCCCAGGAGAATGCTTAACGTCATCTTGGTCTAATCTAATTCTGAAATACTCGAATATTATTTAGGCTCTGAGCAGGCTGGAAGTAATGGCACTTTTGAGGCCCTGGGCAATGTTACTTCAGACTCTTCCAAGGAGGAGCTTTAGTCAGTTGACACTTTTACCCCTTGAAATCTCATCCTTCAGCTGGGGAGGAGAGATAACCCCTGCCTGTGGCTCTCCAGGAATCCACTGCTGTGCTTGTTCTCACACATGGACAGGCAGAGATGGCTCCGCAAATGGACTGCTTGATACTGCAGTCCCTCCCCAGCAGCTAGCAAAGAAGAGATCTGTGGGTGAAATCAGATCCTGGTGCAGCACTTCCACAGCAGGAATTCCTGGTGACAGTGTAGCTGGAGCATCCTGCAGTGCAGACCTTTCAGATGTCTCATTCTCCCGCTTAACAGGGAAGGGGAAGAGGAAAGGAAGAAGCGGGAGAGGAAGTAAAGCTTGGCAATTCATGTGCCTGTCACAGGGAACCCTTGTCTTTCAAAGTGGCATGTATAGCTTTTTGTTTAGCTATTGCTATGAGCAATAGAGAACAACAAGAGAAGTGTCTATCATGCTGGAGACTTCCCTTTGCTTTGTCTCACCCCTTCAGGCTGCTTGTAGACAGAAGACATATGGTTTGTGACTTTCTGTGCACACAGCCAATGCCTGACACACCATGAGTGTGACTGCTTTGTATCTGATTGTTTCACTGGCAAGGGACTTCCTTTGCATCACGGCTCCTGTCCTAAGTACTATGAAGAAAATGTCAGTTCCCTGGATGTTAAACTGTAGCTCCTTAAATATGGCAAGGAAATATACTTTTATCATCTGCAGTTCTATCATCTGTGTGAAAAAGAATGATTAAATCCTCCAAACAGTAACTTCGGTCTCATGATGGAACCTGGGAATACAAGTCCCAATAGAAGCAGAATCAGACTCTCCCCATCATTGATATTTTTGTTAGAATAGTAATGAAGAAGTTTTCACAGGGCCACTTGAATTCAGTGGGAAACCTCACATTTAGTGTTCCTGGATCCAAACCTGACACTGTGGGTGCCCTCTATCATTTGCCGAAATCACAAGCAAGTCTTTTTGGTACTATGGATGTCTTTTGTCAGTAATAGTTTTCTGTGGGAAACAAGTGGGACCCTTTCATGGAGCAGTCTTGTTCGGCCTAGTCTAAGAAACAGTTGGTGTAAAAATTAGAAAAGGAAAAACAAACAAACAAAAACCTGTGTAAATGCAATTATATATATATATATATATTTTTTTTTTAAATCTTCCCCCTGTATATAGACAGCATAGAGATTCTACTTTAGGTGAAACCTACATATTCTGATGAAGTAAACAAAGCTTATGAACCTCATTCCCATCTCCTTCCAGGTGAGTACAGGTATAATGGTATTGCTCTCAATAGTATTACTCCCATTTTACTCTGGGGTAAAGCAAGGCCCTGTCTCTTACAAACTTAATTTTTCCTTCCTTCCTTCCTTCCTTCCTTCCTTCCTTCCTTCCTTCCTTCCTTCCTTCCTCCCTCCCTCCCTCCCTCCCTCCCTCCTTTTTATAGGGTGAGACTATTGTGTCTTTTTTCCCCACATAATACTGTATGATGAGGAAACATGACATTGAAAAGCAAATCAACACAACTTACAAGCCTTTAGTTTAAAAATTATTTGTGTTATATTACATATGCTTTTACAACAATATTATTCCTTAGGGGAAAAAAGAGAAAATTCCTTTTTTTTTTTTTTTTTTTTTTTTCAGATGGTTAGGATTTAACTATGGGTATTTACAAGGCATTTTAAGAGCTTTTGAATGAAGTGCAATTTTAAAGATGTACAAAGTGTTACTATGAATCTGACATCAGTTCCCAATGTGCCTCAGTTTAATATTAATCCCAGTAGAATCCTGTAATCAAATTCAAGAAAACAGTTTACTCAGCAGAATTCTGTGCTGAAATGCCTCATAGAGCTTGATTTGCATCTTTTCCATTTTATATCTGAATTCATGTATTCTCATGTTAACACAATCTTTATTTATTAATATGCAGGGAAAAAGTGAGTATGAAGTACAGCTACTTTTGAATGGTCTTCCCATCACAAAAGATCTGAAAGACATAGATCTGAAAACATTTAGTGGATTTGACATGAAGATAAAATTCAAGCTAGATAGGAAGATAGGTTTCTACTTTCCTTAAAAAATAAGATATGAAGCTTATTGAGAACATTTAATTTCCTTCTACTGGACACAAGCTGTCCAAGCTGTTAACTGTAAAAACATATTTTTTTTCTAGGAGGAAGTAGAACTTGTGTCACTGTTTGACAGTTATTTTCAAAGTCCCAAATAAGATGGAATGGGTTCTTTAAAGCCCCGTGAAAATGTTGGACCTTGATTCCCTCTGTTAGTGGTTCCAAAACACTGATGACAAGGGAAACTTTGGCAAGTGGTCCTCAGCCTATTTCAGTCCATGAATTTGACTGCTCTTCTATACCGTGTAATTTTGGTGATGGCCTCTGAGGAGGCTTGAGGATAAGAAGTGGTGAGCCTGCTGTGCTTCTGGCAGCCACAGCCCCTTGTGTCTTTTATGTTTTCCAAATACCTGAAGCTGGATGTGTGCTTTTTAGTTAGAGCCGGCTATGAAAACCCCGTAAAGCACAGCATGCTCAGCAAACGCCCCAATCAGCCGGGAAGAGCACTGACTTACCACCACGGCTGAGCTGTACCCAGCGTGCATGACTCAGACGAAATGAAAGACAAAAGGATCTGTCATGCACCAGCGCTGTGATCTTATTTTGAAGAGCGCAATCGCCCATAAAATCCGGTTATTTTTAAAATAATGCATTTAGCAAGGACCAGAAGTCCCAGCGACAGCTGGTATGTAAATAAGCTCGAGAGTCCAGGGCTTTCTCGGGTACCCAACGTCAGGGATGCGGGACCCCCCCGCCCCCGCGGCTTTCGCCCTGGCAGGCCGCTGCCATCAGCACCGCTCCCCTTCCGAGCCTGCCTCGCAGAGGACCGACAGACGGGGCAGGGGGGCACGTCTGTGCTTCGCCCTCCCGCGGCGGCGCCTCCCGGCCCGACTCCCGCCGCCGCACGGCTGGAGCGAGCCGCGCCGCGCCCAGCTCCCGGGGCCGGGCCGCGCAGGGCGGGGGCGCCGCGGCTCCGGCCCCGAAGGAAGGCGGCCGGGGGCGGGGTCTGTGCCGAGGCAGGCGGGCGAGAGGCGCGGCGCGGAGTCCCGTTAGAAGCGGTGCGGAGAGCCCCAGCAGCGCAGGAGGATCGAGCTGCCGTGCCCAGTCCGCCGGGAAGATGCCGAAAACGGTGAGCGCGCCGCGGCCGCCCGGGCGTCGCGGTTCTCCCGCCCCGAGCTCTCCCAGGGGCCTGGCGGCGGTAGGGGATGGCGGAGCCGCGGCTGCCCGCCCGATGGAGAGCCGGAATGCCTTCCGTTCCCTTCCCGCCCGCGCCCTGCCCAGGCGGGGCGGCCCCAGCGCAGTGGCGGCGGGACCCGGGGGGCTCTGGCGGGGCCGGCGGCAGCCGCGGGACGGCCGCGACCCCCGGAGGGAGAGAGGAAGAGAGGAGGAGGGAGGGAGGGATGCGGCGGGCGGGGGGGAGTGGAGCGGAGCCGCCCGCCCCTCCATCTTGTGCTCCCCTCGCCTCCGGCCGCTTCCTGTCCCGTCGCGGCATCCCCGCGCCTGGCGGAGCCCGGGCGGGCCGGGTGCAGGGCGGCCGGGACCGGGGGACCCCGCCGCGGCGACCTCGCCGCAGCTGCCTGAGTAACGGCGCGTCGGGCAGCTCCCTCTGGCCGCTGCTCTCCTCCCCAACATGTCTGAATAAAGAGGTGCCTTCCTCCTCCCTCCTGCCTCGCCCGTGTCTTCCGCAGTCTGCACGCGGGCGTGCTGCTCGAGTACGTGTGCTCCGAGCTCAGCGTGTCGGACGAAGCTTTTGAGAGCGTGGTGGGGAGCTAATTAAATCTATGGCTACATCTCGTGTGCTTTGTAGAGAGAAGTTTAGGGTTTTCACAACTTCTAATTAGTCAGTTTGAGTTGCTAGGGAGCCATGTCCCAGCTTGACTTGAAGTATTTCTTGGCTAGAGAGAGATTGGTACTTCAGAAAGTCTGTTCAAGTCTGTACTTGACTCTCCCTCTTACAGTAGTAGTTCAGTGACTAATAAGGAGCTCTTTTTTTTTTTCAACTTAATTTCTCCTGGTTGGAGTAAAAGAATGGGTCCTCGCCCTTCATTGATAACACAGGAAGGAGCAGGCTGGAAGGCTCTAGATATTTCCTCGCTAGGATGATCTGAAATTGCCTAAGCACTTCTAATCTTTAAACTTACATGGGTGGGAGAGAACCAAACAAAAAAACCCCACGCTTCTGCAAGTGGAAGTTGAAATGGAATCCACCCTCAATTTTTTAAGTAGTTTAATTTTATCACTTTAGATACTAGGTGCCTGTTTGAATGACTTCTGCTTTTCCTGCTGTCTTAAATGCAGTCTCTCTGAGACAATATATCTGACAAAAAATCTGAGATTATTGTAGTTTTTTTTTTTAATTGTAAACATCATCTTAAAGGATATCAAACTCAGTCACTTAAAGGTTGAGAAGACAGTATTTTCTAAAGATTTTGGAAAGTGTTTTTTCAAACAACAGCAACCATTAGTGAAGAGTTACTTCTGAAAAAAAGGCAACAATTTCAGTAAGATAAACAGAAGTGGCTCAGATTAGGGAACTCCTGTGTAAAATGTGGTTGAGATGTTTTAGCCAGAGGAAAGTTTACAATTGTGGAGTGACTTCTTTTAGTACGAATCAGCCAAAAAAATTTGAATATGTTGCAGAGAGGCTCATGAGGCAGGATTCCCTGCTAATAGGCTGAATCAAAGTGCTCTGCCACTGCATGACAAGGTACTCTTAGCCTTTGAATCTGCAGACACGCCCTAGGCTGGATTCATTTTCACAATCTGCTGCTTTCTGGCTATGATGGAGCAGTTCTGCTTTCAAGAGCTTTTAAAAACTGGAACAAATAAAGACATTCGGGTACTTTGCTGTATGTTGCAGATTCTGCAGAAAGCACTTCACATGTTTGTGCCTGTTGAGGTAGAGAGTGGCTGTTATATCAGCCACTTTGGTTTCCTGCCCCATCTGCCCTAATTGCAGACCCAACTGAAATAATATTTTAAACATCGTTTTTTGAGCTGTGGTTTGCAGGAACAGGAAATGCTGGCATAACTGTGTAATCAGTTCTTCATGTGAAAGAAACATGACTACTAGTGTGCTAGCTTTAGATTTGTTAATAGCTACTTAATTAACAAAACAGTAAAATGCAAGTGACTTTTCTTAATCAAGGTCAAATGTGGGTGAAACCTGAGCAGTTAGATGTAGCTATATGTAGGCTTCATCACAAAAATAAATCCATTGTGAAGAAGACAGATGGAGGAAATGTTCCAGGGAACAGTTCTGGCTGGGCAGGAAAAACACTTGTGTCTAAAGTGTTTGGTAGCTCTTATCATTCATCTCACCAAGCTTACAGAACATGCTGCTGCAGCTGCTGTGTGGCTTGAGCAGCAAAACCTGTTGAGTTCTGAGTCCCTGCTCTTTGTTAAGCTAGGCTAAATGTTAACACATGTAGCTAGAGATTGCCTCTTCGTAACATGAGATTTGTTCAGTGCCACTATGCTTTAGTGCACTATTAATAGGAATCCAAGATTAACTTTGGTAACCTTTGAACTAGTGGCACATGATTTTGCTGTTGTGAAGCATAATGTCTGCACAGTCAGAGTGGGTTTGGTTGTTGGAGGCCTTGTAGACTATAGAAAGTCCATCACAGATCAGCCTGCTTATCCTGCCATGCTCTCCACAGGAAGGCTTCCTTGTTTTATCTGGAGTGCTCTTACAGTAAGGCAACCAACTCCTGTTCATAACTTTTATTCTGAAAAACTTGCAGGATGTAAACAGTTAAAGTGCACATGAAAGGGGGCATATAATAATCCCCACGCACAATTTGTATTGCAAAGGGGTGGAAGCAGTTGGGTGGTAAGATACCTCTTTCAAGCTATTGTCAGCTCTGAAACTCTCCCACTTGTGGGAAGTATGGTCATGAGTAGGCTCTGATCTCATGCTCATTGACTGGTCCTGAGTCATTTTGGGATGGGTAGAGCTGAATGTCACATTCTGTTCCAAATCCTGATAGAGGTGAATGAGATGTCATTAACACATTGTTAATCACTTTAATATTACAAAAAACTTTTTAGCTGGAGAAGAGTAGTAGAGGTGAAGGCCACCATTTTGTACCAGTCATGTCTGACAACTGGGCTGATATTTGTGTATTTTTAGCTATTGGAAAAAGCAGCGTTTCTATATCAGGATTCGTTAACTATTTTGCCTGTGAATGTACTGGCTTAGTGGCTATATGAATGGATATATCACTGAGAACTTGAAATGTGAGCATCTGCCTTGTATAAAGTGTGTATTCAACTCTTAAAACTGTCTTATTGAACAAATCAGTACTAGGTAATGTAGCCTTCACTCACTGTAGAGAAATGGATTTAATCAGAGCTTGAATGTTACAAACAGCTTCAAACTGAGGTAGTAAAGTTTGGACTCCTTACCTTGTTAGCAGAAGTAAGTTTTTCTCTAGATGTTGAGAACGTAAGTCTCCAGGTTTCTAGGGCAAAGTATTACTGCAAAAAATAATCTTGGACAAGCACAAAAGAACAGTGAGATTTGTGGATTTCAGCTCTATTATGCTAGCTCAGATTTTTAAAAATTCTTCATTACTGCTGCCTTTTTCCTCTATTTTCTAAAATTCATTGCAGTGGTGGCCATTAAGGCCTTCAAGGACACTGTAGTGAAAATTGATGGTCCTAATTCCCCATTGGACTCCAAAGGTCCCTGAAGCATATGTCCCTCTAATTTTTGGAATGGTATGGGTCTGGTTAGAAGGATGATAACAGGGATTAGGGATCAAGTATGAGGAGAACCCTCTGGATAATTAGTTTCTTGAGGTGTGGCAACTTGCTACTAAATACTGCAAGATGACAATTGTAAACAGAGTACTATGTTTGAGTAATTCCTATTTTTTTTTCTTGTGGAATTTGCTAGAGCTCTTGAAAGCTGGAAGGACAGGGGTGGACAGTGATGCAAACCGTGACTTGTAATGGATGGATGCTGTACTTTTGGTGCCCAGGATTTGAATCTTGTTGTGCTATCAACTATGAAGGAACACTAGGAACAGTTCAGATGTCTTCTCTCTTACCCAAGGGTTGGTTTTCAGATGTTGTATTTCCCTCTCTCTGTCCCTCAGTATAACCTGAGAAACTTGTCACCACTGAACAAAATTAGGCAGGCTTTGGTCTGGCACTAGTGCTAGCTTGTTGGTCGAACTTAATCCGTTTTATCTTTCTTCTAACACTATTGCATGCATTGAATTGCAGTAAAAAGGTGTGACTGAGAGCTCCCAAAGACCTTGCTTTACACAGAAGCCCGTGTTGCCCTTGTTGGTGAATTTCAGATAAGTTTGTACTTCGGGAGCAACAGTAACTTACAAAGCATGCAGAGAGTGCCCTGAAACCTGGTAAACTACCAATTTGGAGTACAATGAATTACCTGTAGTAAAATACCTGTCCTGGGATGTAACAAATCAGGAAAGACAATTACACCTCAGTTTGTATTGTATTAATCATCTTGGTTCCTAGATTATGCAAGAATAGCAAGGTTTTACTTCTTGTGCAGATGAAGCAATTAACACTGACAATGAGCAAAAGCTTCTGTTTAGTACTTCCAAGCCTTTTATGCTGAAGTTAAACAGGGGTTTTATAGAATAAAAATAAACTTTATATTCACTCAGTTAATGCATAATTGTAAAATTTTACTTCCCCCTCTTATGGAAAGCCCTGAACCTAACTGGCAGTGCGCTGCAGAAGGCATCAGTTACAGTGTTTTTAAACTGTAGTGAGCAAGAACTATTCTGAGTGCCTGATATGAATTGGTAGTCATGATCCAGTTTGTAAAACTAACATTACAGATTATTAGGGTTAAGAGTGCTTGTCGTACCAGAGGTTCCATAGGACTGAATGTTAGTTGAGTCCTTTTTTCATTTTTGACCTCTTGATTTGTTACTTGAGGCAGATGAGCAAGAAGGAGGTTGGCGAGGTGCATATAATAAAAGCAGCCTAAGGAAAGCTTTAGATCTGCTACTTCTGCTATAAGAATCCTGTGCTGAAAATAGTGCCTAATATCAGGGGGCTGGTCATCACTTCTAGCAAATACCCTGTCCCCTTAGCATTTGCAGGCACTGCCTTTCTTGGACCTGCAAGGGGTTGCAGCACTTTCCTTTGGGTGACTGCCTCATCTGATTAATCACCCCTGAATGTTAATCACAATTCTTGCTTTTCTCAAGGGGATACTTCATAAGATGTCTTAATATGGACTCATTTTTTGACAGGAAATGGCATCGCTGCCTCTAGAGGAAACTTGTTTCAGTTGTTTTATGTATAATGGCTGGTGTGAACTTCTCTTTGCGCAGAGCTCACTGAAGTCTCTAGGTAGCTATCTGAAAGACAGCTGGCAAACCGAAACTGAATGCTTCAAATACCTTCTGTGTTTGCTTCTTGTGAAGCTGGGGTGAGGGGGGAACAGGACCCTTCTTGAGTTGCTGGGCTCTCCATGTCCTTTCTGATCAACTGACACTTCACTGAGAAACTTGTCTGGAAGAGGTAGCTCTGGCCCTGCTCCAGGCTATAAAGGAAACTGACTAAAAGCTTCCTCTAACTACGTCATCTCCTGGACTCTTTCCTGGCTTGGTACAGCTCAAACAGCCTTATTTGGCTGACTTGTTTTTCTGCCTCTGCGCAGCAAGAGGGCCTCCCTGAATTTGCACAATAAAACTGTTATCTGTGCTTAATTATTGTTCTGAGGACTGTAATGGGGTCTGCTTCAAAAAGGGTTCCAAGATCTCAGCTCTAACTCCTGACCCCCCTCCCCCAGGTGTCTTGTTTGCCTGCTAGATGATGATACTAGAACTCAACATCACCCTGTGAGGAGTTTCCCTGCTGTTGTAGACATATTGCTGGAAAAGAGGAAATCCCTCCCTGCCTGGGAATAATCCAGGGCAGTTAACTGATGTAAATGAAGAGCAGTAGTATGCAGCCAGTTAATTGCTTGCTTTTCCCTGGGGGTGTTTGAGAACAGCAGGAGTTTGTGTAGTGCAGGCAATATTACTGCATCAAAGATTTTTTTTTTATTATTTTTTTAATCCCAACTGAAACATCTAAAGCAGGCTGAAGTCTAGATTCATGGAAAGCTACTCCTGGGTAAACCTCTTCATAACAACACCTATAGCTGTGTCTAGGTGGAGCATTCAAGTGTTCTGGAAGTTGTGGGCATAAAACCCATCCTTCTGACTCCAACAGTTAATGCTGACTCTTACTGTAACACGTAATAGATTGTGCAGCAAGTACTTGGCAGTGGTGTAGGAAGAAAAACAGTCACTGGCAACCTTGGTGGTTATAAAACCGTAGGATCAACTGCAACTGTTTGGAGGTTTCAAATCTGAAAATGCAGAGATCTGGGCCTTACATTTGCCTGAGGCAATTACGGCTGTAGCAACCATGGACGCAAGGGCAGGTGATCTAGTGCTGCTTCCCTCCTGTGCATCTGTGAAATGATATCTTTACTTCTGTAAATCTGTGATCCTCCAGTGGAGTAGTGGGGCTGTCAGAAATTCCTGGTCTATGTATAGCAGCTTTTTGAACCTGGGGAGAAAACAGTTTTTTACTTAGTAAAGTTTTTTACTAGTTTTAAGTTTTTTACTTAGTTTTTTACTTTACGAAGTGATTTTTAGTGGTATGATGAGCAAGGTGTTGTTTTTTTCCTATTTGTTTTGATATCTCTGAAGCTGTAGTTGTCCTGAGGAACCAGTTTTCAAAAAGATAAATTTAGGATTGAGGAATGATGTTTTGTTCTCATCCCATTCCCAGGCTAAAAAAAAATAGGAGTATTTGGCTATACTAGGTTTCTCTCCTTTTTGCCATTGTTGGTGGACTAATAGCTACAGACAAAAGTGCAGATGTGCTGCAAAAGGAGGAATGAATGAAAAAATTCTGAAGCTGATCAGCTCTGTGGAGAGACATGATTAGGCAAGAATTGGATGGTGGTGTGGGAGGGAAGAGACAGGCTCCTTTCTCTGCCAGCAGCAATTCTGTGTAGAGTGAAGGAAATCTCTGAGAAGATCAAGAAAGGGACAACTGAAGTAGTGAAGCATAATGGCAGAGTGCACATGGTCCGGACTGATCTATGCTCTCTCTTGCAAGCTTAACAAGTTTGTTGCTTAGAGAAAGACTACGTAAAAGAACACTGACTTCAATAGTGTATTGGAGTGTGAATACTGCAAAACCACACTTCTTTTTTTTTTGAGATTAAGTCAATGTCAGAGAATCTTGCATACAGCATATTGGAGAACTGCAATTCTGCTATTGTGTGCATTCCTGTGTTCTCCAGGTATTTTCTTTCAAAGGCAAAACTGATGTCTCCTTGCAGCCGTGAGCCATTCTTGTCTGTCTGTATATCACTGACTTGTCCTTTTCTTGTTAGTAAGCCTTTATGATTCATAGCCTTCTTTTTCTCTGGATTTAAGGTGGGGAAGTGACTAAGTAGAGAAAAAAATCTGCCATTACAGTCCAATCAATCATTTAGTCACACCATTTAATAAAAGTACTTGGTTTTATGTAAGTCTAATAAAGCACGAAATTATGGGCCAAATCTCCTTGCTATGGCTTTTAAACTGTACTGAACTTGGCTCTCCAGTATTAATTCTGCACTTTTTTATAGTGCAAAAACTGAGCCGACAGACAAATTATTAGGGTGAAGTGTCAGGTCCCACAGCAAACACACATACCAGTTTTTTTTTTTCCCCTATGGAGTTGTGGCTTTTTGTTCATAATGTGTCTAAGAATAACGAAGTGGATTTTTTTTACCCTCTGAATATGCTATTCCGGAATAGTGGATAAAAAAGTCTGATTCTGTTTCCTCAATATACTATGTGTCTTTTCAGGCTGGATGGACAAGAGGCTTCTGGTTGTACTTTTTTCTCTATTAAAATTCAGAACTTGCAGTTTTACGATGATTATAATCCCCAGGACTTGCAGAATGGTGGCAAATGGTTCTGGAGGTACCTTCTAAAGAAGTAAGGCAGTTCTACTGCCAACGTATTCAAGTCACTCAACATAAAAGTAGTAATACAAAATCCACACAATACTTTATGATTCACTGTCCTCTTATATGAGAAAAATTCTGTTAGTCCTTTTGGTATGACAACTCCCTCAATCAATAAGCCTACTTTAGTGAATGGTTTTTATGTGAATTGTTTTTTATGCAAGTAAGCAAGAGGTGTATATTTGTCATGGTGGCTGGACTGTAAAATATTATTTCCTGGGATGACAGGCTTTCCTTGTTACTGCAGTGTTAGTGTTTTGCTCAGGAAAAAAAACAAAAACAAAAACAAAAAAAACAAACAAAACAACAACAACAAAAAAAAACAAGCAAGGAACCTCTCTTCCTGTATTTGGTGCTCAAAAAATCCAGAAGTGTCTAGTGTCTCCTGAAGTAATTTTTTTTTTGGATAAAACACTAAAGTGAACCCAAACTGATGGAATTTTGACCCAGCCCCTGCAAACCTGAAAGCAGTAAGTTCTAACAGTAAGTTGCTGAAGACTTGTGATTTTCTTGGAACAGCATATCATTAAAAAAAGAGCAAGTGTTGTCAGCTATAAAAAATCAGTAGATACTGATGGGCACAATGTATACCTAGGATGTTGTGGTGACAGATGTGTATGCGGAAGTGAGTTGAAGCTCAGAAAAAAAAATCTTTTGCTTTATCTTGTTTCTGTGGTTCATTGCTAACATCTCAAGACGAGAACCTACTGCAAGCTGCAATGTAATGTATTATGCTTGGAATACTTCTTTGCACACCTAATAGAACAGATTTCTTTCAAATGTGGGTGCACTTTAACATCATCAGCTGTAAGAACATATCCCTGTAGTGTGTGTCCTGAATCTCTCTGTCAAAAGACAGAACAAATGGAAGGACTTTGAGTAAATATCAGAACAATCAACTGAAGATGAGAGGCAGTACTGAACAATACTTGCTTCAGCATCATACACAGGAAATATGATGCTATTTTAGTATTTGTTCTGTCAGGTTTTTACTTGATCATTCAGCATTTGTCAGATGTCTGGATTGCTTCTCTTTTGCTGCTTCAGTTTTGGCATTCAATATATAAGTTTTGTTGATTTCTCTGTACTTCATTCACCTCTGTGCAAAGCCTCTTCTACCAGTAGGGACCAAATGCAGATGAAATATCCAGCCACTTCTCTCATGGCTAAGCTTTGATGAAAGTGTCTTTCATTCATGTAAAATTATAATGTAAAAAAAGGCTGTTCTGCAGGTGTTTTTTGGATAGAACCCTTCAAATTTGCATGAAGCATTTTGAGTTTAGGATTCATTGCAATCATAATTTGCTTCTCAGTAAGCTGATTCCCTCCCTCTTGGTGAGGGGAGGAGGAGGCAGGTGTCACATGACTTTCTTTTTGTATTTTGCTATTATATGCTGCATTACTCTGTATTTTCAAGTTTTTCCTCATCTCTCTTCAAATGACTATGTCCAAACACCTTGGTCTCAGGAAAGTCTGGTGTAAAGGACTTCTTCAGTGAAATGCTTTTATAATATTCTAATGGTAGCTTTAGTGTGGTAGTGTTAGGAAGGATTTGAAAATAATTTCAGTCTGAAGGGGTTCAGAAAATCTTGTAAAACAGGCAATTTTGTTGGTCTGCCATTCCATTAGAGGAGGAAGGGTTATTAGATGCATTCATGTGGATCTATCTGTTTTCATGACAAGCCTGAGCAAGAGTAGTAGTTAGCAGGCAGCTTTACTGTTTCCAGTGTTCTGAAGATGTGCAGTTTGGTGTGAGGTCTCTGCATGCAGGAATCTTGAAGGAGCCCCAGGCTATGATCAGAGTTGAAGTACTGCCTATAAATCCTTGCTGCTGTTCCTTGGCTTATGGGGGGTGGGGTGGGAATTGAAAATGTAAGAAAAACCAACCCTATACTGCAGGTCTGAATAAAGAGCTAAGTTCTCAAATTGAACTCCAAATGTCCCTTGCAGAAGGTGCTCTGCAGGCTCCTTGCCTCAGGTTAGTCTAGTTAGTTCTACTGCTTACTTTCATAAGTTATATTTGCATGAGTGCTGGCAGGAGCTGTGCTCAGTGTTTGGCTATTTTTCTTCCTACTGTATATGTTTGACTGTGGAGATAGTGCACATCATCTCTGTTTGCTGAGGAGAATTGAAAGACCTGGATATTGGAACTGTAAATCATATGAGGAAACTGCTCCTGCTCACTTGATACAATAAGTCAGCTTCCACCACGAGCATTGTAAAGACTTGCGTTATTACAGGGTAGCTCTGCAGCAACTTCTGCAGTCTTGTAGAATTATTAAAAGTTAAGCCAAGAGAGATCTTTAGAAGAAATCTGGTCCCACCCAATGCTCAGCGCAAGGCTGATTTCAAGGTTGGATCATTTTCTAAGTTGGATTGGATTGTTCAGGTTCTTGAGCTGTTTGAGTTGAGATGATACTTTGACTTGTTCATAAGCATAGCTTGGAAAGTACTTGGATTTGCAAAATATTCTGTCGGTGACTGGAGGTTCTTAACCTTATCTTCAGGAGTGCAAAGGCGTGGAGACAGTGAAGGAGCTAGTCATGTATAATGACAAAAATGTATCAAAAGCAACCCCTTTTAAAAGAAATACATAGTATAAGCCCAGTTACTACTGAGTATGGCTAGTTTATCTGTTCTGTTTGCTGGTACAGTTGATCCATGCAATGTCTCTGGTCGTGTCCAGGCAGTAATCTAAAAACACTTTCCTACAGGAAGGTATTGTAGGCCAGGAGATCACATTAAACTGTCAGAACTCTGAGCAGGATAGCTTCTTAGCATTGCTTATACCATTGTTTCAGGAGATGTGGCCCTGTAGCAAACTGGGAATAGTTTGTCTCAGTAGCAGTTCACTGGGAGTCTAAAGCTTTATTGTATTAAGTTGTAATCCAGTTTCTGTAGAGAACTGTAGAGACAACTAGACTTTATCAAGTTTACCAGATACAAATACTATTCAGGTAACTGTAACATTTTTTAAATAGGCTTTGCTAGAACACCCTGAAACATTAAAGATGAAAATACTCTGGAGAGGAATGGGTAGTTAAGTGCTTTCTTACATTCAGAACTTTTTTTTTTCCTGCTGTTTAGTCAGGCTATCTGTGAAAGGCAACATGATGCAGAATGCTATTTATTGGTCGAAATGATGCCCTCTGCTACAGCTGTTTTTTGACTGTGGTTCCAGTATGGCATCCTGTGGTGTCTGCCCAATCTATAAAATGTCAACTAACATTTGCACTTTAATCTGCATGTAGTAAAGGTGGTATGTGATGAGCTTGTACTCAAAAGGAAGACATATTGTTAATAAATCTTACTTGACCATTTGGTTTGCGAGGCATTTAGCCATGTCTTCATGTATGTATCTAATGCAAAGTGATACCTGATACTTGATATCAGGCATTCTTTTCAAATAACTCAATTTTAAGCAATGCATTTCAAGATCGTGTAAGTGTGAACTCCTTGATCTAGTTTATTAAAGGCTGCAATTAACTTGGTTTCCTGTTTAAGAGCTTTGATGGTTTGTTGCCACTGAAGAGTTTTGCTCACATCTGTGCGGTCCTGGCTTACATTGGCTCTGATAGTTCAACTCAACAGTGAATCAGTTCTGACTTGCTAGCACAACAGAAAGCTGGGTTAATGGCAAGTTTGCATGTGGCTTGATTAGGGGGGTAAATCTTGGCAAGGGGTTGTATGAGAACCTGAGTCACTACAAAGGATCATAGAATCATCTGTGTTGGAAAAGACCTTCAGGATAATAAAGTCCAACCATCAACTTGTCCTGCCAATAAACCATGTTCCTCGGTGCCATGTCCACGCATCTCTTAAATACCTTCAGGGATGGGGACTTTACCACGTCCCTGGGCAGCCCATTCCAATGCTTGACCACCCTCTCTGTGAAGAAGTTCTTCCTAATATCCAGTCTAGACTTCCCTTGGTGCAAGTTGAGACCATTTCCTCATGTCTTATCACTTGTGCCCTCCTCACTGCAACCTCCTTTCAGGTTGTTGTGGAGAGGGATGAGGTCTACCCTCAGGTTCTTCTCCACACTAAACAACCCCAGTTCTCTTGGTTGCTCCTCATAAGTCTTGTTTTCTAGTCCCTTCACCAGCTTTATTGCTCTTCTCTGCAATAAAACAGGATAAAATAGGATTGCCTGGGGGTGAGAAATAAGAAGCGATTATCTCCTCCAATTGTACCCAAAGAGAGTCATCTTACACTTCCGCCTTCCTGTCATCTGTGCTAGTAGCAGTGTCTCTGTGTCAGTATAGTGAATGGGACCAAGGAAACGATCTTGCTGGAAAAAATAACAGGTACGTTATTCTCAGCCTGACTTACTCTTTGATCCTGCTTGTTGTGTAGTCATGGTAGTGTTAATACTGGTCCAAAGAAGGCAGTGGGAGTGTGCAACATGGTGACAGGACTTTTGGGATGATTTGTGGTGGTGGGACCACACCCAGAGCGTGCTGGCACTGCTCTCTCCAGGCTGCCGCCAGCAGCTCTACACCCACTTGAGAGTCTTCTGGGACACAGGGCTCTCTCTATCCTGGTGCTGTAGCTACTCTGCTCTATATTAGGAAAACTCAAGTGTTTGAACTAGACAGAGCTTAAAATAACAAAAGGTACTTCAGCAATCACAAACTGGTCTTTTATAAACTATGTGCAGTCCCAACAGAACTATTTAAAACCTAAAATAGGTTGGTGAAGAGGGAAGTGAATGTGGGTGGGGGAACTTACACTTAAAAAGTAGTGTAAAACTGAGCTGTTCCAGGGAAATCCTGTATTTTAGGGAACCATGACCTAAATAGATGTGAAAAGGCAGTGAGACTACATGAGACCCTGTACTAAAAGGAAGTTGCAGAATTTGTCTAGCACACTGGCTATGATAAAACTGAAAATCACTGGATGATGAAACAGCTTTACCTCACATTTGACTCTGCCTGCAGTTAAATTTGGAGGGATAGCTCATAGTCTGGGCAGTCAGATCCCACAGTAAGGCTGTGTTCTAGCTCCTAGAAATCTGGCTATTGTTCAGATATTCAGTGAGCTCTGTGAGCTGGCCAAGAACTTGAAATGCCACACCCAGGCATTGCCTTGGATGTCTGAAAAAGGCAGCCCCTGTGTACAGCTGCCCTTCTTGTTATCAGTGAGCCTAAGTGCTGGATGACTCTTGGTTGAAGAACAGAGAAGCATGTGAAACAGTTGAGCACATTTCTGACTTGTTCATCCACACATGAGAATCCTTTTGGAAGGATGAGCTCAGTCACAGCAGTGATCTCTGTGCTGTCTTCCCTGTGGAAAAGTCTCTTGAATGATAAGTGGAGCTTCTGAGTATGGCTTTTTTTTTTTTTTTTTTTACTGCCCTAAATTCCAAGTTACTGCTAAAACAGTTCTTAACCACAGGTGAATTTGAAGACCTTTACATAGGGAGTGAGTTGTTTAGTCTATTAGCTCATGAACCTCAGGTACTTATGGTACATGTGATTCCTTTATACAGCTCACGCTTGTATTGTTATCATCCTGTCTTGATCTTGTTTTATTTCCAGCCGAAAGCTGCTTGTAATTTTGGCAGGTATCCACTGGGTGCTAGGTTTGGAAAGCTTATTGGCTATTTGGAAATGCATCTTGACTACTAGGCTTGTCTGTTTTAAACACTTGCAGTGTCTTTGCAGCTGCTAAATGATACTGGGAAATCCCCTGCTGGAAGGGAAGAACTGGACTTAAGCAAGTTTAGGGGGGAACAAGCTGCTAAGTCTTCTCAGAAAATCTGATATGCTTCCATGGTGGTGGGGTGGGGTAATGGAACTGTTTTGTGAGTTAAGTTACTGCAGTAACAGACAGGGTCATAACACTAGTGTATGGCATAGATTTTACTCCAGTGGTGGTGAGGGAGCAAAATACTTGTTTGTAACCTGTGATTAGGATTGTCTAGGGGGTGCATGCAATAGCTGTGAGGAATGTCACACATACCACTGCTGGCATTTCAAACATGCCCACTGTCCTGCTGACTGCCGTTAAATTGAAGAGCTTTAAGGAGGGATGTGGTTAAGCTCAGACATGTGAAGCACAACTGCCAACCCCACTATTACGGTACAGAGGCTAAAACAGGCATATACTGTTTCTCCAGAGAATAGCACCTTCTAACATGCACAAAACAAATGGGTGTTAAAACAAACCACCACCACCAAAAAAAGAACAAAACAAAAACCAACACTCCCCCCACTCCAAACAAGTCAAACAAACCCAAATCTACCTCAGAGTGTAGAATTTGAATGATGGCAACTGCATATGGCTAGACTTTGCTTTGAGTTTTCCCTCTTGATACAAAAGTTGTAGATGAGGGGGAAGTTTTTTTTCCCCCATGTTGTTTTTTCATCTCCTTCTGGATTTGACTAATGAAGTATGTTGTCTCTAGCCTAAATAGCAGGTACAAAAATAGTTGTTCTAAGGCCTGACTTCAAACTAGCTCTAAAGGAATAGTAAATGGCAACATTATGGCTTGGAGCAGCTACAGGAAAGCGAATGGAGGTGTGTGAGGAATCTATTTATGAGAGAGGAAATGGCAAAAACAGAGGAATTGACCCATTGCACAAACTTGTGAATAAGTTGTGTAATAAATGTCCTGCAAACATCTGTACTTGACTGCAAATCTGGGGATCCACCCGTGGCTTCTTTTACTGGCTTAGTACTCTTATCTTGCAACTCCTCTTGTCAAACTGAAACTTGTTTGCACTTCAGACAGGGTTACAGGCTATTAGCAGCCACAATGTTGAAATACCACTGGTGGGATGTAGCTAGTTACTATCTGTATGGTTGAAAAGGAAGGAATTATATTCAAGTAGATTTAACTTGGAAACATTAATGACTCTGGAAGACTTGATGTGTAAGGTGCAGGGAAATTCCCTGCGTGATTTTTTATTTATTTTAAATTTATTTATTTATTGTTTTGAATGACTTACTTTATAGTAATCTTCTTATGAAATAGAACTCTTTCAGGAATAAATGTTCCCTGGGAACCCAAATCTGATCACTAGTTAAGCTGGGTAAATGATGTCCGCAGAGTTCTAAAATTCCAAGTTCTCCAACCCATTAAGAGGCATTGATATATAGCCCTGGCTTTGCATGGCCCCACATTCTAGTGCATGCTTGGTAGCACTGTAGTAAGAAACCTGGACATTGAAATGCTGATTATGAGAAAACAGAAAAGTTGAGGCAGAGTGGTTCAGTGAAGGTAGCCTCTAAAGAAAGGCAGCTGTAAATGCCAGCCCCTTTGGATAAGGAAGAAGCTTTTCTGAGTCCCTTTTGTGATCTCTGTGGGTGTGGTTTGAAGAAGACCTGAGTTTTTGAAGAGACTGCCCTGGGGGGTAAGTCTCTAAGTTTGGAACCAGTAAGTTTGGTTCTCTACCTCTTGTGGGGTGGGGGACTCTGGGGAGAAGCCTTAGCTTATATAAGGATGCCTGAAGTAGACTCCCTGATTTAATATGAGTAACTGATCTCTTGTCTGATGGGCTTGTCCTGCAGGGAGGATCTCCTTGCATTCAACTTTTTTACCCTGTACTCAGGATCCTATGAATATCAGGTATTGATCGGTTTCGAAGGGGGATTTCAGCAGGAAGCGAATTGTGGCTTCTCACACTTGGTTTCAAGAACCAGAAAAGCAACAAAGTACTGCTGTGTTGCTCTGTTCTGTAGACATTAATTTTTCAATGGCAGAAGGTGTCTTCAAGGAAACTGCCCTTTTTTATAAAAAAAAAAAAAAAAAAAAAAGTTTACCCCTGGCTGTATGGAGGAATTTTACTTTTCTTATCACTGGGGGATGAGCACTCTAGCTCATCTCATAATGGAAGGGATGGAAATAACGGAAAATGGAAATAATGCAGCAGCAATAAGTGTTTAAATGCTAGAATTGATGCAGTAAGGTACAGCTTATTGCTGCACTTTATTGTCAAAACGTTTGCATAATGGATTTGTGAGGAATTGATCATGAGAAGGAGGAATTGAAATGTAGAGTATCTTGTCCATGAACCTATCACTATGCATTGGTACAGAAAAGATCAAAAAAAAAAACCCCTGTGCCCTGGCTCTGCTGTCCGTTGTAGCTCTGCTGATGAGGGCAGTCATGGTAACTAGTTTCTCTTGCTAGTGCTCTGGAGTACTGCTCAGTGTCAAAGATTGGTAGACCTTCTCCGATAAGAGGCTGTTCTGCTGAGAACTGGCAGCATGGGGCATTTACTGATAGGCCTCTTCACGTAACTCAATCTTTATTTTCAGTGCTTTATTTTTTTTAAGCCTGTTGCACTCAGTTCCAGTGTACAGCTTGTGTTCCTGTCACCATAAGTCTAATAAAGAGGTGTTTTTATACTGTGGTGAATAAGTATTTTCATGAATGTGTAGCTTAGATGCCTACTTGCTGGGCCAGTAGGCATAGAGGCCTTGCTCTTCAGCTAGAAAGTTCCATAATGTGGCAAGAAGGGTCTTGAAGAGATGTTTGCCGACATGATGAACTGTAATCGGTTATAGTATGTATCTCAATCTGCTGAATGAGTAGAATAAAGAGTAGAGACAAAACTCATGCAGGTAGAATGCAGTTTGTACCATTATTATTAATAACTGGGCTGAAAAAGTGTTTTTTTCCACAAAGTAGACAAGTAGGGGATTAAGTGTGCAGTAAACATTGGTCATTAACGTATAAATTCTGTGGAGTTAGACTTGCAAAGCCTCTTGGTGAGTCCAAGGTGGTTGGGAGGGGGCAGGGATAATCCTAGAATTCTACTCGTGTTTATGTGGACAAACAACTTGCTATTTTAATCATTGGTTCAAAAATCATCTTGTCTGGTTTCCTCCTGCGCAGGCTATGCCTCCTCCACCCTTTCTCGGTTCAGTTTCTGCAAGTAGACTCTTCAAAGCTGTGAACTTTTTCAATCTGCACTGCTGTCACTGCAGCTCACTTCCTGTGGCAGCTTCATAGTCTTGCTGTTCTCAACAACTTTGTTCAGTATCTGTGTGAAAACTGCAACTTGCTGCCCACATAGGCCATCTTGCCTCAGTGGAGACTGAGGAAGGAGTGGAGGGTGGCTGCAGCTGTCATGTGGCTTTGAGGTGTGGCTCTACAGTGTTTTTAGGAACTGATCTGGCTTGTTGCTGTGCTAGTTCATGGGGAGGGAACAGGACTGTTTGAGCCTAGATCTAGTTAGATGTATCTGTATCACTTCTCTAGCCTGGCTTGCTGGTGCTTGCACCTGTGAGAGAACAGGTCTTCACAGTCAAATGGAGCTCCAGCAGCTGCAACCTCCCTGCCTCCAGACTGGTCTGCATGGCAGTGGGACGGGGCACACAGCTCACAATGCCTTCAATGGCTTCAGAGGGTACCACAGTTACCAGTAACTGTGGCCTTCTGAGATGTGAGCTCATGGGGTGCCTTCTCCTAGCTTTTCCTCAGTTTACTATTCACCCAACTTGCTTTTCTATGATAATCATGCTGCAATTCAAATGATTTGTTCTTTTATCATTTGCAGTTCAGATACTGACCTAAGTATGAGATTTTATTGAAGGGACTCAAGCACATCTACCATTTGATTTTCAAATTAAGAAAGGTGTTGTTTTTTAAGTAACACGTGTTTACATGTAACACATGATTCTGTGGTTATACCTAGGATAGAGCAGCAGCACACTGTGTACGTTACCACAGGGCTATGCACATAAAGCCAGTGGCTATGCACTCTCCTTGAGGACTTGTCAGATCACATTAGGTCACTCAGCAGCAATAAGCACTTTCCAGTGAGGTCTGGAGGATGCTGCCAGCTTCTCATGTTTTTGGTCTAGAGCCCAGTGATGTGTTTCATAGCACGCTGCAGGTATGGTCTCTTCCATCCTACAAGGATGGCGGTGGTGGGGGATAAGGTAACAGGGCAGCAAAATATCTGTTATTAAAGGTAGTAAGTGGAGCATCTTTCATAGCCTACAGACAACAGCTCTTGATGTCTCTGTCAGATTCAACTTGGACAGCAACTGAGCCCATTAACTGAGATTCAAATACGTAGTCCATTGTTCCTTTTGTATCTGGCTGCTTACAGGGAAGCCACTCCTCCCTCTGCAGGTGTTTTTAATTTAGTTTTACTGTAGGTGTGAACTGAATTTTTCCTCAGTAGATAACACTGTACTGTGGAATTCAGCAAAGCAATAGGTGAAACTTTCCTGTAAGATCTGTGTAAACCTGCTATTTCTTACTGAGTCCAACTCTTACAGTAGTGCAGTAATGACAGCTATATCTCTCTTGTTTGTGTAAAGTAGTCTGAAATTTGTAATATTGAGCTAGTTTTAAACAGTGGTTTAAAGAAAGGTAGTATGCTTACAAGATCCTTAGGCATCTCAGTACCTTCAGAAAAGTGAGCCACAGTCTATAACTGACTGTCCTGTGTTGCTTCTTAGTATGCAGCAGGTGCAGGAAGTTGGGATGTGTTTATAATTAGTGTATCACTGAAAGGTACAGTCAACTCAAAATCTGTCTGGTTTTGTTGGAAATGACATTAAAAATAGTTCTAACTGATTATTACTTCTGTAAAATGAACTTACATGCTGTGCTGTCAAATGTGGAAAGAGAACAGAAGATGGATGGGGAAAGGACTTTTTTTTTTCCTATTATAACAATCATGGTGGTATCTTTACCTGTTGAAATGTTTTTGGATAATGATGATTGCTTGTGTCTATTTTTAGTTTTACCCGGAGATGGCTAAGAGATATGTGGAAGGAAGCTGAATTTTTCTTTAATATCAGCTCTTTATCTTCAGAGTCTGCTCTGAAATCACTAGAAATCCCTTAAAGGGTGAATTCCTTCCAAAACAAGGCCAAGACAGAATTGGTGTCTGGGATGTTATAGCACATACTATGTAGCACGTAAGCTGTACTTCAGTCTCACTGGCACTGAGTACATCAAAGGTGGGCAAGCTTCCTCCTCCATTTTATTATGGTGACTCTATTCAAACTGTCACAGTGGAGTGGGAATGGGACACCTTCCTTGGCCATGTTAGGATTCCTATGGTTCCAGTCAAGTGAGTAGTGCCATTTCCCAATTGAATGGGGAGGAAGGTGGCTGAGAGAATGGTGAAGTGCTGGGGAGCCATCTGCAGGGTTAATTCTCAGTGGGGGCTGCAGCCTGGCAGGGCCAGGGCTGGTGCCTGGGGTGTGCCTGCTCCCTGCTGGTGTTCTGCTCCTGATGAATTTAGGGGTATGAAAAGGCCCTTTAAGACTGCTGGAAGGGGGCTGGTTTAATTAAATGTAATCCCTTTAGAAATTGCAAGCACTTTCATATGACCTGAGTCCAGCCTCACCCTGACACAAAGGACCCAGGACTGTTTTCAGAAGAGTGCTGGTACTTGGAAAAGAGCCAGATGTCTGTGAGTATCGCTGGTGCTGCAGGTGGGGGTCATTACCTCTGATGCTCTTTAGAGGCCAAGCAAAGTGCTATGTGGATTGGCATGTGACTCCTGTCCTTCCAGCAGGGCACTGCGCCCACAAGCATGTAAGGTGGCAGGGCCCATGTTAGGTGGCTGCAGCAGGGAGTGGAATATGTGGCCCTGAGAAGCATTTGTCACCTCAAAAAAACACTCGTTTTTTTAGATAGTGACACGATTCTAATTATACCTATTAGACTGCTGTTAGTCTTGCTGAAAGCCAAAACTGGGAAAGTTTTTAGATTTCTAGGGTACCTTGTGAGATCTTGAGTTCCTCTTGCATCTTCAGATGGATATGATGTACTTCTTTAGCCAGAGCTTGTGCCACTAGTGCATGGTGTTAGTTCCAGTATTGTTACTTGCATCAGCTCTTGGTTGAACAGTTGCTCTATAAGGGTTGGCTAGCCAGGAGTTTCTTGTTAACTTCTTTTCTGTGACAGTGAAATGAGTAATAAAAAATTATTTTTCCCTAGTTGTAGTTATGCCACTTTATCCAGAAATAGACCACTTGGTGGCTTGAACCTGGAAAACAATATCTGAAGCTTGAGGTCTCCAGACCAGTACTGTGTAACAGCCTCCTTGCATTCAGGAAATCCAGGGAGGAAAGAAGCTTTAACTTAGGGTCAGAGTTCTGTAGAGGTTGATACTCTGTTGTGCTGACTCTACCTGTTATTCTGACATGAATTTCCTAGTGCTCTGTTCCTGTCTCAGTCTGACAAACAGAATTGTCTGTTCTACCTCTTACACTGTTTCATACACTGTGGTGTCAGTACAAGTAATACATCTGTTATTTAGTGTGATGGTATCAGTCCTTCCTGTTTGTTCTTTCATATACAACTACAAACTCTCATCTTAGGAAGAAGTTATAGCAGGTTATTAGTAGGGATCATTTAGAGACCTGGAAGAGAACTGATAATCATTGCTGCTAGTTTATTGGGAATCAGAGTGGGGCAAAACGTGAAACTTGAGGATATATGGGTGGGCAATGTTAACGTTTCTGAAAGACATGTTGCAAATAGGTGCATGGTACTGCTATTAAGTCTGTTTCCCGTAGTCTGCTAGACACCATGTGAGGAGGGTGCTGTTATGAAAGCTTTTCTCTACCAAAAGGAGCTTGCTTTGGCTGCTCTTGGGGCTAAAACAGTGTCTTTTCTATGGAAGAGCTTCTGTTTGTGCAGGGGGTCTTCCTTGAGCCACTGTCCTTGGCTACAGGAAGTGCTTTAATATGCTTTGGTAGTGGCAATCTGTAGCTGTGCTTAGACTGGTAAAAACAATGGTAATTCCTCAAATAGAGAAGAGGAAGAGTTGCTAGATTTCTAGCTCTTTCCTGTAGCCATTATGAAATGAATCAGTTAAATATGGGCTTTTTTCTTGAGTATTTTTTATGTTGGTGAATGTAAAGTTGCCTGTTGAAATGCAATAGCTAAACTTGTAATGTGCAAGATGGGCTTCTCTAGAAGCTTTTCATACAATATTGTTAGCTGTTTGTATACAAAATACTTTATTAAATTATAATGGAAAGACAAAAGCCTATTCAAAGGCCACCTACCATGGTAAAATTTCTGCTAGTTTAAGATCTAAGCAGAACTTGAGGGTTTCAGACACTTGGATGCATCAGTGCGTGCATTATATATGCTAAGATGATAAAAATTCAGTTAGTTTAAATAGAGCTTCAGTATAATTTACTGCATTAGGATAGCATTCTTGGTAAATTGGTTGATGATGAAATTCAGTAAGTCCTCTAAAAATACATCCTGAAAGTTGAAAGTTTAAGAAAAGAGTTTAGTAACTGTCAGTTCTGGAAAAAGGAATGGGAATGAGTGCTGCCACTCTGGTGCTTGTAATCTGATCAGTTGTGGGTAGTATCTTTTTGTCACCGTGTTTTCTCCTGTTGCTAGCATCAAAGAAGTATGTGCCTTGCCTGTCTGGGGTGACAGAGCTAGAGCTGTGTATGCTCAGCAGTCCAAGTTGGTTATCTTTTTGAGGAGCATTTTATTCTGTTTGCAGCCAGAACAGTAAGCACACCGATGGTTGTGCTTGCCCCTCAGATGAAGGTGTTGATGAGGAATCAAACTCTTACAGTCTTGTTCAGTCTCCATGTCTAACTGACTGCATTCTAGAGTATTCTAGTATTCTTAGTGGTCTTGATACATTCACCCCTGGGAAAAGCAATTAAGTTTTTCATGCATGTCTTTATGGGGCAAAGTTTGAGCACCTGTAGACAAAAGGGTCCTTGCAGTGTCTTAATTCAGGCCTAGTGGTTAACCATTTCTGCACTGTTACTTGGAAGACACTGTTTTTTTTCTGGGAACAGAGCTGTAATATATACACTACAGTTATTTCTCAAGAGGAGACACATCTATGTTTATTGCTTCGTAGATGCTAGGATATTTATTCTAATAAAACCTCATTAAATGGTTTAGAGATAAAAGTATAAAAGCTTAATGTTAGTGAATCTTGAGGCTCTTCTTGCTTAGAGTAAGCACTGATAAATTAGTGGTTTAAAAGCACTTTGGCAGGGTAACTCAAGGAACAGGACAAATAGATGAGTCTAAATTATGATGGGACTGGATTATGCTGGCTTTCTTCTGATATAGCACTCTGTTACACAAGGAGTACGCAACATCTGTGTTGGGCAGTACTCAGCTGTGCGTGCCTCAGTAACGTGGTTTAACTAAAACTAGTATTTCAGATGATTGAGGAGAATGAAGGCAAGCATGTAGTGCCTGGCATTTACTTGTCAGGTAGAGGTTATAGCAATCTATAGATCTCTGGTAGCTTCTGTCTGAGCTGCAGACAGAACCCATTAAGGGAACAGTGAAACTGTCTGAGAGTAGGGTGATCCCTGGGTATCTTTCAGAACAAAGCTTCTTTGGTGCTTGTTTTTTCAGGCTCTTTTACATACTGGAAGAACCAATTCGTATTTCTGCACTAGTACTTAGGCTCTTGAAATGAAAAAAACACCCCAGTAAAGCTGCATCTGCTCTGAATAAATGGCTTCTTACCTGCTAACTGGGAATGCAGACCAGTGCCTCCCACTACCTGTAATGGTGGAAATCTCACTTTGTTTTTCCAGTTCACAACTGGCTTAAAAATTCCATTTGGTAGCATACGTGTTTTTTTGTTGTTTTTTATTTTTTTTCTTCCCCCACATCAATGAGGCTTAACAAAGCTCAAATTTACAGCAGCATTTCAGCCCTGTATTAAATGTCAGTGGTACATCCCAGGATGTGCTTCAAAGTGCCACCACCCTGGTCTTTAACAGCAGTCTGCTATTTAATTTGTTAAAACTTTGTTCAGATCAGGGAAGCTAACATTACCGGGGTGTGGTTCTTTAAAAAAAACAAGGCTGTTTCCTGTGGTATCTTAGTTCATGCTGTCTTCTAAAATAGCATAGCCTGAAATTGGAAGTGTGTACCCCATTCAAGACTTTACTACTCCTAAACCTTAGATTGCTACTCATCTTGAGCACGGAAGGCTTCTACTAAGCAAAAAAGTACATTTCATCTTACTGAATGTACTAACTGAAGGATAACTGGTCAGGGAGCTTAACTACATTTAAGTGAATGACAGTGGAGGAATTGTGCTGGTTGTACAGTGTACTGGTTGTAGTATAGGTCCGTATTTTACTGTGCTAACAAAGATGTGAATCTTACAAATAATTCTGCAAGAATTATGCAATTCTGTGATGATACTTACTGAAGCAGCTCTACTTTAAAGTTATTCAGGCACTAGTTGCAAAGAGCTGCCACAAATGTTCGTTTTCTGGTGCTTCCACTGTGCTCAGATACTTTAGTATTCAATCACTTATGCAGATGTTATCAGCCAAGATAGCTACTGTGTTTTTTGTTTTTTTTTAATCCCATAAACAGTGGAGCAAAAAGACTATTTCTTTTCATGGTAGCTGGTACATTAGTGGTGTAGGTGAACAGGAGCTACTTTAAAGCAACATTCTTGCTTAATGACTAGTTTAACTAACCCCTCTTAGCTGTGGTTTATGGACATCTTTACTCTTGCTGCTGGTATGTGGCCTAGGCAAGACAGTCGTAGAAGCCAGCACTCCTTCTGGTACAAAAGACTGCTTCCAATTATAAGTAGAAAAGATGGTTTGGGGGTTTGCAGCCCTGCTAGCAAGCAGTTGGATTTGTGGTTCACCGAAGCACTGTGAAAATAACGAATTGTCAATTATCTAGAATCTAGGGAGAATGATTTTTGTTAGAGCGAGTCCAGAGGAGGGCTACAAAGATGATTGGGGGCTGGAGTGTCTCTCCTATGAAGAAAGGCTGAGAAAGCTGGGTAAGTTCAGCCTGGAGAAGGTTCCAGGGAGACCTTATTGTGGCCTTTCAGTACTTAAAGAAGTCTCATAAAAAGGGTGGAGAGGGACTCTTTACTGAAATAGATAATGATAGGACATGGGGGAATGGTCTTAATCGAAGAGGGTAGATTTAGATTAGATATTAGGAGGAAATTCTTCACTGTAAAGGTAGTGAGGCACTGAACAGGCTGCCAAGAGAAGCTGTGGATGCCCCATCCCTGGAGGTGTTCAAGGTCAGCCTGGATGGGGCCTTGGTCAACCTGATCTAGTGGGTGACATCCCTGCCTATGGCGGGGGGATGGAGTTAGATGATCTTTAAGGTCCCTTCCAACCCAAGCCGTTCTATGATTTTGGGAAGGTATAGCAAGAGAACCTAAGATGTCTGCATACTACTGAAAACTGGTAATTTTAAATAACCTGAACTCACAAGCTACCAACCTTTTTCTCTTTCCTTACTACTTCTAAGGGATGGTTGTTCTGCAGTTTGACTTCTTTTGTGTCAAAAGGTTCAGAAATTTCAAAATCAATTTATTCCTAATGTGCTTGTTGATGATCTTTGCTACAGCAATGTCTAAATAGCTTTCCTTGTGCACTGCAGCTCTTAATGACTTCAGCTTTGCTGTGCTACCTTTAACTTCTTATAGCATATACTGAGATTTTGAACTGAACTTAAAACAAGAAAACTCCATGGTTCATCACCAAGGGTTATCAAGTACCAAGTAGTGGCATGACTAGTCTCAAGTAGGTTCAAGAAGGCTTTTTGGGAAACATCAAAATGCGTTTGGATGTGGTAGTCTCCTTAAGCACTTGATTTAAACTTAACTAGTGCAGTGCTTCTTGCATGTGAACAGATCTGTTCATAGCTCTATTGCAGTCTGCTCTTGCAGTCTTTGTAAGGGAAATATGAAATCTATCCATAGACTTGGTAGAAAAACAGGGGTCAGAACTGGCTGCAATTACAGCAGTCTTGGGTGGTTCCTTGGATATTTCTGTGCTTACTCTAGCATTTTTAGTCTCTAATTTCACACTTAGTTTATAGTGTAAATTGCAGTTAGGGTTATTCTTGCTAAAATTGTTCACAGCATACTTCTCCCATCACTGGAAGGCTGGTAGACTAGGTTAAGAGGATTGATTGCACTGAAGAGCAAATAAAGGAGGATTTGGTGATGTACAGTGAATGGCTGTTGGCAAGGAAGAGAACTATGTATGCTGGAATTTGGTGCACTGGAAATCTCTTGTCTGTGCAACTTCAAGTTTCAAACTTTTGCTTTGATGAAAAAGCATTAAAACACTTCTGGTTCTAAAATATTTGGAACTTGTGTACATAAACTGTGAAATATCATTTTTCAGTTGATAGATATGCAAATAGAAACGAATTCTTGGGAAGCTTGGTATATTTGGAGGCTTTGGTTTACCTGGTTAAAAGTGAAGTAATTTGTGTTCAGGCAGTATCTGTCTCTAAGGATCTACATAACATTTTCTGGTAATAATCAGGAGTTGCAGAATGGAATCAGCTATATTTTACACCAATATTTAAGGTGAGAAGCCTCTGTTTAACTTGTTCCATGAGAACCATTTTTGAAAGATACAGGCATATTCCTGCTTCTGTGAAATGAAACTGCAAGCTCCCTTATGCAATTTCCTTGCCACTTTCATTTCTCATGTGGAAAATATGAGACTTTTCTATCAATATAGAGCCTATCATATACCATTTCTTCTGGAAGATGATTCATGATTTCACTTCTTTTTTTGTGTAGGCATCTACAGCTATGAAATTTGACTGCATAATAAGTGAAAACATAACCATTTCTTCATTGTTTAGAGATCTTTCACCTCCCTGAAAGAATTGGGTGGTAGTAGGCAACTACATAGAGACAACTACTTCTACTTCTTTGTGAAGTGCCTGCACATATTAATGTGTGTTAGTTCAGTATGCATCCTTTTTGCCTTAGCATGTGAGGTCATCCTTGCATCCTGTCTGCTTTGTACCACTAGCCCTTAGAGTATACCAGGGATTGTGCTTTATATTCTCTTAAAATCTCCAGGGAGACTAGAACAATATTGTTCAGTACTCACTCATCTTCTGCAGCAGTCTGAGTTGTTAATGCATCTAGGGACTTCCTTGACATTCATCCTTCATATGGAAGAAGTTGGATGTCTGGTTGCGTATAACTGTTTGGAATGTCTCTGCTTTAGTGAAAGGTATCAGGGTGTTGTTCTACACTCAGAAATACAACTAAATAAGCTGTAAATAGTTGTCTCATATGTATCAGTATGTAGATGGGAATATAAATTGGAACAGATAGGATAAACTCTTACACTAGGAAACAGGAAGGTTACATTTTGTGAGCGAACTGAAGTGATGGGGTTTGGGAACACTGTACTGGCAGTACAGATGACTTTATAACCACTGGCAGTGGAATTCACGGAGGCTTGGGAGCAGGTCCCTGGATGGAGGCAAATGATGTTATTCATTATTATGTGTAGTGTCAGTTGAAGCATCTATTGTAATGATGTCTCTTCTGTTTTCCAGATCAGTGTGCGTGTTACCACCATGGATGCTGAGCTGGAGTTTGCCATCCAGCCCAACACTACAGGGAAGCAACTCTTTGATCAGGTAAGTGATGGACCTGCAGAAGATCTAAAGTTGATACTGGTGCTGTGATTCTGTTAAGGCAACAGCAAGCAATTTCTTAAGGGCTTCAAAGATTAAATGACAGTGTGTGGATCCATTCTGAGAGAAATCAGCAAAATAAGAAATGGCACACTTTTAAAAACTACACCATTTTTTAGCTTCAGAAATGTTTTAGGAGCTATTCTTGCCTTTAACAAACTGAATAGCTCATAATATGGGTTGGATAGATGTCTGCAGTCATAACTCACAAAATCGGTCTCTTGGGGGAGCTAGTAAGCTATTGTTGGTTGGCTTACTTGCAACTGTTGTGTAATTGATTTCAAAGAATAGGTCTTCTGTAGAACAGGAGAGCTTTAGCTGGCGTTTCAAACATTGCTGCAACTCTTAAGTGCAAGTGTTATTCTATACTCTCATCAGGGCCTGAGGGAGATTTTAAGATAAGTTATGTACTGTATTGTATTAGGCCATCTTTATCTAGGTGTTTTAGCCTCCTTCTTCATTCAGTGACTAGGCATATTTCCTCCTACTTTGGCCCAAACTGAAGCAGGGAGTCAAGTGCACTCCAAATTAGGAGCAGCTGAAGACAGATTTTTATCAATTGCAGCTGTTGAAACTTCGACAGGCTCCACTATGTGTTTCTGCTGTAATCCCAAAGGCCATATCTAGGCAAGTGCCCCATCGGTCAAAGCATCTGCTACTAGGAAATGATGTAGTCTTGGCATCTGCTACTAGGAAATGATGTAGTCTTGTCTTGTAGACAGTGGAGGCTTTGTCAGAACTCTGAGGAAGAAATCAAGTGTTTCCAAACTGGAGAGTAATCTGAGCTGTAAGTTTATAGCTTAAAGAAAAGTATGATGAATCTTAGATTAATGACGGGATGAAGGAACTGTCAGACCAGATATGTCAGATATGGGTGTGCTTCAGAGCTCTACAGTGAGCCTATCTTAATGAAGAGAGGTACTTAAGGCCTGACCCACCCATAGAGGTCAGCTGTCTCATATGGGGCCAGCAAACCAAATTTAATTTTTTTAGATGTTTAACCACAAATTACTGCTTTCTCTCATACTCGTCTGGATGATTTAACACTAGATATTGTATTGCTCTCTGTAGCCCAGCCCTGAAATGGTGTGTGTGTGTGTGTGTGTGGAACAGAGAGATTGTAGGGGTTAGTGAAGAGCACCCTTTCATGATGGGAAAGGCAAAAAATGCTTTCAGGAAAGTTCTGTGCTGCCATGTGGTTTCTCAGCTGTTTTCATGTTACTATGTAGTAGGTCCTATGTATTTTAGCCCTTTGTGGTCTCAAGTCTGACAATTCTTGCTCAATGGAAGTGAGTGCTGGATTCCATCGAGAATGTGTGTGTGCAACATGGAGCTCCACCACAGTTAGTTTATGGAACCATATCCTGATAAAGCTGACATGACGTACTCCAAAGTTCATCAAAGGGTGAACTGTTTTCCTTTAGAGAGTATGTTCCTCAGCTGAATGCTTTCTATGATTATTTTTCATTATCTAATGTCTGATGTTTTCTAGATAAAGCATCATGTGCTAAGAAGTGTTACTACTGAAATCAGTAGTACTTTTTTAATCTGTACATAAACTTTTCAGTCAGCTCTAGACCATCTGCAGGTTTTGCCTCACTTGACATAGAGTACAAACTGAAATTGTGGTGTCAAACTTGAACTTCGGCAACTTGTCTGTTTTTGAGAAGCATCTGATCATGTTTGCCATATGGGAATTCATGTCTTAGTAATTGATTTCACTCCTTCATGTCATGTTCTGGAACAGCTGTACATTCTTCTTGGTGCAATGTGTTTCACACAGCACCTGTCTAAACAGAAGTCTTGTTTTGTTTTTTCCATCATAAACCCTCAGTGAAGGGAGAAAATAAATGCTGTTGCAAAACTAAGTTTTGAAGCTGCTGATGTAGATGAGACTGTTTACTTCAGCTAACTTGGGTTGTAGATAGAGTTGGAAGAAGGAATACTATGGGAGGAAAAAACTTTCAGAAGCTAGCTGTTAAACATTTGCTATATTTAAAGGATCTGGTGGACACTATCCCTTTATACTATCCATATATCAGAGGCTCGGTGGATGGGTGCTATAGTCATAAGAATTATTTTTTTAATTTTTTTTACAGTTTAGCATTTTAGCATATATGCTTTGTAGAGGTAGTGCTTCTGGTTTCTGATAGGACTGATTCTGAAATGAATGTTGTAGAGCCTTACCATTGGCAGATGTCCAGGCATTGACTTAGTGGTTAGTCAAGCTCAGATTCTTGATCTGTGCATAAAGAGCTAACTGTATATCAAAACAAGAGAGCGTATAGTGACCTGACAGTGCATAGCTAGACTTACTCCCTTTAATACAGGGAGAGAGCTTTGAACATATTGGACTATTGTGCTATGGAATTTACTGATCAGTATGTGAGGAATCTCTTGCTGAGTGTAAAGTGATGAAATGGTCATCAATCACAAGGAGCCTCTAGCATTCTTTTATCTAGCAAAAGTCATCTGGAGGCAGACGCATGAGTGGGGAGTGCTGCTCTCAGTGATGCAAATACTTCTGTCCACTATACTAGAACACTTGATATGTTGCAACCAAATCATCTCATCTGATGACTGATTCTCAAAAACTAATGCCTGTTCACCTCACTCTTAAGAGAACTTAGACAAAGTGAGATTTTTGTAGTCTAGCCACTTTTGGCTTGCCCTCTTCTTAAAATTTTTTGCTGTCAACAGGCATGTATTCAATATTTCAAATGGCTGAGCTGTTTGTGTAGATTAGTTCTTGTAAAGGACTAGTCCAGAGCTGTTCTCCATGCTGACACTACTAATAGGGACTAAGGAATGACTGTCTGACTAATAATCTTCTCACTCTATCTCAGTTTCCATCCTGAGGTGTTCATGGGTCCTGTACTGGGATGTGTAAGAACAAAGTTATAGCTGAACTCAATTTAGTGTGTGTTAAGTTCAAATAAATTTAAATACTATGCAGTTCAATTTTGGACTGTTTGTTCATTATTTCTTAACATCTTTTATTTTTCTGTGGACAATTCTATCCCTTCCTTTTTAGGAAATACCTAAAAGACATCATTTCAACTATATTTTCTAGCTCCCTTAAAATATCATGCACTCCTTATGGTGTTAAACTAGTGGTTTTTGCATGAATCTGGTTCTGAAAAAATGTCTGCCTTCATGAGGGCTTTTTTGAGGGTAGGAATTTTCTCTACAAAGCAAGTTTATGCTTTTGCTGTTGCAGCACATTGACCTTCTGGTGTGAAACCTGATTTTTACTCTTTCACAGAAGAATTTTTAGAGATCCTGAATGTTTTTGCCCCAGAGTGCCCTTTCAATTTGAATGCACGGTCAGTTCTGAGTTAGGCAAAAAGGAAGCTACTAAGTTTTACCAAGGTTTCTGGCCACACAACTATGTTAGTGCATGCTGCTGGCTTTGTTCAGTAATGTTTAGACAGTATTTGTTTCTACTCGTTGAGTCTAAAGGTAGAATAAATATATTCATTATCCAAGATGTAGTTCTGTCCTACTCCGAATGGGATTCAAAGGATTTTTGGAAAAGTTTATATCTACGTAGCTTCATGAGCAAGAACAATTTGGGTTTAGAGATAAAGTTCCATAGTATTAGTAGGTGAACGGGCTTGAGGTCCTGTCTTCCTCTATCATGCTGGATTAAGTTCCACAATGAAGTTTTGTAGCGTTGGCATCTTCTGCCCCAAGGTACCTGACTAGAAATATCCTTATGAGCTGACATATGGTGTAATAACATAATGATTTATACTAGAGGTCTTCCTACATCATCCCATCCCATAGGATTGTAATTGTATTGCATTATCTTAAATAGCTTATACGGACAAAACCTATGTTAATTGAGACAGGAAGATTATGCAAACCTGCCTTTAGCAGCTCTGCTTACGTGCCTCTTAGCATCAGATGCTGGATTCTAGTGCTTGCCAACTCACCAGGAAAAACAGCTCTGCCAAGGTTGAGTATAGGCTATGGCTATTGGGAGGGCTGCTTACCCCACATGCAGTGAATGACTCTGGTTACTTCATGGGCAGCTTGGAATATCGCTTTCCTGGGATGTAGGGTGCAGGTACTGCAGCAGTGATAGCTGCTTGTTTTCCTTCTTTGACCCTTTTCTTTATCAGATTGAAGAGTAGTTAGACTGGAGGCTAGTGTGTAAAGCAAAGCATTGCTTTGCTTTATACGTCTCCTATACATACAGTGTCAGATTTTTTTGGGTGGTCCTTTGGGGACCCAGGAATTGGACTTGATGATCATTGTGGGTCCCTTCCAGCTTGGATATTCTATGAAAGAATAACATTTTTTGTGTGTGTGTGTGGTAAAACTGCGTAGCTACTTATTGTTTTGCAGTTGTGTCCCTCCAGTTTCAATTCCCTCTCAAACTGTTTTTGGGGAGGGGATAAACTGATTCTAGCAGATGTCTTCTGTCACTGGGGCAGGGGGGCTAGCCTGTGCCTTGGGCAGGGAGAGGTAACAGTAATTCACTGGCCCAAGTGCTTCACAGCTGGCTGTCTGGAAAGTTTTCTCAGAAATGCCCTGGTTTAATGGACACTGATTTTACAAGCTCCTCAGACAGCCTGCACACAGACTGTAGTCACAGAACCTTCATCTGTTTTGCGCACTTCTGTGGTATGAAAACATACTCCCTTCTTCTGTGTACCCAATCGCTTCTACAAGGCAGCTTCTCAAATGCTTTGTTTCTGATCACTTCTGACCTTGGATCCTGTTAGTTTCTTGTTCCTTCCTACTTTAGAGCCTCTTACTTCTTCTAGTCTTTTGTAGAAGCGTCTTAGCTGTCTGCAATACTAGATCTATTGGGTGATAAGTACAATAGATGGGTGAGGATCTACCTATTTGATAGGCCTTACATCAGGGTTTATTTTTTAACAATGAGTTGTGGTTACTAAACTATTTAGTCAGTGCCTCATTCTCCAACCTACAATGAACTCCACTTCCCTGACTTCAGATTTGCTTCTCGATTACATGCTTTGTGCTCTCTGAGCCCGTAGTTGACCATGTAAACTTCAGTCCTTCCAGTACTATCTTCTGGATATTTTGAAGTCCAAGAGATGGTGGCTTCAGCATTAAGATGGTTATGTTATCTGATGATGTAAGTTCTTGAGGCATGGTAATCTTGCGTGGGCAGTTTGGATGTAGGAAGGCTAGGAAAAGAACCAGCATGGTGACAGTAGCACGAACTGAATGATTTGGGATTCTTGGGATTAATCCCTGGGATTATTCTTGGGATTAATCTCTGCAGGCTTCATCTGTGCCCATAGCCAGACTGAAGACACATGGTGAAGAAACTTGAGTCTGCTTGAGAGACATGACTTGAATCTCAGTGTGATCTACCTATGGACTAGATATATGTTCAATTTCATAAACCATTCCAAATTGGCAATTGAACTAAAAAAGAGCTTCCACCCCTCCCAAATTCCATTCTCTTGTGCACTCGTGCTTCGTTGTGGACACGGGTGTGAACACCTAAGTCACTAGCTGAGGCAACGCTGTGTTCAATTTTGAACAGTAATTGAGAGAACACTTCCCCTACCGTAATCGCTGCATGAAATGAAATGAAATAATTTCTGGGCCTGCTGGCAATCTTTTGGTAATCCTAATCCATGGTTTAATCAAGGAAAGGCACTTGTGGAGTGGCATAGAGGTTTTGAATGTCAGTAACTGCAGGATAATCACGTGACCTTTATCCACTAGGTGCCTTGGTTACTAGCCTGAACAGAATAACTATGGCATATTAAACTGCAGGTGTGGCACCAGGTCAGAGCTACTCCAGCAATATTGTTTGCTAGTGCCTTACTCTTAGAAATACTTGACATGCCTGTCAAGACCTGCTTCATCTTCAGGCAGGACAACAAGTAAGATTCAAGACAGATTTATGTACTGTGGAATAGTCCAGGATGCTTTGGCCTCCGGAGCAGGAACTTGTTCTGAGTGGAACATCTTTCTGCTTGAATGCTTTGTTATCTTTGTGTAGATATTGCTTTCATGCAAGATCCACCCTTGTTTGCAAGTATGGTAGTATATTTCCTGGGGCTGAGAAAAAGGGCAATCTTCATTAACCATCTTAAAGCTAAAATCTACATTTAGGAGACCTGCCTATTATGGCCCTCCTGCTGCTGTGGGACAGCTCTTAATGGCAAGATCTGTAGCTGGGAGGAAGATTAGTGTTTGGTGAGGGGAAGTTCAGGAGCCATGCAGACCTGGAAAAAGTAGAGTAAGGAGAAATGAGAGAGAAGGCTGTTGGGAAGACCTTGAGTCTCTACTCTGAACATGTGTAAAGAATGGTACTGTGTGCTTAGATTGTCTCTAGAAATACAACACCTACGCTAAGGTGGAGAGACAAATTTGCTCACAAAAGTGGCCTTTTAAGCTAAAGGTGCTTGATGAAGAGCCTTGTTGTGGCTGGTCAAGGTTTTGTGCAACAGCTGGATTTTAAGTCTGCCTGTAATCTGTTGCCAACTGTAGATTAAACTTTGTACTGCATGCTAAACAAGACGCTGGGACTGACTTAATGTTCTCTGTGGCACAAAGAAAAGATGTCACTGTCCAGCCGAGAGAGTAAACTTTGGTATTTAAGTATAGTGGTCTGTGTTAAACAGTACTCTCTGTATTCTCCTGTTCTGTGTGCCAGCTCTTTTCCAGCCCTAGCTATGGCCAATAGCTGTTTGTTTTTTGGAACATCTCACAGTTCATCAGGGCTCTAAATGCTGTACACCCCCAAACAAAATTGAGCTGCTAACTGCTAGCCAGACTCCTTGCAGATGTAGAAAGCTGCTGCTTCTTCATGCATGTGGTGTGTTTTGTTTTGTTTTCCCAAAGGGAACTAAATATACTGTTAAAGCAGAGGTGGGGAGGACTGTCTTTTTTTCCTTCTCCCCACTCGACAGAGGCTATCATCATGTGTCTTTACTTTCAGGATGAAGGCTAAATGGGCCAGATTTATGCTCAGGCTAAGAAGCCACAACATGCCTTGCTTTTTACAAGCTCGCATAATTCCTAGAGCAGGAATTGCACTGCATTTTGCTTTGATTCAATAGCAATCTGGGGGTGTGATGATGTGTGCTGTGCTCTTCTCGCCCCGTCCGGGCCATTGTTATCACCGCTATTGCTCTGCTGTGGAATAAAAGCCCCTTTGTGCGGGGCCGCAGTGTGATGCCATTCAGTTCCTTGCTGGCAGTTCAGCTTGTTGAATTCCCAGGCTTAAGCTGCTGACAAATGAAAATGAGGCAAGCAGACACATGCAGCAGTGGAGGGCGAGCCTCCATCCCATTCAAATGTTAATGTTACCGAGAACAGAGCTTTCCTTAGGCTCTAGGACAGCCCTTCTTCCTCTCCTACCATGTGCTTTCAATACATACAGCAAACTCTAATGCTATTCTGAAAGCCTCCTTAGCTGTGGGCATCCTGCTATGTGATATGTGTAAGTGAAGGCCCACAGATCCCTGTGTTTACTCTGGGCTTAATGCCAGTTCTCCATATTCAAGCAAGGACAGGCTGAATAATTTCATGGACTTCAATGGAATGATGTATATACACTACATGGCCTTGTGTAGGTTTTGTATGTGCTACTAATAGCATGCCTCTGCTGAAAACTCCCCCCCCCCTTTTTTTTTGTGCCCTACTGCTGCTTTTGTAAAGCCAGAAGAAATGTCTGATCCAAGCCCTTAGTAATCTAACTAGTAATGTGTTTGCAGGGAACCTATGTCCTTAATGTTGTATATCAACAAATCTGGAGACCACATTAGAAGGAAATACAGTGCATCCTTAGGAATCAGAATCAGTGTGGAAGCAACTTAAAAGAAAGTAGAGGGTTAGGGAGAGATCATATAAAACATGGGACAAGGCAGTGCTAAATCTACCTCAGCTATTTGTCAAGTCCTTGCGCCCTGAAGGAAGGAAGCTGTGAGGGAGCACAAGGGGTGGGAGCTGTGTTAAAAGCAGTTCTCCAGGTACAGTGTAGACCTAAAGACAAGTGTCTTCTCCTTCCTCTGTTGTCTAGTATTGGAGGTTACAGGTAAGTGCCTCATTCACAGGTATAAGAACAACTCGGGGGGGGGAGGTCAGGACGGATGTAGACGAACTTCAGTTTCTAGATTTAGAATTATAGAATATCCCAAGTCGGAAGGGACCCACAAGGATCATTGAGTCCAACTCCTGGCACCACACAGGTCTGCCCAAAAATTCAGACCATGTGACTAAGTGCACAGTCCAAACGCTTCTTAAACTCTGACAGGCTTGGTACAGTGACTGTGTCCCTGGGGAGCCTGTTCCATTGCGCTACAACCCTCTTGGTGAAGAACCTCTTCCTGATATCCAGCCTGAACCTCCCCTGACTTGCTGAACCCCATGGCAGGCGGGTCCCAGACTTGCCAGAGTACAAAGCGGTGGCCTCATGCTAGTGAGCAGGCTCGGCAAAGAAACTTCCCCCCTCCTTTATACTAGCATAATACTGCAGTAGTCTTGCCCCCCCATGAGGCTTTTGTCTCCTGTTACAGTATGTCTGTAAAACACTTTTAATTCTTATTTATGCACCCCTTACGGTGGGCTAGAGGCATGACTAAGGAGAGAGCTCCTGTATCGGTGTAGTTAATTCCTGTAGAAGCTCTTAAAGTTATTACACCTGTCAGATTTGTATAGCTAAAATGCAATGCAACAGATTGGCTTATAAGTGGCTAAACAATACTCTGTCCCAGCTGCTGTTTTTACATAGCAACAAACCTTAAAGATAGGAGGGAGAGGGATGAATGTATTTGCCACGTGGGCCTCCTCTGTTGCCCTGTCATCTATGTTTGTGAAAAGTAGCAGGGGTGTCAGAATGCTATGGCCCTGGTCGTCTCTGTGCTTGTGTGTTCTTACCTCTGACAGGTTCTCCACCACCAGTGAGATCAGCCTGTCTGGCTGGGATTCCTGATAATTATCTTTCTTCCAGGTCGTCAAGACAATTGGTCTAAGAGAGGTCTGGTTTTTTGGACTCCAGTATCAGGACACAAAAGGATTCTCAACATGGCTGAAATTAAATAAAAAGGTATGTTTGCTTCAACCTCTCATTTATCCTTGGTTCCCTTTTGTTGAAGATTCAGTCTCTGTACTTTGATCAGGGATCTGTTCTTCTCTAAACACCTGAAATTACAGCAAGTTGGTACCACCTTCCTTCAGTCCATCTTCCCCACCCTGGAAGATCTGTTACCCACCCCAATAACTGTTAATATGATGCTCATGTGAATACTTGCCCATTCACTACTGTGTTGGAAAGGAGACATTTTTTCAAATGCATGCTTGTCGTCTTTTCCTGTCCATAAACCTGATCATCTTCACTTGGTATGTGGGCTATAAAATAGAATAACTTTGTTGCTCCAGGTAACAGCACAGGATGTACGCAAAGAAAGCCCTCTGCTTTTCAAATTCCGAGCCAAGTTCTACCCAGAGGATGTGGCAGAAGAGCTGATCCAGGACATCACACAGCGCCTATTCTTCCTCCAAGTAAAGGAAGCAATTCTGAACGATGACATTTATTGTCCTCCAGAAACAGCTGTCCTGCTGGCTTCCTATGCTGTCCAGTCAAAATATGGAGACTTCAACAAAGAGGTGCATAAGTCTGGCTACCTTGCTAGTGACAAACTGCTTCCACAGAGGTGAGTGAACTTAGTCAGTCTTAGTTCTTCTTTGCCTTAAAAGGTTTGCAGTTTTTTGGGGTCTTGACTGCACTTTTCAGAATAAAATAGTCTGGTGCACCTCTGAGGATGAGGATTGGTATTTATTTCTTTAAGAGCTTTAATCTTAAAGGTCCTGTTGCTACTGAAGAAACTCTGATTGGAAGTAGTGGGAGAAGCTTCAAAACAAACAAACAAAAATATTATGGTACAAGGTGAACATAGCTTGTCATTTGTCAGAAGTCTGGAACACTGACTAGTGTGTCTCTACCTAGCCTTATTATAGAACTCTATTTCTTGGAACATTTTTGTGGGGAAACTGTGATGCCCATGGAGTATTTAATAATGTGTTGTTCTGGAGTGATGCAACTGTGTGAGCATAAATGCAGTGGCTGGTCTAAATCATCCAATGTGTTCTTTGTAGAGTTCTGGAGCAGCATAAGCTTAACAAAGACCAGTGGGAGGAGAGGATCCAGGTGTGGCACGAGGAACATCGAGGAATGATTAGGTAACTGATGCATGTGGAACTGCTGTATTTAAGGTATTGTGATATATGCTAGTGTGTAAAGTATGAAGTCGTATAAAAATCTGTGGCTTACTCCAGGATGAGTTAGCGTTCTTCAGGTTATTCTGCTGGGAGTAACTAGGCCCAGCTGGTTGTCCTTAGTGTAGAAAACAACAACAACAAAACAAAACAAAAAACAAACAAAAAAAAAAACAAACCACAAAACTGAGCTTGCAGAGCTTGTTTGCTATTATCTTCAAGCATGGTTCTTGGAATCTTTGCCAGCTTATCGCTGCTCTAGCCATGTAGGAAGACAGCGCCTTCTTGATCTAATGTTTTATTGACTCAAAAGGAATATCTGCTTTCTTTTTGCATGCTGCAGAGAAGATGCAGTCTTGGAGTACCTGAAAATTGCACAGGATCTGGAAATGTATGGTGTGAACTACTTCAGCATTAAGAACAAAAAGGGCTCTGAACTCTGGCTAGGTGTAGATGCTCTTGGACTCAACATTTATGAGCAGAATGACAGGTAATTAACTCCCCCCCCCCCCCCGCCCCCAATCACTGCCTTCAACTCCTTTCTAGTAAAAGTAGTCTTTTCTGGGATTCTAGTCTTATACTAAACTCTACTACTTCTGTATCATTCTTGGCTGTATTTTTGATGCTGCCAGAATGCTCCGTAAAACATGCTGCTTTGGACCAGAAAACATAATACATTGTCAAATGTTATCAAGCTGGTTTTACTTCCATCCTTAGTCTTCATGATGCAGGTGAATTCTTCAGTTATGTTTTCCATAAATAAATATATGTAAAACTACTCCCTGTGTTTGTAGTTCATTTAAATGATTCTAATTTTGTATGCTTATTCCAGTCAACCTGGAAAAATACTGAAATATGAGGGCAGGTTTGGCAGAATTTTAAGCTTTTTATTGTAGGTCAAGAATTTGGAATGACTTGGGACTTTCATCTCCTTTGCTTTCTATTTCTGCAGGCTAACACCGAAAATTGGATTCCCTTGGAGCGAGATCAGAAACATCTCATTCAATGACAAGAAGTTTGTTATCAAGCCTATTGACAAGAAAGCACCGGTAAGAAGCAGCATTCAAATTAAAGTTTTTAAACTTTCAGTTTCTTCTTAGCTGAATGATCAGTTGATTGTTAGTTTTTTGTTTTTTCTTGTTGTGTGTTTTTTTATTTTATTGTACATTATCTTTTTATCAATAATGTCAACATTGACTTAAGCAGTGCTCTACTACCTGATATGTTTGGGGCAGTATGCCCAGAATGGATCTAATAACAGTAAAGGGATAGATGGAGCTTGGTTCTGGCCAGGAGGGGAGAAATTTGTTCATTGTAACCTTACTCTGTTTAAAGTCAGTGGGAAAGCCAGGCTTTCTGCTTAGGGTTTCTGTTTCTCCTAAGACCATACCAATTTTCTGATACAATTACTGGTCTGAGCTACCCATGTTAACCTTGAAAGCTTCTGTTGGATCTTGTTGGCTTTAGTAGAGTGGAATGTCTTTCACAGTTTTCCACCTTATTTGAAGCTGAAGATTCAGGTTGTTTTGTAGGGTACACTGGGAGCATTTTTTCTTACAAATTTTTAATGGACATAATTCAGCTTGGTTTCATTTATAGGGCTTATTAATTTCCTGTGTGAGCTGATACCTTCTGTTTTTAACAGAACAAAATTATTTATCTGCAGGGCATAACGTTTAACACCCTTTCTGACAGACAAAGCATTATACTTGTTGTGGATGGCCAGACTATTATATTAAAGAGCTAAGTGGGAAGAAAGATGGGAGAAGGTATAGTCTCAATATGCGTGGTGAACTAACTCCCGATTTGTGTTTGCAATGAAGCAATGGAGCAAGTCACTCTGCACTCTGTGTACTAGAAATGCTTTACAGTGAAACTGAGCACACTGTAACAAGGACTTGGGCACTTCTGCCCTGTGTTTATCAGGTTGAAATTTGCTCCTGAAAGAGCGAACTTAGATGCTGAGCAGAAAAGCTGGCTAGCAGTTCTAGAAAGCTTAGGGTCTTGGAGCGTATTGCATATTCAGGGAGTTATTATGCGAAAGGAACAAGTCTAATGCTGCCTTTTCCTTGTCCCAAGGACTTCGTATTCTACGCCCCTCGGTTACGGATTAACAAACGAATCTTGGCACTTTGCATGGGGAACCATGAGCTCTACATGCGCAGACGTAAACCAGATACCATTGAGGTGCAGCAGATGAAAGCACAGGCTCGGGAAGAGAAGCATCAGAAACAGATGGAGAGGTTGGTGTAGGATTCTGAGTAACCTGGACTTGGTTGGTCACAGCATGATAGCACCATGTGCTAGATAAATTGCTGGCAGCACACTAATCTGCTTGAGCCAAAAACAGGGCAAATTTCTTTCTGCTTCAGTAGATTTAATGGGAGGATGGAAATAGCATTCATCACAAGTATGACCCACTGCCACTTTCTTGGAGTTAAAAATGTGTCTGACTATATGAAAGGACTAATCTGGATCTTGATATAAGGAGCTTTCCCTTAGTATCATTGCTATTGTGAACTTCCCACTGAGGTGAATGCTGGCACAGCTTTTTGTTTCTTTGCTTCAGTTTAAAGGGATACAGCTGGAGTAAAGCTCATCAGCTGAGTGATCTAGTGCACATCTCTTGTGTGCTTATAGCTTCACTAGGAAGCACTCCAGACTGGATATCTGTTAATTGTAAATTGCATCATGATTTTTCCCATCGTCAGAGCCCTCCTGGAGAATGAGAAGAAGAAGAGGGAGTTGGCAGAAAAGGAGAAGGAGAAGATTGAACGTGAAAAGGAGGAGCTAATGGAGAGACTCAAGCAAATTGAGGAGCAAACCAAGAAAGCCCAGCAAGGTAAGATGAAATGCTCCAGTATTCCATTTAGATGCACAATCTGAGTGAGAAGGTTTCAAGGAGTAAAACTAGAAGCATCTCTGAGCCATTCAGACTCTGGTATTGTGCCCAAATTGGTGTGGTAGGGCCCAAATTTAGCCTTCTGAAGCTGAATATAACTTCTCCAACTGCACCTACTAAAGTATGGCTTGCATTAAAGAGGTGGGTGGCAGCTAAGTTGCCTCTCTGGCAGCCAAACTATGTTGCAGTTGTTCAAATAATGGCTGGAAGCTTTATCTCAGCACACCTGTAGAGGAAGGAGTAAGAAAGTGTAGCAGGGGTCCCACCAGCCAGTGCTCTGATTCTTACAGTCTAGTTGCATAGTAATGTTGGCCAAGCAGTGTTGCCCAATCAAAGTGCTGTATGCTTCTCTGTCTTTAAGGACATCATTTTGGGATAGGTACTTCCCTACAAATCAATGAGGTAAGTAATCTGCTGGTTTGGAACAGGCCTGACTCTTGGTCTTCCAGCTTCCATTTACAATGTGAAGGAGAAGAAAGGGGACAGTTTCTTGCATCTTTCTTGTCTCTCTGAAGGAAAGGTCTCATTCAGGAGGTAGAGATAGGAACACTTTCCTCTTCTACTGCCATTCTTTACTTGATCTCTCTTGAATGTACTATGCTACTCTTTCAGAACTGGAAGAACAGACTCGCAGAGCCATGGAGCTGGAACAGGAAAGAAAACGAGCTCAAGAGGAAGCAGAAAAACTGGCTAAAGAACGTAGAGAAGCAGAAGAGGCAAAGGAGGCCCTACTGAAAGCATCCCATGATCAACAAAAGACCCAGGAACAGCTGGTAAGTGGGTGAGCTGAAAATTGAGTAGGGCAAATAGTGACAATGTAGGGGTCTAAACTCATAGAACAAACCAGGCTACGAACATAGTAAGGAAGAATAGTATGGTTCATTAATTTTTATCCTCAAGTAGATGAGCTTATATCTGAATACAGGTGTTTGTATCTTTTTGTACAGTAGGTTTGGATTGTTGTGCTTTTTGCTTTCAACAGTATGTGATGCTGAGAACAGCATGTAGAACTCACTAATTGCTCTCCCTGGCTTGGATTCAAAGAAGCGAGTTCTCCAGTTCTGTTTGGAGGAAAAAACAAACACAACAAAACCCAAAACTTTAACTTCCTTTTCCCTTTAATTCTGTAGTTATCAGTGGGACTGAAGTATACAGAAAGATATTCTCCTTACCAAAACGATATTAGAGAGATACTGTTTTTTAATGCTTCATTTAGCAAGTATATGTGTTTTGTCCCCACTTAAAGTCTTTCCTTTGCAGGCTGCTGAGATGGCAGAACTCACAGCTAGGATCACACAGCTGGAGCTGGCCAGGCAGAAGAAAGAGAGTGAGGCCCAGGAGTGGCAACAGAAGGTAAAGCAGAATCTGAACAAACAGCAGTACTTTTTGTGGAGTTAATCTTTGTTTTGTTTTGTGACCTAAACTACTGCACTAGGTACCATACTAGACTGATTGTCTGCAAGCTTCAGGCTGTTGTGGATATCTAGCTTTGCTTTTTTAGGTAGATTGAGTGCCCCATATCTAGAAACAATTTGACTGATTAGACCTATAGCTAATTTTCCATGAGTTACAAGCATTTCTCAAATCTCTGATGTGCTAGTCAGCAGAAAATTTTGCAAGTGATTGTGTCTGGGTAGCTTTGGAACGTACCATTTCAGTGTGCAAGAACTACAAGGTTTGATATAATAAGCACTAAGTAGTGCTTCTGTGAACTTGTGTGAGAAGTCCCTCATGCTCAGGATTGCATTCACTAACTCACTGTGGCATGTCTTACTGCAGGCACAAATGGTGCAGGAGGACCTAGAAAAGACCAAAGAGGAATTGAAGACTGCTATGAGCACCCCTCATGTCACCGAACCCATGCAGTCTGAGAATGAGCATGATGATGAACAGGATGAGAATGCAGCAGAAGCAAGTGCTGAGCTACGATCAGAGGCCACCATCAAGGACCGCAGTGAGGAGCAGCGTACCACTGAAGCAGAGAAGAATGAACGGGTCCAGAAACACTTGAAGGTAAGAAGCTGGCAGGATAGAGAGTGTGTGCCTGGGTGTTGCTTCTGTTCTTGACATTAATACAGCTGGAAGGTTTTACTGATATTCCTCAAAAAGAAAGGAAAAAAAAAAAGGAGGGGGTGAGAGGTGGTTGAAGTAAGGTGATTTTTATCTTATCAGATAGCTGCTTACCTTACCGTGGGGAGAGGGGCATAGCTTGTTTCCTGACACTTGACGTCCATTTCATTGGAAACAGCAAAGTGTTTTCAAACAGTGCCAAGAAGCAGCATCTGTTGGATGTATTGTGCTTGTGTAAGTTTTGCCAGCCATCTGACAGCTGTTCATAGCCCTGGCTGCAATGTGTCAGAGGACTTGGTCAAGTTCTTATCATGAAGCAGGCTATAACTGTCTTTCTTGTCTGAATGGGCTTCACTGCAAAATCCTGAGAACAGTCCGCTAGGGCTCAGCATGGGGGAAGCAATGCTGCACCTCCTTCATGTAAGGAATGGGAATGCCGGTGTTCCAGTGTTGATGCTTACAAAGTGTTTTTGTTAGTTTTCGTCTTTTTTTTTCCCACGCTGCCTGCTAGCTGCCTGGCTTGCAGCAGACTTTGTTCTGTATCATGCTGTGATGGTTATGCACAGGCAGAGTGACAGAGATATGCCCTTTTTCATCTACAGCAAGTTTCTTCTGTGCTAGAAGATTGTAACTGCTTCGTTTCTGCAAAATGCTCCTGAAGTCTTTAGGGATTTCTCCACTGGACTTTCTCATTCTTCTTCTGAAATAAACTGATGACTGTTTTTGTTACTGTGCTAGACAAAGATAAGTAAGGTGGAAGTGCCTGAAATTTTCTACCTTCAAATGTTAGGGAAAAATATTAATAACTTTCACAGTAATGTTTGGGTTGGAAGGGACCTCTTGAGATCCTCTAGTCCCACTGCCTTGCTTAAGCAGGGTCAGCTAGACAAGGTTGCCCAGGACTGTATGCAGTTGGGCTTATCTGTTTCCTGTTTAGAAGGATCAGCAAGGAAGCTCCTTGTCTAGCTTTGAGTCTCTGGCATGGCTAACCCATTGCTGTCTGTTTCCTTTTCTACAAAGGCTCTTCCTCAGAGCTGGCAAATGCTCGGGATGAAACCAAGAAGACAGCTAATGATATGATCCACGCTGAGAACATGCGGCTGGGCCGAGACAAGTACAAGACCCTTCGTCAGATTCGGCAGGGCAACACCAAGCAGCGCATTGATGAGTTTGAGTCCATGTAAACTCTCCTCTGCACCTGCTGCCCTGCACTCTCTTCTCCCCTTTCCCATCCTCTCCCATCACTCACTCGTAATTGTGCTGCGCTGGAACCACTACAGAAGAGTGACCATGGTCTTATTATAGAGTTTTGGGCAAATGCTGGAGTTCAGCGACAGAAGAAGAACAACATTTAACACCTTCCTGGGGCCGCTTGGGAAAGCAACTTGTATTGGGGCAAATCCGAAATTCTTTGGCTTTGGGTAAAGTCTTACTGCATTTAGTTTTGTATTGCTTACTGAAATGGCTGTGTTGCTGTCCTCTCCCATTGGGTAGGGAGGCCAGCAGATACTTTCACTGAATTACATAAAGTGCTAACAGTTTGACATTCCTACTAACTTGCACAAGCTTCATGATTAAGCTTAGAGGCCATTTCTGACTTCATTAAGGATCTAAATCATGTAGTCGAGAAGGAGAGGCTGGAGTGTGGCAAGAAGGGTTGGAGGTAGAATATGGACTTTCTTTATAAAAGACCAAAGCTTTTGTCCTTTAAATTTAAACAGACCAAACAGAATCTGTGGTGTTCCTGCTGTTACTTTTTATTTAATGATGAAACTTGGAATTTCCTAGTTACATGGAGGCCTTCGGAGTATTTCCACTAATGAGGGGTATATCAGAGCCTTGAATTCCCTGTTTTACAGAAGTTTTCCTCTGGGTAGATGGCTTTGTTCACTGTCATTTGTCTGACTTGAATGTAACTAGTGAGGCAGAGATAGCTAAAGAACGCTGCCTTCCGTTACTGGGTCACCACTGAAAATGAAAAGAGGTAAGCAGAAATGTAAACGACTACAAAGTCCTGTAACTATATTTTCTCTTGCTGAACCAGTTCATTTCAGTCATGTGAATGGGATTTCAGTTTTTTCTATGAAGCCTTTTTAGCACATAGTTGTCAGTGCCTTATGATGGTGTATAGATCTACTGTAGCTCAGGTGTCTTTGGTTTAAACTAGATACAATCATAAAGTGATTAGCAGCTGGGGACCAAAAACTACTTTTGTATCTGGGTCATGTAGAAACAAGACTGTAGCTGTCTTCCTGGCTACCAGCAGCATTTGATGGGAGAGGGTCATGAAATATTTGTCCAATTGTTGCCTTAATCTTCAATAGTGTTTTGCCAGATCCCTGGCTCAAATGGTTTTCCTTCTCCAGAAGGATGCTTTGCCCCTGTTATAGCTTTGAACACAGAATCTGTCTCTTAGAAACAGGACACTAGTGGTTGTGGGGAGACTGGTCCTGGGAACCATTTGTATCCATCATTCTAATGCCCATCACCTCCGGTCTTCCAAGCTATCTATTCCTACCCATGCTTCTGCCCCACCCCCACACCCCCATTTCTGGGGAGGAAAACAGCCATGTATGCTCAGGGTTGAATTGGATTTTGCCTTGATCCTTCATGGAAGGAAACCGTAACCTTTAGAAGAGGCCTCTTAAAATGGATTCCATCTACAATGGAGTCCTCCTTTGCTTTACCCTCCTTGGATTAGCCTGTCCCTATAGGAAGTCATTGGGCTAGCCTGTGACTTATTTTCTTGCCTAACATGATCCTAAATCTTGTGACTTTCTCATTTTTGTGGATGCCCCCATTGTCTGTATGGTGTCACTGTTCATGGTGATGGAAAGAAAGTATCTGAACGCTGAAGCATTTTCACCTCCCTGAAATATAGTAAAGGACAAAGGGGGGAGTGTGCCAAAAAGAAATGTCCATGTCAGTGTTAACAAACTGCAGTATTTCCCCAAGAATTCCTTGGGCTGCTAGAAACAACCTCACCAATGCTGCTTTTTTTGGAATCAACACAAGTCTGTGGAAATCCACACACCAACCAACCAAACTACTGTTGGGAGCATAACTTAGCGTGTTACTTCTGAACATCCAGATTAGTCATGTGAGAGCCCCCTTCTCTCCCCTGAATACAACATGCTTTTGGGCAGGGGAAACAGGAAGTTTTGGTTGGCCAAAAACACATGCTCCAGTCCTTTGAAAGCCACAAATGAAAGATTGCAGTTAAACTTGTCAGAACTGATTTGTGTATTTCTGTGCTGAAGGGTTATTGGCACTGACTCTGCATGAGTCTCATTACTGGCAGGGCAGACAACCATTACACTTCTGTTCTGGTGCTTTAAAGCTGGTTCTCAGCACTTCTGTTCTGTCTGTAGCAACTATTGGTGCATTTGCAGGGAAAAAAGCCCTTATTACATTTAAACAATTTCCTAACAAGCTGATACACAGTGCCTGAAATGTGTTCAAATAATGAACTAGTAAGCCTTACTGCTTTGAGTCACACAACGCTGCTGAGCTCATGTTATGATGCTGGCATGACTTCTGTTTATAGGGTTTTGATTTTTTTTGTTAAATGTCGTTCTACTTCCAAAAGATCCAGTACAGGAATAGAACGGCTTGTGCTAGTGAGTCCACCTAACTCTTTGTAGTTGTTTCAGCCCTCTCTTCTTCTTAACCAGTATTATATTCCAGTGGTATCTAATGATATTTGATTTCAATACTTCTAGCTATGCACAATTAGAAAATATTAGTCATGGGAGGAGGATACGTTTATGGTCCCCCTTCCCTTGGAAATGTATACTGTATTGTAAAGAAATGATATTTTGCAAGAAAACTAATGTAAGAAGCTTTCAGTATTATGTTGAGATTTGTAGGCACATTTTTTATGTTAGAATACAGTGAATTTTTTTCTTCCTCTCCATGTCCCAGTTTAATTGGTTAACTACTCCTAATTGGGGGGGGGGGGGAAATACCTTATCAAGTGTTTGCCTGGCTTCATCTTTGTTGTTGTTGCTGTAAATTATGGTGTTTTTTTGACCAGTCTTTTATTGGATTATAATAAAATGTCAATTCCTTAGGGTTGTGGAGTAATTAATGGGTCCATGTGGTTATCTGCAATGAGAACCTTGATGTTAAGGCTTTTTTTCCCGTTTGGAGGAGTTGTTAAAAAATCCATACCCTGTTCTTCCTACAGTGCCAATAAAGTTTAGAGAAATTCAGCAGATGGTGTCTGGATGATTGCTTAAGGCTTGCTTTGAGTCTAGCAATGTGTCTCCAAGTTAGAGGTCTGCCATGTGGTCCCTGAGAGGTCAGCCATGATCATATCACTCTCACAAATAGGGATATCTTACTTGCATCCTTCAAAAGTAAGAAACTGCTTGAAGTAATGCCCCTTCTGACCTTCCCAGCCCTCCCAGCTGTCTGACTGGAGCTAGTACTGGAATTCAGATTTCTGTGTGGAGAAATTGAGTGTATATTTGTATCATGTTTAACTTGCAAACTGCCTGTCAAACTGGGGAAGAAGAGCTGCTGCAGTAGTTTTCCACTGGTGAGTGCCTGCTGTGCCTTGACTTATGAGGAATCCAGCACCAGGTGAGCACACAAGAGGGTGGCCAGGCTCGGTGCTGCTGCTGCATGTCCCAGACTTGCTGCTGGGGTCTGTCCAAGACTAGCCTTGTACCAGAGATTTTAGTCTGATTTTTTTCACAGGTATTTTTTCCCATCTTTCATGTTTCATGAGGTCTCAGTACAGGGCCCAGTGATGGAGGAGCAAGGCTACTGCCACCTTTCTGCTAATGAGCTGTGTGATCTTCATTTGTATCTGCTTTCCATGTGGTTGTCAAGAGGGGCTTTTGCAGAAACTGCCTCATACTTGCTGCATTGTAAAGTAAGGCAGAGATTTCGTCAAAATTTGTAAGTGCTCAGAGATCTGCTACTGTGGGAGAAACTTGAGCTTATCTACAAACACAATGTGAAGTGTGGAGCAATGGAGACTTCTGCAATCCACATCAGGCTTGACATGGATCTGTTTTCTGTAGGTGGGTTTCCTCATTCCTTCCAGGATTCCAAAAACCTGAACACCACTGGATTAACTGCACAAATCTACTTGAATACTACTGTACTGCATTATTCAAGGGAATGCACGCTGGCCTGGGGATGCAGTTCTCACAAATGGGATTCTGTCTTTTAATGCGTGTACCTCTAGATGAACAATACCACCTGTGCTCACATTTCTGGAGTTCCTGAAGACTCTGCTTGCAGTCAGATTATTCTTCTGCGTGAATGCCGTGGCTTTCATGGTGTTGCCCTTGCCTGTATTTGGAAACTTAAGATGTTTAGTTAATTCTCCAAAAAAGTATAGTTATACTAATTTGTGCTTGAAGAATTGGAAGTGCAAAGCACTGATGGCTGAAGGCTGCTGTGCAGGACCATATAGTAAAGAAACGCCAGATTGTTCTAATCTGTTGGAAGATATTTTATAGTTTAGAATCAAATCTGTATTTAAACTCTAGTTTACATAGAACAGCAATAGCAAGAAGCTGTCAGTGATAACGTTTCTAATCTAGGCTACACCTACAACTGTTGGGGACACACGCTTTTGTCTGTGGAACAGGGACAGACTGGAAGTGATTTGGTGCGAGATTCTCAGTGAACAGACAAGCAGGATACAGCTCATCTGTAAGAAAAAATGAGTTGGACCTCAATGCATTGAGCATTAAAATGAGGCTGGCTTTAGTCTCGCTGGTCTGCAGCTCTAATTTAAGTGCAGCTTGTGGACAAGCATGCAGGTTCCTACTACAGAGCAATGCCTAAACAACATCTGGTGCTAAGTAATAGCTCTCTTAAAGTTACTAGTAATTTAGGATAGATATTCTCAGATGATAAAATGAAGTTGGTATACAGAAAATAGGAATGACTAAGGTGGAGAAAGGAAAGAGTGTCTCTGAGACTTAAGGGAATATTGGGAACTCCTGGAAGGGGCTGTACCTCCAGCTTCTTTTGCTCTGAATAGATGTTAGTACCATTGATACAGCTTGCTGGTGAGCAGAGCTAGTTGGAAAATTACAAGTTCTCATCATGGTTATTGCCTCTGATTGTGCTCTTTTAAAGCCAGGGTTGCTCTTCCATCAAGACTGACTTAAGGGTCAAGGGATGTGGAATGTACTGCTCTTGAGTGGAGAGGTTACAGCGAAGCTTGTCTATATTCCACATGTAGCAGTACTGCCCTTCCATCCATCTCTGAAGCATCCTTGACTGACAAGGAGAAGCAGCTGTAGTTGCAAATGAAGGCCTTGACTGGGGCACCGTAACTTCTAGTGGCCTTCACCCAGACAGGCAGCAGCTGCTCTGTCAGGGGTGGCTGCTATCAAGGAGCCCTGTTATGAATTTGTCAGCTCATCTCTGATAGCATACCTGTCCTCTTGTTTCCGGTGGTTGAAAATTTGTCCCTTGCTCCTTTTCTTTATAGCAATACTAAAGAGGTTGCTGAACATCTAGAGAGAGGTCAGAGTGGGCAATTGGTTTTCTCATTTGACAGATGTAGAAACTGAGGCACATTGAAAGCCTTCCCACATACCTTTCAGCCTATAACACTCAGTATCTGAGACTTGAAACACTTGATGTAAGCACTTTGCAGGTCTGAGTTCAGCACATCGCTTTTGGGGCAGCCCTCTGTGCCTGGTCCTGTGGGCTTGGAGAAAGCAGGATAAGCACAAGTTGTCCAGTTTGCTTTTATTAGCAGTTTGTTTGGGGACAGAAAATAGTCATTGGTGGGTTTTTGTGGTGATGATGGGGATGAGGATTTTCAGTTTTGTTTAGTGGACTTAGTTCTGTCTGTGTAAGCAGCCTGTATCTATTTCCTTACTGCAGTATTTGTGAGGTGATGGGCTTTGGTAGGAGGTATTCTGGTAGCCTTCATTATTCCTGGTTCTGTGTGTCTGCTGCTCTGCAGTCCCTGAGACTTCACCTGTGGGAGCAGCACAGGCCTGACTCCCTCCCTGACTCTTGGCAGGGACTAATCCAGAGCAGCTCTGTACAACTCTCACAAGAGAATTTCTGTCTCAGGTATCCATTTTATCGATCATCCCTCATTCATGCTTCTTCAGAGGCCAACCAGGAATCTTTGTTCTCCATTTTTCTGTGCCACGTTTTACCTCTCAGATGATGATGCCTTTCTTCCACGGCAGTACAGTTGTGAAGGAACATAGTGGCCCATTTCATGGAACTCAGCTCAGACTTCCAGCTCTGCCTTCACACATGTCCAGACTGCCTGCCTTCCCACAAACCTGGAGGAGAGCATGGATCAGTCCTGCTTGCTCCAAACATGAACGGAGCCACTTCTTTACTGGAGCAGAGTGCTGACCTTCAGCTTTGTCACGATTTATTGAACTGTTTACTCAGGTCTCTCTTTCCTCTAGACATGTTTCCTGTTCCACTGTTGAGCACATTGGAGCGAGTGGGTGCCGATGTGCTGACCTGGATGATGTTTGTACTCCTGCGTGTCTTGCAGCTTGTTCATGGGTAGGGACTAGGTTATTTCTGATGCATGTCTGATTTCTGTCTCTTCCCTCTCCTATCTTTGTAGCTGATCTGCTGCAGGACAGGCTGCTTTTTCTGATTCTTCCTCCCACCTCCCTCAGGAGGGACTTATTCCTCCCTTAATTTACTAGATTTGTCAAATGTTGATTCAAATGGTAGTGGATTCATTCCGACGGAAATGTGGTGCCTTTTTACATTAATAACTACAGGATTAAAGCATGATTTTATTTTCAACCTGGGAGGTCTTTAAAAGACGTTTAGATGTAGAGGCTTAGTGATATGGTTTAGTGGATGACTTGTTAGTGTTAGGTCAGAGGTAGGACTAGATGATCTTGGAGGTCTCTTCCAACCTAGATGATTCTGTGTTTCTGTGAATCTGTGCTTTCAGAGAGGCAGCAGACTAGTAGAGTAATTTTAAACCATCCATCTAGGGTCTCCTGGAAGCCGCAAAGTTAGCAGAAGAGCTCTTTTGGTTAGAGTTGTTTGCACAGAGTGCTTTCTACCTAAGGGAACAGATGCAAGTCTACCTTGTGCTGACTGTGCATACATATTTGCTGAACTGGCCCACAGAAGGATTGAAACAGTGGTCAGAGGAGCTGGGTCTGGTATCCAGGAAGTCTGAGTGCTTCTGGCTCTGGAGGGCTGCAGTACCACTGTATAATGTCCTGCTGGACCAGTCCTGTGCTGATATCAATATGTTTACATCTTATGTAGCAATCGGGGACAAGGGGGATAATGGTGCCTCTTAGCTGTTTTGGCCATTTTTGTGAGAGCCCCTAGACTGGGGAGGAGGGGAAACTGTTCTTTGTGTGGTGCAGAAGAAACTGGGTGATGTATTTCAGGCTAGAAAACCACTTCCTTCCCAGTGTGTGCTAAGACATTACTAAACATGTCAGCACAGCCACTGCATTGATGGCAGTGTGACCTGCTGGCAAGTGAGATGGGACGTGTGTGTGCATGTCTGTGTGTGGTTGCTAGTGGAAGCATGGCTTCTGCCAAATTTCTATGAAATGAAGCTAAAGATTCACTTCGTCTCTGCCTGTCCTGCTCATAAAGTATTGCAAAATTCTTTTTAAAAAAAAAAAAAAAAAAAAAAAAAAAAAGGTTCTGAGTGTTTTTTTTTCAAAACGTGAGATTTATATTTGCTATGTTTTGTGAGATGAATACTTATTTGATTGGGATTTCTGTTTGTGGCCTGGACTAAATGAACAAAGGTTTACTCTGGAAATGCTGAGTTTACTTCTAGGCTTGCTGTTAGATGGAACTGGAGAAAAGGGGGGGAAAGACAGACCTTACTTCTGTTTTTTCTTTGCCCTGTTTCGAAGACCTTAAAATAACATATCAGTCTAGTGCAGGGCATGGTTCTATCCTGCCCTAGTGGTGGTGTTCCTGTTTTCACCAGAGGACAGTTGTCCTCTTCGCTGCTTCTCACTTCCCTACAGGACTGGATGTGTTGATCTCTGACCTAACTTCCCTCTCTGTGCTCTCCTCTGGTGGCATTGACCTCTCACTTGCTGTGTTCAGAGTTCCTGGCAAGGAGAGAAGTCAGTGCCAGGCAAACACATGAATGTCCTTGCTGTGAGAACTGCTGCACATATATCTAGTGTATCTCTTATTTCAAGGTTTGCTAGAGAGATAAGATGCTTTGTGGCTTGTTTGTTTGGATAACTGAGCTGCCTGCTGCATCTCTTCATGGTGCCTGAAAAGTAAAGACAAGACTGGGCAGGGCGTGTGTGTAAGCATTCTACCAAAATATGAGCTGTTAATTTGGTATTAGGGGCAATTAAGGCTCCTGAGATGAGAGTTGTTCTCAAACTCCACAAAAAACAGGAAGTGAACCTGTCTCTACTGTAGCATTTTGGTCCTCAGGGGCAATTTTAATTAGCCTGGGGCAGAGGGTGTAGGCTAAAGTAGTGTCAGTGTTTCTGAAAATAAAGTATTTTCTTCTGAGGAAGTCTCACTTGCATGAAATATCAGTTAGCTTGAAATGAGTGATACTTATCTGTTTCTTTATGGCACTTTTCAACAGGATTTAATGAATGAACAAACAGTGGCTGCTTCTCATGACTGTCCTGCAAAGTAGGTGAATATTCACATTTTACATCTCCTGCAGTATTGGAGAAGGCAATATTACTGGGACATATTTACTGAGCCTGCAGTATTGGGGAAGGCAACGATGTGGCCAGATGGTATCTATGTCAGGAGCAGACTCCATAAGCCTAACTCTCACTCTGTTGCTCTAAGAACTGGTACCCCAACCTGCCTTCACAAGGTGGCATCATCCAGGCATTCAGTGTTCCTGTTAGTCTGCTCTACCAATCCTCAGCTTGCAACCCCTTCTGTCATTAGATATTGCATTGAATATCGCTCCCCAAACTTGTATTTAGATTTAGTTCCTAAAAGGGAAGTCTGTAAGGCAAAACAAGATGAGTCCGGCTTGGGGGCAGGTATGTGGTGACAATACTTATTACCATACTTTTCTCAATACCTGTGCCCTGATACAACTACAAGTGGGCTGGACTGCAGCAAGATCAAAGCATAATCCCACTATCCATCCCTCATTTTTCCTCCCTCCCTTCCTCCACCCCCAGGGAGGCTGTCCTCATGTGTTGTTTTTTTTTCTTCCCCTTCTCAGCCATATTTATAACTCTTAATCTAGCTGGCCTTGCAACAAAAGACAGCCCAGGAGACACGAAGCAAGACCTAAGTAGCATGATAGCTCAAGGCATCTTGGGGTTCATGCGACCCTTGCGCAGTGGACTGAATGTGAGCAAGACTCGCTTTATTTTCCTCTGTGGGGTGACAGAACAGAATCGTGTGCCAGCAAAGCAGGTGTCAAGAAGGGGTTTCAGCTCAACGTGCAAGCTCCAGGGTGCCCCGGGGAGTCAAGGGTGAGTAAAAGGATGAATCATACATCACTGTGTTGGGAAGGGCCTTTTCAAGAGGGAAATGCACTGACCTCTACCTCACCCCACAGAAGGGAGAGGAAAGGCTGGTACAAAACATGACCTGTAAAGGGGTAGTGAATGAGGAAGTGTAGGCTAAGCAGATGCTGATGAGATGAAGATGGTACAGGGAGCTGATGTGAGAGGTGCAGCTCCCCTGCTACTGGAGCCACAGAGGCTACAGCTGGTGGCATAGAGATGACAATATGACACATGAGTCCGTGGACTGCTGGGGTCCAGTCATGAGCCTTTGAGGAATGGGGATGGTGGGCATGGCAGGTCAGTCATCTGGGCAGAAACTGGGATGACTTCTGGGTTACTCTGGGAATTGCAGATTCTCTCAGGTTTCATGTACCTGCTGCTGGAAAGGCGGAGTGGGGAGCTAATGTTTTCTGCAGTCCCAGGGAGCAAAAACACCATCTCTAGGTCATTAGAAGCCCCACTGTAAGCTCTCATGCCTTTCTGGCACATTCCTCCTGAAAAATTATGCTGATGATGCTACTTAAGGGGTTTATGAAGTCTCATTATCAATGGGTTTTCTTTCTAATTTCTTTGTTGCATATGAAGTTATTGTAGGCAGTGTATGGCCTATATGGAGAGTATCTTTTAGGGAAAAAGACTGTCAAGGAGAAGAAACACCATCTTTAAACCCCTTCACTAGCTCCTTTTGTCACAGAAAGTTTAAGATTTTTAAAAGGGGAGTAATCAGTTGGCATGTGCTGAATTGCAGGGCTGAGCTTATGTCTGGATGACATCTTTCCAAAAGCCCTGAACATGTGTGACAGTAATGCCATTGTAAAATAGTTCAGCCTAAACAAAGCAAAAGTCAGTCTCATCAATTTTGAGTTGTTTTCAAATCCTGGTTCAAAATTATTAACAAAATGTGAAAGGATTTTTTTTCTTCATGATTTCTTTATTGGTATTTTTGAAACCAACTTCAAACAAAATCAAATGCTAAATAGAAAACAAAAGATATCTATTTTCTTTCCTGTCTCTCCTGAAACCTTGGCTGCCCAAAGCAGGAGTCCACCAGAGGAGACTTGAGACTGGGGCTAGTTCAGGGGATATGAAGATGGCTAGGCCAGTATGAGTGGATCTACAGGATATAACTGAACAGTAAAAACAGGGACTAATCAGGTTGGGTTTATGCCCCCAACAGAGGCATCTATATTTAGAACACAAGCAACTTAAGTTTCCCCTACAGCCAGCAAATAAAGAGAAGATGCTTACAGGTGCTTTCTATGTAATGGTCTAGGAGTGTTTGTCATCATCCCTACATTGTTCTCTAAAATGGTGAATTGTTACAGCCAGGCTTGTCCAAAGTCATGCAGGGGGCCAATGACAATAGCATCTGTACTTCCTTGTATCTAAGTGAATACCCTGTGTGCTTTCCCAGGCTGCAACTCTGCTGTCTCATGGCTCATTTAACTGGTGGCAACAGCTAAAACTGTTGCAACTGCAGGGAATGAATTCCCCTAACATTTGTGGGAGCCCAAGTGCAGGGATCCTTCTGGCATGGATGTTGGCTCAAGATTCAGGTTGCCTCCAAGATAACATGAATGGGTTTTTCTATCCATAAGTCTCTGTGCGGTTTTGGGGGACTGTTGAATCCAGAAGTCTGTGCTTGCAGGCAGCTGCCTTCTATAATCCTTATGATGAATGTGTCGAGTTGTAGCATTAAGTGAAGTCCTATAACTTTACCATATCTATTGTGTACAAATTATTTCACCCATAGCTGTAAAACGAACATTGAAGGGGAAAACTGGATATTTGCCATTTAAAAGTAAACAGATAAATAAAAATAAATGGATCCAATTCATCAAAATAGAGGAAGGGTGTTTTTGCTTTGTTTTGACAATTGAGAACTAATCTTTAAATTGCTTATTTACAGAGAAATGTTTGTGGGTCTTGTTATGAAGGAGACTGAAATGTCTTGGAGATGTTCTTTGGCTGTTTGCTTTGTGAAATAGGGGGGTCCTGCTTGGTCATGTGACTACAACATGATCTTTTCTTTCTGTGCATGGGAAACTTCCCTCTGCAGCATGGCCTTAGTGCTAACTTCACAGCTGTTTTCATAACCAGGGGACCCTGTCACAGACCAATGGCCCAGGCATTGTTTTCTGACTAAGCTTCTGAAAAACAGGAAGCTGATCTCCTCACATGAAGGTACAGTGGCCCCTGTGTTCCGTTCCTTTTAACTGAATCAAGCCACAGCTGAAAAAGAATCAGAGAAGGCATGAATATTATCTCTTTTCTCCACTTCTAAATTTCGATGAAATAGAGGGACCACCTTTCCAAAGAGAGAATTATTTGAAGTTTTCTACTCCTGTAGGCTTGCTGATACAATCTGTATGTCAACAGTTTAAGTGATGGCATCTTGAGTCACTCAGAGATATCCTGCAATGACTTGTTGGCAGGTAAAGGGGATTAGATCTAGATGGTGACTGTGATTTATGGAAAGGGGGATGAACTGACCTGCAAACTTGAAAGAAAATAGTTCTTCTCCTTTCTCCATTAAATTTTTACAGGATTTCTTTCCTGTGTCCTGTTCAGCTGGATACATCCCCTGTACTCCAACTGTGCTGATTTCCTTTAAGTACAGAAATATGTAAGAATCAAGTTTGAGCAATTTCCTTTGCTCTCTCTTAACTTACACGAGCAGAGATCTCTGCGCATTTAATTTTCATCTGCCTCAGAGCAGAGAGGGATGAGCAGACAGGTTAAGTCCTTCTAGTTGCTGCTGTTGTTGCTACCTCAGACACAGATCCCATTTAACCAATTCTTCCTCCTAATCTCTGTGACTTTCATGAGGATGCTCAGCACAAGGAGTGCAGGTGCTGTCATGCTTCCTTGGCCAGAGGATTTGCTGTAACATGTCTTTTTTGGCAGTGACAGCTTGTATTCATTGCGTACAGCAAATGCATTGCTAAAAATTGGGCCATAATATTAGAAATTCTCAGAGCTCTGAGCCACACTTGCTACATGTTTCAGTAGCCCCAGGGCTTCCAGGAAAGTAATTTTAGCAAGCTTTGCTGAGCATTCCAAGCAACACCTTTATTGGAAAAAGTGGATGTTGCCTCATTCATCCTCTTATAAGTGGGACATCAGGGGATTTTGAACTTGGCCTGTTCTCACTGTGAACCTTCAAGGCTATAGTTCTTTCTTCTGATGTCAGAAATGACAGCAGAAGGCCATGGGGCAGCACTGACACTTCCAGTCCTCAGAAGCATACCAGAGCTGTGCGGGAGAGCTATGGCTCTTTCCAGAGATCTGGGAGACAGGTCTGCATTGCTGGCCTCATGGAAGAATGTGGCCCAGCTTCTGCCACTGGAGAGTGTCCTGGACTTTGAGATGATGGGCACTTGGGCAGTGCCACAATTGAGAGATACTGAACAAAATACGCACTGCTGCTGGGGTGCTGCCCAGTGTCAGCACAGGAGGTAGGGTTTGGGATAACTGGGACCTCCTGCGCCTACATGACCGTTTGGGTACGGGCACTAAGAAAGACTGCTGTTTTGTTGCTTGGTGCTTTCCATGACAAATACAACAGATAGTCTCAGAATACACAGTCTTGTTGAGAAATCCCTGACACTGCTCTTCAGGGTGGCAGCCTCCACACTGGTAGGGAGGGCCTAGTCTGGAGGTGGTGAAGTGGATACTGTTTCCTTCTTGTTTGTAGATACAGTTTCTGCAAGTCAGCACTGAGCGATGCTGATGGCCTTGTCCTTAACACATCACCAGATTAAATTCTGCAGGCTGTCAATACAACTAGTGGTTTCTCACAAACAAGGATTGTGTTAGCTCAGAGGAGGTTATTCAACATGGTTGCTCTGTAAACTGGGGCTGAGCATGTCTCATCACAACAAGGCTCCCTGAGACTGAGTTCGGGGAAGGAGTGGGCACTTCATGAAAGAACAAAGAGCAGAAAAGGAACAGTCAGCAAGTAATCCCATTGGGAAACACCATGTGAATGACAGCGTCCCTTATTTCATTATTAGTACCTGATCCTAAAGACTTTTTTATTACTCCAACCAGGATTACATCCCAGGCTCCAGGAGCTGCAAATGCTTTCCTTGTCTACAAATGCTTCCTCTGCCAGCCAGACCAAGTAGAGGCAGTGCAGAACATCTGCACTTGTTGACTCACAGCCAACGTGTATTTTGAGGGAAGTTTGGTAAAATGGAAAATATTCTGGTCAGCTCATATTTGAACTGTTCTAGTTTGTCCATTTCCACTGGGAACCAACAACCTTAATGTTTTTTAGCACATGTAGCGTAATCCTTCTGGAAACAGTATTTGTACACATATTTCCCTCTGAATGCCATGGCTCTAGTGTTCAGACAAAAGACCTTGGCAGTGGATGTGCAGAAGAAAGTAGGTTCCTCTGATATGTTTTTTCTTTTGCAAATTTTTATTACAGCTCTGCAGACCAGGTGACAGTGCATTTTATAAATCGGGATGGAGAGCGACTTACAACCACAGCCAAAGAAGGGGAGAGTTTGCTAGAAGTGGTAGTCAATCAAAACTTGGCCATTGATGGATTTGGTAGGTGTTGCAGAAGGGTACGTACTCTTAAGAGTTCTGTGTCCGTGCTGTGACCAGTGAATACCTGGGAATAGTACAACTGTACACATGCTACTGTGCTCTGGTGAGAGCATGGAGCACAGGGAGGATGCATATGTTTCCTTTGCTAATTTGGTCATCAGCACTTTTGCTCTTCAGTCAGCTTACTCAAATTACTTAAACTTGGAGCCCTAATTTGTATCCACCCGCTGGCAAGCTTCTCTTCCCCAACAGCTGTTTGCTTGGGCTGGCTTATTGCACTGACGTGGCAGTGTGACTTCAACCCTGTGGCTGCTGGGATTTCAGTGGTACTGTGGTTGGTTGGAATTGAAGTATGAATTTGAAAACTGATGTGATCCTCCCAGAGCAGAGGCAGGCTGAAGTCTGCCTCCATCTATTTTGTCTTCCGGCATCTATTTTGACATGCTCTAGATCTGTTAAAGGACACTTTCTCCCGGTATTTCCAAAGATGATCTCCATTTACCACCTTTTTTTTTTCTGATTTGCTGTTATTCCCCCCACTTCTGCACCAGGTGCATGTGAAGGGACATTAGCCTGCTCCACCTGTCACCTTGTCTTTGAGAAGGATGCCTTTCAAAAGCTGGATGCCATCTCAGATGAAGAGATGGACATGCTGGACTTGGCATATGGACTCACTGAGACGTAAGCATCCCTGCTGATTGCAGTAGATACTCAAACCTCTCAGACAGAATCTCAGCACCTATTTCCAAGGAGACAGGATTTATCCTGTATTGCAGTTATGCCTGCAGAGCTGCTTTCTCCTGGGTCTTTTATCTTTAACAGGAACTTTTATGAAAAGTTAGCCTGGACCACACATTCCAATGTGGGTTGGGAATTTCTTCCCTTACTGTGGGAACTGATGAACCTCACTTAATCTTTTTCTTGCCAGATCTCGCCTCGGTTGCCAGGTGCGCATTAAGAAGTCGATGGATGGTCTGACAGTGCAGGTCCCCATGGAGGTATCAGACATCAGGAGGCAGCTGGAGGTCGGAAAGCAAAGCAAACAGTAACTGGAAACGACTCCTGCCCAACCCACTTCCTTTAGGTGTGGCAGGGCACTTTGCTTTTGGTTAACACTGGTGCTCTTTGGGGCTGGCTTGCAGTAGACAATGGAAGTCTGATTTAGTATGTACAACTGTTCAGCAAATCTCTTCTTTAAATAAAGCTTGATGCTAGGATCTTCCATATGTGTTTTAAATTGTTTGCTTAAATGCTCTGCTGAAGCAACTGGATGAAAACATATGGCAACTTTAAGCATCCTGGTGCAGAGTAGAAAACATTTTTTAAATGCCAGGATCTCTGCAAGTATATTAAATTATTTTGCTTGGGATGGCCTTGTAACTCTGCCTTCTGCTGGAGCTTTCCCTCCTTACGCTCCAGGTTTGAGCTATTGGTTTGCAAGGCAGGATCCACCTGGAAAAGTTCAGTAAAACGAGAACGTAATCTTCTCCTCTCCCACAGCTTTTTAGTCTCTAGCATCAAATGCCAACACTGTGCAACGTGTCTCACAGTGTCAGATTGAATCTGAACGACAGGGGCCGAGGGATGACGACGGTTTAGGGCTTCAACCAGACACCAGGTGGAGCTCTCCCTACATCAGCAGCTCGTCAAACAGCAAGCAGAAGGGAAGAGGACGTGACTTGAACCTGAATTTCCTTGACTTCGCCTTATTTCTATTCTTCCTTCCTCAGTCTCTTACACTGAGTCATGACTAGCTCTGTCTTGGAAGGCTCAGAGCAGTTATCCATGGTTTGATTTCAGCTGCTACCTCCATACCTTTCCCTGGGGCAGAAGTAATGTTGACATGAGTTCTGCCCCGCTAGGTGTGGTCTAGTGTCAGTGTGGGGCTCACAGGTGAAGAGTGACAACCTGTATATCCCCAGGTACAAACTTTGGTTTCCTCTCGGGTCCATCCACTGTGCAAAAATCTGTACAAAATTTTATGCTGGGAGACTAAGACAAGTGTATACAATGGGAGGATTTTTCTGGTGCTGCACACTTGCTTGTGACTTAACATAAGTTGTAAAAGAGGTTAAATGAAAGCAGTGAAACCACCGGTTTCAGTACCGCTTTATGTCTCCCTGATTCTGCCACTATCCCTTTGCAAAGCAGAGATGATTTGTGACTTTGCAGTCCCTCTCATCAGTCATCTCCTGTTTGTAAGCCCGAAGCTGGACCACAGTTTGTGGCTGAAAGACATCACTTCCCTGCACAGAGGCATTGAAGCCATGTGCTGTTGGGAGGGCAAGTGAGGCACTAACTACTGGCTTAAAAGGTCTGAGTGGCTGTCACATTCCTCTTCAGAGCATTGTTGCCCTTCAAAGAAAAGGTTTCTAGGGCAGGCTGCTTTGAAATGCAGGTAGCAAAAATAGCCTGTGCTTCCCTTCTGCAAGTCTAACCCTCAAAGTTGCCACAGGGTAGCAGTGAGTATGCTGCACAAAGGGGCTATCTGCAAAGGATGAGGGTAGAATCCTTTCTGAATTTGTCTCTAGAGACCTGGCTTTCCTGACTCTACTGGGATATCAGAAATGGAATTAAGACAGTTAAAATAAACAACTGTAGTTGCCTCTGGGCACTTCCATCAGTTTCGGTCAGCCTGAGGGATAAGGGAACAAATTATACATGCCAAACAGAAATGAAAAGAGGCTAAAGTGCGTGAGTCATTGTCTCCTCAAGGTAAATGAGCTGGACTTGCCTGGCCTATCAGGGCAGAGTGCTGCAGACACTGTGCTGTAGTCAGTGTCAGGCTCAATGTGCCCTCCCTGACCTGGAAGTATTCACATCCATTTAAACCTCCCCGAAAAAGACCAACATGTACTTCAACCACAGCCTTCTGTGGGCTACTTTGTTAAAACAGCAGTAATGTTATCTACTGCATTCTCCTTGATGCTGTGTGGGTAGCTGTATTCCCCTGGAGGGGAGCTCAAATAATGAGGGCTAGAGAAGCAAGGGAGCTGGGAGAGGGTTCCTTGTGAGCAAGACCCAGTCTCACAGCTCGAGTGGGATGCACGTGCGTGTATCATGGCATGGTTTGGTTCATGGCATGGTTGCAAGCACGCCCACCCAAGCACAGAAGAGAGGGAAAGTAGGAGCAAAGAGGGAACAAAAGGCAATTGTCACATCACAAGCAAACTGTGTCTCGTTTTATTGAAATAGTTGCAACCGTAGCTCTGGAAAAAAAAACTGAATGCCTCTGTAGTGTTTGTGTGTGCGGAAAATGATGGCAGATGGTTTGTACTACAATTAGATATACCATTCATCATATAAGGGCCACCAAGGTGAGCTGGGACAAAGAATGCCACATCTGAGAGTTAAACACTCTGAACATGACAAATCGTTTTCTATACACCTGGTAAAGTAGACTTGGGGCTCCCCCCATCCCTACAGGAATGGGGTGTGAACTTCGAGTGCTGGGCCAGCTCACAGGCACTGACTGTCACTGACACCTGGAAGATACTTACTGGATCATTTTACAAAGGTGATTTCCCCTCTGTGCAAGGACTGAACCGCAGCTGATGCCAAGCAAGCCCAGGCATGGCTATGGCATACACTTGGCAACCTGCATGGGGCACTTACTCCACAAGGATAGCCATTTGATCACTAAGATTCATGTATTTCTCTTGTACTTCACCCATTCACTAGTAACTGAGTAAAAGGGCTGTCTCTCTGAGAGAAACTGCTGTAGAAAACTCTCACATAACTTTCAAATGAAACATTCTGAACATTTTAACCTTTGAGACTTTTCCCATCATTTTCTTAATGCCAGTCAAGCTAATGTGGTGCTCTTAGCTTTTTTTTAGAGTGCAGCTAGCAGCATCAAAATCCTCTGTCGCATCATAGCAAAAGCCATTCTGAGCATTGTCTTGAGTAGAATCATGGGGATGCTCCAGGAGTTTACTGGCTGCATTTCTTTAGTGGTACAACAGGCTTCTTAACACATCCCTGCCTGTGACTTTTCCATATTTAATTCTGCTGGACTGCAGTGGGCTATGCACTTTGATGAGTGGGATCTCATTACTACTCTAACACAGCATCAATGCTGTCAAAGCCTGGACAGTCAGCCTATAGTGTGTCTGTCAGCTTTCTGGCTAGATGGGACTTTGCTGCAGCATCCACTTAACAACATTCCTGACTACTTCCACAGCTCCTTAACTTCATGCTGAAGCCAAATACTGCTTGAGTCCTTCTCAGAATGACTAGGGATTTGATTAGAATTCCCATTCATACTGCCTCTGGAAAGGGCTGTCTGAAACGTCACCATCATTCACAGAAAAATGTCACCTTTTACTGAGACTGAAAGGACCATCTGCTCCCAGAGAATACCATAGAAGACAAATATTCATAGCCCTTCTGCAGTGACAGAACTACTGCCCTTTATAGTAACTGTGGCTCTGTCAAATGCTAGCTTTGGAGGAGCTATGACAAGAGAGAATCAATATAAACTTAGAAAAAAACAAAAACATCTTGGGGTTAAACATCACACATGCCTTGTCAGTGAAAGCTGGGCTTTAGGCTCCATCTGGTGTTTCTGCCTCAAGCAGTAATGAACGCAAATTGTAACCACGGGGGGACAAAAGGAAGATGAGCAGAGAGAGGAAGCAGTGACTTGTGGGATGGGGGTGAAGGGTCTTCTTTTGGATGAATGACCAGCACTAACTGTTCATGTAACAATGAACAGCAAATAGTAGAGAATTTTGTGCAAGCTTAAATTCTTTAAACTAATGCTGATGCAGTATTTGCTGTCCTGGTTCTCCAGTCATCCACACACATTGGTGACTGGAGAAAACAAAGCAGAGTTTCCCTTTCCTGCTTTAAAAAGAAATGGATCAGACTCTGTACATCAGCTAATTCAGGGATGGAGTCTGGTGGCATTCAGACCAATTGACACCTAGTCGGTGAAGTCTCTGAAGTATAAAAAGCATGTAAAGGAAAAACAAGATGCCCTCCCCCCCAGCCCAATCAAAATGAATTGTAAACCCCAACATTATATTACATACACATTAGAGTAACTTTACACTTATTGCCAATGCAGCCCACTAGATTCTTCACACCTTGATCATATCTTACAGAATATTTTCTGCTGCATATACACAAAAAATATTCAGTTCTCCCACAGCCATCTCTCTAGACAAACGTCTCTTCTGCAAATGCAACTGCATCACACTCCTCCGTGGTCACCTCTGCCAGTGGCTGGCTCCTGAGCCACTCCATCCTGCTCCGAAGAAGTTCATTTTCCACTGCTTCTGCCTCAGCCATGGGACAGGTCTTGGTTTCATCGTGTTTGAAATATTCCCTGACAGTGTTTCGAATGGAGGCAGGGAGGATGATACGGATGGTGTGGCTGAATGTGCTGAAGCCCTTACTCTGGGCTGGTGCCTGCACCACTTCCACTGGCTTGCTCTCCAGCTCACTGGGAGTGGAGGCACTTCGGGGACTCTCTTTGTGCTCTGCCTGTAAGGACAGGATTGTTGGTTCATGGTGGTGTCGCCTGGAGGTGGACTGCAGGACAAGGGGGGTATTCTGCCCATAGAAAACTGTCTGGGGGATATGGACTCTCACAGTCTGCAAGCTCTTAGACAGGCTTTGCTCATTGTTGCTACTGGATGAGTCGCTGCTGCTGGTGTTTGCCTTGGAACACTCCTCTTCCTCTTCCACTGGAGACCCCTGACAGCTTTCTTTATTTGGAGCCATGTAAAAAGTTATCTTGGTGCGCTTCAGGCTTTCCTGACTTGGAGGGCAGTCATCAACGCTTTTGATTTCAATGTGCTTCACCGCCTTCTCCCTGTGCTGCTGTTGGCTGATCGGTGGGAATTTCTCACTGGTTGGGCTGCCAGTTGAGGGCTCGGGATTTTGTTTTAGCTCCTTGGCACAATCCTGGCTTCTGAGCACTGGACCAGAGCCCCCTGCACAACTCAGCTGTCTCTCCTCCTTTTCCCAGTCAGTGTTGGTTAGTGGGCTTCCCACTGCAGCTCTGCTGACAGATGCAGAACTTTTCCTCTCCCCCCCAAAATGGCTGCTGTCTACAGTCTTGGATTCATACTCATGGAAACTGTCCAGGTCACACAGATGTAAAGGCACAGGAGAGGTGAAAGACTTGTGCCACTCTTTTGGGGACCTCTTGGCAATCTTGGGAGACACAGCATGAAGTCTGGCAGACGTGCCAAACATGAATGGCAGGGAGGAGACATCTGTAGGACTAACAGCTGATGACTCTGAGCAGTAGGAGAAAGCACTGTCTAAGGAGCTAAGTGAGGAGGCAGATGGGGATGTGGTGGTGGAGGACAGACTAGAGAAGCTGGACCTGTTGGATAGGCTGGATTTCTTCACCCTAGAGCTGGTCTGAGGTGACTGCCACAAATTCTGCCTGACCTTATTACCCCCAGCGCTTAGGCCTTCGTCAATCAACTTCTGGCTCTCCACCTGTAGTTGCTTGAGCCTGTGGATGTAGTCTGTATGGCTGTGCATGATGGTCGCATCACAGCTAGACTGGCGAGCCACGGGCTCATGGCTCTGAGCAGGAAGCTGGGAGCTAAGGCAGACACTGGGCTCTGATGAGCACCGGTCCCTGGCTGGGCTGAGTGAGCGTATTGAGCCAATGGAGCAGAAGGAGCCCTCCTCTTCTAGGAGGTCATAGCTATCCGCACTGGTGTTATTCTGGGCTTTGCTTTGGTAGCAGGCTGTGATCTCACTGAACAAGTCCCAGTCTTCTTGCTCCTCATCGAGTAACAAGCTGCTAGATTGTTCAAAAATGGCATCTGTTTCAGGTACCAGGCAATGCTTTGGTCTTTCTGGGTCACAAGCAGAAAATTCCAGCTCATCGGAGGAATCATCATTCTGAGCCAAGCCTATGCCTAGGGCAGAGAACACAAATTAATCTGCTACCTATGTCTCCCAACTCCATACAGCACCTTACAATCAAGGCAGGGGAAATATTATCATCTGCATTTTGCCGACAGGAAAGCAAAGATGAGCTATTATTTTCCCAGGGACTAGAACAGTACTAGGAACAATACCAAAAATTCTGGGTTGACAACCCAGGATTGTTAACAACTGGATCTTTTTTCATTCAACCTTTTGGTTTAGCTCTACAGAACTAATCTGGAAGATTGCTGGACCATGGCATTGCTAAGGCTACACTAAATTCCTGTGATAGTGCTTTAATCTGGAATGGCTGGAATAGGTTGAACAGCAGCCACAGAGAAAGACAATCGTTCAGGGACACGTTTGAGGTGTCACACCTCAGCCCTCTGTTTTCCCCTTGCTTTTTGCCTATGTCTTACAGGGAAAGAGAAAATCCAAACCTGTTGTTTTTCAGTGCTTTTCTTTGGCAGTGAAGGAGAAACAAACTCTTCTGCATGAAGAGTTTATCTATTAAAAGATTTTAACCTTTTCTTGAAGATACAGTACCACAAACTTACCCAGAGATTCCTCAGAGTTTTTGGACTTCTTTTTATCTGATCTTTGAAACAATGAAGCAATGTCACCTCCAAAAATCTCTGCTGAGTTTTCAATCAGAAACTGCACTAACATAGCTACCTGGCAAAGACATGAATTTACAGTCAGTTTCATGAATATATAGCAAATCAAATAAGTCCCCAAAAGTTCTTTCTTTGACAAAGATGCAATTTCCTACAGAATCTTTTGCTCAAAAAGCTGTTAAGGATACAGCAATACTTATTTATTAACTACACCTGGGGCAGGAATATGAACTATGTGCGTTGGTGAAGTGAGCCAGATACAGAACATTCTATGATTTTCCTTACTATTGGTAACACCTCACAAACCACAAGCAAGCATTCCTCCCCTCTGATACCCCATCATGTTTATTGCTCACTTTGTCTCTGTAGGCTAGCTTTAGACCCAGCTGAACTGGCAGTGTCTAACTTCAGCTGCCCCATCTTTCTTGAACATGCTTGTCCAGAAAGGACTTTATCTGGTAAAGCAACCATGGCTTCCCTTTCCATCTTACATAACCTGAGTAGCTAAATTGACCCACTAGCTTGGGCATGACTGCACAGGGGAGAGGATGAAGCTCAGATGCCACTCAGCTTACAATATCACTGATAACTATGCCTCCATTTAGTCTACAAAATATAGTGCCAATAAAAAGCGGTAAAATGGAAAGACAATCATGAGGCCAAACCTATGACAAATTACCTTCTTTGTAGACCTGCTCTCCTCCTCAGGCCCAGTGGGACTAGGTAGCCACAGCATATTGGGTGCTATACAAAGAGCCAGGTTAAAGGCATTCATCTGATTCACACCCGAATTCTGCTCAATGTGATGAAGAACTCCAAAGAGGTGCCTGAGTAAGATGAGGTTGGCGTCTGGGAGCTGATTGACTAGGCTGTTAAGGGAGTGATAACAGAAAAACAGCAAATGTAACAGACTGTAAAAAATCTGGTCTTCAAGTATTGGAGGTTGCTTCCCAAAGCTTTTGTCCCCTTCTGCTCTTTTGTAACCAGTCTGAGACATTCTCATCTGATAATAAAGTAAGACACTTCCCTCTTCAAAGTATGTGAGAGCCACAGTTTTACATTCATATTGCCCAGCTATTCTGTTCACAAAGCCTGGGGGGGGAGACCAAGGGACTTACACCCAGAACTTGTGGGTAGAAGTCCACAGTGTCTTAACAAAATAAAGACCACCCAAAGGAGTTGCATGCAGCTCCATGCCAGCAGCGCATGAGACAGTGCCATTGCCTGTGTCCTACGCTATAGAGACAATGCAAGAAGGAGATCCAGGTCAAACAGCAAGGTTCAAAAGCCACTAACAAGAAGAGATTCAATATACCGCTTATCCCGCTTGCTCCTAATACACTTTTCTTGCTTGGGGCAGCAGTTTCAAGGCAGTAGAGCTGTTTTCAAGGTTCCAGTCACCATCCTGGTAGGGCTATTTCTTCTAACTGCCAATATGATTATCTTTATTTTGTGCTCATAGAAAAAAAGTTACCATTGTTAAAGATCTAATTCCACTAATATTTGATGTACTTCTGGTGACTGAACTACTGTGGTTTTTCAGTTTGCTGGTTCTGGTAATTTGAATTGGTCATCAGAAAAGAATTTTCTTTTTCTGTGTCAAAAATGTTAACAAAAGACCAGTGAAAGGTTTTGACCAGTGACACTGGCAACCAGCAACAGCTCTACTGTGGCCTGGAGCAGCAACAGGAGTCTCCCAGAAGATGAAGCCTATGATTAGGGCCCTACATTTCCCCTTCTCCCACCAAAAGAAGCTTTTACAAAGTTTTTACAAAGGCTTTTACAAACCTTTTGATAGCTTCAATTTTATGTGCCCGATTTTCTGTATCCACAGCTTCCATCCACAGTCCGTGCATGTCTGAGGATAGAACACTGTCAGGTATATTTCGGAGAAAATCCTGAATTAAATATATATATGCAGAGCAGTCTGGTCAGTTTTGAATTCCTTGTTTTGGTTTTATGATGCATATAGTTAGTGTTTATTCATATTAAGAAGATAAAATGAGACGCGACACAAATACATTTCTCCTTCCCTCCCCACTTCCACCAAGCTCTTCATTTGCAGCACTGCAGAACTGTGTTTATAGTTTATGGCAGAAGAACATGCTCATGCCTGCCCCTCTTCCAGGACAGGGTTGATCTCTGCTACAGTAGGCCAAGGACTGGTATCTAAGGTTATGCATAGTTCTGTCTGAAATATTTTTAATCAATAAGGATTGCTGTTTTTATGAGAGGACTTTGTAACAACTTAACATACATTTTGCATTGTAAAATGCCTGAATATCCTCCCAGTCAACAGCTTTTTATATTAGGCCAACTAGAACAAGAGGTAGGAATGTTTTTGGCACTTTAGTGTCTGAATTGTTCTGACCACATTTAATTGACAATGCAAAAGATAGGCTTTTTCTTATCAAAAGTTGTGTCTTATTACAAGCTTCATCCCCCATTCACTACAATGCCTCTGCTTGGACTTGGCAGCAGTTTTCCTCTTGCTTGCTGTCTGATTAGAGGGTGAAGGCTCAGAGCCTAGATTGTACAAGCCATCTCCTTTGCATGGCCTCTCTGTGGGGAATACAGAGTGGTTGCAGTCAAATGGCACTAGTCCTCCCACATCTCCCTCCACGCTCTTCCATGTGTCCGAAAAGGACAAAAAAACAATTACACTGCTGTCACCACAAGGCTTCATGGCCTGCTGTGTCTAGCATCTGAATTGCTGAGTTCAGGCACTGTCATGGTATTTGGCACTGTGAGATAATTCCTTCGTAGAAGCCATGGTTATTTTGGAGGTAGATGTTACTAGAACTGCTGGTGAAGGCTGTTTTGTACAAGGGAGGTGCAAAATGAAACACTGGCCTGAGGGCCACTGCACATACCTGCACGTTAAAGCAACCACCACTGGGTCAGACAGATACCTTCGTGCACATAGAGGACAAAGCTGTCAGCTGAGAATGCGCCTCGCTAGAAATGGTTTGTGCAACCCCCCCTGCCCATCCCTGCTTTGAATCATCCCTCCGCATAAAGACTCATGTTGCTTTCTTACTAAAAGAAGGAAGGCATGATTAGCTCAGACAGCTGAGTTACTTGGCCCAACATACCGTGATGACAGCTGCAGCCACAAAGACTGACTCTCCGTCCACCTGGACATCACCTCCAGAGTTCAGCTTCTCTTTCAATTCCTTGCAAGTCTTGGCATTGGCAGAGCGTCTGAAAATGCCCCTAGTGGAGGGACCTTCATGGTACAGCAGGAGCAGCATATCCTAAGAGAAAGCTCAGTTATACGTAAGAACCTAATACTTTATCCTGTTGTGTATGTTATCCCTCACATATAATTAGTGTAAGACCTAGTCAGCACTGGGAAGAGGATAGATGTAGAAGAGGTTTGTCATGACTTAAACAGGGACAAGAGCCTGTCACCTTAGTTGCACGTACAGTTCACATGGGCGCTCCTATCCTGTGGCAAGCAAGAGTCCAGTGGACTCTTGTAGTGAATGAGATTTAGACAATGTAGATGTATGTAGTCCACTGACAGCACAGGCAAATGCTGGTTGTCTTCTTTAAATTCTTGACCGAACGCATCACATTTATGTCAGAATGAACGCCTAGGCTGCTCTTTACCATGATTGGCTTGGGAAGGATCCCATCAGGACAGACAGAGGATAGAGACAGGCCAAAGAGCTTCCGTGGGGTGGTAGGCGACTGTGAAGGAGGGCTGTCTGTGGGTGTGCTGGTGCTACGGCGCAGGGCCCAGTCAATCAAGGACTTCTTCCTCTTGGTGTGTTTCTGCAGTGACTCTAAAAGGAAACAGACCTTCATTACACATGTGATCGTCGTCCTACTGGCCAGTGACTGACCTGCAGGGGAGTCAGAGTTCCCGGCAAAACAAGAACTTTCTACCATCTCATCGATAATAAATACACCGTTAAGGGGGATAGTCAGGTAGAAACCACTGCAGTGAAAACACTTGTTCATCTCTCAACCATCATCAAAACTCTTACTCATTCACTGTTCTTTAGGGAACCTTACCATCTATGCAATGTTTGAATGGCTTGCAGTTGAAAGCTACTCAGGAACTGAAAGCTAATTCTGAACATTTGCACCAACAAATTTAGCCCCTCTGCAATCCCATCCTCTATGCATGCAGTAGGATATGGGAGTGACTCTGGGATACATGTACAATGCTTGGAAGAATTTGGCACTGCCACTGAAAACAGAAAAATCTGTCTGGTTGTGAGGCACTTCTGCAGCTCCTACCTCTCTTCAGCTGCAATGGAACTTGGAGCCTGGGTTTCAGGACAAACTGACACTGTTTTTCTTTTGGAAGCTGCTCAAGGAAGGAGGTTTCTGACCCATCAGCCAGCAGGGTGTTATTGTTGGTTCCTTGTTGCTGGTCAACAGAATCTCGGAGACAGTACAATGCGATGCTGAAAGGATGCTCGTGCCCTGTGGAACAAAGAGGTGTGTAAAGAGCAAGTAAAGATGCAGACTTATGTGAAAACAGATCTAAACCTGGGCGAGAGGAAGCAGCCACATCCAATGGCTCTCACTGCAGCTGGGCCTTTAAGCAATGTTGCTCAAAACCTCCACCTGAGGACTAAAGAGGTTAGGGTGCCTCTGTGCATATATGATCATTGCTTTACAAATAAGTTCATCAAGTTAAACCTGGCCAGTCACTCTTCATTAGCAGCTCTTCAGAACATTATGGTTCAAGTCTTCAGTAATAGACTTATGAACCCCATTACACTAACAAAATACTGTAAGCATTGCTCTGTGCTGCAGTCAGCTCCCTATGACAGTCTAGTATGTACTGGACAGATACAAAAAATAAGCATGTGGCATGAGGAGTTGGAAAACATCTTTAAGCACCCACAAATAAACAAACGTGCAGTCTAATGAACACCAGAATAATAGTTTTAATACGACTATGTGGTCTTCAGAGCAAGATCTCCTGAATAAACTAACAGGCATAAACTTCCTTGGACAGCCTGGGGATATATTTATTGAGTTATCTCTGAAAATATAATGCAGCATTAATGCAGAGATTACCTGTTTGGTGTAACTAAGCAGTATGCTCTAGGACAACACTGGGAGCAATGGCTGAACCACTGACACATCCGTCAGAGAAACAAGAAGCAGTTTAAATGCATCCAACAGCTTTGGTTTACATGTTGGGTAAATCACAGTATATCTTTGCTTCCTCTCTGGTTAAATCTAAATAGTGAGCTGCTTAGTGCAAGTTCGGGCTGTCTATGAGTACTGTCAGTGCTACCTTGCTCTCACCTAGCAGTAAGGACAAGAGAACAGGACACTCCTGCTCTTTCGGTCCCTGACAGAACTGCAAACTCTCAAGAAGGTATTTAAAGAAAATGATCCTAAAACACCACCACCTTTCCCAGGAAAATTAACCAAAGTGTTCTGAATTTCAGGAAAAGTTCAAATTAGGATTGATTCTTAATTTATCTTAATGGCCGATACCTAAATATAGTTATATCATTGAATACAAACATAATAATAGAATTTGTTATGTATTACAACAGGAAAAACAGAGACATGTTTTGCATCCTTTGCCACATTAAATATTCTGCCTTATTTTAATTTTGCATTTAACCTTACACTTTGGTGTCTTGTTTTTGCCAACAGTTCACAAATGGAAATTATTATTATTGTTATTATTATTATTACTATTATTGGAAAACTCCAGCTTCAGCGATCGATGCTGAGTACTGAATAATCAAAATTCAGAGTTTTATTTTAAAATATTTATTGTTTTCTGGTATCATCTGCTACAGATTTCCATCACTCCCCTCCATTGTGACTGTCTTCAAAACCCTCTAAATATACACCTGCTTTCCCTCAAGCTTTGGGAGTTCCTATAAACAAAACACAAAATGTTAAAAACGGAAACTTTTCAAATAAACAGCCTGCAAAGGGCATTGCCTTGGGTAGCCCATGTCTTTGTGTGAGATCAGATCAGTATTGGATTAAAGTGGAGATTCAGAGGACAACAACTATAAGGAGCCTTATGAAACAAATTGGCTTTGATCTTCCATATAAAGATCTTCCATATAAAACAGTTTCATTATTTGTGAACTGCAATGCAATGAAAGATAAATAAGTACCAAAAAAGTTAGATAAATATCTTATCTTCTTCATAAAAAGCTTACAAGTCACCAGTGGATCCACCTAAAAATTCTGCATTCTTCTGTTACGTCCAGGGGAAAGCTGCTCAACTGCTTTCCCCTGGACCTAGCATGCTTCTGCTGAGTGGCCACCTAACTGCAATGACTTGTTTTACTTCTCATAGGGCCTCAATACAAAATGCTGAGAAGGTGTCCGGAGATGCTCCTGATGATGTTTGGATGGACATCAGTGGATATCTCTATCACAGGTAGTGAAGGCAGACAGAGGCTGCCCCAGACCACAGGCACTTTCTGTAAGGAGCAGAAGCCTACCAAGAAGTGCTGGACAGAATGACCAGTCACCAAGCAAACAGACCTGAAAGCTCATACCAGCAGCCAGGGGGATAGGAGCAAGCTTTCTTCTATGTTCTACCTACAGCCCCTTGCATCACAAGCACCGAAAGGAAAGAGATTCTTCACCCAGCTTAAAAATCTCCTGTAAATTTGCTTTGTCTACTGAGAAGTGTCATGATTTCAGATCCAGAAATGCACAGATTTGCTTGAAAAAGGGACGTAAGTGTGAAGATATTCAAACATGTCAACATACCTTCATTAAATGTGTATCCTGACACCATAAGAGCCAAGTGACATTCTACATCAGCTTGATACGGTCCCCCTACAATTGCCTTTTTATGTGAAGAATGCACTGTTTGAGCTATTTCTCTGCTACATAAACCAGTGTCATTTTTCACTTACTTCTGTGGTGCTAGAATTAAGAGAAAATGGGAGAGCTCTTACCAATGAGAGGGTAAGCAGGCTCATCTTTTCCTGAGATCACCCAGAGATGATGGTCATTTGTCCTGCCCTGGTGGTTGAAGAACAGAAAAGAGAATTACAGGTGAAGCGGACCAGGATGAGGGTCCAAGGGGTTGCATTCTACTCAGAAAACGACAGAGATAATGGCTGAACAGGCCAAGAAGCAGCAGACGTGTATAGCTAACTGCAGGACACAGGGATGGGAGGGATGGGTGCTCTGGGTCACTCTGTCTGATAAAGAGTGGAAGGGAAAAGGTTCAGAAGAATAGACTGAGCGCCACGAGGTTGTAAAACCACGTAATGGTTTCCTGACTGTCCACCCAGTAGGCTCTGAGTGAAGAAATCCCTACACACAACCAGAGAAACACTACCAGTCAAGTCAACATGCTTTTTCACGAATGCTGGTGTCCCACACTGTATATGGAAAACACATAGTGCAGTACCATTTTCAGCCTCAACAGTCCAATGCATTTAGGTGTTGCTGCCAGGTCAGATTACAGATTGGCCTATTTGGGTTCTTGCTGTCCCAGCTATTCCCTACTTCCCAATCCCCTAGCATGCCACAGCACTGCCATACTTGTATGATGTATTGGCATCACATGTTCTGCAAGCTGAAGAAAGACGAGAAATATTAATGTCTCTCTTAAGACTGCAATGCTATGGAGTATGCCCAGACACTTTTCCACAGAATTACACATAAGCATATGACACAATAGAAGTGATTTCCTTTTTACAGAAAGAGAATGAGACTTCCCAGGACTATTTTAGCAATGTGTTCCACACCTTTCCTTGGTATTATATTACTGGACACTGTAAAAGCTACCAAACACTGTAATTGCTGGACCATTGCAATCGGAAAGACTCATCTGATAACATCACTGATTTGTTCACTGTTTCATGGCTATATTAATAATTTTTTGACAAGCTAGACTCAAGCCTAATGCTGGATCACTTTACAAAGTTTGAATTTAATGTAGGAACATAAGCATGTGCGTCTTTCTAAATTTTTGCATCCACACAAACTGATTTCTTCACCTTCTAGTCCAGAGAGTATCAATGTCTTAATGGTTAACTACAGCAAATGTAGACTTCTCCGTATCTGCACTGTCCCAAAACCCAGATGTTGCCAGCTCCCCTAGCTAAGATCTGGCAAACCTATGCAACAGTCACTTACAGGAAGTCCAATCTGTAGAAGCGTCTTCCTCATCACACTCTCTGCAGTTTCCACATTGGACACATTGACTGCAGTGGTCTAGAAAGGAAAAGAGAAAATGTAGGAAGCCATTAAGAAGGCATGAAGATTGGTTGCAGTTTCTTGTAGCTTGAAAATCTGGCAAAAAAATATCACTCATCTGTCTATTGGCTGTCTTTATTAAATGTTGATGTTTAGAACAGTTGTGTTAATTTGAACTACAATGGAATCATTGTTATAGGTGAGGGTTATACATTGTGAAAACTATTGTCAGCTACTTCCATCATTGGTTTATTAGCATACAAAGGCTTCATCCTGTAGAAAACAAAGGAACTGGGTGGTGTTCAGATACTGTATTTGATCACGTTTGTATTTGACTGACAATAGTGCCATTGTTAGTTCAAAGGCTGAACATGGCATAAAGCTAATAAATCAAGAGGGCCTGGGGTCCCTCTCTGAGAGACGACTTGCTAAAACGTAAAGGTGACCCACCAAGCTTGGTGTGAAGCCTAGAAATGAGTGCTATAAATATGAAGAGACCAGGACATGTTCTAGTAAAATAGTTCAGGAGACTAAGCCAGTGATTCTTTCAGGATCAGTATCTTCACTTACTGCACTGAAAATAGGAATTACTGGGCACTCTACCACAAAACATCGCCAATTATGAAGTAAAGCAAAAGGAAAAGAGTACAGAAGCCAGAAGCCAAGAATAATTTTAAGACTTTACTATTCTTTAATAAGGGTCTGGATACCTCATGATTCCCCAAGCCAAAACCCTCTGAGTGGGCTTCCAGCAGGAAGTGAGCAGCTGCATAGATATGCACCCTCTAAAACCTTTTCAGGTGGGACTTGAATTTTAAACAAGGATAGCTGTAGCAGCAACAGCTGCTGTAGTTTTACTTACAGAAGAACAGTTATCAGCATCCAGCACAAAGATTTGAAGGGTTAGATTCTTCAGATATTCATTCTGTTTTATCTCACTGATATGCCTGAAAGCCAAAGGAAAGAGAGGGGAGAATATAATTTCCTAAGCAAACTCAAGAAGGACCCTAAAGTTTGGATCCAAGAGATGCAAGAGACCTGCTCCTCGGCACTGCAACAAATACAGAGTAACTACAACAGTAATAATAACATGCAATGTTTACAGAGTGGTCATGTGCTCTTACTAACTTATTAATCTTTCTTTGAGGCCCCAGGCTAGGAAAAACCCACATGGCAATGCTAATGCAGATAGACGTGCCTAGCTTAACACCTTCCATCATTGTTTGGATCATTATTGTTCTCCAAGAATCAGGAGATAACTTTTTCCCCTCTCTCTATCTATACAAACACTTCTGCCTGAACGTTAGTGGAAATGACATACAGAAACATAACATTAAAAAGAAACAACTGGAGCCTCCAGATGCCATGAAATACAAACTTTAAATCAAATCAAAAAACATCTGAAGAATCAATACCAGGTATGACATTTCCACAGTGATTTGCAAAGCCAACTTCCAGCACCAAAGGAATAAAGATGCTCCAATAATAATATCTTCTAGTGGAGTTCATCTTTTCTGGACTGTAAACACTACTTTTGCTTTCACCAACGGATTCTACAATCAGGCTTCAAAGGTAGATTTTTCAAACAGTAGCTAGACACTCTCTGTGCTGAAAATCAGAGGGCAATTTGATATCAAGCATGACAAATTTCCTCTGAGTATTGTAGAGGAACCACCCCAAAGAAGGATAAAAGGAGAGTCACTTACCATAGTAATGCAGACAGCCATCGTTCCTTCACGTCAGCTGAGCTGAAGATAAAAAGGGAGGCAGATCATCAAACAAGTGCTGAGTGGGTAACAGCCTTTGGAAACTTTACCCAGTTTCATTTATATATAGCTGTAAGTCAAAGTTCCTTCCTGCAAAGCCCTGGAACAAAAGCACAGTCCTTTCCTACTTCTGTCCTATTTCAACGAACAACAATAATAACCATGACAAAAAAATCCCAAGAACAAACTAGACTACATTTCCCGCCCAGGCTGGCATGTGTTCAGATAAGGAACAAATATCTTCCTGTGGTTCTGGAGTTAACTCATTTTGTGGGCCTTTATTATTTTTGTGGTGACCTTTAATTACGATTTTCTTTCTACTATTATTTCCTTTCCAATGTCTGCTGTTCTTAGAAGCTTCTGCTGCCAACATGGGTTACCCAGGTCTCAGTGACATGAAGGAATAGCAACTGTTTTTGAGTTTGGACAAAGACACAAATAGCTGCTTCCATGTCAGAGCATGAGTCCTAAGGCCAGGAATCCATCACCCAGAAGAGACCATCCTGACCCTTGGAAATTATGAGGCAGCAAGTGCAAAAGTAGGGTATGGTTCCCATTTCTTTTCCCACAAGGACAGCTGCCCCACAAAAGGAGAAGCATCAGGCTAGATCAGCCCTTTCTAGCCAAGTCAGCAGAACCCCTAAGGTCAGAATGACCCTTGAAGATTGCTGGCCTCCCAGTTTCGCAACCAACTGTGAAGCAGAGATGCCTGAGCTAGCAGCGACCTGAGCTCCTTGTGGATATACCAGCTCTAGATTCAATTTGGCCAGGCTAGACTGAGCTCAAGCTAAAAAAAAAGTCACACTCTTTTTGGTGAGCTTTATGAGCTCAGGAGCAACACTTGAATAGCCTTTCAGATGGCATTTGGACATGATCGTGCTTCTCTCTAGCCTGCTTCACACTCCCCTGCATTTCTGATGTTGGGGTTAGCAAGGACTAAACAGGTCTGGACTGTGCTGCTTGTGCAGACCTATCTTGACAATCCTTGTCATCTTTACAGGCTGTTGTTGTGGGCACGAGACATCCTGGAAGATGACTCCAGGAGCAAGGTTTACCCAGGAGCTGCCCATGCCACATTAGTGGTGGATAAAGGAATTTAATCCCTGCACAAAGCCATCTGGCATTTTCATTAATGTAACTAAACCATCCTTTGTAGTGAAAAATTCCCAAACTAGGATTAATCTTCTACAGAAATGCCCAGAAAAGTAGTGGATGCCCCACCCCTGGAGGTGTTCAAGACTAGACTGGATGTGTTCAAGACCCTTGGCAACCTGATCTAGTAGGTGGTGTCCCTGCCCATGGCAGGGGAGTCGGAACTAGATGATCTTTAAGGTCTCTTCCAACCCAAGCTGTTCAATGATTCTATGAAATGTCTGCTGGCAGGTGCTGAAACAACATGTATGTAGGTTACATGATGGCACAAGCCAGTTTGCTATGGCTGATTTGGATGTGATGTTCCAGTACGTTCTGCAGCAGGGTCAGCCCTTGTTACAACACCACTTGCAAGGCATGGTCCTCTAGTTTAAAAGTCTCTCAGGGACTAGCCTGCAGATACTTTTAAAATATGACTGTCTCCCAAGATCTAAATTTTTACCACACTGCCTAATATGAGTCATGCACTCAATGGGGAGAAGGGCTGTGGTAGAGTTCAGGGTCCTGCATCCTCAGTCATCATTTCTCTTGACACATGGAAGACTTGGGCAGCTGCCTGGTTGGAGAGAGGTCTGATGTGATACCTGAAGGTGACAACATAGTTGATGATAGGCCAGCCGATGACAAACGAATTCTCAGGACTCATCTTTTTCTCCGTCACTTCGCTGAGACAGGTGCCGGTCCACACTTCACTCAGATGTACCTGCTTTTTCAGCTTCAGGCTGGCAGAAGACCTGCAATTCAAATTATGAATTTCTTAGGCCATATTCTAACAACTATGCCTCCAACGTTTGTTCGTGCCACCATCGTCCTGCAGATGCAGCAACACTAACAGTCCTCCAAAACTAAATGTCTGGGCATGTGGAGGCACTGCAGGAGAGTTTTGCAAGTGGATTTTGGTGTTGGCGGCTCCACTTGTGGCTTAGGGCAATGTGTTTCACTACAGTCACAGGCAGGTAATGATTTGGGCTAAATATTGTTGTAACCATGTGTTACATGAAACTATGGCAGAAACAGTGAGACCAAGAATCAGTTTTCTGTACTTACTGTCTCTTGCCCTCATGTGATTTCTTCAAGAAATCCCATGAGGAATAGGGCAAAAACTACCTTTTCCTTCAGAAAAATATAGTGAAACATTAATACCAAGAAGAATTTCTTTAGGTGGAAGGGGGAGATGCCGGATTTTAGATCCACATTTGTAAAGAAGAGTTGTTTTGATGCCCATTACACAGATAGCTCAGGGTCTAGCTTCAACAGCACGTACTGGGGAGAATGAGTTGAGTGCAAATTCCTTACCTGGATTTGGCGATGATCAGCATGTCACTGAACAAGATCAAATGTCTCTCCTGGGTCTGTAAGCCCACAGTTAGCTGTACTCGCTCATCCAGGATGAAAGTGGAGCCTGGGCTGCTGAACATCCAACTTGGCAGCCCATTGTCTGAATGGGAAGAGGAGAGGGTAGTTTCCCTGGAAGAGGACAAAAAATTGTATGACTGTCAGCAGCTTTTCTCATAAGGTTTTGTGACTGAACACTGGTGACTATTTTGCAACAGCCTGTCATCAGCAGTGCTGACCATACAACAGGTCCCACACCATCATTTCCTGGGTCTACCCTCACCCTGCAGGTGGGATTGTGCTGAACTAACAAGCAATAACTCTCAGCTGAGTCTTATTCAAAGACCTTGTTTGAGTACCTGATCCCGACTGAACTAGCTAACCTTTGAGAAATGGCCCTATATTTATGTAGATCGAAAGTAACAGAGATCCTCCTGTCTCTACACAGACAAAAATGTGCATCTTGCCTGCAGGCAAGGGTGCATGTAAAACAGATACTTGCCATCCCTCCACCCCTCTGCAATACTTCTCTAGTTGGAGGGCAGTCTCTATACAGGCAAATCAGACACATGAAATTTAGGGGTACTACTTTTGACATCATTAGTCTAACTCAATTTCCACCGATCTCATAATGAGGCCTCTTTGATTTCATGGGAGTGAGGTTAAAGCTAGCTATTAACTGCTTTTGAAAATCATTCCCCAGTTACAGAAAAACTACATTCTTCCCTCCTCACCACAGTCACCAACAAGTGAATTCTTGGCTTATACATCTGTTGCCACTGCAAGTGAGAAGCTAAATCACCTTTAAACTTGCTATTAAAATTTTTCCATGTGCATTAACTGAGCAGTGGGAGCCACATCATCACACAAGCTCAGCAATGGACTTCCTAAAGGTGGAGGAGTTACACAGCTTTGTAAACATAACAGCAGGATAGCAAAAAAAAAAAACTCACCGATATTCTGGTGGCCTAAGCAAAGATGGCATTGTACCAGCTCCTTCCACAACAATCCGTCATGAGAAATGTTTAAAGTTTCCCTCCCTCACAAGGATATTCTTCAGCCAAATAAAGTCAAGAATTTGTTTCTCTCGCTCTCTTTTTTTTTTCCTTAGTGCAACTTAAAGGAGGGAGGAATGGCAAAGAAGCCACATAATTTGGTCAGGAGATGACCAAATGAAAATCAGTCCTGACCTTTATTTTAAATGATCCCGCAAGATTGACCTCAGGTGGTTGTTTCAGAAAAGCAGGATGTACTATGCATCAATTACCTATGGTGTAACATAAAAGGTGTATTCTTCAGGAGGGCTGGTCAGCATCAAAATGTAAAGCAGTTCAGCTTTATCAACTTTTTCTTACAAAGAAAAAAAGATCAAACTAGACTGATACCTCAGGAAGCGTTATTTATAAGATCGTTATCAGCGCAAGGCAGAAAGGAGCATGGTGTCCCCTGAGCTATGTCTAGTAGTTACATGGTGCTGCAGGAGGAAGAGAGCATGACATTGACTAGGGTTCAGCTCCCATGTAAGGATGAAGGAGCTCAATTCATAGCTGGCACTTGATATTTCAGTGGAAGATTTGCAAGTCTGGCATGTTTGTACCTAGCTCTATCTGCTGACACTCCTGGTGCTTTATATCTTAATGGGCAAACCATCACGACAACACTGGATGGCTCTGGAGCTGCAGGCAAGAGAGGGAGCTTTTCATGTCAAGGTTGTCAGTTAACCTGTCCACCCAAGCTAGTAGCAAGTGGAAGCTGCTGTCTTCTGACAGGGGACATGATTGTCCTAGAGGAAGGATGGATCCTGTCTCACCAAATGGCCAGAGATGATGCCACACACACAGTTCTCGTAGAGACTTCCCAGCACTGCCCTTGTTCCCCAAAGCAGCTCCCAGCCTCTTCACACTCCCAAGTGAATTTGTGTCTGAAACAGAGCCAAATCTCAAAGCCAGACCTTCCCACAGGCAGTCCAACAGGCAGAGCAGAGGGCAGAGAGGTCTCCTGTGGAGGGTCCCCCAGTGGAGAGTCCCCCTGGTTGCAGGGCCAGGATGTGTCCCCAGGGCTGCCTGTTCTCCTGAAAAGACTTGTGGCTTGTGCAGCCTTCTCCCTGGAGCAGCTCCTTCCACACCTGCTCAGTTGGGGACTGTTTATGGTCCCTTCCCCATTAATCCAAACTGCAGCCCCTCACTGCAGTCAGGACTAAGGGGACAGGGATGACTGCTCTCTCCCAAATCAGTGGACATTTGCAGAACACAGGCAGGCCCATATGCAGCTTCTCTACACTGAAGTCCGCTTTCTGACAATTTGCAATTGTGCTTCTCACCCACGGCAATGCACTGTTGAACAGAGGAGGCCCTCATGTACTGGTCTCACTTCCTGAGACATCAGCTGTTTCATTTCTTGGGGTACCTCTGTTCACCTTCTCATACCGCTGCTTGCTGCGGGTTAGACGGCAGACTAAACAGCCATGAATGTGTCAGCTAAACACACATTGACTGCCCAGCTAGAATGGCACAGGAAGTTTGTCTCATTTGCAGCTCATGTCATTGTCTGGCACTTTACATCCTCTGCACTGCATTTTTAAAGTATGTTGCAGTAAAAAAGAAAATCTTCCAGATCTGTCCACAAACCAATTGCCCTTGACACTGTTAAATGAATTTTAAAAGCAGTTTCTTTTCAGCCTGTATAGGCAGAAAAGTGAAAAAGGAGTTGGAAAGCTATTTCCTTTACCTGGAATGGTACTTTGACTTGCTGAGAGCTTTAGTAATGGCAGAAGGTGTAGATCGTCTTCTTTGGACTATGGGCTTCATCTTCTGCAAGAGAAAAATACTTTCCAGTTAGTTTGACCACCTTGGAAGCAGATTTGCTTACTGCACTCTACAAGTTCTCTTTTTATCTTGCCAACACTTACCATACCTCACCACTGAAAGCCATGATGTGAGACACTTCCCCTTCCATACTTACTTTTCAAACACTTGTAAAGTCTTGCATTTATGTGAGACACTTAAATCTTTCCTACCTTGAAACACTTCCAGTTTTCACAGCCAAAATTCAAAGTAATGACACGAAATTAGGCAGAGAAAAAAGCATGGGATGAAGGTCGGGAAAACTTCCTAACACTCTTATCTAGTAGACAGTGGAATAGTCTTAAGGAAGGGCATGGACATCCCCTTTAAGACTGGACTGGACAGAGCTATGGACAGCATTTAATGCCATAGGTAGCCATATTTTATGGGCTGAAGGAATGGATGAGTTTACTTATTAGATTTCTCTCTCTCTTTATTTTCCATGATTTATAGATTCATCAAATAGACTATTATTATGTCTCTCTCCAGGTAATGTAACCTCGAGACACTTGTATCTTTTTTAACAGCCTTAGCCACAGTCTTGTATGACACATAAATGAGGTGACTGTAATGGTGAGACTTGTGAGTTAGACATGATAACCATCCATAAGTATATGTCAACATACAGACAGAAGGTCACGGGTCTTCTTTTAGTTGCTAAATGAATTTTGTGCTGGAGAAAGATGCCATATTTTAGCCTGGGAAACAAATCCGCACTTCAGTGGCTCATACTTAGTAAGCATGGGAAAATCTTTCCCTTACCTCATATCTAATTTCAGCATTCGCTTGTGCTAGAGCTTTAAGTACCAGGAGGTTAAGATTATGTTCAGAATTATTGATCTTTTGACTTCTGAACATATTAAAATATGGACTATCCAAAGAATAAAAGAAACTAGGATTGCTGGTTGAGGTCTTGTGGATAAAGTGTGTTACTTTTATTAACCCCATACTTTTCAAACTATGCTGAATGTAGAAATAGTCATTTCATGTGAACTCATTAGTACAATCTCTGAGTATTTTATGCTATTAGAGCTTGGTACCTTATATTAATCATGTTAACATGGCATTCTTATGATGTTAGAGGAAGGTATTGTCCCCATTTCACTGATGAAAAGGCCAAGAACAAAGGATTACAATGAATTTGGGTGCACACTGTTCTACACATTGGATCTGCTTTTTCTGCGTAGACAGAAAGACTGGATTAGGGGGTTTGTTTGAAGCACTCTCCCTGCTCATTTTTTGCTAGAGCTACAAGGGCTCAGCACATCTATAAGTCTGTCTCCTAGCATTTATGTGAGGAATCCCAAAAATTAAGAACAAGACATTAGTAACCACTTCAAAAGTTGGTGGAAGTGATTTACTACACTAAAGAAAGAAAATCTGTGGCAGAGGCAGGGGTGGAATACAGCTGCCAGGGAAGTCTCATGCTTACTCACATCCCATTTAATATACAATACGCTTCTTGACTCCTGTGACAAGACACCAGGGAACTCAACAGGTAAAGGTTTTCTACAACACAGACTGTTGAATAATACCTGATCATGTCCATCTGAGCCCTCCAAAGCACAGGTGGCTTTGTGAAAAATAATGTATGGTCATATAACTCAAAGTTGGAGTAGGGTTACAAGTGCAATTTAATTAAGTCATTTTCTAATGTATGAATGCTCAGCTTTGCAACATTCCTAATGCTCTCCAAGTAGTTTCCTTATGTATGAGTACATATGTAGACTGAGGGACAGATGGACAGCAGTTTCTCCCTCATTCCTTGATATGACCTTGCCAAACAATGTTCTTTCCTTGGAAGTTTCACAGACAGAACTAAATAAAAATAACATGAATATATATATTTTCAGTATGGACTTGAAAACTATATATATAGTTTTAAAGTCCATACTGAAAGAGAACATCTGCCTTTCATAGGTGCCTTAACAAGATAAAATGTTCCTACAAAACATAGTACAGTAAAGCATCAGAAATGCCATATCATAGGGCGTGGTTGCTTCGTGGAAAACCCCAAGTGGCTGTCAGCTGCAAAGGTCTCTTGAATGAATAAAGCAGGCATGCAGGGAGATCTAATGCATCTCTGGGCCAGGGACTTTATTTTAACATTTTGAATGGCACTGCAGAAAAACTTTGCAAGTGATGGAATCCTCTGCTCTGAAGAATCCTATGGCATGTAATAACCTCACTGTAGATAAAACAATCATTTTGGCCACCCCAAAACTAGTCTTCTCTGTGGTATAAGGTGGTAAAGAGTAGCAATGATATACATGATGTGTGTGTAGTGTAGGAGGACATTTTACTCAGAATACGTTTCATGGGAGATATCAGAGAGTCGGGATTTACTATACAGCTGATAGAGGAAAAAGTACTGGTGGATTTCTTCTTCTGACCTTCAGGAATGGTTCCAGATTGTATCTGAATGTTGGCAGCAATGCCCTCCAAGAAGCCTTGTCTTTGCTCATGCTTTCTCCAGAGAAGTTTGAGGACCTGTTCACTAGCACTGCTTCCAGCAGGCACTGGACTACCATGAAAGCCTCTCAATCAAGACAGAACTTTCTTTTTTTTTTTTTTGTGAAATGTTGTGACTACAAGACACAAGTTATTCCCCATACTCACTATCTCCAAATAAAACACTGAGATCATCGGTTGCACAGAGGTCCAGTTGTCTGATGCAAAACAGACTCTAGGGAAAACACCAAATTGCTTTCCAAATCCTCATCCAAAGTCTCTGTGACCTCAGCCAGTCGAGCAGCCTTGGCAGGACACCACTGAGATGATGGCCACAAGATCACACAAGTGGCATCTTACTGAGGGAACAGGACACAGCTGAATGGCATAATCTCATGTTTAATATACTTTATTTGCATATTTAGTAGAGGAATAATAAATTTTCTGTAGCTGTGCAAGGTTAAATAGTTGCTCACTTCCTCCTTCCTTAGCTATGTACCCCATTTCACGCAATTTTGGTTTGCATAGGCTAGCCAATGTAAATGATGTATCTTTAAGAAGCTGCTGGACAAGGAAAGAGTCTCCTAACACTTTGCGTGTTCTTTCAGTGACATGTAAAAAGTGCTCTGGAGCCTGCTTAAATATCATATGACTTTTAATACCAACATCTGTTGTCATATGTCACTAATGGAAGGACATTAAAAACCACACACGACAGCTCTCTATCATCTCATATTATCTGCACTCTAAATCTCATGATTACAGGACAGGACATGCCACTGTATTCAGTACATTCATCTCTGCTCTAGCTCTGCTGCAGAGAATAGTCTTGCCTCTAGATGTTGAGCCTCAAGCTTTGCAGGAGTCTGATTGGGCTTTCATTACACCAAAGCCCTAAGGGAAACCTTGTACCACAACTGGACCTCTTGAATGTTTTTCTTGTCTTACAGGTCATTGACACTACGGACTGACAGATAAAAGTTGTATGAGGCTGAACTCTTGGGTTCTTGCTCTTGCTTGGCTGCTAACGAGAGTAAGAAGACTAAGGAGAGTCACCTTCCTGGTGCCTTCATTTTCCTGTTAACAAGTGAAGCAGAACTTTTATTTGCCTCATGCGGTTGTGATTAAACTTAAGCAACTGATGGTGGTAATGTAAGCTATGCTTTTTGAGGTGATCTCTGAACATGTCAAGAAATCATTTGTAAGAATTAAACTGAAATGCAATGTAAACATTTTCACAGGTGCAACAACAGGAGAAAAATAGGTCACGTTTTTCTTTAATGTGATCAATACTAATGGCTAATTATTTATTACTATACACGTGAACAGCTCGGAGACCACTCCTGTAACAAATCTGAAGCATCACACTGCACCGCCTTTAACGGATGCTCTTCACTAACCAGAACTGGAATCGCTGAACCAGCATCGCCATCACTGACCGGCAGGTAAGCGGCCCAGATACTCGCTTCATTCCCATGCACTCTATGGGACGGGCAACTCCAGCGCCTGCCTCCCATCTTACTACATGGATGAAACACCACAAGGCCTTTGTCTCAGTCAGGAGCTCTCTACATGGCCATGGCCTCCTTGCCCTCCAGAACTGCTGGAGCCTGGAGGCAGCTGCTGGTGAGCTGCTGGGGCTCACCTGGACACGGGACAGCATCACACATTTCCACAAAAGCAGTATTCTCACATGAAGAGAACACTTTGCTGTGCTCCATCATGTTTGAGCCAGGGAGTGTTTTTGCTGGAAGTCAGCTCTGTTCACACTAACCAGGCACTCGAATTAGAGAACCGTCAAAGGGTCATAATCTGTGCTGTTTTGTTACCACGGAAACAGATACTCATTTACCCAACATACTCTGAAAGTGCTTGAACACTTGCAACACTCCGGACTGTGTTTGTGCATTACTCATCTCAGAGCTGCCAATTTTAGCTGTGTATTTCTTGGCTCTGGGAAAGTTGTGAGTCTAATACCCCTCATTCCAAACCCATGTAAGGCCTGCAATATCGGTTCAATTGGCCAGCACGAGCAGATTCCATGCCCCTGCACCCCTCCCTGACCTCTGTGCTTGAATGTTATTCTTCAGATAGTTAAGGTGGGAGGGAGCTGAAAAATAATGACACCTGCTTAGTACAGGGTGGATTTTCCTTCTCTTGATAGCTGGTCAAAGTTTGTAATGTCTGGTTTAGTTCATATTTGGTTTAGTTCATATTCAGAAATTGAATTTTTTTAATAGTTCAATTTCTCTGCAAAACATAAATTAAAATATTTGTTTCAGAAACACTGATGCATGTTTACAAAAACACCATGTGTTTTCTTGGACCCCAGCAGCTGGTGCAAGTTGACAAGACCAGTGCATTCTGCCAGCAGCAGTGGGAAGCTGCCTGGTCAGACTCATCTCTATCGGTCAGTGCAAAGCAGCAGGGAAACACATCTCTATCATTCACAGGCTGCTCGTGCTATGAAAGACTGTAGGTTATGAGGGCATGGATCAGAGATCCTACTTTTAGACTGAATGTGGGAGCTAGACAGCCAAGGCTGAGAGTGGGTTGGCTTGGCCATCTGCAAGCCCAGGACTTAGGGTGGTGAGGCACTGGCAAAGGTTGCCCAGAGAGGTTGTGGATGCCCCATCCCTGGAGGCATTCAAGGCCAGGCTGGATGCGGTTCTGGACAGCCTGCTCTAGTGGTTGGCAACCCTGCCCTGAGCAGGGGGGTTGAAACTAGATGATCTTTAAAGGCCTTTTCAACCCAGGCCATTCTATGACTACCTGCATGGTAAGACGTGGCAGATCTACAGGACTTTGAATTCTATGTTAAACCATACAATACGGGCTTCTGCAACACTAGAGACTATGGCACAGGGTGGGTAAGCTGGCACAAAACAAGGATGTTTTCCCATAGAAACATGTTGGACAAAAAGCTTTAAGATCCTTTGTGGTAGGAAGAGTTCCCTCAGAGCCCCCCTTTCATTTTACTGGAAGGCTCTTCCAAAGCAGTGTTTCCATAAAAGTGTTTGTTTTCAATGAATCTGCATTTTCCAGGGAAAAAATATGCCATCGAAAAGTTTGTGGGTAGTTCTTTGGCCATGGGGTATGTCATCACTAAAACAGATTGTCAAGCCAGTCTGAAAACAAATAGCAGTGTAGAAATAATAGTATGGAGCTCTGCAGAGTCTCTGCCACTACACGAGGTTAGCTAGCAACTTTAAAACTAGCCTGGTACATCCATGCCACCCTGCAGCTAGTAGTGGAAACATGTTCTTTATGAGCACTGAACGCAGACGATCAGTCAGTTAGCCTATGTCCATCCCATATGCTCTCTGCTGAAACAAAGATGATAGCTACCACCTCCCTTTCCTGGACAACGGAAGCATTGTACACTGACTTTACTAGTTGCCCCTTGATAGAGATGGACATAGTCTAAAAATTAAGACAACTTTAGATCCAGGACATTTCACCCATCAGTGTCTAATCTGTTGTGAATGAACAGTCCACCTACCCCAATGAGCTCTGAATTCAGTTTAACCATTTCCCCCTCTGTTCCTTTCTATGTGATTGTTTATTGAGCTCTTACACTGACAAGCAGGATTTAAAGAGCTTTGAAGCTTCATTTTATTACAAACCGTCATATGCAAGTCAGACCAACTTCACACCTGACACTGGACTAGCTTTCCTGTATTCAGGGGAGTTAAAAGCAGTATGATCAGATGTAGGGAGATAGTTAATTTAGGTCTACCCTTATTTTCAGCATATTGATGTTTCACCATGAGTTCTTTGCATACTGCTGAACGGAGAAAAAGAATTGCAACCCTACCAAAATGTCACTAGTACGGCTGTAGGTACCCAGCTCACAGTTCGAAAGGAAACTCACTTCTCCCACCACTCTGACCTTTTAATTTCTGCTGCTTTTTCACATGGAGGATTTGGCTCTCCATGTCAATCTCCAAAGTCTTAGACATTCTACTTTCTAACTGTGAAGACAGTGAAAGAGTATCATATCCTCTTAAATATATATATGTGTGTTCATAAATGTGGACTCCAAGTCAATTCCATGCTGACATTTAGATCAGTTAGGGAGGCTTACATTGCTAAGGACACTGTCAGAAAGAACAATACATCAGCCACAATGTCTTTGATTATTTGGAGTATCACAGATTGCTCAGAGTCAATAACACCAATATTATTCTCATTCTTGGATAGATCTCGTGAAACACTCTCTTCCTATGAATACTCTCATCACAGTATTGGTATGTTGTGTTAGAGCAGATAGCTGATCTCTGTTATTAATCAACTGATCCTGGTAAATGCACATAAAAGCAAAAGTTACTGCAGAAATGTAGCACATGGCTATTTAGCTCTAAAAAATATTAGAGAATCCATTTAAGAGCGCAGAAACAATTAACTGATGGCTTGGGCTTAGATCCATCCACGTGAAAAAAACTGCTGCTGCTCTTCCATCCAATGAGTTTATGTTAGCAGCAGCATTCCTGCAGAAGTATCTTAATGTGAGATAATGTGAAACACTTCTGGCTTCAGCTCTGTTATATCCCTTGTTTATGTGAACGTAGAATGATTTACAAAGCGCCTGGATAATACTGCAGTTGCATTTCTAGTTAGAAAATTGAATTAGAGAGAGATAAAGAAAGAGAAGGAGAGATTGCTCACTGCAAAAAAGGACATCTCGCATTAGGTTACAAGAAGTAGGCTTGTCATTTTATCATGCTGATTTGCATTTAAAATTACTGTAGAGAAAAAAGTGTTTGATTAATAACTCTATAAATGAAATCCTCCCGCAATCCTCAGGACTGGTGTAAGACCAGGAGGAACACTGTGCAGCAGAGCGGTCCACTGGCATAATTCACCATGCACAGCGGGAAGGAAAATGAAGCCATGTACTATCAGCCCTCCCTGCACCACCAGCACTACCTGCTGCTGCAGTCCTTCCACCCTCTTGTGTACTGCGTTTGTACAGCTGCTGTGTCCTTCCCCCTTGTTTCCAGATTTTATCTGCCACCTGAGAAACTGCAGACTTGAATGTGACCCCATGACCAGGAGCAGTTTTAGCAGGGGCTGTAACAGCTGCTGCCTTGGCATCATCCCCCGTTTGCCCTTAGATGGCAAAATCCCCTGCAAGATGCCCAGTACCACCTTACTGGGAAGCAGCCTCAGACGTGTTCCTGCTCTGCATCTCATCCAGGTGTGCCCATACAACTCTCTGCCAGTCTGATCTTGGGTGATATAGGCTTGAAAAGCCACACTCTTTCCTACACCATACCACCAGCCCCTTGGAAGAGGACTTGTTTTCTTTGCAGCCTTGATTTCCTGCCCAGCTTGCTACCCATAATAAGATAAAACCTCTCTAATTCTCCTCCAAGCATCCCTTAAAAGGTTAGTGTTTGGAGTCCTAGGACTGAGACAAAGGCCTGGGCTGCGGCTCGGTTCCCGTGCTGGTTTCCCCATCTTTGACCAGTTCCCAGTCAGAGGAAGATGCTATATATAGCAGAGATCTGTTATGATGGTGGTCACGATTAGGCACTGTTAATCAGCTTCCTTCCAGCTTGCTGCCAGTCAGGCAGGCCAGTACAGCCTGATGGCCAAAAGGGAGAAGGCCCTCCAAAAAACACACTGCATGTGAACCTGGAGGTCCTGAGAGGACCAGCTGTGTCCTGCACAGACTGCTGGCCTGAGACCTCCTCTGCCTCCATCCCGGCATGAATGTAACCTCACTAATGGTCCCAGAGAAGTTGGGCCTCGAGAGGCAGGCTGAAAACACCCCCAGCTCCGGTGTTTGCAGTGAAGAAGGTCTCAGGGGCTTTGTGGATGGGGAGGGAGATGGAAAGACAGGAGACTGTCACAGACCTTGCTGAGTATCTCCAGGACTGAGCAGAGGCCAGTAAAGATGACAAGATCCTCAGCTGAGATAAATCAATTCTGGTCCACTGTAGTCAGTAGCATTACGCACATTTAATGTAGGTGTCTTCAGAAGACATCCAGAAATTATGCTATGCCTAACATTTTTTATCTGTGGAAGTGTAGTGCCTATCGACATTAGCAAACAGGAATGATGTCAGAAGGTGGATCAGCAGTGTCTGCAGCACATGCTGTAAGGCATGTAACAGGGAGTGAGTCTGCAGATGTAGACAAAGTGAGCCAGGCAGGAGATGAAAACATTCATGGAAGTGTTGGCTAGAGGAAGGAGAAGCACATTTTAAAAAAGACCTCCTGTATCTGTCCTTCCCTTAGTCTCCCCCAAGTTGGAGTGCATATGACGACCATGAGTGTCAACAACTGCAACGGCTGGCTTCACCAGGGAGCACGTGAAATCTCAGGGCAGAGAGCTGAACATGTTGCTGTGCAGTTCAGTTTATTTCCTGCAACTTCATCACTAGTTAGGTTGAACTGTGTTAAATGGGTCTCTGCTACCTGTGGGCTATCTTCTGCCAAGGGGGGTGTCAGGATCACCCTTCACAGCAGTAGGGCTGTGAGATGTCACAGCTGGATTCCTTTACAGAGCCTACTGCAACTTCGCCAGCTGCTGAGACCTCTCTGCCCACCAAGTCGGGTGCAATCCACCAATAAGCTCAGACTTTGTTGGTCTGAGCAATCCCCTCAGGGTGCAATCCCCTCTCAGTCCTCAGTGTGACAGCAAGTACCTCATTTTGAGAGGAAGCCAGCCAAAAAATAATGTATTTTGCCTGCTTGGTGCCTGGCCTACAGCACCTCTACAACTATTATTAACAGCTGCAGTTGCTCCACATTCTCTGTCTCTGTGCAGAGCTGGGCTTTGCAGGCAAGCTTCACACCTCTGTCATATATTCCACCCCAAGATACCAGATGAGCCTTTTCCCGCAACTCAGAATAGCCAGGAGAAAATGAAGCAGGCTCAGACATCCAGCTCATAGTGCTCACGCGCCAGCTGCCCAGCTTCTCATTCCAGGGACAGAAACGTTTCCAGCAGCTGTAGGAGTGGCTCCACACCTTGTGCCGTGACACCACCCCATGCCCAGCTCCCAAATGGATGCCACGTGGGCATCCCTGCAGTGCGTGAGTCCTTTGTCCTTGCTCTAGATACACTCCAGGGCAGGTGAATGGGGGAAGAGAAGCAAACCCTGAATGTCTAGAGGAATACCTACTGCTACAAGTGGCCAAGTGAGGAGCTCTCTTAGGACTGCGACTAGTGTCAGTGCTACAAGGACTGGCACAGCCTCTTTTCCAAAGTGTCTGGTGTCCTTAGCAAAGTGGCTTTCTGCTTTTCCCTCTATATAACTGTTTCACCATGATTCCTTCTAGTTCATGGGTTCTAAAACATACTACAGTTTTTACTCAGCCGAGCACTTCTTTACCCATATCCTATATACGTCTACTTCAGCTTCAAAGTGACTGCTTGGAAAATGGAGCAACTGAGGCTCAGAACAAAGACTTAAGTAGCATATCCACGGTGGTGCAGAAACGTACTGACAGAGCCAGACTTGGAAGCTAGGTCTTCCTTCTGGGAGAGGTCAAAGCTAGATCTCCTTTCTCCTAAAATCAAAAGTTACATATTCCCCCAAAGTTATTATTGTGACATTTTCATTGAAAAAACAAGACCTACATGGTTCCTGCCCAAGGAGCTCATCCAAAGAACAAACCAACAACATCTGTGAGCAGACAGAATCATAACAGATCAAATCTCATGGCATATTACTAGGAATTCCCGATACCTAAAAATCTGCCATCCTCCACCTGTCTGAAGAAGCAGGCTCCTTTATTAACACTGGGGAAGTTTCTCCGTAACAGAGATGACTCATTCCATCTAACAAGGAGCAATTCTAAGCGTGCACACATCTCAACACTACACTAACTGCCCTGTGCCTCCTGACACCGAGACACTGGCAGTCCATTACATTTTCTGGCTAATGCAACACTGTTCCAGTTCATCCAGCCTATTTTTTCCATATTGCTGCACTCAGGTGAGGACATGCCTGTCTGTCCATTTACATTTTAATGGTTCACATTACTTCATTCCAAACAGGGTGAAAATTCAGGGTACAGAAGATAGAAAAAAAAATAATAGAAGTGCAGCTGTTTTATGATCACTTTGGGGTGAATTTTGTCAGCAAGGGCACATGGTAAAGCATTAACACTGCCACCACTTTAACCCTTTGACCTACTTTAGATCCACAGTTAGCTTAATCAGAGGAAGAAGAGTAAAATAATGTTGAGTGGCCACAGCACAGTATTTTATTGTGGATGCAAGTCCCTTCAAAGAGATGGAGTAGAGTTTAACGTGAACTCAGACCGATGAAATTTGGGTGTAAATATTTATCTGAGATGTTTTACACAAGTTCATCTTCAGATGTTGTTTCACTAATTGCTTCCCTCTTCCTCACTGTTAAAAAGCAGCTCCAAACAAACTCAAACATTTCTTAAAATACGCAGGGCCTGATGGCACTAAATCAGTTTGCAAGGACACACTTTAAAACATTTCCTTTTCCTTCCAAGAAATGAAGCCCTGCTGGTTTATTTTTAAATGTCCCATATAAGGGGCCTGGGAGAAACAATTCTCGTCTGCCAAAGGCCAAGTGAGTTTTCCACCCAGAGGTGACTGGGGACTAGTTTGACTCACACTAATCCATTCCATCTCGTTTTTTCCCCCTGCTTCCATGGGCTATTTGTGCCTGCAGGGCCTTCCTTCCTCAGGACTGCTGGCACAACATTTACAGCAGATGACAAAGAATGAGGATGTCCTGAAAAACACAGAGGACTGACACCTCATGGAAACACCACAGACCTTCCAGACTGAAGCTGATCTTTCTGAACAGTGGATGTATTGGCCCATGTTCTTAAATGACACTGCATTGGATCCCAAATCAAAACACTTTGAATTTGTCAAGGCTTGGACCTGTGTTTCCAGTTAGTGAATCCAGCCTTGCTTGCATAGTGCCAGCCTCCACCAAGAGAGCGCGGATGCATGGAGATTAGCACAAGGTTTTGGTCCCTTGTTCTAACACTGCCCAGGGTGTCCTAAAACCAAGCAAAACTCTTAGCTGCCACTCAAGCTGCAGGACAGGTACCTAAAAAGGGACACCAAAAGCTTTAAGCAGGAAAATAAACTGTGCCTCTGTAAACACCTGGGTACCCAAATGGAGTTCTGTGCTTCCTTGCTATGGTATCCAGTACCAGACAGATGTGATAACTGGTGAATACAAGAATGAAAAAAAAAACACACTGCTAGCCCCTGTCCAATGATACAGTGACAGTGGACAGAATTTGTGAAAATGATGGGCAACTGCTTCTGAAAAATCTGTTGTCAATCTTTTCTCTGTAAATCTGAAGGTACAGCACAAGAGCATGCATCTACATATTGTGTGACAACAACAGAAAAATGCACTGCAGGAAGAAATGCTTAGTCCCGGTGAGGATGATTACTAGCCATCACCTACAACAGGATCAGGCTATGAACATTTGAAGGGTGCACTTGGACGAAACCTTTTTTCACATTGATATAAATCTGAAAAGCTCTGAATAACACAAATGCAAGTCTCTTCTCTGTAGCCAGCACAGCACAGAAGATGCTAATTGATGGAAACAGAAGAGATCGATAGATATCAGTGTTGATTTAGAAATGTTTCTGTACTTTGTGCATCTGGGCTGCAGAAAAACTAACAGCCACTGGAGGAAGCACTTCCCCCTGCTAGTACCAACTCAGGAGGCCAAAAGTAGTGGGAAAAGTAAAACCTTATTTTGCAAAATATTTTAATCTATTCTTGGAGGTCCTGAAGGTTTGGCAGCAATTCTGATGTCCAGGGCTAAGTAAATTTGAAATAATTACTAACAACAGATTAGACATCGTCACCTGTTGGGGTTTTCCTGCAGTGCTCATGCCCATGGTGAAAACTCACTGCAACTGACTTCACTCACATGTTTTGATACAACTTTAAAATCTCTCACAGTAGTAAAGGGACTCTTTTCTCATCTATTTCCTTCCTTTGAATCAATGCCAAAAGCTACCCCAGGAACCTCTCACTAAGAACACCTTCTTGCCTCTATAGCTCTAAGGAAAACCTCTGCATAGCTCTACACATGCATTTGATCTCTAGCATCAGGTGACTAACTACAAGACCCATGTAGGAAATCAGTGGGTGCACACTTCTAAAAAGCCGTTTAAACCATTTAATGCAGGCGGGTAATTCGGAGCAGAAGTTTCTATTTTAGAGTTAGATTTATATATATAATATTGGGAGGGAGCTTACTGGATTTCACAGCATAAAAATTCATCACTGAGGCCAAAGTAAATTAAGAACCAGGCTCTTTTTTTTTTCTTTTTAATGCAAATAAATGGTTCACTGAATTGATATTTGGAAAAATGAAAAGCTTGCAGAGCAGCCAAACCTGAAGAACAGAAGAATGTAAAACATTCCTTCGTGTCTTTAAAATAGCCCCCTTTTTCTTTCCTTCTCCTGGTTCAAAACTCCTCCTCCTGCCGTATTAAAAATTAAAAATTCAAAGACAGCAGGATCTGCCCAATTACAGAATTACTTCAGCCTTTCCAAAGCAGAGCTTCTGAGCTTGAGTATGCAGGCCCAGCCTTCACTAGGGACCAGATTATCTACTAGCACCTGAAATGCACAGTACCTGTTCTCAGCAGGTGATAGAAGAAGATACAAATTGCATGAGGAAGTGAAAATGTTAACTACAAAAAGTTATGAGACAGCAGCGCTTAAGGTCCATTGAGCAGGCAGCACATCTCCACTTGAACGCACCACTCCTTCTGCCTGCCACCCCAGAGGACGCACATTCATTGTGAGCTGACAAGTTCTTACTGGACCTCCAACACATCCTTGACAGAGACTGACCAGACACACAACACCTTTATATTTGCCTTAGCTTTCTCTTAGGGGTAGAAGCAGGCTTACTTCCAAGCCACCTTCCCTCAGCCTAAATGAAAATATGTGCATGAACGGTGGTCCCCAAGAAAGGTCCCAAGTTCCCACCTTATGAATAATCAATCTTGTTGCAAGCAAAGCACCAGTGGGTAACTCAGTCCTCTCCAACAGGTAACTGCCAGCAGACTTTGGTGCCTGTGAGTTTAAGCCTGGTGTTTCACATGCATTTACAATGATTAAATCATTTTATTGGCAGCTTAGCCTTGGAAAAGAACTTGAAAAGAGGCAGCTCTGTGCATCTGGATTTCATTAGAGCTGAACATTAATCCCTTTATGACTTATACGTATCCTGTTAGCACTATACAGACTTGGAGTTGTTAAATGGCATTCTTAGAGCTGAGTGGCTGAAAAATGGGCTAATAACAACAGCTTTTCTAGCACATGCACCATGAAAGGCAATTTCTGCTTTCTGTTGTTTGCTCATCTGCCTGTCAGCAACAGGACGGCTAACACACTTAATATCTTAGTAATAACCCCTGTTGAACCCCTCCTCAAAACTCATTTTAGGTTTGTGCTGAATTGCAGGACTTAATCCCACAGAATTTTGCAGTTGATGAAAATGAGGATCCAAACATCATGAATTTCAGGGGAGCTGCAAGTCTAAAGTTACACAAGCTGGGCAAATAAAAGCAGACTTTGGCTCGAACAATTGCACATTTTTGCCAGTTTTTTGTAGTTGCAGGAAGACGTTAGGGGTGTAACACCGAAAAAGGCCAAGAGAGACATCACTGAGCAGCTAGGCAAAGATCAGGAATGGAAAGGCAGGCTAAGGTACATGTAAAAAAGAAGCTGTGAAGGAGGGGCCTGAAAACACAGCCTGAAGAGATGCCAGTGGACTGAGAAAGGGAAGGAGAGAAGCTAATTACAGAGGACAAATAGCTGAGATCAAATAACCTGGAAGTCAGGATGGTTGGCCAAGTGAGGCTCACAAGGAAATATGTACATTCTTACAGTAAAAAAAACCTCTTGCTAAGAACCAATGCAAGTAAAGTTGTGTGGTATTAAAGAACATGTTCCAGTTTTTGAATGGCAGAAGAGATGGAAAAAGATAAGCAGTGGAATGAAATTATTCCCATTAAGAACCTTGCACGAGGCTGTAATAATTATCCCATGGGAGCAACTGCTGCAGGCTACTGCAGAAAGTCATAGATGAGCCAAGGAGAAGAAATGACTAAGGCAGAAAACACCTTGATCCACTCAAGTCCATGATACAATGCCAGTGCTTTGCAGGGGCTACGATTTATAAGAGTGGGTACAGCATCACCAATGAATCAGACAAAGGCTACATACATTAATGACTCTGCATATACCATGCACGGGCACAAGCTTGGGTCAGGGAGGCATTTTTGCTCTGTAGCACAGGCAGGCATAAAGTAGCCATGCGGACGCAGAGGTAGCACCCAGCCTGCACTGGCACTGGGGAGCGCAAGCGGCCGTGGGGCTTTTCCGACATGTCACTCTCTATGCCTGTATTTCTGGTGCAGCCTAAAGAAGCTGGCAGTGGAAAACTCCGAGAAACATTCTATTTAAAGACGATTCTTCTGATTCATATATTTTTCCTCACCTTTGTTTTTCCCCAGTACTTTTCTTTCACTTTTGCCTTAATCTTTACAGGAACTAGCATGAAAACTCTATCAGCTTAAACCAGGACAAACATAGGGCACATTAGAGGGCACACAAGACCCCAAAAGCTTCCTAACCTTCCCCTTATACTTCATTCCCCATCACTTGGGTTTAACATAGGTTTATGTATAAACTCTGTAAACTCATACCTCCAGTCATGAGCGCTTTTGTGGGTCTTTGAAAAATACTTTATAATCTGACAGAATGTTTCTGATTTTGAGCAATCCAGAGCAGAAAACAATTGTCCAGCAGGATTTACAGTAGAGCTATAAAGATAGTGCTTATCTTTTCCACCACTTAGCTGTTAGTCCCCTATCAGCTTCACTAATTTTTCATGGAAAAAAATTGCCATGTGTAGCCGCTTTATTTATTTTCCTTATGCAAACACATGTGCACAGACACATGCACACATAAACTTACATGCACAAAGCTCTTTCGTTCATAAAATTCCCAACAGACACTGCAGCCAACTTCAAAACCAAACCAAACCAAGCCTTTCAATAGGAATTATGAAAAATAAGTTTTAAATCACAAAAACATCCTGTTTTGCTTCAGTTTCTCTCTCACGTGCCACAAGCTGGACTCCACCCTAACTGTTTTCAGAGGGGCTAACTATGAGTGCCAGGTTTTGGAAACTTTCATGTCATTATCTGTCCTGCCATTTGCTCTCAGAGAAATGTAAGAAGGGGTAGCACAGTGTGGCCAAGAACAGAAGGACTGACCCCATGCCCATGCACACCCATCCCTCTTCCAGTCCTTTCTCCCACAGCTCTAACACCCCTCATGAGAAAATGCCAAGAAGAAGATGAACAAAAGTGTTTTTTTTTTTTTTTTTTTTTTTTTTCATCACAGCAACTGCCTGGTCCGTGGCTGAAATGGAGGAGGTGCTGTTAAGCAGACTTTCTATATGCTGTTCAAGGCATAAGTAATCATAGTGAAGATGCTTTCACAGGTAAGTCAAAGTGAGTATCCTAAGGAGATGCCAGGTCCCTTACCAGAACGACATGGAGAGGTGGGGAACTAGCAAGGCTGGATTTCCATGTTTTATCTGAGAAAGTGACCATGCAGATCACTTGTGTACCATCCTGTAGTAACTCCTCTAGATGACCTCTGCATATCAGCTTCCAGCCAGAGGATACAGGCTGTCTCCTGAGCAGCGCTGCCAAACAGGTGATGTGCTGCTGGTGCTCTGGAGGCTGCTGAGGGTGTTTGTTTGAGATGGGTACAGTCAGATATAGGTGTGACAGTACACAGCTGTAAGCCGGATGCTGATGCAATAACAGTACGAGTGACTGAGTGCCGCTGTAGGAATTTACAGAGATGTGTGCTACTGGGGTGCTACTTGCTGCGATGGTCACACCAGCAAGTGTGGAGTAGTGAGTACTATTGGATGAAATTGAACACAACAAATACAGGAGTCTGGGGTGTTTGTGAGGGTTCTGGCATGACAAAGAGAGTGAAAGAGCAAAGGGGTGGTGAACCTGTGGCAGACAGGAAGTTAGAGTACAGCATACTGGTGTGATACTGTCCACGAGGGACTGGGAAAGGATCCAGGAGAAGGATCATCAGAGCTGCAAATTTGCCCAGCAGCTTCACTTCTCACTTCTGACAGTAAGATACAGTTTTCATATTGAGAAGCCAGTCTCACAGCTCTGGTGTACTGATGTACAAACTACCAAGGAAAATGCCCCCCCTTTTTTTTAAAAAAAAAATTCAGAGTCTCCCATATTACAAGCAGGAGGCAATCTGGGTTCCCTCATGGCTAGTCATAAGGAACAAATGCATAGTAGATCTTAAAGCTGCTACGAGAAACCATATCTCCTCACACTCCTCAGCATCTCACACACCTATGAAGTAAAACCAGCCTGACTACAAATGTTTGAGTCACATCCCCTTGTTACAGTCTAGAACAGTTCTAGGTCCTGGAGCCTCATCTTCAAGGACAAGGCCACAGGCTTCCCATTTCCGGGCCAGCTGAAGTATAATGAACACAGCAGAAGCACCAGGAAGCATAGATTGTCCCTTCTGACAATCCATGCTGACCAAGCCTAGCCACATTAAGTGATTTGTGTGTGGGTTCAGCCAAAACCTAGAATGCAGCAGCACTTAAAGACAAATCAAGAAAAAGCAACTGTGTTCAATGCTATTGGTGGAAAGACCTTCACTGATCACCACTGAGAGTCTACAAGGCTGGCTGAGACTATCAATGCCTCCATGAGACGCCTGTCGATAACGAGGTTGTACACCGACCCAGCATGTGGTGTCGTGTTTGATAGGGACTCCCTGAAGCAGTAGACTTGCAGCAAATGTAAGTTTGTTTTAACCAATAAAATTTAATATTTGTTTTCCTCTTGAAAGGAATCTATGTTAATTTTTAAAACATCACTAGAGGGCGTTAAATAAATAGGTTTCCCAATCAACCCAACTGCCTGTATAGGCGGTGAGATATTGGAGAAAGTTGTTTAGTTGCAAATCTTGCTGGGAGGAGAGGGGTTAAAACATCTGTGCATATCACAATGACCTCCTGACAACTTTCTCTCATATTCACAAATGAAATGCTTCTCTTTAAGTGTGTGTCCTGGAGAACACCAGCCCAGGGACCTGTGAAATGCACCCCGGAACTTCCCTGAAGCTGGGCATGAGCTGTGTCAGGTGTCAGCAAGATAATGGGGCAGCTGTCCCGTGACAGAGAACACTGCCATTAATACAAAGCCCATCGAGTAATGGTGGCTTAATTAGCTTAAAGCCATGCTGAACAAACTGATGATCACGTTGTTGAAGAAAGCACTGGGAAGGCTGGGGTGCTGTGCCCTGTGGCACCCTATGCATCCCAGGGAGCACAATTCATGGAGGAGCTGTGTGCTCCTGCAGAAGTGGGCGCCCACAGCCCAACTGCTCTGGCTGCGTGAGCTAACAGCCAGCTGCGGTGCTGAGGCAAAGAACAGACTGTTTGAGGCCCTTGCTTTCCGTATCTGCAGGTAAAATAGATCACAGCAATGCTTTGGATTACACAAAAGGCATCAGCAGAGGCTCCCATTAAGAAAAGGAATGCTAAGGGATGTTCTGAAAGCAGAAGACAGGAAGGAAAGGGAAAAACAGACATCTCTGTCTCAACTGCTCCAGTTAGGGCTTTGTAGGTAAAAGCTACAAGCATACCCAGAACAGGCAGTAAAAGGTGCAATAATACCTCACTGGATTGTATGGATCTTTCCAAGTCCCTCTTGGTTGTGGGCACTCTCCAGCCCTTGGCAAGCACTATTAGTATTCCAGCTAACTGCAGACCTTTTTTTTTGTTGTTGTTTAATTGAACTCGCTATTTATTCCAGTGGAAACAGCCTCCAAAGAAATTTGTTCCACTCAGCTACTGTTTGTTCTGGATGATTTGTTCTAAGAATTTCAAACTGGCATTTTGAGTAACGTTTACGGTTTTTCCTTATTTTCCATTATTTCAGCCTAACTCCAAGCTAGTTTGATACTCTATTGTTTGCTTTACTGCTTTTAAAAGCATCACTAGAGGCAACTGCCATTCAGTACGGGCTGAGCATCTCTTCCCCACCAGCACGCTCTCTGCTTTGCTGGAGCCAGCGCCACATGCTCTTCACACCAGAGGAGACAGCAGTTTCTTCTGGTGAGTCTAAAAACACGAGGCAGTAACACAAGGGCTGTTTTGCCTGTCACGATGACCTGACACAAACGTAAAACGCATTCGATGGGTCTCCTGCAATAGCACGTAGAGGCAAAAGCGCTGCGATTCTGCCACCACTCTAGAGAAGCCTACTGCGAACACGCCTCAAGCAAAACCGCTCTCAAAACTGCGTGCTGCGGAAATTTTCCGGCTGTTTCCTTCCTGACCCGTCCCACGACGGACGGATCACCGGCTCCACGTGCGCACCCGCACCCGAACTCTCCCGCCTCCCCCTGCCTCCCTTCCCTTTCGCAGCCGGGCTGAGCACGCCAGCCCCTCGGCCTCCCCTCCGGCTGCCGGCGGCTCCCCCAGCCCCAGCGCCTCCTCGCCCGGCTCGGCGGACCCTCCAAGGCGCCCGGCACCACCCACTCGACGGACGCCGCCGCCTCCGGAGGACAGGCGGAGACCCCCGCCCCGCGGGCAGCTCTGCGGGAGGCCGGCGGGGACCTGCCCCCGAAGCGCGAGCGGGAGCCGGCGGGGGGCACCGGCTCGGCGGAGGGCGGCCGCCCCGGCAGCCGTCAGCGCTGCCGCCGCGGTACTTGCCTGGCTCCGCGCGGAGCCCGCGGCGCAGCTCGGGGCGCTGCGGCCGAGTCATGCCCGCGGCCGGGGCGCGGCGCGCCGCATGGTGCGCGGCGGCGGCGGCGGGAGCTGCGCGCTCGGTGGCGGCGGCGGTGGCGGCGAGCGGAGCTCCGCGGGGCCGCGGAGCCGCTGCGAGCGGGGCAGCTCCGCCCGGCGCCGGCATTGGCCGGGCGCGGCGGCCGGGGCGGGCCGGGCGGCGGAGGGAGGGAGGGAGGGACGGAGGGGCCGGGCGGCGCCGTGCTCCTCTCGGGCACGGGCGGCATGGGGACGCGGGGCGAGCGCTGCGCCTCGCTCCTGCGGGGCTGGAGCTCGGCGGAGGCGGAAAACCCCGTGGGATGAGCCCCGTCCTCTCGCGCTCACCCGCCCCGGTGTGGGTGCCCGGGGGAACGACCCGGTCCGTGGGCGAGCAGCAGCAGCAAGGTCTGCCGGCACTCCCAGCCTGCGCTCCCTCCCGAGAAACGCGACGGGGGAAGGCAGAGTGGGAAAATTCACCCAGCGCGAAGAGGGTGGTGGGTTGGCATGTGCCAGACTCATCCTGCTGGGATGAACCCACCCCTCTCCTTGTTCACCTGAGGGTCCTTTGTTTGCTCAAAGCATTGCGGAGAAAAAAGAGAAAAAAAGGACTCGTGCTGGGGGAAAAGGGCAGGATCTGCTTGTTGAAAGTAAGTGTTTCTGGGCAGGGTTTAAGCACAAGTTATTGCAGGCTGGAAAACTACGAAGCAACGCAAAGAGAACCTGGCATAGAACGCGGGCTAGGAGATGTTTTTGCTACCCCCAGTGGTGCAGAAACTTACTTTCCACTGTGGGTATTGCCCAAGAGTGGAGGCAGGGACTAAATACAGTGAAAAAGCTACACAGAAAATCATGCTAACAGACAGCTTTTGCGGGCATACTGAGCAGAAGAGCCAAGAACTGATGGGGCCAGAGATGGTCATGTTCTTGTTCCGGAAAGCAGTTGTCCCTACAAGTCCAGGCACCTCAGCATGAGGGCATTAACATAACTCTACAAGATATTGCCAATTTCTTCCTTCACTTTCATGTCCAGATCTACTGGCCCATATAGCAGGAATAGCCTTGCTCACCTGATTTTCCAGCTTGTAACACCAGTCAGCTTCCCACTTTGCTGTATCATTCCTTACATGTTTCCATAGACAGTCCCCCAAAATCTGGCCCAACATAGCAGTCCATTCATTCCTTCGGGAGGAAAATTTTGGTTACAGCTGAATGGTACACATTAGTGTATTTGTGCCCATCAAGTTGTAGCCATTTCCTCTGTATGACATGATCTTTTCCTGACCCCCACTCTTCCTCCTTCCAGCTTTCTCACCTCTTTCATTTCAGGGTTTCCACTTTGCATCTTTTCTCCAGTTAGATTGTGGCTGTTTGGGGGAGAGACTGCAACCACAACCTACCAGTCATAATTCTGTCTACAATCTATTGCAATACAAATACTAAAGAAATGGTCAGAAATTTTCCAGTGGAACCTTTTTTTTTTTTTTTTTTTTTTTTTTTTTTTCTCCCCAGTGGAAAGAGATGAATAGTTCACATTTGGGGAAACATGTTTGTTCTGGCAAATCTGATGGAACTCGGGCAAAAGCCCATTAAGGGAAGACTTTGGCTTGGACAGCTTAGCTCAGCTTCACAGCTGTCTATCTGAAAACTTTGTGTTTCCAGAGCCCATGAGTACAGGCCAGGTCAGTTTTCTGGGGGTCAGTCAGATGCAGGAGGCCTTGTGAGTGGGTTCCTACTTTCAAGGAAGGCATCTGATGCCTGGTGTCTGGTCAGAAAGACCAAGGGTCTATGATGATAATGTTTCCATGAGGGGCATGTCTCTGTGCTGGCAGTTCTGATGGCATACAGAAACAGACACAAATGACAGTGTCCTTGGGCTCTTGAGCAGGTAGAAATTCCATACATTAATTCCGTAATTCCACCATGATTGTTGGGCAGAAACTACTATGGAAAGCATATGAGATTCCTACAGCTTCCCCTGTACTAACAAAAGTCATGACTGCAGCACATTTTATGGGATCAGAAATAACGTATGTTGGCAGTCATCCAATTTTCCACTCTTCTGTGCCTTTCATGGAGAACTTGCTATCCAGTGACCCTCCCTGCTACTTGAAGCAACCATACGTGTAATGTTCACAACACTGTGGTAGAGCTGATGGATGAGAAATGCAATGGGTCTTAAAGGGAGTATTGGTAAAAGAGGAAAGACATTTAGCAATGCAGATTCTTGTTTTGGAGAGATTTCTAGATTATCCTGTTGCTTTTTCCTTTCTAATTATTACTAGGTGAATATTTGTGGGAAGCCATCATTTATCAACATATCTTCTAGATCTTTCATCTTTCTTCTGTGTGCTGGCAAAGCCTGTATTGTTCCCCTTTGTAGCTCTCTTATTAAATATCTGCTTGGAACATTTTGTCATTTATTTACTGCGTATGATTTTTTTTAAAACTGTATTCATTTATTTATATTTTAAACAACTCTTTGTGCATTACAGAAGGTAGAAGACTGGTAACCTTGCAAAGGGAGCTTACTGTGCTACCACAATGCAGATTGAATACATGTGCTTCTCCTATATCATTCCCTTTTAATGCTTGACCCTAGGTGGAGAGTTGCTATCTCATTATGAGAAAGGCTTACTTATCTTCCTTCCTATATTTGTTTGACCTCTTATCTTCCTGCAAGGAAGCAAGTTAATGACAATTGTGATAATAGATTTTATCATTATGGTATTTGTTAGTGTTACCATAATGTATAAGGCTGGAATTTTTTGAAAGAGACTGTTAAGCAGGGACTTAAGTCCTGCTGAAAGTTAAGCTAAAGCCAGTAGGTATTCTATTAAGTTGTTACTCCAAGATTTTTAAAGATTCTGTCATGGGAATGTTTTGCCATCATAAACAGAGTTGAGAGGTATGTAAATGCCCAAATTCCTTGCCATCCTTCATTACTGGTGCTGCTTAAAGTGGGATCTGCCTGTGTGGATGTCTCACAGGCTGAAGTATCTGGGACCGTTCATCATTGAGAAGACATGAAAAGCAATAGAGACCAAGTCCAACCCCACCCCCCCTTTTTTTTTTAAAAAAAATAGGAAATTCTGTTTAGAAAGCTTTCTAATTTGCTCTGCAGGAAAATTTTGTCTCTGAGGGGAACTCTATTTGTGTTGAGACAGTTCAGAGGCTATTTCAAGCTAAACATGTACCGAGGGTGGATACTTTCACAGTTCTGTCACTTTGGGGAAATATCTGTTCTATAAAATCCTCTCTGGAGATGTACTGAAAAGAATACATTACAGAGGGAGAATGTGCTCTAATATATGATAAGATTTTGATCTCTTCCACATTAAAAGTTCAGTCATGCAAACACATACTTAAAGTGTTAAATAAACTGAACTCTTAAAAAAAATGCACCACACCTCAGTCACACAGACTGTCTTGGAAAATCAAGTGATTTTTAAAAACTATAAAGAAATATGAGGAATGCTTTATTTGCCACCAGGTATACTGTGATCTGATCTTTATGTTTTCTCTATGAATACGAGATTTGAAAAGTTGATTTTTTTTCCGTAATGACATCTCTACTTTGTCTCTATACAACTCTTATAAATATTTTCCAGCATAGGATACTCAAGAGATACTTTTGGAAAAAAGACAAACAAGGCAGTCAGCATACGTTCATGGAGTATTACAAAAAAAAAAAAAGTAGTCCCTCCCTATCGGCTTGCGTTCTCATGGGAAATACCTTTGGAGGCATTTCCTGTAGGCCAAAAGGTACAAACGGGCCAGACAAATTTAAGATCGCAAACAATACTAGAGCTTTCTAGTGCTTTCCGTTCATATTTTTATATATCTGATAGAAGTGGATCTGCAATCCTGTAACAATTCTGCCCATTATCTTGTTATAGCAACAATACTATAATTAAAATGGTACAGCCTTTTCCAAAGGAGATCTCCAGATAAAAATTTCTTGAGCATTTCTTTCCAAAGTGCTAGCACCTTTTTCCTAATAGAGCAAGCATAAAAGTTTTTCCTTGTAGTTGGAAGTTCCTGTGACTTCTGAGTTGAATAACACTCTTTATATTAAATAAAGGTGCTCTAGAGCCTCTAAGCTTATTATACTTATGGTGGTAGCTTAATAGAGTTCAGCTATGTTTTATTTTACTTCCATTGCATGGGCATAGGATTTCAGGATATGTGTGTCTTATAGATCAGCAAAGTTTGTCAAGAGAACATTTCTCCTAAATTTTCAAGGAAACTTAGAGGATCTTCTTCCCTCCCCTTAGAATCCTTCCCAAGCAACATGCAACAACAATCATTTTCTGAAGAGTGGTACATCTTCATAAGAGTGGGCTCAGACATAGCCTGCTGGTTTCTCAAACTGATTTGTTTTATGATATCACAGCAGCTGTGTAGAGGATCAGATATGGAGAAAGGAAATACCATGTCGGGATACAAATGCTGAGGCACTCTCTCCAAGAGGCAGAACTGATGGTATGGAATTTAGGAAGGAAGGTCATTTCTTCTTGGGTTGTCTTTGATGTGGCTCTGTTGTTCTACTCCATCATATGCCTGTCTTTCTGAATCATTCTGCAATCTATTTCTTCCTTTATTTGTATTTGTATTTGTATTTGTATTTGTATTTTTTTTTTATTGTGAATACACATCAAGCATTTTTAAAGATTAAACTGCTCCAAGACAGACAAATTGGCTGCAAGCCTGGATATTCTGAGGAGGAATTCAGCTTTTGAAATCTGAGAGCATCAATGATCTTTAGGTCCCTGATGTCTTTCAAAGGGGCACCAAATGTCAGTGCACCACTGAAACAGCCTTTTCCAACAGAAAAGCCCATTTGCAAAAAGATCAAAATGAACGCAGAGTAAGTTTTTAGAATTATTCACTGCTCCCCGCCCCCAAAAAAACAACAAACAAATAAAAAAACACCAACAATTCACAACACAACCAACCAACCAAAAAAACACAACAAAAAAAAGCGAACAGCAACTGCTGGGAATTCTTTTTCAAAAGGACATTCAAGAGAAATTGCCTGGCAACTGTTGTTCCAAATTGTTGTGCTTTGGAAAGATGCAAGCTATAGACTATTACATCGGAGGCATCTCAGTCTGACCTAATTCCACACCACTGGCCCCATCTACATTACAAAATAAAGGACCAGCCAAGGGATTCCACTACAATACAGTTCTTTCCTTTGCTGGTTATGGAGTTGATTCGAAACAGAGTATAGTCCATTCCTCGTCCTCCTGTGAAGGCAGGGAAGAGCCCTGGAATACTTCTCTAGTTTATGGGACATGGCTGAAAACTTCTTTTTTCTCCAAATTTCTTGACCCTGCTGCATGAGCAGACATGATGAAATGTCTGTATGGCATGAGCAACTCAACCAGAGGCAGGCTAGTGCTGACCAAAAGTAAATTTCTCAACAGATAGGATTTTATTTTATTTATTTTTTAATTGTTATCTGAGAAGCCATTTGAAAGAGTTTGCCAACACATGTGATCAACAAATAAATTTACTGTGCTCCTGGATTTGCTTTCCTTACTACAGTGCTGAAGAAATACTACTTGACTCATTATTGCATACTGCCATTTGCCATACTGCTAACATTGCTACCTATATTTGTAATGAACTGATGTCCATCAGTCTGTATTTGATGCTTTCAGAGTAAATGCAGGGATCACCTAAGAAACTTGTTTGTGTCTAGTGGTGCACTGTCTGTGAGCTGAAACAAGGGGAAATTCCTCCTTCCCTTGAAGAATTAAGTCATAGGCCGTGACTGGGAGCAGGAAATTGAGTTAACCAGGGCATGGATTAGATCTGTACAAAAGTCTGTGTTCCTGTGCCCTGAATTTTGATGATAACCTTTGATGCATGAAGACTCATCACCTTCTTCCTACACAACGTTGTTTAAAATGGCTGCTTAGGCTGGATCTTGTTCTCAAGCCAAAGGTTTAGCTGCCCCCTGCTATAGAAAGAATGCATTCTATATTCATTGTGTATTCCTCTCCCTGATTTACATCGTGTTTCCTTTAGCAGGACTTGCTGGCATCCTGTTTGCCTGGTTCATTTTTCTACTGTAGCTTCATTTGGAGCTGAAAATACCATAAGGATGTCTCTGCAGTGATTTGGCATGTCTGAAGATCATGAAGGCTACTGAATTAAGATGTTTCCTAAGGGCAGATACTACTTTTTCTTTCCTTCCTCAGGGCAAAAAGTCTGTTTTATAACAGCCCTTCTTGCCACAGTCTTATTAAACACCATTTAAGGTTTGCAGTTTCAAGTCATTGCCCTTTCTTACACTCAGCCTGTGATCTCACACAGAACCATGGCCAATAAAAAGGGAGGGGATGCTGTAAGGGAATGTGCCTGGGAGTGTACGTGGAACTATGGGAGAATGCAAATATAGCTACATCCCTATGTGAGTGTACAGGAGAGATCATGCTCTGGGACTGATGCTTTGGAGGCCTCTTTCTTTGAGGTGTGGCCAGAGAGAGAATGGAGACTAGATATACTTTAAAATATTAGACGTGTGTATGTATGTGTATGTGTCTGTAGGGGTCCTGCAAAAGCCAAGAGGAAAAGGACTGATTTTCTGCTTTATGAAAGTTTTTTTTTTTTTTTTTTTTTTCCCAAACAAGAATGTGAGTGGAGAAAAGAATCAAGGGATAATTTAGACGAGGAGAAAAACGTGACTACAATACATTTAAAGTTCTCCCACAGGTACCACCCCCATGCTCCTTCCTAGCATGAACACAATGAGACATCAAGAAGATCTTTTAAAAACCATTTCTTACTTTGAGTTGTGCTCCTGTTTGCCATATAAACACTCAGTGTACCTTGCTACACAATTAAACAGGCAAAAAGGATTAGAAAATACCTTGCGCTTGCTATTTGGCCAAGGTGTTGTTACTTCTGGAATCTTGTCCTGTGCATTTCCATGCACACTGAACTAGCCAGTTCCAGTGTGGTTAAGCATAAGAGTAGCTGGAAATACTCATTCAAATATCCATGACCAGTGGGATAACTCATGGGTTGCTCCTTTTTTCTCTTTCAATGAAATATTAATCACATGAGTAAACTGAGTGAGCTTTGGGCTGTGATTTTATGTAATGTGATTAATTAGGCTTTGCCATGCCTCTATTTCATATTTGCAGTCCTGCAAATTCAGACAAGAATGCCACCAGATTAGAAAAGCTGTATTTTCTAAACAGTCTTGCACTGATGTGCAAAGAGACTGGAGAGTGAAAGAACTGGAGAACATTTGGTCTTTAACAGTGATGGCACAATGAGGGCTCTTTCTTCATGCTTGCTCTTGTTATTGCCTGGCTGTAAAAAGCTTGACACAAAGCTGGTTTGAAAGGACAGGAATATGTCTGTTTATGTGGTGACTGCTTTATCTCAGGTAGAATAAAAGATAAAAATCCAGGGCTTGATTCCCCACTCAGACAAGCACATCTCCAGCAGTCTATCTCCTCACACTCTTATGTTTCTTGTTGAATGGAGATGAAATGCAGGAGTTCCCTGCATGCAGGGAGACCAGTGACCTTCTTTGATTCCTGACCTGGGGACAGGTCTGCTGAGGATTCTGCTTTGGGCAGCTGATGTTGAAGTCTTCTTCATGCAAACTGTCCCAGCAGGAGCCCTGAATCAGTAGTGACTTGATCCACAAGACTGAGGACAGTAAGCTTTATTAAGGTGCATTACAAAACTCTAACAGACACACCCACAGGGAATTTTCAAGCACTGGTAATGATTTCACTTCAGATTCCACCCTTCTCTTAGAATCATAGAATCACAGAATCATTAACATTGGAAAAGACCTTCACCTGGTCCAACCATCACCCTACTATCAATGTCACCCACTAAACCATGTCCCTAAGCACGAGGTCCAACCTTTCCTTCAACACCTCAATGTAACAATGTAATGTAATAGGCACGAAAGATGTAGTAGCCTTGGATTAAGTACTGTTTCCAGGCCTGATCCTGAGAACTACCTTTCATCTCTCCTTGCTGGAGGCTGTCTGAAAAAAGTACAGCCTCAGTATTTTTACAGAGGAGACGATTGCACACTGGGGGGTTTGGGTTTGTTTCTTTTCATTTTCCTTCAACTTGAAAATACCTACTGGGATTTTGTTCCCAGTTTCAAAACAAAATGACCTCTATTGAGAGAGACCAAACATGGGAAATATGAGGTCAAATATTCAATGGAAGCATCCTAAGCAAACGTTGGATGACAATGAGCATTGTTTTGCAGCCTTGTCTTGGTGAGGCTGATATCTGCCATAATAACACACTGAAATACACACCACTTTGAGACAAAATATGCTGAATATTAGAAAGTTAAGGGAGCCTTTTCAACACTCACTATGCACCAGAGATTTTGAAAAATAGTGCGATCAGTTAAAGCTATATTTTTTCTAAAATAATTGCTATGATTGTTAGAGTGTACTGGTACATTGTATCTACTTAAATGTGGTTCATTTAAGTCAGGGGATGTGGTCCCATACTGTCAGTACCCAGGTGGTGCTGCAGTCAGTGGAGTGCACTCCTCAGTCTGGACACTCAGGGCATTGTTGCAGAACCTACATGTGCTAAACATGGTCTCTAAATTGACTGCGTGTGAATTACTCCCTGGTACCTCCCCATGCTACTCTCACGGCACGGTAAGCGCGATGCTGCCTGTCCCTGGTGGTTAGCCACCTCCTATACCCACTAGCTAGAGCATGCTGCCAGGGCCTGCAAGGTGCTAAGTAGCTGTGATGATCCTGAGTGGCCTGGCTGCCCTCCCTGGCTGGCTGGGGTGGCGGGACGGGCATGGCTCCCCGCTGGGCATGGTGCCACTCGGACCCAGCCAAGCACCTACTGCTCTTGAAATCTCCAGAGGCCTGCAGACCCTGGGGCCCAGCTGCCCTGCTTCCTCTGTACTCCCCAGCTGGAGGGAGAAGCGTGGTGCTGCCCATGGTTACCACCTTCCTGTTCCCAAAGGAGGTGGTGAGACTTGGTATCTGCTCTGCCTTGCCACACATTAGCTCAGTGAGCAGGAGGGGCCCACAGGGAGAACAGTGCTGGTATCAGAGATGGCTGTGGTTTGGTTCCTCCACATCCCTGGGGGGACGCTTGGCAGATAGAAAGTCTCAAGCCCCGTGTGCTGGCTGCAGTGCCCCAAGCTCTCTCTGTGTGCATTTCAGTGGCTATGAAGCCACCTACAATCCAAGCATGTCACAGAGCTGCTCCCTCATCATAAACGGACATAAAGGCTCCTCCCCACGCCCCTATCAGTTCATGGTGTGTCTTAATGACTGGCCATTTATGGGAAAATATGTGCTTTTGAGAGTAGGAGCTTTTGCCATGGTAGCACTCTGCCCACGCAGACAGGGCTGTTCCTCTTGCCAACTTCCAGCCTTGGCCCTGCATACATGATTTAGCCTTTGGAAAGGAAGAGGCAATCGGCACATCCGGTGTGTGTTTGGAGAGGAATGCACAGCAGCTTGTGAAAACGATTTACTGCATGTGTTGAGCACCAAGAATGTCAAGCAGGCACAGCTCTGAGGGCTCCCTGTGGGATCAACCTGTGCTTTTTTTTTTTTTTTTTTTCCCAATCATTATTGCAGTTTTAAGCAACCACCATTCATGGCTGTGAGGAGCACAATGTTCAGAAAAAAAAGCCTAGGATTTCCATTCTTTTCCTTTCGCTCTTTGTCACCTTCTAGGATTGGATCATTCTGAGGCTCTGATTACCTTCCTTCCAGCTCCTTTCTCTTCTGCTTTCACATTACTGTGATTTCAGTTCCATATTTTCTAACTTGGAGGGTGGGACTGCCTAAATATTATGATATCTAAGGAGAGGGTATAGAGAAGACAGAGTGTTCTCTGAGATGCACAGTGGTCAGATGCCAGGCAGATATAAGCTGCAAAACAGTAAATTTCAATTTGACATTTTTTTCATCGTGAGGGTAAGTCAAACACAGATGAGGTTATCCAGAGAGGTTCTAGAGTCTTGATCCTTGGAGATATTCAAAGCTTGACTGAAGAAGGTCCTCAGCAATCTGAACTAGCTGGATCTACTTTTAGAGGCAGAACAGACTAGATGACCTCCAGCAGCCCCTGACAACCTAAATCATTTTATGGTTCTATGGTGTTTTGCCAGTATTTCCCACTGAATCTACAGTATCATCTCATAGTGTTTATCCAGAGATTTAGCTTCTCTTGAGTACTGCATTTTCTGAGCCTCACCATTTTTCCTACTTCTGTTGGCTCTAGATGACAGTTTGGGCTTCTGTAGGATTGTTTGCTCCTAAGCGTGGGGCCATTTCAAACTTGCTGAGCTACAAACACATGAACACAGAAGTCAGATGGGGAATACAGATCTGGATATCTGCATTCCTCACAATTTGGGGATGCACAAAGCAAGAACTTGGGTTCATGTTCATACTTAGATGTATATAACTGTGACTTTAGAAATATGCAAATAGCTGCTACCATTCACCATGTCTGCCACATTTGGTACAACAGGGACAAAACAGTGAATGGAGTTAATAGCGTGAATATTAAATACTAAGACTGGCTGTTGGACCACATTTTTCTCTGAAGAGGACTATGGTTTTCATTTCAAGTTTGGTTTGATGTCTGCTCAACTAACAGAAATCATCTGTTTCTAGCACAGACATGCAACTTTCATTGTGTACCTCTGCCTTTCCTATGCTGTATGAAGACAGGTGGGAGCAGGCGAACTGGGCAAGGCCACTATAAATGAGATGAGTAGCTGGGAACAGGATCAGGACAAAGACGTGCCTACAGGGGTTCTCACTGCATAGCTTTGAGCCTTTAAGTTTAGTGTGCCTTCTGTTGGTTTCATCTCTGATTAATCTGTTGATGCAGTGGATCTATAAACCTGGATTAATTTGTAGGCTGGGATTATTAAGTGGTAAAAAATATTCTGGTACAATTCAGAAATGTGCATGTCACATGCCTTATTAAATGCTGCAGGGCCTGAGCTGGTATTCTGTGAGCTATTCAGAGCAAAGTTCTGCTCTAGGCAAGAGAAATGTGGATTTGGAATAACTGGGAATTTAACTGGAGTTAAACCTGTACAAATCCAGAGTAAGACAAAACAGAATTCAGATTATGAGTTTTTTCTTACTTTTCTCACTTAGTACAAACCAGGGTCAACTGCTGTGCAGTTGATGGAACTATTTATATAAGTTTTATAGCTTATGTAAGTGAAGCTGTGGTAATGAAATACATGTATTATTTAGGAAGTCTTGTTCTTAAGCTTTTTGTCATAAAAAGGGTGCAAAATCAGTTTTATTCTGTATGGCTAGCACAGAATTTCTCCTGATATGAAACAGCTATGGTGAAAACCATTGTAAAGAGCCTTAAGCAGCATCCTTGGCATTTGCAGTACATCTGGAACCTGTTGAACCTGGACCACTTATCCTGTGGGAAAAGAGGAATAAGTGGGTTGAATGAAGGGAATTAGCATGAAAGGAATGATTTGTTCCCAATGGACCACTGGGAACACCTTCCTTCTTGTTGAAAATGGATTAACTGTGAGGAGCACAGTGAAGTTCAGATTGCTTATCCTAGAACTGGTTTTCAGCCAAAATAAGACAAGCAGAAATAGGGGATAGTCCCCCATCTGGGATCCAGTGCCATGAACTGCACAGGAGACAGCTGTACCACACAGCATGGGTTACAAGCTGATGAGCTTGTGTGCTCTGAACTCTTGACATTTAAACTGTGTGTTGGGGCACCTGAGCTGCGTGATAAATAGCAGCGACAGGTTGACTATGACTGCAGACCCCATGTCTTCCATCAGGAGCATACGTAAGTTTTTGCAAGATACATGATGTGTGTTTGTGACTGTATGCAGCATGTGTTTTTGGATGGGTGTGTTTACAGATGTTTTTGGCCCAGTTAAAATATCTTTGGCAAGAGCCACTTCTGTGAATCTGAACCAAGCCAAACACACCTCTGAGGTCATTGCTGCCATGAGATCACCAGCTCGCCATAATGTTCAGGACCTTTGAAGACTCCCTTTGTGTTTTTTTTTTTTTTTTTTTCCAACATTTTCCCTCCTATTTGAATTTTATCCAGAACAATTAGAATCCACCAAGGGAACAAACAGAAACCTTTTGCAAACTGGAATCATAATAGCTAGGCATGGAGATCACATGCAGGGCCTGAAATAAAATGTGTGTTGCTCTGGTCTGATTTTTCAGGAGGACTCCAAACACGTGATGTCAGTGTAACTATCAGATTACCATGATCCTCTGGAATTTTGAATACAGCCTTCTTCTACCTCACTGTTTGTATATTTTTACTCTCTGCAGAATATTTATCAGCACGCTTGATTTTCACTCTCTCTCTCAGCTTCAAATGAGTTAATTTTATTTAGCAATCTACTTGGCACATGCCAACTCTGATTCAGGACTCTGGCTTAGAGGTGTGTCCAATCTTAAACATGAGAAGTTAGCACCACAGGGTGCTAACCCTAAGCCTTTTTTTTTTTTTTTTTTTTTTTAAACCAGACAAAACAAAGCCTTGAACTGCAAAATGACAAAGTTGTACGAAAGAGTGCCTTTGGTAAGAAGACGGTTCAAAAAAGATTGACTCAAAAATCAGGAGAAGCATTTCTGGATGGGCTGTTCCCTAATGATCCTTAATCCACCAGCACTACAGTGACTCTAAAATCTCCCTGTTCCCTCAAGGGAGTTTTGAAAAGATGCAGCACTTATTCATTTGCAGGGATGGACAGCTCTTTCTGAACCCTGGCACCCTCAGCCTGTAAGAATTTTCCAGCTTCAGAAGAGGACATTGGATGATACTGAGTGTTAACGGGGCAAAATAAGCCCATGGGATTGCAAGGGGCAGCTAGAGCATCCCTGAAAGGGTGTCCTGTTTGGCAGCATGGTGCAGGCACTGCATCCATCTCTATGCCACCCACAGACATTCTGCCTCTCATCTCTCTTCTGCAGTCCTCTCACACAAACTCTCTGCTCCCAGTTCTTTTTCAGCAGACTCTTTTTTTCACAGCCATACACAGACTCTTTAGTCCCGTTCCCACTCCCTGGCCACCACCCACCCACCCACCCACCCACTCTCTCTCAAATACTTCCTTCTCCTCTGGTTTTCATGCAAACACCTCCCCTCCATACTCTGTCTCGCACAACATCCCCTTTTCCTGGACACACAGACACCCTCCCTCTGCAGAGCATATGCAGAGCAGAGGCATTTCCTTTTATTGTCCATACAGCCCCTGCAACCACACCCATCTCCCGTTTATTCATTGCAATAACACATTTGGAGTGGAAGTAGTCCTGCTGAGAGCAGCCACACAGTCAATGCAGGACGGCCAAACCTTCACCCCAAATTTCTCCTACTTGTAGGCTACTGCTTCCTGCCTGCACACCCAGAGGAAGAGGCATGTTCAGGCTCAGGAGATGTGGTGGTGAGTTGTCCTTTGCTGCTCCAGGACTGTGAAAATGTTCACAGAACAACTTTTCTTTGCCAGGACAAATCTGGCCCAGGCAGCTTTGACAAAGAGTTTTCCAGCACATGCTTTCCTGTGACATCTACCTTATCTGTAAAACGCATGAGTATGGAAGGGAACAGAAAAACATTGGAGTGCCTCCATGGTCTAGCACTTATCTCCATCTTAAGGGTGATGGCAAAAGGACTGGAGAGGACCAATTATGCGGGACACCACAAGAGACTAACAGCTTATGTTACACAGGTCACCAAATTACCTCCCAGTGTGGCAGCAAGTTCTCAGTTGTTGTAAGGCAGAACAGCTTAAGCACAGTCAAAGAAATAACACCAGGATGTGTGAGCCAAGGGAACTTACCCCAGAAAAAACAAATGATAGGAGGATATATGACTGAAAGAACAGGAATGATATTAGCAGCAGGGCACTGCCCATATAAACCATCTTTTCCATAGAAAAAGCACATTTTGAGGCAAGCAGTGTTTCTTTACTCTGATAAAATGCAGCCTACAGGTTCGTACTGGACTAGAAGACATTTCCAGCAGTGTCTCTGAACTGTTTGCCTCAAGACTTCCCCATGAAGAGCTCCTGTGCCAGTCATCAGCTGGGAACGCTTTTGTCTCTCCAACGCTGTCCACTCATGACCAGCAAAGTGTTCATTGGGGCTGCTATTTATAGCTAGGGTCACAAGCCCTCTTGCAGTAGAACCACATTTTTCCTTGCTACTCCTCATTACCAACAGGCCATGTCAATGTGTTATTTAAAGTCTAGTGTTCCTTGTTTTACCTTTAGTATTGGTGTGCATTATTAGCAAGGTGCACCTTGCCATTGAAGGACAGGTGATGCTGTACAGGATCCAAGGATCCCACTGAGATCAGTGCTACGTCATGTTAGGGTGCTGTATACACAGTTAGTGAGAGACAGTTCCTGTCCCAAAGAGTTTGGACTAGCACGACACAATTGAGAGATGCTCTGGTAGCACAGTCCTCGTGAGATGGCTTGCACAGCTTACAGGACTGATCTCTGGGTAACGTATATACATTATTTTGCTGTGTTAAATTGAGCTGGGGTAAGATCCCACACTGGGATCACCATGCAAACTCTTTTTTCAGGACTGCTTCTTCTGGCAGAAAAAACAGATTATGCCACTTTAAAGAGAGTATAAAAATACAGGCAAAGGGTATGAAGGAAGCCAGAAGCCTCTGGTGGTCAGAGCCACAGCAGGGAGTGTAACAGGCCTTGCTGCTTACTCCTCATCCAGGGCCATACTCACTTGCTTAAGCTTTCTATAGAAATACAAAAGAAAAAGAAATGCATCAGGGAAACTGCAGAATCTGAAATGCACCACATGTCTATCTCACCAGCCTCTTCCCCTCCTTATTTGGCTTGATACATTTTGCAAGGCATTTACTGCCAGATGAGATAAATAAAGATGCAGCCCCCACTCCTTCGTTGTTTACAGCCCTTCCTGAACCTGGGGACTGTAGCAGCAGGAGCACGAGACATGAAATGAAACCAACCCCAGTCTTTGAAATACTGAAACTGCCTGAGCATGATGAGGACAACAGGCATGTGGCAAACCTGATCGCTGCCTGAAGTTGGTTTTAATAGAGAAACTTGGCGTCAGGATCACTTCCAGGATATTAACATCTCTTTGAGCTGCCTACAGCCAAGAAAGATGAAAAGGAGCCAGAGGATGCTGGGGAGGGCAGGATGAGCAGGGCTTGTTGTGAACTTTGAGAGATGCTCAGTGCTGTTCTCTGGAAAAGCCTAACGACCCAAATCCAGTTAGGACTGCTGACTGTTTTGCCAGGCACTGTCATTGCCAGAACTTTGTTGGAAGCTTAATTATGAGCTTAATTACTTTTGGGTTACATGCTAAAAGAAACCATGTTAGCAAGAACTTTTCCCACACAGAGAGATGAGAGGCCAAAATTTGTCCAGCCAAAACTGATGAATCTGATGAAAATTTGATGAAAAAAATCAAGTACTCAGATGTACTCAGTACTCCCAGTGTCTAGACCTGGTTTCAAATTATGGCTTGCCAGACTCAGACCACAACACTTCCCTTCCTGCTCCATTATTTGAGGAGTGAGTAAACGTAATCCCAAACAAAGAAAGTGTTGAGAAAAGTTGCTCTTGCAGCATTTCCGGCCATAGTTAACAGCAGGAAGCCATCAAGAATTCATGGCAGATCTTTTGGCTCTCATGAGCTTTTCTGTCCAGTTCTTCACACTCACATCTTTGTGAAGGTCTGAATTTGGCCATGGAGTAGCTCCATCTTCAGATAAAGCTCTGTCTGGCCCTGGATTCAGCTTATTCCTCAAAAACTGAGTCTTAGGACTCTCTTCCTAGCAATATTCAAGTCCACTAGCCTTGGAGTCTAATTCCATTAAAATTCATTAAAAGCACCATTTTCAGGTGGATTAGAGCTTTCTGTTTTGTGTTGTAATGGAATTGTGTTTTTCATGCTCAAAATAAACAAAATTATCCCTTTAGAGCCCTCCCTGCTCCATGTCACGGAGAGATATTTTTAGGCTTTTTTAACGTATGTAAAGTGCTTTGCAATTCTTGGTTGAAAAGTTCAAAGTACCAAATACCACATGGTTACTAATGTCAGTTTAGTCCCCAAGCAAAGATGCTGTGATGTGCATATTTGAGTGAGTAATCTTATCATAAGGATGAACTGGTCTCAGTTTCTCTCTTTTTTTTTTTTTGGCATGTTCGACTCTAGACTTCCCTTCAACATTTGACATACGGGTTTTATTGTTCAACTGACTTTCTTCTTGTACAAACATCCTGACTGAAGCACATGCAAAGGGAGGAAGGGAGACATTCCTTTCCATGTATGTTTGAGTTTCTTTGTGTTCTTGCTATGTGGTCCCAGGGAGACGTGGAGGTCCCTGCATATGTTTAAGCTTTTTGTTTCTCATTTTTCAAGGCCAGATGACACATTCTGATCTTTTGTGGCACACTGCATTACCTCTGGGCCCTGAGCTTGTTACAGACTGGGATGAGATGCCCTTACCACAGCGGTGTGCAGCTAAGTACTGTAATATTAATGTTACCACTTTGGTAATAGGAAAAATTGCACTAGAAACCAAGGAAGAACAGACTCTGGCAAGACACATTTTTTCATGCTAGTCTGTCGAACAGTGCTTTTTTAGTTCTCCATGTATTAGATCTGGTAATACAATCCTGATTACATTTATGGCAAAGCTAATGGATTTGTTGGTAAGGTCAAGTTCATTGGATTACACATACGTTCACAGTTGCTTTCCAGTGGACACTGGACTTGCTCCTTTGCAACCTGTTAGCTAAACAAATTGTCAGATGATCCTATTTAGCTTTGACATCACCTTTATTATCAATCAGTTCGTTACGTTGGATGGTGATAATGCCAGTGTTAAATTTCACATAAGCACAAAGCAAGAGAGAGACCCTCTTAATCTCATGCAAGACAAAGATACAGAGTAGAAGAGGCAGAATTCATTCAGTTCTTGGCCAATCCTTTTCCTTTCTCATTCTTTTGGGAAAATTACTGCAAACTACATATGATCAAGGACATGAGTAGATCTGTTAGCCTTCATTCATATAAGTTACACTATGTATGTAACTTTTGTGTGTGCAGTTTCTGTGACAGACAGCTGCAACTCAGAGAGTGCTGTGATATGTGAACATACTGCAAATGTTAAGAGTAACACCTGGATTTTATTACTGCAAATTGCAAACATCTATACCAGTATCGCCTAGCTCCCACACAAGTGATGTTTTCATTCAATGCTCCACACAATCAAGAGAATGACTCCTTTCTCACTCTCCCAGATGTTGACAGAAGCTGTTTAAGACAAGTTCAGTCTAAAATGGTCCCTTCTCATAGTCCTAGTCTCTAAAAAAATGTAGCCTGCCGTACAGTCCGAGTCTAAAGCCTTATGTGTACAGTTAGGTAATCAGGAAGGTTATTTTCAGGGAATGGGTTCAAAACTGTCTCTCTCCTCAAGCAGGCTGTTGGCAGACAGTGCAGACCAGGTAAAACCAGTAGCATATATCACGTTGCACATGGAAACCATAGAAACACAGAATAGCTGAGGCTGGAAGGGACCTCTGGAGATCATACTAGTCCAATACCCTGCTCAGAGCAGGGTCACCTAGACCAGGCTGATCAGGACTGTGTCCAGTCAGGGTTGGAATACCATCAAAGATAGAGATTGTGCAATCTCTCTGAGAATCCTATTTCAATGCTTGCTCACGCTCACAACAGAAAAGTTTTTCATATGTTTATGTAGAATTTCTTGTACTTTGTACAATAAATTTGTACTTGTACTTTGTACAAGTAGTTTGTATCCATTTCCTCTCATTATGTCACTGGATACTGCTGAGAAGAAACTGTCTTCTGTATATGCTTCTTTCAGGTACTTGTACACATTGATAAGACACCCCCGAGCCTTCTCTTTACCAGGTTGAACAGCTCCAGCCCTTCCAGCCTCTCCTTGTATATCAGTTGCTTCAGTTCCATAGCTACCTTTGTATCCCTTCATTGGACTCTTTCCAGTATGTCCATGTCTCTCTTTTACTGGGGAGCCATTCACTGGACAAAGCTTTCCATATGCAGCCTCACCAGTGCTGAGCAGCAAGGAAGAATCACCTCCCGCAAGCTGCTGGAGATGTTTTTCCTAATGCAGCTTGGGATGTTGTTGGCCTTCTTTGCTACACGGGCAAAGAAATGGACACTTGGTTTTGGTTCCTTTTGCCCTGTGTCTCTAAAACCTTTAGTTGCCTAAAAGAACAATGACCTAGTAAATTAAGTCAAGGTGGGACCTTTCTAAGAGGAAAAACTGTTACATTTCACTCTATAATCTGGAAACACAGGATAATTCTTTGGCTGGTGACTATAAAGCAGATTAGGTTTCTGCTAATGTGAAAGACATAGGACAAGGTATCCACTTGTCAGCATGAGGTTTTATCTCAGATTCTAAAGTATTGTTATAAATAACTTTGTTTGTTTGTTTATTTGTTTTTTTTGAGAAGACACTGAGATCCACAATCTACAGGGCTAGATAATTTTGGTTTCTCTCTCAGTCACAATCTGCTATGGTTTTTTATTATGTCAAAAAAGGGATGAACCAGATTGCATACTTTCCTGAAGTGAAAGCTACATTAAGTTCTCCCTGTTTACCCTCAGTCCTCATGTTTTTCAAACCTGCAGAAACATCATTATCTTAAAATGTCAAAAGTCCAGAAAGGGCTAGCCGAAAACTATTCCAAAACTTAAAAAAATATATAACTTTTTTTTTTTTTAAAGACAAGACAAAACTAAGAATACATGAGGTATCTAAGAAACAATGAACTACATCCCTTTTGCTATTCATAAAAGACAAACTGTGAGATGTCTGTTAAGCGTCTGCATGAACTCTGTTGGTTTCTTTTATCTGGGTTTTAAGTTTCCCTAGGAATAAGGCCCATGGAGAGAGAGTATTCTATTTATAGTTTTTGGACATATTTTATGATGTATTACAATTTCAGACCATTTTAAATCAGTAAGAAGCCTGACCTTTACTTCTGAAGTGCTCCAAGAACAGATACTACATAGGCTGTATTATAATATATTACAGACATGGTGAAACTGGTGCAACTTTGCAAATGTGATTGGTTCTACAGTTGCTGTCAACTGAGCTTTGTCAGTCAAAGTCTGTATTCATGTCCATCGTAGATGCGAATTACAAAGTGGAAGAAATCTCTCCATAGCTATACAGAGGACTGATTTGTCAATTGATTTGATTTATGGGGAGCATGGGTAAGAGTCACTGCTTCAGAATAGCTCACTGCATGCCGAGTAAAATATGCAACAAACCGATGGAGTAGCCAGGGCTGGGAAATGCTGCTCTGCTCATGTTTGGAAAAGCAATCGTGGTTGGGAATAGACAGTCCCTTCTCATGACTGGTACAGGTTAAGTTTTCCTTGAGCTGTGTGTGAAATCCTGTGAATTCTATGCTTCCCTGAGCACTGGTTCGTGTTCCAGTGAGGCACTCTCAGTGGGTCTGCAGGAAGTGCATAGACGTGAGAGGTATGTGACATGGTGACTGGTGGTGGCTGTTTCTGTTTTTCTAGCTCAGAGCAGGGCTGGGTTTCCTGGTTCTCCTGCTCTAAGCAGTCAGCAATTTACTTCCAAACTTTGTCATTGATTCCAGCTGGAGACCTGCTGGTATGGCGGCCCATGAAACAGCTATTTCACAGCTGTGCAGCAATCTCTTCAATTAGAGAGAAGTAAGTGATGACTGGCATAAAAAGCATCCTTTAGATGTCTTAGCCCTGTGAATTCAGCCAGCTCACCTTCTAGAGGGTTAATGAGAAGAGAGGTTTAAAATGGTGTTTTATGGGCACGTGAAATGGCTGAAATGTGACGATATATGTGATGATATATGTGGAGAATAGCACTGCTGAAGTCAAAAGCATGAATACAGTAACTCAGAACGAAGTCAATCATTTGAGTGACATTTGAGATGCAGGGCTTCAGTTCAGCCCCATCACACAATGCCTTTATAAATCCTAGGGCAGCAACATCAGCTCCTTGGGTGACAGGTTTCTGGGACAGACTTTGATGCCACAAACTGTGCCTGCAATTGACCACAGCCCTGAGTGTATCTTCCTCAAGGAGCTGAGCTGGGGTGTGCTGTCACTGTGTACTCAGACAATCTGTTCCTCCCAGCTCACTGCATTTCACTGGTGGGAAAAGGAGGTCCTAAACAATTTTTTTCTCTCACCTGCTGTAAGGATTACTGAATTGGCACTGCAAAGACTTGCCAGGATCAAACTGGGAGGTCTGAGTGCTCCTGCAATGTTCATTTTTGGACAGTTTAAATTTTAATGTAAATTTGCATTTCTAAGAATTTCCAAATGTCTAAGTTTTTTTGTGATTGTTTGTTTTTGAGATGACAAAGAAGCAACATGAAAAGAAGGATCAGAAATGTTTAGAGGCAAAGAGAGAAAATGCCTTTGTCCTGTGTCAGTTCAATATAACTAATCAATTCTATGACTAATTGATTCTCCTGGAATGTCTTTCCAAGACCTGCTTTGCTACAGGGACAGTGGCAATGGATTCTTGCAGGAACAAATGCTAAGCAGTTAGATATCGAAGCATTGCTTGCTGTCAGTTTTAGGCACCACGCCTAACACCTACACTCCAAACAGTGCTTTTCACCAGACATTGCAGAGGCAACCACCGTGGTGGGCTGCGGTGGGCTGCGGGGCAGCCGGGCTGCACTCAGGACCACGCGGCTCAGCTGTGGCCGACACAGGCACAGTGCAGGATGTGCACTCCCCCTGCCCACAAGGAGCTGCCTACCACTAACCCAGGAGCCCAGCACTCCCTGAAAGAGCTTATTTAATGTCTGGCTGGGGGAGTAAGGAGAAGGCATGGAAGTGCGTACAGCAAAGACAGGCTTTCAGCTTTCCACCCTTTAAAGGATGAAAACGTAAGGGAAGGTGTCAGAAGTCAATTTATTTTGGCAGAGAGAGGGGGAAAAAACCCTGAGGCCTGGCTAGGAGCCAGAGGGTTTGTGACGGCTACAGCCAGGATGAGGCTGTGGGCAAGGAACAGAGGAGTATTTGTGTGCCTGTCCCTGGTCCCAATGGCCAGGCTCCCGATGCAGGAGGGGGCACAGCGGGAGGAGGTCAGCACCAGCCTGAGGTGTCATGGGGCCCTGGCCCATGTCCTGTCATCTGGCTGCACAGGGAATTCCTTCCTCTTGCTTAGCGATGTGTGTGTGGGATTGGGGGGAGGGAAAAAAAAAGACACCATTCAGCTAAATAACCTTGTTAGCATTAACCCTTAGCTTCCTAGCTTTTACTGCGCAGATGGACATAGAAGCTCTCTGAGGGATGGGTAAGGGAAAATCCCATTTCTCCATTTGGGGAAGCACACAGACCTCTTTGGATGGAAGTTCTCAGTAAGCCCTCAGTCCTAGTTTTTTAGTTCCTCCTCCCCACCTCCCCTCCATCTTTCCAACTGTTTCAGAATTTCCACATTCTGGCTAGACCTGAAAAAAAGCACAAACGCCATACAGGAAGGTTGTTTCAGAGGCTTCCCAGTCTCATTGAGCAAAACTTGCCATATTACAGGAGACCGTAAAGATTCTCATCTACACTGGAAGTGAAAGGTGCATCTGTCCCAGCTCCTTAATAAGTAAAATATGATCATGGTGTTGAGAGTTCATCCCATGCCAACACCCCCTCCAGCCTCTAGCAAAAATTCCAACTCCGCTCACTGACAGATCTGTCTTCAGCTGATTTTATGTCAGTGGTGTAATGGAGAGCAGAATAGGAAACAGGATAGATCTTAATTTAGAAGAGATAGAAATCCTGCTGTCATCTAACAAGCTGGAGAAGGCATCTCCCAACTTGCAGTTCTTGTTTTTGGGTTCTACATATGGAAATTGTTATTCTGAGTTATTACAAATAATTACTTAGTGACACTGGAATTCCTCGGCACGGTATCACACCCATCTTAATGCTCCTTCCACCGTGCTGCACTAAACTGGTTAGATTGAGGACATCACTCAGGCATGACCGGTCTCCCATCACTGGAAGGTTTTGTCTGCTGTCTGCAACCTCTGATTGCTGTTTTGAGGAAATGGTCTCTATGCAGGAGGGTTAGTCACAATGCTTTGAATTGGGTGGAGGAGTTTTGCAAAGCTGCCTAATCCCTCGAAGCATCACTGGCAATTAGATAGGCGAAGGTGTGTTCAAAGTGTTTCCCTCAACCCACTCCTGTAGAGGTCACTTGTTAGGATGCTAAAAACCCCTCGTAGGAAAAGGGTAAATGTTCAGAAACAGTACTGATCTCCTTCCAGCAACCTGCTAATTTGCCTGTGACCTCACTCACTCACTCTTTAAAAGAACACAGAAGAGCTCCAAAAATTTAATGTCTTCTTCTAACATCATTGTCCTGCACAGTTTCAAAGGTGAAGTAGCTTTGAGAGCTCTCCAGGAAGCAAAAAATCCCTTGAAGATTTCTACAAAGATGCTCAAGTTTCATGACCACATATAAAAGATTACCAGCATCCCTCCTTGAACAGTAAGACCCACTGTACTTTTGAGGAAATAAAAATGCATCCCTGTGCGAGTCTTGGGGCATCACAAGGCAGAGAATATCTTACCAGTCAGGCCAGAGCATCGGGTCTAATGAATAATATAAGTGCTTGTGTGGCAGGATGGCCATGTTGATACCCTTCCTCACCACATTGGCATTTGGATAGAACTAGCAGCTCTTCTGCTGCCCATATTCCCAAGCATTATATGGGATCGTGTGTGGGATATCATAGAGTTAATGAACATCAGTTAGGAATAAAACAAACGAAGGATTTTTGTGGCTCCCATGACAAGTTAACAAAAACAACAGTGTATTTGTTTGTTTTGTTATTTTTTTGCACAAAGGCCAAATCATTTCAGAAACTAAACCAATCCAAATCAAACCAAACCAAATTATTTTTCTTCCAGTCTGTTTACAGTTAGAAACAAACAAATAAAAACATTGTATGTTTCTATTTATTTTCAAATTAACCTTAGGTAGCTTGAAACAAAACTATTCAAAAATGAAGTGTGTTTTGATTTCTCCCAGTTTTTCAGTTTTTCTGTCTAAAGAAATTCGATACAAATGGTTTTGGTTGCTGGAAATATTTCGTTTTGAACAAGTGTTCCTGGTTTTCTGAGGAGTTAACAGGGAGCTGATTCCTTCTGTCTGTCTTCAACTGGCATAATGATTTTTGCTGATAAAGGAAGAAAACAGGGGAGAAAAGAGAAATAAACTCCTGTACTTTGACTTCCATTTGACCTTGAGGATGTGGCTGGAGATACTCAGCACCTTGGTGAATACAGCTCACATCTAATATTTCAGAAGAAATGGTGAAGAGTGGGAAAGTGCAGCCCAGGACCTCAATGCTGAGCTATGCTGTGGTGGCAGCTCTAATAGGAGAGCAACTTTTCCAGGGGACAGGACAATATGAGAATCTCTTTGAACCACTCCCTCCCGCCCCCCCCCCCCCCCCAACCTCTATCCCTGAGTCAATGAACATGAGAAGACAGACATCTGACTTCAGTGTGTGCATGGGTGTGTGAGCACTGGGGAGGGGGAAATCTTTTGGGAAGCAAATGTTTATCCTGTTTTGTTGTTTAAAGCCCACCCATCAGTTCACACTGGATGGCCAAGTATTACCCAAGGAGTTGCTGGGGAACAATGGAAGGAAATACAGACTTGGAGAATGACACAGACAAAGGAAGGGGTTGTGGGGAGAGGATGTGAGCATGACGGTGTTGGGGAAACGGATGTGACAAACAGCACACTGCTGCAGGCCCCAGCTTTCTGCCTCACTGTTTTGCCCTCTCAACAACCTACAAAAAGAGTGTGAGGGCCATGTCCAGGCCCTCTCCCAGCAGAGCACTCCCAGAACAGTGTATTCACACAGAGATCAGTGGGATCCCATCCCTGGTGAACTCTCCTTGGGTTACACTGTCAGCATTGATACACCTTTGTGGACAAGGTACCCACTTGGCATCAAAACTCATTTTCTCTTGGGCTTTACAGAACCCAGTTTTACAAGGCCCTCCGGAAGAAATCATCAGTTTCCAGGCTAGCTGGGCATGATGATATGCATTCATATAAACAATGGCACATAGCATGAGAGGGCAAGACTTGAGGCAGCAAAGGCATGAGGTACACCTCACACCATCTTGTCCTCACTGGCTGCCTAAGAGAGACAGATGTCCTGGGTTCTCCTCCAGATCTTGCCTGAGATTTGCACCTGACATTGGAGAATGCACTCATCTGCCCATTTCCTCACCTGTCAGATGGAGGAGACGGCACTCAGCTGCCCACTGCAAGGATGATTCACATCACAACCAGTCTCAAAAAATAAGGTAGGAGGCTATTTATTGTTTTATCTGAAACAAGAGACTGTGGGCAGCCAGCACATGCATTCTCTACCTTTCACCCTGAAGACTTTGCTACTGAGCTGATCTTTTCTAGCAAGGTTTCCTGAGCTTGGAGCATGGTTGGAGCATCTCTAGAAGTGACAGGAAAAAAAGGTAGTCTGCTGAGGCTATAGTTTCATCTCTGGTTGAATCAATTGTTTTCTACTCTGATTCTATTCATTAAAAACATTATTAAATAGGCAATTTAAAAACAACAACGACAACAAAAGAACCAACTGAACAGAAATGGGGGAATGCGATAGCAGCCATGATATTGGACTGTCTTCTTGATGGAAAGGCTGAAGTTGACAAATCAAGGTAGAAGTTGATTATGCTGGTTCCCAGCTTTGGGTTGATCCAGTTTTGATATCTCTGTGAAAGAGAAAAGGCTTTTTCTGTGTCCCAAAGCAAGCTAGCCAGATTAGGAATTGCTACTTCATTTCTAGGAAGTGCCAAGGAGAATCAATAAATCTATCACTTGAGAGTACATACAAGTGAGGTTCACTGTATGAACAGCAATAGAAAACAGCCTTAATTATATTAGAACTGTCAAAATATTTATGAACTTCTAGTGAAGTGCCATGAATCCTACTGAAGAAGTCTCAGGTTCTCCTGTGCACATAATGAAATTACATTAGGCTAAACAAATCAGTAAAGAGGGCAAAGATAATATTAAACAAACTCAATGTATATGTTCTTGGCTGCAGTCAGTCTTGAGCTTGTTTATCAGTTTTCATGTAGCTGCATATTTGGGTGGCAGTGCTGCACTGAACTGGAATCCCATGAGTCCTGCTTTATTCCTGTTTGTTCCCTCCTGGAAACCATCCACAGAAGGGGATAACAGACAAATGGAGAGGCCCAAGATAACAGAGAAATAGAGGGAAGAGGATAACAGACAAACAGAGAGGCCCCAGATAACTGAGAGGACAAAGCCTATTCTAAGATGATGTGAAAATTGGCCCCACCAGGCAAATTCATCTAACTTCGCTGTAGAATATTTTAGCACCCATCACCAGACTCAGCAGCAGCAGAACCAAGCGGAACTCCATAGCCACTTTCACCGTTCCACTCCACTTTCACTGTTTTGTCAGGGAATAAAGGACACTTCCTTTGGTGGAATAAAATGATATTCTTAGAAATATCATTTCTGCAGTTTACATATACGTGGATAGCATTTGGCTTTCAAAATGGAATAGCACACTTCATTTGCAGATCACAGCACTTAACCACGCACATCTTAATCTGTTTTGAACAAGGGAGAAGGTGGATGAGTGCCTTGTCTCAAGAAACAAGATGAATGAGAGTGTCTTCAAGGTCTCAGAAAGTTTTCCACTGAAATATTAAAATTTCCAGGTGCTTTCCACCAGATCCTTTCATTCTTAACTCATTCATCTTCTTACTGCAGTCCTGACTGCTCACCCAGCTCTGTTTAAATAGTGCAATGCTATCTCAGCTCTAAGCCCCACCAATGAGCTTGGTCCTGGTCAACAGCTTTGGTATTTCAGGTAGTGGCTCATCGGTTTTCTTCAACTGTGACACTTAAATGCTGCTCCATTTCTAGATCCAGCTCCAGCACTTCTGCCAAAATGCTTTTTTTCCTGAGCTACAGTGTTAACTTTTACCCACTGCGACAAATTAAAGAGTGGCTAGATTCCATGAGCAAGTGTTCCACAAACATCAAGGTGAAACCTCCTTTGTGCATTGAACTTGACCAGAACAAGTACTGAAGAGGAGGAGCTTGTGCTGTCGTTGCTAAAGTCTTGGCATACTTTCCAACACTAAAACACATACTTGTGGTCAAAGATAAAAGAAATGCCAATATGACTGTTGGCTTGGGAACATATAGGGTATACAGCCCAAGAAAAAAATCCTATAGCACACTCATTCTAAGGAAGGTAAAATGCTGAATAGTGTGTGCTATGTGCCATGCTCATGAGATTTTCATTCATCCTGATTGCCATTTTGCTAAAAAACAAAACAAAACAAAACTGTGCCAGCCAGGGAGGATCTAGAAGAGAACAATTTGCCAACTGGGAATTTTGAGGGAAAAGCTTATATGAAGGAACAAGAAAGGATTGAATAAGGAGATCACAATGCTTAATCCTAATCTGCCTAGTTCATGCAGCACACCAGAAATATTTGAAAGCGTAAGCAGTCAGGTGGAAAGGAAATCATTTATTAAAGTGCAGTAGGACATACCTAGGAGCTGTACATAGTAAAAAAAAAGTGTAGGAAGAATCTCAGAAATATGTCTTGACAGTGAGATGTGTTAGGTTGTTAATGGTTTCCTGAAAAGAATTGGTGGAAGCTTCATCACCCGGGAAATTTAAAACTTTTCTCAAGCAAACAATGCAAATTGTCCCATAGGGACAAATTTTGTGCTATCCAAGCAAAATGGATTAGACCTACCAGCAGGTCTTTTCTATCTTTAATTTCTGTGATACATCAACGGAATGCTACTCATGTGCCAAACCACAGGAAAATCTTTACATATTTCTAATTTAAAGAACGCTTGTTGCAAAGCCCCAAAGCCTCAAGCTGTCCAATTTGGATTCCAGCAGCAGCAGAGGCTTTGCTCACTGTTGAAAACTGTTGGCACCACGATTATTTTCCATTGAGCTGGATCATTTCTTGAGTAAAAAATCCCATGTAGAAGTACAGTTTGGAGTGGGTGTTGGCCTTCTTGGATTGACTTCCAGTGGAGGCAGGTTGAAGACTGAAAAAAGCAAATTGACAGGTATCTTATATGCACACATAGAAAATATGTAGCTCAGATTCCCTTGTGGGATTGTGCTTCCTTTATTACTCATGAAGGACTGCAGTTATTCATGAAGATGCTTGTGAATAAGCCAGAACTTGAAAATTACAAAGGGCTAAGGCATTCCAAGAAAATCAAAGTCTCATCAAGGGCAATTAACCCATCATTAAAGTAGGCCCTACTGAAATAGGGTGATGATTAGAACGGTTTGATTTTGTCATACTCCCTGAGCATATTAAAGTTGATGAGATGCTTCAGCAATTTGCATAAAAGCTTGAGGGAAGGTGGAATGGAGCTGTGAGGCCACCCCAGACCAATCAAAATCCTTTGGCACTATTTTTGTCTTTTTATGTATCTTCCCTTCATGCTGGGCATATGTGTGTGTGCAAGCACAAACATGTTTCACTTCTCTAAGGCCACTCTTTCCAATCCTGAAAAAAATTCTACACTACACTTGTATTTCCAGCCTTTAGTCTCAGTTGGAGTTTTAATAAGTTGTAGTAGGTTTCTACAGTACTAGTGCAGTATTCTTGATCTAGGTGTTCCTGCTCTGGAAGGGGGATTGGACTAGATGATATTTCAAGGTCCCTTCCGATCCCTAACATTCTGTGTTTCTCTAAGAATGTGCTCCAATGATTTATCTAGCATAGGGCCAAAAGGCCCAAGAGATAGATTTTAAAATCGCTTAGGGCTTGCAATGACATAAAAAGTGCACAGTTAAAATACAAAGGCATTTGCTATTTCCCTTGGGAGCTTATATCTCACTATTAGGGTGCTTTACTTGTTAGTTTACTAGTTAGTTTAATGTTCCCTTTGTACAGTTTTCATGGTCCTCCCAGCTGAAGACTTCCAACCAAAAGATGTAATTTCCCCCCATTCTTCCTATCACTAAGTTTGTGCCTCTGCTGTCCCTCTGCTCCTCTGGTTACTCTTTACCTAGGGTTCCAGGGCTGCATGGCGTGTTCCTCAGGGGAGAAGTCGGCCATGTGATTTTATTTCCTGGATTAGGATCTATAAAAAGTTGCATTCCTGGAATTAGAAACCTCCCAAGTCCATCCTGTGCCCAGTGAGACACAGACGCCTTGCAGCAAAGAAACCTCTCCGCCTTCCTTTTGTAAAGTTGGTAACAACAGCGCATGAATCTAAGAGCCTGTGTTAAAAATAAATGACAGGTCCTAAACAGAACAATTTCCCTGTCCCAGACCAGTGGAATTCTTGCTGTGAATTCTTCCAGTTTCCACTGTTTGCCTCCTACCTTTTTGCAGGATCCTGTACAGGGTCCATGTGCGGTCCAGGAGCAAAGCAGCCTCAGGCCTTGTGGGGTGCTGGGGATGGATGGTGTACAGACCCAACTACCCCTTCTTCCTCTGCCCTTTCCCCTTTGCATCTAGTCAGAAATTTATGCTGAGGGGGCCTGTTAGAGACAAGTGCCTTCCCTTCTGTGCTTCAGCCCTGCTCCAGGTTCCCTGTGCCTTGCCGTTGTGGCCTTCCCTGGGGTTTCTCTCTCTGCTGCAAAGGCAGAGGAGAGTGGGGAGCAAAACCAGCTGCTGCATGGCACAGCACCTATATCATGCTGCAAGCGCAGACATCTCTTTTCATTCTTTTGTCATGCTTTTAGTTATATCATTAAATCTTTGCAAATGAGTAATGATGTCCCTCACACATTTGTATTTTTTGCAGTGGGTGGATTACATGGCACTGCATGGTGGCACCACTCACACACATCTGAAGACAGATTTGTACAGGCATAAGGTAAAATTTAGGTGTCAGTAATCTCTGCTGGGTTTCAGTTCTCACTGCCCTAGGCTTGCTAGCATTATCTTCTGTAACAGCTCTACAGTGGCTTTGTAGATCTGCACAGTGGAAACCATTTCAGGCTTTTGGGTGACTGACACATGTACACCACTTGCTGCCATGGATTTCATCTCCTTAAAAGGCATTGCTTTGAATTCTTGTGGAAGCTGGAGGACCCCCATCCTATGCCATTGGTTGTTCGGGGAGATGAGAAGAAAACCAACAGCCTAAAGTATTCACTTTCTCTTGAGAAGCCCTGCATTTCCCATTGCTCTCTGCAGGGTAGCAGAACTTTTGCCCTAGGTATGTGTCAGAGTTGTGATGGCGGGGGACCATAAGGTCTGCAGGAGGTCCTCAGGGCCTGGAGACATGGCTTGGCAAACAATTAGCCTTCGTTTTCATGTCCTGCTCCACCCAAACACACACAATACCTTGTCCTGATCGTCAAGACTGTGGCCTCCTTGCTCACATAGAGAAGACAGTCATGCACAAAAAAATATAAAACTAGCCATCTCTCAGAGAAGGCAGAGCTATAATACAGCTCTTCCTGAATTATCTTTTACTCTAAACAGTGAAATAGTTTCCACAGTTTGCTGTGATGAGCAATTGCACTTACCTAACCTGCTCCTGAATTTACTCAGTATCAAAGGCTCAGAGGACCTGCTTCTCTTCCAAGCTTTTAGTATCCCTTGAAGATGACTCTGTATCCTAAACCATTCTCTCCTGCTTTACTACCCAACCCAGAAAATGATGGCAACAAGTTCTGAAGTATATCTATGTCCTGAAGTTATTATTTCATGGTGATGTAGGAGGCTGAATAGATCACAGTCTAGCTTTAATGGATGTATTTAGTGCTGATAAAAAGGGTCTCCACAAACTGTGGAAAGTGACAATTTCTGCCTAGCTGTAGTATAGGTACATGTTTATACATGTGTAGCAGCGGATGACCTGACAAACACTCGTCTATTTTATATAACTAATCAAGCAGACATTGGCAGATTGTGCTGTCTTGACTTGCATAGATGACGGACTGCAACAAAGCTGCGGCTGCAGACAAAAGACTTCCAGAGAAAGTAAAGTATCACTTGATATGCTTATGCCAGCAGAGGATTGCAAGGGCTACACTTTCCAAATCAACACTTCACCTTTCTTCCTTAGCTTCTTTATAAACACAGTTTCATGATTTATTTCACAATATTCATGAGTAGCTCCATTAGTCACAGCAGAAGTGATATGGCCAGTCGTTTCTCCAGAAGCATGTACTTTAGTTAAAGGCAAGAAGAAAAGAAGCAGTGGAGGACAGGGGACAGCCAGTAACAGGATGGATGTTACCATCCATTGCTGAGTGTAGAAAAGCAGCCAAAGAACTGCCACGGTTTCAGGTCGTTTTGTGAGGGTGCATGTGAAGGTGGTTTCCAAAGACAACATGTACTGAACTTTGCGCTCCCTTTTTATGCACTGGTTTAATCCATCCAGAACTCACTGAAGGGGCAAAAGTAAGATGAGATCTGATCCCCTCCAGAAATTAAGAAAGCAGAGGTCCTCCTGAGCTTTACCTGGTACGTTACTGACCTCCTGCTCTAACACATCCATCAGTAAGATTGCTGGTCTTAAGACCTTGACACTGACTACAAACTCAGCACAGGCAGAGGTATCCCTACCCATTTCAGGACTGGGGCACAACTTTGCAAGTTTTGTAAGATGACATTTCTGCAAACTGTTGGACTGCTGACACTCCCTGTTCTGTGAAATGGAAGCTCAGAGACATTGTGTAACTTCTGCCCTTTGATTTGAATGAAGTATTCATTGCAGGCAGACTCCCACCCAGACCCAGAGGTATAGACGCACCCCTGCAGGCATAACTGGACCTACAGTGTTTGATTAAGAATTCATGTCTCAAGCCTTTTTGAATGTTTTTATTTTTTGTGGTTTTTCCCCTCCCTTCTTTGCAGTAGTGCCACACACTTCCTAGGATAGAAATTAGTAGGAGAAAAAAATAATGGTGGAGACAGGCAAGCAGAAACATCTGTCAGCCAAATGGTCTCTCAATACTGAAGCTCCGATTTTTAGTCTATGAACAGCACTTTTTGTCTCCTGCCAGAGGGTAAATCTGGATGGGTGCCCAGGAGTCAAACAAGGGCTGAGTAGAGAAAGCATCAGCACAGCCAGTAATACAGGAAAAGGTGGAATTTTTGTGGAATCTTCACTCTTTCCTGCTGGTTTCCTGCTTACTACATGTGAGTAACAGAGACAGCTTTTGTATTGGAAACTGAAGCAGAGCAGCTATTCTGGGATGACCAGATTGAGAAAAATAGCCCCTGGATAACCCACTGCCACCAACCTGACTTTAACCTTCTTTGTGCTCTACAACTTGGCTAACAACTGCTCCGATTTCCAGAAGTGTGGTCAAAGTGCTCTCTCTCTTTCTCTTTATTTTATTTCTCTCATTCCTTTGGTAAAAGTCTGTCAGCCATCCAGCATCAGGGAGGATGGGAATGCTGGAGGTCAGTGCAGCTACCGGACCTGATGATCTCCCTCACATCCACACAAGCAGCTCCCACTACATGGTTTTTCACTCTTGTGGTCATAAGAGTTTCTATTTATTGATACTATGTTGATGTATGTGATATATTTATTCAAGAAAATTTTCCTCTGGAGACCTCACAAAATTTTTTGGTGCAAGGACTAATAACAGTCTTTCATTTGAGTTTCCTGCTTTTAAATAACAGCAACAACAAAAAACACAAACAAACAAACAAACAAAAAAGACACTACTTCCAGCACCAGGCTGGTGTAATCCGTGTATGTTTTTACATAGAGATTGCATTTAACTCAAAGCCATAAGCCTGGTGGGGGAGCTTGCACAGGGTCCTGGTAGTATTTTGCACAGAAAGGAGGAAAAAAAACAACTCACAAAAATATATCATAAAGCAGGTTTAGAATGACTTGCACTGTAAACCTGAGCTACCTGAGAATAAACCTCAGTTAAACTAAATGAATCTACTTCTTTTGTATGAAAGAAAACAATCCATGTCCCATTTAAAGAAACTGGACTACAAGCAAGTGCCAGAGAGACGGGAAACTTAGAGATAATTTGCTAACCAACGCTCTGTTATCGTTATGGTTCAAACGTGATTAATTCCTGTGGAATTTGTTGTAATAATATTAGTCCTGGTGACTTCATTTGTTATACATGTTGCTGCCATTAGGACTCCAATGTGTTGCCTAAAAGATACTGAGTTTGCAGCCATCTGTGCTGTACCTGCTGTGAGGATATCTGGATCTCCTCATCTGCAATTCCTGCCCAGGTCTTCAACCTTGGCGGTGGTTTTGTAGATGAAGCTGTCAAAGGAAAACCATTGACAGTGATTCAGATGGTTTGGAGTTCAGGACAAGTCCAGTATTCCAGCATGTGTAGCCTTTGCCTTGCTGCTGCTCCACTCACTGAGAGATCCCCATTTCATTTAATTTGTCTTTGTTAAGTTTCGGTATTCTCTTTTTTGTTGTTCATCTTCCTGGTCAAATCTCTCCTCTTCATCCATCTTCTTACTTCTCTCTCCTGATGCATACCAGGGCCTGCTGACCCGGACTGTTCCTTCCACCCACAGCATGACTCCCATCTGAACTTGATTAGTACATAAAGTGGGAAGGATTGAATCAGTTTTAAGATCTCTTTTTGTTGCAGAATATATGTGGGATGACTGCAGCTACTGTCAGAAGTTGCTGGACTCGGATCTTCTACCCAGGGTTTGGAATAGTAATCCATTTTCAATGAAGTGATTGCTTTGGTCCCCTCTCTAACATTAAACTCTCATGCAATTAAACAGTTCACCAAACACCTGAAGTCAGATTAATGCACTGTTATTGAGTTTGAGCCCTGCTCCTAAAAGTTACCCAGTGTGTATCCAGCAAGCCAGCAGATCCAGGAGATTTTGTGTGGGTGCCTAGCACTTACTGTGTAGTGGCAGAACTCAGAGCTGTTCAGCGTTTCACAAGATCTAGGCACACTTTCTAATCACAGACCTTAGTCTACCTTGATCCCAACTAGCCTATATTCACTTTGCAGGACTGCACAATAACTACGGTGAATGCACACTGACCTCACAGCAGCTGTAAAACTTTGGTGTCTGCACCATGAGATGTATTATTAATGATTGATTTCTTTGTCTTCCCAAGGACATTTTGTCCTGTTCTCTGAATGTACTCTGCAAACATGACTTAATGCATTTCCCTTGGCTTCATTTCATATCATTCTTATTAATTTTAGCCTCTATCTGAAAGCATTGGGGTGAGACTGTGCAAAAGGACATATAAGATTGAGACCCAGTTAGAAAAGTGTCCTAGCAGCAAGATCTGTAAAATCTTGGCATCATTTCCCAAGGTAAGGAGATGGAAGCCCTATTACTCAAATCATGTTAACCTGGCCTTGGTAAGCAAGGGAATGTGCATCAGGAAACCAACTTATGCTGGGCCAAAGTGCCTTTCCTTTCATACATATCTTCCGACCCCAGACGTGAGGCTTGAAACATGCCATGGAGTGCAGATGTTTCTTTGTTGTCTTCCTTTTTGAAATTGAAATAGAGTTTGATTTCCTTTTGCCCTCATTTTCCTTGAATGCTCCCTGGAAGAAGATTGGTAGAAATATCTAAGAAAACATGAACTCATGTCAAAGATTTTCTGAGCAAATATTAAATTATGGAATGGCAGAAGAAACGGCAGTTCCCTGGTAATGATCATCTCACTGGAAGCAGAGTGGCCCTGTATGAGCCAGTTGTATTCGCAATGCAGGTCAGTTTCTGACTAGAACATCCAAGCTGAGAGCTGCCTGTGAAGTGGAGGACATGTTCACAGGTTGGAACAAGAAAATAATTTAAAACAGTGAGTCAGTTAGGGAAAATAACATGGGGACACGGAAAAGTTGCAGACAGAAGGTTAACTGTATTGAATACATTACTGACCATGAGTAGCTCCTGGTGCATTCAAGAGAAGATGAGCTATTTAAAAGGTTCTAACACCCTTCCAAACATATTAGAAGTCTTTCTTCTTAAATGATTTTTCTTTTAACTTAATGACCCTGAAATAGTTTTAACTACTTGTCCACCACATGTGGACCAGCCTGGATTCTAGGAATAATCAAAGATTCTCTCCCAATCCTGATACTGCTGCTCATGTATTTCTGTTCTCTACTAACAGTGGGAGCAAAGTAGCTTGCTGGGTATTTGAAGAACAGCCAAGACCTGATGATCTCTTGAGGTCCCTTCTAACCCCTACAATTCTGTGTGATTCTGCGCCTTCAGAACCATTTCATCATCACATGCAGCCCTGATCCCAGTTTCTTTAGTACCAACAACACCTGAGCATGGCACCACTAGTGCTACATGTGATGCATGAATTGAATGTTGCTACTCTCCTTGGTGAAAAGCCCGCTCCTGTTCTCTTAAGTGGCAATCCTTGGCTTGCTGCACAGATCTGGCATGTCTACAACATCCCATTCCTGCCTGAGCTCCTCATGCAGTGTGCATCACTCACACGCTTCTTTTTTGCATCAATACAAACTTCACAGTAAAACTGATTTTGTGATGCTTCAGGCAAAGATACACATATTACAGGGCTTGAATCATTATATAGCAGCTGATGGTCACTGAAAAAGAAGAAACAAAGAGCAGTTTAGGAAGGCTCAAGGTTTCCTGATTCTGTTGGATGTCCCAGTTGGCAAAGCAATATATAAGGTACATGATGCCTTGATCACATCCCTGCACCATCAGTTGATTGCCAGGCCATGTTTATGTTGTTAAACAAAACATTGTCAGCTTGTGAGCTTACGCACTGGACCAGTGATCATCTGTCCTGCTTAATTATTATCTCACACCCTGGCACTGTTTCAGCTGCTGCTAATTAATATTCTCTGAAATTATGCCTGAGCATTGTTTGGACAATATCATAAATCAGGAAGCACTGCCAAAAGGCAGCATAGGCAGTACAGGTTCATGCTGTGAAAATACTCCTCTGATGGATTGCAGCACAGGCTATGTGCTCTTTCATGCTCTTTGAACTGGAAAGAAAACACACAAAAAGTTAAAGATTATGTCTTAGGACCACAAGGCCTCCACATGCTGGAGACCAGGTACCAAGAACTTCATTATGTGGACACAATCAAAGCTGTGCTGTTTGGCCTCAAAGCTCAGAGAACAGCCTGTTGCATTTGGGGTTGTAGGCTGCGTTATCTGGGGGCTCTCCCAGAACACTGCTGTGTTGCAGTATGGGTTCAAGATTAAGAGGAAAGAAGCTTTTCATTTGGAAGGAAAAAACTCTCCTTTAAAGCCTGATAAGGTCTAGCTGGGAATGAAAGAAAATGAGAAATCATATTTGGGAAGTAGCTCCATTGTGCCACTTCAGCCTTACTGGACCTCTTTGGACTTTATTGCTAGTATGTTGGACTCGATGATCCTTATGGGTCCCTTCCAACTCGGGATATTCTATGATTCTATGATTCTATGTTTAAATCAGGCCCACAGCTAAATGCAAAAGTTCTTAGGAGCACTGTGTTCAGAGTTTCCTTGCTAGAAAGTTTCCCCTGGTGGTCTCAGCTGGACAGGTGGGAGAGCAGCTCACTGGTCCCACAGCAGGGTGAGCCCTGAGCCCTGGCCATCACAGCAGCGGCTGCCCAGGGCTGCCACAGTCCCATGGTGTCCCTGGCCCCCAGGTGCTGGAGGACTCGCGCTCTCAGCTGTGCTCTCAGCACCGTCTGCTCTGTCTGCAGAGCTGCACGGAGGGAGCTGAGCATCAGCACAGAGGCCAATGGCCAGTTCTGCGCAGCAGGTACTGACCGTAAGTGGTAGGTCCAGGAGCAGCATGGTCTAATCTGTCAAAAATTTTCAGTGCGCTGTAAGCTTGAGAGAGATGCTGAAGACGAGATTTTTTCAGAAGTGAAATGCTTCCAATTTTTATTATACAAAATAAAAAACGTAGGGGAAGACAAACTTGCTTTCAAACTATGATCACACCGTGTGTTTGTGAAAGTGTGTGTACGAACTGAGAAAAGGTTTAAAAGACAAAAAGCAAACAAACTGTAAGAGCATGTGAAGTAAGGAAAGATTTTTATATTTTCTCATGGGAACATGATGCAAAAGGCAAAGAACCAATAACAGAAAGAAAAAAAGTATCCCAAATATGCATTTATTTTATTCTTCCCATTTTTTTTTTGCAAGTGAAAAATGTTATATATAGAACCTGGAGAACCCTTTCATTTTGTCAAGTAAATGAAAAGAGTAAATGAAATGAGGAGGACCATGCCCCACTCAGTATGAACAAATGATTGATTAAAGTGAAAAAATGTGGCCCTGAATAGAGAAACGAAGAGTTTCTGTCACTGAGAAAATGACATTGCAGAACATTTTAATTGACAAATGGCACCAGTCACAGCATGACTTAGGAACTGCTCAGAAGGGATACATGATGACCTCTGGGTAGCTCTGGGCAGGAGAGCTTGTGGGACCCCAGGAAGGGAGCTAGAGCCCTGCACAGATTAGCAGGGGAGCTCCAGGGTCTGCTGCAGGAGCATGACGCATTGGCAAGGCTTTGCAGCTTACAGAACACACTCTGCCATTTCATCAGCATTATCCTTTGCTCACCCTCCCCTCGCGCTCATATGGATTCTGATCCCCCGTCTGACGTGCAGATACTGTCGGTGATTCAGCTCAGGTGTCCCTGCAGAGTAATAAGGCCCCTGCTCCTCTGTGATTGCCAGCTGCCATCGCTCTCAGAAGCCCAGACAAACCCACCTGACTGCACTTATTTATAGAGCCGAAGGGGGGCACTACTCTCCCTTAGGGCTAGCTCTCCCTCCTTGGGACGGAGCAGGTTGCGGATCAGCTCAGTTCCTCACCTTGTTTCTCATACTCTCTGCCCTGGCACCACTGCCGGCCCCTTTCCTGCAGGACATTCCAGTGGTGAGTACACATTACACCGCAGTTGACACCTCATCTGCATTCCAAGTGTTGGCTGTGTGGCATGGTCTTTCACTCACCTATCCCTTTTGCCCCTCAAACTTTCCCTCTCTGGAGGTGCTAGTAGCATAAAACTTGTTCCAGTGCTCATCCATACTGGAAATGCTTGCAGAACTTACGGGACTATAACTGTCAGATAAAGAGAATTACATTTGCCTGGGTCAGGCTGAAGGAAACTGAGCTAAGCAAATAGGGGAAAATGGTAGAGCTCATTTTTGTGTCTTGATGGTCAAAGCTGCTCTGCCTCTATGTGCTGGAAGTCTGCTTTGCCCCTCCAAAATGGATCCTGCACCTGAATCTGTCCTTTGTGAAGACTGTCCATTTCCTCTTGCTTGCTTCTGTCCCATAATATAAGTTGGAAAGGTTGAACGTGCATTTCCCTTTCTTGAGAGCAAAAGTCATGCAGGAATTCCTGCCCATAACCTCCATCAAGTTAATGATGAAGCAGAGACCATCTCTGGGTGTCACATAAAGCACAGGTCTCAGATGTTTTGCTCTCAAGGGGCCCAGGAAGGGCTCACCCAAATATATAACACAATCTGTTTGGACTCTTTAAGAGAGAGGAATCAGAAAAAGAGAGCACTTGCACTACTTAATGCAGACATCTCCAGCGGAGCCGAGGTTGGAAGACTTGACTCAGAGAGAGCCCTGGTCTTCTGGTATATTTTTCCTTTGTGAGTTCCCTCTTGGAACTCCCACTAGCCTTATGCCACACTGGACAGCACCTTCTTAGGTGGCTTAGAGGAGTTTATGCAAGAGGCTGATAAGGCCAGACCATCTCCAGTTACTTCCCCTGGGTGCAGTGCTAGTATCCACCTATTTTCTAGAAGAAGCAAAAATGTTTTTATCTCCCCTACTGCCCTCCTGACTTGTGTCCCTAAACCCTAAAGGAAGCAATTCCTTACACCTGCCAACATGAAGCAGAGACAGTAGCTGTGTAGAAGAACAGACAGCCCACTTCTGCAAGTTTGCTGTCTTGGTGTCCCTGCTGTTCTGCTGAGGAAGGCAGCTACTGCTTGTGTGCTTGAGAAACCCACCTGCTGCTTACCTCTGTGCAGCAGCTCAGTGAGGTGACAGGTGCTTGACAAGAAGGCAACCTTGTGCAGACACAGAACATACCCTGTGACCAGACACCAGTCCATTGTGGGAGGCTGCCAGCATCTCTGCTCATAGAAGCTCAGGGAATAGTGTTGTTCTCCAAAACACACTGTGCTTGGATGCCCAACTGAGATGTTGGGATTGGGAGGGATGAGGCAGGCAGCTGGCTGTGATGGTTCTGATAATTGCTTGGTTGGGATGTTGACAAGAACCAGGTTCCTAAGATTACTGTAATTACCAGGCCCTTCTTTGTCTTCTTAATCAAGTTCTAGTAGAACTGACTGTCAGCTAGAGCCGACAAAATAATACTAAAGGTCACATTTAGCCGGTAGGATGGCAATTCCCAGGGCAAAGAATTCAGTGCTGCTGCTTTGACTTCAGTTGCGGTTGTTCAGCAGGACTGCTTTAAGCTCCCTGGGAAAATGTCTCTGCCACTGCTCCACCACTCCGTCTTCTGGGCTCCACAAGCAGGCACAAGCCTTTATTTGCATTATTTTTACACAGACTTTAAAAATAAAATCCAACCCCCAGACTGAAAAGTCGCCCTTGTATTTTTCAGAGCAGTAGCTCTTTCCCTGGAGAGATTGTAAGCCTAGGATTGCAAAGAATGTTCCCATGCAGTTTCCACAGCACCGCCCGTCATGGAAACAGGGGCTCTGCCAAGCAGCAGGCCACCCGAGGCAGCGCAGGCAACCGGCTGCTCCTTCGGCACGCTCACCGAGCGGCCCGCTCCGGATGGGAAAGGCGAAGAGCTGGTCCCGTGCCTCTGTTTAGCAGCTGCGTTTTGACAAAGACAGGCCCGCGGGGCAGGACCTGGTTTAGATCGAGAAACGCGACGCAACCTGGAGCAGCTGCGCGGGGCAGGTGTGCCGGACGCGTGCCACTGGCTGGCCTCCCGGCAGGACGCTGCTGCTCTCCCTCTTTTCCCAAGGAAGGCGAGGACGGAATTCCCGGTCAGCGCTTCGGGAGCAGGCGCTCAGCCTCCCCGCACGGCCGCTCCGCAGGCCGCTGCCTCCCGGTCCAAACCGGCGCGAGCCGAACGCTGCCGGCCCCGTTCCGCTCGAGGGCCGAGCGCGGCCCGGCCCGGCGCCGCGCTGCGCCTTCCCCCGGCGGGGGCGCGGGGCTGGCGTTGGGCGGCGGCGCCACCCCGCGGCGGAGCGGGGCCCTGTCGCCGTCACCGGCCCGTACCGGCAGCGAGCGCCCTCCGGCCCCGCAGGCACCCGGAGCAGAGGGGCCTTGCGCCGGGCCCCCGTTGCGGTCGTTTCGGATTCTCCCTGGAGCTTTCAAGGAGCGTGCTCGTCTTGGGCCTCCCCTCCTGAAGCGCTCTGTGAGCACTGGTCAGGTCTGGCCGCCTCTCGGTGCCCGCGCATCTCGGTTCAGGCGCGAGTTTCCATTGACCACCTCAAGAGCAGGGTGGTGGCCAAAGGTGGGCTGTTGAGGGCCCCGTGTGCTTTAACAGCTCTGCTATCTGGATGTGCAGTGAGCAGATTGTTTTGGGCATGGAGACGGAAGGAGGGCAATGAAAATACAATCCTAGAGGAGGCCAGAGCAATTAGTAATGTGAGCACGGAGCAGTGACTTTGGGTGCAAAGCACGATCCCTGCCATGTAGGCACTTTCATGTATCAGTCACCCTAGATTTGGCCTCGTATCTACTAAAAGCTACAAATCCTTAGGTAAAGCCTTAATATAATGTGTAGAAGTGATACTCAGTAGAACAGTTTTAAGATTCAACATTCATATTTACCCAGTCTGTGACAGGAGGCCATGAGAACAGCTGTGACCCTATTAAGACCTCCCAATCTGCCCTGCAGACAGTCTACAGACAGCCTAATTGCCTGGTGGCATCGTAACCTGCTCAGCAGGGTAATTGGTGCTCTGACACTAATACCTTGCTCAGGCAGTGTGCTCTGATGGGCAATTTTGTGTCTCTCTTGCTGCCGAATGTGCAAGTTCACTGTCTGGATAAGGTTGTGTAAGATCACTGTCTGCTTAAAATACGCTTTTTATATACCTTGATGGATTTGTGCAATGCTCCATAAGCTGCTTGTAAAGGAGTCGTTTTTGTATTTATATATTTGAACTTTTCAGACTGGGGTTTTCAAAAGTTCATTGGCACTCACATCATGGGATAAAATTAAGCCATTAGGTTCAATAGAACTTTTCATTTTCCATGCTGTTGTTTGAAGGAGTCTTTGATTCGTATCTGAATGAGTAAATCATGTCAAACAACTCAGCTGCTCTGGGAAAGGTGGAGAAATTCTTGATTACTACATGCTGGCATTTCAGCCTGCATCCTTGCTGTAGGCAATAGCCCGTGAAACATTCCAGTGTGAAGAGATGTGCTGATGGAATTTCACTGGCATGGAAAATACCCTGGAATATTTCAAGAACTCCATCACACAAGGAAAGATGTGCTGGAAATAGGTACTGGGTGTTGGGGATATTTTGGTCTGTTTGGTGGGTCCATCCTGGGTCAGCTATAGTGTGGAGGCATACAATTTAATGAATATTCTCTTATGAGCCTTAAAGGAAGGAAAGGACTGCCCAGGTTATGATCTGTGATCTTTCTTTCTATACTTTTCTCCTTGGGAAGGCTGGGAAATGTAGCAGCCAGTCAAGGAAATATATACAATAAAAAAGGGCTCCTACCCTTTTGAAACTTGTTAGCAATTACCAGCACAATTTTGTTTGGGTCTTTCTTGCCCCACTGTGAAGAGGTCTGATGAAGCAGGTGGTCCTGATATGAGAGGTATTGGGGGTAGGGTGGGAGAGGAACAGCTTTGGGGAGAACAGCTGCAAAGACCTTCCATGTCCAAGCAGGACAAGTTTGATCCAATGGTTACGGGGATGCCCAGCAGCATGCCTGATGGATTGAGGCACAGACGTATGCTGTACAGTGACCCCCCCCTTTTGTTCTGTTACAATGGTTTCTGCAGCTGAAGAGCAGCTCTGTGCTGGGGAAGCGCTTCATTGCCACAGAGGGCGATGGCTGATGTAAACCCAACCGTCGCTGTTGAGCAACACAGCATGCTAGCTGCGAGCTGGAGCCCAGCGGTCACATACTTCCCTACGACAATGAGTCTGCAAGCAAAGGCAGCAGTGTTGAAATGCCCTCTGTGTGCTAAAAGTGGGGGTGAGTGATAAGCTACACAGCTCTCCTCCTGGAAGCCAGAAGCAGAGGGTCCAAGAACAGCAAAAGCTGGCATCTTGGTGACACTGTGGTGGCTGCCTGCAGGCCTGTGGGAGTGCAGGACTGATAAACACGCCATTTTGGTATTACAGGCATTCCCGGTACTGTTGGTCTCGTGTTGTTTCTGCAGTTGTGTCTGAGGCTTAACTGAACAGCAGAGCATCTGCCTGAGGTCAGACAAGGGGCCAGCCAAGCTGGCACCCTATCACTTAGGGTTTGCCAAAAGCAGATGCCAAGGAAAGAACTGAAGAACAGAGTAACTGGTATCTGCATAGTGCACTCCCATTCTCCAGTTATCTGTGACTCAGAAGCCTTTCAGAGTTAGTATCTCTGAACTGAAAAGTCCTGATGCATTTTTCTTTCCCGACTTTTCTAATTACTTTTGCCAGCAATGGCCTCTTGAGCAATGACCATATCGGAACACTGCTCTGCAGAGCTGCTTTTCCTGATGCATTCCCATGCCAGAAAAGGCCTGGTACAGTTCAGGTCCTCCAATAGCCACAGGATGAGAGTGTGCAAGTTTAACACAGACCTTTGCTTGTTACGCCGTCTAGCAACCAGACATGCTCTATACCCAGGATGTTCATCTGATAAGATCACCAGAAACTGGCAGCAGAGAAACTTGGCTAATGCATTGTTTCTGAACATAGCATGCAGAGAAAGGTGTAACTTATCATGATCAGTAAAAGACAATGATTAGCATCCAAAGCACAATCTCTTGTGGGGAGAGAATCAGCACAATCCTGGCTTTTTTATGACTTACATGCTTGTTAAAAAATTCTGCTATTAAAGAAAAAAAAGGTGAATCCATGGCTGTTTTCTTAGTATTCTAGGGCAGGATTCTGTTATTAGGGATAATGTGTATGCAGTAACTGCACTGACATCAGCAGTGAATAAAATAGATCTTCACAGATCCAAATTTCTTTAAGAGAGAGTCTATCAAAGTCTTACCCAGAGTAAGACTTATTCTTTGCCTAGCCACATAACAAGATTACTGCAAGAGAAAACATAGTCCTTTGAGGGAGTAAATACAGGAAAATATGGCTTTATTTTTCAATGTTGTGGTGAAATTAAGGAGATAGATAGCTGCAATATGAGCTTATTTTGAAGCAAAACCTCTAGGCAAGGTTATGATTCTTAGCATGTGAACAGAGAACTGGTCTCTGCTGAATGGGATGGCAGACTTGGGGAAAGCAAAAGATGGTCTGGTTTTCCTCTCCTTGTATAAAAATCTAGGCGTACTAATTGATGTGGAGTAGGAATGGACTCAAGCTACCTGAACCCACTTGACCTCTGCCTGACATTCTTTTTCTACTTCTTTGGAATTACAATACTTACACTGCTATTATTCATTTTATACTACTATTATTAATAGTATATGCTGTACAGAATGTCTTTTGGGTCATTCAATGACTGTGACAGTTAGTGGGGTTTTCTTATCTGTCACTGTCCATCTGAAAAACAGCTTTGAGCCTCTTGGTTTGTGCCCTTCTCTCTCTCTCCCTCTCTTTCCTTAACCAGAAGTCTAAAATAAAAGTGACAAACACATAATCAACCATGAACAGAAACATCCTCCATTTGCTAGAGCCCAGCCTCTGACTCTTACCACTGTGTGCCTGCCTGAGAAGGGGGCAGGAAGGGAGGGAGATAGCATTTACAGCAAAATGGAAGGTCCATGTGGTATGATTTTTTTTTCTCTTTTCGGAATGAAGTAAGGGTTCAAAATGGAAACGATATCTTCACATGACTCAAAGCTCAGGTTAGCCAGAGAGGCAGAGTTTAGCCGAGTGTCTGTTTTGCAGAAGGAACTAGCAAACAGGCAGACTAGTGGTGAAGTCTTATGTCCACAGGCAGACTGGTGGCAAGGATGCAATGTCTCTGACCTAGCTTGCTGACCAAAGAGATTCTTCCCACGAGGCCTGCTGCGGGGGTTAAAGGCCTTTGTTGCGGGAGGGTCTCCCCAGTGAGCTCCTCCATCATGTACAGCTCATGTATCATGTACAGCTCCTCCATCATGTACTGCCTTCAAGAAATAGTTGTCATTTTTTCCATTTTTTCCTGCGTTGGTGTAGGTTTTTTTTGTTTGCTTGTGTGTTTTTTTTTGTTTTTTTTTTTGTGCCTCGAGCTAAGCTGTGTCTTCATCCTCTGTCTTCTGGAGATTGACAGTGCTCATCCCCTCCCACTCCCTGGAGGATCCAGGTCCATGAGTGCTTCCAGATGTAAGGCTCAGAATTGCTCCTGGCCTCCCTTTTCCTCCTCTCCTCGCCTCTCATAGTGGTATGGTCACTCATGCGAATGACCTTCTTTGTACTGTTTTTTCTTTCTTTTTTTCCCCCTGTGCACATTTATGCTAGGCTCACACTGGACCCCTCAGCTTTGCCCATACACCACCTGTAACGTGGAGAAGTGTAAGAGTTCGGTGACATCTGGAGAAATCACCACGTGCTGTGCTCAGCTCTGACTGCTGGAGGGTGCGTTCCTGTCTTCTTTAGAGCCTCAGGCACTGACACTGTGCTGCAGGCAGGGCACATCAGCAACTGCTGCTCAGAGACAGCTCAGGAGAAAGTCTAGCAGTGACTGGCTCTTTGGGATTTAATCTGAAAGCTCCCCCAAGACCCATGGATGGAGGCAAGTAAATTGAAAATGATACTGAAAATAGCCAGTGCACGGGGAAATATTGCTCTTCACATGAGAGGAGAATCTGAGGGAGAGTGGTTTGGTATTTTTTTGTTTGATATAGGAATGATTTGTGTTTGCATCACTTGGTGTAGTGGTGTAAAAACTGTTGGTCTCAATTGTGGGTGCTGCAGGATGGCAGAACTGGGTTGTATGAGAAAACTGAAATGAAAGGCAGCCACTGATGATTGTCATCAGGCCTGATTTGGTCTATATAGCTTTAATTGCTTCATCAAGAGGAGCATGTTGGCTTTGAAGATATTTATGCAATGAATTGTCCCAAGGGAAAATCTCCTGCTGTCCTGTGAAGGTACACTGAGGAGTGGTGCAAACTCAGCATTCATCTGGCATTTACTAACTCAGTTAAGATTAATGAATACAGAGCAGTGCAGATGTAGAATGAGCCTGAATGTGTCTGTGTCCAGTACAAACCTGCTAATTCTTTATGGCTTATTTTATGACAGGTAAAAAGTACAGTCACTTGAAACTAAAATGCAAAATAACTTACTGTGTGCTAATCAGACAGTCTCTGTGACCCATTTTAGCCACTTTGTGTTGTTTTCCAAGACAATTTTGTGTTTTGGGGAACAACGTGTAAAGACCTCTGAGATGGTATTTGCTGGCCGTCTGTAATCCGCCCAACTTCTCTACCTCCCTTCTTCCCCTTCCCAGAGCAGGCCACAGAGCTGCATGCTGCAAACGTACTGAAAAAGCTAGCTTGATTAGGAAATATTGAGTGCAATTTCAAGGCTATTGCACTGAGTAGGGTAGTGTGGTGACATTTGTAAGCTGCAGAGGAAGTCAGCTTTGCAGTGAAACATCCACCTTAGATATCAATATTGGTCTGCAGGACTGCGCGGCAATTAGGTGCAGCGTGAAGAAGAGCATCTTGGCTGGAGAGGGGCACTAGATCAACCCGCTGCAAGGTTTAAAGGTCTGTGTTGGTATATGTGCTAGGAAGTCTGACAGAAGCTCATGCTGACATAACTGAATAAACTTCAAGCTAGCTGATTTGGATGGTACCATGGAGTGCAGACAGGGAATTCATTGCAGGTTGGCAGTGAAGGATCCCAGCTCCTAACACAAAGTTTGCAGTCATGCCCTTGGGCCTTTTTGTTGGATGTGAAATGATCTTGCTGCTTTTCACACTGGTTCAGTTTCATTACTGTTTTTTATCAGTCTGTTTCTTGCTCTGGACATGTAAAGTCAGTAATAATTTGTGTAACCACCCAAGGGGAGCATGAAATATCCAAAGAGCATTTTTCAGGGTGATTCTGTTCCTAGATTTGCAAGGCTTGCTATCAGGTGCAGCCAGGTGACACAAAAATGAGCAGGACAAAATCATCAGACTTGCAGTAAGTCTCCTAATCTCCTCTGTATTGCATTCCCACAAAGAGTGGAAATAAAATATCTGCCTTTTTTTTCTTTCTATAGTTCACCTCAAAGGTGACCCATTTCAAAGCCTTTTGGGTACAAGCAGGAGAAAGGGAGAGTGAAAAAGAAACCCAGGAAAAAACTATACAAACTACATGAACAAGCCTATTTCTTTCCTCCAATTAAAACCAAAGCAAAACCAACCAGACCTTTCCATTCCTCTTTTATTATATATTTTAAAACACAGGCAGATGAAAGAGGAACTTGAGAGTAACTGTAGTCCTCATTATCTAACTATCCCTCAGCACAAGGGCCAAGTTTTGCTTTTAGCAGGGACGCTGGTGTCCCCAGCATCCACATGTAGGCTCAGAAGTAGCCTGTGTGCAGTCCCAAGGAACTCAGAGTACACAGTTACTCTCAGACGTGTGTGTTTTCCAGATCAGGGGTTTGGACAGAACTGCAGAAGCATAATAAAATATGTGGCTGCAGCCCAAGCATGCTGATAATGTAACTGAAAGCTGCTGGAGATCCTCTAGCATTTGCTGCTGGGGCCTGCATTAGCAGGAGGATCTCCGTGCGGTTTGGCTGTAGAGCCAGGACAGAAGTGGGGAGGCTGGGAAGGGAAACCTGTGAGGTAAAAATTGGAAAGGAAAGATAGCAGCTGAGCATTGGGAGTGGGAAGATCAGTCCTGTAAGAAGGATAACAAAGCCTTCATCACACTGGCACTGCTAGCTGTTGGCAAACACTTGGGACAGTGCAGGCACAAAGTGACGCTTTTTGATGAGTCTTCACCTGAAAAAATGTAGTATGCCATATTGTCCACACTAAGGAATCTCACTCTAAAATTTCTGCTTTTGCTTGAATCAGTTTGGCTTCTGTATTGATAGTTTGAGCACAGATAGCTCATTGGCTGCCGTTTCGAGCTGCGTTGACTGGCCTTGCTCCCGGGCAGGTTAGATGGAAGTAGCGCTAAGAGATGATGGCGCATCTACCTTAGGGCACCCAGTATTGCAGGCAGGCCATAAGAGGACAGGAGGTGAGAAACAGAGGATCTTGCTTTGGTTATAATTCCAAATGACTCTGAACAAAGCATTATTTCTTACTTTTCTGCATGAACCTCGGCAGCCCTTGTCCCAGCTCCTTACGCAGCCAAGAGACACAAGAGACCCCCTCAGGGCCAAGCATGGCAATGAGCCTGTCCCCTGAGCCAAAGCCTTCCTGGCAGTCTCTGCCCTGCACTGTGGCCCTCCTCACAGCTCCTCTGGTCCCCCACAGCCTGGATTTGCTGTGGGCTGGGCAGTTGAGGGGTGGCTGGCTGTGGGCAGCCAGCACAGCTGCCCAGGTCACTTCCCTGTGGAAATACCAGGGCCGGCAGGACAATGCCTTCAGCTGGGTCATGAAGAGAGAAGCAGCACTGCTCTGGTGGCCCAGGCCTGCTGAGGTGACATGGCTGCACGGGGTGAGGGCTGTCCCAGCTGCCTCTCACCCTGCTCTGAGCCTTGCACCCTGGCGCGGGATGGGGAGAACAGCTTTCACAACCTGGACGTGTTGTCACTCGCATCCAGACATTTCCTGTTATCTAACCTCAGCCTTATCTTCCCCATTCACAGCTTCCTCTCGAAGGAGGAGCGGCCCCTTCAAAAACGAGCTGTGTGCCTGGGCTGTGCCCCCACCACTGGGGCCAGCCCCATGCTGGTGCCCCTGCCCTGGTGGGTCCCGGCTAGCTCAGCACGGTAGGTGCCAGCTCCCCATCCAGCTGGCTGACGGGTGGCTGGGGATGGGGGGGGATCGTCCCTGGGGGTAGTTGCCCCGTGGACCACTGGTGATGGGGTGCCAAAACACATGGGATGCCTGCATCCCTGGCAATACAGAAAGCTGTTCTGCCTCCATTACACCACCAGTTTCCAGGGGACCGGAGCCAGCTCAGATTCAGGTTGCCTCCCCTCCATGTTGGGAGCCCATCTTCCTAAACCAGAGGAGCTTTTTTTGGTATTTCCCTTTGGGGAGGAGCTGTGGTGTGGGGTAGTGTATGCTTCTGCAACCACAGGGTTAGGGCATGCAAACTTCTCCCATCTCAGACAGACAGTGCTGTCCTTGGGACCCTGATTCATTGATGAGAATGACAATTTATATCATTAGTGATGCGTACGTAGCCTACTTGGTACTGGGATGCACGTGCTTCCCACTGGGCTCACATGCACACACGCTACAGATGAGTTGCTGGCTGTAGGGAGATTTTGATCTCAATTAGTCATAGATGAGACACCGCAAACAAAGAGTGGGGGAAGTTGTGGGATGGAGGAGGGTTTTACCAGGGAGAGCTGGTGTCCCAGCCAGGCGCAGCCATGCTCTTCAGCTCCTTTACTTCGCTGCCCATTGACTCCAGGCTGTCAGATGAGTGGTCACCCACGCACCTCCTTCCTTCCCCTTCACAGCTGAAGGCAGAGTCCTCTGAGCGCCGCGGAGGAGCCAGGGCAGGGGCTGGAGATCAAAGGTGAGTACGGGGGGATGCGGGAGGGCACGCAGCCAGCAATGCCAGGTAATGGGTTTATCAGGCCCTTCCTGGTCCTTTTGCGCAAGCTGTAAGGTGCTGGTTGCAGCATTTCTGGTTCCTGCCCTTGCAAGCTGTTCCTGCAGCCATAAGCAAAACCCACAACCTCCTCACCCGAGTGTTTGAATGGTGCCTTGTGCTTGTGACTCTGTGTGCTGAGCTGTGGGGCAGACAGGAGCGGGGGCCAGTGCATCCTGTTTTTCTGTCCCTTATAGCAATCCCGGGCCTGAGGTCTGGATCAGGGTTGCTTTTGAATGTCCCAGACCTCAGCAGTGTGCCTGCCGGGGCGTACCTGTTCCTGAAGAGGGGGGGGTAGCAGGGTTGGCCCATCCACCTCGCTGTCCCACTGGACAGGTTTTACCACGAGTGCTGATCTGACAGGAGAGGCGGGTTTGATCTTGGGTGCTGCAGGAAAGCCTGTCCAGGACCGGGGCCTGGCGCTGAACTGCTGCAGTAGGGATGCAGCTCTGCAAAGCCCTGCTGGGGAAGGCTCCAAACAGCGTGCAGTGAGGGCACCAACACAGCACCGACGTGTCACGCGCGGCACTGGGCAGAGGGGCGGGCAGCCTTGCTGTCTCCTGCGTGACAGTGCCCGCCAGCGCAGTGCTGTGTGCAGACAGATGGACAGTGGTACCAGGAGAGCCTCCACGGCGAAAACAAAGGGAAGGTATGGGAAGGAGATGTAGAGGCACAAGGTAGGAGACTGTGTAGTTTCCCATTAGAAGTGGGGCTAATTTGTCTGTTGAGAAAAAGTGCTGGATTATGCTTTTCACTTTTTGGAGCAAGTTTGAAGAGTGAAAGTCAGATTCACAGGACAAGATGGAGAAGATGTTTATTGTGAAGCAGGGATAGGCAGAGGGGACAGACAGCTTGGGCTGAGCAAGGAGGGGCTGCTCTCAGTCTTTTGACAAAAGCAAGGAAAAAAACCAACGTACATGGGGCTGTGTGGTAGAGGTAACAGGGTAGCACAGGAAGACAGCACCAGGAACATGCGGCTGGTTTATGCTTCCTGCAGCTGCTTAGGGATAGTCCTCACTGATGCACTTCAGGCTCTCACCCAGGTCCTCACCAAAACTGGGGCAGTGGCTGTACTCGCCAAGTCACAGTGCCTAGGAATTTTCCTTAGGACAAGGCAGCTGGTCACCACCTCGTCCAGTAACCTGCAGCCCAAAGACCCCTGAAAGGAGAGGCAAGGGCCTTCCCAGTTGCTGCAGAGCCAGGGGGAAAAAAGGCCTCCAGGTTCCAGCAGGGGCAGGGACGGGGCTGTCCATAAAGCTGCTGCCCTATGCTGCAGTTTCACAGCTCCTCCTGGGGAGCAAGCAATTCATATGCCACTGAAAAGGCTCCATCTTCAACCCTGTGAGCCCTCTGGCAAAGCAGAATATAGCGCTGTTTGCAGCAATGGGCTCAGACTGGAGCTGAGCTGTATGGCAGAGCAGGTAGCTTAGAGCTGCTTTAGGTAGCTAGCTGCTTTAGCTGCTTAGGACCTGCCAGCTAAAGAGCAGGAGTTAATAGTGAACTGGCTGCAGCATTTGGCCTCTTGCTCTGTTTTTACGTTACTAGCTTATCCAAGTCAGAAGACGTGCTACAGGGAGATATGCTTGCATATATAGCCCAGCTTGCCTGCAGTGAAGCAAACCCCTTGGGCTTCAGCTCCAGGCTTTGCTGGAGCCTGCCTTATAGATGAGATTGAACCTCCTGAGCCAAATATTCCAAAATTTGTCAGGCAAAGCTCACAGCAGTTTCAGCTGCAGGGTTGGGAGCATGAGAAGATCCTAAATGGATCAGAATGGCAGCCAATGGAAGTCTGCCACGAGGAAACTCATTTGAATTTGATTTGGTTATAATGAAGAATTCTAGCTCCTAGGAGAAGCACGTCGCAAGGTTTACTGATGGTCAGGATCAGCAGACCCCATTCACCACAGATCTGTGGGGATTCTTACTTCTAATGCAGGCTGCCATTTGGGTTTAACTAAGCAGAAAACAGCGATGGCCTTGATTCCAGCTCAAATCTTGAACAATAACTGCATGTCCTGAAATTGCTGCAATCTGCATCTTAGGACATTGCCACTCAGCATGTGAAAAACACACAGCCACATGTTTACACATGTTATTAGGCTTAGAGTCAAACCTATGCAATAATTTTACTTTACATTTATTTTCACCACAAGTTGTAGAGCTGTCTGACAGCCATGTAAAAATCCCTGAGAGATGGTATGGGGCTTGGAGGGGGTTGAAAACGAAGCATTTTCTGACTTCAATAAGGGACTTACTGGAGAATGCAGGAAGAAAAACTTTCTGTTTTTCCCCCAGAGTATGCACTTGATTGCTCAGTCTGTTTTATGACACTAAGCCTTTAGTTGGAAATACCCATTTTAGCCTGAAACCAGAAGCTCTGACAATGAAAAATCCATTCAAATGAGATACTATCATTACAGGGTGGGGTAGAAAGCTCTGTTCCCATCTGCTGATAGAATTATCTCCACTGTGTGACCCTCCTCTTATCTGTTGCTGACAGCAACGTTTCTTGTGGCTGTTTTCCCCCTCAGAAAGCCACAATGGGGGATTATTTTAAGCTGCAATAGCAGAAGCAATGCTGTGGGTTTTTTCTCTCCCCCCCCCCCCCCCCCCCCCCCTTTTTTCCCTCCTCTCAAGGCCAGATCTCCCACTGTTAGAAATCAGCACTGAAGTTAAGGCAAGTCTGGTAACTGATACCTGCTGAAAAGCCTGCTCAGTCTTCCTTTGTGCAGCTCAGCCCCTCCATCACACTTTGCTATGTCTGGGAGGTATTATGGGGAGACAGGTTTATTTTTCTTTTACCTCTGTGCTGCCAGTAGTTAGCATGCAGTATCTAACTCTTTACTGAAAGCATTTTCAGGCAGAGGGAGCTCATCCTGGCTTTATTAAGACCAACAGCAGCTATGTGAACCCTTCAGAACATTTTTTTTTTCATTTTCCATGGTACTGCAGAGTTTGATTTGGAAGGAGAGGAATTTGACCAACCACACATCAGTTTGAATTGTGGTTAAACCAGTAAGTCTTTTGCTAGAATGATCTTAAATCAGCTTATTAGCACTGACATGAGTTTTCTAATACTCATGAAATGCACACACTTCTTTTATCCATTGCAACATGCTACTTTTATCTATTGTGGTTGAAATTTATTCCAAATTAAGAGCCAGAACAAAGGGCTATTTGCTATCTACATCACACTAAAGGTGTAATGTGGAGAGTAGGGGGAATGTAAGAATTGCAAAGCTTTTGTAGTAACCTCATCTAGAAGTTGATTTAATCTGCAAAGTTGTAGCTGTTTCTTTGCTGTTAAACCTTTTTTTACTCTGCTGTTTTTGGAGCACGTATAAAGAACACATATTTGACATTTTTTATTTTGTATTTTTACATTTAAAAAAAAAAACGACAACAAAAATACATTCCCTTTTCATATTGATGAGATCCTATGATCATCCTTTTAAAATAGAGCCCCAGAAGTCACATAGAAAAGATTTAATAAATTGCTCTCTGTGGAATGCTGTTAGCATACTGCAGCTGATTTCTACTTTCATGTCTTTAATGGTCAGCCTTCCAAAATATAATTAGCATAACCGTTTTCGTTTTTCATTTTGATACCAAAGATAGTTTGGCTGCTTTCTCAGAAACTGGTGCTGCTGGTCACGTGAAATTAAGATCAGGGGACTAGGAAGGAAGCTAAAAGTGCCATGATTAAAACTAGGCTATAGCTGGGCCTGGCCTGCAGAGAATATGAATGACACTAAACTAGTGTTATGCAAAATGTGTGCAGTTTAGGAGTCATGATGAATTTTTCCAAGAGTTACATGTCAGAATTTCAGATTGTTTTTAGACTCAAATTCTGAACTGTCAACATCCCAGAATGACACGGTGCATGGTAGTACTTAGCAATATCTTCTCTTGTATATATTTTATTTAATTCAAGTGCTTTTCTGAATTTAATTAATACTCTTGTTAAAGGAACAGAGGAGTTGACAGCATCTTCTGATCTTTGTGCTAAGGAATACTGGGAGGAGGAGCTTGTATTCATACTTAAAGGAACGTGGATTATGTCAGAGTGTTAGGGTGAAAAACTCCATTTATTGCAGGAGAGGCTGCTTCTGTGAGCTCAAAATGAAGCAGAAGGGGGTTGGTTTGACAACGGAAGAGAAAGTTTCACTTCATTCCCAAAGAAGTTCATTGTTTCTCTGTGTGGTGCTTTGGTTTTTATTTAATATCACAGTCTTTATAACATGTAACAGTGCAGCTTCATGCTGGCAGGCAGAGTTTGGGACTGAAGTTTGCAGGGACCAGAGGCCTCTGTGGCTGCTTTTTCTTTTTTTTACTTTTTTTTTTTTTTTTTCCAGAAGTGAACACACATGGCACTAGACTCTGAGCCAATGCTGGCAGCTGATCTTACTTCCAGAAGAACCAGTGGTGATCCTCTACATGCATGCACAGGGGCAGAGTTGTACTTTTTTTTTTTTTTAGACAGTCTAGAAGGGTTCCTTCTTCAAATCTTTAGGTCTAGGTAAAAAGATTGGTTTTAGCTATCAGAGGTACAATAAGAGGTAAAACCCTAAGGCTATTCCTGCCAAAAGGAACTTCATCTTTGGCATGTATAGAGCCAGGATTTCACCCCAACCTGTACCATAGGGACCAAAATAAAAGAAATTAAATCTGAGAAGCCTGGAAAACTTGTTTAAATTTAGGAGGATAAAAATGAAAGCTGTGAAAAGTCTGTTAGATTATCATGCCCTTATCTCTAACCAATGCAGAACTGTTCCACTGCAGTATGTTCTCAGGTTCGTTGTCTAGACTTTGTGTGTCTAGAGAGACATTGGTCTTCATGATGTTGTACCCAAATTGCATGTGTGAGCATTTGGATGGACATTTTGTCAATATTTCAAGCTACCAATGTATATGTATAGCTAAGGCAGAAGGTTAGTTTAAAACTTGGCATCATTTCCAGCTCCACAGAGCTTTAGCCTTTGAACTAATATAGTGGACATTTCCCTCAGCAGAAGGCAATGTCTGCTTGTGTGGTTCTCCCTTACCCAAAGAAAAACGTTGGAGGGGGAAATGCGGGAGGGATGATGACAGTTTGCTAACTGGAAAAAGTCTCTGAAGTTTAACAGGAGGTTCAAACCTTTTTTTCCCTTTTCATTTGCCCAGGACAGCATCTCAGTGAAGACTGTGACAGCCTGGAGAGAGCTGCAGTGCAGCACTGCGTGTATTTGACAAGCTGAGTTCGACACTCAGTTTGGCAGAGTGTCAGTTTGTCAAATACCCCAAGTGAGGCACTTGCTGAGCAACACAGCCGCACACCGAGGGAACTGACTCTCCTTCCTTGACTTGGGCAGGAGCCTTTGCATCTGTATTCTGATCCTCTCTGTAAACGTGACAAGGTATTGAGCAAACTTGCTGAATGCCTGACTGATTCCATGCTGTCAGGTTTCCTTTCCACCCCAATTTCGGAAGTGTCTGTTGGGGTGTAATCCTAACGGCAAACTGTTGCAGAAGTGGTGTTGGTACCATTCCTCTGTGTTGGGAAAACAGCCAAGGCCAACACTGTTCTATGTCACAGCACTGGCTAGCAAGTTGTTAATAAATATGCTGTTCGGTTAATAAAGCTTCTGGCAACTATAATCATACCAATGTGGGTGATGGAAGCATTAGCCTTAATATCATTTTTGGTGGATTTTTTTTGGATGTGTAGGAATCTTTTTTTTTTAATTGAAGCTGGAGTACAAATTAATGAGGTTTCTGTTTAAGTTCCCCCTATTCTGTTAGCCAGTGTGAAGTGCTTGTTTGCTCTAGCTGTTTTTAAATAAGTCTATGGAGTCCATTGCTTTTTCTTGAAATCATGTTTTTTGGAGAAGACACCTTGTTTTTGTCTGATTATTCCTAGTCAGCACTTGCAGCAAGGTTGCCTATTGTAGCTTTTGGTATATTTCAGCTATTTTATGAAATAATTCCCTCTAAGTCATCTACTTGAAGATCTAATGATCGGTCAGCATTTTTAATGACTGATGTGACATATCAGATATGTAGCTGGAGATATTTCTTGGGGTGCGGGTAACAGAGGGTGAGTGCCTTACCCAGTATGACAAACCACATTCCCTGAAAGCATTTAAATTAAATTCAGAAACTAAGAAATTCCCAATGCTCCGCTGACTTTTTTTTAGGACGGCACCACTAGTAAATTTTACAATATTGATAAACTTTAATACTAAGCCACTTTTTTTGTTGCTGTTGCAACTATTTCTTGCTAAATATTTTCTAGAAGTTGGAGTTTGTACAAAGTTGGGACCAATGAATATATGGCGTTGCCTAAGCAAATTATGTTCTGCTTTCTGAATAAGCCCTATCAGTAGGGCTTATTGTGCACTTCTGGACAACCACAGTCCTAGTCATTGTGACTCACACTCCCGTGGTCTCTCTCTTGCACCTACACATGACTCATGGACATCACCCTGATCTCTGTCACTGAGGTCAGCTTCAGAAAAGAGAACAAAGTCTATTATTTCAGGGTTTGTTTTGTCTCCCGTGGATCCTTAATGCAGCAGGCAGATATATCAACCCCAACCCTTTCTGTCTTCACAGACCTCAAGGTTTCAATAGGCCTGTCTTCTGCACAGCAGCTAGCTGAGCACTCCTTTTAAGCTCTTCACTGTTGTTTCCTCATTTATGGTTTTACTTTCAGAAAAGTTTGCCCCTCTGCTTTTTAGGGGAAGAAAGTTAACCCCTTCCTCTTCTACAGGAAATACCAAATTACAGTGGTACAAATTCCTCTATCAGAGACTTCCTCTCTTTTCTCCCTGTTGAGAATGGCAGGTACAGAAGGGCTCTGAAATCCAGGGCAAACTTGGCAGTTTAGAAGCCAACATCCCCACGGTTGTACGAGCCCTGCAACTGCGCTCTGCTTCGAAGTGAGTGGAGCTGCAAGTCTCATGACAATGTGCTAGCCACTAGAAATAGTGTGTTTTTTTTTTTTTTCTGGAGACTCGGTAGTTTCAGAGAGGAAGCTGAGGTTTCCTTTCTGTGCTGGTGCAGAGCTGGCCTTTAGTGGATGAGTCATGTCACCGAGTGAGTGACCAGTGCAAGGAAGGGAGAAGTTCTCTTGTTTGATGGAGGTACACAACAGCAAAACCCTTTACAGCTTTCAGAAGAAAAATGTTCTGTTTCCAACAGTTCTTACTGCCAAACATGCCAAAGATATAAATAAAAAATAACCACACTCGCTGCATAGGGAAAAACAACCTATGCACTGGAGAAAGGCTTTTTGTTTCCATTGGTCTGTTGCTGATGACCAAAGATGTTTTGCTGCCCCAACTAGAGGGCAACTGAGGTACTTGAGATGTGTTTCACCTGGGGCATCTGCTACTTTTTTTTTTTTTTCTCTGCAGCCTCTTCTAGACTTCAGGGCTTCTGAAGAAACTGTCTGGAACCCCTCAGAGCAGATCAGTACCGGGACGAACCAAAATGTGGAAAAATCATGGTGTTACATAGTAATGGAACTTGAAATCATGAGCTTATAAAGGCAACAAATCTTGCAAAAACCATTAGGCTAGCTGTAAATGAATGAGAATGGAATTTGGGGAGGAGAGAGTGTCTCATCCTGCATTTTGGGGCCGGATCTGCTGTGATGAGGATGGGGAAGCTGAGAAGTTTTCAGTTCCTCTCCCACATAACATTGACCTCACACCACATGCTTTTACCCTGCATGCACAGAGCTGCAGCTCCCCATTCCCCTGTTTGTTGGTTTTGTTGTTTTGTTTTGTTTTTGTTTTGCTTTACCCCTGAGACCACTAATGCCAACAGCAGCTGTTTCAACCTGGTGTCTCCGAGGCCAGCTTCTGGGAGGTGCGCTCTGCAGTGAATGCATGAGCTACAACAAACACAGCAATGCAGGGATGGCCTACTTCAGCCCCAGGTGCAAGGCAGAAGAGCCCCTCACATATATTTCTAGGGGTCCCAGCACTGCTTGTCCTTGGCAGAGGGCAGCTGGTCGTGTGGGAGGGCAGCATCAGCATGCAAGCCCAGAGCAGGTGCTGCGCAGCCTGGGGTCATGGCCAGGCCCCACCAGCTGCTGCTGGGAAGCATAGCAGCCTGGCACTGCAGCACAACTGCCCCTCAGTGCCAGCTGCTGTGGATGTGAAACCCTGCAAAAGGCACAGTAAAATTTTCTCTCTGATCTTGTCTTACAATCACTAATGTCCTAAAGATGTGTCATCGTAATTCAGGGCACTGACGGTAGAAGCAAGGCTCTGTTCTTCCCAGCGCTCAGGCTATAAAAATCTACCTGACCTTGCTCTTAGGCTGCTGGCCCAGGAAAAAGGAAGAGCCGGGTGAGCAGAGACAACAGCCATGAGGGTTCCAGTCAGTGCTGAGATGGAGGGTTTGCATGTCCCCGAGCTTGTCTGCTTCCCCCATGCTCCCCCAGCTGCTTTGATGGATTTAACAGAAGCCAGTGACTCTCCCTAAAAATCTGCTTTCCTTAAGGCGGCATCCCCATCCCTGCTGGTGATCCACCTGCCAAGTCCATAGGATGGCAGCCGGTGTCCAGAGGTGTCTGACAGACAGAGGGCCCTGCACCATGGCAGCACACCAGCAGTGTCAGTACATTTAAGATGCTAATGATAAACAAAGAGTAAACAAACCAGGCTATTGGGTAACAAAGCTTCCTGCAGGAAATGCGCTTCAGCTGAAGTCAGGAACAGCTAAGCACGCAGCTTGCTGCCTTTGTAAAAAGGCACATACCCTCTGTTTTATTTTTGCAAGAGCTCCAGGAATGCCCTGGAGTATGTTTAAGCACAGGTAAGACATCACACACCCCACAGCCAAGCCTACACCCCATTAGCACTGGGTTTATAGACTAAAGGCTCCTTGTCAGGGCTGCACATAATCTTAAGTTCATGAGCCTGGCTAGTGTTGCATTAAAGATTGACCTCAAAGATCAGCCCTCCTGATTGAGAGGAAGGCCTTGGCAGTGCAAACTATGGCCTTGTAGCTCAGGAACCACCTGGCAAAACAAAGAAGCCAAAATCCACGTTCTAAGAAGAGTTTTAAAACTAATGTAGGGAATGTGGACTTCCTATTTTGAAGTGGATCTTGTGATTTTAGAGCAGTTGGCAGCAGAAGCACGGCAGATCTGTAAGAGTCGCTAGCCAAGCAGCTCTAAAGCCTTCAAGCAGCAGATTGCCACCCCTCCCCGCCCCCCCCCCCCCCCGCCCCGGCTTCAGTCTTTGGCAAAGAAAATCATTTGCAGTGTGGACTGGTAGAAAACAGCTGTTTTTTGCTGGGAAGAAAATGTTCAAGTCCTTGAGGAAACAATAAATAGGGAGCTGCACAACATTTTTTTAAATAACTGCTTTTTAGAGCAGACAAATGTATTGAGCAATGCTATGACATGAAAGTTAAGGATTCTAATGCTTGAGCTAAATCACAGGCAATTTTTTATATCCTTTAGATGACCTCTCTTCTCAGACTCTTGAGTGTATTTCAGCCTTCCACTGGCAGTGAAGGAAGACTTAGTACTAAGCATCCTCAGAGTCCTTCTAACCTCTGACAGTGATGTAGCAGCATTACATTTACCTCCCTACTGTGGGTGGTGCATTCCCAAAAAACTAGAGCTAGCTGAAGCATCTGGAAGAAAAGCGCTAATGGAAACCCTTCAGCCCTAAACTTGCTCAGCTCGAGCATTGCTGGTTCTAACAAACTCACTGAAATGGGAGTTCTTCCATTGGCTTCAGGTCTGTCTGCTGTCATCACTGTTCCAACAGACTGCTGCTGTACCCTACTGTGCTCACACTGCAGCAGTAGGTGGCTGCAAGCTTGTGAATGTGCATGTGGAGGCAGCACCGCAACCGTGACATGTACCATTCTGGGGTGTGGTGAGGGCTGTAGTGGTGAGAGCAGTCTGATGTGGGCTGACTCGATGTCTCCCTTCTGTCCTCTCCTGTTTGAAAGGTTAAACTCAACTCAGACTTCCAAGTCACACTGTGGCCATGACTGTACCCCTCCCTACCTGCTCTGCAGAACTAAACGAGAAGACAGAGCAAAAGCATAAATTTGCAGGCATCAGAAAAATGAAGGCACTGGATGGTAAAACAAGGAAGTCAGAATCCATATGCCACAAAATGGTGGTTGCACACTGGAACAGGCTCCCCAGTGAAGTAGTCACTGCACCAAGCCTGTCTGAATTTAAGAAGAGATTGGACTGTGCACTTAGTCACGTGGTCTAAACTTTTGGACAGACCTGTGTGGTGCCAGGAGTTGGACTTGATGATCCTTATGGGTCCCTTCCAACTTGGGATATTCTATGATTCTATGAAAAATCCTTTGAAGCATTTCATATTTGCCCTGGGAAAGAAATTACATTGCACTAACCAAGCACTTTTCAAGGCTTTTTACAAACATGAATGCTCACAGCATCCCCATAATGTAGGTCAGCATAACTATCACAGTTGTAACCAGACTGGAACCAGTGTCATGTCCCACACAGCAAATCAGTGCCAGTCTGTTGAGTCCAGGGAGGTTCCTTGAACAATTACTATTACAAATGTCTCAAATCTTTCTCTGCAATGCTTCTATTTAATCATGCCTCTGTCTTCCACATTGAAAATTAAAATGTTACCGTTTTTTTCTCAACACCAGGAGAAAAACAAGGTGGCAGTTAAGAGGTTCATCACCTACAGGGCCGTTTCCAGTTTGATTGCAAAAGTGATATTCCTGGCATATCAACCATCTCTATGGTCCCCTTACTATCCTCTAATAAAAAAGACTCAAGGAAAAAAACAATCTGTACAACCAGTATTTGCTGAACTGTAAAATCCAGGGGACATCCATTTCTAGCACAATTCCTGGCTCCCCACCCTCCGGCATGTCCTAACAGGGGAACATGCACTTGAGAGTCCATCTTGCTGGTGTTATTAGCTAACAGTGTTACACTCAGCAACATTTTGACCTGGAGACTGCTCAGAAATGATTTTCTATATAAAAAAATAAAAGTAGGTAGGTAGATAACCACTTGGCTGAGGGTTTGTGCACCAATGGGAAGGAACTCATTTGCCAAAGACTAAGAAGGTTATGCAGTTCCCCTGGATTTAAAAAAAAAAAAAAAAAAGGCAGCAAGACTGGTATATTTATCAGAGGAGAAGGCAGGCAGGAAGAATAGTTTCCCTTGGTAAAGTTTACCATTCAATATCTGCAGCCCCATCTTCTGTACAGCTGCTCATGTGGAAATGTGGTACTCTACTAAAAGTTTTGCACTTCATATTCTGATTCCATGGAAGTCAAAAGGGTCTCATACTCAGGATTTTTCCCCTTGCATACATTGTCATAGTTGTTGTCTTTCGTGGTGACAATTTCATAGGATGTTTCAGCCTCCAAATTTATCTTCTCTTTTAGGCTCTGAACAGGTACTTCCGCATCAGTGTCCAGTCTTGTGACATCTGCAGTGCTATGGCTGAAATAAAGAAACATTAAAAAGAAGGAGGACTAAATCAGAAGTAATTATATAGATATAGATAAAGATATATCTCTTAATAGAAAAGTAATATGAAGTGATTAAGGGTTAAGATTAGCATGAGTTACTACTCCTGCACTAAAATGTTAATGTCCTCATGCTGCTAATAAATTAGACTGTCAAGGTATTCAGTACCTGCCCCTGCCCTCCCTCCGCCCCCCCCCCCCCCCCCAATAAATAAAAATCCAAAGAAATCTTTGGCTTTTCACTGAGTAAAGAAGCTTTTCTGAAACAAATGTCACTATGATGCCCTCAAAGTCTTCCCAACATCACAGATGAAAAAATTATACTCACAAAGCAACTTCATAGATGGGTTCTGGAAAAAAAATAATCAAAGATGTGTATCAATACATTTTATGATTAATGTGCCACAGGGAGAAACAGGAAACAAACAAAAAAACTAAACCAACCGAACCCAGCTGCTCCCGGGTATTCCCACGTTCAGGAATCACCCTCCCACCCTGCCTCTCCCTGCGGGAGAACGGCTGGGGCTGGGGCAGGAAAGGGGCCGAGGCAGGGTGATGGGGAGGACGGAGGTGATGGGGAGGAAGGGGGCCACGGGGAGGATGGGGATATGGAGCCGCGGAGGACTCAGCGCCGCCCAGCGCCCCGCCGCCCCCCCGGCCGCCCTCACCGCCCTCCCGGCCGCGCCCGGCCCCGCCGCTCACCCGCCTTGGCCCGACGCCGGCGCAGCAGCGCTGCCAGGAGCCCGCCGATCGCCACGCCGCCGATGGCGGCCGCCAGCGCGTAGAGGTGCGGGGAGAGCGCGGCCCGCGGCGGCCCTGCGGGAGGTGCGGTGCGGTGAGGGGGCGGCGGCGTCACACCGCGGCGGGGCCACCGCGCCCGCCGCTGTCCCCGGTGCGGCTGGGCGAGGGGACCTCAGCCCGGGCTGTGCCAAGCGGGCCGGAGCCGCTCCGTGCACCGCCGGTAGCGGGAGTCCCTCGGGCTGGTGAAAGCTTCCAATAACCGCTGACTTTGCTTTACGACCCAGTGGAACTTTCGACCGCGGCCAAAACAGGGATGAACTGTGAAGGCTGGGGCTGAGATCGTTGTTAACATTTTCATCCCCATTAAGGCGCGATCAGAAAGCAAACATCAGGCAATACATGAACGCTGGAAGGCCTGTGGATGGGCGGCCGAGAGGGCAGCTCCTGCCTGTTTGACAGGCCCGGGGTTTGCTCCTAGCAGCAATGCAAAATGTGAAATGCGGCAGCCAGTTTCAGTGTCTGGTCTGCAGAGTGTTTGCCAGCCCGTCCCTCCCAGTGCAAATCGTGTGTGTTTCACCAGGGGGCTTGCTCACCTGTGGCAGCGGGAGGCCTCTCTGAAATGACATCGTTCCTGGCGGATAGCGTTGCTGTGGGCAGATCTGCCAAGGCATAAGGGTGAACGCACTGCAAGGTGTCCCAGAGCTCCCCTGCAGTGTCAGCCGGAGCAGCCTTTTCCTGGTGAAGCCACTGCAGCAAGGCAGGGAGTGATCTCTGCCTGGGCAGTCTGCATTATCTAAGGCTATCACTTCTGAGGTGCGTGGAGAGAAAACACCCATTTCACCTGCTCCCATACTGACGAGCCATAATTTTCTCTCTGCTGTGTCATCCTGTATGTTCTCTGACAGCAGGCTTGCACATGACCTGTGGCACTCATGCTGTCCTCTCCCTGGCCATCAACCCCTGCCAATGGCAGCCCTGTGGCTCTCGGCACTAGCAGCTGTGGCTGGCTACCCCACAGCCGGGGATGCTTCAGCTTTGCCTTCAGCTCAGCTTTGCAACTCACCCAGGTTGCTGCAGGACTTCCCCACTCCCTCCCTCCCCGGCTGGCCTGGCGTGCTTCACCACAGGCAGCGGCACCTTAAGGCTCCCCAGGGCACGGAGCCCTAAGGCAGGGTTCTTGCCCTGGGTGACTCGCGGTGAGGCTGTGTGACCCCTGGTTTCCCAGCCCATGGTCTTCCAAGCTCTGGCTCGGCTGCTGTCTGGGGGGGGGGGGGGAGGGCTCTGCCCCAGCCACTCCCGTCTGAGCTCCTGCTTGCAGGCAACAGGAGGGACCATTTCTATCCTTCTCCAGAGAGGATCTGCAGCCCCAGAGGGCCAGCACGTGGACTCGTCTCACTGACAGCCTGTGCTATTTGCATGCCAGCAGGGTGGAACCAGCCCTTCCCTGCTGCCCAGGTCACTCACCTCCCAGCACGCGGGGAGCCTCGCTGCCTTCCGAGGTGAGTGGGGGTCCTGTGTGCCGGCTGGTCCCAGGCGTGGGTGGCTGTGTGACTGGGGACCCTGTGGGACAGACCACTCATCAGACGGTTTGCTGCACTCCCTGCCTGAGTTCCAAGCCAGGCAAAAGCGAGAAGTGCCAAGGGCAGAGCTGGGCTCCCCTCCTGAGCAGCGATCCAGACACGATCCACATTCGGTGCTACGTGACTAATCCCTGGGCAAATGGGAACCATTTGGCCTCACCAGTTCCTGCCACCGAGGTGAGGAGCTGCAGGCTGGGGACTCACCTCTCACCACCAGCTCAACGGCATCGCTCCGCTGCACCGCCCCTGCCCCGACTCTGTTCTCTGCCTCGCAGTAGTATGTCCCCGCGTCGGAAGGCCGCAGGCTGTCCCACGTCAGCTCGGCCTGGCTGCTCAGCGGCAGGGCTGTCCCCCCTGGCACTGCCCGGAACCAGCGGTAGCTGATGGGTGGGGACCCGTGGGCCACGCAGGTCAGGCTGGTCCTGGCTCCCGCTGGCACCGTCAGCCCCAGCGCGCCAGCCCTGATGGTAGGCTTGGTCGCTGGCACTGGAAGACAAAGCAGACAGGACCTGGGTTGTGCTGACCCTGGTGGTGATGGCGGCAGGTTTCCCTCGCCCCATGGCAGCTCATGTTCTAGCCCTAAGCCCTTTCCCCGAAGGGGCAGAGGCAGCACCACCTCTCCACTGCTCTGCGTAGGTTGAGCTCTACACACTGGCCTAAGGCCAGGTTCACACCAGCCTTGCCACCCGTTGCTACTGCTACATCACAGAAAGCCTGTTCTGTTGGCCTGTCCCATCCCTCCCAGTAGCCCGCTCTGAGAAAGACTGTTTTTTAAACACACACTGAGGATGCTTGCAAAGGGGAGAAGGCACATTTGGCTAGTATGACACCTGCTTGCTCTGCCACTTGCCAGAAGAACCAGAGACACTGGTTATCTGCATAGAACCAAACCCAAATCTGGGTGCTATGTCAAACACCTGTGGATCAAGTGGCCCATTGGTAGATCCAGACTGGGGTGTTGACTAACTGCTCCCCCTTCCCCAATCCATCCCTACCCCTCCACAGTGCTGAGAGCATCAGTTCCTCCTTGGCAGGTGAGAGAGACTAACACAGCCAGGGACAGGAGAGTCTCTTCCCACCCAGCTACCTCAACACTCGGCTTGGATATGGGTAGACAGTATGGGGTGAAAGACGTCCTGCCAGCTCCCTTTTCTCCTACATGCTCCATGGATTAGAGTGTTTATACAAGAGCAGGGCTTTATTGCTGGATTTACCTTTGATGACTTTAACTGTAGTGGTCACATCCTTTTTTATCAAGCTGTTATTTTTAGACCTCCAGATGACTTGACAGGTGTAGTGTCCGCTGTCAGGGATTTCAAGGTTCGTGATATGGAGTGAGGCATCCCCTGGGCTGCGCTTTGGGACACTGACCCGGTCTCGGAACCGAGCCAACAAGATGTGGTCTCCAGATTCATCCCTCCGAAAGATGGTGGAGGTGCTGTGGTCTCGCTCCATGCTCCAGGTGAGTATTTGCTGTGTGAAACCTTCTGAGGGCATGTAAGTACATGGTAAAGTAGTGGATCCCATCCATTCCCCTTCCACCTGGTGGACAGCAGACAGATCCAGGAGGGCTGCAGCGAACAAGAGTTGATGGGAAGAAATAAGAAGGCATCAGAAGAGGGGAAAGTCCTTAGGACAAATAGGAATCACCAGGCAGTGAAAGCCAGCATGCGACAGCATCTTAGACGTGTTGTAGCCCACAGCCAGCTAAATCTGGGCCTGTGTCCGTCTCACTGAGCATAGGGAAGTGAACAGTTTCTTTGAACTCAGGGCTATTTTTATTGCTTCTCTCTGGATGCTTGCCAGTTTTCAATTCCTTTTCAGTATTGAGAGGCACAAATCCTGCTCCTGGTAGCAGCATCACAGCTACAGTCTTCACAAGACCTTAAGCAGTATCTCTTATTCCTGCTCCCTAGCCCTACTTCGTGCCCTGCTTCTGCTGCTTGGCTTTCTGCTTATGCTTGCAGGATGAGTCAAGCAGCAGCCGCCTTCCCCCCACTGCTGACACTGACTGTTCTGACAGCAATAATTGCAGAGTTACCCTGTACCTTCTGTATGGGAAGAAGGCTGAACAAATCAAATGTATTGTGTCACTGCTCATTAGGCTCCAGGTTTGCACTCGTTAACATCACTAACTTTTTACACAGCTTCCCTGGTGCTCACAGAATCCAGCAGTGCAGCTGTGCAAGCACTTCTCTCTGCAGCAGCACGTCCCAGAGCTGACAGGAGGGGCCATGCAGGGTGGGGAGAGGGTCTGTGGATCTCTGTCCACAGGAGCAGCTGAAGGGACTGCTGGGGTTGAGCACTGTGGAAGCTTGTTTCTGACATGGAACACTGGTTTTCCTTTACTATATGACTTTGAGTGGGCAGGCACAGCTCCATTCTTCAATCTCACATCCCAAACACAGCTCCTTGATATATCAGCTTTTGAAGCTTTTTCCATTTCTCTTCTTCCTTTTTTCAGACTCCCATCATAAAAAACTAAGAAGGATGGAAGCTATTTAGAATACTGCTGAGAAATACCCTCAGGGTATTTGGTACACTCAAGTTCAAGCACATTTGCTACTGAGTGTATTCATCTGGACAGAATTTTGTTTAAAAATCTCTTCAGTACTGTTTTACAGTGCTGTGTGCCATGGAATTGCTGCTAGCATCCACTGATTCCCTGTGGAGTCAGCTGCTCTGTGTGACCAAATTCAGCATTAGCAAGGATGACCTTAAAGGAGAGCTGACTGAAGGAATGGGAGAAACTCAGCAATATAAAAATCTCTGAGACACTATTTTTAAAAGAAACATTTCCTCTCTGTGACACTTATCAAACTGGGATGTAGACTTCAAGACAAATTGTGTGAATTCTCCCAGCAGAGGGACATAGAGCTGGACAAGACAAAAACCTGAAGAGCTACATTTAAAATTAGCAGACTGGTCAGAGGGATTTGTATTACCTGTAATATACTAGGGTGGGGTGGGGGTGGGGGAACGGGACAGGACAACAAAAAACAACAACAACAACAAAAAACTGTTATACTCTGGTCCGTTTTGTAAAAGAGCTGATCACATTCCTTCCTAGCCTGCCAGCACCAGCTTTCCTGGTGGCGTGGAAGTGGTATGCAGGCAACAACCCTTAGGTATCTGGTCTGAATTACTGGACCTGGAACTGGAAAAGTGGACCAAAACCAATCTTTTTGCTTTAGCTTTGGAGGAGTTCAGATCTGACCTAGAATTCTTGGTTCATATCTGTCCCCACCAGATAAACACTGCCAAAGACTCAAGTGGGCACAGGAGAAGAGGGTGTGGATTTTGTGGTATCTAGTTTACTCTCCCAGTCTGTCCAGCTGTCTGCCCACTAAGACCATAGCTCCTCTGGGAAGTGCCTCATGTAAGTAGCAAATTACCTGAGTTTAGCTGGACTTGACTCACCTCTGTCTATGCCCTTTTAGCTCATTCCCCCTTCCCCTCTCTCCCCAGAAAGGCACTGGTTATGTTCCACTGCATTAACTCACAACAAGTAGCTTAAGAGACAGATCCTAGAAATCTGCAGAGCTGCTTTGTGATGAAACGGGGAACATACTTCTACCTGTTTTTCTAAATATCAGGAGCAGTTCTGCGCTTGTGTGCGCACCTTGTCAAAGCACCTTTCTCAAGGTTTCTCAGAACCTTCCTCTGCCAGTGTCAGTTGCCCTGGGAGCAGCACACGTGCCTCACAGGCGTATGAATGGAAGCAAGTTTCCGCTGTCACCTCCCCTAATGCACCTGGAGTCGGTAGATCAGGAATAACCAAGGGGAATCATGTTTGTGCCCACATCTAGCCTCACAGTTATAGCTGTATTTCTTCTTCCCAGGACCATGCTAGCAGAGCAATGGTGATGCATTATTAAATTCCAGAAGAAAGTGCATATTCCAGCTTCACAAAAACAGGTTTGGAAGGTAACTCACCACACCAGAGCAGGTCCTCTCCAACGGTCCTGAACAATGCTGTTTTGTTCTTGCTTTGGTGCATGGGAGCTGACCTTCTGCCTAATACTGCCCCACTCTCAGAAGCACCTAGTTGTACCCAATACTGAAGAAGACTTGTGAATTGTCAGGCTCTATTTTTCAAACAACAAACTAAAGACTTTCCACATGTAACAACTTTTAAAAATAAGACACTATAATTCAGAGGAATTTCCCTCCCCTCTTAATACTCTGATTTTTCTTCTTGTACAAGGAAGCATTTACTCACCATTGCAGCTGATGGAAGCCACCATAAACACCGCTAGCCACACCACTTCTCCCATTCTCCCAGAACTGCAGGTCCACTCTCCTTTTTCTGCACTTTGTGACAGACACCCTCACGCCTTGGACCAGAAGACAAGTCATGAACACTTCCCTTTCTTCTGTCCTGTGTCATCTAGGATCCAGGCTGTGCTGCCCTTTTTCCTTCCTTCTTTCTGAAATACCACGAGTCCATTTCACTGATGGCTGAGGTGAAGGGTGAAGGATGAACAAAGACTGTAAGCAACTTTCTGGTTCCATTTCATATTCCTGTCCCCACCCACGTCTCTTACTATTCTCTTGACTTTTCTGGCTAATATTCTATTTTATTTTTTCCTCATAATTGTGTGTAAATTTGTTCTTTCCCTTTCCTTTTTTTTTTCTTTCACTTCTTCCATATTTATATTCACTTCATAGTGAAAGAGGTTTATGATGGCTACATAGTCAAGTATTCAGTAGCAAGGGAAAGCAAACTTCAGTTACCTCTGACTTGTCTGTGATGGTATGGCCCAGCAGGATGCTCAGCACCTCTTTCCATTGCACTGTAAGGGCTCCAAACTGGGCATCCAGAGATGGAAAAGCACAGTACCCTTCATTTGGGAGGCCTGACTGCACTGACTCACTGAACACCATGGAGGAGCATGAGGCAGAGACCACCCTGCTGTGGCTCAGTTCTGTTTCCTGAGTGTCTTCTCCTGCTGATGGCAGCCAGCTCTTTTACCATGCACATTTACTGACTTCTGCAGCATCTTCTGAGTAGGCCAGTCTGTGGCCTGAGTGAGGAAGAAGAACAGCCTTAGTTCTTTGCCTAAGTCTGAGCCTTTTAAACCAGAAAAACGTAGGATGCCACTTTTGCTGTTTTTTTTCTGTTTTGACAGAAATGTGCAGAGAAGTATTCAAAACCCAACATCCTGCTCTTTACTATGGTAGGAATTTCCCTGCAAAAGCTGCATTTTCCACTACCTGCCTAGAAACTGTGCTTTATTGCAGTGCAGCTGCAACTGCAGTTGTGTTTGCCAGGGACATGGAGCAGGTGCATAGTGAAATGAGAGGTTAACAACCTAGAGTCATCTGCATTTAATGTTATATAAAATTTTACCATCTACAGGTGAGCAAATGGTCACTGCCTGGTGCTCTCATTTTCACAGTATCACAGATTATCTTGGTAGACATTTCTGCTGCAATTGTCCAGCTCCTGAGCCATTATACTTACCACGTTTCGTGCTCTGCAAGCACATGCAGTGTTTGTTTTCTGAGAAGGTGACTTGAATCTAGGAGGTGTTCTGGGCACACTCTGTAAGGGCGCTTTTAAAAGTAGATCCAGAAGTTATCAATAGGTGTTATGAACAGAATTATTATGAATTTAATATGTGATTAACATTACCAAAAGGAGAAAGAATTAAAGAAGATAAGAAACGTATAAAAGCAAACCTACTGACGCAGTGAATTCTGTTGTAGGCCTTTAATTATTCACAAAAGCAACTTTTTAATATTTACACAATAGTCATGCCATAGCGTATAGTTTTAACAACTGCACCATTCAACACCACCCATTGAAATGCTTCCAAGAAATAATTCAATTTCCCTTGCCATTCCTCATAATTGCATCAGTGGAGAAGATTTCTGTCTGCACAGACTTCTTGGCTCGAAAGAAAAGACTAATGGAGGAAAAGAAACAGCAGACTCCCCTGGAATACTTCTCTCACAGATGTCAATATGGGGGGTCTAAGGCTTGCAAGAAATTCAGAATAGCTTCTTTGAGCACGAGGCAGATGTCTGAAATATAAGGAGCCATTTTCTGTTGGAGCTGGGACAGAAGCTCCAACAGAGCTTCCAGCAGCACTTTGTGTAGTTTTACCACAGCTTTGGCCCCTCATGACAGGTATCTGTTTGGTTTAGCTGGTTACACTGCAGCCAAGTTCAGACCATTCTCAGGAAGTGTTGCAGTTTGACAGTGATGGCTGGCTCCTTTTCTGTGCAAGGTAATGAAAACTGGTGACTGTCTTCATTTTCCAAAGTCAGTAAACTGATGAGAACAGTGCAGGTTTCATTCACTCTTTGGGCAGAGGCACGTCCACACTTGGATGATTTGCTGAATATGATTTCAGCTGACCTCTGCTTATTGCTGCAGTAAAACTTGCAGCAGTACAATTTGCAGTAAAAACTGTGGCAAGCATGGACACCCTGGAGGAAAAAGCTGAATGTGGTGTGGCAAGACCTGGTGCAAAAAATTCTTATGAGGCTCCAGGCTAAGAGCTACCTCCAGCTGTCATCTTGCTGAGCAAAATAACAGGCAACAGTACCATCTATTTGTGCAGAGCACGTCCTTGCTGATACAATGAAAACTTGATTTGGGCTGCCTTTTGTTCTTGACTTCTCTGATGATACCATTCCATTCTGTCTGTACCCCATCTGCCCACTCTCCACCATCAGGAAGCCACTAGCTATGTTTGAGTGCTCTCTAAAAATCAATCAAACATAAAAAAGCAATTGTTAATATTCAGGCAATTTTTCTGAGAATGAATGAGTCCATTTTCAGGGAGGTGATTTTAAACCAACTTTGTGCACAATTTTGTCCATGACTGGTAATAGAAGCTTGTGCTAGTAGCCTACCTCCTATTCAAAAGACTATGAAAGAAGCTGGATTTTGGGGAACGTGCCCTGGAACAAGCTGAAAACACAAGCTAGAACTGCTGATATGGCATTTTTTTGAACCAGACATGCAAGACTTCCTGAGATGTAATCATACAGGATAAAAGTTGACTACTTAGCTAAACCAAACATGAAGAACTGTAGTTCCTGAAATGTGATTTACGTGACATCTTTTTCTCCCTGGGACAGAGATGTAGCTGCTAGTGTTCTCCTCCCTGAGTCCCGTGGTTTGCCTATTTCTTCGGGGGCACTCCTTGTGGTTTTGCATCTGACCACATGAAGAAAAACCTTTTTATGTCTATGTATTTTCAGTGCCCCTATATTTCAGTGCTTTGGATTGAATCCACCGCTTTCACCCTTGCAGTGCCAGTCAGGAAAAATGCCATGCAGCCTTTCCCCACACAGGCACCCACCTTCCTACTGCACACTGGGTATGACACAATCCCGAGAATCACTTCTTCAACTCAAAGTGACCAATGTATACCCACCACCTCACTTACAGAAAGGGCAAGCTCTTTTTCCTTCATTCCCCAAGCAGCACGGGCCATACCCACCTCTTTGCTCAGATGTTCACCCAGGCACTTGGTTTTGGAGCACTTCAACTTTCCAATTGCTCCATATAACACTGGAGCCCCACATTCCCCTCATTCTCATTGCAATGAGTTCTGAGATGGACCTGAGATGGGTGGGCTGCTTTTCAGTAACTGTGACATTCTCTTCCCAGCCCCTCTCCACCAAACACATGCATGCACACACATACAATTTTTTTAATTCCCTTTTTAAAAAAAGAGAACATTATTGCAAGGTTCCAAAAACTGTAAGCTCATCTAGAGTTGAAATGTTAAGAAAACATGAGTTCCCCAGAAAATTTCAGTGCTGTCAATTTTTCATGACTTTAACACATTATTCAGTCATGATTTTTCTGTTATCCTCTGGAAAAGCCTTTTGGTGATAGTTGTGTGTCTTGCAATATTACTGCAACAATTTTTCTTTCCTACTCATTTTCCTCCTTAGGAAGAAGGAAAGATTATAAGACTGCACTGACTTTTTATACTCTCCACAATAAAGCTCATTTTCTTTTACAGGCTAAAATAACTCTTTTTCACTAACTCTTAACCTCAAATTGGACTAGCTAGCAGCAACTTTTACACCTTCTATTCCCTAAACCGTGGCTGATTAAAATCTACAAATATCACTTAAAACAACATCCAAAGCATATCCCAGCTCCAACAGATTCACAATAATTCCTGTGGTTTTAAGTAGAGGGACACTATATGCTGCCTCATCACACAGACATTCATGCACATCCATATGGTCAAAATATAGAGAAGTAGAACAAAATCTGCTAACTCTGCAGTCCTGAAGTTTAATGAACTTCATTTGATTCCCCACATTTGCAAGAAGCTGCATGTACACATCTACAGTTTTTTCCAAGACATAATCGCCAACAAAAGTTGCGGTCTCTTCCCTTTTAATTTTGTAAACAAGGTTTCCCAGACCTGGATTTTAAGTATATTCTTTACAACAAGAAATAAAACTTGTGATACAAATCCGTGGAGAAAGTGTAATATCACTTGTAAGCCTCTGTAAAGCATCCCTGGTGGCTTGTGAATTCTGAAGAACTTTTATATAATTAATTCATCAAGTTACTCATTGGAGTTCCTTATAGTTTGCTTTTTAATAGAAGTTGATGAATAGCATTGTGCTCCAAACTTATTTATATATTGCATAGAAGAAGTTCTTCTCTCTTTTTTGAAGTTATACCAGGCAATTTTGTCTAATGTCTGCTTCATTTTCCATTCTAAGAAACTGTAAACAGACCCTATTCATCTTCTCCCCACCGGTCATGACTTAGTACACTCAGCTCATTCTGACTTATTCTACTCTTTTTTTTTTTATTTTTTATTTTTTGAAGCTGAGAAATTATAATGCATTTGTGCAGAAGGGGTTTTATATCACTAATCATCCTTTACTGTTCTCAGTATCTTTCAGATGAGTCTGCTGCAAGCTTACATCAAGTGAAAGCATTCCATGGGGTTTTACAGTCTCACAATCCTGTTTTCTAATGCATTTGGATTCCTTTCCTAATAGCTTCTAATCCTCTTTTTGAATGCTGGTGAGTTTTGAGTTGATGCTACTGAGAAGTGCACACCGGAATGCAGATCTTTCCCGAGTGGTAGCAGCAAATTTTAGCCCCACAAATCCATTATCTATGCAAACAATATTTCCCTTGCCCCTCAAGAGCACCTCTTTTATTTTACATCTGTCCACTCTGCTTTTCATCAGACATGGTATTGCCCTATCATCCATTATAAAAAGAGTCTTCCATAAGTCTGCAGTATCCAAGTTACAGACTTACTTAGGTTGGTAAAAATTATGATAAGAAAGCTTGTCTTCTCTCTGCTTATCCTTCAAGCTCTCTAAGCTGTGAGGAAAAGTACTTTATGAGTAACTATGGAGAAGTTAATATTATGATCTTGCTGGCATTTTAAAGACGAATGAGTCATACAAAATATTCATATCAAAATAATTCACAAACTTAAGGAAAGTATCTAATTTCTTTGAAATACTAAACATCCATTGAAAGAATAGAGAATGTTATTTCTGAAAGAACATGCCTTGTTGCAATATAGGAGTCTCCCCACCTGCCCAGCTCCAAAACTGACAGAATTTGCTTTGTCACAGAAAGCATGTCCGTATGTTATTGTGAGAGTGCTTCAGGAAGGCATACTGAACACAGCACGGTTGGCTCACGGGGAATTTCTTCCTTTCATTCTGCTGCTCCAAATGTGATAAGGTTCTTGGTTTTATCCTAGCTTTAATCTGTCTTTCAGGTTATCTTTCACAGTTGTCTCACATTTAAAAGGACTATATCACCTATGAAGCACTTCAGACAGATGGGAATAGAAACATCACTTCCCACACCAGCTTCCTTCTGCACTTCTTATATAAAGGGGGATGTTTAGCAACATTTCATGCCATTTCTACTCCCACCAGAAAAGGACTGTTTGTAAAGAGGATGCAGTTCCTTTTGGTCATATAAAACAGTAAGTTCAATACAGCGCTCTGGGCCTGTGATCTGCGTGCTCCAGCTTTCACAGGGCTTTCTTCAACAGAAGTGGTAAAAGGGAACCAAGAAAAGCAAAATGGAAAGACAGCAATATATAATTCTGAAGTTTATAAAGAGGCTTGTATTTTAACTACAGAGATTTTTTTAAGGCTCCAAATAAACATAAAGGAGCAAAACCAGCTTGCGCAAAGATGAATAGGATTTTGCCTAGATTAAGGTACTCTTCAGGATTGCTACATGTAGAGAACAGTTGGTTCTCATTTAGAATCCCCTACTTCATATTCAGATTCTTGGGTGTTTCCAACATTCTTGTATTCATTTTCTTTTTTATTTCTTTCATTTTTCATGGGTTTCATCACATAGTTGTTTTCAGTGGAGGAGATTGGTTCCTCATAATGAGCCATACTGTCATACCTTGAAGAAGCCTCTGCTTTCATTGAGTTACAGCTGAAATGAAAATAGAAAAATACAAAATATGAAAGAATTGTGAGTAGACAAAGCATCTCCTAACAATGAAGATTTTGAGCAAGGTGGTGATCTGATTCAAACCCATGTGAACCTTGGCTATTGGATTATGACAGTCTCCTGAAGAAGAGAATCTTTTCCTCTGCTTTCATGAGGCAGGAGAACCTTGAGCACCATATTAGCATTGAAGCGCTCCCTGGATTTGAGACAGGGACAGCAAAAGGTATGTAAGCAACACAGGGATTTCCACCATTTCTTGGAATGGCACAAACAGACAAACGCTGTTTGTAAAACAAAGATGTAGATATAGATTAAAAAAGCACCGGAGGAATTATAAACGGTGAGCTGAATGCAGCCTACATCCACCATAGGACTTACGATATCAAATATCTTTAAAATTTAAAAGGTAAATACTCTGAAAAGAAGTGCCATCACACCATCTAGTTGCTTAGGGTTCAACTGTTATTTGAACATGCTGCTTTATAGAGTGCTGGCACAGTATAGTATCTGTGAAATGTTGTTGGCATGTCCTTTCACGGCACTCCAGTCATCATCATTACATATATATATATATATATATATATATTCATTTATTTTAGTTGTCACACAGTCCTTGCATGTCCTAGCTGCATTCATAGTCTTTGCAGTTCAGCTGGTTACAAGTAGATCAGTATGCTGGTGTTTAGAAACAGCTCTAACTTCCTGCCACATCCATGATTAAATAGTCACATTCAGCCATGGATATTTTGGGGATAAACCGAAGTATAATCTGTGTATCACTAGCCTTAGCTCTCTGGAATGGGAATTCCTTCTCTTTACATTTGAAAGAACGCTGGGAATTTTTCCTTGGCAATGATCATTGATAAGCCTCATTTGGCTGAGGAGTTAATAAACAGCTTTCCTTCGTTTTTACAATTCTAATACTGCAAAGGAAAAGATCTCTTCCTACATTATGCCTTGATGTAGAAAGCCCATAAATCATCAGTAAAACATACCACAGAGCTAACTTTCAACCTCTTCATGCATACTACTTGGGAGGATTTTCATTTTGACAGCTAAGTAGCATTAATGTTTTTTCCTGCTCTGATAATGATGAATCTTTGGGGACTGTATGTTAAATGAAGGGTTATACTCACTGTTCTACTTCATAGACTTGAGCTGGAAAAGAGCAGTTAGAAATGTGTGTCAGCAATTTGCATTTGTATTCTGAAAAGAAAATATCTACTTTGTTTCTTCTTGACATAAGAAGACAACCTCTGAGATCTGAATACAGTTGGGATCCTTAAAGATCATGTTAAGTGGGTCATGATTCTTATTCCCAGGATTTAGTCCAAGAAAATTAAAACGACTTGTATCCGAGAAGGAGCACAACTGGGTCAGAATAACTGGCCAGAAGTCAAAGGTAAAGTTGAATTTAGAAACTAGAAGTTCCCAGTTCCCACAATTTTCCTATTCATTATAAGTTAAATAAATGATAGTTTAGAAAGATGTTGTTCTGGATTTCTTTAAAAAAAAAAAGCATTTGATAATTATTATAAATTAGCATCAAGGAGTTGTAGGAAGGTAATTTAAAAAAGGGACGAGGAGAAAATCATGGCAGCTAATATTAAAAGAGACCCCCGTGTGTCTTCTGTATGTTCCTCAGTGTTATTAGTGAGAAGGGAGACTAAGAAAGCATTTGGTCATGAATTTTCTGGTACTGTTGCAGAGAGAAAAAAAATAACTGATACTGAATGGGAGAATTAATGACGACTTCTTTTTATCTAGGCACTAAGGAAGAAATATTAACAGCATCTGGCACAAAGAGGTCCTTTGCTACTTCAAAATATAAGATCAACATGCTACCAGAAATCTTGAGATCTCATCAAAAAACTTGATAGGGCATGTAAGTTTGAGAACTACAGGATATCTATGAGGACCAGAGGTAAACAACCATTTCAAATGTAAGCTGGATAGAGCAGAGAAACGTGCTGAGCATCACCAACATAGCACCAGAATGGAAGTTATGGAGATGTCCCCCATTCCAAACAGCGTTTAGATGGAGCTGAAGAAACCTGTTTGAATGAGCAGCTGGACACTGCACAGCAGGAGCAGCCCCTGCTGGGGCACTGCTGCCCCTAGGCTCAGCCAGGGACAGCCGGCAGGACAGGAGAGCGGCCGAGGAGGGCACGCTGGAGACTCACTCCCTCGGTATCTGGGAGAATTTCTGACATTGGAGACTATTTTCCCCTGAGGAAAAAGTGACTTCTCTGACTTTTCCAGTCTTCCTCCACCTATTTTGATTTATGTGTGGTTTGGTTAAGTGTCTTCACGATTCAGGTACCAGAGCTGCTGCAGGTAGATGTGAGCATTGTACCAGCCCCAGCCCCAAAAGCCCTCAAAGTTAAAACCAAGCTGGGCACACACAACATATTCAAGTTCTCCAGAACAGCCCACTCACCTTCTTTGGGCTTTCTAATACAAACAATAATGAAAATGAAGAGGAAAACCACAGCACCACACAACACAGCAATCAGGATGACCATGTACAGAGACAGGCGAGTCTTCTGGAGACCTAGAAGAGTACAGCACAGGACTTTCAAATAGAGAAGCCCTCCCAGGTTGCAATAGCAGCAGCACTTACATGATGCTGACCATCTCCTGGAGGCTGCTCAGCCAACCTTTGAAATGGGCACACAAGATTGTACTACACATTTGTGTCCCTGCTCAGACTTAAAGATCAGGCAGCCAGACTTACAGTGCATGCATCTTGCTGAGAGGCTAGGGCCATAAAGATGACATGCAGTCTCTTACTCAGAGACACTGAGGCTGCAGCTGTGAGCTGGGCAGAAGAGTTTCAGCGCAAGTCATAAAACAGAGCCTCAACCCGTATCATCATCCCTTTTCATTCAAGGATGCTGCCCAATTGTATTTGGATCACGTTTAAACCCACCATGGCACTGCATATCTAGATGAGGTACGGGACGTAGTTGCTCACAGGCTTTGCTGCTGCTCCAACTTTGACACTCAAAAGACAAGAATGGATTACTGTTTGGGAATGCAACAAGGGCCCTGGATGTTCCAGTTATGAAATTATTTTCCCCCCTAGAAAACATCCAGTTTATTTTAAGAGTCAGTGTAAAACATCCAGGTCCCTTGAGAACAGCTAATAATACCATTTGCAGCTAAAATGCAGAATGCTAATTTTGGGGTGGAAGATACTGACTACTAAGCGGTCAGTTTGGGTCCCTAATCTTGTTCCTAGTTTCATTTCTCTCTCCACTTACTCTGAGTTGTATAATTCTTTTCTGTATAACCCACACCTTTCTCAGAATTCACTACTGTTATGGTCAAATCTGCAAAACAAAAACAAGAATGAAAATCTCACAATATATTTTCAATCAATAGGCAAACTCTAGAAATAAGTAATACATATACACACACATGTACATTCCCCCCCTGCCCCGGTAATAGTGGTGGAAGCCCATGGAGTCCAAGAGATTACTGTAGTACCACAGAACACCAGCTGTTTTTTCCTCGCCCCCACCCCATACAATCAACAATTGTCAATATCTTCTCTTAGCTTCTAGCTGCTGAAGATGATTTACATAACCTGCTATGATGGGGCACTACTAATTTTTGGGTCGTATTTCATTTGAATTTAAGTTTCCACAAGTAGATCTACTTTAATCCAGCTCTGAGTTCCCACAACCCACAAAGATGAATTGGAAACTGTAAGTCCTTCCTCAAAACACCTATCCTTGGTAAGTAGACTGCTTCTAGTCATGTTTGAAGCAGCTTTTGTATCATTTGTGTCTGTTGTTTCTCTTCAGTCCTTTCTGAGGTCTACGGGGAGTCTGAGGTGACATGTCTAATTGTAGACGTGTTTTATGCATTGCTGCAAACTGCCCCATCCTTTGGGCCAGTTTTGAGCTGACATCATTGAGCTTGTGTTCCCAAAGATGGCTGTCAAGAGACTGTTGTCAGGGACCAAACTGGCAATGCACAGCCTACACAGGCTATTGAGAAGGATTACAGGCATGGCATCAGCTTGTTTTCTTGGTGACTTTTGGACTGACTTTAAGCATCCATACAAGTACATTTTTATTACTATTTATTTATCCATCAATATCAGCTGAAAGGAACCTCTCACCTCCACCCCTGCCCCCACCAAGAGTAAGCTAAAATCCTGCAGACATTTAGAAACATCTGTATTAAAAACCAAGGCATATGGACTAAAAAGTGATACAGTCGAATATGTATTCCCCAGCAAAACAGTCCATTGCTGAACACTGGGGTCAAACCCTCCACCTGACACTGTCCTTGCTGTCAGCTGTAACTGCTGCCCCCTCACCTGTGGTTGGGCTGTCCGTCTCCAAGGTTCCCACATCACTCTGAGAAGGCGAATCTGCAAGTTAAACAAGAGAGGGAGGCTCACAAAAGAGTTGGGCCAGGTTTGTGATGCATGCAGCAATAGAGAACTTCTTGACTTGCAGGATAAAGACAATGAAAAAACAGCCATCTAGAGGACAGGTAGGGGACTGCCTGCTGCCAGTGTTGACAAGAATGGCTATAATTAATTCCTATCACCTGGCTATACACTCCTACATGCAGTTGCAGCTACTTCCTTTCAGCCATAACCTTCATACCACTGGACCTCAGCAAGCTTCACCTTTTCCAGAGGTCACTGATTTCACTGTGGTATCTATGCCTGGCTCTGTGATTACTGACTTCATGGCTCTGATAACTGAGTAACCAGCCAGAGAGAGCAGCAAGCCCTCCACAAGACAGACATCGTGTGACCCACAGAGCTGGGGCTCACTGGAGTGCAGAGTGTACAGTGCAGTGCACTTTCCTGAAATGCTTGGCAAACTATAATGAACAAAGGCTGTTTTAATTTTTCCACTTACTGAATTACCTCTCACTTACATTCAAAATAAAATCTCGATTTCTTGTCTAAATTTACTGTACTTCTGCCTTAGTAATCCACTGTGAGAGTCAGCATTACACAGACAACAACTATTTCAAAAGAAGCCAAAAGGAATAAATATGAATATTTTAAATAGAAACGTCTTTTGTATCAGGAAAGAGTCATTCCTCTGAAGAGGAGAAGGGAAATAAAAGAATGGCTCATGGCACTAGCACCTGTGGCTGCCTACCCCACAGCCAGGGATGCTTCAGCTTTGCCTCGCTGGGACTCATCCAGGTTGCTGCAGGACCCAGCCAGTTTCAGTGTCTGGTCTGCAGAGTGTTTGCCAGCCCGTCCCTCCCAGTGCAAATCGTGTGTGTTTCACCAGGGGGCTTGCTCACCTGTGGCAGCGGGAGGCCTCTCTGAAATGACATCGTTCCTGGCGGATAGCGTTGCTGTGGGCAGATCTGCCAAGGCATAAGGGTGAACGCACTGCAAGGTGTCCCAGAGCTCCCCTGCAGTGTCAGCCGGAGCAGCCTTTTCCTGGTGAAGCCACTGCAGCAAGGCAGGGAGTGATCTCTGCCTGGGCAGTCTGCATTATCTAAGGCTATCACTTCTGAGGTGCGTGGAGAGAAAACACCCATTTCACCTGCTCCCATACTGACGAGCCATAATTTTCTCTCTGCTGTGTCATCCTGTATGTTCTCTGACAGCAGGCTTGCACATGACCTGTGGCACTCATGCTGTCCTCTCCCTGGCCATCAACCCCTGCCAATGGCAGCCCTGTGGCTCTCGGCACTAGCAGCTGTGGCTGGCTACCCCACAGCCGGGGATGCTTCAGCTTTGCCTTCAGCTCAGCTTTGCAACTCACCCAGGTTGCTGCAGGACTTCCCCACTCCCTCCCTCCCCGGCTGGCCTGGCGTGCTTCACCACAGGCAGCGGCACCTTAAGGCTCCCCAGGGCACGGAGCCCTAAGGCAGGGTTCTTGCCCTGGGTGACTCGCGGTGAGGCTGTGTGACCCCTGGTTTCCCAGCCCATGGTCTTCCAAGCTCTGGCTCGGCTGCTGTCTGGGGGGGGGGGGGGAGGGCTCTGCCCCAGCCACTCCCGTCTGAGCTCCTGCTTGCAGGCAACAGGAGGGACCATTTCTATCCTTCTCCAGAGAGGATCTGCAGCCCCAGAGGGCCAGCACGTGGACTCGTCTCACTGACAGCCTGTGCTATTTGCATGCCAGCAGGGTGGAACCAGCCCTTCCCTGCTGCCCAGGTCACTCACCTCCCAGCACGCGGGGAGCCTCGCTGCCTTCCGAGGTGAGTGGGGGTCCTGTGTGCCGGCTGGTCCCAGGCGTGGGTGGCTGTGTGACTGGGGACCCTGTGGGACAGACCACTCATCAGACGGTTTGCTGCACTCCCTGCCTGAGTTCCAAGCCAGGCAAAAGCGAGAAGTGCCAAGGGCAGAGCTGGGCTCCCCTCCTGAGCAGCGATCCAGACACGATCCACATTCGGTGCTACGTGACTAATCCCTGGGCAAATGGGAACCATTTGGCCTCACCAGTTCCTGCCACCGAGGTGAGGAGCTGCAGGCTGGGGACTCACCTCTCACCACCAGCTCAACGGCATCGCTCCGCTGCACCGCCCCTGCCCCGACTCTGTTCTCTGCCTCGCAGTAGTATGTCCCCGCGTCGGAAGGCCGCAGGCTGTCCCACGTCAGCTCGGCCTGGCTGCTCAGCGGCAGGGCTGTCCCCCCTGGCACTGCCCGGAACCAGCGGTAGCTGATGGGTGGGGACCCGTGGGCCACGCAGGTCAGGCTGGTCCTGGCTCCCGCTGGCACCGTCAGCCCCAGCGCGCCAGCCCTGATGGTAGGCTTGGTCGCTGGCACTGGAAGACAAAGCAGACAGGACCTGGGTTGTGCTGACCCTGGTGGTGATGGCGGCAGGTTTCCCTCGCCCCATGGCAGCTCATGTTCTAGCCCTAAGCCCTTTCCCCGAAGGGGCAGAGGCAGCACCACCTCTCCACTGCTCTGTGCTGTTTGAGCTTGGCTCAGCTATACATGCACCAACCGTGCCACCCTTTGCAGCTCCTGTGCTGAATGTCTCCTCTGATGGTTGTTGCCTTCTCCATTCCTCTGTAAGTGACCAGTGCCCAAGCAAAGGAAAATCTGGCATGTACGGATGTTTGGAGAAATGCAATATCCCAGTTACTTCCCTTCTAGTGCACATCCCACGGAAACACTGGGTAATCAGGTACAGTTAGAACCAGGGAACAATTGGTAAGCAAGAGGCCACAAATCTATCCCCCAGCCCCTGAACCAAAGGCTTCAGTACTGTGGGTCTGAACTCCTTTCTCTGACCTCTTTTCTGCTTTGCTGGGGTATCTGACACTTCTCAACACAACGCTCCTGCATTGGAAGCAGATGGGCACTGGGCACACAATCTATTCAATTTTTTAAAAACCTTCCCAAGTAAGAAGTTCCAATTTTGCATAGTTTCCTTGTTGGATTTACCTTTGACAACCTCAACTTTAGTGCTGATCTCTTTTGCTATCTGACTGTTGTTGCTGGCTGTCCAGGTGACATGGCAAGTGTAGGTTCCCCTGTCAGAGATTTCCAGTTTCAAGATGTGGAGAGACACGTTCCCTGGCAGGTTCTTTGGGACTTCAACCCTGTCTCTGTACTCAGACAGGAGAACATGATCCCCAGAGGCATCCCTCCGGAAGACAGTACCAGAACTCTGGTCATGCACCACAGACCACGTAAGGGCGTGCTGCACAAAGTTCTCCCCAGGCACATAGGTGCATGGCAGGACAGCAGACCCCTTCCATACACCTTCCATCTCGCTGGGGCCTGTCAGGTCCAGGAGAGCTGCAGGGAAAAATGGAGAAAGAAAAGAAAAATAAGCAGTTAAGGTAAAGGCAGCTCCTGGATGACTAAAGGTTGGCAATAACATCAGCAGGTAGAATTCACCAAGTCAGAAGCATGGGCAGGTCAGTGTAAGTGGAGACTGATGGTCTTTTCAGGTATGAGGTAACAGAAAAGCCATATGTTATGAGGAAGGCAAATGGAAGACAGTTGATTGTCAGAACTGTCTGTGCTGAATTTGGTCTTATGCTCTGCCTGGTGCTTACCTGCCTATTCCTTCAGTAGAAATAAGTAAGTAAGCACCACACAGAGCATCAGATCAGAATTAGGAAGAGGTTCAGACTAGAGGGAATTGGTTTGATTCATTCAGTTATGCAGCTCCCCTCTCACCTAGTGTCACTCTGGGGGCTTTCTTGGGAAGCACTGCACATTAACAGCAAACCACAGTTTTTATGTTTTTCTCTCCTCCAATGCCTACTTGTTCTTCTGAAAGACACTGCTTTTCCTTGCTGATCTGAATTTAAGCAATGGATCGAAGACATATAAAACTCTTTAAACTTTCCTGTAAAAAAGAGGTCCATTGCTATTGTCCCAGAACATTTTCATTACTGTTAGGGCTGAACCAATGTTTCTAGAGATACTCCTTTACCCTTTCCTCCTGGTTTCCAAACTTCCTCTTTGCCATTGCCATCCTATAGATGTTACACACGATGTCAAACTGCAGGGCTCAACAAATCTAATCTCAGCCTTCAAGTTCCTTCTCTCATGAAAACTGATAATTGATAGACCAGGGTCAGACGTAAATTAATTGTGTGGCTGTGTTTCAAGCCTTGTGGTTACAACAATAACCGTCTTCCTTGCCACTTGGCCCAGATTTAACAGCTATTTACGCTTCTTTTCACACTGAGCTGTTTGAAAACTGTTGTAGAATCTTAGAATTATTTAGGTTGGAAAAAACCCTTCAAGATTACCAAGTCCAACCATCAACCTGATCTACTGAGTTCTGTCACTAAACCATGTCCCTTAGTGCCACGTGTACCTTTCTCTTACACGTCTACATTTCTTCATACCTTCAGGAATGAGGACTCCACTGTCTCCCTGAGCAGCTTGTTCTGATGTCTAACCATCCTCTCCATGAAGAAATTCGTCCTAATACCTGATCTAAACCTCCTCTGGAACAACTTAAGACCATTTCCTCAAATCCTATCAATTGTCACTTGAGAAAAGAGACTGACACCCACCTTGCTACAACCTCCTTTCAGGTAGTTGTAGAGAGCAATGAGGTCTTCCCTCAGTCTCCTCTTCTCCAGACCAAACAAACCCAATTGCCTCAGCTGCTCCTCTTAAGTCTTGTTTTCTAATCCCTTCACTAGCTATGTTGCTTTTCTCTATATAGGCTCCCCATGGGCCTTCCAAAATCTACCACATTACCACATTAGTTTATTCTTTTTTGCTAGCCCTCTCCACAATACAGGAAAGCAATGAGTGAGATGCAAGAAAAGTGTTTCAAAGAAGAAACTTTTTTTTTGTTTTTAAATGTTTTCTGTCACATCAGAGCAGCATCTCTCCAAGCATCATGGCATCATCCTTTTTGGTTCCGGCTCTGGAAACACAAGATTAACCAGACTCTCAGTGTTGGGCTGCTTTCTGCATTCTTTGAAGTAATCCATCACAACATACACAGGAACTTTGTACTGTAAGTCTAGGGACATTTCCATAGGCTTCACGCACTGTTGCACTCTGCAGCCACTGGATTTGAAACAGCTGAACACTGAGTGAGCACCATGCAAAAACATGGGCTCTTTTGCCATATTTCTATTCCTGAAACAGAGCCTCCCCTGTACCAACACACGCTCTGACACAGCAGTGCCAGGGAAGGAACTGCCTCTGAGCAGGAGACCTTCCCATGTACTCACCGTTGCAGAACAGAAGCAGGCTTACAAGCACGGCTGCTCTAATCAGCATTCCCATGTTTCAGGGCTGCAGCTTTGTCCCCTCAAGTAAAACAAGTCTGCTCTCTCAAAGTCAGGAGGCAAATCAGGAGTGCCTTTTTTTTTTTTCTCTTCGCTCACTCTGTCATCAAGAATCCAGAACAGCTACTGGTGGTGCTTCCTTCCTCTTTTTAAGAAAAAAAGTGTCTTAGCAACAGAGGTATGTGCTGAAGTGAAGTCCTACTGGACAGTGAAAAGAAAATTTAAGAATTGTTTCTACTCTATTTCATATCTTCTACTGCATATGCCTTTCCCACTTTTTTTTTTTTAATTCCACTTAATTAAAATAATTGTTTGCTTTTTTCCTTGTGAGCACCTATTTGCTCTTCTTTTCCACCTTGCTTTGTTTACTAGGTAATAAATTTAATGTAACCATAATACACAAGAAGCTCAGAGAGCTTAAGAAGCTGAGTAAGAGGTGTTAAGAAGATGAAAAACCGAGATCCATAGTATTCATTTTCTTACCAACTTTTCCATGAAACTCACAACTGTATTTTGAATAAAGATTCATAAAACACCCCCAGTCTTTACATTACCACCACAAAACAGAAAATACCATAAGAACCTATTTAAGAGGAGGGGAATTTATGTATTTAAATCTGAATGCACATAATTTCCAGGAATTGCAGACACCTGGTTTGACCATCCCAGTCTATGTCACAGATTGATCCTCCTTTCTCACCTGGCAATTTAGCTGTAAAATTTAATTAGTAATTTAGCTGTTTAATTTAATTGGTTAATTGTATTCAATTAATGTCATGAATTAGGGTCATGTGTACCTGCATTTTCCTGTGGACTACTTTGGAAACACGTAAACAATTACATACATAGAAAGAAAAAAAAGAAACTTACCAAAGTAGAAACTCTTTGAGACTAAGAAATCATGATTTCTTAACTTTAATGAGATCTGTTATTATTTAAGATAGTACTAGTTACACTCTGTAGTGTTAAGTAGTTTGAGCACTAGCTCTGTATAGAAGAAATATTTATTATATATGGAAACATTATGTTCAAGAGATTTAATATATTTTTGTCTTCTACAGCTCTTCACTTACCCTCTTAATGGCAGAAATACTTATGCTTCATTGTATTCAGCTAAATTGATGTAAGCACTTTGCTATTGCTACTTCCAAATTCAACATTCAGTCCTCAAATGAAAGTAGCCACAATAATTAAACAATCAACAAAATCTTAAACCATATCCTAAAACACAATCACCTTTAATGACAATAAGGCAGTGTTTGCATCTGTAGAAGCACGGTATAGGATACCAGCACAAATAACCTTGCATACCTGATTCTGAAGTAGCGGAAATATACAGAAAAAAATATTTCTTGTAGTCTTATATATAGCTTAAAGACAGCCCCACCTACATTATCATTTGTGGGCAGCTTCATTAGATTATTATGTAGTTTAACATTAAAAACAGGACATTTGTGTATGCAGTCCTGGGAGCTCTGATATTATCTTGTTCCTTTTCTTTCAAGGTCTTTGCTTTCAATATGATTGCTTACTTTTACATACATTCGTATTTTAGAGTCATTGATAGTTCATTCTGCAAAATATTGGTGCTTAAAAGCCTGGATGTGTATATGAATAGAAAAATTTTTGACTACTGTGACTTTGATCTAATAATAGCAATATTATTGGTATGAGTTTGAATTTGTTTCTTTTCAGGTCGTTACATTCTGATCTATGTTTCCCTGAAGATGATGGTTTTCTTATACACAATTTTCATGCCTTTATTAGGTTAGAAAAATCCTTTTTTTTTTCTTTCACAAGACGTCATCAGTCACAGCCCGGAGAATCATCAGTTCAGCTAATTTCTTATCATCTACTATATTTGCAGCTACACTTGCAATTAAAGAGGACATCTAACCAGCTTAAAGTGTAAATGCTTCTGAAAATATTGTACATGATAAAACAGAGAAAAAGATTCAACAGCAGTTCAAAAGATTTTGGGGACCTGATTTCACATGCTCCTCCCTTGTAGCCTTATTATATTCTTCCATTATTAGTTTTGCATGAGATACAATTCCAATCTGCAGCCTTTGAGCTGAGAAGAGGAAGGAAACACTTGTGCAGGTTGCAGTGTTCACACACTTCTTGGCTCAAAGAAGGAGGAGAAAGGAATATGCTAAATTTCAGATTAATGGCACTGTTTCCTGGGGAACATGGCTGGCTGGACAGGAAGGCAGAAGCCTAGCTTGATTCAAATTAAGTCGTAAGGAAACCTACCACTAGCAGGGTACACACTGGAAGCTTTTAGACTGTGAACTAACACCACCTGACAAAAAAACAGGTATATGTATTTATACTTGCATTTACATTTGTGGTTATGTGAGACAGTGGCAGGAAAAATTTCTTGTCCTTTACAGGATGCAGGTATAGATACCTGTACATGGAGATGAACATTGGCAGCGAGTTCTTGCTTTTACTTTGTGGAAGTGTAATAATACAAATACTGTTTTTTAAAATGGCGATCTTGTTTTAGGAGACAGCACAACACTCTGAGCATGATCTGGATGAGGTGCCATCATACAGCTCAGGAGAGACAGGAATCACAGTACATTGCTGTAAAATCTGAAGACCATCATGAGCTGAGATACCTCTCTGCCTGAACCTCCAGAAGAGGATTTATCTAAGTTTTATTGGACTATGGTGTTTCTCCTCAAGAAGTTGAGGATGTCATAGGCACTGCACGGCTTGTTACCCTTCCTCTTGCAAGTCACGTGGTTAGCTCATACTCTGAAATGCTCTGCGTTAGCAAGTGCAAAGCAACATGAGTTAAAAACGGATGGCTATGGTGAAATGGGCTGTGTGTGGAGTGCTAGTCTGAAAGACTATGAGAAAAGATGCCGAAAGGAGCATGTGGTAGGCACTTACACTGTGCTTGTCATGCCTAGGTGTGTTCTGTAAATTCTTAGAACAGACAAGGTGGGGAACAGCAACTCTTCCTTCCCCTAACAGTGTGATATAGCAGAATAAAACCAGAAAAAAAAGCAGTGGCCCTGGACATCAGTGCTGGAGGAGGAAGGAAGCTTGCACTAAAGTGAAGCAACTTTGCTCATTGGTAACGTGAACTTGTTATGCATAAAGTTGCAATGGTGTTGTGGTCCTAACGAGGCTTGTACATCAAGGGACTGGTGATCTGCTACTGTCTCACCTGCTGTGCTGCACACGTGGTTTCACTTTCAGGCCTGTGCTGTGCTGCAGATACCAGCTGGCTGCAGATAGACTGCCTGTGGCTTCCAGTGATAACACCAGTGGCGAGCCCTTGTCTTTATCTTGAAGTGAAGCAGCACTTTTTCATACAAACATCCTTTTCCTCAGCAGTAGAAAAGATGAACGGAGTTCTTGACTTCTGGAAAAATCCTACAAAAACTCTTCACAGTGTCAGTTAACCGTGGCACAAATAGGATCAGCAGTGTGCCACATCAAGGCTAGAGGTCTGCTGATCTCTAAAGTGATGTAAAATTACCTATGCTGTTCCCTATGTTCCAGTAAATGGTATTTCAGTCCATATCTTACGGAATCTGTGGGCCTTTCCTACTAGAACCTGTAATGAGCACTTACAGTGGTGCATTACACCTGGCATAGCTGGCACAATTCTGATGAGAAATGCCTTTCAGGGAAAAGGACAGTGGAGAATATACAGGGTGGGTGCCTGGCTGGCCCTACACACAGGTGCAGAGGCAGACATGCAACCTTTGGTCTGAGTGACCTCAGTGAGCTGGTAAATGGGAAGAATTATCTAGGTGTCCCGCTCAAGCTGAAATACTGCTTGCAAAAGAAATGGGTGGGAAAAGGAATAACTCAGCACAATTGGCATTTTAACTGGCGGTTACTAATGTACTTGAAAAGCGTGGGAAAGCTTAGACCAGACAGAAGACTTACAAAAGGCTTTCAGTAATGGGAAGAACTGGTGCAAGTATGCCAGCAACAAGAAATGCTGATGAAAGCACGATGCTGCCCATAGCACCTGGGGCACAGCAGGCAGCATGGTGTTTTCAGGCAGCAGGTATGAGGCAGAGGCTGTGATCCTGCAACACGGGACCAATGTGGGCTCAAAGGAGAGGGGGGAAATCCCTGGATGCTGAAATCCTCCCAGCTCTGTTCTGCACAGTACACAGCTGCTCCATAGTAGCTCAATGATCCTGAATCCTCTGGGACCATGCACCTCTGCAAGGGGTTGAAAGATTCTTTGTGTTGCAAATGTACCCAAATATCAAACATGATTGAACTCTGTAACTCACTTAATAAGTACATCATCCCAACCATTGAGACAGCAAACTATGTTGGTGATGGAACAAGCAGAAGGCTTAAGAATCATTGTCTATGAAAGATCACTTCCTATCAGGTCCCCTCACTGCTTAGATGTGATGGCTGGCACCCAGCAAACTATACAAAGGCAATGAACAAACTCACAAATGGGACCTGACCTTACACTATGAGGGGCAGTCAGTCCTACTACCATAAGCTTTGATTCCAGGGGGTTAATAAATCTGAACTTCCTTCTTTCTCAGGCTCAGATCTCTAAAAGCAGCTGCCAGGCTAACCTTAGTACATGAGTTATTGAACCAGCAGCAGCTGCATAGTGAAATGGCCTAGTGAGCATTGAAGTTCTTCCTTCTAGATAGTTCAGTAAGCTGGTTTGGGAAATGTGTTGGCAAAAGAGGAACAAAGAAGAACAGATGTCAAAATAACATACAAGAAACACAGTAACAGTTTTGCAATTCAATAGTTTAATTACTTCAGTGCATGGTGGTGTTTTTTTCCTTGCTATTCAACCTTTCCCTTTTCATTGCAATTTTTGTTACCAAACTTGGAAATACATACTTTTCCTAGACCAGTACATAAACCAGACTCAGATTCACAAATTTTTATTTGAAGTTTTCTTAAGCCTTGGTTTCTTAACTTCTTAAGAGACGAAGTGTGTTAAAAAAAATCTTATGCAATTCAATCAAACATCTGATGGCAAGATGCAGTGAGATCAGATTCCATCATGGAAGAACATAACATTAATCCATTACAGGAACTACTCAGTTTAACCTATTCAGGAAACGGAGGTTACAGAAGATCTACCCCTCAAAGAACTTTGTTTTCGCACTATGCTGTCAAAACACTGCAGAAGAAAAAAGTCTAAATTTTTTTACTGTTTCACTCTTGGCAAAATTGAGGCCTTTGGGAAGAAATAAACTCAACCAGAACCCAATTCATTTTCCCTCAGCTCAGGAAAACTTAAGACCATTCAGCCCTTTGTTTCAAGGAAGAAAAGTAAGCAAAAAAAGACTGAGACAGGCTGGAATAAGACATACTTGACAAAAGGCAATTCATAAGATATAAACATGAAGGGTCACAGAGGCAAGGAAGTTATAAACAATGGAATAAAACAACCCTATGAAGGTGTTACAGGTATACACACACACACACAGTAGCAAGATCCTCCCTTGTCAACTCAACAGATTTAAAAATGAAGCACAAACCCAATATAGCCAGGCCAGCACAGATAACATGCATTATCTTGTAGGCTTCAGTATATCAAAGTAACTTGGTTTCTTGAGCATAAGAGAACTATTAGTTCAGAAATTTCAGAAAATAAAGCCTGTAAGTAGACTGATTTAAGCCTGTAAGTAGACTGATTTCCTAAAACTGATTTTTTTCCAAGTAATTGCAGCAGTAAAAAATACCATATGGCATTATACAGCTGTTTTTCTACCTGCCTCCAGGCCTTTTCAAGCCCCAACACTTTTGTATGGCTATGGCAAATTTCAGATTTGTGTGGGCTTGCAATAGACTGTTAGAGATTTGGTATCAGTGAAAGAGCACTTGCTGTCCCACTGACAACAGTGGATAAAGGCTGATGTCTACATTACAGCTGTTCAAAGAAGTTTGGAAAACAGTGTAGGACAATTCTGGGAAAAGTTTAATTAAGCAGACACCAGGTTTTGTCATTCGTTGTCAATGGAGTCAAATGATTTTAGTCAATTTAGCTTTAAAATCCCATGAGCAGAATATGCAGGACAAGGTCCACTGTTCATGTAAGGTCAGATAAACAAGTACATACTGCAAGCAGAAGAGAAAATGAATGTCCTATGTCAGCGCAAGTTACCCCATAACTTTTTTGTTTTAAGGATTTTTTTTGAGGACGTTTTAAGGATAGCTGCTGGACTTCACTAGACACCTCATGAATCAGTTCTACTCACAATTTTCAAGAACAAATGACCTATGTGCAAGTTACCCTAGAAGAGCTGCCATGCAATGTGCATGAGAAGTCGGCATTATGCACAGTGGCAAGCACTTCCTACTGCAACACCTACAATCCATGGCAATGGATGCGTGTTAGGATGTTAAAAAGTAATATTCCAGAGTTAAAATATAATTTTCCATAGGAAAAAATGTTCCCTGTACCTAGGAGCAAATCTAGGAGTAGGAAAGTAATATAAGCAGGTGCAAACAATTGTGGCCACAAACTATTAAAAAAGAAACCTCAAATTAAAAAACAACTTAATTCCAAACAATAGACAAGCTACCTCTTGAAACATCTCAGAAAGAGTAAAACTCAGGTTTAAAACATTACACATGACATTACTACACAGCTAATAAAAAACAGCCAAATTTTACAAAACAGGATACAAACAGGTTTCCTTTTGCAATAAGGATCAGATAAAAACAGTTATGGAATACATTGCGGTATGTTTACAGAAAGGTTGCCCTTCCCTCCTCCCCGTGCCTTCATTCCCATTATCAACAAGCTTTGAGCTTGTTTTCAGCTTTTCCATGTGCACTCTTTGCTTGTAGAAAGAGAACTTTCTCTTGTCTATATAGAATATGACACCCAGTAAGCAGGATAGGAGAGAGAAGACCAAACTTCTTGCTGATCCATTTATCCTTGCTGTCTATTTCACACCACTATGCCAGTTATAGATGTTGCATGAGTTCAAGAAGTTTCTATCTCAGAGGCCTCTTCTATGAAGTTAGCAACAGGACTGAGGAGCAAGAGTGGAAACAGTTTATACTCTCCATTCCCGTCTTCTGAGAGGAGAGGTGGATCACCCATTCCTAGAGCATCCAGGGGCTCAGCCTGGTTTTCTGGAGCTGCTAATGGCAAGACAGTTTCACTACCTGAAGGAGGTTGGAGAGCAGGTTTTTCCTCCAGCGGGGTCAGGAGGAGGTCTTTTGGATCCTCTGTCTTCCCTGGGGCTTCACTGGAAGGTAGTTCTTCAAATAATGAAAGCAGAGGATTGGCCCTGTACTGTATCAGCTGCATATCTGAGGGAAAACAAACATTTTAAACTCCAGGATCCTATGACACTTAAAGTGAAGGCTCTTATTCAATGCAAGGAACACTGGAAAAGCTGCTTCAAAACTCGGTTCACTAAAGAAAACCACACAGCTGAGCTCTGAAAGACCACATCTACAGTTGGAAAAGGCTAAGACCTGCAGCTAAGATTAGTATCTAAAACACACTTCAGGCCCCTAAATATATTGCATGCACTGGCATCACTACAGTAGAATGGGTAGCACTTCGTTTGTGGGTGTTGTAGCCCATATAGGAGATACTTCCACAGTGACATCTGCAGTTCTGCTCCTTATTGTGGCACCCCATCACATATAAGAAAAGAGGAATGGTTAACACCAACATGGGGAATAGAACGGGGCCTGTAAGATTGAGGTACAGCTTCATTGAAGTCAGTGAAACATCCCAGTCTTCAAAAACTTTTTAAGCCCAGGCCAAAGAAGGAATTAAGCCACATTACAAGCTACAAAAATTCTATTTCAATACATAGTTTTCGAAGAGTTTGGAATTGTCACAGCTCTGTTCCTTCCTGCCCACCTTTGCTTCCTGCTGTTTCTCCCTCACTTGCTCCTAGATCTTCAGTGCTGTCTGCCAAGTTTGTAATCTGAAGCAAAATGGACAAAGAATAAGACAGAATGCTTAACAAAAATATCCAGTTCTTAACTGACTGGTTAACATAATTAAAGGTGAAAGAAGGAGGGAATAGGAATGACACTGCTGAGTAATGTAAACTCCTGACCTCACAAACCCATTATTCCACAGAGGCCAGCAAACAGGAACTCTCAGAAAAATGCAAGATGAAATACAGACAAACTTAACTTACCAGAGCCAAACAATCTTATGATTAGCAAATATTCAGTTTACCTACCCAACCCAAAGCTTTATTACGGTCTGCTTTGTTGGAATAACACAGTTAAACATGATTTCATTAACAAAATCAAATTTTGCAAGCACTGCTCAAACACAACAGGATTTCACCTCAGTTGTGATGTAAGCTCCCATGCCAGTGAAGTCCTAGTTCAAATAGTATTTCTGAGTTACAAAATAAATGACACTTGCAAGATTTTTTTTGTAACATAAGACATTCTATTGAATGGGGCCCAGAAAAGGAAATTTGTACTAAGCTTTAGCATGTCCTCTGAGGAAATTTTATGCAGCCATGTTTGGAATAAATACTGTATACCGCATTACATTTTTTTTCCTTTAATACTTTTTCTTCAGCCTTCCAGCAGACGAAGGCGCACAATCTGAACTACAATCCCAGGTGTAGTTATTACTTGGCTAAAAGACAAACCAAGAAACTGTTTTCACACAGACCAAAAACAGACTAGATTTTCCAACCTGCTCTTTCTAAACAGAAAATACAGAATTAATAGGCAGGAACAGTACAAAAAGTTCCTCAATGCAGGCAGACAGCTGATTCAGCAAACACCAGTTTGTTTTCCTCTTCCTTATGCTCTCAGGTACATTTATAAAGCAAAGAATATGTTATTCTTAGCAAAGCGTCAGTTGAAATCAGCACACTGAGTGTGTTACTGCAGCTAGAAATAAGACAACTTATTTTGAGAACCTTATTACATTCCTGTACACCAACAGTAATAGAAAACATGAAGTCATACAGATTAAATAAAATGTCAGTTTCATCCTGTGCTATCAGTCTGGTCCCTACCCTTAAACTGCATCAGTCAAAGTTTAGCTCTCAGAATCACCTTAACCCTCCCCATCACAGAAGCAAATCTTACTCTTACATTTCCATACCGGGGGGAGTTTCCATCAAGTTCATATCTAGAGCTGGCAGCTCAGGATTAAATGTCTGAAAACAGAAACAGACCATATGTAGCAGAGTTTATGACATAATAAGGTTGTTAAAACCTCAGAGAGATCCTACTTCATCTACCCAAGGAAGCACATGGATGGTGGCTCTTCTGCAGGCCTACTGCAATACACTTTAACCCTCTGGCAGTAAACTGAGGTTACACGAGAAGAGAAGGACACCATTTTTCCCCTCACTGATTCCAGGTGTATGGCTCAGATCAATTCCACATCCCAATGCATGATCAGTAATCAGGATGTGATGATAAACAGCAAGGAGGAGAAAGGTTCTGGTTTTCTTGTTTGTTTTTTTAAGTTATATGAAATGAAAATACCGTATGAACTAAAAAAGGCTCTCAGCATTAGCTTATATTTTGTTAGACTCCTCAGATGACTATGTACAATTCTATCCATAGCTATTTGCTTTTCAAGATTTTCTTCTCACTTGCCCATTACAACATGGAACAAATCCATAAAATCTTGTAACACAACCTAAACTGTATTTTTCAGAAACCAGAATAAATGAAAAGACACTCACATCGCTGAAAGCTTCAGAACCGAAGTTATACTGCTTCCCAGACAACATTGCTTGAAGCTCTTCAAGGCTGGCATCAATGCAATTAAGAAAATCCTGAATTTCCTCTCTGAAAAGAGAAAATTACGTAGTACCATAAGCAACAGTCAGCAGTTAGGTTCTTCTTTTACACTACAGGACAGGAAAAACCTCTTATAAACCGTTAGTTGCTTGGTTATTACAGCTGTTGGGCAAGATCACAGCCAGACAGGGTTGCTCACAATCCAGAACAGCTTATTGCCAAATTAACAAAACCACACTGCTGTATCAATTTCCATGGCCCAATTCTTTGCAAAACACGTGCAAGGAAAACCATCTGTACAGCAAGTATCATAATAGCTATCGTATCAAAAAAGCAATCCTCCTCATGTAACTATTTCCTCTTTCATTTTAATATCTTTTGAACGTTCTCAGAATTCAGTCTATGTAGTAGTATCTGTTTAAGCTAAGGTCCATAAGCTTTTACCTGCAGACAATAAATGATAAGCAAAGGAATACAAATAATCTGCACCTGAAGGAACACTAGGTATCTATTTTGAAACAGGAACACCAGATTGTTACCAAATTGCATGCGTTTGGAAGGACTGGGGTCAGGATACAAGGGACAATGAATGAAGTAGAAGGGAAGCTGCACATGTGACCCAGTACTGAGTTTCTCACTGTGCTGCAAGCTATCTCCTGTATTGGAACACTTAGCTACAAACAATGTAAAATTTCAAGGCATTGCCCCACATCCAGTCCTAAGAAACAAGGAAGCACATAGTTCCCTACTGAACTCTCTAGTCTGGATCTGCTGTTGGGCAGCACTTGGCAACGTCAGTAGTTGGCGATACAAGGGCTGACAGGACAGACCAACCACACCAATGCTCCAAAAGAAATATCAGAAGTCAAGGCAAACTTGTGACAGCTGACAGAGCAAATTCCAGATGAACTTGCCCTGCTTTTAGTCTATGATAACACTTGTCTTTTTCAAGACCTATTAGAAAAGGGGGAGAAAACTCAGTTCATTAGAGATGTTTGAAAAGCAATTTCACTATGTTCTGCTAGATACATCGTCTAAAATTATGACACATAACAGTTTAATGAGATTCCACAAGACGACTGCATAAGTCTCCAGAAATAAGTGAATATAGTGATTTGCATACCTGTCCAGTAAAGGATCATTTTGGTTTCCAGAGTTATTCTCATTCAAGATGGAGTCAATCACTGATGCAGGGTCTTCTGGAGCATTAGCTTGTGCAGCGTGGAGTTCCACAGCAACATTTCCTATTTCACTGGATTTGCTGACATCATTTACATGAATTGGAGGGATAGGTTCTACACAATTTAACTCATTTGGCTGTGATACTTGACAAATAGGTAAGCCAGGATCCAGAGCTGTCTGTATCTCTCTAAAATGCAACCCACAGAGAAACAAGACACAGGAGAATATCAACTGTGTTAGCACTCATTGGAAGCTTACTATTTTACATCTTAATACCTAGTGAGGTCAAGCCTACTAAGAGCTCAAATAACCAACTGGTCTTATAAAAGAATGTAAGTGCCTTCCTAAAGGCAGATGAAGAATCATCTGTTACAATTTATATGGACAGTATGTATCAGAGCAGGACGCCCCATTTTCATAGAATCATAGAATGGTTTGGGTAGGAAGGGACCTTTAAAGATGATCCAGTCCAAGCACCCTGCCATAGGCAGGGATGTCTTTCACTAGATCAAGTTGCTTGAAAGTCCTGTCCAACCTGACTTGGAACACTTTCAATCATGGGGCATCCATGATTTTTTCTGGACAGCCTGTTCCAGCACCTCCTTACGATAATCACAAAATAAATTCTTCTTTATATCCAAGCTAAATCTATCTTCTGTCAGTCTAAAACCATTGCCTTCTGCCCTGCCACTAGAGACACTGATAAAAATCTCTCTCCATCTTTCTTATAACCCCCCTTCATATACTGACAGTCACGCATTCTCAGTTTCTAGAAAAAAAGCCCCCCTTTAAGCCTTTTATTTGCATTTATTTCACACCTGCTATGCAGAATAAACCAGAAGAAAATGAGATTTTTTTTTAAAAGGTTCAATTTTCATAGTTTTGCTTGTTTTTAAATTTGCTAACAAAACCTCATGTTTTTTTCTTCCAGCACTGTGACCAAACACCGACTCTATAACTCTTCAGTTTGATAATGAGTTCATATATAGAACATATGGAAAAGATCATCTTGACTTCACATAACTAAATTCTGCCAGACCAAAGATGGCATAAGACTACATGGACATGTGGTGGAAGGGAAACTCACAATATTGTGTCTCTGGAACTAAAAGATTCCAAATTGGTCTACTTTTTACTCTGGAGAGCCTACAAACAGGCCTATAATGTATAAATAGAGCAGAAACTCAGAGGTGGGTTCCCAAAACATATTGGGTAACTTACATTAACATAACTACTTGGATTTATGCTTCAGTTGTTAACTTCACATCCCTATACGTACCTGCCTCTGCCACTTGTGTGTGCCACAGCAAGGAGACCATTGGTGGCATTTTCCAGGGTATCAGTGATATCTCGAATGATGAGACCTGTACCATTTCCATCCTCATCATCTGAATTACGTTCAGAAAAAGCCATCTGCAATATACAGCAAATAGAATGAATAAACCAAAAAAAAAATCTGGTTTTTTGTTGATGTTTATTTCCTTTCTTCTTGAAGCTTCTATTTCCCGTTCAGATTTCATCTATGCCAAGTTGTATGGATTTGCGTGATTTTGCAGACAGAGCAATGCTTTAAATCAGCCCATTTCAAAATAGAGTGCATTTGATTATAAGATCAGAATATTAATAGTTGTAAGGAAGACTTCAAGATCACTGTACAGCATCCTGTCCAACCCAGTGTCTCCCTCCCTAGAAAGACTTACTGCTTGGCCACTCTCCACAGGTATGCGAACATACTGACGGCTGTATTTGGAAGGTGAAGCACCTGCAGCATCTGTTAGAGACCTGAGACAAAGTATGACTTTAGTGTATACTTCTGTAGTAAACAGCTGTAGCAATGCTAAATATGTGCAGTAACAGTAAGAACTATTCTTTGACTTCTAAAAGTGGCTTTTTTTGAAACTGTTTATTTAAACGTACTGCAGACAGACTACATTCTAAGCACACTTTTTGTTTTGTGGCAAGTCAGTAACACTGGCACTTTTTTTTTTTTTTTAAAAGAGTTACCATCTTTGGCAACTGTTCCCTTCAAAACTCAAAATGCATAGTATATTCTCTTCCCATCCTATTTAAAAATATTCATTATGCACCTTGAGAAAAGTATCTTGCTTCTAGAAGTTGATTCATCCCCATAACGCACATCTGACACTAGTTTGTGACCTATCCAGTAATTACCTTTTTCTTTTGACCCCAACAATATAATTTCCTCGCATCAAACTTAGTATAAATTGAAGAATCTAAAAAGAAAAAACAAAGAGCCAAAACCAAGTGATTAGCTTAGCAATCAGAATATTAAATTATTAACTCAGACTTTACTTTTGTGATTGAAATTAACAGGTAATTTAAATATCCATTTGTACCTTTATGTTAAAAAAGAAAGTTACAAAAGGCATTGAAAAATTATTTCACTTGCACAGATTTTTATAAAAATGTAATATAACACCGCAAGTCACTATGGAAAACTCCAGACCAGAAAAAGCTGAGGGATAAACCAGAGAAAATTTGATCCAGTGCAGCAACTCCTTTTGTTTCCAGGTTCCAAGGTGACTTCTTGAATGTTCTAAGTCTGCCTTGGTTAGTTCTTTCACAGACTCCATTCTGTGTGCCTGAAATATCTTGCCCATTACCATGACTCCTGTCCCATGTTTACCCCAGGTCAACTTGATTTAATTACTTCTCTCCAAATAAGATTCACTGAGATTTCAAGCACATTGAAATTCTTTTTACTAAGATTTTCCTTAGTATTTTGTTTGGGATTCTTTGCTGTGCTACTTCTTGGACACTCAGGAACTGTGAACATTTTCTTTGTGCTGTATTAATATAGCCTGTTCAGCTCTGTGTCATTTGTCATTCTACATAAGCAAAGAATGCCATCAAGTATCACAGAGGCAGGAATAAGGATGGTAGCACTGAAGATGCTGCAATGGTACCTTAGACAGCAGCTTCTGTTGTTGACTGTGCTTCTGCCTTAGAACTGCCACTTCTTTCCACAGGGCCTTATTTTCTCTGCAATGCAGAATAAATCAGAAGACAGAGGATGAACAGAGTTTACTTTATATGATTTAGTTTCACAGCTTTCAAACTTTCACAGTACCTTGCAGGACCAATGGCAACATTCCTTCTGTGGATAACTAACGATTAGTTAAACTGATCCACTAATATAAGCTCTGGGTTAAACTAACTCCATTCTCCACCAACCAGGACCAAATGCTCACTAGTTAGCACATTCTCATTCTCTGCTGCTCCATCAATAATCTTGATCTGAGGTATTCCTTCCTTCAAAGCCTCTAAAGGTTAGAATTAAGACTTGGTGTTTGGAAACAGGCTACGTGTAACACAGACCACCTCAGAGCAGTTTCAAAATATTAAAAAAAACAAACAAAACAATATGAACAGAGGGAGTGAATACATCTCCTGAGCTTTGGTTGACACCCACTTGCATGCCAGTGATCTGAGTGAACTCCCAGTGCCCATACAAAAAGCATATGAAGGAACAGAGATGAGGACACACAAAGTCCATTTCTGATCAGAAATGGAACCAAACATTAATTCTCCCTTGTTGCATCCAGCCCTGTTTTGTGTTTAGAAGAGGAAATTATTTGATACCCCTAAAAAAAATACTATAGATGATGGCAACCAAAATGACATCTCAAGATAGCCAAGAAACTCCCAGTTTGAATTTCTGGTCTGTTACTGAATTATGAAAACAAACTATTCAAAATGCTGTGTGGCATGGAATGCGGATTCTTAAAAAAAAGAATACAGCATCACCTGTTTCAATTCAAACACATGTTTGGAGTCAAGCTCCATTAGCTATAAACCCCATTCAGTGCTTAAGTGCTTCTGAAACAGATTGTACCTTTTCATGTTAGCCAGTCTGACATCCATGTTGTTCTGCTGCTCTCTCATTTCCTGGACTTCAGAGAGTACTTTGTGTAAATCCTCTGCACAGACCTTGAGATCCTCAGTTCTTACCGCAGATACCTAAAATAGGATCAAGTTACACATGCTTTACTAAGAACAGTGCCTTTCATACTTTTTTTTAAATGAACAGTGTAGTTAGTCTGTAGAAGAGGTATAAACTCCATTAAAATATTAGGTAAGATTATATAAAACTTGTGTATCATAAAACACCACAATTGTTATAGATGACAGCCTTTAGGACAGTCTCAACCGTCTGAAAAAAACAAGATGTCAATGAAAACAAGAGAATGGCACCACTGTAACTCATGCTAAAATCCCTACCACCGGTTGAAAACTGCCTTTCATAAGGGGTTCTCTCTGACGTGTCTGAAGAAAGCTTGCCCTCTAGTGCCAAAGTGTAAGCTACCAGCCAAAAGCAAAACAAGTGATAGAGTAGTGAAGAGGGTATGGTCACATTCATTTTAACTGTGGATAAATCTGCCAGCACAGGAGTAACAAATTTCCATTAAGTTACTGGGGAAAAAACAGGAGTCTACTTATATGACACCTACCTAATTGGAAAGTTTGTCCCACACAAGCTGAACCACAAATCCCTATACTGTTGTTTCCTCTATTACAGTTCCACTCGGTGACTTGCCAAGATTACAGAGGCTTGTCTCCAGAAAGTCAGAGTCGAAACTGCTTTTCTACCCACAGCAAAATCTATAAATGCTTCCTCTTCAAGTGATGGTGGAAGAGTAATCAGAAAGCAAAAAGCTCAGTTTTGCCTCTTCACACTTCCACAGTCATAATTCTCTAATTTCCTTCAGTAACTCTGTGGTCATGGCATTAATGGTTTATATACAATTCAGGGTTTTGAAAGTGGTAGGTCTCACAAATATGAATGGTATGCACAGGTTTTGCAGACATAATTTTAAAAAACATTCAGCCAAATACTGACCGTAATCAAATCAAATGAAGCTGTACCAGATAGCCATCAGATGCCCCTTCCAACCTACAGCATGCTATGATTTTACTTATTATTCTCTTAAAGTCCAAGAGGGAGGTGGAAGCATTAGAGATTAGCCTAATGAAGTGTCAGATAGCTTCCATGCAAGTTGGCTTACAGATCCCCCCCCTTCCCCAGTGCATTAAGTGGTCAGAAATTGACAAACGGTGTTATAAAATAACATTCCATCACTTCATGGTGAAGCAACACAATTATAATATTCAACAATCACTGCACAGAAATAACTGTTTTCTCTGGTCCAATGTTACAAAGGATGGAATGAATGGCCCAACAGTTCTCTGTCTACATTTTTAGACTCTTTGCCGTTTGTTGTAGATAATACCTTATGCTAAGGTACACAATGCTTATCCCAAATGAAATTCAAGACTATCTGATTCCATACTTCAGCATACCAGCTGTCCATAGCAAAGACATCCAAAAGATGGAGACAGAAGGTAGCAATTTCAAATACAGTAGGCCTGCCTCTAGACAGAAGAGCCAACAAACTAAAGCATTCTGCCGAGTACAAGGAACTACTTTTTTCAGAGTCTGTAGCTAGATAATAAGGGTGTCAAGACTGACACGCATCAGCAGAAAACCTAGACCTAACAGTAAAATGGAGTAAATTAAGGAAGCCCTGCATTCAAACTTGAACTCCTGCTGGAGGCCTGAAAGCCAGTTTATAGCACATACTGAAATATTACTTAATTCCAGGCAGTACAGAGCAAGAAAAGCTAACAGACATTTCATCCATTGCAAAAATCACATTTCCTGTGCAACAAAGAGTATGTTTCACCAGCATGTTCAACCATTTTGTGTGAACGTCTTTGGCGCTAACTAGAGCTTTTGTCTCCCCATCTAGAATACCCCACCCAGTGCAATGCTCATGGGATACGTGGTGCCATACATAACGTCAGCAGCTGACTGTCTCAACATACCAGGAAGCAAGATGTGCAAGCTAAGACAAGTTAGCAGTTGCAGCATCTGGGAAAAGCACAGGCCTGTGTCAGAGAAGCAACCGTGCAACTGTATCTGACCAATTGTGATTTTGAACAGAGACAGCGCAGTGAAGAATCAATCAAAACACAATTATGGCTCTCCAGCTAATCCTCAAGCCTACCCTGTTCTTTCATTAACTTGGGCGATGTAGCTACCACATTACGACATTCCAAAGAAAAGACTGAAGTTCATATGTCAACATGATGTACCACGATAGTGTCTTTCTCTGGCAGCCAGGATGTTATGGGCTGAAATGCGCAAGTACAAGATAAATATCTGTGCAGAAACAGGTCAGACAACGCCTGAATGTACAAAAGAAAATTGTAAGTGCTAAAAAAGGACGTAGCTTATTGGTGATATGGTATTTGAGGAACAATACAAATCATACGAGCTTGTCCAAATGAACTGATTACTGCTGCCCTTGCTAATTTTCAGCGACCACCAAGTGACAATGTATTTTCTTTTACTTCTTTCATTCTATGACTCTTTTTACAAAGGCTTGACAACGCATAACCTTAGTTCACGTGGAATCCATTGGCTGTCAAGTGTTTGACACCCCCAGACTTCCTCTAGATAAGCTTCTTTTCCTAAGGAAAAAAGCAAAGTAAATACATGCACAGGCCATACCTTGCGCTTGATGTTTTCCAATAAATGTGCCTTCCCTTGCTTGAAGAAAGCATGCTGGAACTCAATGACTGAGCTTTTCTCTGCTGTAATCATACCATTTTCCAGAGCAATCACCTTCCTGAAACCATCTGTGGAGAGGGATTTTAAAAAAAAAAAGTCATTTCTTTGGGTGTAAAGCTTACTGCTACAGAACATAGGTAAAGAAAACTCCAGAACTACTGAAATACCTACAGCTATACAGTTAATAGGAGCTGGAACTTCCTTTTGGTGTTCAATCATTTCACTGCTCCGACTGTCACAGACAGAGGACACATCTACGATGCCACCAAATAATCTTGCAGGCTGTACAAGCAGCATGCATGGCAGAGGCCTTCCAGTATCCAATGGCAAGACAATGATGTTCAAATAATCACAGAAGACAGTCAGAAGTGAGATTTATTAGGACATTACGACTAAAATATTATCCCAATGGAAGCAGTGCAATGTTGCACCTCTCCTTTCATGTTAACAATCTCAGGCAGCTACGTATCAAAACAAATGCTGTCATCTACCACCAGGGTCTACAGAACAATGCAAAGAGAAATTAGTCCTCGACCTATGGAAACACACGCACATGCAGTACATTTTTCATTAAAGACTACCCGCTTGAAATAAGACATTGACAGCCCAATTTCCACAACTGCTTGAAATACCAAAGGGTAGATGCAAATTAGTTGACAGACCAATGCATCTCTCTCCTCATTCAAGTTTTTAACACGGTTAATGTATTCCTGCCTCACTGCACCTCAACAGCATGCTCATTAGAAAACTTCAATCAAAGCTTTGGATAAGTGCAGCAGGAAAAGGACGTTGCCATCACACTGCATGCCCTTACTGGACTATTTGCATTTTAAACGTTTAGCCTTACTACAAGGCAACTGACAACTGTTTGTTTGCATTCTCCTTTGACACACAAGTATGGAGTCTCAACTCTTAACTCAAACAGCAGCACAAGGATACTATACAACCACTTTCTCTGTCATGTCTAACACAGAATCTGAATAGATGTTGGCTAGAGAGACCAAGGAAATCTGGACGAGAACAGAGTTCCTCCAAATCTCAGTAATTCCCCGTAAGCCACTGTGCTATTATCAATCCACTGCCGTAAATTAGCTTTCTTTGCCAATGCTACATGATGAATTCTATTATTCTGTTTCATTGGAGCCAAACATGCTTCTAACATAATGAAATAGGAGGACTTTTGAAAAAAAATTATTTGTACTGAACAGAGTAAAGGCATGCAGACTATTTACAGCTTGTAGTTTGGTGTCGCCACTTAGCTCCCAAAGAGTTACAGTTCATGGGAGAAATACAGGCAGACTCAGATCATCTTTCAGATCCTCTCCTTTCCTGAAAAGGATTTACTGAATGGCTTAACCCTCTTACTCCAAATGGAAATTCTAAAGGAGGCAGCCGTTTTCTGTGCAGCTTATACCTTCACGTGGCCCATAAACTATCAACTCCAAAGCAACCATTTCTGCTGTGCTGCAGCCCTGCAGTGTACTCTGACTTTGGATTGCCACCTCACTCCAGCTTCTTTACCTGTACAAGTTACACACGTGTTACATAATGGATACCCATTGACCCAAGACGCTCACAAGTAGAGCACAGAAAACATAAACGAGAGATTTAGTCCAGCTTGATCCATCAGGGTGACAAATCTTGTTTCAGTACAGCAATGCAGGCAATGTATGTACACACATTACACAAACAGATGATGCTTACACATGTTCAGCTGTCGTATGAAGCTAGAGATATTGTTGTGTTTGAAGTACTTCGGGAGCAGCTCCTTAGCGAACCTCTGCTCATCCAGGATACAGAAGTTCTCACCATTCTAGGAAACAAGCAGAAGTAACAGTGAGAGAAAAAGCACAACATTTTTAAGGTTTTGCTCTTATGCCAAGACCGTAAACTGATGGAGACGGTTCCTATGACACGGAAGGGCAAAACACTTGGCAAAAGGGTACTGTCTATGTGGTCATTTAAGAGCATTTAGGACTGTACTAACAAGTTTGAATTCTAAACAACACCAAAAATCGTTACGTGGAGCGGGTAGTTTTTTGAACCCCGAAGACTTTACCCTAAGCCAAAGAAAAGTAGTTCTAAAAACAAACAAACAAAAAAACATGGCTCTGCTTCTGTCTCAGTTCAGAGCAAACACAAGTATTGCTCAAGCATGACGGCATTCATGCCACTAGAGGGCTTTTATCTTCGCCGGGCAGAGTTCGACTGCCTCCTGACAAGATTCTTCCATTATACGCGCTGTGTCACCGCTAAAAATAGCCAGGCAACGCTGCGGAGCCGCTACGAGATCCGACCCGGCCAGGCGGGGAGGCTCCGTCCCGGCTCCAGGCTCGTTGCGTTCCCGGCTCCCAGCGCCCTGGAACCGGGCAGGTCCTCGCGCTGCTCACGAAGCACAAAAACATTAAATTACAACGGCGAAGACGAGGAGAACGGGCCGCACGGCGTGAAAATTGCGGCGAGGGAGGGCCGCACGCCGGGAAGCGGCACGGAAGGGCCCCAGGGCCCGAGGGCAGGCGCGCCCGCCGAGGCCCGTCCTGCCGGCCCCGGGGAGGGCCAGCCCCGGGCTCCTCTCCTCACCGCGCCGCGCCCGGCCGGCTGCGCCCAGCGGGGGTGGGCCCCCAGGGCGCCGCGCTCTGCGCGGCGTTAGCTCGGCCCGGCCCGGCGCCCCTGGGGAGCCCCTCCCGGAGCCCCGCGCCCCGCTCGGCCGCGGCCCCCGCCCGCCCTCACCCTGCTCCAGCAGATGACGTCGTCGCTGTGCGGGTCCTCCACCAGCGCCCAGAGCTTGGCCAGGAAGCCGGGCACCGCGGCGGCGCCGGGGCCGCCGGGCAGCGCCGACCCTTCCCGCATGCTGGGGCCCGGGCCGGGCCGGGCCGAGCGCTGCTGCTGCGGGCCGGGCCGGGCGGAGCCGCCGGCGGGCGGCCGCCGCGACGTGACGCCACGCGGGGCGGCGCCTCGGGGCGCAGGAAGGCCGCCCATTGGTGCGCGCCGCCTGGCCTGGCCCCGCCCCGCGGCCGGGAGCGTGCCGCTTGTTGTGCTCCCGGAGGAGCGGCGCCGGCGGCGTCCCCGGGCGCCTTAAAGGGGCCGCGTCCCGCGGGAGGGGAAGGGCGGGGCCCGGTCCCGGTCCCGGGCCCGGTCCCGGGCCCGGAGGCTGGTGCCGCCCCGGGGGGCGGGCGGGGACGGGCGGGGCGGCCCCAGGGGCGCGGCGGCCCCGGGGGCGCGGCGGGCGCGGGTCGCCGCGGCCGGCCCCCGGAGGCGGGTCGTGTGCCCCCAGCCCCAGCCCCGAGCCGGCCGTCCCCCCGCGGCGAGGCGTCGCCCCGCTTTACGGCCCAGACTTTGTCCCCGGCGGTGCTCGGTGCGTGCACGGCAGCTCGCGCTGCGCTGCGGGCGCGGCAGGGCAATGGCTCCCAGCTGACGGCTCCGCGTCGGGACCCGCGCCTGCCCCGCTCCGCAAAGTAAGGGTGGGGGGGACGGGTCGGGGCGCTGGGTGCGCGTCCCCCTGGGCAGTGGCTTTCCTCGGGTGAAATGTCGGGGGAGAGCCCAGCGCGCGGGCTGATACAATTAATCCGCTGAAACGGGGGTTGATCGGCCAGCGAACATGTTAAAATCTAGGTTTTCTATTTGTTTGCAACTCCGGTTTTATTAACGGGTCAGCAGCAGTAACTCTTGGGAGTGAAGATTGTGCTATAAAACGTCGAGGTTCATTGACGAACAGAACACACAGTTTGGATTTTTTTTTTTCTTGTCATAGATTTCAATGAAAAATGAACTTCTGGAAAAAGAATGTAAAGGTTATTGACTTTGTTCGCCGTGCATTAGCAGAGTAACTAGATGGTGATCAGATGCTGTGAGGGCAATGTGAGGACAGAGCCAGCCTAGCCTGGGGAGTCTCGGTTGGCCGAGGCTGTACCGCTTCCCAGCGTGCCGCAGGTCCGTGCAGCGCTGTGCTCGGGTGCCAGCACCAGCTCTGGACGGGACTGCTGCGAAAACCCCCGTTAGGCTGTCCGGAAGGTTTCTTCCTTGACTTTTTTGCTCAACACCAGAGCAAATTCGCATGGCATTTAGCCTGCCATGGCTTCTGGTCTAGTCTGGATTATCAGATAAATGCACCGATGATGCAGTGCTGAACTTTAGTGTGGCAGGCAGGGACTCGGTCACGTAGAAATCGCGGGCTGACACAGCAGGGACTTGTCGGGAGGCAGGTTTCTTGGCCAGCTCCGAGAGTCACTGCTCGTTCTTGGTATGCAGTCTAAGCTTTGCCCTTTCCTAGGATTTGATACTGCTGTCAAAGCCGTTAAGATCAGAGACTGTAAAGATTAGCCCACACCGAATGCCCAGTCTCAGCGGCGCCCAGCCCCAGCTCGGTCTCCCTGGCGCTGGCTGTGGGTTGCAGCTCCCCGAGCCCAGGCCTTGGCTGAGCGTGCCGAGCAGCCCCTCGCTGAGAGATGCTTTCTTTCAACTTCTAAATTTAGTGAATGTTTGGAATCAGTAATAATTATAATTAGCTTTTGAGAATAGGACAGCATGTTTGGATATCACAGAATTATGGGTTGGAAGTGATATGAATAGGTGTCCTGTCCGTTGGAGTGTACTGGGGTCGAATCCCATGTATTGGGCATCAGATCTGGTAAGAGATTTCACAGTTTCCCTGGGAAAGCCATTTGAGTGTGATGCCGTGCTAGCCAAAACCTTACAGAATATCTACTTTTGCCGCAAATAAACCTCCAATTCATGTTGTTATTACCAAAGACAAGAGAATAAATAATGACAAGCCTCTTTATAAAAGCAAACAAAACCCGATCTGCTTGATGTGGTGCTATGTCACCATCCCCTTCTTTTTGAAGTTAAAGAAAGCTGATTACCTTAAATATCCTTGATAGATCGCATTTTTCTTATTCTCACATTTCCTGTTTCTCTCTGCTGAGCCTTTTCAAGATTGCTTTTATGTGTATAAAGAGCTGGACATATATTTTAGATGTCAGTTTGGTTATTGGCTGTGTCCAGCTTTAAGTACGTCACCAGATGAGATCTTTCGCAAGCATTTTCATGTGATTTGTATTTATTTTCTCATCCATTTTATTCACAAGCTATTTTTTATCCTCTGGTGTAATTCTACTCTTCCATATTGCATCAGTTTCTTCTTTATGCAGGTAGTTCTTCAACAAGATAAAATATTGTGAATACTGGTTCAATTTCATAAAATTTCTGCAACTTGCATTGGATCTGTCTTCAGAGTATTTCTCATGCATACACCAAGCTTGTTGTCAATCACAAGTTTTATGAGGTCCTTACTTCATGATCTAGATTATGGAGAAAATAGTTAATATAAGAGCAATCTTGAAAAAAGTTAAAATTTACAACTACTTCATAGTTACTAAGTCATACTTCTCAGGTGGCTTAGTAGAGCAGGGGGATATAGGCAACAGTTAACAATAAAGTTTCTTGTTCAGGATTATTTTCTTTTGCCTTGTACGTGGACCTTTAAGATGATTTGGGACATCGGTATTGGTGAAAAACTGATCACTTTAAATTCCGCTGCCCGTGGCGCGTTCTGCTCAGGACTCCCAGGCCTTAAGATGGTTACACAGCATAGGTATTTATGGGTGCCTGCTCTTCTAACAAACACTGTGACTGTTCATCTTATCCCCTACCGAGTGAAATCTTACCAAATTAGCAGCATTTCCTCAATGCTATGAAACATGTAATGTGGCCAAATTGTTCAAAAGACAAAGCAATAAGTTAAACTGTTATGAGAGAAGCACGGTTTACTGGCATAACCTCCGTTCACCTTGTGTGTTATGGGGATGATTTCCTTGTTGTCTCAGACCCCATGGATATTTAATGACCACAGCAGGACTTCTACCTGATGTCCTCACACGCTCTCAAAATGTCCCGTAGTTTCAAACCAGCTTATTTAGGATAAAGTTATGAGGTCATTCTGCTTCTGTTTTACTATGTTTGTTTTTCCTTTTCTCCCAAACAGGCTTATCCTCCAAAAGAGTATTCACTTCTGGCCACGATGGAATTGTTCTGGTTGTTGCTGTTTTGCATCCATTTGCCAAAACCCACGTTTGCTGGAGGCATCACCCGAGTCTATTACCTGGGGATCCGTGAGGTGGACTGGAACTATGCTCCAACGGGAAAGAACATGTTCAGTAATCAAAGCATTGCACATAGCCTGTATGTTTTGCTCTGTAAGAACTGAGTCTGGTTAAAGTCTGCTAGCTTAAACTAGTAATTTTCTGGGTAACTTCATGCGAGTATTCTGGGGCATCTAAGCAAGCAAGAGACAGGATCAAGTGTCTGGTCTTTATGAGCTTAATGGTTAACTTGTTTTATCGTACGAAACTGTACCAGTGGGAAAAAGAATGGTCAGTTTAGTGGAGCATCCAGTGACCAATGCTGGTTATGCTAGAGGGAAGTACAAACACTCTATAATAGAACAGATTGTGCAATACTCTGCCCTGAGGTTTAATTTTCCTAGTTCCAGCTGGTGATCAGCTTATGTATCCTGAAACATGATGAGTTTTCACCTTGATGTAAATGACTTAATGAAGCTGGCTTGTTCTTATGTAAATGGGATTTCAAGCCTTAGACTGGATGGAGCTTCGTGAGTGAAACCTTAGTTGTTTTAAAAATGTTTTTGTGGGAAAAGTAAATCTGGAAACTGCAGTAATTGCTTTGAGTCACTACAAAAGCAGTTTTTGTTTCTGGTTTTCAAAACCCCAGACATTTTTTCTGTTGTTGTTTTGTTTAGATTTTTTTTGGTCTTGCTTTCCACAGCTTTTTTAAGACATTTGCGTTTTTTCCTTTTTCTATGATGAACTGTGTTTATTGACTTGCTCTGTTGTTTACCCTCACATGCCATAATAAATAACATTCGGGGGTTTCAACATTTTCTTTCAGAAGTGACGCAACTGGACTAGGATGGGTTCAAAGGAAAAACAAGGGCCACCAGTTTAGCATGAGAAACTCCCCATTCTCAGGAGATGCTGAATAGACTCAAATTATTCACAGAAAAGGAAACTCCCCAAAATTCAGGCTAAATAAAGGTGTTTTCACCAATTCCTGCAGTGATAACGAATGCAGTGATTTTTGTTTGCTTTCTCTCATAATACATGAAGAGAAGAAAATGAAGCTAACGACTATTAAATTTGAAGTATTTAAACTGTCACTGCACACAATTGGTTATTGGGACTTGTACAATGACTGCAGAAGTCAAATTGCTAGCAATGAGAAAAGGATTCGATATGAATATTAGAATTGGTAAAATGCTTGAAGAATGTTTTTTGTTTGGAAGAAATGACCTATGTAGGGAAAGAGGCAGATATGAAAAAAATACGAATTATCCATACACTTTGATAATAGTGGCTCCAGGGATGACCTCAGAAACATGAGCTTTAGACTGTGAGGGGCTGGGCTCTAGCTATACAATGAATGACAAAGGCAATGTTAATTGGTTTTTGCCTCCACTGTTCATCTTCTGGAGCAATGTGTTGAGTTTGCCTCTGTTTCAGGACCATGTATGTTGCTGTAGCATGATTGATTCTAAGGGGGTGAGAGAAGTAACCTGAGCTCTCACTTAGGCCTGTCCTACTCATACCTGTACCATGACTCATCTCTTATCTACTAAGACATAGTCACAAAGAGCAAATATATTCCTGTGTTGAACTTTAGTACCTGTATGAGTTTTTAACTCTGAAAGCTGATTATGTGCAGAGTACATACCTGCCTGACTTGTCTGTCATACTACAAGTAGCTAAGAATCTGTTGAGTCGAAAAGCATCTTTTAGTCTGGATTTCTGACAGAGCTCATGAGATTCTTTTTTCACCCCTTCTTGTGATCCAGCAGCAAACCCCACAAAGGTGTTGAGATAAGTTTCCAAAGGACCAACAAAGGCGGAAGCGGGAGTGGGAAGGGCTTTGGTCTTCCCACGTCACTTACATGTGATTGTCAGAGAAGCACCATCTTTCTCGTTCTTTGTTTGCACAGTTCAGGGGTGCACTTTGTCCTTTCATGACAAATGGAGGGTGAGGCCATGGCTTTGTGTATCAGCTGGAGTTTGGTATCTGACTGTACTTGTGGCTCTAGCCCCAGGCTTACCAAGGTATAAACTGGCCAGTGTCCTGTTATATTTCATGTGCTCCAAAGCAGACAGTTCTATCACCCAGTACTCACTGTTCCGTGAATAGGTTGTGTTCTGTGTCACAGCAGCCATAGGTGGGAAGAGAAAGTTCGCTGCTGGCTTAGGGTGTGTTAGGGTAGAGCATGGGAGGTTCTCTGTGATGCCGAAAGCTTTAGGGCTTACCTGAGAAAGCTACGTGTCATCGCTACTCTCCTGTGTTACCGACAAGCTGTTTTGTATAATGCATTACTCATGGTGCCTTTCCCTTTTCTGAATTTAACAGAAAGGCCTCAATGTTCCTGCAGCCTGGCAAAGACAGGGTGGGAAGCACATACAAGAAATCTGTGTACAAGCAATATACAGACTCCACCTACACCACTGAGATTCACAAACCTGGCTGGCTGGGGTTCCTTGGACCCATCATCCGAGCAGAAGTGGGGGATACCATTAAAGTACACCTAAAAAACTTTGCTAGTCGGCCATATACAATCCATCCTCATGGTGTCTTCTACAAAAAGGACTCTGAAGGTAAATGAGCTGCTGCCATAATGGAGATGGATTTTTCTGGTTGGGAATTGAGGAGTATACACTGAGGAGAAATGTCTGTAAAGAATCCACAGACTTGGTTAGCCCAGAGCTGTACTGCTGGAAAGCAACTGTATTTCAGTCTTTAAGTGAAGTCACAATGTCGGGTTTGTACGCTTATGGGTCTGGGAGGAGTTTTGTGACCTGGGCATTAAAGTACACAGTCCAGATCGCTTGATTTTTGTAGAGCTCCCAAGGCTTGCTAGTGGGAAAGTGGCATAGAAAATGTTATATTCGTTATTTAAAGTGTTGCAGTATGAGAGCCATGAGTGTGATAAGTTTCATTGAGCTTCACAGGAATGACAAAGTATGAGACCAAAGAGCTACACGTGGCCTTGTTGAAGGCCAAGTAGCAGTAGGCAGAATGGGAATAACCTTTGAGCCTGTGCTGATCTGTTTGCTTGGCATGTTGCCTTACAAGGGCTCTGTGACTCAGTTTCTCTTTAATGAATGATATTAAGTGCTATTTCAACCTTGGGATGCTGAGTCTTGCTTTGAAAGCTGCTACCCAAATATATATACACAGCTATCTACTGAGTGTGAGAGGCTCAGTATAAGGTTACATGTTTGGACATCTCTGCTCTTCTTGAATGGATATTGTGATTGCTCAATTGTTCTAGGATCCCTGTATCCTGATATGTCCCCCCAGGATCAGAAGAAGGATGATGCTGTCCCCCCAGGAGGGAATTACACCTATACTTGGACTGTTCCTGAAGATCACAGCCCAACTGCTGATGATCCAAACTGCTTGACCTGGATCTACCACTCTCATATTGATGCGCCAAAGGACATTGCATCTGGGTTAATTGGGCCGTTACTTACATGCAAAGAAGGTAAAAATTCCCAGGGAAAGCAGCTGAGTTTCATTTTATGAAGATTTTTCTGGTGACTTGGATAAGGACGGGATGAGAAGATACTCCAGCGGGCAGCTCCCAACCTCATGGGAAAATGTGACATGACTGAAGAAGACAGTACCTGTGTTCTGGTTGGGTTCTGATCATTTCATTGTCTTTATCCTCTAGTGGCCAGGCAGGTGAGCTTGTAGGCTTCTTGATCTGAGAGGGCTGTTTAAATCCATGTTAGGAGGGGGAATCTTGCATGAGATCTAGTTTATATATTAAAAAACTAGGGGTACTGTTTGATTTCAGCAGAAGTGAGAACACTGAAGGAGTTGCAGTTCAGCCATGCGGAGCTAGAGCTGCATAGGATTGAGACATGCAGTAGCAGCAGTGTACTAGAAGTGGATGCAATTGCTAGAACTCTGAAGTGAGCCGTGCTAGAATGGTGGGGAAAGCATCTGTCTCTGACTTGTGTGATAAGAAGTTATTCTTCTGTTGGTGTTTTAAACCCTTAAAACCAATGTTTGCTTTTCTGCATGGATGGGTAATCATTCACCTTTTCTTTACCCTAGGAATACTGACTGGCACTTCTCAAAGACGCCAGGATATGGATGTTGATTTCTTTCTTATGTTCAGTGTGGTGGATGAGAACCTAAGCTGGTACTTGGATGAGAACATTGCGTCATTCTGCACAGATCCAGGCTCTGTAGACAAAGAAGATGAAGAGTTCCAAGAGAGCAACAAAATGCACGGTCAGTGTCATCTTTGTGAAGTTACTGACTTTGCCCAGATACTCTGGGTGTGCCAGTGCTCTAGTATCTTGAAATGCACATTCTGCCATTGTATACCAGGCTGCAGGTAGAGGCAAAAGGGGTAGTAGAAAGCTCTGAGATCACGTGCTAAGCAAACGATGTCACAGAGACAGTGCAGCAACTCCAGGGGAAAAAATGTTATTTTGATCTAATCTTTGGCTTGAGTGAGCCTTTCTTAGTTGTTTGGAGATTTTGAATGTGCTTCATGTTAGGAAATGACTTCTGGAACTGAGCTCTCCAGAAGAAGAGGAGGATGAGTTCTGGGTAGGTCTATCCTTCAAATCTGTCTGTATTGTCAGCTGCAGGCAGAAGCTCTGAAGGCACTTCTTCTGATCTCTGATTTTTGACTTGTTTGTTTTTTCAGCTATTAATGGTTTTGTGTTTGGGAATCTCCCTGTGGTGACAATGTGTGCTGGAGATCACGTTTCATGGCATCTCTTTGGAATGGGCAATGAAATTGATGTTCATACAGCCTACTTCCATGGAGAAACACTCAACATTCGAGGCCACAGGACAGATGTGGCCAGCCTCTTCCCAGCCACTTTTGTTACAGCAGACATGATCCCCAGTAACCCTGGGAGATGGCTCCTGAGCTGTCAGCTCAATGATCACATACAAGGTAAGGCAGACACTGGAATGTGTTCCACACGGTGGCCTCCCTTTTTTCTCCCAGTGTGATCTTGTGATGTACTTTGTGGTAGGGGACAGTGCCTTGGGCAGCATTCCCATTAAAAATGTCCATAGTTGAATGGGTGATTCCTTGTCTTGTATAAATTGGGGTGGGTTGGTTATTAATATATATGCCAAGCTTACTAGGGGTGACTTATACCACTGTATGATGTTCCATGTTGGTCACTGGTGAACACTGGCACAGCTGAAACTTAAAATGACGCAGTGCCCTAAGAACAGTAGTCCCTGTAAGAGGCCCTGGCATGGTACATCTGAGGAGAGAAGAAGGCTCTGTTTGCTCTCTGTCCATGCTTATCTAGCGTCCAATATTTAAGGTAAGAAGCTCTGCTTACCAGCAGAAAAAACTCCTTTATGTGGGAAATCACCTTCTAATGACCTTCAAATCATTCTTCTAATCACCTCCCAGCCATGTACCTTTGGGGACAACAGAAAAGGAATGGCTGGTTTGTGGTAGGAAGGTGGGACTGTTTGCTGGCTGAGAGGCATTAAGCCTGTGTGTCCTCCACCATGTTTTGGGCAGCGGGGATGGGGGCTTTCTACGAAGTCCGGCCCTGTTCTCAGCAAGCTCTGGAACCTGCCCTGAAGGGGAAAGTTCGGAAATACTACATAGCTGCAAAGGAATTGCAGTGGGACTATGGACCTTCAGGACATGACCAAAGCAGCGGGAAACAGCTGAGTGAGGCAGGCAGGTAAGCAAAAGGCTGATGGGGGTTTCTAGTATGAGGGGAGGCTGCTGAAGAAAATGTGGGATTTTCTTCTTAGCAAACTACATATCTGCAATTTACATGGATTAGCCCAACTAAAAATGTCAGCTGCTGTAGCTGGACTGTACCAAACGCAGTACTAGGTATCTCAGGGTACTTCACATGGAAGTGTGCTGCTGTGTTTTGTAGCCTTACCTGCAGACTCCAAGAGTCCCAGTTTATGTAGAACATGAGCTGCTGCTTTTCTCTCTGGGCTTCATTTCTGCTTGGTGTGCCTGACCTAGGAAGAAATCCACAGATCTGATAAGCTACTAAGCAAGTGCGTCTTGCAGCAGACACAGGGTGGCAGAGCTAGTCTGCAGATATGCTTCAGTGTAGCCTTGCTGTGGCAAGCAATTTCTAGGAAATTAAATGTAGTGATCTCCATGACAGCTTTCCATTCCATGTGTCAAATGATTGTGATAGCAGTGGTTTCTGAAACTGAAAGAAGGGCATGCCTCCCTCTCCCTTCCCTCCTCTGGGAAGCTGTTGGAGACTGAAGTAGAAATGCAGAGAGGTTAATGATTTACCCAAAGCCATGCAGCAACTCTTCCAGACCATAGAACTGCACGCTATGTAGACCCGTGACTTGTGCTTGTAACTAAGCTGCTTTTCCTGCAAGGCAGGTTACATCTGTGTGTGTGGTGGAGAGGGTGGTGGCAAAGGAGATAAATCTCTCCTTACAGCTGTTGTGTGTTTACAGTTATGACTGCGGTTGTCCCCTGGGCTGTGTCCCATCTTCCCATTTACTGCACTGCCCTCTTTTGCATATCGTATAGAGAGATGCTGTTCAGACCTGTGCCTTTGAACCTGGTTGTTTCAGCTGGGAGAGGTCCCTGTGCCAGCAGTGCTCCCTGAACACAGCTGACATGAGCCTGGAGGGTGAAAATGCTTCACAGTGATGAGCTGTGCTTTTTCCAAACCAGAGATGCTCCCCTTGTCTGGGAAAGCTGCTTAATTTGGAGATGCTGCTGGCATTGCCAGAGGGGCATGTTGTAGGGAGTAGGGCTGTGGGGAGGAAGCAGGAGAAAAGACTGATTTCCATAAAAATGACCTGACATTTGCTTTTTGCCTTTAGCCCTGCTGAGAAGTATTTCAAGCGTAGCCTCTACCGAATTGGGGGAGTCTATTGGAAGGCAAAGTATGTGGAATATACTGATGAGAGCTTCCGTGAGGAAAAGCAGCAGTCAGAAGAAGAAAAACACCTTGGGATACTTGGTAGGAATCATCCAGCAACACAAACCCTCTTTCAGTGCCAGTGAGAACAATGGGCTGATGTCAGGAGTTAACTATGCCTTTGTTTCTTGATGTAGTGAGGTGTTTTACAGCAGTTACACTTAAGACTGAGGCACACAGGCCTAGGATGTCAGATGGTAAAGCAGAGGGAGTTGCTTTTCTGCTGGGGCAGTCTTCAGAGGTCAGTAGTAAGGGCTGAGGGACAGTATATTTGTGACAGTAATCAGAGCTACAAAGCAGTGTTTATAGCCAGAGCTAAACAGGCCACAGTACTAGCCCCTAGTTTTATGCTTTTGACTATCTTCAAGGCACAGTACAAACCCCACTTTCTCACAGAAAGCTTCCTCTCCCACGTGGGCTCTCTTTGTTAGAGCCAGGTATCAGTGAAGATGGTAAAGAAAGATGAGAGAAGAAAATAGAGAATCTTCAGAGGGAATTGAATCATATATGAAGGCTGTGCCATACACAGTAGAAGCACATAGGTGTGGTCCAGTTCCCTGCATCAACAGTGACTAATAATCTAATGACACCAGAAATTAGCAACAGCGATACCCGGAGAGGCTACAGAAGGAAAGAGCACATGGATTAATATACAGATTTGTGGGGAAAGAGACACAAGGAAGTATTAAGCAGCTGAATATAAGTTAAGTGGTGGAATTATACATAGAATGGGAGATGCAGTCTAACTGTGAGTCTTGCTGGACCCTGGGAGCCAGGGAAAACAAAAGGGCTAGGGTTGCCAGCAACAGCCACATTCCTATAGGAAGACAAATGAGGGAATTCTTGGATATGACTTCATACAAACAAATTACAGTTCTTTTCTACTAAACTAAACACACTGAAAGAGCAATCAATGAAAAATTCTGGTCAGATAAATAAGCAACATCCACAGGGGGAGCTGCATGAACTCATTTGACCTGATCCCCCATCTACCTCTGCTCTGAATCTTCTCCCATCAGCCCTGGATCAAAGGTGGCCCTGTCTTGTTTGGTTCATGTGGTTGTCCTGGGATTTGCTCTGTTGCTGACACTCACTCTCTGGTGTTTGTGTAGGTCCTGTGATAAAAGCTGAAGTTGGTGACACCATCCTGGTGATGTTTGTTAACAAAGCCTCCTGGCCGTTCAGCATCCAGCCTCATGGAGTGTCTTATGGGAAGGCATGGGAAGGGATGCGGTACCATGATGGTTTGTGGCTAACATTTTTAAATTAATTGTGCTGGGTCTCTCTGGGAAGGAGTTAAATTTCCCTGCAGCAGCCCATATAGTGCTGTGCTCTGCACTTGCAGCAAGACCAGCATTGGTATCACACCACTGTTACCTGTTGCTGAGCAGTGCTGGCACAGCATCAAGGTGCTCTCCAAACCCCCTAAAGCCAGTAGGTGTTGGGGTGGCAAGAGGCGAGGAGGGTCATTGCCAGGGCAGCTGACCTAACCCGACCACAGCGATGTTCCGTACCACAAGGTATCACACTCAGCAATAAAAGGTAGAAAAGGAGAAGGAGAGGCGGGGGCTCTTGTTATGAAGGCTTCTGTCCTCCCATACAACCAAGACACTTTTTGAGGCCCTGCTTCCCAGGATGTGGAAGAACAGTGCTTGTTGATGGCAAGTAGAGAGTAACTGGTTTTGTCCCATCTTTCCTTCCATGAGGCCTTTGCTTGATTTTTTTCTCTTTTTTGTTATTATTATTTTTATTCCCCCCCTCTTTATTTTCCTTTTAATTGAATTATCCTTATCTCAACCCATGAGCCTGTTTTGTCACATAATACTTTCTTCTCTGCCTCTTGTTTTGAGGAGAGGGAGGGAGAGATTGGTTGTCGTGGAGTTTAGTTGCCCAGCAGGGTAAAACCACCACATTAATTTAATGCTAATCCTGGTGGTGGAGCTCCACAGCCTATGTCTCCTCCGAGCTATGAAGTTCCTGCATCCAGGAGAGACTGGGTGTGCTCTGGAGCCTGCCTGGTCCTCTGAGCCTGCCTGAGGCCTCAGAAGAGGAGTCATTCTGCAAAGCTCATGCCCAGAGAGGGTGCCTGAGGGAGCATGGTTCCAGGGGTGCTATTTTTGTGAATGAAACTAGTAAACCAAAGCTCAAACCATTTCTAGCTGTCTGAGACCCCAGCGAGCAGAGAAGCATTCCCAATGCACTCCAGCTTAGGTAACCACACGCTTCCAACATTCATCATCCTGGATGCAGCTGGATCCGTTTCGTTATTTGCTGTCACCATGCCCATCTCTGCCTTGGCACCAGGGAGGAATTTCAGTGATACTGAGAGCAGCTCTGTGTGTGCCCTCTGAATACTTCCACTTCCATCCTCGAGACGTCTGCTGTTTTAGTGACATGAGTGAAAGCCAAGTGTGAATGTAACTGGTGAGAAGATGCAACTAGTTTGTACAGGGACCTTGAGAATAACCACCCCAATCTCTGTTTTAAAGGTCTGTCCCAGCATGGTGTTTCTGTTGCACCTCTGCAGAACTTTACATACAGATGGACTGTGCCAAAGCATGTTGGGCCGACGTCCAGTGACCCTCCCTGCCTGACCTGGTTGTACAGCTCTGCTGTGGACCCTGTCAAAGACTCCAGTTCAGGCTTGGTAGGCCCTCTGGTCATCTGCAAGCCAGGCACTTTGGATGACAACAACAAACAGGTAAAAAGGATTTTCCTGTTGCACTGTTACAAGGAAACAACCTGGCAGAGAGAGGAAACATCAGCAAACATTAGGGAACACAATGAAAACAAATGTGCGACAGTGTGAGTCCAGAGAGTCTAATTAAAGTCTGTTAACATCATGTTAACATCATGTTAACAACATGTTAACATCAGGGCACTTGTGTGCCACAGTTCTGGTGGGAAAGGCTAGCATTCTGGACTCACAAGGGCTGCCCTTGAAATAGTTTCTGGGCTTTGCTTTAAAACAAAGTACTTTTTTCAGAGGCACGTGAAATGTTCATTGCAATCTCAGAAACACCAAAAAAGCCATCTTGACATGCTTACAGATGAAAATCTACATGGTGTGCTTGAATGATATGGTGCTTTGAGGTTTGGGTGAGCCTTATTTATTCTGCAAGGTCAGCTAATTTTCAAGCATAGCTGACTACAAAAAAAGCATATGAAAATCCATCTTGTTCTATGGTTTTGATGAAAGATAGGTGAAATCTGAAGGGTGACCAGAACTTCCTCTTGGAATTTTATTCGGGGATGTTCTACTTATTGCAGTAAGTCCTGGGAAGAATCTAAATAAATATACCGGGCAAGTGCAAGATGTTAACAGACTTTTGTTGTGAAAAACAATAGGTGGCAGAAAAATAGCCTACTGTCATCCTACCTACATAGCAGTTCAGATCAGGCAGTGGCTGAGAAATCTGAAAATAGCTTCTACTGAGCATCTGTAGTGGAGTTTGCTTTCTGCCTGCTTTCACTGGTGGCATGTTGTAGCTAAACTAAGAGTTCAGAAGAGATCAGCATGTTCGTTAGGGTAGAACTGTGAATCTTCGGAGAGGATCAAGGATATATAAAGCCCACTACATGAAGGAGCTGTGGTAATGATGAAACACTTAGAGTCATTAAAAGGGTGTAAACAAAACAAAGACAGACTTGTCTGGAAAGGTAGGACAGGGAAAAACCACCTGGGGTAGCAATTCTGGCTCCATAATATTAGGCAACCCTTTAATGAATGGTTAATTGGGACAGGTGCACAGCTATTCTGCACATGCCTTTGTGCCCCACTGGAAAATGCTTAGCCCTCTCTGCAGGGTTTCCTTCTGGGTACAGCTAAGGAAGCTGATACCAAAATGAGCATCTGGACAGCACAGTCGATGTTCTGTTAATGGGGAAACGCACCATCCTATGGGATGCATTTCTTAGGAGAATTAATATTTTTACAATTTTAAGGTAATAAAAAAACAAAACAACAACAAAAAACAAATTCAGGCCTGTGGTAGGAGGAAGGAGGGGTGGAACATAGTCATCAGCCTGCCCCACCAGCCAAGTTCTGTTTTTAGGTCTGATGTGGGTGGGTGGTAAAACCTACACTAAATGTAAGGGTGGTGGGGGAAGGAGACAATGCAGTAATATTCTTGGGCACATGTTGATCACTTCACTTGAGCAATATCAGGACAAATGCATAAATGGTGCCTCTTGTGAAATGAAAGATAAAATATTCAATTTGAGTAAAGGGACAGAGCCCTGGCCCTCTGTGAGCCAAGTTAGAAGATAAAGACGAAAGTGAGAGCTAGACAAAACAGCTTTATCTGCAAGGATAGTTGATTTTAAAAATTAACAGCCATCATTGTGATTGTATCTTAGAAAGGTATCGACAAAGAATTTTACCTTCTCTTCAGTGTGTTTGATGAGAACCTCAGCTGGTATTTAAATGCAAACATAAAGTACTATTTGAGGATGGAAGAGACTTCTGTGAAAAAGGATGATGGCTTTGAGGAATCAAACAGGATGCATGGTATGGCCTGATGGTGTTCTGTGGACAGTGGGACTGAACCTGTAAAACACGTCCGGGTATTCACGTTAAGTCAGAGCTGGGATGCTGGAGTGGCTGTGTGTTGTATTGGGCTGAAATTAAGTGAAGCTACAGAGCGGGTGGGATGTTGGACAAGAAACACGCCGTCTCAGGAAGCCTGTCCTGAGTGTATTCAGGGGCAAATTACAAGGAAGATGCTTTTCCACTGGCAGGCCTGCCCTGTCCCAGTATATACACAGAATGAATCTCCAGGCTGATGTCTACCTGCAGAGAGTAAATTGTTTTCTCCTTTGCAGCCATCAACGGATTTATGTTTGGTAACTTGCCTGGGCTGGATGTTTGTGAAGGAGACAATGTGTCCTGGCACCTTCTGGGCTTGGGCAGTGAAGCAGATGTACATGGAGCTGTGTTTCAGGGAAATACCCTGCAGATGAACGGGATGAGGAGAGATTCAACCAGCCTGTTCCCCCACACATTTGCTACTGCCTTCATGCAACCTGATAACAAGGGTAAGTGTCTATGTATCTAACTTAGTGTCAGGAAAAGTCTCCAGTTGTGATATTTGCTCCTATGGCTGATTCATTAGCATGATGTGAACTTGTGTGTTACAAGCATTACAAGCTGAGCTGTGCTTTAGATCATGTTTGGCCCCATTTACAACCCCAAAGCTCTTATCTTTGCATCTGCTTCTGGAGAAGAACAGGAGATACAGGATCTTGTTCTATATTGTCCCAGGCTGATTCTCTAGTCTGCTGCTTCTTCCTATTAAATATTTGTAGTAATAGCCCTGATGGACTTTGCTGCCTGTTGTCTATGGAAACATGCAAACACATCTTTCAGAATCAAGTAGTAGAGATGTCAGTGCAGTTCTGCTGTCCATGGCTTGCAGAGGTTCACGTTAATTTCAGACCCTTGTCTTCCCAGTCTGGGATTAAACACGCAATGCCATGTCTCATTCATGCAATGTGATGGCCTCTGCTGCTGCAGCTTGTCTCCTCCCCTTGACATTTGCAGGCTTGACTTCTTACTTAACCAGCAGTGGTAGCACAATTGTTACCTCATCTGTTTCTTTACATCTAATAAGCTGGTTACAGTGTGTGTAAGACAGCTTCCCAAGATGATTTTTGTGTAGGATTTTGTTGTGCCATTCCTCACTGGTGTCTCTAACAACCCCTTTTAATCTCAGCCTATGGCAACCAAGCTCCCTACACAACCACTCAGCTATACACAGCGCACATACCGATGTCAGCCATGTCACAAGCTGTGCGTGGGAAGCAGCTGTTTCCTGGGATCTTTAAGAGTAGCTGTTTTCCTTGTTTGTGCTGCCTCCCTCAGGGGTTTTTGAGATCTACTGCCAGACGAGCAATCACTACCAGGCTGGGATGAGGGAACACTACTCCGTTTCCAAGTGCGGCAAGAGGGATCTGGCTCCTGCCCCTCCGTACAGGGGGGTGCGCACCTATTACATCGCGGCAGAGGAGGTGGAGTGGGACTACGCGCCGGACCGGAGCTGGGAGAGGGAGCGGCACAGCCACTCCACAGAGAGGTACAGCTCCTCTTTTGGGGATGCCTTGGGCAAGGATTTTTCGGTAGACCTTGGTAAAGTCAGTCAGGGCAACATGGCCAGGTGTGACATTGTGCATATGCTACTGCTGGGTGCTGATGGAGCCGCTGCCCTCAACCTTTGCAGCTGCAGCAGGTCTCTGGGAAAACTGTCAGCTGGCAAAACTCCTGCCAGAGGTTAGCTGTTTATTTCCCATGAGCATTTGAGTAACACAGCACTCGTTCTGCATTTCTCAGCTACGCCGATATATTTTTGAGCAACGAGAATGGGCTGCTTGGCTCCCGGTACAAGAAAGCAGTTTACAGGGAGTACACTGATGGGACTTTCAAGACTCGTAAGGCCAGGATGAATGGTGATGAACACCTGGGGATACTAGGTAAGGAAGTGTGCAAGGGGTACATTTTCCATTCACACAGCAGTGGGACTTGGACGCCAGTGATTCAGTGGTTAAGGACTGTAATCTGAAGGCCTCCCACATACTCAGACATCTGCTGTGTGTGCAAGCATGAGGAGAAATTCAGACTTGTCTGTTGTCCAGGCCTGCCAGCCATGGAGAAAGCAGTAAAGAGGGTCCTGAGTACAGCTTGTCCTAGAAGGCTGGGTTCTTAAGCCTGCCTTTGCTGCCAGATTTCTTCCATGTCTCAAGCAAAGCATTTTTCACAACAGCATTTCTCTAGCTGTGAAGAAATAACTGCTGCCTTCTGTAGAGCAGTCTGAGAGATGTAGGTGAAAATCTGTAGCTGTGAAAAGAAATGCAGTTGGGATAAAAGCAGTCTGGCTTTGGGAAGTGGACAAGCATGCTGCAATGTTGATGAAGTCTATGGAGACAGATGTTTTATGAAACCAGGACTTTAAGTGGTGACAGAGCAGCAAAGTTTAGGCAGTGTGTGTCACTTGGAATAGGCTGCAGCTCTGATTTGTGACATTGTTGAGTCAATTTGAATATTACTGGTCTTTTTTGAAACTAGCGCCATGGGATGATAAAGATGTTGCAAACTTTAGTATAGCAGTATTCAGAAATTAAGGAAGAGGAGAGAGAGGAAGCATCATAAATATTGTAAGGGAAGATCTCTGGGGAGAAGAGAATGAAAAAGTGGTACAAATATTCTTAGGAGATATACTGACAGTTTTTTCTGTTACATATTATTGCTATAGCATATTATTGCTGTCTCCAGGTCCTTTTCTGGGGGCAGAAGTGGGAGAGATTCTTAACATTGTGTTCAAGAACAATGCCACACGACCCTACTCCATTCATGCACACGGGGTGCTGGAAAGGCAGACAGGGCAGCCACAAATAGCAAACCCTGGTAAGTCACCATGTTCTCAAGCCTTGTTCCTGTACAAACTTAGGAAGCTAACTTTAGCCTACAGCTAGGCTTGTTTCTTTAAATAGGCTTAGAGATACTTGTTTTCTTCTGGCGGAGACCTGGAACTGAACAATAACTGGTCTTTCAGGTTCACTCTGTTTTCTGTGATCATCATTCGTGTGGGAAGCCCAGGGGAATTCATATTTCTGCTGTGACTTTGGGATAAGCATAGCACGGGTTTTCTGTACGGCCTTGTTCTTAATACTGAGCATGGTTTGTAACAAGGAGAAAGGTGATCACTGCTCACAGCTTAGTCAGTTCTTGGTAGTAGCCCATGGCTGATGAGCCATGATGGAGAAATCTGCTTCTTTTCCTTATGACCTGTGTGTTTTGTGATGTGCATGGTTGCTTGTCAGAATGCTGACTGAGGTCACCAATTTCTTTCATGTTCCGGATGCGAATTTATTTAATCTTTTGGTCCCCTTCAACTTGCACGTTCTTCAGAGCAGGCTATGCCTCTGCAACAGACAGGCTTTCAGGTGGGCCCTGTCTTTCTGAAATGTATTACTAATAAGCAAAACAGTAATTTCAAAAAGGAATTTGAATGAGCATCATAAATATCCTTCAAAGAGACGAATGATCATCTCAAGCTCCATTGGTACTGAAGAGAGGCAGAATTCCCTTGGTCTGGTCTAGTTCCAAACATGGCAAATAAAACAGAATTGTGCCAACTCCTATTAGTGTGTGCCTCCTGTCACCCCTCTACTTCATTTGTGAGAGGGGAGCTTCCATCCTGCTTTTCAGTGCCTGACGGAAGAGAAACGTCCAACAAAATCAGAATTGTATTTACACTTCTGAGACAGGGTCGTCTTTTCTTGTTCTGCTTTGCATGCTGCTCAGCAAGCTGGCAACTTGGTTTATCACATTGGTGTTAATGGTGCTTCTCTGTCCCTCAGGTGACATAGTGACATACCAGTGGGAAGTTCCTGAGAGGTCTGGTCCAGGGCCAAATGATTCAGCCTGTATCCCTTGGATCTACTACTCCATGGTGGACCCAGTAAAGGTAAAACAGAAGAAGGTATAACCAGAAAACCATGTTTAGACCATTTTTTTGTCCCCTCTAGAAAACAATGTGAGTTGAATACAGTTTAGGTATTGACCCAGGTGAGAGGTATAAGAACCATCTAGTGATAAGTCTAGCATTCTCCTGGGAGAGGGAATCCTCCAAATTTGTTATGTTTATCAATTATTTTTTTCCTAATGCAAACCTGCATGAAGCAATTTTACGTCACCTTGAAACTAACCTTCCTTCAGTTTTTTTGCAGGATGTGGGAACATCTCCTAGTGAGTCCTGGCTTGTATTGGTGAGATCAACAGGGTTAATTTAGAAAGGCAGGAATTATCCAAATTTAGGCCATATGAGTGAAACAGGGAGATTTGAGCATTGCTAGGTTCTACTGTCGTAGCACTGATTTTACAGGGAAACAACCTGATGGATCCTGCAGTAAAGCATCACATTAAATCCAGAGATCATTGTCTTTTTATCTCAAGTTGCAGATGTTTTTGCAGCCACAGAGTGAAGAGTATTTTGATATCATTCATGTTTATGACTTTTTGATTTGCATTCATAAGAGCATGTATAGTCACTGCTCTTGTGCTCTGGTAGCTGATTTTCACCAATGAGAGTACTTATGCAGTAGCACAGTTTATTTTAAGTGGGGTGATGCAGGGAACAGTGAACATGGTTGCTGAAGGGCAAAGAGCTGTGTACAAAAGTCAGGGTGAGAAGATCCTTGCCTTAGATTTTTATCCTTTGTTCGGATTAGGATATGTACAGCGGTCTGATTGGACCCCTGAAGGTCTGCCGGAAAGGGGCACTGCAAACTGACGGGGTCAGAAAGGATGTAAAGAGGGAGTTTGCTCTGCTGTTCCTGGTTTTTGATGAAAATCAGTCCTGGTACTTGGAAGAGAATGTGCAACATTACAGTAAGGGAAATCACAAGGATATTGACCTACTGGATGAAAGATTTGTGGAAAGCAACAAAATGCATGGTAATGTCTATTAGGCACCTAAGCACTAATTGCTATCTATGCAAAGTTGAACTTGACTCTGTGACTTTTGTAAGTTGTCAGAAAAGCCCAGAAAACAAGAGCCTGACTCAAAATAAATGCCATCCCTCTTTTCTCTCATCAGTGGCAAAAACATAATTAAATTCTGTATTTCTCAGTATTATAGCACATACACGACACAAATGTTTGATCTACAATGAAGGCTGATCATTATGGCTGTCCTTCTCAGGAGGAATAGCAAGACATGGGGCAGAGAGGTTAATATCTAATGTGTCTGAGTGACTCCGGAGAGGAAATAATATTAAATGTGAAATTAATATGTCAGACTGATGTCATTCTGTTCATCTTAGGACCATAACAATATGTTAGGTTTCAAGTTAATTGACCAGGCTGTGTGGTTGCAATACACAGGCTAGTTCTTTTAGCTGATTTTCAAGAAAACTATTCCTGCAATAGTAGAATGAACAGATTTTTCTAAATTCATGTGGTGTTTGATTTTCCTAGATATTATGTCTGGATCTACCTAAAATATTCTCTGCAAATGCCAAGGGGTTCATCTTGATGAGATGAGAAGAGCAGAGAGTTCCGTTATATGTGCTATTACTACTCCTTATTTTGTGTAGGTGATACAAAGAATCCCCAAATACTCATGTCCATTAAGTTATATTTGTCAACTCAATTATTATAATAGCTAGCAAAAGCAACACTGAAGCTGAATGCTTGTTTTGGGCTGCAGAAAGTGCCTATGGCACACCTGGGAGTTAAACACAGGTGTTCCTGTCCTCAGATCATGTCTCTTTCCATCTTTTTCCCTCTGCCATCTACACATGGAAGTTTCCCTGTGTGCTCTGTCATTCAACTCACTCACTGTTTTGGTTCCTTTCCTGCATTTGCAGTCAAAGCAGTATTCCTTCTTGCTGTGCTAATTATGAAATGAAGTTCTACCATGTAGTGATTTTTCAAATGATCAGCACATAATGTGTGCAGCCAGCATGAGACATATATAATGACAGGGTTGCCTTTTGGCAGAAATTACCTGTTTTCATTGTTCAGTAAGCAAATGGTTCAGAGTTTTATGTGTATATATGTATATACATATATTTCCCTAGCACTGAGCCAAAGCTATTTTACACATCCAGACTTCTAGAAGCAACTCTCTCTGCTGGCTGACTCCAGGTTTTCAGCAAGTAGCTTTCGAGATTTATTTGAGATGAGCTTACAGTATGGCTTTGTATGCAAGTCACGTCTTCTGTTAACAGAGTGGATAAGTAGCTGAGCTGTAAAAAGACCGCCAAACTTTTTGGGAGACTGTCATATGGAAGACATGAAACACCGATGCACTAGTTCCTAGATGAGCTTTGAAGCATCTAACTTGTCTAGCATGTTCTTCTTCTGAGATGGCTCAGCATCTTTACCATTTCAATAACAGCCTTTTCTACTTTCTGCATGTTATTCACTGCACAGCGATCAATGGGAGGCTCTATGCAAACTTGCCTGGGCTGACCATGTTCCAAGGAGAGTGGGTGAACTGGTACCTGCTGGGAATGGGCCAGGAGATTGATATCCACACAGTCCATTTTCATGCTGAGACCTTCATATACAAGGTAAGAATATCCTGTAGATAATGAAATGGGGACTGGCCACTGGTATCATCCCTTTTGTGTGACTCTGGTTTGAACTTCGTGAATGATTTCACAGCAACTTCACCCAGCTAGGAAAGGGATGTGGTTTTACACATCCAGATCCAACTGACTGAGCCTCTGTATTGTGCTGATATGTCTAGCTAAACCCTTCTCAGGATTAGGCATTACCAGGTTGTATTTGTTTTCACAGTTGCAGCCCTGGAGCTGCTCTATGAATCTTATGTAGAACTTTTATAAACTGTAGTAGCACTGACGTGATCTCTAGTGACACCAACAGAATCCTTCATTACTCAAGAGACGTACAGAGCGCTGCATGCTAACAGTCTCCCTTCCCTTTGACAGAATGGCAAAAGCTACAGAGCAGATGTCGTGGATCTGTTCCCTGGGACCTTTGAAATGGTGGAGATGTTGGCTGGGAACCCTGGGACATGGCTGCTTCACTGTCATGTATCTGATCATATTCATGCTGGCATGGAGATACTCTTTGAAGTCTTGCCTAAACCAGGTTGGAAATATTGCTGCTTGTTACCGTGAAATGTATAACAGCACTTTCCACTAATGCTACTAAATCCTGTGTTTGCATTGTACTTAGCAACTCTTTCATACCATAAACTGCCAGTTAATTGAGTGGATAATTGCTATTAATTTAAGATATTCCTTTGGAATATGGTAACACCTGCAGCTGGAGTTAAACTCTGCAAACCAATTTGTTACTACTTTGCCTAGGGTGGTGTTATGAGTTTTATTTTAGCTTGAGTTTGGGAAGCAATGTTCAGCTGTCAGCTAGCAACTGTTATTAAGAATATTACATGTGATCTGAATGCATGTCCTAAGGCTTCTCATTTCACCAGGAAACAATGGAAGGTGTTCAAAGATAAGTGACACTGTTCTGGGTTTGGCTGCAGTGGAGTTAATTTTCTTTGTAGCGGCCTGTACTGTGCTGTTACCAGAACAGCACTGATAACACACTGATGTTTTAGCTGTTGCTGAGCAGTGCTTACACTGCATCAAGGTCTTCTCTACTTCTTAGTAGCTTGTGGTGGGCAAGAGACTGGGAGAGGGCACAGCTGGAACAGCTGACCCAAATTGACCAAAGGGATATTCCAGGCTGTAGCACATCATGCTCAGTAACAAAACCGAGGGGAAGTTTTTCCAAAGTAGCCATTGCCTAGGGTCTGGTTGGCTATTAGTCTGCTTGTGGTGAGTGATGGCTTTTGCACCACTTGTGGGGATTTTTTTGTTGTGTTTTGTTTGTTTGTTTTGTTTTGTTTTCTCTTTCACTTACCTTTATCTTGACCTACAAGTTTTTTCTCACTTTTGCCCTTCCAGTCCTCTCCCCCATCCTGCTGTGGGGGGACCAAATGACCCTGCCAGCCGGGATAAGCCCACACTTAAAGACACTGATTGTGCTTTTTTCTCAGAGGGTTGTGCAGTGGGAGGGAGTCTGCTCTTGAAGCAGGTAATGCAAAAACACTCTTGGTGTGATGTGGAGAGGGAAAACATTGACAGGAGAAAAGAAAACATACAAGCCTTGGAAAACCGTGTTGGCATCTGGATCTGATCCTTGCCAGAAGTGCCATGTTCTGGACTTGATTTGTTCGGCCCAACACCTTGTCACCCATTTTTTGTTTCCTTTCAGAGCCAGTGCTTGAAGTTCTAAACTACAATGAAGGTATAGTATACCTTGTATTGCTAAAAAGTGTGTGTGCGTGTGTGTGTGGCAAAGGAGGAAGAGAACTCTTGTCAGTATGGAGATCTAGATTTGTAGGATGAGGAGGGAGAAGCACAACCACCATTTACAGCCTCTCCTCAGCCATGCTGGGCAGGGTGTTAGCCTGAGGCCTGGCTACTGATGGGTAACAGGGAGGTTCCAGGTGAGTTTGTTTATCTGTCCTCTAAATGTCTGTGCTCTGATGATAAAACTAAGACAGACTTGTTAGGCTTGTTTGGCCTTGTCAGGTCAAAAAGTCTAGTGTCCTCGCATCCTGCTGTGCTTCTGTGTATGGATTTATCATACAAGCAGAGATTCAAAGGGTCTTAAAGGAGAATGTTGCAAAGGAGATGATTTTTCTTATGCTTTTCAATCAAAGCTTATGGGGCGTCTTAGATTATTTCCTGGAGGTAGAAGTGTGAAGAGATCATAGTGGTGATTTCTTCCCATGACTTTTCATCTGTCTCCACAAATGCTCCTTTTTTTTTCAACTGCTTTGAATAAATCCATCTGAGCTGATTTCAGAGCCAGCTTAGACCAGCTGAAAGCACAACCATCTATCTACAAGTCTTCAGTCCCTCTCCACTGATAGTTCTGCCGTGTTCTTCTTGGCAATGTTTTCCTCACTCAAAATGAGTGTAAAGAAGAGGAGTAGGAAATGTCACAGCAGTACTGACAATATTTAAGTAATTTGATTTTACACTCTACTTGAACATCAGCATGTATGTGCTCACGAAGCAAAAAACCTTGACTGACAGCCGTTATCCAGGCAAATAGCTGCCTTTCTCAAAAGGTTTCTGCTGCCTCACCGTGGAAGCTTAAGAACTCAGGATCTGAAGTGACTCACTGCTGGTGTGGCTGAGCAAGTGCATTCTGGAAAGTGGTGGCCTGGGCAACTGCAGAAGCTGGGGGGGGGAGCTTGGAGCAGGGTGGGAAACTCGCAGCAGTCTCAGTCTGGATGCATGTTCTCTTCTCAGTTCTTTTCCTAGCTCGGCCACTGACTCCTCACACAACCTTAGACCACCTCCTTTATGGTGGGTTTAGCAGTGGTTAGTTGATAGGGCTGAACAGCTCTGAGGTCTTGGGGTGGAGTGAATTAGGAAAAGAACCATTTATTCTCAAATTTGTGTGACCTGAGGGATGAGGGTCTGTCGGATGGACAGTGATTGGGTCTGCTTTGACTTGCTTTGATTGTGTTGGGTCTTTCTTTAGCTTCTTTTTGGTTGTATTATTTCTGGTTCTCACTGGCACAATCTTTTTGTTTTTTCTCTCAGGGACACCACTGGAGAATATGGATGAGTCCCAGAAGGTCAGGCTTTTTGGAGCTAAGTTGCCTGTAGGGCAGGTAGAAGCTGCAGTCATCTGTCTAGCTGTTGCAGGCTTGGTCCTCCTCCTGATTGCTGCTGTCCTTCTGGGAGTTGTCATCTACCTTGAGAGGCAAAGGAGGCTAAGACGCAACAGGAGGTCTATCCTGGATGATGGATTCAAACTCATGTCTCAAAAGAATTCAGGGCTATAAAAGCTTTGTACAAACTTCTGGCTGTGTGCTTGGAGCAGAGACTGGGTCATTGTCTACAGCAAAGATTTTGGGGCATCATTTCCATTGTACACTAGACTTCTAGGAGCTAAGGAGGGAAGGCTGGAGCCCTGACCTCTTCGTTTATCTTCCTCATCACTCTGCTCTGTAATGAAAATATCTATCCAGGAGAGACCTGAGGACCCTTTCAATCAACTCAAGACAAGCAAAAGGAGTAAAAAGGTCCTTCTAAAATACTTATCCACCAGAAAGAGAGGAAATATTTCCCATATTTTCTTCACTCCAGAACAACTCCACTTGGTCTTTCTCAGCAGAAGAGCTTAGTCCAGATTCCAGTCTTGCTCCTTTGCCAAAGCCGAGTTGGATATTGTCTCGCAACAGACCTGTGAGCCTTTAAATTAATTAACCTGAAGGGGGAAAATAATCTGTGATTTTTTTGTGAATCAAGTAAGAACGCAGAAGAGAAAATGTTAGTTTAGAGTTGAATTGCTGTTTTTTGATGAGTAATTGGACAGATGTAAATTCAGGGCAGTGCATGTCACAGTGTCTGCGAGAGCTCCACTGGGGAGCATGACCACAGCTGTGCCTCACCATCAGCCTCACTGATGCATCCTTGTGCTCTCAGTACGTCGGGTGATGGGTTCTGATACCAGGTGTCCTGTGCCTTGTGCTGGGAGATAAAGCTTCGCCAGTGCTGCAGAGCATCCCGGTGACTTCCCTGTGTTGCAGTTCTGCCAGTGAAGTGCTGCACCTCAGCATCTGTACAGCTCCTTGTGCAGCAGGAGCAAGAGTGCTGTGGTGTTCTGTGATGTGGTTTGTTCTCTCAAATACATTTTACTGAAATTATCTCAGGAGTTCGGCTGTTGCCAAGTTAATGCCATGAGCTGAGCTAAAGTCTTGTGTGAGCTGCAGTTCGTGTTTGGGGCAGAAAAGTGGGAATGCTTCCCCCCAAGGTGAAGGACAGCAGTGACATGCTGCTGCTGCTGGTCCCTGTGGGAGAGGGGCTGGGGGCTGGGGCTGTGGTGCCCCCCAGCCTGGGGAAGCGCACGGGCTGGTGCCTGCTGGAAGCAAGAGTGCTGCAGGGGGTGGCACAGCCCCCAGGATCCCAGAGCTCTGCACTCATCGTGTCCCCCAGCTGCAGCCCTGCCCATGCAGCACAGCCACGCTACCCTGCACATCAGGCACCAAGCGGTTCCTCGTGAAGTACCCGTCTGCCTGCCTCTCCCACTGAGACCCATTGTCTAAATGGGTGTGGGTTGGTGCTTACGTATTTCTGTCCCTGGTTTTAAATTGGAAAGGGTAGAAAAGAAATCCTTTCTGTGTGGCTTTCAAAGGCAATTAAAGCAGAGCTAACTAAATGGCTCTAATGACAAGAGACTGCTGTAGGCTCTTTAGGTGTATCAGCTCTGTTTTATTCAGAGCAATGGTTATAACGTGCTTAATCATGCTCAATTCATATTGCATCCCTGTGTATTTCCTGCTGCTCTTTACTTTGGCAAAGGGGGAGAAAGCTCATTAATTTCCTTTCATTACACTTCATTAAGACTAGTGAAGAGCTGGAGGGCTGTTGAATGCTCTGAACATGGGCGCTCTGCTCATTGTCAGCCCTGGTTCAGCTGCTGCTGCAGACCAGAGGTTTTCAAGCTCCCCACTCCTAGGCAAATTTCAGAAGCTCACAAGTGAGAACTGGGCAGGAACCCTTTACCTCCCCCCCCCGCCCCACCTTCCACCTCTATCCCATCTTGTGAAGAAACAGATAAAATGTTTTCAGCCCACTCTGAGATAAAGGAGTTATTTTAAAGGCCGTTCACTTTCCTCAAGGAAGCAGAAAGGAGGAAGTTCTCCTTTCTTCAGGCCCACCCCTGGGGGCCAGGCCCCTAAGCTGGACAGCAGCAGGCCTGGGGGTCAGTGCTGGCTCCGAAGCAGGGAAGCATGGGGATGAGGGCGGGATGTCTGGACTTGCGTGTACGTCCTGAACAGGGGGCTGTCAGAGCTTCTCCAGTGAACGGTGGGCTTTGGGCCACGTGGAATGTGAGTGGTGGAGGTCTCCAGCTTTGGCTGGTAGGGCGGGCTTGAGCCCACACCCTAGAGAGGGCCTCAGCTGCGTGGCTCTTCTGAAGAGGACTGTGTCCTCTGATAAACAATTTCACCCCAGACTGAGAAAACTCAAGAGAAAGCTTGGACAAACCCCATCATTTTGACAAAGCTTTTTGTTGGGGGAAGGAGGGAGGAGAGGTCGGAACAAAACCCGGTGTGATGAAGAACAGTTTATAAGCAGCTTCACAACTGCCCCTGATCATAAGTTGGTTCTACCAGCTGGTGGGAGGATGAGGAGGAGGAGAGATGTTTCACAGTTCTGGTGACTGTGAGCTGCAGCCCGTGAGCAAATGTTTGTTTGGCAGCAAGCCTTCTATCTGAGCACCCTACAGCATCTTGTTTATGCTTATCCCTGATGCACATACGACTACCCAGGAGTCAGCTTCTCTAGAAGACAGCATGGAGGGCAGGAACAGAGTCTCAATGCTGTTGTTCCATGGAGAGACACAGGGATGACATTCCTCTTTTTCTCTACTTCTGCACAAGTTAGCAAAACGTAAAATTTAATGGTTTCTGAGCTCTTTAAAAATATCATGAGAGAAGTACTCTCTGTGTTTTTGTCTTTCCTTCCGTGATTGTGCAGAGCATGTGTAGGTGACTCCACAAAGTGTTCTGGGTGTGAATGGTGGTTAAACCTGAAGGACCTAGGATGACCTGCAGGTGTGGCCTTCCTAAAAATGGTGACAGAGTTGTAAGGCACAATTGCCCTGCAATAGCTCCCCTGCAGAGCTGAGGCAGTAATCTTGGGGGTGCTCCCACTACTTTTCCCAGTGCAAAATAAACTAGCTAAGGAAAACTGTTCTGTAGTGGTTCAACATAAATCACAGAATCATAGGATGAGGTTGGAAGGGACCTCTGGGGATCATCTTGTCCATCCCCTGCTTAAGTAGGGCCACCTAGAGCTGGTTGCCCAGGGCCATGTCCAGGCAGGTGTTTCATATCTCCATGGAGGGAGACTACACACATGATTTGAGATAATACACACAGAAAAGCATTAGAAGTGCTCATGTAATCTGTTAGCTTGTGAGCACAGAATGAAATACTCCGCTTTAGGGAGCTTACTACAAACAAGCAGCAGCAACAGCAACAACAAAAACCAAAACAATAAACAAATAACCCCCCCATCAGACCATTTTGCCAGTATGAGAACAGTACAGTTCTAGCTTCATGAAAGAGCTGGTCTCTCAAGTTTTGTATGGGATTGATACTGTATTCACTAACAGTAGTGCTTTTTGTCTGCAGCTCTAATATTACCCTTCCTAGCCACCAGTTAGGCTTGATAAACTTTTCAGTCATTTGCCTATATGACCACTCACCTGTTAAAGTCACTGACCGCCTTCCAGGCAGTCTTAGGTGACTGCAAAGCAGAGTTACTCATTTACATGGCAGCTGCTGGACGTTTGCAGGAGGGCTGAAATGAAAAGCCCTGTATTAGTGCTGTCATCTTGCTCAGTAAGAGGCATAATCAACCCTATGGTACTTTAGTGGGAGGACAATTATTGCCGTGTTCCACGTCAGTGCCAGGGCCAGTGTTCCAGCTGACTTTCCTTTATACTCCCACTTACACTACAAACATGAGAGATACGCAAGTCAAAGAGCAGGATACCTTTGGGATTTGCAAATGGAAGTATTAAGTGCTGTTTTCATTTTTTTTTCTCAAAACACAGAAGTCAATGTCAAATTAACCTGTGGCACACCATAAAAAATAAGACTAACAGTGGTAATTGTCTGAGAAAGATTTGAGCGTCTTTCAGGTGTAATGCAGTCTTTGGTTCTGAAATAAATAATGTGGCTTAACATGCTGTTGCTTTGTAATATATAGTCATCATGTGGACTGTTTGCAGTGGTTATAATTTTGTTGGCACAGCAAATTATAGGAACAATTGTGAGCCTAGAGCTATGTGCATATATAAAGCCTGGGGGAAGGAATGCAAGCACAACAGCTGCCAAAACAAAGCGATCTGCAAGATTATGATCAGAGGATGGATCTGAGTAAAGGTAAAAGCTGGCCTTCAGCTTATTCCTATTCAATCTTACAATTGCCAGCAGAGGATTTAACAAAACTATCTTCAAATTGCCTTTTCACAGTGTCATCTTCTCTTGTAACCACTTCTTAAATCTTCCCTAGTGCTTGCCTATTGCTCAGTGGGAAGTCCAAGAGCTGTAGTTACCTGTCCATGCAAATCCAGAGGAGGAGGAGTTCTAGAATGGCAATGCATTAGGATTAAAGACAGCACCTCCAAGAAAGCGTAGCTTGAAAAAGGAAATTCAGCGGCAAAGGAGGACGACAGCTAGGATTGTTGGTTGAAAAGCAGAAATAGAAGAAAATGTTGACCAAGACCATCATGATGGTACCTTTCTTCTTTCAGCTGGTGCTCCCCTGAGTTTTTCTGGGCTCTACAATGTCCTCTTGGGGGACACCTGGTGAATGATGGTCCCGATGACGGGCAGCACCTGTCATCCTGGGGCATGAGGGTGTGCGATCAGCCTGAGCTTTTGTTTTGGGAAGCATTTTAAACTCTATTGGCGTAGAAATAAAACTCGATGCCTAAATGAACATTAATTTCTGCAGTTTTTCAGATAACATAATGTTGTATCTTTTTATTTTGTAGCATGTGACCATTAAAATAAAGCTGACCTGAACTGTGCTTTGTTTTGTTGTTGTTGTTGTTGTTTGTTGTCATTTTTGAATTGCATAGCTCACTTCTTTTACATCAGGGAGTGTTTTCTCTCTGTTCCCATATTCATGCAGTCTTTTTTGGTACAAGTCAGGGCTAATCACCAGATTGTCCAGCTTTGGGTGATCTGTCCGTCCTTACTATAAGGAGGATACATTTTCTTGGATATAAACAGCAGGTTACACAGACTCCCCATACTTAAAAAAGCCTTTTGCTACAGACTGTAGATGAAACTCATGTTTCTTATGGCTTTGCAAGAAATTTCATTGAACCAATCTCTTGTTGTGAACCAAGGTGCTATATGCAGAATGAAGCTGCCTGGGATCAGCTGAGAAGGCAGAATAAGCACAGTAACACCGCAGTGAAGCAAGGAGATGCCATCAAAATGCATGCTAGGTCTTAAGTTTATTCTTCAGCTTCAGTGGAGAAGCTACCTTTGAAAGAATGCAATAGAGTCTGGGGAAGGGCTGTGTGGAGGAGCACAATGTCCAAAGTGTCCAAAAAAGCAAATGAACTTGCTTGAACTTGCACCTCTTCTTGCTAAATAAAGTTGCAGAGGGAAGAAGGGAGAAAAAGGGAGATGCAGTATGTGTACACAAGGTACCAAACTTGCCAAAACAGCAGTCTCAGAAATGATGAATTTAGTCACAGACTATTCTGGCAGAGTGAGAACAGCAGGACTGGGCATGTGATGGATGAAACAGCTTTTACTGGGAATTAGCATTTGTGGTGTTAAAAGTCAAATACAGCCTGTCTTGGAAATCAATTTGTTAACGTGTTCCTATTTTGGAGAAAGTAAATCTATTACTCAGCAGGTGTTCTTTATAAACCTCAAATCCTCTGGTGTTCTTGAGAGATGGCTTTAATTCTGCATTCTTAAACCATGGGAAGGGAGAGAGAAAAAAATAATCACCTGCTCTGTGATAAGCCAGAAATGAATAGTAAAGGAGTAAGCCTAGTGGGAGAAAGTATGGGATGTTGGATAAGGGACAGTTAAAAGGCTTTGATGTTGCTGCTGGCAGCGTGCCTGATGGGCACAGGAAAGAACAGTTTTCAAGTTATTCAGCATCATCAAGAATAACAGAAAATGCATCTCTATCAGTACAGAAGAACACTGATGTGGCTGGAAGTTTTGGAATCTGTCATAAGGAGCTTCCAGAACACCCTGCCTGTGGCACTTCCCTATCAAATCCCTATTTTTCATATTTAGGGCTTATTTTATTCAAACGAAAGCTGGAATTTCGGGGGTAAGCACAGAGCAGCAGCCTGCTTTTGGTCAGACTGGTTTGTTCCAAGAGAAAAAAAAATGAGCAGCAAACAAGCTTGGGGTGCTGGCAGGGCGTCTACCTCCCTCCACACGCCTTCACAGGGGCTGCAGCAGTGCTGCGGGAAGGGGCTGCCTGCCTGGGGCTGCCTGGCCAGGGCCGCCAGCGCCTCGCCACTGCTCAGAGCAAGGTATGGAAAGGGCCCATGTCAGACATCGCCACGCTGGAGGGGCCACTGGCGTGTCCCTCTGGTAACTTCATCTCTGGTGTGTACAGGTCAGCTGTTCTGCAGATCTCGGCTATTGCCATGGCTGGAAGATGGTGGGTTGAATGATTTAGAGTTAAATTTGAGTTGTCTGTTCAAACGTTAATGTGTTGAACAAGACTAAACATAGGGGTTGTGACTCTGAATTTATAGACTCTGAATTTGTTAAAAAACAAAACCACACGAAATGTAATAGTGACATGGGTTTTAAAAATGTGTGACTTGTTAGCTGGATTACACTTCACTGAAAGCACCGCAGTGCTCTGGCTCATCCAGAGCAACTCATTTGTGGTGCATTGAACTGAAGTATTTGTCAATCTCCTTTCATCAATACTTTGTGAACAGACAATAATTAGGTTACGACTGGCACGTGACCCCACAAAGCTGCCCTTCTGCTTCTTCTTCCCACTGCAAAAGAAATAATCCTTTTGGGGATGGGTCTTTTTTTTTTTTTTTTTAATTTAATCTGCAATTTGTCCTAAACATTCAACATTGTATCTGTAAATGAATGTACAGATGCTTATGAATACACATTTTGCAGCAGCCCACTCAACATTTGCACAGCATGTATTATTAAAACAGTTGTGTAGCCACACAGGGGGATTCTCATTGTCCTCTGAGTTTCTGCCAGCCCCATGTCCACTGGGGGATCTGCCACCCTGCATGAGGATTGTACAGTTTTCATATGAAAAGGTCCCAACTTCTGTCTTGCCATGCTGTTACAAAAGCAGCTATGTGTAAAGCTGAAAAATGGTGACCATTGACCATTATCTGTTTCTCAGGACATGACAAAATTTTAAGTTGCAATCTCTTTGCTTCACCCCCCACCACAAAAAAAAAAAAAAAAAAAAAAAAAAAAAAAAAAAACCACGAGTGAAAGTTTTTGCTTCAATAAAACTGAAACCTGCATTTCAGTTCTGATTTCTGAAAAAAATAATAGATAATTTTATGTCACAACCATGAAATCTCTTTCAAGAGCTGTTCACAACAGGAAATGGAAATGATTCCTTCAGTTTCCAAAGATGTTTTGATGCTACCAGAATGTTTAATATATTTTTTACAAAAAGTATAACTGAAACTGTTTCTTCAAAAAACGGTATCATACAGTCTTGATGCAAGTTCTTCGCACCATCTCTTACTCCTTTGCATTTCAGGAGATTTACCCAATCCCTCCTGTCATCTGTGACTTACAGAGTAAGCGTATCTGTTATTATAAAATGCTAGCAATCTAAATAGCTGAAGATTACAAAGGAACAAATGCCTGACTTGCTCAAGGTCAAAGAGGCAGTGAACTGGTCAGGCCAGGACTAGAACCCACAGTGACTTGGAGTGGGTCCTTTTTCTGCAGCCATTGGTACTGAATCAAGACAGCCTTCCGAAAAGTGCCAAGGAACATCTCGAAGTTTTAGCACAACAGCTTCCACTTTCTCCTGAGCCCAAACCTCGTCTGGCTTCTACAGGCCTCCTTGTCCTTCTACACTCCGTCTAAAGACTTGGCTGCAAGCTTTTTTAACGGAATAGCTCATAACTCTTGTTTTTCTCTCTGCAAACTTTAGAGATCCTCAGCTTGCAAGTGTTCTGTGAGTCAGGCTGGAAGAACCAGCCAGGATCCCTTGGCAATGCTAATGGCCAGCCTGAGCAGCCCAGCGTGTGATGAGATGCCTCCAGCTATTGTAATCATGGCTCTGATGCTTTCGATGCCATTGCAGATATATAGCTCAGAAATGGCTTCCTCGTGGGTGCTCTTTTCCTGGGATGAAGGGGTTCCACAGGCTGGAGGGTTCAGTGTGAAATTGCAAATTGTAGGTGTAATAAATATCAGGTTTTACTGTTGTTTTATAAGCAGGCCTCTGGGAAATCTGCTGCTGGTGTCACGGCTGAGTTATGTGATTTCCCTCGGGTGAAGCTGTACAAAGGTTTGATAAAACCGATTGCCATGTTTCATTAGCCAACACTTTCCCGGAAGGCCCATCATCCATCATACCATCCAATCATTGTCAGCAATGATTCAGGATATGAGACACGGCTGCATATTTCACCTATTTGAGAAATTCAGATAAATCACTGTGAAGGTAAGTCACCGTGTTCAGATCTGTGTTAAAAAACTGAAGACTGTTTACAAAGCTCACGTTAGAATTAGAGGGTTTGTGGGGAAAGGAGTCTTGAATTATTCAGCTCAGCCAAGGTAATACAATGGGTGGAAACATTCAAGGGCACCAGTTGAGATAAAATCATAGTTAATGCCTACATACCATAGCCTAAGGCACTATAAGGAAGCAGCCATCATTTTGAGAGCTTACAAAAGGCTTCAGGTATAAATTGCTGCTAGCTATATGATTTTCTAAGAATTTAAATAGAAAAAGGTGATGTTGGCTTTTCAGTGACACACAGGAATTTCATTCTTAATTCCAAATTTTTCAAAATTCCATTTTGCCCAAATAGAACCTGATCAAACCAAACACCTTCTCAGATTTTGCCCATCTTTAATCAGTCTTGCAAACAATTCAGCAATAACCTAATACCCATATCCTGATCCATACAACCACTTCAATAGTTCTGTAGTCTCTGTCAGCTCTCTAGCTATGCAAGGATGCTGTACTATGGCTTTCTTATTAATCCTTTTCTCTTAGGCTGCTTTCCACTGCTTTATTTATCTGACTCTCCAACCCCCCGTTGTGTCAGTACTGCTTCATGAGTGCAGCTGTTTGTTGGGTACATCCCTGCATACCCACCAGGACCCATTTCACTGACCACTGCTCCTAGGGTATCCTGCTTCTCTACACCTCCCTCCCTCTCCTTCTCCCTGTCCTCCTCCACCTTGAACTGTCCCTTTGGGTGATTCGTAATGTCAAGCTTTAACGCCTCTTCTCTCTAAACTGTGAATCTTAGAAAAACGGTGTATTTGTTTTAAAGGTGTGTTGCCATGACAATGCCACATCTGGGTCTTGTAAATATTTGGGAAGTGTATATTATTATCAGGGGAAAATGAGGCTGACCTCAGTTATGTATTAGGTGCCTGTTCATAGCTGGACACCTTCGTATAACTGAGAGGGTTTGGAGTGAGTGGTGTGGAATGATGCTTGGGTGGAACAGGCCATGCTCGTGTGCTGCTGTGGTGTCCAAAAAGGCATTAAAGCACATGTTCAGAGAAATCAGGATCGGTGATTTATGCCATGAATACTGCCAACTCTGGAGAAATCAACTAAATTATGAAAAAGTACAAGCCTCTCTTTCAGACCACCTTCTACTGAGTTTTATACTGAATTTTTTGGCTCAGTGTCTGGCCTTTTTTGGAAGTTGGCACCTGCAGTGTGAACTGAAGGGTGCAGTTTCCCGGGAAATGCACCTTGCTCAGCAGCCGCTTGCCTCCCCTGACATTTCTTCTGCGGAGAGCATGTCCCTCCAGCTCCCCTCAGGCATACAGACCCTCCAGGGACACCTTCCCTCGCACACCCCAGCATCCATTCCTCCATGAAGCCCCTCCGGCGTTCCCCACCCTGGCACAGCCCGGCAGGCAGCAGGCAAGCACACCTGGCCTCTCCTTAGTGCTCCTGTGAAGAGGGTCTCTCTCCACTGCCCACCTCCTTATTTTCACAATGCTGGTAAGAAATGCATGGGTTTGAGTCTCCCACTTTACTGTCAGATTTGGCCGACTTCAGCGTATGTGCGCTACGCAGTCACCTCAGCCCCATTTTGCCAGGAGCTCAGGCCATGTGTTGAAGATAACATCAACCCTCTCATGTTTCAGAAGAGCACTGTGGTAACATTTGTGGTGATTGTTACAGTAATAACATTTATTGAAGTGCTTTCTATCTAAAGGTCTGCAAGCACTCTACCAGTATTACTCGATTACATACCCGACTGGACTGTCCTACACCCACACCTGTACTCCAGAAAGGTGCCACGGCTGCTATAGGGAAGAACCACTTTCTGACTGAACAACTAACTCTTCTAGCAATTACTGAAACAATTGCTGATACAGATTCTGTTTCCTGTGTCTGCAAAGTAGACAGTTTGTCACCTCTTGGTGGCTAAGCTCTCAGTCCTTATCTAGCTATTACTTAAACTGAAAGTTTTAAATCTAGATTGGATTGATGAAGCCCCACATTCATTCACTTACCCATTTTTATCTCTCTCCCACAGTACTAGATGTATAAACAGCCATTTTTCTCACATGTTCCTCACTGCTTTGCAAGCCTTGTGAGTGTTCATCGGCTCACCTGGAAGCCATACGTACTTATTCTGGCACTTGTTTTTAGATTACTTTCCCTCCATGCAGAAACATTTATAAATGTTCAGAGAAGCCTGGGACCCTTCAGCTTGTTCTCAGTCATTTCAGCCCAAGGGTAACTCCACAAATGAGTATGTCAGAAATAATTCCTTTTGCTAAGAGCTATGCAACAAGTTATGAGCTCTTTCTTTGTGGTTAAGGAGTCTTTTAAAAGTTCAAAAAGCAATGGCTTCTGAGACTTTCCTGTCTGCTCAGCCCGTACCATTTCCAGGTGCTGTATAATTGGGCTGTGACTGTAAGGCACATGCGCATGTAAGGCATTGTACAGACTTCCAGGGTCTGATGGCAGCTGAGATTTCACTCTGCTTGTCTGTAAAAACACGTGTAGAAAATACTTGCTACCAAAAAGATAACCACGTAGTTGGAATTTTCTGTTCCAATACATTAAAAATGATCCTCATGTTAAGCCCTATCTGGACTCATCTTACTTGCACGAACTAGCATGTACGCACCTCCTGTTAAACCAGCCATGGATATGAATGCTCTACACAAAATAATTTAAATGAAAGCTCACTCAAATGTAGTTTAGGGGAGAAGGAAATCGGGCATTTTAAAGTCTGATGAACCCCACCTGAAGGTTTACATATGTGCATTCGCACCTTTCTGGGGTCTATAATTAGACTGCAAGATGAAAGCAATTGCCCAGTTTTCTGCAAGCTAAAGATAAACAAATTATTAAATGGAATGGAGGAAAGTCAGCTGATTCCTGTGTATTTTGTTTTAAAGTAATGGAAAAGAGATTCTACTCTGTGAATTGGAAAAGAAATAATTTGTTTTAGGTGATAAAGAATCTTTCCAACAGGTCATCTACCTGTGGCATTTGTTTTTTTGTAGCTAAAACATCCTGAAAATACAAAGATGACATATTTAACTGTCCCTGAGGAAGCTCCTCCCTGGTATTCCCTCAGTTATGTGTTATAGCACTACTCAGCTGGCTATGACAAAATGTGGTTAGCTAAACTTGCAGAGCATAGTTAAGTGAGGCAACACAGAATTACCTGCATGAAAGTTTTCAGCATCTTTGTCAGGGAAGGCGGCTCCCAGAACAAACCTAGTCATAAATCAGAATTGCAGTTCATCTGAGTGGTTTCCAAGTAGACATCTCCTAAGCAGTGATCTTAGTTTATCTCACACCTCTATGAGAGACCTACATGATGACCCATGGTTTCATTGTCTGCTGGCAAATTGTGGTGAGCTGCCAGATGCGAGTACCCAAAACTTCTAACAAACCATGCATGGAGGGAGCCAAGGATTCCTCTTCAAAACTAGACTCCTAGAAAGTAGTCAGACACCAGTGAGTGGCTTGGGAAAGACAAGCCCCTCACCTACCAACATGGGTTGGTACTCAACCTACTCCTGAAGAGTCTTCTAGGTCTGGCAAGTGGGGAGCATTCATTACACTTATTAAGAATAGACTGCTTCTACTTAACTAAGATTGTGATTAGAGAAAAAAGAACTTACAGATTCTTGCAGCTAGTCAAAATGTGCCATCACTTTACAAATATATATTTGTTCACAGTTGTCAAGGAACAGGATAAAATTTATCATCATATTAACTGAAATATTGAGGAATGTGTGCTAGAAAAACTGTTTTATCCTATTCCTAGGCTCCAGGGAGCTTTATCAGAACAGAGTTAAGAGAAACTGCTGAATTCCCCAGCTCGCATTTCTTGCGGCACTGAGTGAAACCCAAACATTGATTCCCTGTGTCATGATGGGTGGCAGCATCTTGATAAATATCACAAGAAAAAAAAAACATAGCTTAGATAAGGTGTGCAACTTATCATGTATTCCAAGGTCTACCAGATTGCTGTTTTAGCTCCTTCCTACATATATTTTCTAACTTCTCTAATATACAAATAAAATTCAAGTCTGGCAGAGATAAGGTGTCTCATAAGTCATTCTGTATGGGCAAGTGCAAGATATTTCCTGGCAAGCGTATTTTTCAGGCACAGTCACATATTGATGAGGAGGTAGCTCATCTGCAGAAAGGCAGGACTGGGAGGGAAAAATTCCCATGCCACATGAACCTGGAGAGTACTAAGTTGTTGCTTACAATGAAGTGTTCCTCTTGTGCAGTGTGCTACAAGAAACAGCAGAATAGGAAATGTCCATGTAAGCTCTTGATTTCTGCAGCATTACCCCTACTCATGTTCCTGGCATAGAAAGCAGCTCCCTACTGACCTGGCTGGCTGCTGGAGGTGGCAGCTGCCCTTGGGATATGATTGCTGCCTGGTGGCTGGGCAGGACCAGGCTCAGGGCTCAGACGGAGTCCAGCCGCCAGCAGAGGCTCCCAGTCCCCACTGCTGCCCAGAGCTGGCCTCCAGTCCCAGCTCCAGCTCTGCCTGGCCAGGCGAGCAGCCTGCCACCAGCCCAGCCTTCTCTGCAAGCCCCTGGTGCTGGGGCTGCTTTCCAGAGTGTGCACAGCTGCAGCCCAAGACAGTGGGAGCTGAGCTTTGCATGCAGTGACAAAAGTCACTGAAAAGCCCACAAAGCTGTTAATTTCAGAGCTGAAGTAGCACGGAGGAAATACTTTTGATTCTCTGAGCACCATCAAATATAAGCCCTGAGTTTCTAGACCAGGCAATCTTCTTTTAACTTAGGTTTGTGGGTTTTTTTTTTTGTTTTTTTTTTTTTTTTTTCATAATTATATAAACATTATCTACATTATTTCACTCAAGCAGCCAGCATGGAAAAGAAAATCGGAGTTCACCCCAGACACTCAGCCAGATAGCATAACTTTCAATGTCATTACTAACCCTTCAAATAACATTTAGGAAAAGTCATCCAAAGGCATCAGTAATAGAGGACTCATGTTGCGACTCTGCCAAGTAGACTCCATGCAGACCAGGAAGAGCCCCCATTATTCTGGCTGAGCGTCGTCCACAAAAGCTCCTCAATCGCATCTCACTCCTGACTTTCTGCACCTAGGCTCCAAGCCAACATCTGCTGGCCTGGAAGCATTAACCTTCTCTCCCGTTTGTCAGAAGTTTGTGGCAGATTACCTCAGTCTGGTGCTTCTGGTCCAACTGTTGTTCCAGCCTTGAATAACCCCTGTCCAGCCCTTTCCAATATGCTGTCAAACATCTCAGTTTGCACGGATATTCCTCACTAACACTCCGCAACATGCTTTTCTTTGCTGTCAAAGCATTCAGAATAGACATCAGCACACCTTCTGAGCCCTGTGTTTCAACCATCAGAAACTGTTTGCGTAGAAAACAGAGGGAAAAAATCATTGTTGTCTGAGATGTTAATTAGTAACAGATTGACCAAGCTAGAGGCTGGAAATTCAGGGCTGTTTTTGTCTCCACTTGGCCTGCTTTTTTGCTATAACAGAAATAGAACTAAAACAAATAAACGTCCTAAACCAAATGTTTATGCAGGAGCACTGTCTTTGATTTATTTTTTTTCCTCACATGTAGGAGACTTCTCAATCTTCTTGAAAATGTGGCCAGCTGCTTAGGACATGATTATTACTGCTTTACCTTATAGCAACTCTAGTTGCTCAGCATTTGCTCTAGAAGTGTACTATCCAATACATGTCAAGGCAGAACTATAAATCCTGGGAATAAAAAGGCATCCTTTGCCTGCAGACCTCTGAAGCTTCTTGTTTTGTTTCAGGCTGAGTCACAGCAAATGTTCCAAAGTGACTCAGAAAGAGCCAATATTTAATTATTGAGACATTCTGTACTAGCATCTGAGATTTAGCAACTTGAGATGGTTCTGCTGATAATAATAACTTTTTACTGATAGCCACTTTCATTCAAGACTCTCAAGGTTGTTTGAGCATTATCCTGTTAAGCTGGCTGACGGGGTTTTTAAAAGTGCCAGATGCAGAACCCTCTGCCCAGCTTGGGAAAAGTTTGGATGTGATCCAGGGCTTCTTTGCTTCATTGTCTATAATTAAAAATTCCTAATATCTCCTGGAGGTAAGATTTATGTGCAAATCAGAGATACACTGGTGGTGAGCCACATAAAACCTTTTTTGGATAGTGCTAGAGGTGCTGTTGTTCTGAGAGTATGAAATAAGACATCCTGTTCCCAATCAGATTTTTATTTTTGATCTTTCATGTGGATAAATTCTGGGAAACTTTAAGAAAACACAGACTGCTATTCATTTCAAAAGGATCAGGATTAAAACTAAAGATAAAAATAACCTTTTTCACCCCTAAGCTGCTTTTGAGAAATTAGGTGCATCTTTATTTTGGCTTAGTCTTTGCTCGCATCTTTTGAGGTGCTGGGATGCCATTTAAAGTAGAGCTGTGCTTCCAACAATGCAATACACAACAGCAAGTACATAAATCACCTTCCTCCAGCAGATCCCTCTTCTATTAACCTTCTCCTTGGTGCTAGCGACAGAGAAGTATTAAAGCAACACTTTTTTTTTTCTTTTTCTTTTTTTTCCCCTAGGACAGCCACTTTTGCTGTTGTCAATATAATCACAGCTGTTCTTGGTCTGAGACATTAAACAAAGTCCCAGGTGCTCATTATATGGAGATGAATAATTAACTTACGATTTTATAAAAGAAGCCTTGCTTTTTAATAAACAGTTCTTCAAATGTTCAGGCTACAGGAGAGGGGGTTGTTTGTTTGTTTGTTTGTTTGTGATTTTTTAAAAAAATTTCCTTCTCTCCCCTCTTTCCCAAGATAAATCACGTGGTCACTGTTTGTTTGAAAGCAAATTCTCTCTTGTTGTCTTGAAGGGAGCTGGAGGCTGGGAGGCAATGAACACAGCAAGGTCAGCTCTCTGGAAAGTGAGTAGCACGTAGCTCTTCTTCATTCCTTATTTCTCTTATGCACTAACTCCAAAGTCACCACAAGGCTACATGGTAAACTTGTAATGAGTGAAACTAAAAAGCCATAAAGTGGATGGGGAGAGAAATCTCCAATTTAGGCTATCTTTGACTCCCCCAAGCTGATTTTTTTCCCCCTGTGGGTTTCAAGAGTGCTGCAATGGCTGAATGATCTATTGATGAACAAAGAAAATATAAAATATTGAAGAAGCATTCTGTATTTGTCTAATGCCTGAGTCTGTCCAACCTGAAAAGAAGTTCCTTAGTTTAAATAACTAATGGCAATACAGAGCAGAAGAGAGAAAATGTAGGAAGATGTAATCTGTGTTGGAAACCTTCTTTGTAGGAGCTTTTCCAGAGATTTTGTATCTCTCTTCAAAACCTAAGTGTTAGGAAAGATGTAATGTAATATCAAACTTCATTTCTCTCTCTTATTCTACAGTTCCTTCAAGAATCTCTTCCAAGCTGATAGCCTCCTAAATTTCTACACACAATTGTAGCCTTTGTAGGAAATTACTTAACGTGATGATTGCGGCCCCACTGGCATCATTTCCATTTGAAATTCACCAGTATTAAAGAAATGAGTTACACCATCTTTAAAAAAAAAAAAAAAAGGGTTGTTTTTTTTTGGAGGCACAGGAGGTCTTGTCAGACAGCATCATACAGCTAAATCTTTAGGACAGTTTGACTCATATTTCTTTCCCTAATATGTGCATCTCTGTACAAATGAGGTCTTGCTTTCAGTGACTCAATCCTTAGTCTTTCAAAATGGCCCAATAAAGAAAAGGAATGACTTTAACTAACTTTCTGAACATTTTTGCTGTTATTATATTAGTTTCCAGGACAATGGGTAGTTCAGAGCTTGCTAACGGCTCTTGCTGAACTGTCTTCCTACTGATTCACAGGTAACACAATGTGAAAAAGTTCTGGTGCCTTACTTCAGTTGGACCAGGTATAGAGGAGCTTCTGGGACTTTTTGGCACTCACGCTCTTGTAAATCATTTTGAGAGAAATAGATAAGCACAGATTCTCAATTGTTATTCCTTCACTCACAAGCTACTTCTCTCAAATGCTGAGGAGAAAACCCATCCATGCAGTTTTTGGAAAAGGGGCAACTTCCCAAGTTGCACGGTGGGCTTGCAGAAAGGTTTGAAGCTGAGAGAAGGCTTTCATGAGTATACAGCTGGCACAAGTGAGAGCTGGATCAGGTCCAGCCATTCACATTCTTTTCTTGAAGGTACTTTCATGAAGTAATTTTTTTTAGATATACACCCTATAATCATGCCTGCACTAAGTCACCACATCAAATTACTGGTGGTACTCTGAAAATATCAGGGCTGTTTCTCTATTTTGACCATCAGGGACACATGCTTCTGGAGTGGAAAGGCTCCAGCCTTGCCCTCCCCTGCAGTAACCTCCTGTGTGCCTGAATGCCTGCTGTTCAGTTTTGCCTTTGGGCCCCAGGTCTCTAAGAAAAGTATGCTTGCAAGAGCACAACCATCAGATGCACTGGCTAGAGCATGACTGTCCCTTCAGGTAGGAGGTCCATGGAGCAGTAGGTGACACAGGTTGCTCTTCCAGATCTGAGCATTGCTCCATCTGCTTGGTGTTGCACAGGATGCATTTTTGCACTTGCCTGGGTAGAAAAAAAGTAAGTCAAGGCATTCTGTGAATTCAGGCCTGCCTCTGAAACATCTTGTACAGAATGAGACACTTCTTAACCAGCTCTTTTGCTGCCCTAGCAGGGGTGGCACTAAAGCATCTCCTGCCTTTAGCAGGAAGGATGGACCTCTGTGTTCAGACCCACTGGATCAACCTTAAAATAATCAGTGACAAATTATGAGTGGCTAATTTAGCCCAACTTGCTTAATAAGCCATCAGGAAGGCTTAATAAGGCTTAATAAGCCTTCATTCACAGGAATGTGAATGAAGCATCTAATGTTTAAAGGAAGTAGTAGGTGTAGATTTTGTTCTTGAAATGCAGGAATGTTAGTGAGTACAGATGGGGATGTGGCAAAAATTGGTCAGTTTTGCATTTCTTGTGATTACTGGAGGAGAGTTGAATGAAATGCAGTTGAAAAGAGAGAAGAGACTGCATGCAAGATTTTGTTTGTTTGTTTGTTTTGTAATGTGAATGCAAGCTAACCCCAACAGGACTAGTCACTGATGTTTCAAAAAACTACCCCTAGAAACACAGATATTTCAAGGCATGTTTAAAACAACAAAGAAAGAGTAAGAGCCATTGAGGGAGACTGGGAATTTTATAAGGACAAAAGTATCCCAGTGGGAAATGTCAGGATTAGAAGAGATGTAAGAGGATGCTATGAAGTAGATGAGTGCTAGTCGGATGAAGGAAAGTAATTGATGCATCAGGGTGAGCTTCTCCCAGAGCTGGTGTCCATGTATCCAAGACAAGGCAGTTTTCTGCATCTCACTGTTCCTCTTCTGTGGCTTTCCTCCCTGAAAGATGTACTCCCTGCACAGGGCTGTTTCCTCCTAAGTCATTGATTCTTCCAGCTCTTAGCTCTGTAAAAAGACTCTTGTGGGTTAGCAGCACATAAACTCAGTAACTGTAGTCTGCTCTGAGAGACTGAAGTCGAAAAATATATATTTTTTTTTTTTTGTAGAAAAATACTTAACTCTGAAGGAAAACAAGATTTTTATCATTATTACGGGGTAATTTTTCTTGTCCATAGTTAAATTTTCAGGTTGCTTTTAATTACATTTGTGTCCCGGCTTTCATTCAGCTTCTCAGTTTAAAATCAACATTTTCAGAACATAAAACCTGCACCTATTCTCTAGTCACCTTTTGAAAAAGAAATGTGATGTTCCAGAATGGGTTTTGCAGCTGTGTATTTCGTGGCTCATGTCATCCTTGCCTCCAGGGTTTCCTCAGAAGTGTTTCGAAGCTTCTTATTTCTCTTTTCCTTTCAATTTTTATCTTCTACTTTTCTATCTTCTTATTAAAGAAACAGGACTCTCAGTTCATGTTTGAATATTTTTTAGCTTTTAATAAAATCAATTAAGATTTTTATTTCAGAAACTTCAAAGCTCTTTTTAATCTAGTGCAGTTTCAGGTTTGTAGTGGACAGCAGATTTAGTTGGACGTAGACTTGTCTCTGTCTTGTCCCTGGTCCTCAGGGTCAGTGACCATGTTTCTCTGCACATCATAGCTGGATATGACCCTAGAGATGAGCAAGAAAAACACTCTGTGGCAGTACACAAAATGTGAATGAGAATTCAGACTGTTTCTCCATGAGCCCACAGCATTTAGAGAAGAAGGACGCCCTTGTTCACATCTGTTTGTTACTTCTCTCAGGCGTAGTACCAAGTATTCTTCCCTAGGTCCCTCATAGTTTCCTGTCTGACAGACTGTTTTGGACTGTGTATCTGACACTTCATCACTTTAAAGCCCTAACTTTTTTTTTAGACTTGACTGTTTTGGAAAAGATGCCCTCCCTTGAGGCATCGCCTGGAGCCGGTGTTTTCTGCTGCAGCCTCAGAAAGGCAGAGCCGCCCTCGCTGTGCCACAGCCCTGCAGCACAGCCCCGGGCAGTGCCCTCCTGCCCCGCTCTGCTCCCCAGAACCGGCCGCAGGCTCAGTATCGAAAGGGCTCCATTGGTAAGAGTATTTGCTGTGCCTTAAAATGGCACCCCGGGTTAATCCCCACATGCTGTCTGTGGGGAAGTCAGTCAAGGCCCATTGCAGTGCTGGCACTTCCGTGCGCACAGGGATCAGCAAGAGGCCGGCATGTTTTCTGCCTGGCTGGTGCTGTGGCTGCACAGGCTGCTTGGAAGGGACGGTCCCTGCCCCTGCCTGCCTCCTTTCTGCCATGTGCTGCTGGAGGCTCCCCATGAACTTCAGATACTGTGGTGGGAATTCACGCACTCACCTGGAGAGGGACAAGATCCCTGTCTGGGCAGGATGAGGAGGGTCCCTCATGGCCATTACCAACAGGTGCTGAAGAACAATGGGACCAAGCTCTTCAAGTGTTTGCTGAAGCAGCGTACACACCTGCCCTGTCTCCAAGCAGAACTGAATGGTTCAGCTGAATTGCTGTGGGTGACTGACAACGGATGCCTGGGAGCTTGCATTCCCCTGCAGTGGCTTCACAGGGTTCAGAGAGGTGCTGGGAGGAGGCTGCAGAAGCTTTTGCCTTGCCTATGGTGTTGGCTGCAAGTGCGTGGAGTTCTGTTGGCAAAGCTTGGCAATATATAAGGCTCCATCAATTCTCTGTTTGTTTACATTGGTATGTATTCCAAATTGCTGTCTCTAATACCTGGACCAGACTTGGAACTAGTTTACTGAACACACCTGGTGTTTCACTTCCTGATCAATAGCAAAGGGTAGTGCTGAATTAAAGTGGTGTTACAAAGAGAAAGTAGCAAGCATACTCAAAGGGCTTTAGCACAAAATATTATAAAGATTTGCATTAGTTCCAGGTATTAGAGCTGAATATTTTAGATGTTTCATAGTATGCAGGATAAATGTGCTGGATTCCTTTTAGTTACCTTTGCAAAATCCAGTCCATGCTATGGAGGTAATGCAGCATTTGGATTGCAAGGGCATGTAGTACAACACCAAGCATCAGTTCACCATGGATATTTTTACAGGATGGTTGTATGTCAGTCTTCTCTAGGGAAAAGCTGATCCAGCATATCAGAAAAAAGTATTTTTGGCTCCTTACTCAAGTGTAAGCATCCTGGCTAATCCCACATAGGTCATCTGATCATCCCTTCTTATTCTTCCCACAATATGGGATAAAGATTTCACTACTTCCCAGGAAAGCTGAAAATAAAAACTCAAATGCTACTTCAGGAAGATTTTATTAGGTACCTTGGCAGATGGTCAGTCTGCACCCAGCACCTTTCTTTCACGTTTTTCCTCACAGAGAGGAATTTAAAAGACATTGAAAGCATGTGGTGTCTGTTCACCTCCAAGTAATTCATTCCACTGAAAGAAAGAATAGCTCTACAAGGAGGACCTGAAATTAATTAGTGACATTTGCTTTGGAATGGTTAAATAAACAAGCTGTACTCCGCCCACTCCCTTTGCAGCTGAGCACTTTCTCATTATGTGATTCACTTGTCTCTTTGTTTGCTGATGCCACTTTTTCAAAGGAGTAAGCAGGTATAAATTGCTGTCTTCTCTGCAGGTGTAAGAGCTTGTGGGCTTGTTGCCTGAAGCCATGCCTGGCAGGCATCTTCCCTGCAGGAGGGGTGTGGGTGCTGCTGTGCAGCACCGCGGCAGCCTGGGCTGAGCAGGAGCTGCCGGCCCCCGGTCCCCAAGTGCAAAGCAAAGTGTGCCCGCCTGGGCCAGCCTCTGTGCTCCCAGCAGAGCTGGTCGGCCTGCACCAGGGCTCGGCTTTGGATCAAAGAGTGATCTAAGTAGCATGCGGAATTTTTAAGCTGAAATTGGCCTTTGGGCACAATTTCCAGCATTGGGAGCATCACGCGTTGTAATTCCATCAATGTGGAGGCAAAAACTGGTGGGAGAAGAGATGGAAATGAATATGAAAGCAACACTTCATTTTCTCTAGCCTGAGCAGCCAGGTGTGAGAGGACTAGTGCCCAGCTCAGCTTTGTTCATTGTTCTCAGAAGCAGAACTCTGTTTCAATTCAAGGTAATTGGTTGGAATAAGGTTTTGCTTCTCCTTCAGAGCTCAGTTCTTATGTGTTCTCTTAGTAATGGACTCTTCCCCTACTAAAATCACTGACAAGTCTGGCAATAAAGGATCAAGGAATTCCACGTACATTTAAAGGCAGTGGAAAGAAATTCATTCATTTCCTCATTGAACCTATTAGTTGGGAAGAAAGATTTGCAGTGGACGTGCAGTGACTTGGCATGAGCTCCTGGATGGTAATGCTCTGCAGTAAGTCCCTGCCTTGGAGGGTCTTTTGGAGAGAGATACAGAGCTTTATTTCCTGCTATCTCCCTCAGAAGTGAAATCCCAAAGGACTCAATTGTCTTAAATAATTCTCCTCAGTTTTGCAAGCATCCAGGCTTTCAGTCATAGGCCAATATTCACAGACTGTCCCTTCATATAAAGTTCTTGGGTTGTGCCAGGGTCACACTGAAGTCAGCAGAGTTACCCTAAGTGCATGAGCAAGAAAAGAGAAGAGGGAGGACAGAAGTGTAGCTTGATTTCATTAAAATTTGGGGCTGAAAGAACCTGAAACAAAGCAGAAGTGATGTAAGGCATTGTCTGTGGAGTGCATGGAAAGCAGAGTGCATGAGAGCCAATTCACTCACACTGTGACACTTCCGTGATACTTAGCGGGTCGGTGACAATGCTGGATGTGACATTGGCACTAGGTAACGGCATGTTACCACAGGCAACAGCAGCCATTGAAGCTAAATGTTCTTCATTGCCTCTGTGGTTAGTGCCCTCTCCTTTCTGCAGAATCCCTCTCCACCAGGATTTCTGACATCTCCTCATTAGGCTACCCCTCTCTGCAGTGATGTTCCTCTGCCTGGAGAGGACAGGGACGCATGGGTCAGGAGCCTGGAGCAGAGATCATCTTCTCCAGGCCCCCAGCTCCGGACTGTCTGAGCATAGTCCCAAAAGCCAAAGGTACTGCCAGCAGCCTCCTTGGCTGATGCTAAACAATTGAAGAGCTTTATTTTAGTGTCCACGTCATCAGAGGTGGTGTTAATTGAATGCTGAGACGAATCAGTAGACTTTGGGTGGGATGTGTAATTGTTTCACAGAATCACAGAATTGATGGGGTTGAAAGGGACCTCGAAAGATCATCGGGTCCAACCCCCCTGCCAAAGCAGGTTCCTTAGAGCAGGCTGCCCAGGTAGGTGTCCAGACGGGCCTTGTTTCTGGTCACACCTGCAGGGGTCTGTCTGGGTCTGAACTGAATCACTTTGACAGGGGATACAGGGTGCTGCACGTAACAGAAGGGGCTCGTTTTGGGGCTGCACTGAATTGTTCAAGTGTTCACAGTGGAGAGATCAGACTGCAGAGTTACTAGACTCCCTAAATAAACCCTATCAGCACCAAACACCTCCATCAACTTTATTGCTGTGAAGCAGATATAGAAGGAATTAGTTGTCAGGGAGTGTTTCTAATTTAAATGTTAGCAGCTGTTATTATTTCAGAGTGGCAAATTTTATGATTTTGCCTACAAGTCTGCTCTCAGTAAATTAAAAAAATATGTAAAAAAATTATGTAAAAGCCAGATTGTATCTGCAATGGATCTTGCTTACCAAGAGGGGAATGCAAGACTGTGATGAATAATGTCAGCGGGGATGAAGGGATACGCAGACCAAGGCTGGTGTTGTCAAGTGCCGTGGGCTGAGCAAGTCTTTCCCTCACCACCAGGCACGCCTGGCTGCGTGCCCAGTGGCAAGGCACAGGTCAGGGCACTCGGAGAGCCCTGCTGCCCAGCACAGCGTGGTGCTGCTGGAGGGCGCTGAGCACCTCGCGCAGGAACTGCTGCAGCAGGGCTGCCAGCAGCGGGGCACAGCGGGACCAGTAGCGGCAGCTGCTGCACGGCGGCTCTGCGCTGCCAAGGCTTGCAGTCCACTGAGGCTGTTCTGCACAGTAGGCAACTCCTAAGTTAATACATTTAAGATGTTGAGTTGTCAGGGTCTGCCTGAATTCCAGAGCTGCATTCTTCAATTCACTCCTGGGGTAGTCGCTATGACCAAACATGGTGGGTTTATCATCAAGTCCATGTAATGTCCTGAAAGATTTCTGTGTCTGTTCATCTGACATTTCTGACTCACAAAAGCAGTACTAGTCATTGCAAATGAAGAGGAATACAGTGTCCTTAGCACATTAAAGCAAATATAAAAATTAAAATAATAATAATAATTTAAAAAATCCCATATCACCATACCATGGTTTTCAAGGACTATGCAAACTTTTACTCATGACACACTTTTTGATCGAAGGAAAAAAATCAAGGGACTGATACATAGCTCTCATTGTTCCTGTTCCTTACTCAAGCTGTATATTTAAAATAGAAAAATACAAACTGTTAGCTTCTCTAGAGAACAGCAATCTTTCAGAAAGCTTTCTGATGCAACAGACATATTGAACGTTTTTTTTTCTCATTTAGATTTGAGAATTTTAACAGTTGAGTATTTTTCTCTCTTGTCCAGGTTCAAGGAACGAAACATTGCATCTACCCCAGCTGCTTTCAGATCTGAATAGCAAAGCAGAGACATTTGGTTTTCAAACCAGAAGTCCTTGTTTTAGCTTTTGCCATTGTTTTGTCTCACACCCCAGGCACAGGTCTTGGACTCCTTTCTTGCTGCATCACAGTGCCCTGAGGACCCTGCCTGCTCTCCCCCGGGGTTTGTCCCTAGGTTTCTCTGTTGCTTTCCATTGCACATCATGAAGAAGAGGGAGAAATGTCTCAAGAGTTTGAGCAGCCTCAGAGCAGCAGCTTTTTTTTCTAACAGCTCTCATGACCTTTCCTGGCTGGAAGAAGATATCACAAAACCAAGAGGTGCAGGGACTCACTCATGACAGCTGATCTCGTCCTCTTTGAGCGAAGGTGATTTTGCCCAAAAGATCGTGCTGTCAGAAGAGACTGGACTGAGTGAGAAAGGTGAAAAGCAAGCAAAAGACCATTTAAAAATAAGCAGTACCAATGACTTGTGGAAATTTTCCTTATCTGGTGATTTAATATTCCCAAGTGGGATGAAATCCTGAAGAGTTTACAGATCCAAACACAGCTACTCTCCTAACAGGCAGTTCAGCTGCGCTGGTCAGACGTGAAACACTTTTTTTTAAAAAACACACTTTTCCATCCCCAGGTAGATTTCCAAAGTTACCAATAGGAATTGAACCAGATTACTTATGCTAACAGCATGAGTCTTATGACTAGCACCTGGTGCAGAGCATTGGAAAATTTTAACTGGGAAGTTAAGACCTTTCCTTATTTTAGCTCTCAGATAACAAAATGAACTTTTTTTTTTTTTTTAAGTAAGTGGTTTGATGTTTTGATTCTTTGTTTTTTAGATTTGCTAGACTAGTGACCAAATAAGGATCTGAATTTTTATAGCATAGCTCTGATTTCTTTGGCCATCATCATCACTTGTCCTACATTAGATCTAATCAGAAAATGGATCTTCATTCAATTGAAATTCCAATGATTTGATATTTCTTTCAGACACCAGAAATAACTAAAAATGAAAATGCTATATAACCTCATGAAAATAAAAAGTTTTAAAATATTTTGACTCAAGTAGTGCCAAAATGAGAAAGCCAAAAGTTTTCTATAGAAATAAAGGTGGATGTTGAGCAATTCAAAAGTAGCAGAGGTACAGAGAGAATATGTTTGAAAAAGTGCATTTCTCCCTTGCCTTCTGCGCTTAACTCAGAGGAGCACAAATGCTAAGTTAATGATGCATGATATAGACCTAGGTCCACTAAGATGCAGCTCAGAACATTTGTAAGTGGATAATAACTGCAGCAAAACAGCATGCGATTGCTTAAGTGTTCGAATCTTTGACAGAATAAATCAGTTCTGCAAAGAATACTTTAGTATTAGAAAGGCTTGCCTTTGGCACACTGGGTCATTTCAAATGGTCTGTTTTCAAATGTGTACCTAAATGACCTTATGGTAAGTTGTTCTAGTGCATTACAAGAAAATAAAAGGGAATGACGGGAAATGAGCACATCACAGTCACATGCTGAAGGCACTTGAGGGTGAAACTCTATGTCTATTCCCAGTGCAGGTCCCCAGCCTATGCTGTGTCGCAGTGGAGACTCCTGTGGGTGCACAAAAACACATATACATATATATAAAGAAAAGTTGTCTCAGCCTTCAAGAAATTTACAGCGTGTGTAACAGTGACATTCAGTGTCCTGGACAAACCACCAGATTTAGAGATGAATCACCAGATGTAGGGAAAACGACCTTCCCGTCAGGTCATTCTGATTTTATGGTAATGAGATTAGAGTAATGCTAGCGACAGGTTTCTAAGAGGACAGGAGGAATGAAGTTTCACTGCCAACAGCCAATGCCAGCTATTTGTTTGAGTCTGAACACCTGAAAATTTCCCAGTGGAATGTAAGAGATGCGGGCATGAGGACTGGCATCACCCTGGCAGCTGCTGACCTGTCCCCATCGCCGGGGGAGCTGATGGGGGCAGCAGAGCAATGAGAGCTGGTGCCGGCAGGTGTGTGCTCGCCGCCAAGCCACAAGCAGCAATTTCTGACAGATTGCATCTCACGAGGACGCGTGCAGGGAAGCGGTGGCTGTTTCATCTTTGTTAACAGGAGCTCAGCTTCTGATCTCATGCATGCGCATCTCTACACCTTTCTGTTTCTAAAGGAAATATTCTTGATTTATCATCCTCCAAATCAAATCCTGCCTGTGTGGGTTAGTGACCTTATGCAGCAGAAATTAAGAGGAAAAAGATGCAGCAGCCTGCCTGCAGGTTTGTGCCCTGAACCAGCTGCATGCCAAGCTCAGTCCCAGTGGCAGGACACATGGCAGAAGCATTTACAGCAAAAGACTCTGCAAATGACTTTGCCTGGAGAGGAAGGGAAGGAGAAAAGAAGGGATTTCTGCCTGTGCTACTTCCGACCCTTTTGCTCCTGCTCTCCCCCTGCTCTGCCTTAATGCACAGCAGCAGGCTGAGCTGTGGTACGTGTCTCCATGGACACCAGCAGCACCCTGAAACTTCTGTACTCATTTTCACGTTACATTTCACTTTTTACACTGTGCTCTGCACCATAGGGGACCAAGAAGGGGACAATGCCAGGCACAAATCCAGGAGAAATCTGAAGACAGAAATCTTCAGATGCTCTCTGGAGGCAGAAACTCTAGAAGGCAGAGAAAGGTGCTGCAATTTAGTAAAGACGCTTCACCCCACAAAGCTATTGTGCTGGGTACACAGGAGGGAGGAGGGGGAGACAGGGAAGATAAGGGCACATCCACTCTGTATTTTGCTGCTCTGCTAGTATCTGCAAATGTCACACTCTCCCATCATCTATCTGTGGGGCTGCAATCCATCTCAGGATAAGCTAGGAAGAGATACACTATTGGCTATTTCATATGCAGTGTGTCATCTGGCAGGCTGCATATATCACAGGGAAAGCAGGGACCACTCAGTCTCTGAGCAAAGCTGCTTCCAGTGAATAGCTCAGAGATACTTTGAGGATGGAAATAAATGGAAAAGGCTTCCCTTGCTTTTTTAGCTCTTACAAGCTTTGAAAACTGCTGGGAAAAAGACCTGATTGGTGAAGGATTATGTGGAAAAGCAATATAGCAGTTTTCCAAGGAGAAGTTGTGGGAGAGGAGCAGAACAGTGTCCAGAGGGAAATATTCACTAGGATTTCTTCCTAGGTGCAGAGAGAAAGTGTTTGGGGATCTCTGATATTTCAGCATCTGAACCAGCTCCTGTATCAGGACATATGGGACTGGAAAAGAAGAACAGCAGCTGGAGAGTCCCTGGAGTTAAGCTGACGTTATCAGCACGGGAAGAAGGACCCATTTATCAGCTCTTCTATGTAGTTTGCAACTATGGGGCATATTTTTAAAATGCAAGGATGTGTGTTCCCCCCTGCAACCGCTGACTTTAGCACCTGAGCTCCCCGGAAGGAGGGAGGGCAGAGAAACGTGCAGCCTACCCCAGTTTCTCCAGGGTGCCAGGGACACCGGCAGCACTGGAGCTTTGCTTCCCAAGCCATGAGCAGACACATGTGGTTCCCTTTGCAGTATATCTCCAAGCCCTTCTGGAGAGCAGAGAATCACACCACCAGCTTCTTCTCCACACTGTACGGCTTCCCAAACCAATCCTTCTTTCACAGCGATCTGGACCTGGAGGACCTGGGGGACTTTGGCAGTGGGACCAGGTATGAGGGCGAGTCCCAGAGCCGGACGGTGAAGGCGCTGCTGATAGTAGCCTACTCAGTGATCATCTGCATCTCCCTCTTTGGAAATACGCTGGTGTGCCACGTGGTTATCAAGAACAAAAGGATGCACTCAGCCACCAGCCTCTTCATCGTCAACCTGGCCGTTGCCGACGTGATGATCACCACCCTCAACACGCCCTTCACGCTGGTAAGCTCCCCAGGGGCCGGGTGCAGGGCTCTGCGGGGCGGCCGGAGGACGTGGGGCAGGCAGGGAGTTGTCCCCACACACACACCCCACGCTGAGCTCTGGCTCACCGCTGCTTGCAGGTTGGCTGTGAGGCAGGGACGGGTGCGCACATCCAAATTTGGGGGCGTGCATCTAGCCCCCACGGGGTTTGCTGGTGCCTGTGTTTGCCTGTCAGGGCCATGTGCATGTGTACTGCCTCAGTTAGTACCAGGCTCATACTCAGACTTTCTTTTCAGCTCTTTCCCTGCTCCTTTTGTATCCTGCACAAGCTGCAGCTGTGCTCCCTCTATCCCCCACAGCCCCTCACACACAGACACGGACCGGGGCGTTCATGCTCCCACCTCCCAAAACCTGCTGGGGGGCATCCCTCCTCTCTTACTTTCTTCCTCCCTTTCAGGACAGTGTCAAGACAGGTCTGTTCTGCTGGTCTTTTGATGGGGAAGGAACTGGGGACATGTTTGACTCTAGAAAGCACAATTAGCTGTCAATTTACTGTGGAAACGATGCAAGCAGGGTCACTCCTTGTGAAGATGATTGCAGGAGAAAACGTGAGGTCCTTGCTGAGCCATGCCAGTTTGGTGTGGCTGGGGTGCTGTAACTGTGCTTCTAGGAGCTGGCTGTCCCTTGTTTACTTTTAGTTATTAAATAATTCTAACTATAGAAAGAAAAATAAAGAGTGAAGTGGGAAGAATAAACTGTTGCACTTCTTGCCCGACTGCCACAGTCTATAAACAATGTGTAAGTAGGACTGTCTGTATGGCTGAATTTTGCAAAATCCTCTGGTTCAAAAGCATCCCAAATGCTCCTGCTTTTGTCCTTGCCCATAGCTGTCCATGGTGCTCTTCTGCCTTCCAGAAGCATTTGCTGCATTGTCAGTTTGAATTTACCTCTCCCTACGCTGACCCTATTCCTTTGGTGGGGTTTCACTGCCTTACTCTGGTTGGATTTGCATCTGTTCATCTTTAGGGAAAAGGATAGTGCCCTCTTGAGTGTTTGCACAATAGTTAATTATTAGGAACAAATAATTAAATTATTGTAATCCCTCTTAGATTAGAGCTTTACATCAACTTCAAAGAAAGACAAAATGCTACAGTTTCATTGACAGGCTCATTACTACTGGAATTGTCTCTATGGGAATTTAATTAGGATTAAAATGGCAGACTAATTGAAAACATTAGCTAGTCTTGACTAATTTTCTGTGTGGACATATGTTCTGTAGTAAATGTGCCTTGTTTCAAATTAGCTTAATCTGCTTCCAAAATGAGTTATATTAAACATTGCACAGTAAGGAATAACTGTGTGCAGGGAGTAAAACCACAAGTTATTTGGGATAATTGCCTCTGTAGGAAAGCTGCAAGAAGCAACACCTTTCTGGGATTTTTCTAAGAAATGCCACCGTGCCCTTTCTACTCTGGTCTCAGGGCAGGCTTTAAACTCTCTCTGACTACGGTCTCCCCAAGGGCAGTGGGATTTCATGCCTGGTGGAGATAAATTGTACACCAGAGGTCAGATCAAGGAAGGCAACCCAGCTTGTAAAGTGTTAGTTGCTTTTTCATCTGGAGGGGAAAATTTTCGTCTCTGTTTGTCTAAGCTAGCTGACACCTCTGATATTGCTGTTGGTGTATCACAAACAATGCGATGTGAGGAGAGCCAAGCTCAGAGATCAGCATGAGAGCAAGACATTGCTGTCCCACTCTGTATGCTGTTGCTGAGAGGGTATCCTGTATGTTGAGTACATAACTTGTAAGAGCACAGGGCAGGTACATGGGGATGCTCCTGGCTCAAGGGTGTTAGCTCTCTATTTCTGTGCCCTCAAAGAGTTTTTCTTTCATGAATTTATCTCACTGAGTTTTGAACCCATGCAACTTTTGGCATTCACAAACGTGAACATTTTAACAATGACAAAAATGCAGCTGTCTTTAAGGAGACAAGCTAATGTTTTTACGTGCAGACACTCATCGAGAAATCAACAGAAGATTTCTTTGTGTTTTCCAGAATAGCCACGTTACATGTACACATGCGCACACAAACACACATACGCAGAGCAGTACTCAAGTGGATTTGTTTGTTCAATATAATAAATCTCACCTCTTTTTCGGAGCCTCTTGCACAGTCATTATTTCCCCAAAAATCTGAGTATAATAATACGTCTACAAATGATAAGGAAACTGTATCACAATATTTCTTCCTTAAAATATTCCCAGGAAGCCTATTGGTGACACTTCAGGTAATGCACAATTTTAATCTTTTTTTCCTCTGTTCTTCAGGTGCGGTTTGTAAGCAGTACCTGGGTTTTTGGAAAGCTGATGTGTCATGTAAGCCGATTTGTTCAGTACTGTTCCGTTCACGTGTCTGTATTGACCCTTGCTGCCATTGCTCTGGATCGGCATCAGGTATGCAGTATACATCACACCTGTATTTGCTAGAAAATAGTGAACCAAACATATAGCTTTTTTCCCATTCAAGTCCCAGGGCCTGGAAACCTCTGCTGTCTTGGGAATTAAGGAATGAAGGGGAGCGATTCTAGCTTTTATGTTGGTGGATGTAAAAACTGCTTTTGTACAGTGATGGTGATCAAACACTGCCCAGACAGGTTGTGGAGCCTTCATCCAAAACCCATCCAGAAATAGTCTGGCGCAGCATGCTCCAGGTGGCCCTGCCTTCTGCAGGGGTTAGACAAGGTGGTCTCCAAAGGTCCCTTCCTGCCTCAGTGACTCTGTGTCCTAAAGTGTGGCATGAATATATTCAAACATCAGCAAGCCCAAACATTATCTCAGCATTTATATATGAAGACTCTTACAACTTTTAGGCTTGCCTCATTATTTTGGGATGCCTGGGATTGACAGTGGAGAGAACTGTGTTAGTACATTCAGCTTAAGATGAGAAATTCTCTGCGCTGTCCCCCTCCCCAGCAAAAAGATACTTCTTGGCAAATACCAACCATAAAAACTGCATAGGCCAACCAATGAGTGCAAACAGGGTTTTCCTTGAAGGATAATAAAATTGTCATTTTTGCTAAGGCTGACAGATGCTCTGCACTGGGAGAGCAGGCTCTGCAAGGTACACTCTTTGGGCTTACTGTGTATTTTCCTTGCAGTGCTGGAGCCTGCAGTAATGGTTGTTACTGAAAAGCACATGATAAGTGACACAGCTAGATGAAGTTGAAAACAGTAACTGATTCCACTCCGATTATCTGGGATGTGCTCCGTCCAGTGTCAGAAAATCACAGTGACTGCCAGAGTACAGACCATCCGCTCTTGTCTTTTATACCACAAAAAGTTTGTTAGTCTGTCCCTTCTACAAATAACATTGCAACTCCTGAAAGCAAAGTATTCCAATAAGGAGGCATTTTAATTGGCAGATTCTGGGTTGATGGCAAAGCATGGCTATGCATTAAGAAATGCTGGTTTAACTACGAGCAAACAATAATTGCTGTTAAACCCAGTGGAGTAAGCTCCTCAGAACTGGAATTAGTTGGCATGGCCTAAGGAGATATAAATAGAAGTAAGGAGATGTCACTGAGCAAAGAGAAAGCAACACTTGACTCTAAAAATATTGCTAGTTCTGGGAGGTATCAGAGCAGACAGATGATCCAGGGGAGTTATAGAAGCTCAATTAAATCAATATTTATAATGAGACAAGAAAAGATGCAGAAAAAAATGTCAAAAAATTCATCAGCCAAGAAATCATGTAGATGACATGATAGGTCTGTTTTTAATTATTGTTTTATTGTGTAATCTAATCATCTGTGGGCTATGTAGCTCAATGGACATATAACTTTCATGATCTCTGAATTCAAGTTGATGGTGACACTGAACGTGTTTTTCTGCCCAGGGCACCAGGCCAGCAGCAGCATTTAATGCTCACATAGCTCTTTACATTTTCCAGCCCTTATACTTTCAGAAGTCCCTTAAGATCACACTCTCCTGCCCAACTTTTAAGACTGGAGGGATGCAGAGCTGCTGCAGCATCTCAAACTGCAATGTGAGGCTGAAAGAGTGACCAAGACATCACCAGACAAAGTAGCCCTCCTCAGCAGCAAGCACACATGCAATACACCACAATGTAGCCAGTACTGCACAGGACAAACTGTGAACAGAAAAGAAACCAGCTTTGAAGTTGATTAGTGCTATGCTGGTCAAAGATTACATTTAACTGTAAGGTTCTTAGGCACCATGTCAGACTTTTGCAAGTCCATCAAATGCCAAAAGTTGTGAATACCAGGTCTGCCATCTGTATTTGAGACCTCTTCTATAGTAATCAAGAGACATTTTGTGCTCTCTGTAGTGAAAGCCAGAAGAGGCTCTTGGCTTTCAACTTCTACCACCCTTTATGTCCATGCTGAGTACGCCTTGCTGTCTTGGAAAGCCCACACACTGTTTGCTTTTTACTCAGAGTTCAGTGTCAAATGCTTGCTCTTGGACATGGATAAAGCAAAGGTGCACTTTTTTTTTTTTTTTTTTTCTAAAATTTGCAGCTCATTTTTATCAGTTGAGGACATTTTAAATCCTCTGGATTGGTTGTTCTCTTCAGGTTATCATGCACCCTCTCAAGCCACGCATGTCCATGGTGAAAGGAGGGATTTGCATCATTATCATATGGGTTTTGGCCAGCTGCTTCTCATTGCCTCATGCCATTTATCAGACCTTGACAAGATTTTATATTGGGTAAGACTTTTACACAGTGCTTTTTTATATGACATAGCTCAGTCAAAGTCCCACAGATTCTAATGCATGCATTTCTCCATATGTGTTATTAAAATAGAAAGTATGGTGAAGCAGGGAAATCTTCCTTATATTTCACTAGGCAGTGAGTTTCTTTCAAAAGGATAATGAAAATCAATGAGATTGCTTTCAGGCTTGTTGTTAGTTGATTTCGTCTCAGAGATTCAGTGCTGTCATTTGAAGCAGGCACAGAAGAGACATGAACAATTGTTAATACGGATGATTATTTATTTTCTGGGGATGTGTTTAAAATACCTTCACTGGAGCCAAAGGTCGGACTTAATGTGAAGTTCTCAATTGAAAGAGGCCCTTGCCTGTGTTACTGAATGAGTTCTGCTCTCTGTGCCTTTACTGAAATCTACAAGAACACTTAAGATGCTTGTCCTCCAGGTGTTGCATGCATCTGGCAGAGGGATTAATGGTTTTTTATGTCTTTGATCTTCAGGAACAGAACAATACGAATGGTCTGCCTACCCAGCTTCCCTCCTCCTGCTGACCTTTTCTGGAAGTATTTGGACTTGACTACTTTTGTTCTCTTGTATGTCCTGCCCTTGCTTGTGATCTCCATCACATACACCATGGTAGCTAAGAAGCTCTGGCTGAGGAATGCCATTGGGGACATCACGATGGAGCAATACTATGCACATCAGCGGAAAAAGAAGATGACGCTGAAGATGCTGATGGTGGTGGTGATTGTGTTTGCAGTGTGCTGGTTCCCCCTGAACTGCTATGTGGTGTTGATCTCCTGTAGGGCTATCCACAGCAGCAATGCTCTGTACTTTGCTTTTCACTGGTTTGCCATGAGCAGCACTTGTTACAATCCATTCATTTACTGTTGGCTGAATGAGAGCTTCAGATCTGAGTTGAAGTCTTTGCTGTGCGTGTGCCGGCAAAGGAGTGCAGCCCAGAGCCATGCTCTGCAGTCCATCTCCCCTCCATTCAGGCATGCCTGGGTTGAGAACTGCCATTATAAGAGAGGCAGTGCCTGCCAGAAAACAAGGGCAACCTCCCAGAGGAACTCTGCAAAGACAGACATATCCAGTGTTCAGCCAATTGTGGCAGAAAACTAAACCCTTGATCTGATGGCCAGGCAGCATTCTGTTATAATTGCAAAATCACAGGGAAAAAATGGATTGCAAAGGGCTGCTGGAGATCATCTAGTCCAACCTTCCTCCCAAAACAAGCTAACTTCAAAGTTCTGTTGGGTTGACTGGGACCTTGTCCAGTCAGGTTTTCCGGGGATGAACTGCTCATATGTGGGTTCCAGAATGAAGTGTGTAGAGTGAACTTTTCATCTAAACAGTCAGCAAAAATTAAGAAAATTCTTCAGTAGCACACCAAATCTTTCATAGCCAGAGCAAATGAAGAGAACCTATAGACATGAACTAATGCATACTGTTTTAAAGTAGGTGGTTGTTTATGCATATAGAAACACTGCATTGATTCCATCCTTTTATTTATTTGCAATTTATTTAAGATTAATATTTGTAGCCATTCGCAAGTTTCCACCCACAACATCTTACCTGTTTACTCTGCTGTTATACAAATTACTCAGCTCTGCTCATCTGATTCATTGTGACCCAGAAGTGTTTATGCCAGTACCATGTACAGATGTGCTTCCTGGTAGAGGAGGAAACATCTCAAAAATCACAATGAGAACACAACTTAGAAACAGGACAGCAAAAAAGTTACTCCATTCTTCTTTCAATTGTTTGTTTTGTTCTGTAAAGGTTACTCCTAGTTACCACAAAACATTGTTTAAACTGCAGTGTCTGGTCAAGAAAGAAATTATGGAAGTGAGCTTATTATCAAGCACTAGCCAGCTGAGGAACCAACCCTTTCTTAAAACACATACCACATACCATTTTGTTGAGGAGTGACCCAATGCCCACTCGCCAAACACCACCTGCAAGCCAAATAAATGGTTTCAGAATAATTTGGCATTTTTGCACTTTCTACTACATTTCTTTTGTGATGTCTTTCTATTATCTACATAGGCGATACTAAATTGGAAGTCAAATGTTGATGGTGGAAATCGTTTTATGGACTGTGTGCCAGTGATCAGTGCAGACACCAGCCTGAGCCTCATAGAGAGACTGTCATTCCCAGTGGTGCCAGCAAGTTAAGCTGGTGACTCCAGGGCAGCTCCGCAGGCTGGAACACGACAGCTCGTTGGGTATGCTCCAAGGATTGGTGATATCAGAGGCTATCACCCCTACCTCATATTCCAAATCATGGGTGGTGACTTAACTGTCCTGTCACTTACCAGTTGGGAACTGCCCTGTGACCAGTTTGTGCTGGGAACACTGGCTAACTGTAGCCAAGCAAACTGGGGGGGGTGGCTCCATGTGTGAGAGAGGGAGGCTTGCAAACTCACGTATGGGCTGTAAGGTCCATGCAGAAATATGGCTCTCGAGCTATCCATGAAAACCTGGCTAAAAATAAAACCAGTATGCAAGCACACAGAGGTGGTAAAGTCTGAATTGCGGTGACAGCATGGACATGGAGACCAAGGAGGTGTTGGCCACTAGGAACCTGTCCTAGGTGTTGGCCACAAGGAACGTGTGAGTCTGAGTGAAAAACAATATACTTCTGGAAATCAAGATGCTTTGATAGGTACAGAGCCTGTTAACATGTGGCCTGATACTGTATTTGCATCTAATGAGGAAACTGTGAAGCTGAGGGAGGAGTAATTGTAAGGCAAATCTTGTAAGATTTGTAAGGGGAGAGGCTAGCGGTGCACCAGACAAGGAGCAGAGATGACACATCACTTGGGATACTGCAAAACACACTGGCATATCCAGTTCTAGTGCTTTAAGTAAATGCTCGCCTCTTACAAATGGCAATACCTTGTAAGTGTCATGTCTGTGGGAATTACTGTGCAGAAGGGTGCACTTAGGGAAGGAACTTGAATTTAAAAAATGTCTTCAGAGAACAAGCACCCAGGACTCAGATATCTTCTCTAATTCACCCACAAGAAATGTGTTTGACAGACTTTCTCATGAAGGCTTTATCATCTGAGCGCTTACATTACTTATATTAATAAACAAGTGTAATCGGAGCTCTGAATGGAGCTGGCACAGTGGAGGCAGACATCTGAGTCTTTCATTTTATGTTACAACTAAGAAGCATAAACCTGATATTATGACTAAGTTCTCTGGAAAAGCTGGAATTCAAACCAATGCAAATGGCATTTCTATAAAGTAACTGTCTGCAGTGTTTCTTTAAACAAGATGACTGTTGTTAAAAACAAATAAACAAACAAAAACATAAAGCAACTGAATACAACATTGTTAAGGTGAGCAGTAAATACAGTAATTCACTGAATACAGTGACCTGACCCTATGAAGCAGTGTACTACCCAACAGCAAAGCCAAGATATTTTTTTCCAGCTGTTGCTGCTAAGAGGTGGTTGAGGCAGCACCAAGGCCAGTCCCTTTCCGTTCGGCCCCACTGCAAAGCCCTGTTAGAAAGGGTTGATGCGATACAGACTACAAGCTCCCCAGGAGACAGGGGCCAGCACTGCCTGCTCCGGACCCCCATCCCAAGCCATGCAGCACGAGAGGGGCTGGGCACGAACACACTCAGGCACCTCGCCCCTGCACCTGCAGCCCAGCGCCGGCAGCCCAGCGCCTGCTCCTGTGGCCAGAGCTGGTGGGAGAGCCGGGCCCCTGCTGCATGGCCTGCCCTGTGCTGCTGCTGCACAGGAGGAGGCGAGCAGCTTTGTTTTGCACTGAGAGGAGCAGCTGACAGCCAGGAGCTGTGGGCCTGGGTGGTGGCTCAGTGTTTCATAGCACCTGGCAGGGCTTTAATTGCGCTTGATGGTGTGAAATACTCTGTGAAACCAGAGCAAGATCTCTATAAACGGGGTTCTGGGAAAATTATAAATTTTTCTCCTTGGAAATAAAAGACATGCTCTTATGAAAGCTTGGTGAAGAACAATATTGCCATGTGGCACAGCAGAAATACTCGTCTTTCTCAGTAATACAGGCAAAGCACGTCTGGCACTAAGCAACTTCTCTGAAGATGGAACTGTCCTTTTTGTGTGCTAATAATCTGTGCCATACCACATTATGCTGTAGAAATTACCTTATTTCTTTTCTATATAATACTTGAAAAAAATCAGAGGTCTGAATTTCTTCGCATGGTTGTATTTTACTCCTTTAGCAAAAGCTAAAAGCAACAAAAAGCTGCTTATTTTCCTTCCTACATAACCTGATTTGAAGTCCTTAATGGAAGAGCCCTCACTAACTTCAGGCAGGTCTGCGTCGAGCCCTGGGCACAAAGGACAATTCATTTCTCTGTGAATTGCCCCCAGCCGCAGAGGGAGAGGCCAAAGAGGTGTCCTCACCTTCTGGTACAGGATGTGAGTAATGCCAGGGGCGAGCAGGGTTAGTCACATCCGGAGCTGTTAGACCTGGGCCCATTAATTGGGTTCACTTTACAGCACCATTACAGCGCAAAGCACTGTGGTTCTCCCGTAATAAAGACCAAATGCCTTTATTTAGAGAAACAGAGAAGTAGAAACAGAGCTACATGTAATCAAGGGAAATGGGGAAATACATCCATCCATAGAGGATCATTGTAACTGTGAAAGGAAGAAATGTGAAGTTTCACTTGTAAGGCTGTAGGCTTCGTCTTCTCCTGAAGGAAGAGAAAATGCTTCCAGTCACAGTGCTATAAAGTTGTCAGACTGGTAACCTGAGTTTAGACTCAGCTTTGGATTATTGCTATTACTAAATATTCCAGTGCTAATTGTGCAGGATAGAAGTTCACTAGTCGAGTAATCATTAGCTAACTGTATAACTATTAAGCTGGTAAAACTAATAGCAACTCTTTATTTCTACTGAGGACTTTGTTCATTTTTTAAATTTTTGGTCACTGACTCAGACAAGAATTGCTCCTTGTTGATTATTTTATTTTCTTTACAAGAGAGGTATAACTGCCACAAAGCCATTATTTGCGCAGACGTTGTGTCTGTGAAGATGCGAAAGAGCAAACCCAATATTTTACATGACAAAATGAAAACCCATTCTTTTTTTTCCTAGAATGAATTTCTTCAGCTTTATTGAGTGGAAAATCCTCATCTGCAGTATCTGTGCTGACCCTTAAACTTTCCCTAATTCATTTTCATTTTTAATATTCTTCTGACAACAAGTGGACAAGAGTAAATGGGTTTTCTATTGACATTCAACTCACAGAAATCTGGTGTGAAGCTATCGCATTGATTGCTTAAAATCTGACAGGCTGTTTATTGACATGATGCTGTTCTTGGGTATGCAACCACAAACAAAGATGTAAAAGCATGTCCTCAAAAATGGGGACAGAGCAAGGAGAGACAGGATGGGGACCAGGAGGGGACTGATGTGTTGGGAACTCATGAAAGCTCTGAGGACCTGGAGGTGACACACACCACATGCTGTGGTACGTGTCACTTCTCACCCACTTCAAATCCAAAGGCCTGCAAGACTGAAGTCTATTTTTCAGCCTGAATGTGTCACACCGAGGTCCAGACCTCACTGAAGGTCTTGTAATTCTTTGTAAGGTTGGCACTACCAACACTGTAACTATTTTACTTCTATAAACGCATTCTGCAGTTTCAGATGACACCTCTGTCCATTTGCTAAAGTTCAGAGATTTATATCCCCTGGTTTGCTTTGCTTTATTCCAGAACATTTTGATGAAGCATAGAACAGACTTTTCAAGTGACAAAAACTGACTGTGAGGTGTGGGTCACTACCAATTCAAAAGTTGCTGAATGATCTGTAGCTGGAAGTAACTTTGTATGTTTTGCTGATTCAAAACTCACATTGCACCTTATTTCCCAAGGAAAGCATTATATTAAATAAGCATGAAAATAAAGCTGGTTTTATCCACATAAAAGCTTCCATAAAACCAGAGCTGAGATACTAAGAATTAGAGAGTGGTTCTGACTCAGAGCCAAAAAGCACAACAGCCAGCAGAATGACAAGTTTCAGAATGTTCCCAGTGATACTCATGTGCATTTAGTGTTTGAGCCTTGGAACAAAGGAAATCGCATAATATCAGGTCAATACCTTTTTAAGTGTTTAAACTGGTCTGCAGCGATAGGAAGGATTTTTCTCTCCCCTTCTGAAAAGCATTTCAAGAAGTAATTTTCTCCCCCTTTCATTGAAACCAGAGTGAGCTGTGAGTTTTCTCCCATCGTGCAAGGAACTGGTACTTGCTTTTCTTCCTCCCATCCCCCATTTTTCGATGGTGGTTATCAGAAATAACCCACTTAGAGCTAGCCTGGAACAGGAAGGCCATGTCTTTAGTATCTCCTGGCGGAGGTTTCCAAAGAGGGATGATCTCAGCTCAGCTCTGCTGTGTAACTTGTCCTACTGACCTTTACCCCAATGTACATTGGAACTGATTCCTCCACTATCACCTTGTAATGCAAAATCCAAAAGACACTTCTGGTCCTGAGAATCAAAATCTAATTACAGAGTGTATCGACAGTCAAAATTCTTAGTGCACCACTGTGCACAAGACCTAAATGTTGTTTCTTGTTACTGCAGTGAAGGGCAAAAGGCTCCTCCCCTGTTTTATTTCTCTCAGAGCCCTCATGAGACTTTAGCACAGGTAACCAAGCTTCCCTTTGTGCTCTCCTCATGCAGTCACTCTGCAGCCCTTGTGCTTCACTCTTGCGGACAGACTCTAACCTCTGCTGTACCCCTCTCGCTCAGTGGTCCCATGCCTTACTGGTATTCAGGACACCCAGGTCTGGTTTTGGATCCATCAAGTTCTCTCTCCTTGCTCAGTCTCTCACCTACAACTTGTTATTTTAAATAATCACTTCTCAGTTCAGCTTCTCCAAGGCTAAGCTTATTTTTTTTGCCCCTACTCACTTCTTGTATTCCCACTGCCTCTGGTTTCTCCTCTCACTCCTCATCCTCTGTGCTAAATAGCCCCATCCTTTCCAGCTGCACCCTCTCTCTGCATTGGATTCCCACCTCTTGCTTCACAGAATCAAAGCCTCGATCTATAAGCCCCAGAGCTCAGCCAGCCTGTTAACACAAGAATATTAATCTTCCCTCCCCTTTTTCCTGTTTGTTTGTTTTTTTCCTTGAGAGTCCTCCAGTCCTCTGCTTCCTTTGGTAGGAATGGCCCCTCAACGTGACTTCATACTCTGCCCTTCTTGAAGAGTGGATTCTTTAGAGTAGAAAGGTCGTGTACAAGTGGCATATATATTCATGAGCCACCCCTGTATGAGAGATGAAAAAGTCACCTTCCTCCACTAGCAATGTCCCTTGGGTCTATTAAATCATCACTTGACAGCTGGCTCTATAATGCCCTTAGGCAGGGGAGGGTATTGTGCGGAGACCAAATTGGCAGAGCTTTTCTGACAAACCATTTTCCTGACAAAATGATAATTTGTGAAAAATGAAAATTATTCAGTCAGAACTTAAATCTTACATCTACTTCATATTCTTTAGACTCTTTGTCTTCCTGTCTGGGGAAAAGGAGCGTGTTAGAAGCTGTAAGGCAATGGCAGAAGTATTCCAGTGATGCTTTCCCAATAAAATAAAAACGCCTTTTTTCCTCCCTGCAAGGAGCCACGGATAGCTTGGGATGAGTGCAAAGGCAGGTTTGTAATGACAGAGAACAGCTTCTCCCCAGGAGGCTGGGCTCAGGCAGGGACCCCGATCATACCGGGAAGCTCTGGGCTGATGACTTTGGCTCTCAGCACCTGCTCACCCAGCTGTGAAGCGTCACCTTATCTACCTTGCTGGTGTGGTCTGCTGAAGTACTCCCACTAAAGGACCATGTAAATAAAGAGACATTGTTTTTCTCACAGCTTTTTGTGAGAGGAAGCAGCTTTCTTTTTGTGTTATCCCTAGTTCTACTGCAGACTAATGTCCATGTTACATTTTAACTTTTCAACTTGTTCCAAATTCTTTATTTGTTTTCAGGGTGGTGAAGAATCACTTGCACCTCCTGGAATAGTGAATGACTCAACAGGGGAGAGCGCAGGGCTCTCGCAGTGCCTGGATCCGCACACAGGACCCACACAACACTCTGGTGTTGAGTGTTAGAGCAGAGTGGAAATGAGAAAAAGCAAGAATGTTATAAACAGTGTCAGAGGCAAAGACGTAATAAAAATGTTGTTTCATGAAATCGTATTTGTGTTTACTGTACCTGGAATCCAAAGGGGAGGAAAAATGCTAGGAGGTTCAGACCAAGGTGGCTTTGACAACTCACTGCTTATGTTAAAGGACCAGAAATTTCCATTATTCTTGTAGTTTCCTAATCAGGTTCAAGCCTTCTGTAGTAAATGCCAGTTGCTTTTCCAGAGGCAATGACAATTGGTATTTGGCATTGGAAGTCTTCAGAGTGTGAGTCTGTGTTGGCTGCCTGCAGGACAAGGCGTTTCAGTCCCCACCTGCTCTCTCCACATCGCTGAGGTCTTGGCCACTCTCCTCCTGGCTGTGGTGGGGATTTCACAATGTGTACCTCGCCCATCTTACAGCATCCCCAGACCATGATCCATAACTATGGGTTAGGGTGAAAGATGCTTTTCAGACAGAAGAGCAAAGCCTGGAATAACATTTATACCTCAAGCTTTGCTGCAGCCTCTGAAAGTGCTGTGAGGGACAGGGAAGTGGAGGGCCCCACCATCAGCACTTGCTTTCTTCTGCTCTTGCTTGACAGACAGGGAAAGGAAGAACTGCCAGCTGCAGCATTGCACTAGACCTTCGGGTGTCTGCCAATGCATGTGTTGCAAGCACTGCAACAACACGAGGGCTCTGACCCCTGCCTCGCCAGCCGCCTGGCACCAGCAGGGAGAACTTCTGAGTCCCGCAGGAGCAGTGTGTGTCACCAGTGCCAGGTCAGCTCTCTGTGGCACTGGGATGGCTGGCAAGAAGGAACGAGGAGGTCGGAAGAGTTTCATCAGATAAAGAATTAACACATCAGGGGAATATAGCCTGCATGGATTCCTACAGTATGTGGGGCAGCTTAGAATTAGCTCTGATCCTACCACAGGATAAAATTAAACTTGGGTCTGCCTGGTCAATTCCAGCGCGCTGTTTTGAAAACTATGCTGTTGTAAGAGCTGCACTTAAAATATTTTCTTTCATGAGCACATACCATTGGTTGTCAATCCTCTTGTTTTTCAAGAGAGGAAAGAGCAAGAGGAAAGAAAATATACACAAAAAAAAAACCGAGAAAAACAGAGATGAATAACCTCATCCGGAGTTGGTTGCCAGAAATGCCGTTGCTTTTCCCCACACTCTTCTTGTATTTCCATTTGACTGGGCGGCTCCTACCCCTCTTCTACTTGCCCCGTGCCCAACCTTCTGTCCGCCACCGGCGCCGCACCCGGAGCCCCGTGCGCTGGGAAGCGCCGCAGCAGCGCCCGGCGGGGCCGGGGCAGGGGCCGGGGGGAGCAGCGGGACCCCCCCGCGCTGCCGCCAGGGGGCGCCGCGACACCGCGCTGCCGCCGGGGAGGCCGGGGGGTGCCCCGCGGGTCCGGCCCCGCCGTGCCTCCGCTGGCTCGGAACGGCAGCTCCAGCGGGTCCCAGGAGAAGTGCCAGCGTGCTGGACAAAGAAGAAGCACCGAAAGCTGTTTACTTGTTCTGAAGGCCACGCAGAGGCAGCACGCTGTAGAATAATCTCTTGTTACAGCTCTTCCTTGTGTGACTCATCAAGCGGGGCTGAAAGTATTAGCTGGAGTCTGGCTGAAATGGCATTTGATGAAGCATTGCTGGCTGAGGTTAGGCATGGGTAAAACTGAAACAACATTGCAAGGTCAGGAAAAATCAAAATAAATGTCAAGCATTTGACAGGCATCTTCCACATGGCAGCAGACTGTGGGACCTGTAAGTTGTTCAAGTAGTTGACCTGGTGCTACCCTCATCTAGGAGAAGTGGTTCTGCTGCTGCCTTCCTCTGAGGTGTCTGATGCGAGTGCAGGAATAGACAGCAAGGGCTGTCCTACTCTGGAGATAAGTCTGTCCTCCAAATCCTGACCTGAGATGGGCAATTTTATTACTTTTCAGTCTGCTTTGGGAATGAAAAGTAGAATGAAGGTTATCATACACACAGACATCTTATTAAAGTGCTGTTTTTTTTTCAGTAGTTCTCCACTCAGAATTTTTAAAATCATATCAAAATGGGATTAGATTTAAGAAATACCATATGAGCATGGGCACCTACTTTGAGCATTTCAGTCATCTACAACATGAACAACTGAAACAAATTCTGTAAAGAGGTTATTTGTGGTTGCACATGCATGTCCCTGGAAGTTCACTCTCAATTCAAGAAACCTAAGGTCTTGATATACTAGACAACCATCCTTTTTTTGATGGTGTGCCTCAGTTTAAATCACTTGGTGCTAATGCTAGTGCTGTAATTCTGGAGCTTTGCCTACTGCCTTGGCACAGGTCTCTGGGGCCTCAGACATAACATATATCTGAGGAGTTCTGTATCTAAGTTAAAAGAACACATTAAAATAAATAAGATAAGGTAACCTGGCCTCGAGTTCCTAATGCAGCCCAGCTGGGTAACTACAATGAGTCCCGAGTTCTCAGAAGTGATAGCGCAGATAGCAAAGGAAGTGAAGCAATTATGTTCAAAACACACTTCACCGATGGCTCTTAACAAGCCAGCCTGGCAGAGGAGACTTTGGCAGAGTCTTTTGTACTTACAACCATAGAAAACAATCAATAGAAAAGCTTAACTTCCTGGACCTATACTGAATACTAAGTTAGCAAAAGAGTACCTCATTATTATACTACTTTTTACAAGGAAACAGTGGGCAGAGGAAATGTGACTCACTGCAAACACTGGGATAAAAAAGGTACTGTGCAAATGAACAAATAAGCCACTTGCAAGTAAGCTCCACTAAGTGCCACTATCGCATTCTTGTTGAGTCTCAGGACATTTCAGGATCCACTCCAAAAGGATTCTTCATTATTCATATGGCTAAAAATAGGCCCTGACGGCTAAATCGCAATGGTCAGCCAAAGCACAGAGCAGCCAAATACCACTGACACATTGAATTTAAAACTTTGGACCCCTCCAAAAAAAAGACAAGGTAGGTGACAAATTTGCAGTGAAGTTGAATCAAATGTTGACAGCATTGGGTTTTGTCCTCTGACATAAAAATATATCTCCTTTCCAGCTGCTGACTATTTGCTAGTAATAATATTGCATCTAAGCATACACAAAACCCGTGATTGGAAAACAGTTGCCCTGGGGAAGTTAAAACAGAGAAATCCCACAGATTTTCCCCCCTTTTATTAATGTCTTCCAGAGCCTGATTGCTGCTCTGAAGGCTGTTTTGAACAATGTGCCATTTTTTCCTCCATTTCTTCTTATGAGTGGACATGCTGTCTTTTGTCCACTCTTCTCCCAAGTCCTCTACATTAGTCTTAAAATCACAAGACTCCATCCATATTTTTTATATGGAAAGCACAATGCACGCAAGGTTTGTTTCCATCAGTCAGTTGACAGAAAAAAGGACACTAAGAACATAATGTTATGCAGAAAGTATCAGAAAGGAGGTATTGGCTTAGTCTTGTGAGAACAATTTTAAAAAGTGATAACTACAAAAAAATCTGTGGATGAATAATAACGTAAAGTGATGTCCCTCCTCATCACAGGAGTGAATGAGTGATTTGGACTAACTCAGGAAGAGCAGAATGAAGAGAAAGGGCCAGCCTGTGGCTGGATGGGACCACAGGAGGAAAAGGCTTGTGTGCCTTGCTCCAGCTTTTCTCCTAGCAGGATCTTCCACCTGTTTGTCCCCACATGTCACGATGCCGTTACTCCCTCCGGTAGAGGGGCAGACCGAGGTGCTGGGCAGGACAGATCCAGCCAGGGTGGGGAGCCAGGCTCAGCTCTGCACAGAAGCTGCCCACCTGCCCACCTCCCTGTTTCTCTTATGACATCCATCAAAATCTCATTCCCTCACCCAGTTTCAGCATCTGAAAGCTGAAGACATAAACTTCAGTCAAATATTTTGAATTAATGCCTTGGTAAAGCTTTTCTGAAGGAGTACAGCAGAGATCAAACCCACACCTTACTAACACCTACTCATCCTCAACATTGTAAGCAATTTCTTAATATTTGCAAAAGTTCTACAAATGTTTGAAGTACTGAATACTGCTATTATTTGCCATTAGCTCTTCTTTCTCCTCCTTTGCCGACCTGGAGAGAGCCAGACAAGAGTCAGATACTCCCACATTTACTGACAGGCAGTAAGGAGCATCTCAACACAAAACTGCCCTGGATGAAGAATTAGGCACGGCTCGGTGTGTGTGGAAAGGTGGTTTCCAGGTGGTCTGGAAAACCAGACCATACATAAATTACTATGAACCATGAATTGTTTCCACAGCTTTTGGGAATGGACTAAAAAACTGGTCACAAACTTAGTGGCTACATTAATGCCTCCACCATAATACCCTGCTTTATATGCCCCCAAGGCTATTTTTTGACTTTCCAGCTGTGGGGTCGGGTCTTTCCACTAATCTTCTGGGGCAGCGCTCCCTTCTTGTTACATTAACAGAAGCGACAATGTTTGATCATTTCATATAGTACAAAAAAGTTAAAGCTTTCAACTAAAGCATTTTGTAAAAGCAAAATTACACAATTCTCATTACGTATTTCTTCCTTTTTTTTTCCTCCTTTGTTATTTCTATATAAAAGAAGAAAAAAAATGAAAAAAAAACACCTCAGGAGCATTATTAAGAATACTGAGAGGTTGTCATCATCTTGAGTTGAAATGACACTCCTGACAGTTGCTTTAACACACACTGCCAGCTCCTGCTTTTAAGAGTCATATAATTTACAATGTTTGTACTTACTCAGGAACAGGGGGAGGAAGGAAGGTCATCAAAAAGTTAAAAGTTGATAAATTCAGAAAAATACCAGCCAAACAAGATTACTCACAGTCACTTACCCAGGCTGCAATCCTTGTTCAGAGAGATGCTTCAGGGCTCAGAGGTTAAAGCCAGAGCTTTACAGGAAGGAACAACTTTGTCCAAGTCCCAGAATTGTTCCTCTTCTCTCACCTCCACTGCACTTCAGAGCTAAAGTGGACTTCTAGTGAGGGGCCTTGTGCATTTAGGTCACAAAATGCTGGCAGGAGAGTGAGGTTATGGATGCTGTGAAATAACGTGAGAAAAGGAATCAAATCTTATTGACGATCTTATGGGCCTTTTCCTACCTACCCGATCCAATGATGACAGCTATCAGCTGTGACTGTGGCAACCCTCCTCAGGTGGGCCTGTGTGTTTCCCCCAAACAAGCTGCACCTTACCACTGCCCAATCAGCCAGGGCTTATCTCCCTGATCCCAAACCCCACAGCTCCTTTGGCTCCTGTTCCTCGGAGTGCTGCCCTGTTCCTGCTGCTCCCAGCAGGCAGTGAAGCCCAGTGTGCCCAGCCCTGCTAGAGAAGGGTGAGCTTGTAGCCACAGTGTGGTTTGTTATGACTCTTTTGTTTGTGCCTTTCTTCCAGTTTCCTGAGTTGGTCTCCTACCCTGCAGGAGAACAGACAATGATGAGTTTGCCTTAGAAAACTGAAAAGAGCAGATGTTAAACCAGATTCCTTTGGGTATTGTTGTGAGAGGTACCAAAAGGAATTCTGGGGAAGCATAGATTTAGAGAAAGCTGGGCACTGTGAATTGCCACCCTGGGCACAGCTGGGTAGCAGAAATTCAAGGAATGTTTGCTTTGTCCTGAGCCTCCAAGAGCAGGTTTTAGATGTGTTCTGGGAAACCTCTTCTTGTGACTAGAAACGAGTTTTTGTTTCTTGCTTGATCTGTAAAGAAGAGCTGGCTTCCACCCCTCAGGCTCACAGCTAAGACTGAAAGTTGATGTGATAATTCTGCTTCAGTTGTCATTCCTCTTTTAACAGGAAAAAAATTTTAGCTCTTGCCCCCCAGATGTCTGTTTCTTCTTGGAAGGCTTTTTAAATCTATATGTTAGCCTTTGCAGTTCTGGAGCCTGACTGTGAACACGATCACTATTGTGATTAAATCTGTTTTTGCCTTTTTAAAATTTGCTGGAGCTGGCTGGGCTTTCAAATGGCAGTTCCTGAAGCAAGGTACCTAGGAACATGCACTTTGTTATATTCTCACTCTAGGAAATTTACATTGTGATGTACTGATATCTCTGGTAATTAATGTGTGTGTATAAATGTCGGTTCAATTTTCTTTGTGATCCAAGATTTTCAAACGAACTGTATCATCTTGTCCTTTCCTATGATAATAAATACTTGTCTATTAAAACACTTCCCCTCACCCCCCACCCTCCCTAACTCCATTATCATTGTGGTACCTTTGTGGCTACCTGAAGAGGCAAGTATCCCCAGTATCACTCTAGCCTGTTCACTAAGGTAATGCATAGCAAGACATTCATGTTTCCTGTAAAGCCCATTATTTTTATGTTAGGCTGTTCATGCATGCTGCTTGTCATAAGATCTCAGGCCATATTATTTACTAATGTCCACACAGTGGTATGTGTACAGAACTTTATCCTGCCCAGGGCTTCCAGCAGGTCTGTGGCAGAAGTGGCTTTGAGCACCTTTAGCAAGTGGTAACTGGATCTGCTTGTGCTGCTGGTGGACCTGGTGATTTTGGTTTTGGCATCACTTGCTAGAGATGAAGTGATCTATAACCAATGTATGGGGCAAAAGTAGGGATCCCAGGGGTTTCTGCTATTCCTCATTAGCCTCTGCTGCTGCAAACTTCCTGCAAGTTTCCCAAAAATGCCTGGGATAACTTGTCACAGGGAGTTAAGACAGGAAATGAAAGTATTAAGAGCACATGAAGCCAGTATACTAATTGTCTGTCACACAAGACTTGAAAAATGTTTTATGAAAAAACTTGTTTCACTGGAGATCTAGCCAGAAAAAGGAATCATCAACTGCCATGTAAAAATCAAGTTTTTTTTACATAGAGCTTGTTTATATTTTAAGCTATTTTAAACTGAATAAACCTCAGGTGAAAAATTTTCTATAAGAAACTTAATATTTTATAATTTCCTATTGTGAACACCTTGTTTTCTGCTTGAAAAGTTTTTTTTTTTTACAGGAATCTCTTGCTGTTCTAAGCAAAGAGCTTGTGTTTCTTTCATTAGGACACAGAGATTGAAGAGCCATAATTTTTCTCCCTGTCTGTCCTTTGACTGCCTGTGTTAAGTCTTCCTGTCAGGTTGCTGTGGCCTGAACCCACCTGTGGGTTCATCTCACCAACTTCATCACTCCCAGTTTAAAGATTTTTTTTCACTGACTTAGCATGCCCACAAAGAAATAAATTAATCCCTGCTGTAGATGCACCTTGTTCCTCCTCTGCTGTTCTTTTCCCCTGGAAAATTGCTTCCTCTGGTGCAGTCTGTGCAACCAGGCACTTGCCCCAGTTTCTTCCCATGGATGGACAATTCTAAAGGCTTGAGAGAGACAACAGTTTGGTTATATTGATTTTGAAACATTCAAACTTGCTTTTAATGCCTGTGCTAATGAACCTGCTGGCCTAGTATGATCTCCTATAAGCTTCTTCTTTTACTTCTTCAGGGAGCACTTTGTAAAATAATGTAGGCCCCAAGAAAAGGTTTTTGAAATGTAAAATGCTGGAACAATGTGAAGAAAGGATTGCAAAACTACTGGTGCTTTGCTAGGCCCAATGAATTATGGTTTGGTTTGGTTTGAAATGGATCTTGAAGACCATCTAATTCCAACCCCCCTGTGCCATGGGCAGGGACACCTCCCACTAGATCGGGTTGCTCAAAGACCCATCCGATCTGGCCCTGATTGTTCATGGGAAGATTGCCAGATCTTTTATTACTTGATTTAAAGCCTACTGAAACAAATATCAATGAGTTCTAAACAGGGATTTAAAAATCCTTATAAAACTTTTCTGGGATTATGGGATTGGAGAAGAGGAATCACCTTGCTATGAGTGTCAGCAGGCATCAGATACTTCATTTTAACCAATACATGCTACAGTAATTTCCTTGGTTAATGTGTTTTGAGTCCTTTTGGAGGAGAGGATGCTGCAGCAATATCCCATCATATGAAGTTTAAAACTGAAATCCTGTCTCTGCTGATAGTGGTGACACATAAGCAATGTGAAGATTTACTTTCCCTTTTCAATGTATCTTACTGATCTGCCAGTCATTAAATTTTAGTAAGAAGAAAGCAGTGGTTTGAAGTAATAATAAGCAGTTCTAGAAGCAGTGTTGTTGGTAGAGTCTTCAACCTCTTGAGTAAATGGGGAAGTCTAAAAGATTAGCACTGACTGTAAACATTAAAACCTTGCCTAGCATCTTATGTGATCAATCTCCAAATGAAAGTCCAGTTTAGAAAGGGGTCTCAGTAGAGAAGAATGGGTTCAAGACATTTGGAGACACTACCGGGTAGGCAGAAAAAAAGTGTTTCCAGAAAGATGGATGTCACCTGGAAGAATTGAGAGTTTTTTTTTAAGAAGTTCCAAATAAGCATGTATTTGTTAGTGCAAGCTGCAACAACATTAAGGTGGCAAGAAGCCCATGAGGAATAAATAGAAATGATGCTGTGAGCATGCAATCAGCTATGAGTCACCAGCATTCCTTTGCTACTCACATCATAATGGGAGCAGAACATCTGGGCAGTGTAGTTCTTAAAAGGGCTGAGCATCTGCCAGATCAGGCAAGGGGAAAGAAAAAAAAAGGCATTTTCATGAGTCCTTCTAAACCAGGCATGAATTCTTCCCCGTGCTCTGAATCAGATATGAAGCAACATAATTCTTTAGTTCCACGACGTTTTAGAAAGCATGATTCCCCATTATTCCCCCTTGAAAACGTGTGTGTATATACACATGGTTATATGTATATAAGCATAAAAGCCTCATTTGAAATATGTCCCTCATAGAAACAAATAAGAGGGGCAGACCTTTTCTAAGTTTGCAGGAACTAGCAGAATTAGATCACAAATTTGGTTCAAGATCTTATATGAGATTGGATCACATTTTGGCACTTGTTGCAGTTACCACCCTTCCATGATGCCTTGCAAGTTAGAATAAATACACACTTAATGGACCCATCTGGGACTTTCTGCTCAAAGTCAAACCCAGAGGCTCTTCAGTGGTATCACCAAGTTAAAATCTCCCTCCCCAGACTGGATAATCAGATTTTTTTTTCAGTTTCTGGAGACTGAGAAATGAAATCCAAACCAGGTGCAAGGAAATTCTCTGCTCATTAGCAGCTTCACCTGCTGTCATGGTCTATTTAACTGCTATTCCCCCTCAGTAAATCACAGCTTGCTTAGAACACTACAGGTACAGATTTGTAGTGAAAATGAAGAGCTCGTTTAAGTAGTGAAGGAGTTAATCACTGGTAAAATAGCTGAAGTCAATGAAAGTAAGTATGGGTCATGTGAAACTGAGAGGGTGTGTGGCAATCAATAAGCTGGTGTCAGGATAAGGCCACTAGGGCCTATTCTACCCAGATTTGGAACTGCCTGTATTTTGGTACAGGATCTTTTCTGAAGACAGGCAAAGGTTTAGCTGTTTTTGAATATTTTTAGGTCGAAGTCTTGCAAGCACTTGTGCTATTTCCCATCCTTCCCATTACTTGAGGTGACCTTCCCATAATGATCCCCACTTCTCCATGTGACTGGTGGGACCTTGTCCTTTCTGGTCTCTTCTTCCTATTTGTTTTGTCTCCTGGTGAGGCTGAGCTAGTCGTCCTAGGAACAAAGCCATGAGGGGGAGGAGGGTGCATTTTTCCTTTGCCATGATTAATAGTGTGCTTGGAGCTAATAAGTGAGATGAGTCTTTAAAACAACATTCATCAAAGGAAAGAGCTTGTTGGTTGCTAATTTATGAGGGAGAGTGATTACCCTCCCTCTGTGGGCTGCTAATCCAGAACTGACTCACTGACTAAAATTGTTTAAACCATAATATTCCTGAAGTATTACATTTCAGATTGAGGCTTAAAGGGCCAGGAGCATAACTGGCTGACACCGTTATGCATGTGTCCTCATCTATCTTGAGGGAATACTGCAGCAGCAGAAGCAAACCCCAAAAGCTCTGGTGGTAGAGCATGCCTCTCTGGTTCTCCCAATAACCCCAGTGCTGTCCCCCTCCTCCCTCTCGCCATGTGCTTTGCACATGAAAGCCATGCACTTTGAAAAGAAGCAGTAGTACACTTAGGAAATTGGTAATTTGAATAAAGACACAGAAAAGAGATTCTTTTCAGTGGTGTCTTCTGAGCGGCTTGGTCAGGTAAGCTTTCATAAGGCACACCAGCTGTCTGCAGGCAGAATTGGAGTGATTATCACAGCTACACTCGTACCCAAACTGTGTAACTAAATCATTTGCCCAGCAAGGGGAAGTTGTTCTCAGTGGGAAGATCTCCTCCCGAGCCCAAGGAGACTTTGGCCTGCGAACCTTGCTTCCTTGAAGAGTTCCCTTGCCTCCGGCAAACGCCCACGCAGGAAGACTGCCTGAGACAGACCCTCCCGTGGAAAGCTCTTCTACTTTATGTGGAAACTAAAAATCACCTAAAAATGAATCAGTTACTTAGCAGTCTAGTAGAGGACTAATCATCTATCAGCATGGCCACCTAAGTAGGAAGAGATGCACCCACTCCAAGCTGGTGCAGCTGAGCCCCATGAGCATCTCCACTGGAGGCAGTTAATCTCCTCTGCTGCCTGAGGGGTGGGGACAACACTAAGAAATACACAGTCTCACACAGGAATGTGCGTGGTATATGCCTGGGACCTTGGCAGGGACCATACAAAGACTTGCTTTTATAAACCCAGCTCCGGAGTTTCTATTCTGGTTGTCCCAGTTGAGTGTCTGGGCACTTGTCCCAGGAGGAGAGAGCTGGCAAGCAAGCAGCAAGGAGGATTCGTGCTGGTTCGGGGAACGGGCTCCTCAGCCCTGCCGCACAGCCAGTTCTCAGCCTTTTAGCTCCCCGTGCGCGGTCGGGCCGGGATGCCCGGCGGGCTGCCCCCGGGATGCCCACCGCGGGGCGCCGCCGCTCGTCCTGGAGCGCCGCTCCCCGGCCACCAGGTGTCACCTCTGCGCCGCTCCGCTGCTGCCTCGGGGCCTGGCAGGAGCTCACCCGTGGGCTGCGATGGTGGGGGAACCACCCCAAAAGTGAGCTGAACAGACCAAGCCTGTTAACCCATGCCATTTCTGGAGCTCTCGGACCGAATGCATCTCCCACAGAATCTGCAGGTTCCCTGCTCCACGCTTTCCATTTGTTGGTTTCCTGCTTCCCTGTTTCCCAGGCTCTGATCCAGATGCTTCTTCAAAACTGGGTTTATTCAGGTGCTGAGATGTGTGCAATCCTGACTTCCTTCTGGAAGTTTCCATCCAGCCTCAAAGGCAGCATCTTGGATAGCATCAGGAGTTCCTGTTTGCTGCCTGGCCTGTCCCGTTCAACTGAGCATAGCCTGTAGTGCAGGCACAGAGAGCTGGAGGCAAGTTATAGACTTGCACTCTCTGTCATAGTTTCCCCCTATATTTGTATAATGTTTAGCAAGCAGTTGTTAGAACTGCCTACATCCTAGTAATTCTGTCAACTTGGAGACAAGTTTGGATTGGTTATGCAGTTGCTAAAATACAAACAAATATTAAAACAGTCAAAGAAAAATACAGGCTTTGGAGAATGATCAGAAAGATTATTTTTTTTTTCTTGGAGTCTTTCTCAGGTTTCTGCAAATTGCTTAACAAAAGTTAAAGATCTGAAAATGATACCAAAAGCGATATGAATTATATGTTTGGGTTTCTTGATAGCCTGTGAATGGAAGCCTGCTGTAACCCAGTTCTGCAATTATTAATGCGATTTTAGCTTTCACTCCATGTCAGAAAAGCATTTAATGTCTTAATACTTCCTCTTGATAGTGCTCCCAAATTGACCCCGTGATCTGCTTCTACCTTGTCAGAAAAGATTGGTGCAAAACCAGTGGAGGGTATTTGTTTTCTGTTTGCTTCTTTGGGCCGAAGGTGACAGCGTGGACCTTCCTTTTGCTGTGCTCCTGAGGCAGAACCACTTCTCCTGTTTCCCGAATGCATGGCTTTGCAGTGAGCAATTCTGTTCTTGCTTCTCTTCCTCCAGCAGCAGCTGAAGTTGCATTAGGTACAAACTATCTGAAGTTAATCTCCACATTGGGTAGGTATGGACCCCAGAAAAACACACTTCAGTGTTTTCTGGGCCTGACTGTTATAGACTTGAGCTGGGAACATGACCCCAGTCCAGTCTGTTCCTAGTCATCAGGAAAAGTCTCATTAATTCCACTTGGCCTTCTGCAATCAGTTAATCAAGTAACATCATCTTTATGGTGGAGATTTTTTTTACTGGTAAAGTCATACTTCAGGCTACAAGGAAACTCTTTTAATGGATGCATTTCTTAGAAAAATAAACACACACCAAAAAGTGCAAAATTCATTAGAGAAATAAAATCGTCTCTGAAATAAAATGGGAGGAACAGAAAAGAAAAACTAAGCGGCTTGCTTGTACAATGTGGTAATTTTCTTAAGTCTGAATAAAAATTTGTCATTAATGACAGAAAAAAGTGTACCTTAAACTGTTGTGTACACTCTTCTTTGACTTTGGTTATATTTGCAGGCTGCAGCATTCTATGTGTGTGACAAAATCAATGTGTTGTACAAACAGTTTTTCAGGGTTATTGCACTTCGCAGATTGAGCTTGTCCAGAGCTTCAGAAATATCTTTACTGACACCTTCTCAAGCTGAGTTCTAGATTTTGGCAATCCAGTCTCCTGTGAGCTGAGATATGAGTTTCCAGTATATGCAGCATTAAAAACGGATACACGCCGATTGCTGAGAAGCAGCACTTGTTTTGTTCCCGTGTCAAGCATTGTCGGCACGTTCTCTGCGACTCGGCTGCATGACAGCTGGGAACCAGCTAACTGCTCCTATTTGTCAAACATGTCACTCAGCAAAAATAAAAACAGCTGAGAAAGCTCTGGCTTCTGGGAAGCCGGCAGATACCATCTCTGCATGTCAGAGCCATGACTGTGTCGGGGAATGACATTATCATTGCACCTTGGCATTGTGCACAGGGCTCGCACCAGCCTGCTCCCACAGTGCACAAAACCCTCGGTGAAGGCAGAGCCACGCAGGTGCTGGGTAGCCCCGCACTGCTCAAGACGCTCCTGCACCCATCCCGCTTCAAAGATGTCAGAGATGGAGCCTGACCATGCAGGCAGAGCGTGCTCTCACCAAGAAGGGGCATGGTGTTGTCTTCAGACTGATGGAAAGGGGCATTGAATGCAGAAAGTCTCAAGACATTGCTACCAGTCTGCCTGATAGAAGAGGGAGGGAAGGAAGACTTCTCTTACTGTCTTAATGCCTGAAGAATCCCAGAATTTATTTTTTAAAAGACTATGTAGAATTTAAAAAAAAAAAAAAAAAGTGAATATAATGTGGTGTGGGACTGTGTTGGCTACCTGGAGAAGGACAACTGGGGCTTGGGATGCTGGCAAGAGGTGGACCTTTGAGCTTGTACTCCCACATAGACTGATTCTCCCTCTTTGTGTTCAGCAAATCACTTTACTTTTCCACTCTCCCCTTTCTGTAAAGTGAGTTTAACGATAGCGATTTCTGTGCTTCACAGGAGTGCTGGGTACGAATTAACATTTGCCAAATAATGAGATATAAAAGACATGACATAAATGTGGAATAAAATTGCTGCAGAGGAAATGCATTTTTTAAATTGTTGGGATCTCAGGAGTGAAATAGCTGGGCATGATGGGTCTAGACTGAGGAATAAGAATTAGATCTCAAAAACATTTGGGAGTTCATGTAATCTGGACTGGAATGCCTATGGCTAAAGCAGTAAGAGCGTGGGGTTGTCTTCAGGGTACAAAAAAATGTAAATTCTTTCACTGGAAATAGAAAGGAAATCCTCAAGTTAATGGGATCCTTAGGTAAAGGATCCCAGCAATGGGTGCTTTTTTTGTGTTCCTTTTTGAGTTGGCAAGTTTAATATTAAACCTAATGATTTTAAGATAAAAATTCATAGCAGCAGACAAAAGTGATCTCCCTTGCTCTCTACCCCCAGCCATAATTTGGAAAGCCTCATCCAATGTTTATAACAATGCCAGCACTGAGGAAGATAAATGAGGAATTTGTATTGTTGGACTAGATTGTGTGTTTGTCAATAATTCCGAAGTAGTTCCTGAATTAGTCTATTATTAATAATCTATTTTCACCATAATTGGGAGGACAAGAAGTTCTAGCAGGCAGTGCATGAGACATACAGGAGAAACTGATTAAAACAAAGCCAGAAATATCATCATACTAGAGTCGTGAGTCAGATCCTGACCTTTCAAATAAGCACCACAGCAAGACAGCTCATGCGGCTGGGACTCCGGTGACCCAGGTGACACTAACTGGACAGCTCGGCATGGCAAGCTTTTAACAGAGGGGGGAACTGGGAAGGTCGCGCAGTGACACTGGCGTGGAGGAGGCACGAGGGGCTTTGGGAAAGGTTCTCCTGGCCCAGGGCCTGCCTCCTGCCAGGAGACTTGCTATCCAGCTCCGAGACTGGCACTAGACCCCGCGGGTCCTCCTGTGGGGCCAGGGACCAGTGCCCTCCCCAGCCGGCCCTGGCTTGAGACTGGTCCATGCCTCCAGAGCGCTTGGCAGTGGTTCCGCGGGGGACAGCAGCCCGGGTCAGGCCAGTGCCAGGTGCTGTGAGGGGCAGGATGTGTCCCGAGCCCGTCCCTGGTTCCAGCAACAAGTAGCAGAGGCATGCCATGGCAAAATGTGCATTTGGTAGGAGCAAAATACTGCTAATGCCCGTTTCGGTTCTCCTCCTAATTTTGGCTCAGGATCCAGACTTTCACCGAAGTCAGAACTGACTAGTCTGGCGTATGACTCAGGCCATAGGCAGCACAGAACTACCAGCCCCTCAGCAAGCGAGGATGTAACCTAAGCCTAACCCTCAACCTGTGTTTGTCTCAAACTTGTGCCTCTCCTTTATTCCTCTTTGTGTTTCGTGCCAGCTGTCACCACCAAAGTGCCCGACAGGAACCAGGGCCAGTGTGTGCCAGGGGGTTTTGCCGTGCTTGCCCTGCCAGGTCCCGCAGTCCCAGAGTGATGCAGCGAGCTCTGCTCCTGGCGCTGCGGCAGACAGGGAAGGAGATTCCAAGCATGTTAATCAGCTGAGCTGTTGACCTTATCCCTTCTGCTTCAGGAAAACATTTTCTGTTGCTCCCTCTTAACAACGACACACCACCTCCCTTGTTCAGTCACCGAAGATCTCCACAGAGGCAGAGAAGAAAGCCCCATCTTCGCCATGAGCAGAGATCCATGGGGTCCTGCATACGCTGTGCTGAGGCCTCCTTCAGGGAAACTTTGTGGTGCCCGAGTCCCAGCTGCTGCTGCGGGACGCCATGGGCACGGGAGAGCTGCCAGCTCCGGCAGCCCTGGCTCTGGCCCCGTGGCCCCGGGCGCTGCCCTGGCGTGACGCCCAGGCAGTGGAGGGGACGCTCCAGCGTGGCCGACGCAGCCTCCCGTGGAGTTGCTCGCACGCCCGCCAGCAGCACTGGCACACAAAGAGGGCGAGAGCTTCCACGCCTTGGACCCAGGGCCTGAAACTGTGTTATCCGTCGCCTTGCCTTCCTGTTCCCCAGGAAGCTGGACAGATAGCTGCCTGGCTTACGCACACAAAGCCTTTAAAACACACAGACAGCTGCTGGCAGGAAAACAGCATTTGTCTGTATTAATTCACTGATAAAAAGCTAAGTCTCTTTTAAGGTCATGGGCAGTGGAGTTGTCATGTCACATCCTGCTGTTTATTCCTCCGCAGCAGCCCTTCACTTTCCGAACACGCAGAGCAGCAATGTCTCGTTCCAATAAATTAGCTCTGCTCACCATCACTGCTTGGTAGCGGCAACAACCAGCAGGCCACGCTCCAGCAGCAGGAGCATGAAGAGCAGCACATGATAAAATGACAAGGTGGTACCCGGGCAGCCCATGGTGCTTTGCTCCCCCTGAGACCGTGGGATTTGCTGCCTGTGCAGCTCAGCAGTCAGCAAGGCCTAATCAAAAGCTAGGAGATGGAAAGAACAATTAGAAAATTGTCTTGATATTTAGTTTCCAAGCCCAGAGTTACTCGCCTTGCCTGGGGACTGTGGATGTTTGACTGGGATCATGGGTGTTTCATGGGATCATGGGCACAATTTTCTCCCTCCCAGGCAGAAAATAGCCAGATAAAACATGCAAAAGATACTGCTTGTGTTGATTCATAAGGAAACAATTTCTTTCCCTTCTATTTTAGCACATACCAGCAGGAAACTGGAGGGCAATATGCCACAGGGGCATAGAAAATGATACTAGGTATAGATTTCCTGGGTGTCAGATAATTCCTTGATGGCCCTAAAATCTGTAAGTAGGTTTACACTGAACAACATGATGTAGATTAAAGATATTTGTCTTAGTGTTTAGTAAGCTTCAATACCAGAAGGAGCTTAAATCATAAAATCATTAAGGTTGGAATAGGCCTCCAAGATCATCTGGTCCAACCACCCCCTCTACCACCAATGTCACCCACTAAGCCATGTCCCTAAGCACCACGTCCAACCTCTCCTTGAACATCCCCAGGGACGGTGACGGCACCACCTCCCTGGGCAACCCGGTCCAATGCCTGACTGCCCTTTCTGAGAAGAAACGTCTCCTCATTTCCAACCTGAACCTCCCCTGGCACAACTTGAGGCCATTCCCTCTAGTCCTATTGCTAGTTACCTGTGAGAAGAGGCCGACCCCCAGCTCCTCACACCTTCCTTTCAGGTAGTTGTAGAGAGCAATAAGGTCTCCTCTGAGCCTCCTCTCCTCCAGACCAAACTCGCCCAGTGCCCTCAGCCGCTCCTCACAGGACATGTGTCCCATGCCCCTCACCAGCTTCGTAGCCCTTCTCTGGACACGCTCTAGAGCCTTGATGTCCTTCTTGTACTGAGGGGCCCAAAACTGAACACAGCACTCGAAGTGTGGCTTCACCAGAGCAGAGCACAGGGGGACGATCACCTCCCTGGTCCTGCTGGCTGCACTATTCCTGACAAAAGCCAGGATGCCGTTGGCCTTCTTGGCCACCTGGGCACACTGCTGGCTCATGATCAGGTGAGTATCAATCAGCACCCCCAGAACCTTTTCCTCTGCACAGCTTTTGAGCCATTCTCAGTGGAGTGTTATCTACACCACTGGAAAATGGGATGGGAAGCGTAGGGAACAGGAAGGGAAGTGAATCCCCTTGGTGTTCCCTGCTGTCAGCTGTGCTGGGATTTGTGCATGAGATTTCTCCAGGTTTGTATCCGCACCTTTCAAGTGGCTCTGGTTTTGAGCCACTCGACTCAAGTTTCAGTCCCCACATCTTGAAGCACTTAAGAGTTTTAATAGCTTAGATTTCACTTTGCAACTAAAAGCCTTATTTGCTACCTGTATAATTGCCTATTATTATCTGCTTTTCAAAGTCACAAAGTGGTTTCTTCCTCCTATGAATCCTTCTGTAATACCTCACTCCTCTGTCAGTGACAAGGCAGTTTCACAACTCTGACTTCTCTGAGCATGGTTGCTGAACTCTGAGAATTCAATGGCATTTGGTTATGTTGTGGCAGTTGAAGCCACCCTTTTTGCCTCTGCTGGCCTCAGTAATTACCCCAGTAAATGATCTGCAATGCTCAGAAAGGTGCTATGTAGAGATGCTTGAAAGTGCTGGTTCTGAACTCATGAAAATTCAGCCCTTTGGGTTGAAGGTTCCCATCAGCTCCCATTCATGGAGACAAAGCCTCATGTTTTCTGGGACTCCTGGTTGAATCTGGAGTTTGTGGCTCTGGCTTTTAACAGCAGCTGCTCAAATAACCCTGTTCTGTGTTTTGTAAATATTCAGGAGAAGAAGACAAAAGATTGTCTAACAAAGTGAGCAATTTTGCTTTCTCTGAGAATTAAGTAACTGCTAAACTGCTTCTCCAACAATTCTCCAACAGCTCCAAAATATTTTTCTCCCCTAATGATCTGTCGTCATTATTTCTGAGCTGCTGTGTGGCAAGGAGCATGATGATGCAGTGAGTTAGACCATCCATTTCCTGTTTTCTCCAGCGTTGGGGCCATACTATTTTGAGTAGAGTGTAGCAGAATATGTTGGCTTGGTCGTAAGAGTGGAGATAGCACAGGGAAAGGTAGCAGAAAACTATTCAAACTAATCCAACATTAAAGATGTTGATCTGCATTAAAAAAAATCAATATAATTGTAGGTTGGTATTTATTTCCTTGTTTCTGCTATGATCTTGCTTCAGTAGTGAAATAGCTTGCAAACAGAGGTGTGAATTTAAAAATTTGTTACACTCCATTGCCTACCGCCCTAAAAGACAATAAAAATTGCTGAAAATATCCTGTTTCTAGCAGCCCTCAAAGGAAATCATATATGGTCTGCAATCTTGAAGGGCATTCTGATGAATACACAGATTAGCTCTCCTGCAGTTACCCTCAATTTTGAATTTTGACGTCATGGTCATCAATCTCTGTGAGAAATAACTAAGAGAGCAGTAAAAGCAAAATGTGCTCAGATATAGAAAAATCAAAAAAAAAAAAAAAAGAGAAAGTTAGGTTAGAAGGCAAGAAGCATTCATGGCTAAACTTGAAGGGAGCTACCAAAGGATCTGCACTCCCCATCACCAGTACAGTTTCCTCCTCCCTTTCTGCATCCTGTCCAGGATGTTCATGCCACTAACAATGCCCACTTGGTCATCTGTGTGAGCTTCTTACGTATTTTTATAGATTTTTCAAGAAAACTTTTTTCTGTCTCCTAGGTTGTGAAGAAATGGACAGTCCTTTTGTACAGTTCAAGGATGAAGCATATAGGAACTGGGATGGTGGGTTTTTTTTTTGGCATTTTACTGACATGAATATTCAGGCTATCCTGGGACATTCACAGGAAATCTCTTTACCAAAGTTCTGAGCATCCTAAGAACCCAGAAAGAGTTTACTAGCAGCAACTCAAAAAATGCTTTCATAGCCTTTGAAGAGCCACCCTGTATCTTCTGGTCCCCTTTTATGTTCGATACTTGTCAGAGTGTTCAGATAAGTATTAATTAAGGAAATGGGAGTGTTATGATGTGGTCTATAAAGGAAGATCTCACATATTTCAAAGCACTTGAGAAACAGACAAACAAACCCAGATAGCAACATCAAAGCTGACGTTATATTATTCTGATAAAATATACAGCATTTGGTAGAGGAAGAAGATTTCATAATATGGTTGTGTTTCTGCAAGAGAATAAAATACCACTTTGTGAACATTTCTGAGCTGCAAGAGCTGCACTGTTCACAGCCCCCAAGCTCAGTCATCAATCAAAACTCTCTGGGAGAGCAGTTCCAGCAGTCTGATGGGCAAGAGCAGAGAGCAATGAGGAATTACACCTGGGCCAGAGAGGGTAAGCTGGTTCAGCCGGGCATTTGCCAGGTGTGTGGGAGGGGAGGAATTTGCAAATGCTTGCCAGGGACTGGAATTGACATTATCTTGAAATGATTTCAAAGTTCTTTGAAGTACAATTACACTTAACAGCTTTTCATTTTAATGCATTGATTTCTCAAAAGGAGGTATGAGCTAACATGGAGAAAAACTAGTGTTTAATCTAGATTTGAAGTTTTGAATCTTTATCGTCTATCTCCAGACCAGACCAGGGTCTCCATGATAACATCCAGTAGTGAGAGCTACAGATTGAGTCCCAGGTTTTATTAGAAAACTAGATACTTTGGGGAAAAAAAAAATAAAAAAATAGCCTAACAAGTTTGAAGAACAACCAGTAGAAAGACTCCGTCATGACCTGGCAGCTCATCTCCAGAAAGCAACTGTGTATTGACAAAGTGTTCATTAAATAAACATTATCCAGCTCTGGTGGAGAAGAAGCAGAAGCCCTGATGGAGAGATAGTACTGGATTACATAGATGAAGACTATCATGAAACAGACACATAAGCAGCATGGATTCATGTTGCACAAGAAGTCTTTACTCTGGCATTTATTGCTTGCTGAGTCTTTGGCTGTGCAGTCCTAGCAAGCACTCCACCAAGGCAGTTTTCCTGTGGGTGTAATTGCAGATGAGTCTGGAATAGCTTCGAGCCTGGGGTGAACGCAGTGTTCTGAAGCTGTGATACTTCGCAGCTTTGCTGCAGGAAGCTAAGGACTGCTGGTAAGCCACAACTGACCGATAGCCATTCCTGGAGCACAGCAGGCTCTCTGTGGAGCAGATCAGCTGCCAGAAGGTCTGTGGCATCTGGTCATTCAGAAGCAAAGAAAAACTAATATTTTTAAGCCATAGAATGGTATTTATTTTGCTCTTTCTATTGCCCACACATTCACACAACACTTCCTTTCTTTTTGAAGTCTTCTTTTCAAGTTCTTTTTCAGTGTGGAGGATCCCAATCATATACTAAACAGAAACAAAAGGAAATCACTTGCTGAGCAGCCTTGCAGAAGAATCTCATGACCTAAGGTACTCGTCCTGCTTGCTGCGGTAAGGGAGGTACCCAGGTGCCTATGTGGGCCACTTCCATCACTTTATTGCAGTGCTGATGATTGACTGGAGCAGTAAACTCTGGCTGGCATGAGTAGGAGAGGTGAAGAGCTGCAGCTACCTTGAAAGCTACCTGCAGCTTTAGCATATCTTTTCTGACAGTGAGCTTCTCACACACGGAGAAGTTGTCAATTCACAATCACTTCAAATGCAGGCAAAGCAGAATATCGGCCTGTCTTTGTTCACAGCCCCATGCAACTGTAACAGCCATTTCTGCACCTTTTCTTTTTTGAGATAAACAAATACTAGTTCCTGAATCAGAATGGGAGAGCTTAGACTGTAAAAATAAGTAGATGGCAATAGCCCAGAGATTTATCTGTGCTCTTATATGAGGTCTCCAATGTTGACAAGAGATGACTATTTTCATAACAGAAGGTTTTTAGGGTTCAATTCCATAAATCAGTTTAGGCTGGTCTGAGTCAGGCTTCCCTCTATCTCAGCAAGCCACATCAGTGACCAGAGTAACTTTTTTTTTTTTTTTTTTTCCCACTTAAATTATACCCTGTTCATTAGCACAAATGAACTGAATGGAAAGAGGAAAATTGCTCCCCAGACCCTGCATTTGGCAGTGAATTTTCTATATAAAAAGGAAATGCCTGTCTCTTCAGCTTTAATTGTTCATATTCTTAAGCAAACAAAGAGAACATAGTAAAGTGAGGTTCATGGTATTCTTCCTCTGAAGCCATTCATGTGCCTCTGGGAAAGATTTGGCTTCTGTGCTTGCCAAGCTAATCAGTGAAACAGAAAACACAGAACAGTAATGCGCATTTTAATCCCAGGCACTGCATAGTCACACACACAAAAAAAAAAAAAAAAAAAAAAAAAAAGAGAAAAAGTTTGAAAGATAAATCCACCTGATACCCATGGCCACTTGACACTAAACACCTTGGACTAGAGAGAGAAAAGCAGAAGGGACATTTCTCATTTTAGTACCAGCAAGGACAGGAATAAAAACTGGAAGAAGAATGGATAGGACCCAAGTTCCAGGTTGGACAAGCCCCAAATACACAAATTAATCCATCATCCGGTGTAATTAAGCATCACTGACATGAGCAGTGGGTTGCCAGAGCGGCCAGATGAACAGACGATGTGGCAGGCTTTCCACAGGTCTCAGTGTTAGCCTTGGCTCTGCTTGTACTATGGATAGCACAAAGCCGACCAAAGGCTTTGAAATCCTGCTCCATGTTTCCTCTTGGGAAAAGCCTTCACTTAGCATCTGTATCTGAATCCTGATATGGCATGGCTCTCCCTCGCTTTGACATAAAATATTTTGTAGCTGTGGGTTAGGTGTTTGGAGGCATGCACCGTGCGATGCAGCGCACAGTGGGGAAGGTCAGGTTGGAGTGTGGGGCAGCCTCCCCTCCCCAGCCCCTGCTTGCTTCACCCATGTCCCGGGCAGTTTCCCTGGAAAGACGGGATGTGCCATGAGCAGCAGCAGAGGTGACTCGTCTCTTCTGGTGAGCGGCTTGCAAAATGTTGCAAAAGCAAGAAAGAGTTTGCTAAGTTTTGTTTTCACATCTAGAAAAGGAGGAACCCTACAGGACTGTGATTTAGATCAGTCCCTCAAGTGAGAAAGAGAGACGGAAGCAGGAAATTAGCTTTCCTGTGACATCTTCTTGTATCGAGGTTACTCAGCCTCAGACAGGACTAGCAGCCTCTCATTTGCCAAGCACGACACCCAGCAGCTGAGCAAAGCCCCCCCCCCCCCCCCCCCCAATCCAGAGGAAGATCAGAGAGTTTCAAGAACATTTTGAAGCTTCATTTGACATTTCCCTGGAGATAACAAATCTGCAGGCACTGCATGCAGGATCATGCCCAGAGCGCCCGTCCAGGTTGGAGTGGTCAGGGGCTGGCTTTGCTCCCCAGGACACTCAGGTGTCACTGCAGGCACCCGTGGAGCCGCACAGCCCCAGCTCACGTCAACAGCCATGGACAAACTGAGACTGTGTCGGGAACTGGAGATCAGCAGCTGCTTCATCCCTGAAAGGTGGGGAAGCCTCGGCAATTCTTCTGAGATGAAAGCACTGCGAACAGGTAACAGGCAGTAAACCTTCATGTATTTTCCTTTTGCTTTGCATTCGTTCCACAATCCTGGTTCCGGAACATTTGAGATTAACTCCACAGAAGCAGTATTTGAGTTTCCATTTGAGTAAGTTGTAGAAACTATTGCAGATAAAAGAGCCTAAATTTACACATGTAAACATGTTTTGCCCAGTAATTGAAACTTGGAACAGTCTTCACAGAGTATGCTGGCTGGCTACTCCATACAGCCACATGCTAGTTGGGTGGTTTGCCTATTTATTTGTTCCCTGGATTGTTTAGGACACTGGATGATTCTGCATCAGTAAGGAAAAAATGGAAAATTACTACCTTGACCACAAAGTATTACAGAAATCAGTCTCCAAATAGCTCTGGAAATCTTTCTGTATTGCTTGGTCCCAGGTCCAGAGGTCGTTTTCCAGTGCTCTCACTTAGCTCCTTAGACCTGAGATTTTGAGCCTGCAATTTGCCCAAGCACTGCATTTTGCAAACACACGCAAGCCCCTGAATTCTTTGCCTGCTTAAAGCTGTAGAGATGTGAGTATGGTGTGGCATAGCTGTATGTCTGAAACAGCAGTATTTTTCAGCAGCTAAAGGCCAGCCCTTCAAGTAAGTCCCAGCACTGTTCAGCAAACCTGAGGCTTTCCCTGACGTTGAAAAATGCCCCTCTCTGCTTCTGATCAGTTAAGCCATTCCTCCTTTGCTGCAGTATTTTCCTGGACTGCTGTGGAGAACATCTCAGCCTGCAGCCCTGCTGTCTGCCCGTGTCCTGTACACGCTCTCTTGCTTGTTGCCCTGGGTCAGGCAAAGCAGCCTGAGGAATTCACCTCGCTGCCAGGTTTTTCTGTCCCTGGGCTGTCCGGGCTGTCCTGGGCGCGCCATCACACAGCGGCTTCATTTCTTCAAGAGCCTTTGGTGAGAAATCCAGCACAAACCTTTCTGGGGACCCAAACTGGCTGTATGTAGTGGGTCCTCCTTGTCCACACTGCCTCCTTTAAGCAAGAATGTTTCTCTAAAACCAAGGCATCAGACATTTCCTCCAGTCAATCACCTTTCTCCACATGTGTGTTGATTTTGTTTTTCAGGCTGCCTGGAAGGGAAGCTGGATGTGCTGATCTGAAGTGACTGGGATTGCCCCTGGCTCTTGTTTTAGAAAGGATGCCACATTTGCCATTTTGTGTTCCCTTGGTGGTAAGACAGGTTTAATTTACAAATTAAAAAGCACAGTAATTAGTGTTTTTGTATTTGAGCACTTTAGACCTTCTGGGGAAGTACTGTTTGGAATATGTTCTTCAGATTTCATTATTGTAACTTCAAAACCTCTTTTGCCTGAATTAACTGAAAACTAAAAAATAAATGCGTCAGAGTGACTGACAAAAACAAATGTCCCTTTCCGATTGTTTTTGCTTCTGCTGTCACTTGTTTGCAGGCACAGAGAGCTGTACTACGCACCCCCCCCTACTGAATTTCAGACCTGCAGAGGCTTTCAGCTGCCTGTTCTCCCCACGAGTTTGTGGCTGCTTCAGGCATCACCTGCTGTCCAAAGCCCTCCTGAGCCGCAGCTCCTTGCACAGCTGCCCACAGGTACACTTGTCACCGTATTCAGGTACCCAAATCAGGGGCCCGAGGGGTGCTTTTGCCCAAGCAGAGCTTGGAAGGACACTAATTACTGCCAGCTTCTCCGTGGGACCATCCTTTGTAAGCTAATGCGTTTTTTTCTTTGTCACCTCTCTTCCTTTTCTCAGAGCTGCACAAAGAGACAGAGACCTGAAATGAAAGCACAGTTCACCACTACAGCTCAAGCCTCATCTTCCTTCATTCCTCGCTTCCTCAGTATGTGAGTTATCCCAGCAAACCTATCACAACTTCAAATCAATCCAGGAGCAGAAATGATGAGCAAATGCAGGATGCCCTTGTTTAAAGGCAGGAAAATGTACAGCAAACGCTAAGGTGCTACTGAAATTTTTCTCACCCTGTCAAATGCATCCAAATCCCAGTTAATCAACTTGTCTTCCTAGATGATGAGTGGAGAGGTGTAAATGAGAGGTCTCTGCCATGTCTCCCAATCTCTAATGCTTTGAGAAGGGCTCAGGGTGGCAGGATTCCCGTTACAGAGTCTTGCCTGCAGAGTTGCAGCTCTCTGGCCTCAGATTCACAAGGCACTTGTAGATAGGCTTGTTTTTAAGACTGAAAAGTGAACAAGTTTTGAACTTCTCGTCAAAGGCAACACAACTCCATGTGAATGCAGAGAGAAGTGTGCTTCTAAATGCTTCTAAATGCAGTTTCTGGATGGTCTCAGTTGAACTTGAGGGTCTCCTGCTTACGGTTTCTGTATTTTCACAGACAGACTAAAAGCAATACGCACAGGTTGGTGCATCAAAGAGTAGACTGCTTTCAGAGGTGAAGAAGCAAATGTGTACAGTAACAGTATATGTACATGACACATGAAAAATTGCTTATTTTCTCCATTCATTGTCAAGTCATTTTTGTTAGCAATGAGTTTTCAGTTAAGGAAAAGATGGTTTGGGTTTCTTTTTTCTGTCCTATATTCCAACAGAGATTATGAAGAATGACCAGATTTAGCACCTACCTAAGAAGAAAACTTACCCTAAGGAGTGTTAAAGGCTTGGAGGCTTCTGGAGCCAAAAGTCTACCACAGCAAAGGAAACTGCATTCTTCAGAAACGTCAGGGTGGCTGCTCTTCCCAGAAATGGGGCTCTTCCCGTGGACTGCAGACTGCCTACCAGCACAGTGAGCCACGCTGGCGTACCAAGAGACTCCAACAGGACTTCGCTGTCTGTCAGTGTTACCTGCTGGTTTCATACCACAATGGATATCATGTGGCCAGATGTCAGATGGGAACTGAACACACTGTCAGTGGCAGTCTCTGTGATTTGAAGGAGATAAAAAGGAAAAAAAGAAAAAAAAAAAAAAAAGAAAAAAATTAAGGCTCAAGATCCAGACCCAAGAGGACTAGCTAGACAATACCCATCAGCTCAGGGAGAGGGAAGATTTACAGTGTCATATTGGTTTTCTTTGTTCTGTCACCCAAATCTTTCAGCTGAAAATTCAAGGACTATCAAACCCATTTTAAAGCCTTTCTTTTCCAGCCACTCTGAAGTTCCATTATTAGTAGCTATTACGTACTTGCCATTTGTGTTTTGAATAATAAAGTCTAAATTGTAACAGTCCACAGAAAATCAAATGCAATTGCTATTGCATTATTGGTCTTTTCTTGTTTTCTTTTCTTGTTTTCCTTTTTTCTTTTTTTTTTCTTTTTTTCCTTTTTTCTTTTTTTTTTTTTTCCTATTGAAGCCCTTTTTATAAGACTTTTCCCTCCACCCACTTGCTTATGATGAATGTAAGTGCTGTTTAAAATATATGCTAATGGAAAATTTTAATCTGAAATAATGTGTATGAAAGCACTGTTCCCATTTATATGGACAGCTAATGCTGGATCATACTCTGACCCTGGGGAAACTGTGCCTGAATATCACTGGAAGTTTAATTTACAGTTCTTGCCACCTGAATTTTAATTTGACTTAAGACAGCAAATGAATTTAAAATTTGGTTATAGTTTCTGTTTTAAATTTGAAATATCAGTTGTTTAGATATCTGACATTTTTATCCCAGGTAGGCAAAGCCTCCACACAGCTCCATCTGGAGAGAGGCTTGAAGTCCCTGCTTTGTGAGTTGAGCTCAGATGGAACAGTAATTTGAAGGGAAGTGGTACGGTGCAGAAGATCTTGCCCTGCAGTTCAGAATTTGTTAATTCACTCCCTGGCTATGCTGCCGTCACCTTACGTAAACCTGAACTGGCTTTTTAAATGCAAGTCTCATGAGAGAGAAGGGGTGAGTGACCTACGTGTTACCCATCTGTATACATTAAAAGGTGAATGCAGGTATCGTGCATGGTGATAAATATTTCAGGGAATTGGCTATGCCTTTTGTGCCTCAAAATATGATGATGATAACAGAGCAGACATCAATATTTGAGGGCAAAAGGAGTTTTCCTGAAGCTGGTAAATTACAATGCCTCTGTACCTGTGTATCATTAATGCATCGGTCTAGAGGGCATCTAGCCCTCCAGGAGACAAAATGACCTTCTGACATTTAAAAGTAAGACACCAGAAGGAAAAATATTGAATATCTTTAACATCTTCAGTCTGCAAAGTCTCCACACAGACAGGCAGGTAACTTGAATTTTGCCCAAGAAAAAAATGCAGAACACTCAAAGCAAATTTATTCCACAGCACAGCCACTCCTGCTCCTAAAATATTTTCTGGTAGGCAAAGAAGCAGACTGATGTCAGAATGACATGGAAGCAAAGGCTGGCTGCTCCACAGGGTGCCTGAGGGGCAATGGGGCCAGTGGCTGGCACAGGAGCCAGGAGAGAGCTGCTGTGAAGAAAAAAAACACAGGAACCTTAAAGCCAGAACATAACAAGTTGCACTGATATGAATTATTTCAAAATAACATGATTTAAATGAAATGTTTTAATCAGTGCCTTTGGAAACATGGCTGACTTGTTTTAGTCTCCACTTGGATTTCAGGTTGCAAACAGTTTGAGACCTTCAGTTCATCCAGAAGTTCAGGCACATGCATGAACATGAGCAGCAGCAGAGCACCAAAACCTGTGCTAGCTCTGAAAGCCATGGACAAGTGCTCTACTGAGTCAGCTTACCAAATGACTCCGGACGGGGACGTGCTGTAGGTTGTGTGCTGGCTTGCTGAGCTAGACATGTCGACGTTAGCTATCAGGGAAGCGCACAGAGAGAGTGGGGTGGAGAAGGTGGGCTGCTTCTGGCCAAACCCCTTTCTCTTCCCCCTTCACCAAGCAGGGGGCAGTCATCCTGGGCAAGAGTGAAGGCCAGGGAGAGCAGCAAGCATTATCCAGCTTCTTGCCCATCCTCAATGTAGAAAGCAAGCAAGCAGTAAGGCATAAGTAGAAAATAGCAGGGCCAGCTGCGAAGGGGAAAGTCACTGTCCCCAGTCAGGAGGGCTAACAAGGATTATTGTTGTAATAGGAATACTGGAGACAGTGGCTGTTGTGCATCAGGTTTTCATTCTTCAGCAAATGAGTGCGAGATTGTTTCAAGAGGTTCTAGCACATACCTGTAATTAAATAATTTGTACCTGAAGAAAGATAATACGCCTGGGATTCCGCTGGGAACTTGATTGAACTCATAGCTTTCATCTTTGAACATGCTTGCAGTTAGAAAGCAAGTAATAATATGTGTCAGGTAAGACAAGTATGAGAGGATAATGAAATGGCTCTTGAGATGCATGGAAATCCCTCAGTCCTGATAAGAATGACTTCTGGGAAAAAAAAAAAAAAGAGTACAAGGTCATCTTGTTTTAATGATAATAAGTGTACAGAAGGTCCTTTTTACACCCCTCAGGTAAGAAAATATAGTAAGTACTAGGCTTCATCCAGATCCAGCTTTAGTTGAAAGCAACTGAGTTCTGTCACAGCCTTGGACTGGAGCAGCACTGAGACATAAGCAATAAATAATAAATTTTGAGCAAAGAACTGGTTCCCTTGAAACACATATATCCAATATACACATTTTTCCTCTCATGGGAGGAATTCCTATTTTAGCCTAGTGTCTCTCTCTTTCTCTTCTATTTACTAGGAAGTTCTTCACCGGTTTCTCAAAAAGTCTCTCAAAATTCTGATGCAGCAGATGCTGGCATGCTCGGTCTACTTTCAACAAACAGACATCCAAACTGCAAACAACAGTAAAAATATTTAAATGATCACCTCTGTTTACTTGCTTTGGCAGCTGGCAGTGAGTTAGGTAGCATGCCCATGGCCAGCTTCCATTGCATGGTAACACAGAGAAAGTCTGACTTTAGGAAAGAGAAAAAGACTGTGCTTGGTGCTGGCAACCTGGGGAGAGGAAGATCCCTGGGCGGCGGGGGAGGCAGCAGCCCTGTGGCTAGGGCACCGAGGTGCCATCACCAGCGAAGGACCACTTAGCTTTGCTAACAACTGTGTAATGCAGAACCCAAAGGGCTTGTCAGGCCCGGCTGGTGTTTGCCTTGTGTTGAGATCATTTCAGCTTCCTTCAGCTGAGATAGCAAAGTTCACCTACAGTTAGATGGCTGACATCTAACTTAATTTTAGTTTTCATGTATCTTTATACAACTGAGTGGTTTTTTTTAACCTAAAACCATTACACTGTGTATGATAGAAGTCTAGTGCAACCAAGGAGTTGTGTTGTAATTAAACTTCTGGACCAGAAAGAAAGATGTGTTAACAACAAAATGGTCAGTCATAGCACCAAGGAGACCAAGATGGGAGGAAAAGGGAGGTGGACTATGGAAAGGAAAACAACACTGGTAAGAAGCAAAAATTGTGCAGAGGGAAAGGAGGGAAAGCAGCCATGGACAGAATCAGATCATAGGGGAGACTGGAAGCAGACAGAAAACCAAACCTTTTTTTTTTTTTTTTTTTTTTTTTTAATAAGGTGTGAGCTACACACACATACACAGGGTGGAAAATGAGAAAGACAGTAATCTCCACTTCAGAGATATGTTTTCTAAAATCTTTAACTGAAACCTAAGCTGCCTTTGTGTTTTTGCAAATCTGTGTCAAAATCTGTCAAGAGGGTTCCAGAGATGGGAAAAAGCACTTGTCTAAGAAGAATGCACCAGTGCTGCAAATCCACTAAGAGCCCCACTTCAAAAATTCAGACTTGAAGATTTTTGTGATTTTTTTTCCTTTCCCATTAATTACTTTGCCAGCATCTCTGCACAGCCAGATGCTCCATACCAAAAGGTCAGTGAAGGACCCTGTCCGTGTTCGATGCCCACCCGCTGGCCCCATACCCACCGCCTCAGCCCACTGCCAGCAGCCTGGCCGCAGGCTGCGCTGCAGCACCCGCCGTGTCCTCGCCGGGACTGCACGCAGCCTGGCTCCGTGCTTCCCAGGCTGGGGACTTGATCCAGAGCCCAGTGAAGACAACGCAAAGATCCTCACTGAGCTCATTGGTCTTCCAGTCAAGCTTCTTGGCAATTTCCTTTCAGAAAGGTGCCATAGGCACTAACTTTCTGTGCCAGCTGGTCTGGGAATTAATGTGTGGTGGAGACCAGGCTTTATCCTTGGCATCAGGGTGTGCGTGTTCTGGCAGCCCACACAGAGGAGAAACCAAGGCACCATTCTAGCTCCTGTAAATGACTTTTGAGACCAACCAAACCTCTTGGAGTAAGAAGAAAAGAATCTTGTTCTTTTTTCACAAGAACTGATGAACAGCTTCTGTTCAAAAGGAAGTGACAATTTTACTACACGTATCAAGCATCCTATCTGCTTTTTCTTACGCTTTCAAAGTGAAAGAATAGCATGAACCTTGTAAAGCACTTTTCACTCTTCTAAAATGTCATAGAGGAACATGTGAGTTGTGATTCCCATAGAGCTCTCTCTATAGGAAACTTCTGTCTTTGGACCTCTCCTTTATGTGCCTGTAAAGCATACGCGAACCCACGACACAGAATAAACCAAAGAATCGCTAATCCCCGGCGTTGCTCTCTAACTCCACTCGTACGTGCCGGGAGATGAATCGTGTGCCTCGGCGCTCGGGTCCTCCTGGCAGCCACGCTCTGCAGAGCCGGGGGCTGCCGTCAGAGCAAACCCTCGGTAAAAGCTCCGGGAGCCGGCGGCAGGGAGCCCCCCAGCTCACGCCCGCTGCGGGAATGGCCGTGGCCGAGGGAGCTGCCCTCGGGCCGCTCCGGGGGGGAGCTCCGTGCCCGATCCATCCCTGGCACCTCCCGGGCGCCCCCCGCGCCCCAGGGCTGCGGCCCGGCGGGGCCGGGGAGGGGCCGGGCCGTGGCGGTGGCTGCCCGCGGTGGGGGAGCGCCGCCCCCCCGTCTGCTGCCGGGGCGGGGGCTCCGGGGCTTCGGCAGCGCCCCCCGCAGCAGCGCCGCAGCTCGCGGCCGGCCTCGCTTCGCCTCCAGCCTTCCGCGGCTGCTCGGGGGTGGAGCGGAGCCCCCGGGCCGGCCCAGCCCGCAGCCCCCGCCCGGCGTGCTCCGGGGGCCGGCAGCAGGACCCCCAGGGGCGCCTGGCGAGCCCCGGGGGCTTCCCGAGGAAAGGATGCGAGCGGGAGGATGGCACGAGGGGACGTAAGTGGCGGCGGGTATTAGGTTTTGTTTCCTCCTGTTTTTAGGGTTTTGTTAGGGAATTGTGTATAACTTGTGCTTGCAACGCGCGTACTCTCCTTTAAAGATTTATCCGGTGCAGGGAGTGAAGTGTTGATTTATATTGAGAATTCAAGTAATTTGACAGACTGTGGTTGGAAAGATGTATTTAAATTCTTTGGAATGAAGGGTTAATATTTCTGCATCAGGAAGAAATTACTGCTAAAGCAGGTAGGTGTATTTAGCCAGCCTCTTGCAACCAGATAGTAGAAGAGCCAGGAAAAGTTGAACTGAGGTGGGATCTTCCTCCCCGGTCCTTCAGATTATATTAAGTTATATAGTTGTATAATTTTCAGTTGAAAGCTTAACTCTCATATTGCATGGAGCCATAGTGTTCCAACTCATCAGGGTAATCTGCATTTAAACACTTTCTCAGGAAGACACGGTGGCCATCTCTGCTGCACCTGTGGTCTAAAGCAACAGCCAGTGCTGACAGCTTTAACAATCACCTCAAATAACGTTTTAGTGGATACAGAAAGATCTGAGGAGAAATTCCATGTCAGAAAATCAAGTTGTAGCTCCGTCATCTTTTTAAGCTCTTCCATTCCCCTTGTCTATTTGTTCCTAGAGCCTTCCTTGGAAGAAATAAGGTTCAGCCATGGAGTGGGCCAGGTCAGAAGGCTGATCGAGCTGAAAAAGCTGCTTATTTAATTTTCAGCTGGAACAGCTGAAACAGATTTGATTGTACAGGTACCAAGACATAGGCACGAAAGAAAAGTAGTAACCAAGTCCCCCTTCATTACCCACACTTAAGGCCGTGGCTCCCTGATCACTGTGAACTACCTAGAGTGCAGGTAGTGCATGAGAAATAGGCTTCTCAGTCACATGAGCACTTCAGAAAACCTGTCTGCACATTTTTTAAATTAAATAATCAGTCATGAGATTTTTCTTGATCTGGTTTGACCCATGTATTGTAGTAGTTTCTTGAAACTCAGCTTCCATTAAAAGCCTCTCTCTCAGGGTAGCAAAGACAATTGTACACATGAGATGCAGGGAAGGCAGTAGGTGTTTTCTTCTGTCATACCACAGCATCATCTCTCAGGCTCAGTGATGGCATTTCATTGCAGCATGAATATCCCAGATGTGCTTGTTCAAAGATGAAAGTGGTTCTGCTGGAGCTGACTAAAATTGTCTTTCTTTGTTACACGTACACTGCGCTATCCCTACAGATCACCGTGGCTTCCTTTCATTGCCCAGCCGTGCACCATAAAGAATGATCGCCTCAGCGTATACCACAGCAGACAGCAAAGAGGCATGGAGAACCATGTGCGCCTTTCCCAGATGTGATAAACCTCACAGGTCTTTTAACACCCCAAGTGAAGCAGAGAGACTGTGCTCTCCCCTTGCAGAAGTCCAGGTGAATGTAGTTCTGGATGCTCTCATTTCTGGTGTGAGCATCAAGTCCTTTCTGAGTTGTGCCAAGCTCCTAGTCTCAGAGATGTGTCGCTGCAATGAGTCCCCTGTGCCAGCCATCTTCTTCAAACAGGATGAATGATCCCTTTCCTCACTTGCAGCTCTCATTTCAGTTTCATAGCAGCACCCCAGCACCATGTCTTGTGAGAAAGTCAGATTAGGACCTGCTCTAGGGCTGGGCAGATACTGAAACAGAGAATAATGAGGTCAGGTGTGGAGACTGTGATTTTCTGCCTGTTGCATTACAGATGCTTTGCTGTAGCAGAATCCACGAGCATTTGTCATGCTTCCTGTCCTTTCAGGGTTATTTCACTCATAAATTTGCCCGGGAAACAGCCACTGCCTGTATTCAAAACTACTTCTTCTCTTTGTCTCCTGCATAATGCCACCCTCCTCCCACCCCAAGTTGTTTAACATTCTCTGCTTTTGAGAGGTATCTTCTCATAGGTCCTCTGTATTCCCAACACTCACCAGTGTAAGCAGACAAGCCAAAGGAGAGGTTATTATGGGAATGTATGGGTATGAATACACATATGCAGTCTCCTGCAGCTTACTTCTGTAAGAAAACTGTTGATCCCTGATTCTTGCTCAGTGATATTTGCAGCTGAGGTCCAGAGGCACGAGCAGACAGTGAGTTAGAGCTCCGGATCTGCTGAAAGCCTGCTTCAGGCCCACCACCTGCTACGCAGCGAGTTCGCTGCCCTCAGCAGCCTGACAGTTTGCTGTGTGGGGAGGTATTTCAGGGAGCTTTTAGAGATCTGAAAGCACTGATTATTAATCCTGCACTCCATATGAGGTCCATTGATTTGTGCACACAGTCATGGAGCTTGAAGGGAATTGCATGTACAAAACAAACAGGCTCTCCTCTCTGAGAACCTGAAAGAGTTTCTAAACAACTTTCTCCTCCTGTATGCAGCATATCCAGAAATACTGGTGTGCGTGGTTCATAAGTTCCACCCAACACCAACAGATCAGTGCAATCTAAAATCATCAGAAATATGTAAACACAGTAAAAGGAGGCCTAAAGGTGAGTAAGCAGAGATTTTTTTTTGTCTAGTGAATTGTTCTGGTGCATGTAGCATTATATACTGGTTCGTATATGGTATAAGTATATAGTCTGGAACTTGCATGCCACTTTTATTGCTAAGTCTCACCTTTTGCAGGAGAGACCATTTTCTCACTGAAAATGAAACGCTGTAAGCAGAATTCAGCTGTTGTTTAGAAGAGAAAATATGAAATAGACCAAAGTCAACTTCTGATGTGATTTCCACATTCTGAACCACTTCGGGATAATTGCTCGGGTTAGATGCAGACAAAAGCTTCTTGTGCTCTTAAAAATGGTATCCCAAATGGCTCTGTCTTTGTTTCAACAGGAAAGAACCAGGTGTTTTGAAGTAGAGGATGAAAGCACCAACTGAGCAGCCTTCTCTGAAAGTTGGAGGAAAAGTGTACTCAGCTGAGAACAAATTAAAACAAGCTGACATGGAATTAAAGCAACTTCAAGCTCCATCTGAGGTTTTCCTTCATTTGCTTCATGTAATAACTAATTATTCTTTTCAGCCAACCTGTGGAGCTATTACTGTTCTCGATATATGAAGCAGTTGAGGGTGTGCAGTGCCAAACCAGTCCCTTTCCAGTGTGCCTGTTGAAAATACTCCCCAGTGCTGCCTCTGCCCCTGAGGAACCCATCACACCTTAGAGGCTCCCTTTGGCTTTGCACGTAAAGGTATTGTTCATAATGCCAACTGCATCTTCATCAGCTTCCTGGGGAACTGAGCAGTTGAAGCTGATGGATCACTTGCTATGTCAGCTAGAGCTGTGGTCCCAGCTGCTCTGAGTGATCAGGGTCTGGGTAACCTGCCATGCCTCACTCCCTGCTTCATTCGTACGGGCCACAGATGAGGGGTTTTCTTGAGGAGTTTGACCATTACTCTTCCTTGGTCAAACTCATGTCAGTCTACCAAGCAACTAACAGGACCACCTTCAATTGGACAGACAGCCGCATTGTGGAGTGGGAGAAATTTGCTGAGCTGGCTAAATATGAGCCAGAGTCCCAGAAGCCAACAGTGAAGGCTCTCCTTATCGTGGCATACTCGGTGATTATCATCATGTCTCTCTTTGGGAACATGCTGGTGTGCCACGTGGTGCTGAAGAACAAGAGGATGCACTCAGCCACCAGCCTCTTCATTGTCAATCTTGCGGTCTCTGACATTATGATCACGCTGCTCAACACGCCTTTTACCTTGGTAAGTGGCATGCTGTGTTGTCTTTTCAGCCAGGAGGGGAGTCTCATGGAAATGCTCTGTCCAGTGGTCGCAGGCTCTCTGCTCATGCTATTCTAGGACTGAGGCATGAACCCAACAGAAATAAGTCTGATAGACAACTCTGCCAGGCAAGTAAAACTCTGGTCAGCAAACTGTGCGCTCCCCGTGCTCTTCCAGACTCTGTATTTCCTAAAAGACTCTGAAGTCTCTCCAGGTATGCTGCTGAACTGACACAAATCAGAAGAGTTTGGGGAATGGAGAATAGGTGTCTGGATATGTATGTGACGTTAACATACATGCTGGGGAATTACAAGGTCAAACTTAAGACTTAGTGGGTCAAAACAACTTGAATGCTGGTTGTACTTAGGTAACTGGAAGAAAGACGGCAAATTCTTCAGATCTACCAGCTGGGTAAAGTCTTTAGTGAACGCTCTCCAGACCTGCAGGGAGTGGTTGTGTGAGCAAACCATGGTCCACTTTTTCCAAGTATAATCAAAAAGTTATTACCATTGCTCACAAATGATGTTTATGTGATTAAGCCAGGAGGGCTGCAACAGGACCACTCATTTCAACTATGTTTTTTAACCTTATAAACTCTTCTGTAAAGTGTTTTGAAATCCAACATAGCTAGTTGGGTTTCAGGTGAGGCTGCCCAGACGGCCAACCAAAAAGCATGCGCTGGCTCGGGTGCTGTCCAGGGGTTTTCCCTACGGATTTGCTTACTGATGGCTTGTTTTCCCCTCAGGTTCGGTTTGTGAACAGCACGTGGGTCTTTGGGAAGGCCATGTGCCACATCAGCCGCTTTGTGCAGTACTGCTCGCTCCACGTTTCCACGCTGACTCTAACAGCCATCGCCCTGGACAGGCACCAGGTGAGGCACTGCTTGTCTGCGCTTCCCTTGCAAGGCTCCTCCCAAGCCCCTGCCAGCCTCGGCTGAGCCGGTGGTTCAGGCTTTATTTTAAATGGGGGCCTTGAAAGACAGCAGAGCCACTGCTGAATGCAACGCATTTGTTCAGCTATACAGGGATTTTTTTCAAGTTTTTCAGCTTTCTATCCCTAAAACCATAAAACACTGGTCTGTATCATCCTGAGCTTAAATTCTGACCTCATCACCTGTTTGTTGTTTTGTTCTTCTTTTCCCACTGGGCATTTGCTGCATCATCAAGCTGCAGGGCAGATTGAGTTGGTAGCATTTCTCATCTCACTGTAGCAGTGAGTAAAAAGCAATCCTGATGTTAAAGTTCTAAAGCAGAGGATTGAAGTGTAACTGTGGGACTGATGCTGGACCATAAAGGGGAGTGGCAGAGTGAGAAACTTCTGTTGGAAACACTGGGAGGACACGTCGGAGCTGTGAGAAGACTTTTCCTGCCATCTGCCTACAGCCAAGCTGCATCAGTTGCTTACTTACTGTAATAAATACTCAATGTACTGCAAGTAGACAAAAGAGAAGGTAGACCGGGCCAGTGCTTATTTCTAGCAGTCACTCTCCTTTCCTGTATTATATATACACCTATCAGCCAAAATTATATTCTTCAGACTGAGCTTTTATAAGCTCTTTATCTTTTAATCTAACTCAGGAAATTTCGTAAAAGGTGAGTTAATCCCTCAAAACATGGGAGAAGGGCTCAGCTTGATAGGTTTAGCTAGTACAGAAGACATTTCGTTATGTAATTCGTATAGAATAAATGAACGTACTCATTATTGAAGAGACTTGTGTAGATTTTTTTTTTGAAGTAACCTACAATTTAAAGAAAATTAGTCTCACAGAAGAAAATAGAGAAAAAGTTTATTTGAAAACACTTCTGAAAAGTTGAAGGGTTGCCATTTTCTAGGTCACTCTAATAAGCAGGACATTTTCCTAATCATGGATGTTATTTTCTTAATAGCATTAGATCATGTGAAAAATACCTCTGCTGTGTGTACTGGTGGAGGGACTTTGCTTTCCCATGAGATAAGAGTCACTGTGAAGTCTTTATTACAGGTCATTCTGAACCCACTAAAGCAAAGGATGTCACTAACAAAAGGAGCGCTGAGCATTTCTGTTATCTGGCTGATGGCAACCTGTTTCTCCCTGCCACATGCCATCTATCAAAAGCTTTTCCAGTATAACTACAGGTGAGTTACTCCCTGGCACATCTGACCCCTTCCAAGCAAGGCGTCCTGCAGCCTTCAGCTGCAGTAGTGGTGGCTTGTAGCAGGCAGAGCTCCTGGAGGGGCTCCCAGGTTCGGGGGGGAAGGCAAGAACTTGGTGGAATCAGCGGGAATTTGTGTGTGAATAAAATCTAACTTCCTACAGCAGAGGTGGCTGCTGTGAAGAGCCTCTTGGCTCACTTCAGTGCACGTACGTGCTCAGGACCTTGGTTTGTTTTCATCTCCCAAAAATCAGAACGAGCGGGTTAGTCTCACCTGTGCAGCCTCGTGCTGGTGGTAGGCTGTAAGGCGCAGGTGGGCAGGCGGCACGGCTCCGCTGGGGCACAGCAGCTTGGGGCCTCCTTGAGTTTCATCACACCTTCAGGGTGGGGTCTGTCCCCAGTTTCTTCTCCCAAGGGCCCTTCCTCTTCCCTCCTCACACTTACTCAGCTTTTCAGTTCCAAGAAGACCATGTCTATCCAGCTTGCCCAGTACCCAGACAAGGAGGAAGTGGAGAGCAGGTGCAGCAGTTTGAAAAAGAAAGAAAATAAAACCTATCACGTAAACATCTGGTACTTGCTTTAGCAAGACTATACAGAAAACCACCTAGATAACTGTTTCTAGTATGCTTCTTTGTCTTCCCTAGCAATGAAGAGGGCTCTTTGCTTGGCTGAACACAACAACGAAAACTATTAAAAGAAGGTAAAGTGGAATTTCACACCCACATGAAGACTTCTGAAGTATCAGAAGAAAGTGAAGGTTCTGCTCTGGAGAAAAAAAATAAAAATAAAAAATATGCTTATCTTCTCATCTACCTGTTAGTCTAGTGAGGGCTTTCATTATTAGGAAGCCACCCTTTCTACTAGGGAGAAATAAAGAATCAGAAATCTTGTTTGGGTTTGCCCTTGCAATCTGTTGTTCCTCTACATTATCCAATCTACTGTGCTCCTCTTGTCCTCATGAGCCTCAAGAGTGGCACTTGGCAGGAATGCCTATGGACCCATGCTAAACTTTAGCCCTGGGTGTGCAACACAGGTCAGGAGAACCCACAACCTGCACGCCTGTGGTGTCAGTGCTACCTCCCGGCCACAAAGTAGGCCATAATGCTACACTGCATGTGGTTTTCATGGTGCCGCTTCATACTGCTGGTGCCTGCGTTTTGCAGGAATGCCAGGCTTGAGGCCAAGGGACTGGAATTTTCGGCTTGAGAGCCGAGTACCAGGGAGCAGAGTAAGAAGACAGCAAGAGAAAGATTTTTGTTGTAGATATTGAGCTCCTGCATAAAGGACAAACGTCTTTCTTCCTACAGTACGGCCACTTCTCTCCTATCAGTGTGACAAGGAGACCATTCAACTATTCGCTCAGGCTTTTTATAGCTGTTTGCGTACAGGAGGTTATAAAAAATAGGAGAGTAATCAGGGCTTTCACAGCTCTTTCTTGCTTGTGCTTATGATTTATTTGCTGAGAGATGCCTTATGGGGGGATATAAGATCTTCAACTGCTTAGACTTTGTAAACAAAGTGCTGGGTTACTCCAGTGCTTGCATTGCTTCGCAGCTGCGCTCAGGCTATTACTGAACAAATTGCTTATGAATGAACAAATGCCGCTATCTCTTTCACTGCACCTGTCTCTGCTTGTCCTTTAGCGTGCCCAGAGGAAACCTAGCCTCGAGCTGGCATGAGGCAGCTCGGCGATATAAGGACTTCCAGGACATGTTATTCTCATCGCTGTTTTCCATTGAATAAAAATCCCGGTTGTAATATCGCCCATAATAGGTCCTGTGGGGCAGGAGCCCCTGTGACAGCCGAGCAGGGAGCTGTTCCTCCCGTGGGAACAGGGGATGGGCTCCAGCAGCGCCGGATCCCGCTGGCTGCGGCGTGCGGTGGCACGGCCAAATCCGTGGTGACTCTGGGCTCCACCAACACACAGCGGCCTCTCCAGCCTCGCTCTCTGCCAGCCACCGTCCTTGAGCAGGCGGGAGCTGCTTTTCACGGCTGCACCACCTGCAGGCCAGCCGGCAGCCCCAGGGCATGGCTTGGCCTCCCCATGCCCCACAGGAGGAAGCGCGTCTGCTCTCCTCTACCACGAGCATCCTCGGAGCCTGTTGTGGCTCCGCTCGGAGGAGCTCTGCTCCCCTGCCCTTCGTACTACCTCTTCACAGGCGCAGCTCCGCTCACTGAAGTCCTTTTCCAAGCAATCTTCTATTTGTGGCACAAAAGCCAACTCCAAGGGTTGAAAACAGGATATTAAAGATATTAATCAATACTGCAGCAAATAATGTGGCTTGATGGAGGCTAACAAGTGAACAGAAGACAAGGTTTGAAGAGAAAAGGGCAAAATGGAGTAAAAAAAAAAAACGGGAAAAAAAAAGAAAGAAAAGGAGAGAACATCCACAGGAAATAAATTTCTGAGTGCCCCTTCCTCTTAGGGTGTTATTGTTTCCAGTCATCTGCTGTGCCGTGTGGAGGAACACTTGGTTCTCTGCAGGGGCTGTTGAGGTACGTGTGCTGAGAGCAGCAACGCAGTGAGAGAAATGCTAACAGAGCATGTGTCTGTTGTGCTGAATTTGGCAGATTAGTTAATTTCTGTTGAATTAAGCTGTCAGATATAGTTAAACTATTTTTTAAAATTTATTTGTCTTTTAATTATTGTTTTTATTTATTTATTTATTTTTGTTAGTTAGCCACCAGAAGTTAAACTGTGGTGTTTAAGTTAGACCCACGTTAAGCAACCCCGTTTTCCAGTAACTGTGCCTGTTTTACGAGGCAGCAGTAAGGTCCCTGGAGGAAACACGACAGGCAGGACATGAAGCCGTGCTGTCGGGGGTGCAGACGGCTCTGCAGGGGGCACCTGAGCGCTCCCTGGTGCAGCTCTCGGCCTCCAGCCCCGGCTGCCCGCGGTGGGGTTCTGGGCAGGAGGGCGGCTGCAGCAGTGTGGGCAGCGGCTGCAGGTCCAGCGTGGCAAAGACAAGTCAGAGCTAGGGCAAGCAGGCTGCAGTGATGACCCAAGCGTGTCCTGAAACTCCTCTGCGTCCCAGTAGTATCGGGTCAGTTGTGCGTGGCCAGACAACAGTTTGAACAGGCCATCCGCAATAGGAGTAATGCATCCTGGGCTGGATTTCTGGGTGGACACGTCTAGGGAAACCTGGGCATCATGTGTGCTTTACCTTGGTGTGTAGGAATCACATACAAGACGGGAGAAGAGCAGGGAGTTCAGTGGTGCTCACCCACTATCCCCTCTCCTCCTGCATTGGGATTTTCAGGAAGAGAAAGGTGACATTGCTGTGTCTGTGCCCAGGCACGCGCAGGGAAGGGGCAGGGCTGATCAGTTCAGTGCTTCTTCCACAGTAGCCCCTTTTGTAAAAGGGGCCTTCAGGAGCAACTTCTTGCCATGTTAAGGGGACTCATTCAATTAAAATCCACTGCAGCTTCAAAGAAGAAACTCCACATTGTCTTTCTAAGACTTTCTTGTATCAGACAACACGACAATTTAGGAGGAAAGGTGATACAAATACACAGTAGCCAGTCAGCCTCAGTGAGAAAGATGTGGAGAACATCATGAGAGAAGGCCTTCTGGGAAACAGAAAATAAGCAATTTTGAGTAAGCTTTGTTTGGTTGAGATTAGCAATATCTGGCCCTCCTCTGTCAGCATTAGAAGCCTGAGGATGTGGTTGTGGGTGGTGTGAAAGCCCCACTATGGTTTGCCAAATTAGCAGCATCCATTTACAAAGCAATGTCCACATGCTATATACATATTTCTTTGTTTTCAAGGGAAGCCACTGTCCGGAGCTTGTGCGTCCCCGATTTTCCTGAGCCTGCAGAACTGGTCTGGAAGTATCTGGACCTGTCTACCTTTCTTCTCCTCTACCTCCTGCCCCTGCTCATCATCACTGTCACCTACACACGCCTGGCTAAGAAGCTGTGGCTCCGCAATGCCATTGGAGACATCACCACGCAGCAGTATATCACCCACCACAAGAACAAGAAGAAGAGCATCAAGATGCTGATGCTAGTGGTAGTGGTCTTTGCCGTCTGCTGGTTCCCTCTCAACTGCTACGTGGTGCTCATCTCCAGCCTAGGCATCAAGACGAAGAACTCCCTCTATTTTGCCCTGCACTGGTTTGCCATGAGCAGCACCTGCTACAATCCTTTCATCTACTGCTGGCTGAACGAGAGCTTCCGCTCAGAGCTCAAGTCCCTGCTCTGCATGTGCCAGAAGGTACCTCCACCTCGGGACAACGTGCTGCCGCCCGTTATCACGTCCTGCCGAGAGGCATGGATGGAGCAGGCCAGGTGCAGGAAGGGACCTTCCTCCCAGACCATTTGCTCCACTGTCAACGTCCAGACAGCCAACACCGATCTGTGAGCCAAAGGGCAGAGGTGAGTCGGTTGGTGGACATCAAAGGGCATCTCCCTGTTTCTTCTCAGGAATCCGTGTTGCTGCTCTGGTTTATTATTACTGCTTTTCACATATTATTTACTGGTATCACAGTAGTACCTGCTTTACTCAGTGCTGTGGAAACACAGCCTTTCAAACACCCTCCAACCCCGCAGTTGAAACTGGTCCAAGGAGCAGGCAAGCATGCAGGGGACGTGGGATGATATGGATGGGGTGGTTGCTTTCCAGGGGGCTCCCATCATTTTAACAGCACAGGCTGTGGGACCCCAGTTTCCCGCATTGCTGGTCTGTGTCAGAGCCTGTAATGTGTGCCGTGATACCAGCAGGGCTTTGCAGAGCTGCAGAAGTGTGCAGGTTTTGACGTGTTCGAAGGAAGGACTTTGACATCCAGGTAGACTTTGTCCATAGATGATTTCGCCAGATAATTTATACCAAAGCCTCCCAGCGGAGTGAAGGGTAAGGTAAGTCAGCAGCGGTTTCCATGTGAAGTACGGCTGCTCTTCCTCCCCGGCACTGTCCTACCCCCTTGCTGCTTTGGGATCTGCAGAGCAAACAGATGGAAACTGCCCAGGAGTGCTGGTGGGGCTGGGAGCACGCAGCAGCGTGAGCAGGCAGCGGGGCGCCAGCGGGAGCAGCGCAGGATGGCGCTGCCGGCACTACCAGGGGGTGTAGAGCTCCAGCAGGGCTATGCGGGTAAAGGTAAGGGAAGAATTTAATTTGGCTGCTAGAGCCACATGAATAACTGTGTTGAAAGGCAGGGCATGAATGCAGGCAACACTGGCTGCATGGGATTTCCAGAGGAACAAGTGGATGGAGCGACGTGCCGTGTCCAGCACACAGAGCTCCGAGCAACAAAACCTCCACCCTCAGTGGCACCCAGGGAGCAGAGCCGGTGAGCAGGAAGAGATCATTCCCACACTGCGGCTTAGACTGGAGCTGTGCTTCATAATTAGACACAATTTCATTTAGTCCAGTAAGGATTCCTTCTAATTTCTATTATAAATCCATTAATTCATCAAATAAACCTACACAGGAACTAAAGGCCACAAAATACTGCATCAGGGCTGTAGCATTCACTAACTGAAGAATGAAATTATTCTACATAATTACTAATTGTTGTAAGAGAAATTCATTTAGACAGCTGAATTGACTCAGAATAAGAGGGAAAGTTTTGTTTACAATCCTGGGAAAAATATAGTTTAATTTAGATGTGCTTGGGAGGTAGATGAAGAAAAGAAGATGGAAAAAAGTAGAGAGAGAGAGAGGAAAAAAAAAAGAAAAAGACAAGGACAAGAGACAAAGAGGCAGACAGAAATCAGATTTGCTATGTGATTTTGCAAGCAGTGTTGAGCAGTGGTTGGGCATTGGGAACAGAATCTGCTTCTGACCTAGCCAGAGCTGTCCCCTCCCCATCATGCCACCCCTCTAATAAATTGCACCAAGACTGGAGATCAAGAAAGGCTGGAATAATCCCACAAAATGCACTGCTCTAAAGTAGAGAACCTTTAAACCAAGCCTAAAAATGTGTTCATTGTGCTCTCTGCAAGTTGTTTTCAGTATGTCTTTTCATAGTCCACTTTATGTGTGCACACAAAACACATGGTTTCGAAGAGATCCATCTTTCTACATTTTCTTTCAATGTTCATGGTATATCTCAGGCTTCTATGGAATAACCATAGCAACAATATTAACATGATATATTCCATGAGAAACATGGCTCTCACTGTAATTCTGTATTTTCTTGTGATGTTTGTCCAAGAGTGCTGGTACAGACTGGCTGCCCATTTCCCTAGAAAGAACCACACTTCTGGGGAGCAGCGAGCCAGCCCTGGGGTTGTATCTGCCTGGCATCCTCTTGGTACAAGAAGTGGTCTGGGAGCACCTGTCACTTCTGTTGGCTATGGGAGTATCAGAAATCTCTCAAGCTTGTCTCAAGTCCATCTTTAAGATTTATTAGTGTTGGTTTTTTTTCTTTTTTTTTCTTTTTTTCTTTCTATCTTTAAATGGCTTCATGATCTTTTTCTGGAGGAATCAAAGACCTCAGTCCAAAGTAGGTCTCTGTTCATGCCTTGATTTCCTGCCAGTCCTCCTGCCATGCATTTAGCTGTCTCTTGCTATGAAAAGTAACTTAGCTTTTTTCCTTAGATCTGTAAACTGTAGCATGTCTTTATTGCTGAGATTTTTCTCCCCTAAATGGGCATGATGTAAGAACTGTCTGTATTGCATCTTTGTAATGACTTTGCTATCTGGACTGACAATTATCAATGCCTGAATGAGATTCAAAACCTCACATGCTTTACTCATTACCTAGGGGCTCTCATATCACTTGAGGATGGATGCACTGGCTAATCAGCTTGCAAGGAAAGGTTAGGATGCATGACTTGAAAAAAAAAGGAAAAAAAAAGGAAAATAAAAAAGAAAAAAAAGAAAAAGAAAAAAAAAAGGAGGAAAGCTGAGCTATGTTGTTTGACTTCGGAAGGTACAGTGACTGAGGGGCAAGAGGGTGCACCTCCGCTGAAATGCAGGAACAAGGCTTGCTCCTACCATTAGAAGGCTTACCTGGCCAATGTTCAGAAGAAAAAAACTTAAGAAATCTGCTTTTGCTAAAATGTGTCAGGGTCTGAGCCTACTCAGCAGGTAAATAGATGCTGAAGTGCTTAACACTTTGTCTTCAGACACACGCTCACATGTGGGAATGGCTTCCTGAACGGCGCCCCAGGCAGCTGCGTGTGCTGCATCACGGCTGTGGCCAGTCCTTCTCCTGGGTGCTCCTGTCCCCCTGCTGCCCTAGCAGGCCCCCGGGGCTGGTTGTGGCTGCTGCAGGCACCTGGATGGGCAACGTAGGTGTGACCTGTGCCGTCAGTTCCCCGCGGCCCTTCTGGCCCTGGACGCTCTCATAGCTGGGATGGTGGGGTGGGCTGCTGTGGAGTGGGCAGAGTGGTCCCAGGCAGCCCAACCGCTGCACAAGCCCTTGTCCTGTCCCTTGCCAGGCTGAACCGGCCTCTGCTGCCCTGGCTGTGGCCCTTGCCAGCACGCAGGTGACTCAGATTTATCACTGTGGGAGGCAAGATCCCGAGGGTGAGCCTGGAGGACAGAGTCCTAAGACAGCGACTTACCGGAGCCTGCTCCACAGGAACTACCCGAGCACACGCAAATCAGTATGCAAAGATTCAACAGGGAAATGTCTGAGTGATTAACAACCCAGATTTACTCATGTTAGCTCATGCCAAATGTATCCAACTGCCTTCAGCAGAGTTGCTGATGAAGGCGATAACAGAGAACACAGTGCAGAGGATACCTGAATTCCAGAGGCAAATCCCCTTATATAGCCCCACCACATAATGAACAAAGAAACCACAAAATGCCAACTAGATGAGGAAAAGCAAAGCAGAAAAAATGCACAATGAGTCAGAAAATTAGCTCAGGAAGGAGAAGCAGAATAGAATTATTAGCAGTTAGCTCTTCAAGCTGAAAACAGTACAGAAAGTCTGTTCAAAGGAATAAATGGAAATGTTCTCAGTTAGATCCAGATCAAGCCCTGAGAAGTGGGAATGCAGCTGGGCCAGCATCAGAGACCATCCTCTTGCACTACTATAAAAATTAGCAGATTTGTTCATGCTGATACCCAGAGGGAGAAGAGGGAGAAAAACCCCCAAACCTCACACAGGAAGTTTGGATGCAAAGTGCACACCTGGAATTAGCAGCTGGAAAATAACGAACAGACAGCCACTGCCATGGCCAGCTGAGAAGAGTTTCTCCCGCAAGTCAGGGAAGATTGCTCTACCCTCTCACCGACTGCAAAGCAAACACCCATTTCCCTCAAGCTATCACCTCCTACATTGTGGTGGGGAGAAAAATTCGTCTGATCTCCCCAGATTTTGGATGAAGCCCAAGCAGGAATACTGAAGGGAAAAGGATCTGGTTCTTATGCCCAGCATAGCACTGCAGTCAGCTCTCATTTTAAAGATTCAAGGCTTTTCACAAAGCTGTCCTGTCCCACCGCTGCTCAGCAGTAGTCCCTACCCAAATTCCATGGATGTTCCTACGTCCTGAGTTCGATCTCCAAGCACTCCCAAGGGCACACACCTTTCCAATAACAGCTGCTCCATGTAGCTTGTCCTGATCAGATTCTGTGCAAAGCAGGTACACCAGAGGCCGTACTGTTGGCTGTACCGCGTTTCAGGTGTCTGCAGGAACAGAACTGCAGTCCCTGGGGTTGCCTGGCAGAGCTGTCAGGACGAGCAGGCATGCAGGAGCAGATCCCCGGATGCTGCCAAAGCCCCGGTGAGAGTATGCCCGAAGCACCGAGCTAAACGAGGAGGGAGGGTGGCATGGGGTCAGCGTGGAGGCGGTCACCGTGCCCAGAGGAAGGCGTGCGGGCGGCTGTGCCTGATGTGCTGCGCTGCAGCAAGCCCTTCCTAAGGGGCTGCTGGATGTCTCCTTCCAGATCAAAGCCAAAGCATTTCTTGCTTCACCTCCTGTCTCCCCTGTCTGTATTTACTCCTTTGCCCCCAGTAATAGGGGTTAAAGTAACACCTTTGGTCTATACAAAAAAGGTTTTCCCTCCTGTGAGTCAAGAGTGGCTAATAATGCCTTGTTTGGCAATGCTAAATCGTGTGATGGTCCTGCTCTCTGCAATGAGCTGCCAGTGAAGAGCAGCTGTCACTTATCAGAGGTGACAGGGAAAAATATAATAATAATAATAATAATCAACAGGCTGAATCTCACAGAAACCAAGTGCTTGGTTTTATAACACAATAGTCTGTCACTTGGAGAGGCCTTTTTTTGGAGAGGCCTTTTTTTTTTGTTGTTTCTATGACAGCCCTCATAAAAATCTCCTTGGCAGATAAGAACAGACAAATTGCTTTATAAAATTGGATTGATGGACCATCTAATTTGTCTGCTGGAGACAAAAACAATTGCTTTATGGGGTACCATAAGAGACAATCATAGGGAGTGTCCCGTTTAATGGAATTCCTGCTTATTGACTTGAAATTAATGCTGCTTTAGTGTATATAAGTTTATATCCTCACCAAGTGTTTTGTCTGTCTGACCTACCTGCATGCTTTCCTGGTGCACATAAGTAGCTAATCCATATCATGTCCTGGCAGGCTGTCGAACATTGGCGGTCTCTTGCAGAAAGGATTTCCACTCTGGCAAGGAGCTCTGCTGGGTACTTGTAGCTGAAAGTTACAGTGATTTTCAAGACATTATGGTCGACAGCTTCATGCCATTCTAGCAGAACTGCACCAGATGCTTCTGCCAGACCCACAAAGTCTTGCAGCTTCTTCTTTTTTTTTTTTTTTTTTAATTGGTTGGAAACAGGAGTGCTGAGATACTAACAGGCCGACTCCTGTTCTTACCCCTGCCCTCAGAGTGGTTCCAAAGAATGTTTTTCAGTGTGGTGATAGGCACTTTATGTACATAAATGTATATATATAGAGAGAGAGACTTTGTTCAAATCCCCACTTGTAGCCAGCTTTAGTATGGTAATCAGTGTAATTCCAAGGTTGCCAGACTTTGGATGTTGTTAAGGGAATAATTTATGATACATTGCAAAAAATGATGGTGGGCAAGTGTTTGAGCAACAGATCTTATTCCTTTTCTCAAGAAAGAAATGATTGCTGGCTGCCACATCTTGTCTTGGCCAATTTCAAACAGGAGTCAAGTGACCAATGGCCTAAACCTTTTGCAGATTCTTTCTCCCTTCATTGCTCTCAAATCCTGTTTGCCTTGGTTCTGAAGGGGAACAGGGGGGAGTGTGTTGGGAGGCTTGTCCCCAGCCACAGTGGCTTTCCTTCGTGCTTTTGCAGGCACGGCGACACCGAGCTTTGGTGGAGCAGCCATGAGCAGCAGTACGGCTGGCAGCAGCACGTGTTTCTTTCCCTCTTCCAGTCACTGAGGAAGACAAAGAAGACTGAACAAAATACAATATACTGCAGATGGAAGAAATGTACAAAGCAAGCAAGAAAGAAGTTTTGGTAAAGTTTTTTCTCCTTATGAAACAATTTATTTTCTAATTTTCTCCCCCAAATCTCCAGATAACCATCTAGAATACTGCTGAAGCCTCCTGTGGAAGCAGCTCGAGAAAGGGTGCTCACAGCTCCTGGGGGTCTCCTGAAAAGAGATTTTCTTCCTTCTCCTGCTGCTGTAACTGTGCATGGTGTTTTCAGGTTATCTGCTAACTCGAGGCACATGGCAGGGTGGAGCTGCTGGCACAGCAAACATCCACTGCTCCTCAGCCTGCCTGAAATACATCTTTGTTGTTAGTTCAGGATTTGTGTTTGATTATCCAGCTCTGGTCGCTGCCCATTGCAGTGAATGTGTAGTAAAAAGGGAGCGAGGCAGCACCGTGCCCCCAGCCTGCTTGCTGGCCTCTGCCACCAAACCATCTCATGAGCAGAGCAGCTCCATTGGGATGGGCATGTTCCCCACCTGATATTCTCCGGTTTTGCTTTTGGAAATGGGGGTGGAGAGGGATTTTGAAATAAACGTGTGCTTATAACTCCTTGTGGCACAGCTCAGTACACGTTTCAGGGGCAGCCCCTGATGAACCCCGCAGAGAGCAAACACCCCCTGTCATGGGAAGGCCAGCCTGAACCAAGGCAGCATTTCCCTCCCCATGATAACAGCTGTGAGACAAATGAAATACTGGACTTTAACCCTCCTTCATGCATTGGTTCACTTGGATAACACATTTTTAAGTTCAGAGAAATGACTGATTTTCAGCTGCATAAGCTGCCCATGGCAAAGCACCTGCTGAAGTGGCAGCAGAGGGAAGCACTGCTGGCTGCTGCCCAGCTGCTGCTCAGGCAGCCTGGACTTGGGGACCCCCCCCTGCCATCGAGCACCCCCCCCAGCGCATCCAGAGCACCTTTAGGGAGAAGGCGAGATTTTTAAGTGGGGCTGAGAAAAAGCACCCACAGGCACTGCAGAGCAGGCAAGCTGCCACTGGGCGCCAGGGGACGAAGGTATCCTCTGAAACTTAGCTTATTTGCAACACCCCTACTCTGCCTGAGCTGCTTGAGCAAAGCAAACAAACCTGAAATCTATTACATCTGTATTAATGGGGTTTAAAACTACCTGCACCAACACAGTAGAGTTAGCTGCACTGATAGCCTAAGATTCATTTTCTGTAGCCTTAGTCCATCACTCCAAGTAATTTGCCTGCAACAGACACTCTCAGGCTTGACTCAGTCAAGCATCACTCAGCATGGTTTGTCCTCCCACAGCAAGTACAGGGTGATTTCCTTTTCCCTTGCAGCTGAAGTCACTGTTGGAATTACTCTACAACTGCTGCCAACACTTTTCCCATTGCAAGAAAAATAAGGAAGATAACCCCACACCTCCTGAACCTGCTTGGTGAGGTTGCTTCTCATTGCTTAGCACATTTTATTCCAGCACTTCCCATTTGTTATTTGATTCCAAACTGAAAAACTAGAGCATGACAGCAATTTCAAAACCAGCAAAATAAGAATGGCACCAAGCTAAGGCCTGGCATCATGCGCTTCACCAAGCTGTTGTTTAAAAAGCTTGTTTCACTCCTGGGTACCAGTCTCCCCACCTTCAATATGTTTACCAGGGGTCAGCACCAGCCTTTGCTGCTCTGCTGAGTTGCCGCCCGCAGCCCCTGCAGCCCAGCAGCAGCTCGTGCTCAGATGAACACAGCAGGTGCTCAAGCAGCAGTGGTGGTGTTGTTGGACTAGCCAGGTGTAGGCAATTACTTTAACAGTGATGAACTGTCAGAAGCCTGGAAAAGGGAGAACAACCTTACTACTCCAGCATGGGAGAAAACATGGGTGTTGTGGTGACTGTCCCTGCAGGCTCCTAGAGGAGGAGCCCTGCCCAGTGGGAACCTTGGGGAGCTCCAGTGCCTTCCTTCCCCTCCACCCCTGCCTGCGTTCCTCACCCCTCTCCCTCAAGCTCTCTGCCTGGCAGTTGTTGCTGTCCTCCCGGGCCACTCTTTGCCTGTGCAAGATGAGTGACAGCTGCCGGGGACAGGCAGAAGGTGATTTACCAATTTTTCCTGAAGCTAAGTTGTCGGTGATTTTCTTTCGCCCTTGCATTTCCTCTGCCATTGTGAAGGAAGGAGAGGCTGAGGGCGAAGGTAGGAAGACCTCCAGTGTTTTTCTACTTTTTGCTTTAAGCATTGCTAAAACATTCTCTGCCCCCCACTCCTGCTATGAATTGGAGGATAGGAGCCTTTCTTCCACTACATTTTATGTATTTTTGTATACATTTTTGTACATACATGTACACTGCTGACGCTGGGCCGACCTCCTCCTTCCTAAACCTGCTCCCTGGTGTGTGTGCCAGGACTGGGCACTGTACAGGCAGCCCCTGGGCACGGCCGGGTCGGGTGGCTGGTGGCAGGGGCCCGGCGGTGCTCGCAGCAGCCCTGCTGGGGAGCCTGCTCCTGCTCCTTGCTGGGGTCGCTTTTGCTATGGGTGGCCTCTGGAAGTAGCCTCTGGGCTCTCAGATGTGGCGTGTGCTCGCTGCTCCTGCTTGCTTCAAATTAACTGTAGGAGGTAAGAAATTCTGAAAGCTGGGCCTATTGTTATTGTGTTTGATTGGGGTATTTATTTGTAATCTGGTAATTTCTTAAAAGCAGCTCAGGGGATGAAGTGAGGGAGAGTTTGAAGAGGTACTGAATGGCTTGCAAAAGCACATTATTTATTTTCTAAAACTGTGTTCCCCAGTGCAGCTGCATTCAGATCCAAAATCAGCCCATTATCCAGTCTATTGGCTCCCATTAAGGTAATAACTGCTGCACTGAAATAGGCTGGCCAGTCTCAAAAAGACTCATTTACCACCAGGACTCGGAGAAGGAATACAGGAATGTCACTGGGATAATAATGTATTTTTTATGAAGAGTAATAATTACTGGCATCAGGCTGTCCCTGAAGAAAAACAGTGTTTATTTTTAATGAACAGGACTTTCTGATTGGAGCAGCGATGCTTTCCCCTAAAAATGAACTTCTGCTGCCAACAAAAGGCAGCGTGCCCTCGTTTTTAATCTGTTGCTCCCAGCTTGGTTCCAGTGGGGAGGCTTTGCTCTCATGGTTGTCCCACGGTGCTCTGAGCCGTGAGTGCACTCCTCAGCCCTGGCTGTGCAGCCAGGGGGCATGGGCTGGGGGGGCTCAGGCCAGGGGGGGCTCCCCTTCAGACCAGGCTCGGCCCCAGGCCTGCCTGGAGCTTCCCCTGCGCCATGAAGCGCCAGCACTGTGGCTGTGCTCCCGGCTTGGGCAGCACAAAACATTTGGAGAAGCTGCACCCCAAACACATGAGTCATGAAGCTTTTTGGCTGCCTTTGGAAAGCTGCGTCTGGAGAGTCCCTGTGAGCCAGCCCAGGGGGTTGCAAGGTGAGTTTACCTGAAGCAGAAGAAAAATGATTTTCTGTCTCCTGGCAAGCACAGTCAATAATCCAATAATTGCTATAAAATGTGTGTTTTCATTCACATATAATTGCCCTTATGTCCTGCGGAGAAGTAATGAGAACCACACACACAGGGGGAAAACTGTGTAAAATATAAAATGGAAAAATCAGAGAATGAACAATAAAAATATCATCTGTCGGGAAGGAGAGAAAGGAAAGAAACTTGGCCCTGGAAATTCAGTTCTCTCTAATGGATTTAAGTCTTCATTTTTAGCAACCAAAATTTAACTAACTGTTCTCTAACCTACCCTGTAGAGGAGACAGGAACGCAGAGAAAATGGTGCAGGGCGCATTTGAGAGGTTCAGTGCCACAATTACTCTGTCAAGGAGACCACGGACATGCACAGCTGTGAAAGATGAGCCCAGCAGGAGAAGTGGTTTATTACTGTGCCAAGTGAGACCAATTCCTACCAGGATGAGTAATTCACATGCAAGGAGTATCGGCAGACAAGAAGAGATGACAAACATCACCAAGGCCCTGTCCTTCCTGAAATTAAAAAGCACAAGCTGAAATTTAATTACTGGCTTTCTGCTTGACTTTTCCCTGTGTGAATGCACTTCCCCCCCTGCCGTTGCACCCTCACGGTTGGGGAGCACACAAGCAGCGGGGCTGGCTGCTACCTCCCACCTGTGCCCCCCAGTGCCAAGCAGTGGCTCACTGCTAATGCAGCGATGCCTCATGAGGACATGGGGCTGGCACAGGGACTGGTGGTGGTGCTGGCACTGAGGCAGCTGGCGGTGTGTGCCCACCTTCAGGGCTACAGCCAGCCCAGCGCGGAGGTCTGAGGGAAACTTCTGCTGGAAGTTGAGCATCTGAGCTCAGGTGTGGTTGGGTGCCCAGCTGCCACGCTTAATTCTGCCAAATTATCCATGCTGCCTAAGTTGATGCTAACGACTTGGCTGAAGGTGCCTTCAATAGGTGTGAAAATCTGAAGGACCACCTTTCACCATCTGAATGTCGGCTGAGCAGGACGGTGCTGCTGAGGTTAGAGCCTAGAACCAGCACCCACGCAGCGACGGAGGGCACTGGCCAATGAGGAATCAGACATGCTAATGGCCAAGACTTGAGGTCTTGAGAAATACGCTCTGATCATTTATGAAAGATTCTAGTGACTGTCATATAATTGTGTGTAATCAGGCATCATTGTGTGCTAATGAACAGCTGTGCCATGTTAAACCCCTGCGGAGCCACTGTTCTGCTTACCACGGATGGTTTTGCCGCTTCTTGTTTGTGCACGCTCAAACAGCTTTGGGAGGCCCCAGGTTGCTCCTTGTCCACTTCTACCACATTTTATAAGCTCCAGCAAGCTAACTGCACGTTGCTCTTCTGTCTGTTACCACTCTTCTGCCTGGTCCTACGGTCCCTTTTCCTGCCCTCTCCTCCATTTGAGCATGGGTTTTTGGTCTGTATTTTCATGTAACATTGTTTTTAATCCAGATACTCTCAGACCAAAAATAGACAAGCAAACACAGGGTTTGAGGGGCAAAAATTTATTATAAAAGTACTCGCTGGGTGCATCCAGACTCTGTACACAAGAGAAAACCTTAGAAAGCTCATCTGCTATTACCATTCATAGCTTGGGCAGTCATTGTTCATACAGTAACAACAGGGCTCACTGCTGGTTGTGGCTGTAGGCTGCCAAGCAGGATTCCAGCACAAGTGTTTTGCTGATGGTAACACCTCCTTCAGCCTGACCTGACCTCTCCCATCAGCTCTCCTGTGCCACCCGGCACTCGCCGGGCATAAGGATGTGCCCTCAGATGTGAGTTCCCTGTGAGAAAGATGCAGAGACCCACTTGACTGGCCAGGCCACCTCAGTAGTTCCTAGGTAAAGCACATTCAGGGTTCCCAGGCCTACACAAGGACGTTGAGAGCCTCTGATCTCCATGCCTGCAGTTACTTCATCGGGGGATGCGCGTGCTGTGTTTCAACACCCCACGTCTTTCAGCCAGGCTCTTTAAAGCAAACCCCCTTGGTAAGGAATATTCAGCTTGGCAGGATCACTAGCTGTGCACTGGGGCTGCTGTCAAACACAGGATGCACTTTTGCATTCCTGCTTGAGACCAGCTCAGGAGACTGCCCAGTGCACGTGCTTTGCGTGGGCCAAAGGGCATTTACTGGCATCCTCCTCTGGAACTGGAGGCTTGTCAAGCAGTTGGCCCATGTGCTTTGACTGCCTTCGCAGCAGCTTTGTGTCCCAGCTGGAGATGCTCCTCCCAGAGGCAGCTGAGGTGAGGACCACGTGTACCCCAGCATCTTGATATGCTGCCAGATTCTGCAAGTCATGGCTGATGGGGCACCAGAACAGCAAAGGTAGGACTGTCTTATTCTGAACACCTAGGGGCTGGTTTTCAACCCCACACTTCTCCTTACATGGAATATTTTCCACCTGCCAGCTCTCATCCTCAGATGTAGACTATTATCACAGTGCTGAGAACAAGAATCCGAAGTACTTGGAGGGGAATGTGGCTTCGCATCACTCCTTAAACATTGGCCAAAAATGAGAGAGCAGACAGTGCAAATGCCCCAAGGCAAGCACAGTAGGGTATAAACCTCTTGTTCAGAGGGAACTCCTGGTCTGGGTGTAAGCCTCTCCTCTGCATGGGAGTGGTCACCCCAGGTTGTTCTCCCGAAGAGCAGAGAAAAAGGCCCAAACCACCCCCACCTTACCTACTGCTGCATGGTGTCCGCAGCCCCCAAACTCAAGAGTCACTGGAAGATAAGGCAAGGTGTATTCTGATTTCCCATCCCATTATGCAAGAGTCTGTGAACCCAAAGTCTTGCTCTCCCACTGAGTTAGCCCCAGCTTTCTCCTCCAGACCAGCCTTCCTGCTGCAAGCTGCTGGACATGGGCTGGGCAGCAGAGGTGTTGGGATCACTTTCCCTGTGGGCCTTCAGGAAGGCTGATTGCAGTCAGTACAGCCACTAATACATTTCACTGTGTACTTGGAGATTATTTCAAGCATGTGTGAAAACAGGCAGCATACACCCAAGATGCTCCAAGCAAAAGGCTTCTTTGGAAGCCACACATGCTGAATGCCTTTACTGATTCTGTACTTTTGCATTTAGTGATGAGTGTTTTCCTGTGCCTTGGTTTCAGAGGCTTCTTTATTGACACGTATTGTATTGCTTCAGTGATACAGGCTCACTGGACAACACACATGGGTATTCCTTACAACTCAAACAAGCTACACTAGTACAAGAACCTACAAAGCATGAGAGGGTTTGAGCAAGTATAATAACTTCAATTAGAACAGAAAGTCATATCCTACACTCTAATAATTATTTTAAAGAACAGACAGTTCAGGGGCATGAACAGACTTAGTAAGGACTGTAATTACAAGCTGACAGAACAACTGCACCTTGTTGAAGCTGCAGGAACAGGGGGCTCCTTGGGCAGCATTTATGGGGTCTCTGCCTCTTCCCCCTCCCCAGGAGTTGGGCCCACAGACAAACCCCACCCAGGATTTGGCCCTTCTGAGGGAGACCAGGCCTGCAAAACAAGTAACAGCTGCTGTGTGACACCAAACACAAAAAGGATATGAGCACACAACTCTGCTTCTGTCCCCAGCCTGTGTTTCAGCAGTGTGGGCACTGGGTCAGGCTCCTCCACACCCAACAGTGGGACCCATGGGCAGGAAGGACAGAATTAAAACTCATGGCGCATCATCACCTCCAACTCTGGAATTTATTTAACTACAAGCACACAGCATTCAACAGCACTATGTCTGGGTGGAATGTGGGGAACTCCGACACCCCTTGTTTAACAAAACTTAGGAGTTTCAGCCACTGTTTTATTTGAATACAAACTTCACGCCAAAAAAAAATGGAAACAAATAAACTCCAGAATTACAATGCTAATGACACAGGATTTACAAAAATATAAATAACCTATTCATAACCTTAAAGAAAACAGAACATCCACCGTAAAAATTATCATGTATTCCCAGCGGTAAACTATGACTACAGAAAATTATTTATTTAGTTTTAGAAAAGCACCAGAATTCGCATTGTTAAGTAATCTAAACCACATAGGGCATCTCCCCCTAGCACTTGCAGACTTTTCAGAGCGTGCCCATATTGTAAAAAGTTTTCTTCAGTATTGCCCACTCATGTGAGAGTGTAGTGAATTCTTATAAGCACCCTGTTCAAGAATAGCACCCAAGGATGTACTAATTGCTTCTTTATTTTAATAAGATTTAAATACATGCCTATTTTTAAGTGTACGCTTAGGAGCTTTCAGAACAGGGCTGGACTGAAACCCACCACAAATTCTTCTGTAAATCAGACTTCCAGACAGGACTGGTGTCAAAACAATTGCTTGTAAAAAATAAAAAAAAAAAAATATCTCACCACCCAAGAGTATTTCCATTGTTCAGTCACAGCTAAAGTTTGCATAGATACTGGATTATTTTATTTCTTTTAGCTCTTTTTGAACTATGCCAGCTTGGCTTTGGTAGCTTCCTGAAGCTGAAATTCGCTGAGAATTTCCTTCCCTTACATTCCATTTATTGTGCTGAAAATACCATTAAGAAAAAGCAGAAAAGTCAAGTACCAAGTCTATTGGTTCCCAGCTAAAGAAACTGAAGCTTGCCCAGCTGCCCAGTGATGGCCACCGTTTGCCAGTGTCCAAATTGCAGCACCAGAGCCTGTCTTTCAGACTCTTGTGGTCGCCCTTCTTCCGAGGACTTCAGCTAGATTTGTGAAAGATCAGCCCAAAGGGCCTTGAGCTGGGCTAAATTAAAGGCCATGTAAACACAGCTGATTCTGAGACTGCTGACAGCACAGCTGGATGGCAGCTGCTGGCCACGGACATCAGCACAGGTGGGAGCAGCCCTGGGACATGAGCTGCGGTGCCCATTGCCATTAAAAAGCTCACTCCACAATACTACAGTGTGGGACTGAGCACCCATGAAGCACCATCCACAGAAGCTCACACTGAGACTGTGTAAAAGGCTCCGGGCAGGCTTGAGACTTCTCAAGAACAGTTAAAACAGTTAAAACACAGCTACCCACAGACCTGCTGCAGAGGCGGCCACCGCAGCGCTCCCACTGCGCCAGGCAGGGCTGGCGTAGCAGCCCCAAGTGCCGCCTCCTCAGCACCACGGCGAGGTAGGTTTTGAATGTGAACAACATTGCTCAAATGGCTAAAATATAAGTTTCCCTTAAAAACTGTTAGGGGAATGGGGTTGATTCCTTAAAAGAACAACAACAACAAAAAAACCAACAACAAATGCAGACCCCACCTACATCAACAGGAACACCCAGCAAGAGCAGAAGGGACGGAGACCACCGGCCCCCAACAAGGCTCTGCAGCACACAAGTGATGACATCCTTTTTATTCACGCCATTTCTAGTTTACCAGGCTGTTGCTAGCCACTGTTTGCTCCCAATCCCATGGCGTTGCACCGGACAGGAGGAGCCCGCTCCGCCATCCTGCACCCCACTGGACGGGCAGGGACACACACACAGGGACACAGGACAATCCACCTACACCTGCTTCAAGTTCAAAGCCATACCTGATTAGTTAAGCTGCATGGATGTTTTTACTTACACATCTGTAGGTGAATTAATCTTCATTCCCGTTGAAAGTGTGTCCATAAAGAGATTAAATATTAGATTCTGTTACATGATTAATCCGAACACACTCTCCCTGCCACAGATAAACCTCAGATGGAAAAACCTTATCCCCAGTCTGCATTTACACTAGAAATACTTCTTCTGACTGCTTCATAACAGACCAAGTACATCACCCCTGCCAAAAATGGGTACATGGGTACAAGGTCTAACATTTCTGGTTCTCACAAAGCAAAGAGCAATAAAACGACCATGACTCCGAAAGAAATAAACAGTGGAGGAGATAAAGTGTCACATCCAGTTGAAGCTGTCCATGCCTCCTGTTATCTGACCACATCCTGAGTGTGTTCAAGTCTTAACAGCATTTAACAGGAGAAAAGGGGAAAAAAAAAACAGAGCAGCTATTAATACTGGTGTTTGGGCAGATCTGAGCAAAGGGCTGTGTTCCCAGAAGGTCGGTTGCTTTTTCCAAGTACTGTGGTCAGATAAAAGGCAAAGCCTGGGGATGCCCTGGCGGTGGCGGGCAGGGTAACAGTGCCGCTTGCTGGCAGCCACCCTGCTGCCAGGGTCAAGGACAGCGCGGCCAGCCCCAGCGCAGGAGGAAGAAGTGCTCAGAGCCAGCCGTCAGCTGCAGCCTTTAGTAGGGACACACACACAGCGAGCACCGTGGCTCAAACCTCCTGAAGGTCCTGGGACACAGGCACTCAAGGCCCGCAGCCACCCAAGGCACTGAGCCCTGCAGGAGCCACACCGCGTACAGGGGCTGGGAGTGGAGGCTGCGAGGGGACAGCAGCACCAGGGAAGGGTGGAAATGGCATGAGGTGTCCAACAGACCACAAGGACAGGGCAGAAAAAGTTGGGCAGTGAAATTAACTCAGCGGGCACAAAACGGCGTAGAAAGAGCAGAAGAAACAAGACAGGCTTGTTCTCCCTGACACATGGCAGCAGAGGCAAAAACCTGCCCCTGCTGACCTAAAGGAATTTTTGACTCTGATCTTCAGGGGGATCAGGCACTGTCCTGGTTGAGTAAGCACTGTGGGTCCATTCCAGTGCTCATCTGAGTTCCTCAGAGGAGGGTGTAAAAGGCTTTGGTAGTCCTGGTGCAACAGGCAGGGACAAAGCTGGGGGCTGACACCTCCTGCCTTCCTTGGCAAGCAACCAGCTCGCACCAGGCCCCCTGCCCCAGCTGCAGAGGCAGCGAACACCCACTGGAGCCAGGCACAGGGCAAAGACCGCTCAGCTGCTCCACGCCATGACCTCAGTGGGACAGGCATCCCCGTCCCGGGCGCGGGAGGCGGCGGCGCAGCAGGGCCAGGCGCGTGCCGGGCGGCCGGGGCAGCTTCCCCAGCTGACGGCGGCCCCACATTCCCATCCGCCCCCGCAGGGCCGCTCCCTGCGCCTCGCCTGCTGCGCAAGGATTCGCCCCCGACAAAAATCCTGGAGCGGGAGGCTTGCAGAGACACTGCTGCTGGCAGGCAGGGCACAGCTTCCCACCGCAGGTCTTCTCCAGCCTCACGAGCCACTCCACCATGGACCTGCAAGCCCCACTTGTCAGACCGCCTGGCCAAACCCTGTGTGACACGGGGAGACCCTGAAGCTGGTGGCAGACGGATGAGAGCAACAGCACGGCAGCCACCAGACCTGCAAGCTGCCCTGAAGCTCCACAACGAAAACTGAGGGGAGCCTCACACAGGCAAAACTGCTGCAAGCTCTGACAAATCCTCCAGGAACAAATTAAATGCAGAAGGGTGTTCCCTGCATAAAAGCTACTCCCAAAAATGAGAAAATTAGCTTGTTTTTAGGCAGAAAAAAAAAAAAAGAATATTCTAAAGCAAGCCTGCTCTGCCACAGGGACTTCAACACTCACTGCAGCACAGTCGCAGTCTTCAGTCTATAGCTGACCCCTATATGCCTGGCACTGGCAGGGCACCAGCTGTTCCGTGCAGAAGGCAAAGGAGGGTCCCTGCCTCTGGCACCCTGTGCTGCACCCCACATCAGCCTGCAATGCCTGACCCACACCGAGGAGGCTGTCAGTGGATGTACCAACACAGCTGAGTAGAGGCAGTCACCAGCAGACCAGGGAGCAAAAACTGCCCTGAACAGGGAGCAGCACAGCACTGCACCTAACACAACTGCACATCAAAGTACCCTGGTGATCAACTTGGAACTTCTTTAAGAAAACTATACCATTTCAAGTAAAGGAAATGAATTTAAACATGCCACATGCTGCACTGACACAGAGACTGACTGCTCAGCTCTCCCTGCCACAGCAGCAATGGTCACACAGGTCCTCCTTCAGGAGGAGTGCCTCCAGTACACACGGAGGAGCAAACAAAATTTCAACTCAAAGTGGCAACAGAAACCCAGAAAAAAAAAAACCACAGTATTGGCCAAAGGAAAACGTTCTGAAAAGCTGGAATGGGAGAGAAGTGATTGTTGGCCCTGTAAGAGAGTGGCACACAACCAAGCCCAAGCCCCTGCACAGCGTGTGGCCAGGGACCTCACAGAATTCATCCCGATGCCAGCAACTTGCAAAGGACAGGGCTTATTACACACTGACGGGCAGCACAGCGATTGTGACACCGCTCTGCTGCCGGATGTGGGTTTAAGTACAGATGAAGAAAAATGAACTCAGAGGTGTTGAGCACAACCTGCCCCAAAGGGGCAGGAGTGACAGCTGTGAGGATACACAGTACTACTGTCACCTCCCCAGCTCCTCCGCTCTTCTCCAAGGAGGGAGACTCCTCATGTGCTTCTAATTCCACAATGCAAAGACCCTCTCCACATACTCCCCACATGCATGTTAGAGAGACTGTGTGACCACAGGGCTACTAGATCCTCTCCCGTACCAGTACACACAATGCTTGAAGTTTCCTCCGTCCCTTCCGTCTTATCCTAGCACTGGTGGCCCTGAATCTGGCTGAGAGCAAAGTGGTCACACAGCAGGAGCAAGGCGTCAAACCGCTGCAGTCGCTGCAGAGCCTGGGCCAGATGAGGGACTGTGACTGAGTCTCCTGAGTAGGTGAGGTGAGCAACGAGCTGCTCAAATCCAGATATCCGTCCCAACAACTGAGGTGTGACCCCCAGCTCCAGTGCCACATGGCTGAAGTTCTTCACACCGTTCAAGGATGGGTCTAACAAGAAGGCAAGTGACTGCACCAAGGAATGGGGCAGCTCTGCAACAGGGAGACCTGGGGGCAGCAATACAGTAAAGTGGGGTTAGAAACCACGTCCAGCTTGGGTGAGAATAAACAGTAGCTAGATTCAAACCCCCATCCCTGCCAAGCTGGTGAAACATCTACTTGTCATGGCAGGGATCTCCTCCAATATTGCTTTCAGAGCTCAGCAACACAGAACTGGATCAGTCCCAGGAAGGCTGCCAACAGGCGATAACTAGGGGTCCATTCACCACCCACCCTCAAGCCACTTAGAGCAGTACTGCAAGAAATCTAACCTGGAAATTAGCACCAAAGGCAGTGAAAGTCACCACATCCCTGCAATGAGTGGCACCTCTGCACAGCCAAGGTAGGCTTTTGAAGGAGCTCCTTTTCAAAATCTGCATCTTTGCTACCCCAATACATGGTGAGCAAAAATGAGGCTGGGAAGACACTTACCCTTCATTGTGTTATTGATCTGAGTCACAAGGTTCTGGGCATCATTCACCTGGCAAGATAAAGACACCGAGGCTGGGGACAGTCTGACAGCAACAATGCCTGTCAGTCCTCCCAGGGCCACCACAGAGGTTCAAAGCAATGGCACTTGTCATTCCAGCGTTACTACCCCAGGAGCTAACAACCTCCTAGGGCCTCCCAGCAAACTACTTCCATGAACAGTGACCTGGAGCTAAGTTAATATATATATATTACCAGGCATTTTCTGAACCTCAATTATGTTAATGACTAGGTTCATTACAAGCAAACCTGGGTGGGAGTAGGAATCACTGCCTCCTGGTGCCAGGTCAGCTTTCTAGATGAGCAGGAGTCTGAGAAACACCCGCAGAGTACATCAGCTATGCATAGCTAAAGGTGGGTTTATACACTGAATAAAGGGACTCCAGTCTTCTTAGCATTTGAAACCATCCCAGCTGGTCCTGTCTCAGTGGCTGATGGCCCTCTGAGGGCTGGTGACCTTATGCCACCTGCAGTGATGGCCAAATCCACTTCAAAAAGACACCTCCAGGAAGAACGCTAATCCTTTCCTCTGGGAGATACACTGGACTTGTGCTGGCTCACCAGCTGCTCCAGGGCTCTGACATGACCTATGGGAAATGATCCTCACCTACTCCCACCAAACATGCCATGAAACATCTGGCAAAACATTTTTGGTAGTTACCAGGTCACCCTGGACATTAATGACCCTAAATCTTAGGAACCCATGTCCCTAACTCACTAGCCTTCTGTGCCCAAGGCCCAGGACATGCGATGGTGTGTCAGAGAGGCAATGAGAAAGAACTTACCGGCCGCTCCCCGCTCTCAGCAGTGGGGTTTTGGAAGGTAGGGGACAGGCCCCTCTCTGGGTCCACCACAAGGCTGCTCCCAGCCTCCAGCGCCGCACTGCCCCCCTCCCTGGGGGCTCCTCGCATTGCCTGGCTCCCCACCTCCTCCGACCTCTCGCTGCCCACAAACTCCACCTGGGAGGAGAACTTCTGCAGGTCGAGCTCGGTGCACTCCACTGGGGCATGGGGCCACTTGTGCTGCATCTCGGAGGCGCAGGAGGAGAGGGGGGCCAGCGCCTCCGCCACTCCCCGCTGGCCTGGCCTGAGGTCGGAGGGGGCCAGGGCGGTGGCCAGACGGTCACTGCAGCCCGAGCTCCTGACCAGGGGCTGGCTCTCCAGGACACTCCTCACCAGCTGGCCTTTGGAGGCAGGGCTGACTGCCACAGCCGACGGCAACTCCAGCTCCGGCTGTGTGGGCGGCAGCTGGAGGCTGATGGCTTCTCCCTCTGAAATGAACTGAACCGCTTCCACTGGGCCTGGAATAGGAAAGGGCCACAATTCAGTGCAATGCAGGCCTTGCCCCGTCCCGCCTCCCACAGCCTTCTGCCCTTGACCCAACACCACGACTCCACAACCCCTCTGCAAAACTTTGAGTCCCATCTGTGCCACCCCCACCACAGCGACAGCTAGGACACGGCTGGATGGAGGCTTGAGAGCCACCAGAGCTGAGTGCAAGTGTTTCTGGTACAAAATCTGCTAGCAGTTGTTAACAGAAGACCCAAAATTTCATTTTGGTGGAACCTGGACACTATCCATCTTCCCTCCTCAGAAAGTCTCAGATTATCTTCAGACTGTGTGAACTGGAGCCCAGCATTGTCCTCCCTTCCCCCCCAAGAGGAAAGCAAGAGGAACGGGTACCTTCCGCCTGCCTGTAGCAGGGGCTCAGGTTCTTCACGCCCAGGCAGCAGGGACCAGACATCTGCTCTTCACACAGAAACCTGCCAGGTGCAGCCGACGTGGGGAACATTGCTCGCTGGCCTGAGAAATTCTGAGTCCTCAGGAAGACTTGGAGGATAGAGAAGAACCAGTCTGAGCAAAGGCTTGGCTTGGGTCCCTAGCATGGCCTCAGCTGCATGGTATGTCTGCTGGCGAGGAGCTGGAAAACAGCAGCTCCTTGGCCCACTGTCTGGTGGATGCCAACCTGAATGCACCCCAGCCCGGGCCATCAAACATACTCCTTCTTCCTACCTCTGCACTTCCAGCCCCACTGGTCCTGCACTGCAAAAAGCCACTTAACATCTGCCTGCCCTTGAGAAACCCCAGCAAGAGAGAATGCCAACTTTGACAGCAAAATGACATTCTCCTCCTACTAATTATGGTACTAAGGACGAGGGAGGCTCCTCTGTGTCTTCGTGCAGATACAAGAAAGCAAGAGAAATCCTGCAGATGTAAAAAGCAGGACGAGCCATCTATTCTCTACGAATAGAGGAATGTTTGACTTTCAATGCTCAGGACAGTGCTCTACCAGCAACAAAGGGGCCAGAAACGTGTAAACAGCAAAGGGAGAACAGAGAGAAATGCTGCACGCACTGACTCACCTCGCTGGCACTGGCTCTTCCAGAACCGCTTGCAGTAGATGATGGAGAGGGCCAGAAGCACCAGCACAATGATGACTAGGGCACTGCTGGTCAGTGCGAGAAGGGCTGTGTCCTGTGGAGGTACCGTGGGGACTGCTACTTTCACCAGGTTTGTTCTGGATCGACCTGCACACACACCAGACACAAAGTGTTGGAACCTGACCCAAAGGCTTTGGGCCACCCCTTCCCTGCCCCTTCCCTCTTCACATATAACAAACAAGCTTCTTCCAGCAGGCCCACATGGGACAGGGGTTCAGTGTTGTGGAGAGAACAAGCAGCAATGGCTCAAGGATGGTGCAAATGCACATCCGAGCACATGCCTTCGACATGGTCACGACGACTTCACGCGCACACCATGAAGCTGCCCTGCCCCGTCCCCCTGCTCCCTGCACCCAAGGGCCACGCCACCCACAGGAGGTGGGCTGTGGGGCACCTACACTGGGGCTCAGAGGAGGGCGTCTGCTTGGTGCACGGGATACACTCCCAGCCCAGCTGCCCGCTGATCCGTGCCTTGCGGTAAAACCTGCAAGAGAGCAGAGAGGGTTCTCAGCAGTGCGGGGCCAGGAGCCAGCCCGTGCCCACCCCACCACGAGAAGACGCGCCCGCCTCCCTCAGCCGGCGGCAGCACAGAGGCGGCTGAGCCTTCTTCGTGCCACAGCACGCCAAGAAGGCACGAGGCACCACGTCTCTCCCAGATGCCGGCTCACACAGTGCTCAGAGCTACTTTTTCACTTCGGTAGCTGCTTTTGTCAAGGAGTGACATCACCCAGAAGCAGCCTCCCGCCTCCCTCCTCCCCCTTCCCCGGGTCTTGCTAAAGGAGGGCGATGGTGATTAATAGCTCCACAAAACCACAGAAAAACTCCAGCTAGCAACTTGGTCTGGGAAGAGATTCAAAAACCAGAGCTCTGACATTCCTCTGTCACAAACCACATTGCTTGCTAAGAAATGGTCTGCAGCTCTCAGGCGTTTCATGGGCTGTATGTAGCAGTCTTCACTTCCGGAACTCCTTAAAAAATTAGCTAAAATCAACAGTTAAAGAAACCACAGCTTCCTCCACATGACTGTGCTTGGAAAGAGGCACCCATCACTCGAGGTATGGTCTCTACCCTCCTCTTCAGGGACTGCTAATTGTAGTGGTCTACAGACACTCCTCCTCTGGGGCTTGGCCACCCTGGTGTCCACAGGAAGAGCTCAGGCCTGGAAGTCCTCCACTGCTCATTCGTGGGAGCTTTCAGGTTCCCTTCTGATGGCTCTGATTTGTGTTTCCTCAAAGAGGCAGCTCTGGACCACCAGGGCTCATCCTAAGTACCGTGTGAGAAGCAGCCTCAGATGAAGCTCCCTCTAGCCAACCCCTCCCCGCGTGCTCCCAGGGGTAATCACCACTGCTGGCCTGGAGCAAGGATCCGACCCTACTCACCCCGGCAGGCACTCCCCACAGACCGCGTTGGTCGTTGCTGTGCAGTTGGACTTCTGGATGCGGTTGATGAGGGCGCAAGACAGGCAGGGCTTGCAGCTGTGATGGCCCCAGCTATCCTTAAACTTCCTGGGTGGGCAAGGAACGCACTGTGCATCCCCCCCTGTACCATCACCACATTCCTGCAAGACACGAGGTTGGGCAGCAGTGAGAAGCCACTTCATAACCTGAGGTTATACTGAAAGAAATGGCGTCTCTTCTTTGGAGGCAAGTGGAGCACATTTTAGACAGGAGACCCCTGCAGGGCTGTGCTCCAGGAGGGAGCGCTGGAGATGGGGACTGAGCATGACTGCCATGGCCAAGGCTGGGCCAGACCCAGGCATTGCAGGAGCGTCCTGCTCATGCTCACCCAGTCTGCAGCTTGGCCTGCATGGAGAGTTCAGGAAGGAAAAAAGCTTTCTCAGAAAGGCTACAGTGCTGCAGCTTTACCTAGTGCTACTGACTGGGAGGAAATTCAGATTTCCTTTGGCAAAAAGAGAACCACCTGAGCAGAAACCTGGAATTCCTCCCCACTTTTTACTTCTGTCTTCTCACCCTCCTATGCAAGGTGAGTGAAACCGCTTATCTTCCCTTCCCAATGAGGATCAGCTCTTTCTAATGTATGGGGATCATCCTTCTTAATGACAATTAGCAGAGGATTCATCCAGCAACGTAAAAGCCTTGGTGCTAGATGATTCCTAGTCCTTCCAGAGCAATTTACCTTGGAAAGCTCCTGCCCAGGCATGCAGTTTCTACATGGGGTGCATTTTCTGTGCTCATACGGGTCCTCACTCTCTTTGCAGTCCATCGAGGCTGGGAAGGTGCCGGAACCTGAAGAAGGGAGGAAAAAAAAAAGCACAGAGGTCATAGCAAGTCCCAGTACTTAAGAGGAACAACGTGCCCTTTTCTGGGCAAAAGTTTCCACACTGGCCAGGAAGACAGCCTGCACTTCTTATGCACCAAGAATGTCACTTTGGCAGGAGCCAGACTGCCTGCTCTCACCCACGCGGCAGCCTGCACAGACAGCTCCCGAAGGAAAGAAGATGCTTTCTGAGAAAGGCTACAGACAAAGTACCTGATTTTGCTGCCATACTGCAGCCCTCAAGGTAGAAGAAATATTAAGCTAGACACAGTGACCACTTGAGCCACTGGTTCAGCGGGCAGGCAGTGGGTTTTGCTGGCTCCAGCTGTATTTTGGGGCACCCCAGACTGTCAGCCAGAGGGATGAGTCCCAGCTCAGGGATCTGGCAGCCAAGCTCTGGCCAGTGCCATGACAGGCAGTCCCAGCCAGGCAGGACACGCGCCCACACCCCACAGCCACAGCCCAGGGCTGTATGGGCTGCTGGAGCTCCTGCTGCACTGAGCTTTCAGCACAACACGGACTCACTCACAGCTGTCTCGGAGGGCTGGCAAGACAAGCAGCCATCTCCCTGCAAAACACCATCCAGAGCCTTTCCAAGGGGAATGAATGGCTCAGCTGAAATTAACGGCAGAACTGCCCCTAGCCTCAGTGGAAACATGATTTCCACCTTCAGTGAGCGTGGCTCATGGGAGAACACAAGACTGAAGATTCACCAAGAACAAGCAACAAAACCCAAAGCTACAAAACCCAGCAACTTGTTTACAGTTTCAGGGTTGTCTGTGCTTTTCTGTATATTCTAGGTGGGTTTTTATCATGACAGAAATGGAATAAAATCCACCCCCACTGGACCACTCTTCTTTCTACTTCTCTCCAAACCTCCTGCAGCCAGCCACTAGAGAAACAGCATTCCTCCTGCCTTGACAGGAAGACCCGTTAACTTCTGAACACCCACCAGGAGCAGGAAACACTTGGAAATGCTCTTCTGAAGAGCACCACTCCGAACAGTCTGAAACACCTGGGAAACTTGGCATTTGAGCCAGAGCTGTCCTGTTCAGGGCCCCAGGAGAAGGGCGGCTCAGCCGGGAGGACAGCACCCTGCCAGACCCCCGCGCAGACCAGGGAGACAAGAGGACTGCACAGCCACCAAGCTCTCCCCACCGCCCCCTCCTGCGACAGCCCCTCGCATCCTACCTGCTCCACCAGCAGGCGCGGATACAAGCGTCCTGCAGCGCGCGCTCGAGTCTCTGCAGGCTTTCTCTGGACTTTGTCTAATCCCCCACCACTCCCATGCAGACTGCCTTTAGGAAGCAGACGTTTGGCCAGGCTCCCCAGTCTCTGAACCATCAGGATTCATTTGAGATGAAGTCTGCCCCGGACAAGCTTAGAAGGTGAGTCACTGCTTACTGCAGCTCACGCACATGGCCAGCGGCTCACTTGCTACAAGGAAAGGCAGCGAAAGCCAGCGAGGATTGGACGTGAAGATATACGGCAATGAGAAGCTAAGGGAGCTAAATTTATCTTGCAAACATCTCGGGAGGGGCACGATCACAGCCTATAAATAGCGTAAAGGTTACTGACACTATAGAATAAATAAAGGAAATTTGTCACCATCTCAGAAGGTGGTGAAGAGGGACCTCTGTGCCATTGTCAAAGGACAAACATTCAAGTTCAGCGTTAGGCTCCTGCTACGGGCTGAATGAAGGAGGAGAAATAAAAAGCCAGGAGACGGGCCGAGCACAGGCGACAGCAGGCTGGCAGGCTGCTGCTCCGAGCTCCAGGCCCCCAAGCCTTGGTAGGATCTCACTACACCGGGCTGCCCAGCCAGCGCTGCCGATACTCCGGTACCTGGGGCTGAACTCAGAGAAAAGAAGGCAAGACTTCAGGCTGCCTGCCTATCAGCTCTCCAAAGCGTCTTTGTAATACAAGAAAGAAATACAGGTGACAAAGAAAGTCTTGGTGAAACTGTAGTGCAAACAACTTCTGCTGACATGACCTCTTTCTCTTGTGAATTTACAGACTTTTCTGCACGTCAGAAGGGTTTGCAGATACGAACACATCCCTTCCAGACTATCTCCCCAGGAGGGGCACAGCTTAAACCAGTTTGCCAAACAGAGAAAGTTACACAGGCAAAAGGAATCTTATGCCAGTGCAAGTACGCATACATTAGGACACCTGCCAGCATGACGGTATCGCTGAGGGATGGTGGGGGAAACATCACACCACAACCATGCCCGCAAAACTGTGAAGCATAGACCAGGCCTGCTGTTTCTCAAGCCACAATATAATGATAAGTGGAATGAAAGCTTTCTTGAATATCTGGCGTGAAATTCAAAGTGATGGTACTTCTTAAAAAAGACCTTTTATTTTAACAATACCAGAACACCAAGACATTTAATTTGTAAATGAAGCACACATCAAAAACCACATAGCACTGCCCTGGTAAAGCAGCAATTTCTGATTGTCTAATAAACAACGAAAATGACTAGTCCTAATTAGCTGAAAGTAAAAAACAAAAACAAACAACAAAACCCTCCCACCTCTCTGAAAACTACACATCTAAAGGTGACTGCCAAAGAGGAATACAAACATGGTATGGTATCAATGTACTTGTCAGCTGGAAGGCAGCAAAACGTACTGCCATTGTTTCAAGATGTGCGAAATCTTCTAACTTAAAAGAAAAGTCATAACTTGTTAACGTACTTTTTTATCGTCTTAACGGGACAACTTGCCTGAGTTGAGCGAGCAGGGTGTGCTCCCTGCTGCGTTATTACTGAGACAGCAAAAACGTGAATTGCTGAATGAGTTTCATCAGATCATCATCATCAGATAAAAAAGCATTTCCTCAAAGCTACAGTGCGAGTCCCAGATCATTTACCTCAGTGACAGTTCTGGAGCTCTGATTCTCTTTTTCCTGTGTAAACTAAGTTTTCAAAAAAAATTAAACTATATAGGAATCCGAACTATTTATAAACTCCCTTTTGTGTCCAGCTAACAGACTGTGGTAGGGAATAAAAAGGAGGAGGAAATAAATGAAAGGGTACAAAAAAAAAAGTCAGTGCAAACGATGTTGCTCCTGGTCCCTGCCATGTCACCACCGCAGCAGGTACAGAGGTTGGGCAGGGCAGGACCTGCAGCAGGTCAGCCCCACGAGCCCCTGCCCTGGGCCACCCCTACATGGGCCCACAAGGCCCCCCCGAGGAAGGGGTGGGGGTCTCTGCCTGCCCCCACTGCTGGGAGAGCCCTCAGCCAAGACCCCTGCTTCAGGTGCCCTTGTGTCCGCACACAGGGAACAGCTCCTGGGCACTGCTGCTCGAGCCAAGGGGCCGGCCAAGCAGATCCCTATGGGCGGCTTCATGAATGAAGTTACCGCCTAGCAGAGCCAGGAGGCACTAACAGGAAGGACCTCAAAAGGAATGTCGGTATGTATTGAAAAACAAAACTAGAGAATAAATATCCCAAATAAAAACTGCAAATGAAAAGGAGGGAGAAAAAAAGAAAGGTTATTTGGAAAATATGACTGCGCGTCTTGCATATGGCAATACCTACCCCCAGCCTCTTGCTCAGTTATTCCTCCACTCGCGTTCATTAACCCGGAGTCCTTTTCACCGGGCAGCATTTCTGTGTGCCTTCCTACACTAACCAGCATGCAGGGAGTGACCTGCCACCCCTAGGGGACGCGCGGTGGACCAGAAGACTGCTCAGAGAAACAAAATAGGGGGAAAAAAGGACTTATTCTGGATCTTTCCATGCTCTTTTTGGAAATCAGCAGGTTTTCCAACACATTTGGAAGTTCTGATCACAAAGTTGTCCACTAATTACTTGGCATGGAGTGGCTGGAAACTTATATTTGCTTTAGGGGAAAGCATCCTAACGGCAGACGAGAACGGGAGGTACTCTGGGAGAAGTTGCATCTCTATTTACTGCCCTGCAGTAGTCCCAAGGCTGCAGCGTTCACTTTCTGCTCCTTGCGTTCCAAGTGCAAAGGCAGATATTTGAAACTCTACCAAAACCACCCACAATACAGGACACAGTGCATCACTCCTGTTTCCGCTGTTGTTCCCATTCAGTTTTATAGTCCCACAGAACACCCACCCGGCCACAGCCTCATCCCTGTCCACAGCGGCTGCTCAACGAAGGCCCCAAGGAAGGGCTGCCCACACCAGCAGGAGCTGTATGAGAAACTGCGGTGGGCAAATGGGGCTTGGGAAAAGAGAATAGTGCATCCTAGAGGAGCAGACACCCTCAGTAGCAGGATACCTTCAATCACAGGGCCCCCACATACATATACATATGTTCATATCAACCGCGTGAAATTCTGGTCATCCTTCTTGGGTGTCTGTGACTCATGAGATATCTCAACTAAGACTTCCAAAACTCCTACCAATCTACAGGAAACCTTTGATTTCTATCTGTTTTTTTTTCTTTTTTCTTTTCTTTTTTTTTCTCCCCACATCTACTCATTCATAACTGTCACCGTCTTGCTTGCAATAATAACTCCGGTTACCTGCAGCGTCTATTTTTCCCTCCAATTCTTACTACAACTATGAACACCCTCACAGAGGTACAGTGAGAGGGAGAAGGGGCGCGTAACCCGAGTACCGACTGCTGTGCACAACTCGCCATCGGTACTTGCACACCCACGCGCGGCCGGCCCGACCCCGGCCCGAAGACGGGCCCCGCCGGCGCCCCCCGCCGCCCACCCTGGGGACGGCGGCAGGGCGCGGGGATATGCCCGGGCACGCCCCGCCGAGGGGCCCGACAGCTCGCCACCGGCCCGCCACCGGCTGCCCCCGGCCCGCCGCCCCCGCACCGGCCCCCGCGGCCGCGGCACCCTCGGCCCCGGCCCCACGCGCCCGGGCACGGCGCCGGGGGCGGCCGCAACCGCGCGCTGCGCCGCTCCCGGCGCCGCCACCCGCCGGCGGCCCCCGCCCGGCGGTGACACCGGCACCAGCGAAACGCCGGGAGCCGCCGCCGCGGGTGGGCGGGCGGCCGCGTGGGCTCCGCCACTCACCTGTGTCCCGGCGCGCGTGGGGCAGGGCTCCGCGGGCAGGCTGCGGGGCTCCGCGGGCAGGACGCGCGGTGTTCCGCGGGCAGAGCTCCGCGGGCAGGACACGCCGCGGGCACGGTGCGCGGCGCCGCGGGCAGGACACGCGTGGCTCCCGGGCAGGGCGCGCGGCGCCGCGTGGAGCGAGGCGCGCCGCGGGCAGCGCGGGGGATCCGCACCCGGCCGGCCCCGCCCCGCCGCCTCCCATTGGCCGCGCGGGACGCCTGGGCGGGGCTACGCAAACGGCAGGTCCCGCAAATTCAGGCGATCTCGTGTGCGGGGTCCCTGCCTCCATCCCTCCGCCTCTCCGTCCCGCAATTCAGGCGATGTCTTGTTCCGGGTCCCTGCCTCCATTCCCCCGCCTCTCCGTCCCGCAATTCAGGCGATCTCTCTCCTGCGGGTGCTTTTGCTGAGTCTCAGAACTCCCCCCAGCAGGGTGTAAGGAGACCTCAGGCTGGGACAGCCCGAAGGGGTTGTGTGAGATCCCACGCAGCAGCCACCTTCCCCGCTGCGTCCTCCCCAGGCCCTCTGATTTCCCACAGCTCCGTCCTTCAGCCAGCTGAAAGGTGCAATCTCCACAGGGAAAAAGCTCAGCTGGACTCGTTCTGCGGAGGGATAGGGCTGGCTTCCCTGCTCACACAGGCGGTTTGCCTCTCGCAGGTCCGTGTCTGTGCAGCCGGCCCGCACCGTGAGGCTGCTGCTACTCCTGCATCGGTCAGGCAGCAGCGGAGTGCGAGCGGGTGCTCGGCTGGAGGGCTTACACACAGCCAGGACGGGCAAGGATGTTAACATCAGCTCCCGCACTTTGGAGAGCTGATAAGAGAGTTGTTTAACTGGGAAAAACTAAGTCAGCAGAGGTCATATGTAGAATTATTTTCTGCTCTGAAGCTGTCTGAATTGAGATGGAAGCTTTGCAGGCAGAGCATCCAGCACACCGTGCTGTGCCGATGGGGTGGGTTATCTGAACAAACCGCTCCACCTAGTCAGACCTTCCCCGAGCCACGGGGTTCGTGGTGGTCCTGCTGGCAGCCAATGCACAGCTGCTGAGGCGCAGGGAAGGCACGTTTCAGTGGTCAGCATGGGCCCTCCAGAGCTGGGGCTGACTGAAACGTCCCTGTCTCCCAGCTCCTTTCAGTGAGATTATGCTGTCCCCTTTGTGGCCTTATGTGAGCCAGAGCAGAGTGCTAAGAGATCTGGAAATGTTATTACTGTGTTTTACTTTTCCCCCATTCAGATCACCAACTTGACCCATCTCACCTTACAGCCGCAGGCACAAGCAGCAATGCTGCCCCACGCATGTCTGCAAAAGCTTAACAGCCACCTGGGGAGGTGCAGCACTGGCCTTTAGGTGGCAGCACAGACTTAGGTTGGCTTTAGTGGCTTATGAAACTGCACACAGGAGTGACTGTCTGTGTGATGTTGGCCAGACACCTGATATTCCAGATGAAGGGATCTGTTGGGTAGGTAAAGTGCTGTACATCCAACAGATTTGGATGTATTTTGCAGCCTAAGGCCTTTCAGATGTTAGTTTCAGCCTACAGAAACATGTCCTGAGACATTTAATGGTATGACTCTAATTACCTGATATGTTCTGGGTCACGTTCTCTTCACTGAGTTATAATTATGAAACATAATTGGCAGCATTACTGTATTACAAGTTAGCATAACCATGAATCCCGAAGAAGGGAATCTGTTTAACAAGCTTTTCTTATACGCTGGAATATTGACAACAGTAGAGGGCCCCAACTCCAGGCACGAATATATTGTGGGGGCAATTGCAGACCATAAACACCCCATCTGCATGCAGACATACACAAACACACAATCCCCCAGCTGAAACAGCTTAATCATGCACTTGGCACATGATGTGGTGAAGAAATCACAGCCATTTGGACACCTTACACCTTTCCCTCCATTTCAGATCAGCACTCTGCCCAACCCTGCCTAAGACTTCACAAATCATATTTTAACCACATGGGGAGGTCATGAAATGCTATGGGAGCAGTGCAGAATTCCCCTCTTTGCACATGCTCTGATGCACCTGGCATCCAGCTGAAACCTGGAGGAGGTGCTCCAAGGGAAATGCCCAGCACAGTGTTCAGGTGAAGTCTCATCCCTGCCAGGCCGACATTTCTCCAGTTTTAGTTCTTGTTTTGTGGGCAAGGCCACCTTTTCAGAAGCACCTTTGGTTGCTTACCTTGTGAGAGAAGCTGCTTTAGGCTGAGATCTACTGACTTTTCTCTATGAAAAATCTTGTGATTGCATAAGATATAGCTGAGCAGTAGAGTTTTCAGGTAATTTGTGACTTACATGTTCTTTGATTCAATGCCTTTTCCATTTACAGTGCTCAAAATAATAGAGCACGTATTCAAAGGAACTTACTCTCTTACCTGGTTGTATGGTGTTTCCTGCATCTATCCATCTAGCTCAGTGAGAATGGTTTCTTTTCTCCAAGGCCATTACATGAACTGGGTTTTTCATGTGATCACCCCATGCATGCTATGACTTCTCTGTACACGTCAGTTATGATTTGTTGCTGGCATTTTTTAAAGGTGCTTGGAAGGCATTTGGCTTCTATAAGATATGGTATTTTGGTTCTCTGGGGCTTGAGTCGTAAAACTAGGCAAGACTTTTTCAAGACACGACTGTGCTTCCCAGTGCTCACGACATGTTCCTAAACCTGGGACACTGAGCTGCAAGTCTAACTGTGAGCTGGACGCTACCTGTGATGTACAAGCCAGAACACAGGTTTCGAGATTCCACCTGAATCCAGGTTCCTCCAAAAGAGACCTATGCCTCCAAACCCACCCAGACTGCCCTGTTCGCATGGGTTGACAATGACAGCTTCACAATGCTTTAACAACTTCATACCACTCTCAACCCCAATGTAAGCATCCAGCAACCAGGCTTTCTCCTCTTCACACCCATGGGATTCAACCTCATGGGTGCACGCTGAACCCACCTTACCCATGTGGACGGGTTATGGTTAGAGGTAGAGGCAGCCATGCTCACTTTCTGCACACAGCCTGGGGGAAAGGGGTTGATGGCACTATCTGCTTTTACACAAGCACCCGTTGACTAAGTGACTTTCCTGGGAAGCAGAAGAGGTAAAGTCAGTTCCCCTCCCAGCATGAGAGGTCACAAAATCCCCTGGGAGCATGTCTGGCTGGCCAGGAGTCAGCTGGCTGACAGCCTGCCTCTGGCAGTGACCACAAGCATAAGGACAAAGCTAACATGATACCTCTCCAAAATAGCCTCCCAGTGAACTGTGGTTCAGGGACAGGAGGTGTATTTGCACTAAACAGTGCAGATAGCTTATTTTCCTTGTGAATTTGTCCAGCACATAAGAGCCATGCAAGTTTTTTATCCCCAACCTACCCAGGAACAGAATCCAAACTCAGCTGGTGGCAGACAGTCAGCTCTCCTTTTGAGTCTCTTAGGTATGGGCCAGTAAAAAGTAATATTGCATCTCATTTGCCAAAGCTTAAAGTTTTTTCTGTACCCATACTACTGATCACAAATCTTTCCTGGGCATTAAAATGTCTTTCCAGGGCATTAAAATGTTCAGAATTTGTTCATCTTTACATTTGGAAAACAAACAAGCAAGCAAACAAAACAAAAACAAAACAAAACAAAAACAGATAACAGCCTCCAAAACAATGTGTCATTTCTGTGTCTGAAAACTCATTTGTTTGTTTTTCCCCAATCTTAGACTAACAAAACAGCCTATCTCTTTCTGTAAGCCCTGCCTTTTGTAACCCTCTTATAAGACAGCTTTCCGTCCTGTCTCGTGAGGCTGGCTCAGGGTATTTCCATGTGCTCTGGGAGCTGAGGATGCATGTTCACAGGCAGGCACGGGCAGGAAAGAGGAGATTGCCCGCAAGCACTTCGGGGAGGGTCAGACCAGCTTTTATTTCAGCGTTTCTCCAGAGGGCCCCAAGAGCTGGGTTTTCTTGCTGCCAAGGGAATTAAGAGCTCAGAAAGTTGCCGTGCGTTTGCTGAGCAGCCTGCTGCCGAAAGCTTGCGGGCTCGCTGCACCAGGCTGGGGTTGCCAGCAGAGGGTGGTCAATGCTTTCTGACAGAATCACACCCGGCCTGGGCTGTTCACCTCTGCTGCTCCGAGCAAGTTGAGAGTAAATTACTCTCTCGTTTCCAAGTTTAGTTGATGAAGGTCACACAACCACAGGCACAGATTTAATTTCACTTTGCCTTAAGTTTTCCATTCCTTTCCTTTTACTCTCTGACCCAGTTTTGCTCACTAGTTTTTGAGCAGTTTTGCTCATAGCTCCAGTTTTTCCTTACCACTCCTCTGCTATGTTTCTTCCCAGCCATAAAACACAGGGCTTTCTGAGCAGCCGAGACCTCCTCCCCATGACTCCACTGACCAGGATTTCACCCCTTTCGGTCCACACAGCTTGCCCATGCCATAACCAGCATGACAGGCTGCTCTGGACCTCCCTGTTTCATACAATTACATGGAAAACCCTGCAGTTTTAACTATAAAATAGAAGCCGGTACTCCTGACAGAAGAGGTGGTGTGTTTGAACTCGGTATTGTGCAACCAAGTGGATCTTGCTTTCAGGCTCTACTTTCAACAGCAAGACCCAAATGAGTTGTGCTCTGCCTCATCCCACTGTTTCCTCTCCATCTCATTGCTAAATGCCCCGTTTCTCCCAGCAGGTTTGCACCTTTCAGACAGTTAAAAATGACTCAAACACCTGTACTTAAAGTCAGCTTGAAGCGAGAAGGGGGACTCAAACCCCTCTGTCTCTACTTGGTTTCACTCATAAGGCAGCACAGAGGAGCCCTGGGGCACGGTCTTCGTCTCACAGATGGAAGACACAGGTTGGACTTTTCCAAAACATTACACGTGGTGAGAAGACTGTTACATCTTCTGGAGAGGGGGCTGGGGAGGCTTTGGAGCTCTGGGTGACCCAGGGATGCTGCAGATCTCTCCCCCTACTCCTTTATAACTCACAGCTCTCCAAGTGGCCCAAGAGAAAAGAGACTGGGATCCCTCTGGGGGACTCAGCACTGCCCCTGCAGCCATCCTGCTATTGCTTCCCTCTCCTCAGCATCCACTAGCTTCCCGTGTTGCTTTCTTTTACAGCACTGAGACGTTTTGCTCCTTCCCTGCTGCGTCTCTCACTTGCCTTGAGTAACTCACTCAAAGTAATTCAGTGGCTTCCAGGCTTCATTTATTTGCTTCCTTCCTCATGCTTCATTTAAATGCTTCTTCTCCCCAGCAAGGTCACAAGGCAGCAGTTGCACGGTCACTGAGGCACTGGCCTTGACATTCAGGTTTTGATTTCCAGACAAGGTTTTAACCCATGTCACGGTGATGGCACAGAACCATGCAAGGCAGTTGCCACCTTGCACTTCACTGGTTTATTACTGGCCTGTGACTCCTGCTCCTGCACCTTTTTGGCAAACTCTTTCTAATTAGCACATCGAACTTGCTGGGCTAGTGTGACAATTAATTACCACGCACTGTAGTTTTTATGCAGCCTCTCATTTTCTGGGGTGTATTTTCAAAATCCATTTCATACCAGCCACACAATTTACGTGGCAGCTTGCCCTGCTGTGACACTTACATTGGAGTCAGAAATTGTTGGATGTTTGAAGTGGGACCCTATCCTGGAAATGTCATCTTTACCTTCTGCCCCTTCTCCCAGTGGATCCATTTCTAATTTGTTCAGGTTTGGGAGCAAGGGGATCATTTTGGGCTCTGCCTTAGTGCAGGTCACTGCAAAATCATTGTAAGGCCTCAATCATATGGATTACTCTTACCTTGCAGTCACGTTCTGAGCAGCGTAACTTTGCACAGTTTTTCAGTTTGATCCAATTCCAATGACAACAGTGGAGGTAGGATCAGACCTCTCTGGAACAATGGGAAGGTCTGGATTGTCTTCACGGGCTGAATATACCTGTCCCAGAGCAACACACAAGAGCCAATTTCTTGCCTAGAGGTGGTAAGATGAAAATGAATGCTCTCAGAGGTGAAAGCACTACACCTGTATGACCCTATTGCCCATGTGAATCTTGCTGGAATTATGTGCTTGCCTTTGGCTCTTTCCAGTGCTCTTCAGGTGGTCTTTCTTAAAAGAAAGAAGTTAGGAGTACCCAGTGAAGTATTGTACTTTTTTCATATTATTACAGCCTCCAGCAAAACTGAATCTACAGCTGCATAAGAGAAACAATCACAAGTATATGGGCAGTGCAGCAGCACTGTTTTGGGTGGAATTACTCTTATTTTCATCAGTTGTCTGCCACTCTCCCAACACAGCAGCATGCTCTGCACCTCCCTGCACTGCCCAGGCTGGAAAAGCCAAGAGGCAGTCAGTCGTCCTCAGACTTCTCAGCCTCCTCCTGTGCCTCTGCTGCCTTTGTCTGGGGCAACACCACCCTGCAGAGCATGGACAGAGCTGCAGGGGGGCCTGGAGATCTTTGGCAGCAGGGAAGAGAACAAAAAGATACTCTAATTTGAGAGAAAAAGGACAAGAGATGATTTTAGCTTTTCTCACATTCCCAATGGAGAAATGAAGAGCTCTAAAAAGTAGAGATGGCACATCAGCAAGTCACAGCTCCAGCTAGCTGGTTCATGGACCAGCCACAACGATTAGGAGCGTTAAACATTCAGTTTTCATACCTGTGCTGCAATTAAGTCTGGAGTTCAGATTCTGAGTCCTCTATTAGAAGCTGACATTTACTTAGGGACCACAGCAAATAAGGGCTCGTTCCAGCTACTACTGTAAAAGTGCTTGTGCACAGAAACCACGTCTGCAGTTGTATTCCCTGAGCATCTCTGGTGGGTCATTGCCAGGATACTCTCAACTATCCAGAATCATAACTGCCCCACCAGAGGAAAATGCCTAAATAAACAAACAAACAGATGCACTGAATGATCAAAATGAATGAGTGAGCAAGCCCCAAGAAAGAAATTTAACCTGGCGAAACAAGAAGCACAAAATATTCCTTCAATAGGGGATAACTTCTCACATTGTCTTTCTTCCTTACTTTCTTTATTTCTTTGGTTTTGCTTATTTGTTTCTGCTGGGGGTGTGTGGGAGGGCTGTGTATTTTACGCGGATGCCTGATGCAGCCTGTCTGTAATGGAGGAATGCTGTGGAGACTGCTTGCATACAGAAACAGGGCTTCAGATGGGGATGGGGAGCACTGACGTGGAGACAAAGACCTGGCAGACACTGGCAACGCTTCCTTGGGGCCCCATCTGCAATTAACAGAGCAATTCAAGGGCTAGAAAAGCTTTCACAGCATTTAATAAGAGAACACTTAAGGAAAACAATGTGTAAATGATGCACTTGCTGTCTACAAGCAACTACCCAGCCCAAGCCCAAGAGCCACCTTTCTGTGCGAAAGAATTTTGAGCTATTTTATTTGAAACACCGTCAACGAGCAGGCCTCTAGGAGGTGAATTATTGATGGTGAAAAGATCTATCTGAGAAGAAACAGTAAATAAAAAAGAAAGGAAAAATGCTGAACAAAAACACAATGAAAACCAGAAACTGGAAATCTTCTGGCTGGCATTTTAAGGCTGTCTTGGAGTCTGGATATGCAACTCTTCATTTTCATGGGAGTGGGACATTCACTACCCTCCTGCAGCTTGGCAAATCTCAAAATTGTCACCTTCCTTATTCTGTTCAGAGAAATCCCTAAATATGTCAATAGACTTAATACAGGTGAAAAAGAGAGAAAATAAGAGGAGAAAAAATGACAGAAAAGAAAAGAAACCATGTGTTGATTTAAAAGCCCAGAAATAAAGGCCCTCAGCAGCTCTCCAGCTCAGGGCTTTCTTGCAGCCATCCTCCTCGTGCCTTTCCAGCCCTGCCTTTTGCAGGCTCCCCTCCTTAGGATATTGGCCTACCTCTGTGCTGGGCACTTCAGGTCTGCAGCACAAAGACAACAAGCAACAACTATCCCCTGCCCAAACACTCCAATTCTGAGGAACAGAAGGTATGTCTATGCTGGATGTCAGCCACCTCCAAATATCCCATACTCTCTGTTTCACAGAATCACAGAATCACAGAATTGTCTAGGTTGGAAGAGACCTCCAAGATCACTGAGTCCAACCTCTGACCTAACACTAACAAGTCCTCCACTAAACCATATCACTAAGCTCTACATTAAACAGCTAGCTCCCTTGCACGCAGCCTGCACTCATTTCACAGCCTGTATAGCACTGCATAGCAGGTCAAACCTTCTTTGTTAATTCATGCATTTGCAGCAGCTGAAAATCTGGACTTCATGTGATAAGAAGCCACGTGGCACATGAATTGGCCTCAGTGTTACGAGGCTTTAAGTATAGCCTTGCAATATAAGGCACTGGCACTATGGTGCAGCAGACTCCTCCATCCAGAAAACTTACTTTAAGGAGCTTGTACTGTTGACCATTGCTGATGCTTGTTCACGGTCCCAAAAGGTATGAAAATCACTATATTAGATCCCTTTTCATTGGACCTGAGAAGAAAAACAGGTGCTCTAAAGATGTCTTGGTAAAGTTTTTCCAAGGCATTCCCAATCCCCACTGTCAATGTCCATTAGAAATCATGCTGTCCTTGCACAGCTCTGTTCCTGAGATACTGAGATTTTCCTAAAAGCTTCCATCCGTTCCCTTAGTACCTTCAGAGCAATATGATTCTCAAGGATTGCTTTGGTTGTCTACCAAAGCATATACGTTAGAATGAGTTTCATCTAGGAGCACACCCACCATTCTGTTTATCGTGAACATCACAGGGATCTAGCTGTACCAGGGCATTCGGAAAAAGGCATGAGCTCAGAAGACTCTCTGGAAATCTTTAAAATAAATAATATGGGAAAATTTCTTCCATCTTCAAACACTTCTTGTGTTTTCTCTCAGCCTTTTCAAAGGTAAATGCATGTTTGTTTTGGTTTATAATAAAATGAATTTTAGCTTGTATGTTGATTTAACTCTGTTTTCATGTTGAAGAAGAAAAGCAAATATATCCAGTGTCCATCCTTTTGACTGCAGGATGCAAAAAGAAATTCATTTCATTTGAAGTATTTGATTTTGACAAAGCTATGTGGAAATGGACATCTTGTGACTTCCGTACTTCCTGGGATATCAAATTCCCAGTGTCCATGATCAGTTCTTTTGAAAAAGACCTATTTCTCCAGATGTGCGAGAAACTATGAGGCGTGCTAAAATGAACGCTGTCCCAGGAGTAGTGGGAGACTTGGCAGCAACCATCAAATACACCAGATGAGAGCAGTACAGTGTTTTGTCTTGGAGCATAAGAAGTTTCCTCAAGCTTTATCAGTTTGCTGAGCAGTTGTGTTTTACGGGCACTGCCACAGAGGACTGAAGTAGAGGTCATCAGTGGGCTATATGTGCTCCACATTACAACACTGCAGTGCAAAGTACAGATAGGAACAGGAAGTTACTGCCCCAAAAGCACCTAAGAAAATCTACTGCTGGTTGCAATACCCCTAGCTATGGTTTAGGATCCCACCCTGCCCTTAGACAGCAGTGAATCAGTCCCAAGTGATGGCAGTTTCTGTGCTTGTTTGTTTGTTTGGTGGTGGTGGTGGTGTTTTGTTTTGTTTTAAGGTGGAAGGTACTTCTCTGGTCATGCCAGCTCAGGTCGGAATTGCTGGAGGATGATCCCCAGATAAACAGGGGCTGTGAGAAAGACAGTGCCTTCTAATTTCAGAGGGGAAAATGGTAATCAACAGATGAATGGAACAATTGGCTGGATGCTTTGCTGTCTTTTGCAGAAGGAAATAACTCTGCAAGGTTGGCTGGCAGCTGGTTAACATTTTCCAGCTGTCTTCTTCCATGAGCCTGAGTTTTACAGTGAGGAAAAGAAACCGGGAAGGATGGTCCTGCCCATGACGAAGGTTTGTCAGCCAGAAGAAGTCTGGTCCTTCACTGGCCACTTGAGGAAATACACCCGCAGTTTTTCATTCTTCATATTCACGTCCTTCCAACATTTTAAGGAAAGTCTGATGGTAACCAGAGTCTTGAGTATTTAGCAGGAAAAAGGCTTTCATTCACTTGCAGAGTGAAAACAGTTCTGCATAATCCTTAATGTTTTTTATGGCATCCATTTTTGGCCACCTGTTCTTTCAGCGTGATTAGAAGTAAAAACAGAACAGATAGATTTTTTTTGGCACACATCCTTCCCTGCAGCATTTAGAGGACATTACAGTGTATTTCAGGAGCTTTCTTTTGGCAGGAATGGTAGAAAGTTACGGACAATCTTGCAAGAGAGCAAACAAACATATTATTGTTATATACTTCTAATAATTACGTATTTGAGAAAAGGAGGAATTATGTACTTAAATGTCATTGTTTGCTGCTCCCTTGTTAGAAAAGGATATTTGGATATTGCATTGTTTGTTCTTTACAGACTCACCGTCTTAACAAGTGCAAGCTGCTAAGCTAGCTAGCGTGAGCTGGTTTCACCCCCAGACACAGCCCTGATGGCAGAGCTGCTGAAAGAGTTTCAAGCTAGCCCTGAGCTGCAGCATGGGTAGCTGTGGGCTGCAGGCTGCCTCAGGATGTGTTTCAGTGCTTATACGATGGGTCAAATACTCCTGTGCCTTTCCTTCCTGGAAGAAGGCTCCATGGAGATGCTGCTGTTTCCTCTGTGCCCTGCCTCGGTTTTACAGGGAAAATCCAGTAGATGATAAAAGCTATGAACTCCCCCCATGCTTTGATCCAAGCTGGAGCACTTCTGTCACTACTTGACCTTCCCCATGTGGCTCCTGCAGCTTGTCGGGCAGGACTTCGTTGTTCACTGCTTCTGCTGTTGCAAACACGGGGGGCATGGACAAGTGCCTCCTCCTTGCTCAGAGCTTCCCTCTTTCACTGATGACACAAGGAGACTTAACCCTGATTAATGATTATTCTGTGTTGTCAGTCATATGCATAGCAGCCAGAAGCAGAGGTATTCTTCCAAATGCAGTCTCTGCTTTGGATCTCTCAGTTCAAATTTCAGTGGCCGAAGAAAAATATCAAAGAGCACAGGGAGTCTGAGCCAGGCTCAGGAACTGTCTGGGAGGGACGGCATAAAGCCTTCAGCGTGAAAACCCGACTGACACTGGGGTGAGGCTGAGAGCAATGGCAGAGAAAGGAGGACAAAGTGACTTGAACATGACTAAAAGGACCGTATGCAGATGTAAAGCTTTGCAGGTAAAGACAAGGACCTGATTTAATAATGGAGGGAAAGATTCCAGAAAGGGAATTAGCTAAGAGTGTAAGAACAAGCCTCCCGGGCCGCACCAAAGGACCCTCTAGCCCAGTACCCTGATTCTGATAATAGCCAGATGCGAGGATGGGGGAAGGGAATTAAAACAAAGCACATTTCCTTATGAGACCTTGACAGAGTTCTCTTCCTTGAACTCTCTAGTTTGCTCCCAAACCCATGCATAAATGTGGCATCCACAGAAGATTTTTGACACAGGGTTTCACAGCTCATCTACCTATTGCATAAGGGAGCACTTCCTTTTATTTGCTCAGAACTGGAAAACCGTAACTTATTTGACAACTGCCAATTTTGCATTACAGGGGAAAGTGAGCAATCCATCCCTGGGCATCCTGACCAATGAGGAACAGGGAAGAAGAGATTACTTCTTCAAGTACACTTCAGCCTAGCCCCATTTATTCTTCTTGATGTATGACTGCTAGATTGCAGCTGCAAAAACAATATTGCTTTTTATATATATTTTCCAGTCTGCTCACAGTAAGAAGGGCTTAAGCTTTCTGCAAGGAAAGATTTCACATGTTGCCACTGAGTTCATCTGATTCCATCTGTGCAGATGTGTTTAACTCCTCTGACTTCAGTAACATGCAGTCCATTTGTAGTTGAACAGCAGTCAACCCTAAATGTGTCTATACATCAGGTGCCAAAGCTGGCTGTCCAGAATAAATAAATAAGCAGGAACTCAGCACTAGCAGTAGCAACCTACTGCCAAAAGTGCATTTGTAGGCATTAATGCAAATTAACTGTTCTTAACTACCTGGCAATAGCTATGATTGATAAACAACTAAATAACATGTCAGCCTCTGACAAATGAATATTGCAAAGAACTGTTTCAGAAGGCCGGTCATAGCATGAAGTCAGCTCAAATCAGTCTGATCTTTTAATGTATCAATGTCTTTGGGCAACCTTTTGCTTTCACTTGCACACACAACATCATTCTATATCAATCGATTATATTCTTTGAATTGATTCTTCAAACTTACTTTCAGATCCACGACAGAGCTTTCTCTGTGCAAGAGACTTTGTGGTGTTCAGGGTCTGCAGGCACTACTTATTACTGTTTTCCACTAAAATTTAAGTCCTGACCTTGCATATTAATGTTGACCAATGGAAGCTAAGAAAAGCAGGTTAATTTCCATCAATCACTAAAACATCGCTGGTCAGAAAAGGCAAGCTCTTTTGTCAAATAAAAAGTGTCATTAGCTGTACCTAATATGACTTATTTCTAAGGATAAATTCAAAACTGTTTATAAAAATGTCAGAGAACAGATCCTGGCCCATGCTTAGGGAGCTGGATGACACAGCGGTTTAATTCTTTGAGTGTCCCACAACTATGTGTGTGCTCAGCTATGAAGGTGTGTTGCTGCTGCTTTCCCTGTAGCACAAGCATCGTGGAATTAATGCGCATACACAAGACAGTAGCTATCCATCTGTCAGTGTTAGGGAACCGTTACATCCAACAAAAAGCAGATCATGCTTCTGACTTCCTTAAATATTCAGTTATTTTCACATACACTAAAAGGAAGCCTTAGCTTTCCATTTTATCACATACACAGAACCACCAGAGTAAATGAATGTAAGAGCAGAATGTCTTTTAAGAACTGCACACTGCCAGCTCCTCTGAAAGCCACTGGCAGCAGCAAGCATTCAGTAAGTAACATCTTTTGTTGAAAAAGTATTGTTTTGTTGAAAATGTATTGTTTTTTTGAAGTGAAAATACTGCTGGGAATCATACTGATTTAGGAGTTTTTATCAGCTTTCTGAGATGCTCTCTTCCAGTGAGGGATTGGCCCAAATTAAGATGATGGCTTTTTTTCTTTTCTTTTCTGTTTAAAAGAGGTATTTAATGTCACAAAACACATTGGAGAGATTTTAGTCTCAAATCCGGAATGGACTCCTGGGTTCCTGGAAGGTGGCCATGCTGTCACTCCAAAGCTTGGCATCAAAACCTGAAAGTTTCCTTTTCGCATCACACGCAGAATGAATTTACATTTATGTATATTGGAATAACGCAGTGAAGATTCATCTTTCTCTGTTATAAAATACCTACTTGGGTTCTCTTTGTTTTGCCTCTCAGTGCATTATATCTCGGCTGGTAGCATGTCTACAGCGTCCTTCCTCAAAAGCCCCAGCACCCAGATGAGGGGTTCCATGCAAATATGTATCTCTGTAAAATCATTCCAGAAAAATCAGATTTTATCTAATTTATGTGTCTTTTCTTTCTCATTTAAAAAGGCACATCCCAGCACGATCATGCCATTTATGCTGGTCTATAGTACTGGCACACAGACAAAGTACTGCAGGAAGCAGGGGTACATACAGCTGGACAATTCTTGCGAAGGCATGAAGGGATGGGAGATTCTCCAGTTGGGTGGCATGGGTCAAGCTGCTTCAATACAAAAGAATACGAGTCCACACAAGTAAACAGAAAGCCACCTACAAGCTTTGTTTTTACAAAGCAGCTTTGAGTCATTCTAACTCAGGTATCAGTGCTGGTGCTACCATTCACCGACTGCTCATGGCAGAGATCGCTTTGTTCACCATTTTTCCGAAGGCAGAGATGTTTTGATGAGCTATCTTTAAAATACAACATTTAAGTCAAGAAACACCAAAGCAAGGGCCCTACAAAGTCCACGTTTCCCAAAGAATAGGAAAATGCGCATAAGGCATCAAAGCTGAGTACAAGAACTAGTTATAGAGGTAAGCGATTTCAGGGGCTCAGGGAAGGCTCTCTGGTTGTAACTTGCATGGATCGCAGATTCCAGTGACGCCCTCCGGTAAGCTCATTCAGCTCCCACTGAGCAAGAGTATTCATTCTCCAACAGTGAAAAATTAGACAACATACAGAAAAAAAAAGGTAAAACAGCAGCAAAGCTGAGATTTGCAAACGAGTCTCCTGACTCCAGCTCATACCCATATATACCATGCAATTGCCTTGCAGGAGGAAAACCAAAACTAATGTGCAGTAGCACTGGATATAGCACTTCATTTAAATGTCAGCAGGAGTGCAAGAATTAAGCCTTTTTTTTCCTGCTCTTCTTTGTGTTATGCTTCTTAAACAGCTTTGCTGACATTTTTGAACCCAGATAGATTTGCAGTCTTGACAGCAGTTCTGCTCTCCTGTCCCACATCTGCTGCTGCTGCGACACACTGGCTGCGCTGAAGCTTCACTGCTTGGGAGCCACATCTGAATAAAGGATTTATGAAAAGTGAGCTATGGTCATGCTGCTCCGAGATGTCACCCTCAGGAAGGGGGCCACCAGCACACCAGGTGGGTGGTGTAAATCAGCAGCTTTTAGAAGCCACAGTGAGGGACAAACTTTGCTTCATTCAGGACTTAGAGCACAACTGGAGAAAGATTTCCAGAAATGAGATAAAGATCTTCAAAACATCTGCAGTCACAACAAGACCTCCTTTCCAAGTTGGATACCATGTGCATTAGAGAAAGCCTGTGGTTATCCATCTGCACGCTTATTGCTTTTATTTATGGCTGTGTTATTGTTTGGTGGCCTTTTCTCTTTTTTTGGCAGTGACAATGACTTTTCTGCTGCAATATAAACCAGGAGCTGTGTCCATGAGAGAATTCCAGGTCATTTTCACAGCACAGTGGTCACAAACACTGGGCAGACTGCCTGCCAGGATGTCTCTGCTGGCCCACAGAGGGGCAGGCAGCTCCAGCGCTGCCACGCATGCTGACATCCATGTCTTCAAACACAGAAAGCTGTTCCAAGGATGGGCCTGGGCCATAACTTCTCTCAATGTAGGAAGCTGGTAGAGCACGACTCTCCTCTGAAGGCTGGTGGAGAGTGCTGAAGGGAGACATTTGCACCAGTATCTGGTGTACTCACAGCTTAAAATATCTCTTGGTCCAGGCTGTCGGAGTTCCCAGAAAAGCTGCATAGGAATCCAGGCAATTTAACCATTTAATTTGTTTCTTCCTAGTTTCACTTTTGTTTGAAAGACAGAAGCAAACCCGATGATCCTATTTCCCTTCTGCCTCCAGCCTCTCCTCTTGCTAGCTTAAATTCAGTCATTTTTGACACACCTCCTTTTTTTGCTCACTTAACCACAAATTTCAGCTTTTCAAAGTTCTCTGTTGTCCCTAGAGGATGAAGTCCATCCATGCACAGCCATGACCTCAAAGACTCCCTAGAGCACAAGGATTTGGACAAACCCAGTAAAGCAGAGGCCAGTGGCCGGTGCGGAAAGACATACGTGTTTCTAGTTTGGTCCCTATTTTCCTGCCTGAATCACCATGCCAGGGCTGGGGTGGGACCCACATCAGAAGACTCACAGGGAACAGGAACGTAAAGGAAGGAGAGTGCCAACATTGTCGAGCTCCATGGGGATCAGTGTGGGGTCCAAAGGAGGGAGCACTGCGACCCGGCGGGAAGGGCGCTGTGGAACTTGCAGTCCTGGTGCTGGCACGGCTCTGCTGCACGCTGCGGCTCAGTGCTGCAGGAAGGCATGTGTCTGCCTGTGCCGCAGCACTGTGCTTGGCATGTGGAGCAGGTGCAGGGGACATCGGCCTAGGACCCTCATGCCCAGCTCTGAGGGTTTGTTGCTGGCCACACGGAGGGAGGCATCCTTCCCTAGCCAGCTTGCATGATTCTGGGCCCTGCCGGCATACGAGAAAACAATGGATGAATACATCATGTCATTCATTACAGACGTTTTTGCCCTTGACTCTGTTGATCTTTTCAAGGCAAATATCAAATAAAACCATTTGGGCCTTTCAGCTGTGGTGAAAACAAACTGCCACAGATTTATGACTTCAGTTCTTAATTGAAGTACTCTTTTGTTACTGCTCACTCACATGCAACATTCCTGGCTCTGAGGTGAACTTAGAGGAAAGTAATAAATACAGCCTTGCTCTCCTGAAGGGGAAATATCCCTTCTGGCTATATATAAATATATAAATAAATATATATACATATATATATATATATATTTTTCTGCTAGAAGGAAAAAGGATAACAGAGGCCATGCTGTTCACGACTGCAACTAAGAGTCAGCCGGGTGTTTTTAGTCCTTTGATCCTGACTCAGCTGCAGCTCAAGGTTTTCCAGCTTGGTTTGACCTCTGCTACCAAGTGAGTCATGACAGGGAGTCACTGTATGACATCTGTTCAAATGAAGGATCTACCCCTTTGCACAACAGATGCCCTCTGCATAAAAATTGCTGGCAAGAAAAGGCAGTCTGGTAGGGACTCTTGTCCAACGTGAAGCGTTTCTGGTCTCACTAGACTGCATTCAATTTTAGGAGAAGCACAACTATGAGGTAGTTCAGAGGACACTTGTGGAGCAGCTGTTCATGCCACATTTACTCTGGGTTTTAGCTTTGCACATTTCCTACATGCATTACAAGAAGAAAAACAAAGAAAGCCTACGGCCAAACTGCCTTGTCCTGTCACCCCGAAGAGCAGCTCATAGGAGCTTGAGTAACAAGCACAGCAGAGAAAGAAAGAAGTGCAAGCACCTTTTTCTTGTCAGCTGCTGAAGAACAAGATCTGAGGCAGACTCAGAATAAATGCCCCAAAGAAATGGAGAAGAAAGTAATAGATTCTGAGGGAACAATTCTGACCGCTAAATAATTTTTTGCTGTAGAAGTACTCCAAAGTGCTCATACTTGGGACTGTGTTTTATTACTTGGATATTTCTGTGGTTGAATCTCCTCCCTTTTGTGATTCTAGGCACAGTTTCTCTCCAAGTGGAAACCTCTCAGCATCCCTGAGAACTCCAGCTATTTTCTACACACAGAAATAGCATCGGAGCAGCTAGCTAGCTGGATGAGAAATAAGAAAATGATTTTTGGAGGATAATACATGTTGAAACTGATTTGATTCATATGGGTACAACATCATTTAAAAATGACCCTCTGTCAATTTTTCACAAAACTCCATACCATATATTTCCAGAAATGTTTGTGAATCCAAATTGTAATGAGGTGTTTTGTCTTAAAAACAAAATAAAACAAATGACAGCAAAAACCATATAATTACTCCTATGTTTAGAGTAATAAACTTTCTCATTGTGAATTAGTAAAATAATGAGATAATGCATTTTAAAAAAAATGTATTTTCAAAGAAAATTTGGCAAAATAGCAAAATGCTATACACAATACTGCAAACTCTTTTAAGGTAAACAATATCTAAAATATTTGCATAAAAAATGATTTTTATGATTTTTCATTCAAAAAAAAGTGTGGAAAAACAGCAACTGCTTCCTATGAGAAGTGTGTTACTGCCTTTTTTTTTTGTGATATAACAACTGAAAATCAGCAGAAAAGATAGCAAAGACGGAATTTCTCCTTGTCATCTATTTTCTCCTGCTATAGGATACCCAAAACATATTTTACTTGGTCAATATTTTCTCTGTTGCCATGATAGTATCCTTTCAGGCTCCTGACTTCATACCTGCATTTCTTCACCTCAAAACAGATGCCCTTGCACAGCACTCCGAAATGCTCTTACCCATATGCAGCACTACTGGAGTAGGAGTGCTTTGGTAGTTTAATCACAGGATAGTGCAATTATCCTGGTTTACTGTCTGCAAAGGACAACATGCACATCTTGCATTATGCATTGGCTACATTTTGAAGTTCTGCTGCACAGGGAAAGGAGGGGAAAAAAGTAAGAGGGAAAAGTGCTCGACATAAAACAATGTGTATGTGCAAGATCAAAATGATGTACACAGACATTCATGGAAACACAGAGATGCTGATAGCATTTAGTGGTAGATAATTATTTCAGGTCTATCCTAGCTAGTACCTCGCTAGTCAGGATTTCCATCACACTTATGATCTTATCCCAGGTTATTTGGTAGTTCATTTCCCTTTCGCTATTTCATCTGGCTTGTGTTGACAGCACTGAAGGTTGCATTCAGATGTATAAGATTATTTTTTCAGATTAAGAAACCCAGCAAAATAAAATTTCTTTTCTAGAAGCCCCTAAGCGCAGGTATCTTTCATTCTTTCCACTCTGTCCTGCCTGTCATACCAGGGAGTATGTGTGGAAAGCAAAGTATGATTTATTAAAGGGAAAAGGAAACAAACCACTGTGTTAGTATAACTAGCAACTGATCTTCATCCCGCTGTAGAGTTTTTCACTGCAATTCCCCAGCTGTCAGCATAATCTACAAGTAATTAATATCTTTCAAAGGCCACTTTAAATGGCACTCCCTCTCCCCACCATCCTGCTACTGATTTTCTTGTAGGAAACACAACTTTGCTCAAAGGATGTACCTGGTCTGATAAAATGCTGCCTGCTTTCTGTGAAAACCAATCCTACACTGATACCATTGCCCAGGCAGCATCCAACACCCTGTCCAGCCCACTTAAGAGTGAGGTGCTGCCAGTGCAGCCCTCTAATCATCTAGCAATGTGGCAAGAGCTGTGGCATTGTGCTATCCTCATGCAACAAACTGAAATGAAGCATTACCAAAATGGTCCCTCTGGGAGGGAAGCTGTCAGTCATGCAAAGGAAGGTCTGTTTCTTTCTTTTTATTCCTGCTCTTTAAGTGAGCAATAGCTGGTGATAGGAAGCATGTCCCCTTAAATACTTCTGCCAATTTGTTCTGGCAATAACAACATCTGCATAACAGCAGCAGTTATAGGAGGAAAGTTAAACTGATTTCCCACTGCATTTAGTCAATTAAAAAAAAAAATCACTCCTGTTTATGATAATTCCTTTGAAGACAAATGTTGCTGTTTCCAGTTCCACCTATTTTTCTCTTCTATTTCCTCAGTAAATTTACTGAAGACATGCATATTACACGGCACTATCAGTTGTGTCTGTGTTTGTGTTCTAAACTCCTCTGTTTTCCTTCCATTATTTTCTCTGAAGGAAAAAAAAAAAAAGGCAATTGTTTTGAAAATAAGAAACTGCATGTAATGAGTTTGATTTTCTAAATAAATCTACATACAAAGAATGGGCCAAATTTGTAGCTGTCTTAATGTCAGCAGAATCTCTATGAAGTGAAAGTGATGTTTCCTTTTGTAGGAGACTAAGCTAAATTTTTCTATGTCTTGTTATGCAGCAATAACCATGACAGACACAAAACAATTACCTAAGCATTTACTTTTCCTACTCTTTTTTTTTTTTTATCCTTCCTCAAATTCCATCCAATACATAGATATTACTGGTAAGAGTCATACAAGAAAATATACCAAAGCATGAAGCATAACTGGCATCAAAATATGTTAAATGAACAAAACACAAGAATACTGAGATACTTGTGGTATGCATTTAATCAGAAGGCCTTTTTTGGTCATACCTAGCCCTTTAAATAGGAAAGTCTGAGACTGATGATGCACAGTGTGCCTTCTACAGAAAAGCTTTAAATGATCCAAATGGCAGGTTTTGCAAAGGATGCTTTAAGTGGAGGTTGCTGACTGTGTATTCAGATCATTTACTTTCATAATTAGCTCATTTTTCTTCTATCCACCCTTTTGCTTGCATGTTTTAATCTACAGGCTGTACCCAAAATAAATTAAATTGACAAATAGAACTTGACCCAAGTATTCAGTTAGTGCAACATTTCCTTATTAAGGAACAAAAAGTGAAAATTTAGAACAAATTAGGCAGATAAGTATCAGAAAAGTTAAAGCTAATCAGACATCAGGACACAACTGCCTGTTCAAGTGAGAGTCTGGCACAGAATGCAGTCTCAGTGGACTGAATTATCATACTTTTTTGCAAGTTTCTATCCTTTTTCTTCTTCTTTATAACAGTTAAGGATCATGATTGCTCTTGGAAATAATGAGACACTTTCTATTTTCCAGTTGAGAATACCACTGCTAGTACTTAATCAGGTATTTAGCTCAAAAGCTAAACCTAGGCTTCAGGGGAGCTCGTCTGTTGAAACCACAACTGAGGGATCTGTGCACCATGTGTGACAACAGAGGGAAACTTACCAAGCACAAAGGGGATCTGCTAATACCATATATAACATGATAATAAGAAGATTTTAGAAAGCAGCCCAATCAAATGTAACAGAATATCCTAGCAGCATACCACTACTTCACAGGTAACGACAATGACTCACAAAGTTTGAGTGAGTTTTAACCTTCTAAAGTATAAGAATCAAATGAATGTCACCTGCTTCAGTCATGTGCCTTCATCATATAGGTCAGAACAAAGGCTCTTATTTTCCAGGGTAAAGCAATCTCTCTTGGCTAAGGTACTGAAGCATGCTTCTGTGCTTTTATTGAAAAGCTATTAAGAGGAGATGTGGAACTTAACTTGAATTTTAAGTAGACTGGGTTACTGTGTATCTTACTCAGTAACAGAGGCAATTGATAGATCCGTTGGTTTCCAAAAACCACCATCAGCTTCCTTAGAACACTATTCGGTTGTCAACTAATGGTCCTCCTTGTGCAGATGCCAAGCTAGCTTGAACCAAAGTTGACAGACTTGTAGAGGCAAGTAGTTGTAGAAGAACATTGCAGCGTGAAATGAAACTGGTGTTTACTTCCCACTCACAAAGCCACTGCATAACAAGCAGCCTGAATCTACTGTTCGGACTCCAAAAACCTGTACATAAAAAACTGATTTCCACTTTAATTCAGGTGTTGAGTGGATGATGAGACCAACAGAATTCAGACATGCCCTGAAGTTTCTTAAGAGCCCTGCATATCCCTGCCAAACCATGGGATGTATGTGCATTAGTAGCAGACCCACGAATGTATGAACTGAATTCTTACACTAAGGAAAGACTAGAATGATCTTGCATACTATTGCCTCTTTGTTGTCAACAACTAAGAAGAGGCAGAAGAAAAGCTGATTGAAATAACATCTCTGATGTCTTCAAAGTAATGTTTTCACACCTGTTTTCAGTAAGGGCTAATATTGTTTTTACATTTCACATAAACAGATAGATTAAACATCTCTTCTTTGATCTTTATTGATTTATTGTTTAAAACACTCCTTCTTGTAAAATAATTTTAAGTGATATTAGATCCTTTAAGAGATGCATGTCTTCAAAAAGCACCACTAGTTTGGCACTTCAGATGGTACCCCTTGCTGAATCTCTTAACTTGAGTCACCAATAAAAAAATAAAAATCTATTCCCTCACTTTCTGTTTTACTTTTCATCCAAAGTCAGGCTGAACTGAAACTTTGCCAAATTTTAATAGCTAAACACCATTTTTCCAAATATGTCTGGACCGAATGAAAAATACAAGTGCCAAAATATTGCAAGGAAGCCAGTTTGCATGTATCTATGACCCAGCTGGAAGCAGGAAGTGCGAAAACACAGCAAGAAATCCTTTTCACAAAAATTCCCAGAAAAATTGTGTGACACCAGAAGTACTTGGAGATGTCTCTGGCCTTCTTAAAAAACAACCTTTGGAAAGGTCGTCCATCAATAGCTCTCATCACACCCTTCTATCCCTGGTGATTTAATCATCTTGGACATATAAACAGAGAGTTGATGAATAAAGTAGCTTATTGTCAACATAATAACAGAGGCTTCAAAATTTTGCTGTTTTGAAGAGAACTAATAGGACCATTTTGAATCAGCTTGGTCAGCAAGCAAAGTGCTGTAATGTTCTTGGAGCTGACCTAATATATTCCATCCATTTCAGGAGAGCTGTGAACATGCATAAGAACTGTATCCTGACCTGCACCCAGCCAGCTGATAATTATCAGCCTTCAGCTGTTCATAGCTAGGCTCCATGACAACATCAGGCCTGATGAGTTTGGCCAGCTGAAAACAATTTATGATCCACACTGACAAGCTTCCCCACCAATGTGCTACATAACGAAGTCCCACGAGCAGTTCTTTGTCATTCATGTCTTTCTTCACTTATCAGTGGTCTAAGCTCCAGTTCCTGGTGTAGTCTTGCTCTGCTGGTTGTTGGCTGTGTTGTGCGCTCTGGCCAGGTGCATCCATGGATTTTTCCACTTTCTGACACTACTTCATCCTGACCTCAGGGTTTGGATTCACCTTTGATCTCTGTCTGTCCACAGCCATTGGGTGTGAGGTGTGATTTTCCACATCCCCATATGCAACACATGGCATATCTAAGCAATCTAAACTGGGATTTTGTGTTATGCTTGACATCAAAAACCTTTTATATCCTTTCAATTGGACGTGATGTGGCATCCTGTAAAAGAGGACTGGAAGCAGATAGGTTAGCTTGCGGACAGGTGCAGGCAACTAGCAGCAATATGATAGTAGCAGAAGGGTCTTGGAAATTCACTGATGAAAGAGAAGTATAGATATTGCTCACCACAAACTTTTCATTTCACTCTCTGAAAGATCTAAATTTTGTGTCTCTGAGTGATCATGAGCTGGGCAAGCTAAAGAAGAAGCATCCAGAGACATGGTTCCCTTAGAATCACAGGAACTTCTGGCAGCCAGTCAGCTACCTCTGCAGCTGGAACCAAAGTGATGCTGTACTGCTGGTAGTGAATGGCCTCCTTTCCTCCTCTGGTAGCAGAGGGATTCCCAGGATTACCCTTTTAGTGGGAGGTGCACCAAAACGAGCCTGACATAACTAAGTACACGAAAGGGAAGATAAGCAGTGAAGGTACCGTGAAGGAGAGTTTTTCACTCATCCTGTAACAGGATGAATTAACACCTACACAAATTGTTCTGATGGCAGTCACTGATAACGACTGTGATATGGGAGCAGTAAAAAAAAAACACAAAGCAAAAACCATAACAAGGGAGATAATTCCTGCAACTAAGAACAACAACAACAAATTCAGAACTGACATTACCTCTAAACGTTTGCCCCTGCATATCCTCTGACATAGTAAAACAAATGACGTAGACCTCCGAGCCACCAAACTTTGGGACATATGCTACCACCACATGAGGGTCAGAAAGAATATTTGGGACAATATTGTACAGATGTAGCAAGATGACTTTTTTTTTTCCTGTGCAAAGGATTGCACAACATCCTAATAACCGTCTCAGTGAAAGAACGATTCATTTAAGAGGCTGAAACTGCTACAGAGCTGTCTGTTGTGAACAAAAGGTCCACACAGCATGAAGCCTTTTACAGATAGCACCATTAAAAATGTGTTAATTACTGTGAGTATACTCCCAAAATCACCGGGGGTATTCCTGGAACAGGCTGATCATGTGACTTCCATTATTTATTGCTAAACACTTGCAAAGTCTGCTCCATTAGACATGCATCCTGGCATCTGACGCAGTTAGATACACATGCAGTATGCTGCTTCCTGTAGAGTACAGTGGTGAGTATATGCCAGAACAAAGAAAGTCAAGGAGCAGTGTGAGAGAAGGTGCTTCTAGTACTTTACAAAAAGTATGTATCTGTAATGAGTGCAGTGAGGGTCTAGACACTTGGGAGATTATCCTACTGAAGATACTTTCTGTTGGCCAAACCTTTTTGATCCTTTACTGAAGTGCTAGATATCTCTGGCTGCAAGAAGTTCAGCAGTATCAGACAATCCTGTTTTTCCATGAACAAAGATGATCAAAGCAGAAAGGTAACTAGTATGTGTCCAGGGAATGCCACATTAGAAGCTAACGTTAGACTGAACACTGGATTCCATTTCATGCCCTGTGCCAGGGCTCATGCCAGTCTGACTGTTTCACTGATCAAAAAGTCTGAAGTTGTACTTTTACCTTTGACCCAGTGATTCCTAAGTGTAGCTAAGATTTCAACCCTGTCTGTTCAGAAGCACCAAGTAATCAAAACTTCCAGTGGCCATAAAGAAAACAACTTGGTTTAAAAGTCAATGGGGAACAGACTTTGAAAGGGAGAGGTCACATCCCAGAGAAAGGAAACCAGCACTGTGCATGGTGTTCGTATGTCTGCAAGACTGGAGGCTCTCTTTCTCATTGCCCTCTCCTCCACCTCTGGCAAGGCTCTGTTAGTTTTCTTTCACAAAACCTCACTGGGTCAGAGAAGTTACTTTTACTTGTCCAGAAAGTGTAGTTTGGAAAACTTCTTTTTCTTGAGGACAATTGCTATGTAGCTTAAGTGTTAATCTAAGCACTACACAATGAAGAAAAAACACCCACACAGACACACGTGCACACACACACACACAAAGAATGTAGGGAGGGAGGAGACTTCACAAACCGATTTATATATATTTAATTAAAGAAAGTTCATCTGGGCATGCTGTAAATTCGAAGCAGAAAAAGAGAGATTCCTCTTCTAGCTTTGGCACATCTATAGCATTCCTGTCTCTGTCTCCCTCTATGTTGGCTGTCAAGGGTACTTAACAGAACTGGGAACCTAACCTAGACACTTGAAGCAGATCAGGGAGGTGTAGGGAGGTGATTTTTCCCCTCTGCTCTGCTCTTGTGAGTCTCCACCTGGAGTACTGTGTTCAGCTCTGGGGCCTCCAATATAGGAAGGACACGGAAGTATTAGATCAAGTCCAGAGGAGGACCATGAGAACGATCAGTGGGCTGGAGCACCTCTCCTATGAAAACAGGCTGAGGGAGTTGGGGTTGTTCAGCCTGAAGAAGAGCAGGTTCCAGGGAGACCTTACAGGGGCCTTCCAGTACCTAAAAGGGACCTACAGGAAATCTGGGGAGGGACAATTTGCCAGGGGGTGTAGTGATATGACAAGGAGTAATGGTCTTAAACTAAAAGAAGGTAGATTTAGATTAGATACAAGAAATTCTATACTCTGAGTGTGGTGAGCTACTGGACCAGCCTGTTCAGAGAAGATGTGGATGCCCCATTCCTGGAAGTGTTTAAGGCCAGGTTGGATGGGGCTTTGAGTTGAAGGTGTTCCTGCCCAGAGGAGGGGGGTTGGAACTGGATGATCTTTAAAGCCCCTTCCAACTCAAACCATTCTATGATTCTATGATCAGATTTTAAGTCCTACATAAGGACACTGAAAAGCAGGATAATGAGCTGGTTTGTTTCCATCATTTAAACACCTAGGAAAAAATAAACTTTAAGTTGCTGAGATAATTTTTATTTGAATGATGAAACAGGAATATCTTGGCTTCTTGGGTGGTGGATGAGTGTATAATGGAGATCAGTTCTACACTACTTTTCTGTATCATTTTTCTCTACCACTTCTTTCTCCAGAAGTCAATTTGTCTTGAATACAGAAATAACTGAGTCTGATAATTAAATCTCATCCTATCAAAGGCAATGGTTTAACTGTGAAGATTCATAAGTGACAGTAACACCCTGAAATAAAAAGTTCCATCACTATGGAAAATGTACATCCTGTATTTAGAGCTGCTATTTTGAATAATGTCATTTCTAGCAATAATTAATAACCACTGGAATTACTTTTGCAGATGTAGAACACAAAATATGATATGCTCATTTCCATTTGCTCATTAAAACGTTACAAACAAAAAATATTATACCCATATATCTCCTTGCTACGCACAGAGTGACAGTGATTGAGCTAGTAATATCTAAAACATCCTTATCTAGCTTTAAAGTACATAAACAATCATACCTCATTTTACATTAAGAAAAAAACAACACAAAAACAAACAAACAAAAAACAACCAAACATTATTACCATTCTACAAAATTTTATCATTCTACCATACTATAGATTTTAGTTTTCTTGGTATTATAAAGGTAGAGAAAAACCTAGAATCACAGTTATATACTTAGTATAAAATAAGTTTTCAAGGAAAACAAAACAAAAAAAAAGCCATTTTCTGGTAGCAATGAGATGTTAGTAAAAAGCCCAAAAGGTTATTCTTACCTAATATCACAAGTTGTTTTGTACAGAAAGAGGAATTAAATGTTTTGCAGAAAGAAGTAGTGAGTTTCTTCAAAAACCAGGGGAAGCACATAGAGGTAACTGTGGGAAACCTGGATTTCAGTTGGATTGTCACTCACGCAGTGCTGCCAGAATTTCATCATTAATCTTGCAACATTCAGATTTCATAGCTTCAGCGCTTAGTGCCAGATGACTACATTCAAACACCAGTCTCATTGTGTTTTGTTTTGAAAGCAGAATTTTAAAACAAGGCCTTCCCAGTTGCACAGGATAACCAAACAAAATGGTCTGAAAGTTCAAAAACAACTTTTTTTTTTTTTTATCCTCCACAGTACTTTATCAGCAATACGGATAATAAATGACTTTAAAGTATTGCCTCCTCACATTTTAGAGCCTCACCTGAGGTTTTGATAGACTAGTTAACAGCATTACTGTTACTTACCCTGAAAGATCATAACAGCTACTGTCTGCGAACAGCATCTCTTTATAACATGGTTTCCTAAGTAAGTAAGGTTTATATAATCATATCACCTCTCTGTCCTTACACCTATTTATTAATAGCCTCCTTTCTACCTTTTGAAACCGTTACTATCTTCACTCAGATGTGGCTCAACAACTTACAGAAACCAAGTTGATGTAAGCTTTGTAAATCAGCGGTGGCAGCAATAGATAAGAAAGAGAGAGAGAGAGGGAGGGAGAGTGAGACCAAGTAATTAATACTCTCCTGAAAGTAGAAGACATCGTGTGAGCTCAGGTGCTATCTATTCTGTTTTGTCTGTTGTCTGTCTGGTCAGCACTCATCTTAAGCCAACTGGCTGTTTTGAAGCTGCTAGGGTGCTGGTTAGGAGAAAGAGGGAAGCAAGGGGATGGAAATACAGAAAGGGATTAGACAATGTGGATGGGCTCTGCACCAGGACATGTCAGGATGCTGTTGGGAGAGTTAAAAAGTGTTTTGGATGAACACTGGTAAAGAAATAAGGTGGCAGCTTGTTTTCAAGCAAAATTGCCTCTTGGTCTACATGGCTAGTACTTGAAGCCTTACAGAATTGTTTCTGTTAAGAGGTGAAAATGATGATATGAATCAGATCTTTTTTTCAGTTCATTCCTTCCTATTTACAGGTGTCAAAAGTTCTGCTTGTGTAAACATGGTAAAGGTCAGCAATAGCTAGAAGTTTCCATGCTACAGTTTCCAAGTGTGCTTTTCTAGCCAGTTCTGTACCCTGAAGAGCTGCCTCTGTTCTCTCTTTGCATCAGATATCCAATGAATTCTCAGGCTTTACAGTCGCTTTCTGCTTCTAACACAAATCCAGACAGAGCTGCAATACCCCACAAATGTCGGCAGCCAATTTCCTATGAAAACATCTTTTTGCCACACTAATTCTTGCTCAGGACATACAAACCAACATTTCATCTTGAGCAACAGCTTCTATTCTTTTTGCTGTTGTTACAGAAAGGTGAGTAACAATGTCTTCCATCTAGCCAGGATAAGGGGTAGACAGCTTTTTTTATTAGCTTTATCAAGAATTTAGACTACCAACATTCCAAGCATGTTTGTTAGCCATCATTAATATATTCTGATATAACAACTCTCTTTCCAAATGTAAGCAGACTTAAATTGCGATTCCCACCATTTTTAAAAAGGCTTATGGAGGAGGATTTATTATTCGATGGAAGACACCTATCAGTCTATTACGTGACTGGAGAAACAGTAAAGTGAAATAATCATTTAGTTCCAGAAATGGATCTTTATCCTGCTCTGTAGCTAAATTATATGTGGAAAATGCACACAAGTCATAGATAACAGATACCCTGACTTTAGATCATAGTTTACAAGAAAATAAAACTGAAATGTAAAACCAATATAAATTAAGACCAGAAGGGGAGAAGTGCAGTTAGTGATGGACAGAGCAGAAATTATCAGAAGGTCGTGTTACAACTAATGAGGAAAGAGAAGAACCAGGTCTGAAGACCTGAAAGCAAGAGGACCTGCTGACTGATTTGCTTTTTTAGTTTCTAAGCAAACTCTAACACATGACAAGTCAATCAAGGAAACAGAATACTTTTTTTTTTTTTTTAACAGCTGAAGCCTTCATATTGATCTCATATACCAAAACCTCGAATGATTAAACTGTTATCCTACACTGCCAAGCTGGCCTTGCCTTTCAGTGGCTCTGCAGAACATAAATACACTATGGATTTTTGCCTAGGGCTTGACTGCTTCCCTACAGCACTAGCAGCAGGGCTGGAAAAAGCATAAAGCTTCGTGGAGCTTGTGTGGAGTGGGAGTGAATGTTGCTTGCTCTTCTGCAGTGACCCCTCTGACTGATCTGGAAGTGGTTCAGGTCAGTGGGAGACAGAGAGAGCTCTGAAAGAAAAAGAAGTGAGAAGCTGTATGCCACTTCTCCTTAATTCAGGTATTCTGTGCTGGATTCTAAAAGTCATCAATGAAATCCGGTTAAAGATAGGAGTTTTTGGAGAATTGGAAGGTTGACGCTGAGACTCACTGTTGATATGCTTTGGTTGGCCTAAGTGAAACCCTGTTTTGTTTCTTCAGTGCCATGGCAGAACACTTATAGGCATGCTAGACAAAAGAGGCAGAAAACTACGATTCATCAAGAAGGCAGTTCTGTATATCTGTAACACTTACCATGCTAAGGCGTTACTGTCTGACTATGGCGCATGTGACACATTTGTGGGCTGAACAGGAAACCCTTTGGAAGGAAGCCAGAGAAAGCAAACTAAAACAGAACCAGAAGATGGTGTGAATTCACAATAAATACTGAAAGAAAGTTCAAAAGTAGGGGCAAGCCAGGGAACTGTATGCTAGCAATGTAAGCCAGATATCTGCATCATGAAAAAGGCATCTTAACCTCTTAGGATGGCATCTGTTTGTTCTAGAAATAAGAAAGACATCTGTGCAGGGAGGAACTGATGGGAGAGTGTGAGACTGCCTGAGGAGCTTGGAAGAATGAGGGTGTGCTGACTGAATGGAGAATGTGGTGTGCTAATTGAACACAGAATAAGGAATGGTTCCAGTACAACAACGGGTTGGAAGGGAAAAAATCAGTGATAAAAATACTGTGTAGGTATAAAGAAAGTCCGACAGTATGCAGTCTCTCTCACAGGAGAATAAATACCTTCATTTCATTAAGTAGCATCATCTTTGACTGTTCTCAAGCTTTCACAGAGTTAGATTTAAAGTAGGGAAATATGTAGTATGAGGGGAATATGACAATGAAAACACAGCAATTTTACCATGAAGGGAACTGCAAGAAGTGGGATTGGTTGTGTGACTTCATGAGATTTTTTTTCCAAAAATAGAAGAAAAAAAAGTCAGGGGAATTGGGCCGCTTCCTAGCTTGTTGCAGAAATTGTAAATATGGGGGGGGGGGAGACAAAAAATAAAGGTCAAGGAGAAATAAAGAGAATTTAAGCACAAGAAGGAAAGAAAATGCAAAGGAGTAAGTTTTCAAATCAATGAAGAATGGTTTTAGGTATGTTTCTGATGCTAGGATAGGGAAAAATGTACCTCTAGTAAACCCATCATACCAGCACATAATCTGTGCTAACTCAACCATTCAGGGCAGTAGATTGGCATTGTTGTCAGTAATCTGCAACTCTGTCTCTTTGGATCATACTTAGGCAATTTCTGAATGGTCTTGGCCCTGGTTTCTGTGGCCCTCGCACCACAGTCAGGCAGTGGGTTAGTTCCACAGCACTTGCACAACCACATCCCAGGACCCCTGCCCTCACAAAACATGCTGTGTGGAGGAACATGCCTGGAGCAGCAAAGGCTCCCAGGGTGCGATTGCTGGCACAGCTTCTGCACAGCCCCTCGCTGCGCTGGTGCTGCCTGCTCTCCCCGCACACACCCTTGGAGCAGGAGGCTGCCACGGTGCTGTGTGAGGCGGCAGGGCAAGGCCGTGCCACTCCCTGCCCTTCTCTGTCAGCTGGGCCTGCAGCCTGCAGACACTCCCGCTGCCGGCACCCAGCAGCACCCTTCTGGGGTGCCTCTTTACTTCATGCAACAAGGACACTGTGCAGCAATCAGTGTTTAACAGCTGCTCAGGACCTCTCCCAGCAGGGCCCCAAGCCCTCCCCACCCAGCACTCCAAGACCTGGAGGTCGCAGCCTGCCTCAGTGCTGCCACAGACCTGGCTCTGCAGGAGCCATGCTGCAGGAGCTGTGGATCACAGGGCCTGAATGTCAAACCCCTTGGTGGTGTGGTGTCTGACAGGCAGACACCTGAGGCAGTTTTCACAGAAGAAAGGCTCTGGTATGAAGCCATATCATAGCAGCAAGGATGCGGGGAGGACAGCGGAGAAAGAATGAAAAGCCTGGCAGGAGAACTGTTTCTGATCATGGGCAACACAATGGACACAATCACACAGCAGCTCTCCCACCTTGCCATTATTCAAGGGAAGGCGGCAGTGGCAGTGGGAGCAGGTGGTCTCCTGAGAGACAAAAACGGCACAATTGCTACGTGGACTTGGGGGCCTAATTTTAAACCAGAAGTGAGCTCTGCAGGCAAGTATTTTCTTTCTGACTACATAATGTTGCTTTTAATTAGGCAGGTGCATTCAGTAAGGCATCACATATCCATTTTCTTCAGCCACCTTCAATAGGAGATGACAGTCAACAGCACTTTCCATGATATTTTCTTCATGAAAGTAAAATCATTTTAAGGTGTTATTGAATCTACCTCTCGGTGCTGCAAGAACTCGGAGAAGACAATGGACATGTTTTTGGACAGTATTTAGCAGCATGTTTTTGCTTGCTCTGGTTGAGATAAAGAACAGTGATATTTTGCTTTAAATGGCTGTGAAATGCCTTTGTAATGCAGTTTTTATTAGATAGGCTCTTGCTGCTTTGTTCTGGGCTATGTTCACCAGTTCAGATGGGCTATGGTGCAGCTTGCAGTTCACAGGATGTGCAGTAGACAGCTTCTAGCAAAAACACCCTCACCTTAAACAACCTAACCAGTACAATTGCATTGTATAACTCCCTGGCCTACCCTTTGCTTGTGGAATGAGTTCCAAATCCTCACATAATTCCGCAGCAGCAATGTGTTGTTACTGCACGTTTTGCCCTCCACACTGTTTCCTCACCGATGACCACCAGTGCAGCTGCAGTCACAGTGACAGAACCTCTGGCAGCGTTTCGGGGTGTGAGAAGAGCATTCCCACTGGCAACACAAGTTTTTGTGTCTGACCAAACGATCACTGCCCTTTGAAAGGTATGACGGATATATTCCTTCACGGCTGTGGCCAACATGGCTCACCTAAGGCGTTTGGGGAGCTCTTCTGGATCAGCCAAGGAGGCCTCCCTGCTGCTAAACTGCTTCCAAGACCAGATGTTTACCCTGTCCTCCACCTCCTCGTGCTGAGGTGCTCCTCCTCACTGAGCTCTGGGTAGCAGCAGCAGTAGCCGGAAGGTTCAGGCATACCCGTGCTCATTTGAAAGCAGCCTTGCTGTGTCACTAGTGCGGAGCATTGGCTATAGGGACATGGAGAACTGTATGTAAATGTGTGAGACCAAGACAAGCAACAGAGACTGCAGTTGAATGAAGTTAAGACAATCACCAAAGGCTTTATGTTAATCATGTGTGATCTACATGAAATGCCCATAGAAGCAAGAGGAAATAGTGAACAGAAGTGATGCAGAACTGCTCATTTGGCAGATGTTCACCTGTTCTAACATCTTTCATTATAGTTCGAAATTATGCCTATGCCCTTCTCTGAGGTTTCTCTTTTTGCTAATAGTGGAACAAACAGTCCTATTTTTTTTTGTTTAATTCTTTTGTATAATTTTCTCTCGTCTTTCCAAATACTGACATAATGCTGTTACTCTTGAGCAGTCCCAGAGTCTGCACTTAGAATTTGTGGTGAAAGACAGTGCATCAATATGCAAGAATATTTATGATTTAGTGCTATTAAAACCAATGCAAGAGTCTTAATGGCCCTTTAATCTCCACTTCTTTTTTGAACTCTCCACAACCATAATATGTTTTCCTCTTGATGGAGCAGTATTTGTTCTCCATATTTCATGCATTCAGTTGTCAGTTCAGAACAAAAGTAAGAAGGCAACATTACCTACACAAATGCTTTGGCTAAATGCTTTGCTCATTGTTCCCAAAAGGACAAAGCAGAGACAGAATGTAGCTGTAATGCCCATCTACAAAATTTCTGATCTTTAGTTTTAGTCATACTTATTAGATACATATACACTGCTTATATTACTCTGCTAGATGTGGATTTTCTTCTTATTGCAACAATTCATGCATATTCATGCAAATTAAGTGCAGCATTTCCAGAAAGATGGTCCAGCATACAGCCAAGGTGGGGAAATTGCAAAAAATGTTTTCCAAGTGACTGACCAAAATAACTTTACTGTTGAACTATAGAACTTAAAAAGTTCAATAGGAAAATGGTATAAAATTAGGATTACTGAAGGTTTGATAAAAGCTCTTGTTAACAGTAGATATACCCTTCCCCCCCCCCCAATTTATTTTTCCTGGCTTGTGCTGTCTCTTTCATCTCTCCAGAAGATATTTGAAGGTGTTTGCTGTAGTTTAGCAGGTAAAAGTACAGTGATCTACGTGATCTTCCCTTCCCTTCCCTTCCCTTCCCTTCCCTTCCCTTCCCTTCCCTTCCCTTCCCTTCCCTTCCCTTCCCTTCCCTTCCCTTCCCTTCCCTTCCCTTCCCTTCCCTTCCCTTCCCTTCCCTTCCCTTCCCTTCCCTTCCCTTCCAATAATATGTAAAATATTACAAAATTTTCCTTTTAGCTTCAGCTTACAGAGGTTATTTTTTGTTAGTCTGTTAGGCAAGACAGGGCACCTTCTTCTGTATAACACTGTTCCCAAGACAGGATCAGCTGTAGTTAGATGATTCCCAAAGATATTTTAACCAGATTTTAAAGACTATTGTGACAAATATATGTTTGTTCTTCCTTGTATGCATATAACTGTACATGTTTATTTATATAATTTAAGCAGAACAGCATCTTATTAATACCTCTGTGCCTACACCTTTAAAATCCAATTATTCTTTGCAGTTACATTTGGCTGGTTAGATCATTTTGAGATGGCAACTTAAATAGATTCGACTGCTTTGCAATTTGATTCTATGTAATGAACTGCTGTTGTTTCAATATCATGATAGCTGCGTACCATCCATTTCATCTGCTCTCAGAATTTATATGGCATGCATTACTATAATACTTGCCAAGGATCCTCCTTATGAAATGTAAACTGAGGTTCAAAACACGAAGGGTGAAACCCCTGAAAGCTCTTGAACATTGCAACATTCAGCACTGAGCACTTGAAAGCGGGGCAGCTGCCAGAACACAGCCTACAGAGCTTCAGGCATTGTATGTGAATGCTTCTCTAAGTGTGGAGATATTTAAGTGAAAGCTTATGGCCCTTAAGGACATTCAAATGTGAAGTGTGAGGCAAATCCTGAAGGCACCTTCACTTCTTCACAGGCCTTTGCCTGTGCAACTTTCTATGTCCCTGTAGAAGGTCTATAGCTCCGGACAGAGTCCTTAGATCTTCTGAGTGAATAGAACAGGTATGTGTTCATCTTTCCCTGATGTGTAAAAAAATATAAGTTGGGTTTTAGAGAGAGGACTTTAAACCAGTCTGTCTCTGAATATTAAATACAGTGCATCTCTCAGTGATCCAGGTTGATTTGGAACCCTATAGTTTAGGATTTATTAGAACTTTTCAAAAGCTTTTTGGTGGAGACAAATGACAACTGGCAAACTACGTCTTAAAGAGAAGTCAAACTTTTAAAGGAAAAATGTATTTGTGGTAAGAAAAGGAAAAATTATCAAGAGATTTAGAACTTTCTTTAAAATAATGTGATCTTAATTTAAAGCAAATCTTTGAACTTGCAACTGTTTGGCAAATTATGTATGCAAATCATTTTTTTGTATATTTTCTCTTCGTATTAGTATGGTGATTGATATAAAACTTTATGTGGGAATAGTCCAAGGAGAACTTTAAATGTTTCCTTAAAAGAGACTTCTTTTTAGTTAGAAAAATATCTATTCTTGGGCAGAAATTTTGTTTTAAAGAAAAAAACCCAAGGCAGCCCAGGACTTGCCAGAGCCAAAGAGAATCCAAATGCCAACACTTTTGAGTTCAGCTGTAGATTCAAACATTAACTCTTGAGAGATTCCCAGCTTGGCAATTAGATTATCCCACTCTTCAGCAGTGGATATTACGAAATAAATATTTTTTCTTTCTAAAGAGAAGTCAGTAATCATTAAATACCTCCACAAAATTTATTCCTTCAGCTTCATTCTGACGTATCTGACTCTGCACTGGCACAGTAATTTACTTTTTATACGCAAATCTGTTTTTAATAATGATGACTGAGTTGCTGCTTGTTGTTTAAGCAAAAGGTAATGGACTAAATTCCTCTTTGTTGTAAACACAGCATCGCTTTAACTACGTTAAAGAGCATTTCCCCTATTTTGTGACAGTAACAATAAAACTGCCTTTTTTTTTTTTTTTTTTTTGAAAATAACTTATCATATGTCAGATTCTAGTCAAGCTTTGGAAATGATTTAGTTTACAATGATGTTGGCTTTTTAATCAACATTTTGCTCTGTTTCCCTTGTCTTGCTCTTGAATGATAAAGATATTTATACAAAAGAAGGGCGAGGGAGGGGCAATACTGCAATTTAGATGGCAGACAAAACTCTGTTAACTTTTATCCCAGCAGAGCAGTAAGAGACTCCTCTCACCTCTCCCCCCACCCCCACCCCCCCAAAAAAAAAAACAAAACAACAACAAAAAAAGCTTACAAAGTCACCAAAGGAAGAAAGGAATAACCCAGGATTTGTTCAGCAAATTCCCTTTCTGGTCTAAGAATTAATACTTTAAGATTTGTTCGGTGCCTAGATATTGATACTGTAAGAACTGTACAAATGAGGGAAAGGTTCAGTTAAAACCAAGGTGTGTCAGTGGGCAGCACAGAACTTATGCCATCTTTGTGTTGTCTTTAGTAGAAAGATAATGGATATAAATACTTTGCTTTCCTCTGCCCTCGATATTTTGTTTTCTAGGCTTTAAATCACATTAATCTTTTCATCAGTGATGGGATCAGGATCTAGAAGAAGGTGTCCCATGCTCTACTCAGTTAATATGTAAACAAATAGTAGAGTACAGAGTGCAACCACCTCTCCAAGCAATAAAGAGTTACCCATATAGGTAAGTGATTAGTGTTTTTCTGTCCAAGCCTAATCAAGAGATTAAGACAGTCCTTCTTTAATTAGAATTTTAGAGGTCTGTCAGAATGTTAGAGGTCATCCCAGTGATGCCACTCAAATCTGCTTTTTTTTTTCTTCACAAAGTTCTTCTAGTATTCTAAAAAATCAACAGGACATCTGGCAAACCAGCTATTCCCATTAACAGTGTTACTGTGCATACTGCTGTATGTAGAGTTCCTCTGTGTCCAGGTGTTGATTCTGGCACTCGTATTTAATTCTGTCAAGAAGCAAGCAAGTTAAGGAGAAGTCAGTTAAGCTTACAGGGTGTTGTTTCCTTGTCAGTAAAATTGGTGTAACAACACTTCTTCTGTACAGCAGAGCTATGGAACATTTTGATTGATGTTGATAAGGTCCTTAAAGTGTGTAATTATAAAGATCATGAAGAAACAGGTACAAGTGTACATCAATATGCAGACATGAAGTTGCATAACTTCTGTGAGGCTGAAATGCATAAATATTTGTTCATAAATATTTTAAGTTTGAACAGTTATTTACATGCATAAAGAGGCTGTAAAAAGAGCACTATCCTGTCTTTAGTAGTGTTATTTCCCTGCTGAATCTGCTCAGTGCATGTGCCTTTGTTCTCAAAACACCAGCCCTTCTATACAAAAGAATGAAAAAGAAAACAGCATTTCCACTTTGCCTTCTCTGACTGTATTCACACTTCATCTTTTCTCTGAACAGGTACTAATGCAACAACTGTTGATTTTTAAAATTAAAAGCTACCACATGAACTGTGGTGTGAAACAGTTTTTGGCAATGGAGAAATGCAGGCCTGGCAGGGTATATAAATACTGACAACTGTGACTGGAATGCACTGGCAGATGCATCTGGAGAAGTTTGAGTAATCCCTAACTCTTCAACTCCTTGTTAACAGAATTGCCTTCAATGCTTGTTTTGAACCATAGGCTGTCTTATCCATTAGTATTTTTAATCAAACTGATGTTAGAATGGATGGTGTGTATTAAGGGATGGGAGAATGGTAATGTAAGATGGTATATGACATGAGGGATGGAAGAAAGTGACCAAATATTTACAGGTTACAGCACTAATTGCATCCATAAAGAGGCTGTAAAAATAGCACTGTCTTGTATTCAGTTGTATCACTTCCATGTTAAATCTGCTGAAGTTGTTTCCATCTGCTCACCATCAACCTGACTTCACTTTGCATCATCAGTCAAAGGTAAAATTTGTATCAATTTTTTCCATCTCTGACTTAGTCACCTGGTTACGTACTGAGCGATTTACACATTTGGTGATGACTCAGATAACTCTCTAATCCCTATGGATTTGCACACGCATGCCTTGCTGAAATGAAAACAGCCATTCTGTGGAAGGTGTGTCTAAGTGGACATACTCCTCCTGAGTTGCTTGCAAAGCTGACTAGGATAGAAGATAGCAGTTTTATTTTCTTTTGGGGAGCAAACGGGACTCTGAACCCACAGTGGGAGTAGATCTGTAGTGTAAGAATGGGCATAAGTAGCAGAGCACTGCTTTAAAGGTGAAAGTAGGACTAGGAAAAATGAGAAGAGGAAAAGAAACTCACTCTGTTCTTACATTAGGCCACAGAGGTAATCATAGTCCTATTGTACTAGTTTGAATAAATGCCTGTGTCAGACCTGTCTCCAAATACAGCCACACTACTCAGTCAGGTTGTCTTACAGTGTCTCTGGTTATCTGCATCACTTGTATTCCCATGAATTTGAAGTTAAATAATTTAGCAATTAAAAAAGAAACCAAACACAGAATAGACAGTGATCCTGGGCAGAGAAACAGGCACTAAGACAACAAGCATGCAAAAGGCATCTACCAAACTTCCCAGGCAGAGGTCCACTCCACTCCACTCCATTCCACTCCATTCCATTCCACTCCATTCCATTCCATTCCATTCCATTCCATTCCAAAAGCTGATGTAAAAAATAATGTAGCAAAAATCTAAGTGATAGTAATGATTAAAAAAGAAATAAGGCAGATACTTTTAGCACCAATAGAGTTGAACACAGTGTACTGTTGTAAACATTGCTGCACTGGGCAGTGGCCAAAATGTTTTATTTGAATGACCTTTGGTTGCAAAACCATGTCTGCTATGTAGAAAGTAAATAAATAAATAAATAAACTTTGCAGTGGTTAGCTGATCAAAGCCATTGTTCGTCACTGTGTCCTCAGCAGAAAGCAATGTTATAATCTATGGACCGGATAGATTTGTTTGTGTGAGGTCTGATGGGAACTGATAATTCTGCAGCCCAAGAAGTTGAGGAGGAAGAAATAGATGTATATCAGGGTCTCGCTTTGGGGTATTTTGCTGTATTTTTAGGTATGTCTTTTCATATGTCCTATAAGAGAATTTCCCAGTCAGTGTTGAGCAATAACAACTTTTATAAGAAGTCAGATTAGAAATAGAATTAAATGGTGTCACAACTCTGTCTTGTGCCATTTTCCAATCACACTGGAGTGGGTGCGAAGAAAGAATATTAGGATGACAGGGAAGTGAAGAGCCTAATATACAAAGAGATACCAGAGTTGCATTCAAAATGCAAACTGTCATATGGGCTAGAGGTTTTTGATTTATCTTTAAACTCAGTAGCTTGAGGACTAGAAGGAAACTCTTTGTGCTTAAATGTGACTTGTTCCTCTTCCAGTAGAAGCAGAAAGGAGGAGGAAAAAGCAACCTAATTGCTTTTTACAATGTTGATTGATGAATTTCTGAATGATGTCATATGATACTGTGACTAAAAAAAATGATAAGCTATAGTTAACAACTTGAAATATCTTTAGTGTCCTCTGTTCCTGTCAATTTGTGTGACCAGTCAGTGCTTCTGTTCTAGACTGAAAAGTCTTGAAGCATGGCCTGTCCACTTTTAAAAGGCATAAAATAGTTGAGCCTCATCTGTTTCACAAGACAACCTAGAGTTTCTGTTTTATTAAATATTCTGGTAGGCTATTTGTAGAAAGAGAAACATGACTGTTTGTCTCTGATGCTAGTGAACTGGGAGTTTTCACATACATTTTTGCTTTTTTGTTGTGATCCTACTGTAATATCAACATGGAAAACATTGGAAAAATCTGTAGTCTCTCATTATCATCGACTTCCACCCTTTTACCATTGAAAAAAACTTCTATGTTTTAGCAGTTGCAAAAACTGACAAGAACTGTGGATTCAAGGATATGTTTCGGGGCGTGTGGAGGGGAAAATCATAGTTCTTGCTTTTGGATAATCATATGACTTTTTGAACATGTTGGGAAACTGGGTACTCTAACATTCTGGTATTTACTTTGACTATATCCACAGCCAGAAATTAGGTGACATATTTTTGTTTTTCAATATGATGAAAAGAAGAATGAATATGTGGATAATGTGCAGGTAGAGTTATGTGCTTACATATGTTGTGGGGAGAGACATTGTCCATTCTGATGGAAGCGGAGACTCTTGGAAGCTGACAACTAGCAATGCTGTCACCAGCACAAGTAATTTAGGGATCATCAGCTGGCTGATGAGATCAGGTCTAAGCACAAATAATCTAGTCCAAAAGAAGAAAACAACAAAACTGCGAAGTTAGCAATACAATGCCTGTCAGATTTGCACACACAAATTCAATGTTTTAGACCTTGTTACAAAGATCAGAAGGCAGAGACCTGCAAATGCAATGCAAGTCGTTTAGGAGGAGAATGCAAAAAGAAGCTAATTTCTTCTTTCCTTCCATACCACTTCAGCTTCTTTCTTTTTGTCAAGTTCTTGGTTCCTTTTTTGGCAACGCCTTACTACTTCCTGCACAAGAATGAACAGAAGCTGGTGGATACATTGCATGTATAGCCAAAGCTAGAAGTGGAACTCGTATTAGCACTGGGAGAAAAGCACACCGGTTAAAGCATGACTTTCTTAATGCAACAATGCCAGAAGTGCAACACTTGTGTACAACAGCACTGGGCACTTGGAGATCAGATAGCTTCTCTGTGTGTGTAAGAGACAAGTGTTAAAGAATGATTTGTTACTAGGCTCAAGCTCACAGCTTCGTACCAAGTGCAGAATGGGGCACAAATTATTGTACACGGATAATCTGAGCTGAAAAAGTATAAACTTTCCCTGTGGTTTTCATCCGAAACAAATGAAACTCCTATCATAGAGATATATCACTAGAGAATCCTGGAAAGAACATGCTGTACAATTATTTATGCCTAGAAGAGGCATAACAAAATTCAGGGGCTGAAAACTCAAGTTAGGAAAATGCACTTCAGGAACATGACATGAATTTTTAGTGGTGGCGTGGGCAACTGTTGGATCAGGCTATCAAGAGAAAAGCAGTTAACTTTCCACCTCCACAGATGAAGAGAATCAGGAATGGACACCTGTAAAAGATGTTGTTTAATTCCAGGAGCAGTTATCCACTTTGATGACAATATATTCACACACCAAGGCATACTAATATCCTTTATTGCTGGTGTTACTGGGCAAAATCATGACAGTTTGTGTTTCAGAGGTCAAGTTAGATAACAGTAGCCTTCTTTAGCCTTGAAGAATACAGGAAGTTGCGGTAGAGGCAAAAATACAAAAATCTATTTTTTTGTGCAGAGACCATTCTCTTACCAAAGGTAGACTTTTACTGCCATTACAGGACGTTATTAAGACTTGCAGTAGCTAGTATAGCACTGTGAACAAGAAAGGCCTGTTAACACATTGCCATGAAGCATTCACAATAGATTTTGGTTCCTGTAAAAGAGCATTAATAAATATATTAATTATGTAGTAGTATAGGAGCAGCATGCAGTAACATGCACATAGAAAATGATGATGATTTGATATTGAAATATTCTTTCACTTTTTTTTTTTTTTTTTTGGTGTAGAAGTTCCATCAATTTGATGAAATTTACCTTGTGTTTTACTGTTTACTAAAGAGATTGACTATGGGGACTATCCAAGGAGCCTCAGAAGGCCGTGATGACCCAGGTGACTCAGATTTCTTTCTTGCTGTGTTAGAAGAAAAAGCTGCACAACAAAATCTCTCCTTGCTGAGGCCAGCATGGTTGGTCAGTCAACCACATACATAGGCCATTAATACATAGAAATTGGGGATTACAAAGATCACAGTCTTGAGCTAATAGCATGGGGAAAAACAGAATTTGCCCTTATCTTACGTATTAATTTGTACCTGCATATATTGGAACCAATAGGTAAGGCATATTAGTCATTCTCAGAAACAAATTTATAGAAGTAACCCAAAATTCTTTCTCAGTATTTCACCATCTAGATCATTGTAACCACGTTTATCCATTTTTAGAATCCATTTGTCAGTTATCTTTCAAGAACTGCCTTGATGCATCTCCTACTTTGTCCATATCTGGAGTGTGGGCTGGCTAATGCTGCACTTACATACAGAAAGAAGCAGAATTACAGAGTCTGGAAATGCAAAGAACCCCTGAAGTTATCCATTCATCCATCTGTCTATACATAGATAATGTTGTGAAGTTCATTTCTGAAAGGCTGATGAGTATTTCAGTCACTTCCATTAAGAGATGATTCCACTGTCTTAAAAATACATTGCTATAAAGAGTTTCCAGGTATTCAGTCTTGATGGTCTTCTTTAAAATAAAAGAAGGGCATCTTCTAGACACTGTGCAAGTTCTGTGCACATAATCTGTTCATGACTACCAGACTTACTTCAGTCAAAACAAAGTCTGATCTGCCTGAATTCTTAGCCTGAGAGAGTCCCAGAAGAGGCCATCTGGGAGCCCTCAGAAGAATTGTGAAGATGTATCAGTGAATAATGAATATGCTCAATTTTCTCTGTTATTTAGTGGGCTAAAGATTCAAGATTACATCCCAGTTTGCAGTACTTGAGAGAATTTAGAAACGGTAGAGAACTGCTGGGTTTTCATGCTGTGGCTTTTCTTTAACAATGTCAGCACATTTCCTTTAAGCTTTAAGTCTAGTCCATATGGATGGACAGCAGAGGAAGTTTAGTTTATGTTTAGACTTGTTCCAGCCATTAAATTTGTAGAACAAATAAAGATAGATGTAGAAAGATAAGAGAGATTTTAATTTGGTACAGACATCATTGATGTTTTATTTGCTTTTTAATCTTGGAACTTGCCCCATCTCTTAATAAATAAAAATACTCCATAGCAGCTACAAAGAACAATTGTGAGATGAAGGCAGAGCTGAAAGCAGTATAAACTGAGTAACCTGGGGCAGGTATTAAAGTTAAGAGCAAGGGGCCACATCGCCAAGATTTTTTTTAACTGCTGATGTAGATAGAAAACTGCAGATCATACAGAAAGGAAGGTTGACAAGCTTCAGGAAGCTTTCTGTCATTGCTTTGTGTATTATTACTGTAGTAAAACTGACTTAAACGATGCCATATACTTGGTAACAACATTGTCTTCTTGAAAATGTGTAAAACAGCACTTCTTCATCCATGACAGAAGTTAAGATAGGGTGAATTAAGCATGTGCTCCGAATATGAGCATAGTTTCACTGAGGCTGAGACATGCTCTCATTTTCAGAAGTCCCAGGGAGTTAAACCTGAGGCTACTCCTCGGCACTCCTTTCTGAACTCATGCTTCCAGACATTACCATTTTCAGGGGGAAGAACTGGCATCATTTTCACTGAAGGTATAGTGCTGCAGTCTCTTCATGTTACCTTGTGTTCATTTTAGCACATCTGAAGTCAGGACAGAACTTTTCAGGTTTCATCAGGGACAAAGACTGAACTAAACAGAAGGTGGTATCCTTCACAAAACTTGTAACGCAGAAAAAAAAATAAATAAAATTGTCAGGAATCCAGTTATTACCTGTAAAGCTTGGAGGATTTGCTGAGTACAAACAGAGATTTTGGGGGTTCTTTGTCTTGCTCTTCTTGATCACCATAGGTGTCATTCTCCAGTCAGATTAAGTCTTTTGCACGTATTTTTGGCGTGAGTAAGGGCAAATGCGTATCTACAGTTTCCATTGGAAGGATAGAGAATGCAATTCTTAAGGCCTTCGCTGCCCACAGAATATACAAATATTCCTCTTTCTGTAACCTTTTCTTCTCTATTTCCCAGAACTCATATAGAGTCTAAGGATAGCATTAATGCAGCATTGTTTTTCAAAACATTCTGGGTTCACAGTATTCTAAAATATATCAGTGAATCCTCTGAAATTTTTTCGTACAAGTTCTCACATCGGTGTTTACATACCCTTATTGTTATCCTGAATAAGACATTTTACTAAGGAAAAAGTAAAAACGGGTCATCAGGATAGTCAATATTTGATAATTCCTGCAGCAGAAATTTTGATTCACAGCTATTTTATTTCAGTTTTATGCCAACTTAATTTTATCATGAATAGGGAAGAAAGGGATTTTTTTCCATCTTTGTCACTCTATCATTCTTTCACCTCTGTTGATATGCCAAGGATTTCCATGTCTCAGTTATCCTCCATTCAAAGGGATACATTTCCTCAAATTATTTAAATGTTGCTTAGCCAGTAGAAGTTTGTGAAGTACTTTGTCATTCTTGCTGGAAAAGCTCTGTGCAATTGTTGATGCCGTTCCTAATTGTCTTCAGCTTCGTGTTATCTAAACTCACATGACTTTTGATTTTTTTGTTGTTGTTTTGTTTCTGAATGTATTGAACATGTTCATCGATCATTATTTAGAAAGTTTGATGTTATTACAGCCATGATTGTGAAATGTGATATTTTCCTGGTGTTTCATGTTATTATCCTTTGCATATAATGGGAAGACATGCCAACTCAGTTTTGGCACTAGAACAAGTTTTCCTTCTGTTTTCAGTCAAAATAACATTCTCCTCCTTTTAACACTATCTTTTCTAAATCTTAAGAAAAAAACAGCAAAAGTTAGTTGTCCATTCTTCTTTATATCCTCTCAGGTATTTCAGTAAGCTCACCTACAATAGCTTGGGGGTGGTGGTGGTAGTTTTCTTTCAAAAATCATAATCTTTTCTAACTTGACCATATAAAGGATTCTCCAAGTGCATCTTTCAGTGCTTATGAAAACTTGCTATCAACCAGGAATGGATGATTAGAAATCAGCTCAAGTACTTTGAGAACAGTAATCACGTAGAATAATTATAATGCTTTTGTTCACGTGTTTAATAAGAGTCATTGAGTAAGCGTTATCCCTGATTTACAGTTAGACCAAGCAACTTGACTGTGACAGACTGTGGAGGAACTGGACTAGAAGTTTTAACTTTGGTGAGTGGTTGGAAAATAATTAGGGGGTGTGGTGGTACTTTGAAGTTCCTTGGCATTTTGATAGTGATTTGCAGTTCATGTGAAGACTTGAAGACTTGCCCAGTATCTATTGAGCAGCATCAAAAGAAGTCACACCCTGATCTTTGAGATCTGCGAGAAAAATCAAAATGAAGGAATTCTCTTTTCTTCAGTGCTTGACAGCTATCTGCCAAACAGATGATGTTCTTTTAATTCTTCACAGATACCCTAGAACTGTCCCAGGCTGAGGATTTGCCAATATGTAAAGTCTCATGTTCATTTAGGCAGTTGGAGTTCTCTGCACGCTTCAGTGAATATCTAGATCTTCTTCAAGGGAGCAGTTTTCCTTCAGTACTTCCTCAGTCAAATCAGTGCTATTTTTTTGATTGATTAATGCTTGCAATCCAGAAGAAGGATAGATTACAATTGCATAACACAGTTCATTAACTCTAAAGTACAAGTTGGATGAAGCAATGCTGTACAGAATAACTCTTTCCCAATAATTAAAACTTAAAAGCTCAAATTCATTTTCATCATAGAACTTAGGTACCGACATTTTCTCATGAAATGGTTGAACTCCAGTCCATGGAAAGCAGTACAGCTAACACAATCAGTCCAGGGTAATTCATCACAGCAATGAAGTCATCATGGAACCATCATTCCAGAGGTTCATGAAGGAGGTTATTGATTAAATCTCTTGGTTCTGTGCTTCTCCTGAGGTCATCTTGGGTGACTTTAAAAGCATTTTCCACCTTAAGTTTCCCAAATCAACAACATTCTTGGAATCTCTGGTTGCTGAATGGCTTTCGTTATCCCTTGTTTCTAGTAAGACATTAGTTCCTATTTCATTCAGACACTCAGATATTTTTGATGCCATTATCAAAAACATTATTATATCATTATTTTCTTGCTGTGCAGCAGGGACAATATACTGTTGTGATGATTCCTCTATAATTCTATTATTCAATGAATATTCCAGGCTCCCAGGTAAACATTTTTGTCATTTGATCTCAAAGATATTTGAGATTAATTATTAATAGTGGGTATGTTCTGCCATTCAGAGTTATATCTCACTCAGGGGCTTGCAAAGATATATCTGATTATTTTCATGCAAATGCTCTCATTCACCACATAAATTAGTTGCTGTAAAGACAAGAAATAAATGTTGTTGGGATGCAAGCTCCTCTCAAGAGATGGAACTGATCACCAGGGAACATGTGCAGAAAAAAGAAAAAAAAAAGTTTTCTGTAACATGCTACCTACTTGGTAAGAAATTTTTTAACATAGAAGCATTTGTATATGGTACCAGCCATTTTGCCAGATGAAGGGGAACATCACTCATGCCTTTGCAGTGCTGTGTAACTTCCTTCATGCTTCACGTTCATTAAACTCTTGAACAGGAGTCTTCAGTTCGCAACATTTTAACATTTGGGAGTAATTATTGAGTTATGTCAGCTTTTCATCAGATGATGGACTTAACTTTAGAGCAGCCCAAAGGTTGTGTTTTGTTAAAGAGGGTTCAGAGCAACTAACTTTTCATCTGGACTTCTTCAGAATTCAAGTCAAATGAATACCTGGCACTTGGTAAGGACAGAGATCTGAAAATTGCATTATGTTCAGAGGTAACCAGAACTCTGTTTTCCATTTGAGCCTCTCTCAAACTGTTTGCCTGCAACTAATGTCATACATGATCTTCTCAGCATAATTTATTGTATGTGATCAGGCTTAAGAGATTATTTCCTTGTTTGAATTTCTGGGTTTTCCCCATTCAAGCTTTTATCCACATTTCAGACTATGGCTGTATGTTTTCCTTCCTCTCAGTGTTTTTCTCTGATATTACCTACTAAATTTACAGCCTGTTTATGTTGGTCAGCAGCTTCAGAACCTATACATGCCTCCCTTCCTCTAAGTATTTGGATGAATCACTCTTCTTTGCAAGATTTTTGTTGCCAGTGTTCCAAAATACCAACCAAACTATAACGATTTATTTATCCTGTCGAAGTTATTAGCCATTTTGCAGGGACTGCAACCCAGAAAATGATGGTATTTGCTTCTTTCTTTATTTTTATTCATTCCTGAGTTTGGACTGTATATTTTTTTGCTGTTCCTTTCAGAATTTCAAGTGGGAATCCAATACAAAATTAGAAACTGTATTCCTTTTACATCATTTCCCTGAACACAATAGTATTTCTCATCTAAGAATGGCCACCACAAAACCCCTCTGACCAAAGGATGAGAATGCTTCTGTTTCCATCTGTAATTGCAGATATCTCCCAGTGCTCCCTGGGACTGTATTCTGCGTTTTGATAAGGCAGCATGAAGTACATGCTCTTGCTTTTTTTGGTCACAATTTTAACACTAATTCCTGGTCAGGCATGGATGTGGGAATCTAAAACCATTGAGGGTTCTGTGTTCTTAGCATCTATGTAATACAAAACAAAACAAAACAAAACAAACAAACAAATAAAAAAAAACAATGATACACTAGGGAGAGAGCAGAAAGGCTTTTTGATCTACACTGTATTGTCAAGTATGTTATTCCTATTTTTAGTTTGTCACATGTGGCCTCTACAAGAAATCATGGGTATGTCACAAACTCTAAGATTAACAAAAATGTTGTATAACAGATAGCTTCAGAAATGCTGCAAAGCTAACAGAATTCTGTAGTATGCTACACCCTCAGCAAGGGAACATGCTCTTAAAGTTGGATTCAGTTGATTTCTTAATGAAAAGAAATCTATCACCCGCCTTACACGTTTCTTCCCTTTATGCAGGTAGCATAAATCATGTTTCTGGAGAAGAAAGAACATCCAAGTACCAGTGTGATAAACTTTCTGTCTACTCCTGTCACTGTCCTAACCAGCCTCTGGTGAAATGCAAAAGCAGCTGGTCAGTCTTTAACTCTTTTATTACCAGCTTCTGCTGAGGGTCTCTCAGAAGAAAGTCTCCCTGGCAATCCCATTTTCAGAAGGAACTATAAAAAGTTCCACAGACAGAACTTATGGCTGACTTGAACTGGAATTATATTTGATCTAAGGATTATATTGACCTGGTGACTGTATTAAATAGCACTGAAACTGTTGCACAGGGTTCTGCTTTCCAAAATACTGACCCAGAGAAGTAAATGAGTTTAAACTCTGTGTGCAACCACATGGCTGGATCAGAAGGAAGGCTTGTGTGTCAAACCAAAAGCGTAAGGTTATTATCCTTTGCAGTACGCTTATCATGATGCAGATAGCCTGTGATACCAAACCGCATCTGTGGCAAAGGTCTGACTGAAACAGAGTGCTCACCCTCTGTGCCATCTCACCCCCTGTGCCATCTCTGAGTTTCATGAAGCTGAAATCCAACATTTTCTGAAGCTGTGAAGGTACAAAAAATTTTAAAGGGCAATTACATCCTGTAAGAGAGTTAACATACACAGGCTGCTCTGTGTAGTAATATTATGTAGTAGATACTTGTGCTTGCTTTCCTTCTTCTGTTTACATCAGCTGTTCAGAATTAGACCAGAGATTCAGAAAGGATGCAAAGGCCATAGGTTGAAAACCTGTACTCTAGGAAGGACCGTTTCTGGAAATAAACATTCCTTCATATGATTCCTTCCAGTAAGAAGACATTCCCTGTGGTAGTTACTTCTGTTTCCCACCGCTGGGTTGCATTTTCTCTCCCGTTTATTGTCCTGGTTTCAGCCGAAATAGAGTTAATTTCCTTCGCAGTGGCTGGTATGATGCCGTGTTTTGGATTTAGGAGAAAAACAATGTTGATAACACTGATGTTTTAGTTGTTGCAGAGCAGTGCTTACACTAAGCCAAGGACTTTTCAGCTTCTGCTGCCCTGCCAGAGAGGAGGCTGGGGGTGCACCAGGAGCTGGGAGGGGGCAGAACCAGGGCAGGTGACCCAAGCTGGCCAAAGGGGTGTCCCACACCAAACAGCATCGTGCACAACATTTGAACTGGGGGGTCGGCCAGGGTCAGCCGCTGCCTGGGGACTGGCTGGGCATCCATCAGCAGGTCGTGAGCAATTGCATTGTGCAGCACTTGTTTTGTATATATAAAATAACAACAGTAATGATGATGATAACAATATAATTATAATTATTATTATTTCCCCTTCCTTTTCTGCCCTATTAAAATGTCTTTATCTCAACCCAAGAGTTTTACTTTTTTCCAATTCTCTCCTTCATCCTACTGGGGGTGGGGTGGAGTGGGGGCACAGAGGGGCACAGTGAGTGAATGTCTGTATGGTGCTGAGCTGCCTGGTCAAGCCACATTTATTTCAACAACAACAACAACAAAAGTCTTCTTTGCTTCTTAGCTCTGTTCCTGCTGTATGGCCTTGCAGTGACCACAGGCTGCCTTGACAGAAATCACTAGCTGGAACGAAGTGCTTTGCCAAGGTTGTCTTTATTTAGACAAGGCTTCTGCTTTATGAATTCTCTCTCAAGATTCGAGGGATCATAAAGTAACCAATGCTGCACCTCATATGTTGGAGGGCCATACAGTGTCTTCAGAGGAACTTACCTTTGATATTCCTACTACTTCTTCTCTCAGATTTTACAGGAAAAACAGGAAAATCTGAATAATTTAGCAGTGTAACAGACAATAAGAATTTTTGCTTTGGATATAACCTTGAGTTCTTGACAATCCTCCTTGCTACCAAGACACATAGTCAGGGCAGTTGCCTGAGCTCACACTTGACAGTTAACACCCTTTCTTTTCTAGAACGGCAAATGACAAATGGACTCTGGCTTGATTTTTCCTGCCTTCACTATATAGTGAAGAGCATGGCAGATTGCAATACAAGTACTGTAACTGTGTTGAGCATGTATACTATAATTGTTAGTATTCCAAGAGAGTCTGAAGAGTTTAACACAGATCAGCCTCTTTACACTGCCACTCTTCAAGGCACCGTACCTGTGGATAGTATTTATACTGTTTGCATTCAGACGCACGAAAGCTTACAAGCTGGTGATTAAAGAGCAACAGAAAGCAGATTTTCCCAGACCAGTGGTAAAGCCAGGGATGGAGTTTAGGTTCCTCCTTGTTAAAATTACAATCTTTCCTAAATTTATATCAAATGGGGGTAATAGATTGACTTGGGTTGTCATAGAACTTATAGACTAAAATTATATAAATTTGGATAACAATTTCTGTTTAGGTATCAAGCCCACACCCAAGAGTTGGAATAGGAAACTAAGTATATACAATGGAACACATATTTTTTTAAAAACTGGAAAAGAGAATTCAGAGTTGTGAGCCTGATCCTCAGCTACTATAGGCTGTGAATTCTGATGAGTCTGTGCAGAACGACAGGATCTGAGTGTAGGTGTTGGTTTCATATCCCAACACAGATTTGGGATGAATATTTCATCAGTTCAGAAAGGTCCCGAGAAATATGCATGATAAAAAAAGTACCAGTTAGATTGAAAGAGGTTAACAGCTATTTAAAATAAATTAGATTTAATGGGACTTTCAGCTATATAAATTCAGGAACCTTTCCTAATTTCTCTGCTGTGAAACAGACCTCTATTGCTTGCTTATTTTTTTCCTCTTGTGGAAGTGGGAAATGGAGGCCTCAGATGATGTTTGGTTAGGTGAAGATTTAAAACTGGCAGCTAATGCTGCTGATAGTGCTGCCCACTAAAGATATTTATGTGCTGAAGAGAGAGATTTTGCAGTAGACAAGTAATTCTTAACCCTGGAGCAGAAGCTGCATAACAGGTCAGAATTGCTCTATTTACAGTTTCAGCCTCTCCAGTGAGATCTGTCTGCATGCATTGCGCCTAACCTGCTGGTGGAATTTGTAAATGCCCCTTGCAGAAACAGCCTTCCTACTGTACTTATGTGATTTATGTGACATTCATAAAAAAAATTCACAGCAGGCAATCCATAAACATTAGTGAACAGCTGTGAACAGAGTGACAATGTTACAGTCATACAGTCACAATAAATCATAAAGATGCGACTCCCCTTAAATGCATAATTTTCTTATCTGCATGCTAAACTCAAAGTACAAATGCTGTTTTTGCCATTAGCTTTACTTATACAAAGTGATTGGATAGATTATGTGCATGATTTTCCTTTTAAATACTACTAAATGAAGTTCTGTGACACGCTGGTTGAATTATTTATTAAGGATTAACTAGACTTATGGACATGACTCTATGTTGCCTTAATTCTTATTCTGCTCTAGAACTAGTCCCACTTAGTATGACTGCCTTTGGACATGTGTGAGAACTTAAAATATTAGAATTTATAAAAAAAAAACAAACTCTAACATTTAAAATAGACTTCACTGGAATATCTATTGAAAAGATTAAGTTTGCATTCGGTATCTTGATTCCACATCCTGTGAAATCAGCAGAGTAATTCTCCCAGAATCAGAACTAGAGGCCTGATATCCACCCTCTTGCCCTCCACATCTTTTCACCTCCAATGAGTCATTAGTAGGTTCTCCAAGCCCTACAAATGAACTTTTTTTCACAAGGCTGTTCAGGATTTAACTTCATGGACCCTCTAGGAACAATCTTTCTCTATCAAAAAAATGAGAGTCACTGAAAAGATCTCCATACTTGTATGGACGTACATGCAAACGGCATGACTGCTGAATTTAATTTCCTTAGGAAAACAGGCTCTTTTTGAGGAAGAGAAAGTACCACCTGACCTTCCCAAGTCAACGATTTTGTGAAATAAGCAAACATGAAATTAATTTGTTTTGTATTTCAGCATGAAAATAAAATGAAATCTATGTAGGGGTTTAGACTGAAGCACAGATAGACTTAAAAAAATACAAAACTGAAAAGGCCAAAAAAATATCCAGAAGGAACCTTGGTTATTTAGCAACTTTCCCCAGGAGAGCAGCTTCCCACTCTGGCTTACTTTCTGTGCTGTGATCAAGCTCAGATGTTAAGGGCTCGCATAAACAAGAGGGTTTCCAAACTACCAGCCCTTTCTCTCTGTTAGTTTTGGAACTAGTTGCCAGGATTCTCTGCTGACCAAATGAGCACCTGAAGCAGAACACAGGCAAGAAGCTGGTCAGCTAGGAAACCAGCTAATGAGGTGCTGCTGATAAATTTCTTAAAATATGAAGTACACATCACGGCTGTTTTCACATCCTATTTGTTCTCCTCAATAGCCCTTTCACTGACAAGAAAAATGCGTTTCCTGACATAGGTATATTTTGCTTTATTTCTTTGTCTTTTAGCCCTTAAAGAACTGTGAGCTGAAGGTGGTCAGACACTTAACATTTGTACAACTCTCTGCCCAGCATACAGGAAGGCTGGCAGGAGGATTGTAACCCTTCCTTTCTTCTCCTCATCTCCAAAAATACCACAACACAATGTCACGAAGGATATGTTGTTGCTTCCATCCATAAACCCATGTGTATGAGCTCTGCCAAACATGAATCATGCATTGGATATTTCAAGATTTGGAAAATGTACTCTAAATCTCCTCTTGACCTGAGTCCTTAGAGAAGAATCATATGATGAATCCCTGCAAAATCCAATCAATATCTGATGGTCATTTAGCCCACTCCAGAGTGGATAGTGTTCAGCAGTGTCAGAGCGGATTGTCCCAGTAAAGAACTTGCAGTTGGTAAGCTGGGATGAAATGTTTGGAAGTGGTCAGTTGTCTTATTGCTGATGGTCACTTCAGGTCTGGGGTTGGCACATTTGCAGGGCAACCATAAAGAAGGTATTTCTGCTGCTCTAGCTCACTTGCCAGCATTTTGCCCAGCCATCCAGGTAGCTCACTACCAGCACCAGAAATACCCTTTGTTTACTATTACTGTTAAAAAGAAATTAGCCATTTGCGAATGCCTGAGCCCGTTCTTCCCTGAATGCTTCATCACATCTAAAGTCTATAGTGTTACTGGTGCTTGCCAGGATGCATGCCTTTCTGAAACATCTGTGTGTTGTTAGTTAGGCTGAGACAAATCAGTGTGGCCCTGTCCCATCCAGCTGCCAGCCCCAGCATCAGGGTTGCAGAAGGCTGTGACAAAATATTTATACACACTTCTTTTGGAGCTTATATAATTCTTCTTGCTTTCCAGTGTGACTGAACATCAAAACTTCTCTGGACAGAAAAATGCACATGATATCTAGGATTACCATTTTTTTTCCCCACTAAGAGTTCCTTATGTTATCTCGAGCTTTGCACAACAGATTTTTACTTTCTGTGATGTTTTCAGAGGAATCTAAGTTTCAAATAAAACTTATGCTTGTGCCATGCAAGTAGTAACTATTCTCATTAAAGTCCTGAGAAGTCTTTTGTATGATCAAGTAAATTAAAAAAATAAATATGTATTCAGAAAATAGATATTGCTGTAGCTGAACAGACTGTGTACAGGGGAAGTCACTGTAAGAACTGCAGCTGCAGATCTGTCTCTTGCAGAAGTACTCACTGACTGCAGCATGTTAGTTATCAGCTCTCTGTTGTAACAACAAAGACCTCAGCATATATCCCCTGTTTCCAAATGCACCATGATTGCTGAACATCAAAATTGCTACTGTTCTAAATCTAGAACTGCAATTGTGAAAAAAAAAAAAAGAAAGAAAGATTCACAACAGCATTGTTGGCAGATAAAAGTCCAGCAAGTTCCATGCGCGTAGAAGCAGTCCCAAAAGCCTGCTCAACTATAAGCCCATATATAAGCACGGAAGGAAAGAAAGAAGCTGTACTATTCGGGAAGGATGGTTTGGAGAACATTTCTTGCTAACGAGAAGCACTGTATCCCAGAAGCTTTTCTTATGTCTGGTTCATTTTGGGCATATACCTGTGTCACGTAAGGACTGCAGTTCATAGGGAGAATCTGGGTAACAGTGCTGCAGGAACTTGTGAACTGATCACAGTAACAGATCACACCTCAGCGCGGGTTTTGCAAACTCAGTCTGCTTAAGCTGACTAAAAGGAAGGAATAGTGAACAAGGGGACACGGGAGCACTCCCAGGGGTACCTTTTGTGTTTGATGAAGGGCTGCTTCTGCAAAAGGCCATGGCAGAAGCAACGGTGATTGGAGCCGGAAAGCTGCTGAAGCACGTTCATCTTTAAATGAGACCTGACAGGACAAACCCCTGCCAGAACTGCAGCCAACCCAGCACATGCCAACAAAGACTAGGCACCAAAGGGAGGGCTGGGATGAGGTCAAGCTTGTTTTAAAAGAGCCCAGAACTGATGCACCGTTTAGTAGGAAATTCTTTGCCTTGGTACTAGAAATACCTCAGGAAAACTTCCCATCCAATGATGAGAGGCAGAGAAGATCTGATCTCAGTAAGGTTAGGGCCAGGGACAGCATGCAGCACTAGTAATACTGATTTGCTGGCAAAGAAAAGTCACTCCAGAAAGTCCAAGCCTCACAGAAAAACTTCCAGAGTGGATAAAACCTCAACATACAGAAAAATCACAGCAGTAATTGCTAAGCACTGCCAGTTATTCATTGTCATCCCTTTGTACAAACACAATATTCACTATTTCCTCTATTTAATTGTGTTCTTGAGCACAATTTCAATTTAATCTATTCATTTTTGAAGCACAAAGAAATAGTTTTAAACCTTCTGTAAATATCAGAATGGATTGTTATCTTTTACATGCATATACATAGACCAGTTCCTGTACTCGCACCAAAAAGGAACTCTAAGCCAGACAAAGAAATGAGCTGGAATAATAAGAGAGAATATCCGTGCTGTCTGATGGATGACAACTGAAAAACTCAAAGCAACTTGTCACACATCGTAAGTATGAAGTGTACCTTATATAACAGCATTTGGGAAACTTGGCCTGCCTGTGTTCTCCCCTAGCTCTGCCTCTGCCTCCATCTGTGGGCGTGGGTCACTTACGTCAATCCCAATCAAAAAAACTGGCATGGATTAGATATCTAAGTCTAGTAAAAAGAAAAGATCCACCTCTCTCAGCGTCCTTCTGACTACAAAGATGCTTTGCTTGACCTGAAAATTCCTTTGGAGATGTGTGAGTCCGGTCCTGGGCAAACCAGACTGACCCAGCCCAAGAAACTAAGCAGTGAAGAACTACAAATCAAATGTCTCCGTTTTCTCTTTAACCAAAATGCATACGTAAAAAGCATGCAGGCGGTCACTGACTCTTTCAAGGACCTGCTGTCAGTATGTCAGCTTGAAGTCACTTGGAAAAAACGTTGTGTATTAGGAAACTTCCATGGGCAGGAACCAGATAAGATGTATTTAAATCTGAACCTGAGAGCCAGTGACTGTGTATGAGTTACTGCCGCAGTATGTTAAAACTTGCAGCACACTCTCTTCACTGCAATACAAACGTTACTCATGAAAAGTTATCTGTTGCTGTATCTAATGTATCTAATCTGTTGTTGTATCTAATGCTCTGTTATCTGTCTAAATAAAAGTGTTTCTTCACCTGCAAGCCAAATCTCTTTAGTCTGATGGAGCTAATTACCCAGAAACGACAGCAGCCCAGGACTGGTATTAGCCTATGGTGTGAAATTCACATCACCCACCCAAACAGATATCTGAAACATACCCTTTTACATCAAGATAACTGCACAGCCTGGGACAACCTTTCATCACTGCAAATCTGTTTAACCTTCTCTTTTGCTCATCTGCATTTTGATAAAATTTACTGTTGGTTCTTTACAATGGGAAAGCACAGAAATAGAACCATTGTTGTGTTCTAGCAATGTAATTTACAAACCATGGGGAATCATCTTGCATGTCTCCCTGTCCACAAAGTTCCATAAGAAATACAGACAATTTCTTAAATTCACACTGTCCTGATGATATTATGAAGGTTATGTGTAACTGATTCAGGATATATTTTTAATGGATTCTAGCAGGCTACGCGTGTCTTGCCTAGGTGACAGTCGGATGCACAGTTGTGGCTCTATCTTCCAGAGACATGCCAGATTAATAATTTCTTTTGTTTGCGCATTTGTTTGTTTGTTTTTTTTCCACTGATATCCAAGAAACATTACAGGGAAGGAAGCAGCTACTTGTGTGAAATATCCATCTTATCAGGAGTAGAACATTTAATATATAGCATGGTGTTAGGCTAGTAGGGATAAGGAAAAAATACCTGGCATTGAGCAACTTGAATAATCTCTGCTTAAAACAAAGCAAAACAAACAAAAGAATGACAACAAAAACAAAGAAACAAAAATAAATAAATAAATAAAAAACACACCAGCCTGCAAATATACTCATGAAAATATGGACCAAGATTATGGTTCTCAGGCAAAAGTCAGAATGCTTTGTTGGTGAAAACATACGTGTGTGTGTGTGTTAGAACTGTGATACTGTTGGGGATACATATTTCAGCTCAGTACACATTGAACTGAGGTGATAAGCATTGGGTAAGCTGATGAGTGGTTATGCAAATACTTGTGTAATAAAGCTGCCTTAGGGGCTCATTATGAAAAATAATGGTTTCAAAGACAAGTGCTTGTTTTAATTTGTCTGTGGAAAGTTTCTTCTGAGACTTGCAAAGAAGAAGCCAACTAAACTCATGTTCTTCTGTGGCCAGGAATGAGCGGATGAGACCAACAGCAAGAATGATGAGCAGGAAAGTAAATGAAAACACTGTTGCATGCATGATTTGTATCTGGTTTATCAGGTTTTGGCAGGGGTCCTTACAGAATCAGCTCAGTGACCTCCTCACTCTGCAGACACGTCAGTCTGGCCTTGTGCTCTGTTGCTGACCACAGTACAGGGAGGGTCACTTTCTGCCCAAAGAGAACGAGAAAAAATTGCAAATTTATATCATACTCCTAGAATGCAAATGTTCCCTTTGCCTGGGAGAGTATTCAGATCCCTAGCCTATATATAAGATGGCCAGGTTTCTTATTAGAGAGGAATTCTCCTGTGTGTTTCAAGCAGACCTTTCCACAATCAGGTTGAATTCAGTACATAGTTCCCATTGATCCCTTCAGAAGTGTCCAAGAACATTCCCAGATCTAACCTGAATTAATTTCAGGCTTTTTGAGGAAGCTCTAATCTTACAGACTTTGCTGCCCTGGAGTCTGTGGCTGTATCAGCTGCTGCCACCAGGCAGTTGCTCCCTCTGGGAGGCATTAGGACTAGTCACAGGAAGGGCTTGGGCTTCCTGATGTCTCAGCTGCACAGTAGCTGGAGCTCCAGATTGTTGTCAGCATTCCCGTCTCAGCCTGGTGTCAGCTGCTTTTGTTCAAGGATGTTGTAGTGATCCATGATACAAAACCCTGAGGACACCTTCCGCAATTAAGGGACATGATCAGTCCCAATCCCAAGCCTCAGATTTTGGTAACAATTTAAATGACTTATCTGGTCTGAGATCATTCCTGCTGTTCACTTTCTCACCCCGCCCCCCCTCCCCCCCCCCCGAAAAAAAACAAAAAACAAACCAACTCTCAAATTCTATCTGCATTTCAAGAATGAAAGTTCATCCCAAAGCTGATCTGTTTTGCAGATAGGTTGTGCTCTTAGTCCACAATGCTCTAGAAGAAGATCAGACACTTTCTTAAATTCACACTATCCTGATGATCCTTTCTAGGTTACGTGTGACTGATTTAGGATATATTTTTTAATATAACTTTTTGTCTACCTCAGGTTCCAGCTTTCCTCAGCTTTTCAAACTCTTAAACTTTCAGAAGTCAAACTCCCTTCACCTTCAAGGCATTCAGATCTCACGGCCATCGGTCCTTCCATTCCTCTTTCAGCCTTCTTTGTCCATGTGCTTCTCTTGGCCTCCAAGCTGATTCCTTCAGTGACCCAGGAAACTACCAGCCTCAGCACAGTGCAGAGCATTGACCTGACAAGTGGCCTTTGCAATGCTGTTAGGGTGATTGGCATAGAGCAAGATGTCTCTTCTGTACTGCTCCAAACTAAAATTGCCCAAACAGGGCCAAAGGATAAGCCCTAATAACTTACTATGTGCATAATTTAGTAGACCTATTGCAGCCTGGTTGTTACATTACTTGGAGCATGCTCTAGCCTAGATGTTCAGTCAGATTCTCTCTATGATATTGCTTCTAGCTGTTGTGGCGACCTGTGATGCCAGAAATGGGACTAATTATACTGTGTGTTATCGCCCAGAAATAGTGAGAAACAAATCAAATAATACAAGTGGAGTCAGACCAGAAAGTCTGGTTTAGGGAACATGTTGCAGTGTGTAAACTGAAAGATTCTGGGGCAGAGTGGTGTCTGTCATTGTGATAAGAACTTCATGTTTGGTGATATGTTGGAGAGTCTCTTGGTATGTAGTTCACCCCTGGAGTGATAGGAGCTCCTGGAAGCCACAACAGAGTTAGAAAAAATTAATATGTATGAAGACTTTCTCCACTCCCTTCAGTTTCACTAAAGATCAATTGAAAATGACTTGTGACAACCAGGTGTTTATTTATTCTAAGATGTCATTCCAGAAGGAAAACATCATGGATTGTCATTGGTATGGCAATGCACCAGGGCCAAGTCTCAAGATTGAAGTTTTCAAAAGTAGTTGTACAGAAAATTCTCATGGCATTTAGAGTCTTCATCAAGTGAGTGTTTAATGAGCTAGCTATGCAAGTTGGCTGTGATAAGAGCAGCATTCCACATATAACCAATCACGAAATCATGAGCCATAGCACAGCTGCCACTGAGGGAAATTGCCTACCAGGTTGCATCTGGTTCATCATAGTCCAGTGGCAGACTGTAACCCATAGACTTCCTCTGGGCAACTGTCTATCAATCCTGTCATCAATTTGTCCTATGGCTCAGGCTGAATTAGAGTACAACTGATTGCTCGAATGTTTAACAACAATGGATTGTGCTGATTTTGGAGAAGGCACAAATCAAATAGTGAAATGTGTTCATACTGGTCAAAGAGCTTGAAGTCTGAACTTCCTCCTGACTTCAGTTCCAAAAAAAAAATGGTGCTGTATGCAGAGAAAAGCTGCCATGACTACACATTACGGACATTTAGGAGGTGGGAAAAGAAGATAGCTGTTTAAAATTCCTATTTGATTTTTTAAGGATATAATCTCTCTAACAGTATGAATTAGAGAACATCTGATTCATAGGGTATACACACATCAGACTCTTCCAGTTTCTAAATGGGCATTTTAAGACCATATTAATGGGGTCCAGTTCTAAGAAAAAGTGTTAATGGATTTAATCATTACTGGTAAATTTAAGTATCTCTAGTGTACATGTGTAGATAGATACAAGTGTACACATCTGATCTGAGGAAGAACTTGAAGTAGAGGGAGCCTGCCTCACTAGAATGGAGAAGAGATTTGAGGTATGAACAAGCAAGAGAAAAGCTACAGGAAGGAGGTGAACTTGTTGGCAAAGTATGTAAAGCTGAGGGCATACATGTTGAAAGAATGGAGGAATAAGACATGAAATTTGGACAGCAGCTGAGCCAGACAGCACTTAGAAGGTGGACTGGAGGAGTTTGAGCCTTTACAGAAGGGACTTGGAAGACAGCAGAGACACTCCAGCAGAAGGGGAGGAGAGGGAACTCACTTCCATATGGCAGATAGGATCTGATGAGTGATGAGCTCATGAGGAGAGAATTACAGTGGGAACTGCCAGAGACATGCTGGTGCTCAGCTATTGGACTGGGCTTGCTGTAGTGATTGGGAATGGCAGAGCACAGAGGGCAAGAACAGACAAAAATGATTGCCTAAAACATGGGCTGGTGGCACAATCTGAAAATCCTGTCTTCTGGGATTGGGTGTTCTGGCAAAGCTTCACAGACACCCAAGACCCTGGTGGAAATGGAGAGGGAGAGAATAGTGAGAAGGGTAGCAGGGAGGGAAGGGGTAAACTAGCAGCAGAAAAAAATAAAATAACTGTGGCATGAAAGTTTGGAGTGAAAGACCTAACAAAAGCTGGAGGGAGAAGGTAAAGGAGTGGGTCTGCACATGTGCTGGCAGCGTTGGGTAAGAAAGTCTGTGAAGTTTCTGCTTGTGAGGCCAGCTGTCAGCAGGTGTGAGGGGCTGATCACTCTTTGCAAGGGCCCTGCAACACATCCAGGGTTCAGTTTGGAAACTGCAGGCTCAGGTCCAGATACAGATGCCAAAAGGCAAACAATCAGCCACTCCTTACCAGCAACTCCTGCTCGGACGTGAAGGAAGCCCTATGACAATATCAGAGCCACGTGGTCACTCCAACATAATTCCCCGTGACCTCACCTGCACTCCTCTGTCAGGAGATGGTGCCATCAACACATACACCCTCACCTCTGCCCATGTGGAGAGCTGACACTGGAAGCACTCCTGGGTTCAAGTTTTTCTGTTTCATCATTACACACCCATAACCCTTTATTAAGCAAAGCTTTTCACTCCTCTCTCAGGTGTTTTCACATGCAGCAAGCAGCTCAGCATGGGGCTCCAGATTACTTTTCTCTTTACAGGAACAACCAGGCAGATACTGTTATGAAGCTGAGTGAAGAAAGTTCAGGACAAGAACAAACTGCAAAATCCTGGCGTAGAAAAGAAATACGCAAAAGTTTCCTTCCCCTCTGCCCCAAGGGGAGTTAATATTGATGACCTACTTTAACCTTTGTATCTCTGCTAATATTGCCAACAGGAATAGTAAGTAACTGTGTGGGTGGGTCCTGACACATGGGATACAGTTCATCAGCAAGTACGCTCCAAGAGCCAATACTTGGGCTCTCTGATAATTAAGCCTTCTCGTAAGGAGTGTGTTGCTCAGACAATAGCCCATTCACAATCTTTACTTTTCTGTGCCTGCTTCATAGGGCAGAACATGCTCTGTGTATATTCCCCAAGGCACTGATATTGATCTCCATCAAAACAGTCTCAGAAGAATGAAAGTACAATCACAGCAATGGATAGAATTACAGTACAGTGCCTCAAAGCTAAGCAGTGACAGCTTAATAGACCTGCAGTGAATGAACTGCAAGACAAAAACAATATGCTGTGGGAACCATAAATATGTGATTATGAAATAACAAACCAGGATTCCCTAAGTGCCAACAACCTTCTAGCATTCCATTTAAAAACTATAAATCTGCTGTGGCCCAAGTTAAGTAAATTCCCCTCAGTGTATTAAATTCTTTGTTTATAGGGAGGGTAATTATACCGTCCCTTAGTGCAAATAAGAGATGCCCACTCCAGAGCATGTAAAATTAAACAAGGACATTTCATACTAAGCTGAAAAGCTCCCTCTGACATTCAAGGGAAACTCCCAGCTTCTCAGGCAGGAATAGTCTGTACCCAGCATTGCTATACTGCAAACTTCTTGGTGCAGTGAAAACAGGAAAGGGTTAAAGTCCCCTCTTTGTTTCTGATGTGTGCAGGATTGGATCATGCAATCTGTCAGTTGTGAACTGAATTCGGAGGTTTCCTGCAGGAGGAGCAAGGTCAGATCCCAGGAACAGGAGCTAAGGATTTCTGGGTTTTAAACTTGACCCTGACACTGACCTTTTCATGAGCCTGGAGAAAATAGAGAACTTCACCATGGATAGATGAAGGATCATAACACTTGCCAACCTTACAAGGAAGTTTTGCAGGCCAATTAGGATTTATTTTCATGGTGCTCTGCATGTGAAAGGTCCTAAGAGATACACTTGATAAGAAAATTTACAGAAGGCTGCAGATTAAACCACAGCTGAGAAAGATAAAATATATGTTTCAAATTAAAGGGGAGAAACATGAATGGTTAGGAAACAAGAAAGGTATGGGAATAATACAGAAACTCATTTTTTTCAGTTTCTGAATATCATTCCTCTGTAGGTCAGAGAGGCTTCCAAACAGTGATGGTATCAGAGTGCTTGCTTCCATGATGGACAGCATTAGTTCTTAGGGTTCATGGGTAGTTACCAAATGGACTCCCAAGGACAATGTGCCACCAGTGCCTTGAAACTCTAAATTTAAACCGAACAGTTCTGAATGAGCTTAATTATGCCTTAAGAAAAAAATGGAAGATGAAAATAAGACGTCAATATAGTGGTCCTCACAGTCACTGAAGACAAGTTTAGGTGAACAAGACAGTGAAAACTGTCTTTGGATACACTGACACAGGACAAATATTGGATTCATGCTGGGTCACTGGAAGAGCCATAAGAAACTTAAGGCTGAGGAGGAGTCACAGCCACAGAATTTGGCAAGGATGTGGAACGCAATTGTGTCAATTTATTCAGGGTGAATCTAAGATCTGACCTGCATGTGGATGTTTTCTTTCCATGTTCCCAACTGATGAAACCTGCCACAGCTTTGCAGATTCAAGTGTTAGCTCAGGCAAGAATCGTCTGGAAATTTGGCAGCAGTTCATTGTCAAGTGTGAATGTTCAGAAAGTAGCCACTCACAAAACTGAATTTAGCCTCAGCAAAATTGTAACTTGTAAACCGGCTTTCAACCAGTGGGCTGCATGTGTCCTGAAGCTACCTTGTATTTTTGAGCTGTCATGATTTCTTCTTTTACAGGAATGGAAGTTCTGCATGGTCCCTTTTGCCATGTAAAAAAGATTAAGCGTAGTCTAGCTTTAAGGAAAGGACTAAATCTAGGGAGAGATACACTGTGCAACCCAGAGGGAGTATTAATTACAGGGAAGGTTTTGCTTTGTACTCTCCAACAGCCAAATCCAGCACCTTTAAAATCAATAAGGGGAAAAGGGTAGCAGAAGTTATGGAAACCTGTCTTCCCAAGAGCCAACAATTGTCTATAGAAATTTTCAAGATAAATGTAAAAATAAATGAAATTTTTTTTGGGAAGAAGCATAAAAACATGCTTCAAGGCTTTTTTCTTTCTTTCTTTCTTTTTCTTTCCTTTTCTTTCCCCCCAGTAAAACCATTTCGCATAACAGAAATATAAATTGAAATTATGGAGTCAGAATTAAGATATCATAGGGTACTGCAAGCACATTACTAGCTGGCTGGCTGCAGAGAGACACAAAATTCTTCTCTTCACAAACAGAGTCTATGGATTCTCAGGCAAGTTCTCAACCCGCTACCCATGGACTGGAAGCTGCAAGGCAGCATCAGTGCAGTGCAATGTGCTGGCTAATTTACCCACCTTCAGTATTTATTGTTGGGATTCCTTCTATTACACTGTGCCATGTACCAGCTACCAGGGAATATAGTGGAGGTTGCAGGGCATGTGATTCTCAGAGATCTTCCCAAAAGAAAACATTTAATGTCAGAAAAAAGTGGGAGAGGGATAAAGAACTGTGATGTTTTACTTGCTAGCCCATTGGGGATTTGAAATGTATAGAAAGAGCTCTCCATGTCCTGCTGGTTTCATTAAATTACATGCTTATAGTGCCTAGAAGGGGGAGGATCTCTAATAGGCTGTACACCCCTATGTAGGTTATAATGAGGTATAATTTAGACAACAAATAATTAAATGAAAAGTTAAGAACTAACTCTAAAATAATTATATCAATTGCAACCATTGCTGAAGCAACTGCAATGATTGATTTCCTTGAAATTGAACTCTTTCCTGCAAAGAAAAATGTTGGTTTCTTTTCTTTTCTTTTCTTTTCCTTTCTTTTCTTTTCTTTTCTTTTCTTTTCTTTTCTTTTCTTTTCTTTTCTTTTCTTTTCTTTTCTTTTCTTAATTGTTTTAAGAAATGGAGAGAAAACCCTCAAGTTTTGAAAAATACCTTTTTAATTGCCATTTTAGTCATTATTGGCCCAGAAATTATTAGTGAAATCAGTATTCTTAATAAGCTAAAAATTCCCATAACTCTTGTTAATTTTGATTAAAATGATGGTTGTTTCAATCTTTTTATGTCAAACCCTAGAAACAATTTCAATTATTTTTTTCTGAATGTCTTTTAAAAATACATGCCTGTCTGTAAGTGATTTTAATTATTATTTGTTAAGTATCAAAGCTACATGATGCTATTAACAGCCCTTGAACCTTTATTCCTAGAGCCTTGAAGTTCACTAATCTCTGAAAAGCCTCCGCCTTGTAATTTTAGGCTAAACTGATTCTTTAAGACACTAGAAATCTCATTTTGTTGTATTATATAAGATGGTTTCTTCTGAATTACCATTAACAACCTGATAATCCTCTTTCACTGTTTGAACTCTCTCCAGAAACTGTCTGTCCAATAGAGCAAGGAAATTCTCAGCTAGTTTATGCAAACCCTTCCTGGAATTTTTATGAAACAAGAAGTCGCTCAGATCCTGTTTAGCCTAAACCATGTACTTTATTCTCTATTGAGATCAGATGTTGGAGGAAATAAAAACGTCCTTTTCCATTTCTCACCTACATCATACTCAAAATTTAATTTCCCCAGCAATACAAGTTGATTATATTGGCTTAAAGAGTATTGGCCTGAGCATGCACACTTACCAACATACAGGAGATTGATGTCAAAGAGTTGTTCAGACAAAGCATTTTGCTGGATCATGCAATGGCAGTGCTGCTGAGAGGAAAGTCTACCAGGCTTCAGACTTCTCACAGATGATTTGTAATTATGTAATCATGTCAAAACACTATATGTATCACTAAGTCCAGGAGAGAATCAGAGACCATTTTGGTTTACTTTGGAAATTCTCTCTAACCTGGGTAGCTTAAGAGGCAACCTTGCCTTATACATAACTCCTTAGTTATGACTACATTTAGTTAGCACCTTTGCCTTTCGCATAGAGTTGTGGCAATAGCAGATCTTTCCTCCAGAATACTTTATGAGATTGATTCAAACATGACTTTTCAGCGCTTCACTCTCAAGGAACCCAAGTGCATTGGTTTGGCAGTGTTTCTATTGAACACAATCTGTTAAAAATAGATTTGTCCCTTATTTCTGCACCATGGCTGCACACTGACTCCTGAACTGCACCCATGTACCAAGAGGATGACAGTGAGATTGAACAGGGAGCACCATGTAACATTCTCCAGACTTATCAGTAGCAGAAACAAAAGTGATAGGATGTTGAAAAGACAGTATAAACAAAAATATATAGTGGTAGTGAACTACACTGTCACTTTAAACTACATGTGAATTCTAGGTATAAGTTCTCACTAAAAGGCTAAATTAAAATGAAGGTTAAGGCATGAGATGTTAGGTATTAACATATCACTTTTGGAATGCCTACCTGCACTGAGACAGCAGGGTGGAGTCCTGTGTTGGGCATGGCCAGCTCCGTGGAACAACCAGAGCTAGATGTGACAAGCTGCAAAGGAGACACATCCAGGTCCCGCACATGAAGTTCTAGCAGCCACCACACACACAGCTCAGTGTTGCCCACTCGTTTCCTGTTGTCAACAACCTACGCACGAGGGCAATTTATGAGGGACTTAAAAAAACCCTTTCCAACATGGTTATCCTATAATGATCATTGTTTTCTACACTAGAGTTGTATTCCAGGTAATTATAACATATATTTAAACAACATTCAAGCAGAATCATCTTTATAGACTTTGAATACTGTCAGTCAGAAAAAAGAAAAAAAAAAAAAAGAAAAAAAACCCACTTGGTTAAATTAATGGATTTAACTATCTGGGGGGAAAACAACAACAACAACAAACCTGATTCTAACCTGCTTTTATTTCCCTTTAAAAATTATTCTAGACCACTTGTACTTAAAAAAATCAAAGTAAAATAAATTATTTTTTTCAGCTATATCCCAATAACTTCATTAGACTGAAAGTGAACTGAGACTTATATCAGGATCCATTTTGTTTAAATTCTGCAAAAGTTAAAGGAAGTCTTTTTTATTTCACAAGAAGCTTTATCTTTAGGACAGCGTAGTTCTGAAAGTCTAAAGGAAAACAGGCCAATATTTCCAATATGTTACGTGCCTAGCATCAGATGCCTAAATATGCTTTACATTATCTCAATCAGAGTCTAGAAACTTGGAGAAACTGATAAACCTCAGCTTCAGCATGTCTAGCTGAAGCTTCATGACACAAATCCAGGACCCATCTGCTGAAATACGTATAGTCTCTACACTAATATTTTTCCATCTGTGTCTCAGAGTGCTTTACAGGAAAGGGCAGGAAGAAACCAGCTGCTAAAAGCTTATCTGTCAATATATCTGTCTGTTTATCTGCCTGTCAGTCTTTTTATCTGCTTATCTATTTACCTGTCTACATCTACAAGCAATCTGTCAACCTGGAGAAGAGCCTGGAGAAGAGCAGGCTGAGGGGAGGCCTCCTGGCGGCCTGCAGCTCCCTCACAAGCTCTGCTTTCTGGGAACAGCGACAGGACCCGAGGGGACAGCATGGAGCTGAGAAAGGGGAGGGTCAGGCTGGGAGTTAGGAAAAGATCCTTCACTGGGTGGGTGATCAGGCTCCCCAGGAACGTGGTCACAGCACCGAGCTGCTGGAGTTCAAGAAGTGCTTGGACAATGCTCTCAGACACAGGGTCTGATTTTTGGGTGGTGCTGTCTGGAGCCAGGAGTTGGACTCAATGGTCCTTGTGGGTCCCTTCCAACTCGGGATATTCTATGAGTCTATGATTCTGTGATTCTACATTTCCATCTGTTGGCTGGTAGCCTGACTAAAGGATTTAATAGTAAAAAATTTGAGTTCATAATTAATATTTTTCCTCATTCTTCTAATGAGGGTAAAAGTTTAATTATCCTCATAAGCCACCACAACATTTGAAGTAGATCTGACAGAAATCACAGCCAGCGAGCCGTTAGCGATCTATTGGCCAAATGAGCAACATATGCAGGAACCAATCACAGAGAGCAAATTTTTGGCCTTATTCATCCTTCACATGTTCAGCTATAAGAAGCAAATACCAGTAGCCCCACCAGGATCTTTTGCAACTGTGAAGAAAGTAATGGGGCTGTTTTTGTCAAGGGACTGTGAAGTCAGGCAGCTCAGGACTGCACGAGCAGTCTGCACCATGTTGGAATGTCCAGTCAGTGTGACACCGAAGTACATAAAATATCTGAAGTTCAAAACAGAAAGGTATTAAATTAGATACCCAAGCAGATGGACATAAATGCAACAGTGACTCTAGTTTTGGTGAGAACTCATGCCCATCCTTGGGCCCTCTGGTTCTATGGAGCAAGTGGGTGTTGGCCAGGATGTGGTGCTTTGATGTAGAACGTGCTTGTGTCTTCCACTTAGACTGTTACCAGAGTTTTGTTCCGGGGGAAAAGTTACTGATGGAGGCAGAGGGGCTGGCTCTGTCAGAGGGACTGGGGAACTTTATGTAGGGAATTTTGTCCTTTATGACAAAGACCTTACACAGGCCTACTTGAAAAGACAGGTCTTTCGAGATAGCAATATCCTAACCAGTCTAAGGAAGGGCAGACGTGATATGGAAGGTCTCTTTTCTCTGTTGAGTGTTTGTGATTGTCTCATCAACATTATTATTATTATTATTATTATTATTATTATTATTATTATTATTTACTATTATACTGAGGACTCTGCAGCTGCTGATCCCCCATTTTCCTCTCAAAATTTATAATTTCCTCCAATATCAATATGGTTCCCATTAAAAATGGCTGGAAGCATTCCCTAAAATTGGGTGTATGCAAAAAGTTATTATGTGTCAGAGAAGAAGATAGCACTGGGTAAGGGACTGCATTTCACTTTGCCAAATTACTTGACATGCTAAAGGCAAAAAGCAGTCAATGATCACCAGGTCGCATCCGGCACCTTCTTGCACTTAGCTAGATAAGGCAGTATGGAGACAACTTGTCCCATAGGCAGTAGGCAGCTAATACGTATTTACAGAGTCATTCCTAAGGTCTGGAACAATAGCAGACATCTATTGCTTGCTCGAATAGCAATAGTTTGTTGAAAAGAGACTTTCTCTGCAGAAAAAAAAAAAAAAAAAAAAAAAAGATGAATTGCAAGTACTACATTGGCCCACTTAATTAATACCTTTGAGACACACTGGGAGTTTTCAGTGGGACTGTAAATATTTGCTCTTGGGCTGATGAAAACAAATAACTGATTCCTTTCAGACCTTTATTTTTCTGAGCTCTTAAAGTTTTTCCATGAGTAGATCACAGATAAGACTTCAAGATAGACCTGATTTTATCATAGGTAAGATAAATCTTATCTATATCATTACTGTACACTCTGATTCCTGCTTCTTTGAATCAGGTCTTTGATTCCTGAAGACTGGCTACTTTCCAGCAGAAAGTACATATGGTTTGGTCTTTACACAAATCTCAGAGACCAAAAGATTGTGGAGGCTGAAAGACACCCAGAAATATCATTCTTAGACTTCCGTTCCTGTTCTTTTTGTTGTCTCTTTGCATACTAGTTACACTGGAGATCGAAAACAGCCAATTCAAATTTCCTTGTTGTTTGTCTTGCTCATTGATATCTGACATGTGTTTGTTCACAGGTCTAACAGGGTTATTTATACATAAGCCAACTTTGTTCTTCTCTGTTCAGATCAGTTTTCTCATTATGCTAGAGTCCAGTTTTATGACAGCTAAGTTTTTGGTCTGCAGAATCTTATGAGCTCCACTGGATACACAGCAGGAAGATTACGCTTCTGTGCCTGTGAGACAAAAGCATCTGACAAATGTGAGCATAGTGCAGAGTACAAGGACAGCAGCTGGACTGCTTGCACTAGGATAACTATGCAGAGCTGTCTTGTCTTAAAAAAGCGCAAAGCCCTGAAGGCATTGAGGCCATTGAGGGATTACAGTCCTATTACAGTACTGTAGGAAGATCAAAAAAGGGAAAGCAGGGACTAACCACTAAAATAAAAGAGGGAGAGCAGCCTGCTAGTTTCTCTCTTTGTTTTTCATCTGCCAAAAATTGCAGAGCATTTTGCTTTTGCCTTTTCCTGTAGTAAAGTCATGGAAATCAAGGGGAAAAAGCAACTGTTTTGCTTTACTGCAGTCTTTAGGACAGCCACTTTTCTAAACTTGTTTCTCCCAGACTGAAAAGGCTGAAAACTTTTTTTTTTCTCTTCTATCAGGTAAAGAGCAACTCAGTTCATAAAATGTTCAGCAGGCAGTACAGATTTTAGGTACTCAAGATGAGTTGTGAGGCAGGACTTGAATAGCAGTAACCAATTTAAAATAGACTACTCAATTTGTTTCCACTTTATTTTATTTTGTTAACACCATATAGGAATTTTTTCTAACATAGCAGAAAAACAAATGCCCTGATGAATTGGTGTGAGCAGCACCAGTAAAGAGAAAGGAAACACTAAATAATTGGTTGAATCTCTTGACACCCCAGAAAATAGTATAAACAAGCTTGTCAGACAACTGACAGAGATTCGGACACAAGGGAAATCCAGTTTCCTTTTAAACTTTTTTTCTACTGCATGGTAGTTTTGCCTAGCTTTCTGCTGCAGATTTACAAAAAGCATTCATCCTCCAGCAAGGCACCTCTTCTAAATCCATGTAGCTGGCTTCACATCTGTAACACAGCCAAAAGCCTCTGCTTTCAGCAAAACTGATGGACACTGTGGAGTATGTGCTTCAAGGGATCACAGAATGTACCAGCTTCAAAGAAACGTCGAGTGTGTGTTGATATGCTGGACCAGCTTTGTTATATGCCTGGGCTGAGCTGCTGCAAGGAAAATCATTTAACAACAGTTTTATATTCTCTGTGGCTCTGTGACAGTTGCCTGTTTGGCCCAAACAGGAGGAGAAAGCTAGTACTTCAGACTGACTCTGCGCAGGTTAGAACATGACACTGTATCACTTTGTTTTTGAAAGCTTGCAACTGTATCTAGATGGAAACAAAATACAAAATGTAGAAGTCATCAAAATAAATGAAGTGTAGCCTTGCAGGAACTGACAGAGCTGCAAGGACATGGCTTACCAAAAACCATCACTTCAGCCAACTATGGCCAAAATGATCCTAGGTTCAGGCTCTGGAGCAAGAAGGAGACAAGAACAGACACCAGAAATGACATCTGGTGTTTGGCTTCCAGATGCAAAGGAACAGGAAAAAATACCATCTGCCCTCCCTTTGGGAAGTGAGAAGGAAGAAACGTGCTGCATCTACAGGGCAGGGGAATTGCAAAACAGAGGCTGGCTGGTCACAAATATGGCTGGTCACAAATACGGTGATTATGGAATAAATCTGATAACGAGCAAGGCTTTCTGGAGAGAGATGGACACTAGGCTGGTGGAGTCTGGACAAAGAAAGAAAGCTCACTCCACAGTGGGGATAAGTCAGGGTTTCAAACCTTGACTGTACGAAGATGGCATTTGTAGTCTATGCTTTCAAAATAGGGCTTGTATATCAAAAAAGCCAAGTTCCTCAGAATGGGTGGGGTGGAGGGGGTTGAAAAACAACAGATTACAAATACGGGCAAGCATTGAGGACTTTTCTGTTTAATAGGGAGCTACAGTAACAACAACAATGTTCTTTCTTTCTTTTATTAGCAAAGCTGCCAGTTTCTTGATGTTTCAGAAAAGTGAGACATCTGCCGATAATTTACAAGCACAAAAAGGCTCCTCAAATGAACTTTCACCAACAGTTTATGAAAGTACCAAGAACATAACACTATGAACAATAATCAGCTCTAAAAAGGAAGCTTTTGACAATATAGTTCCAGTACAATTATGTAATACTTAAAAGTCAATAAGCATTAGTTATTGGTTGAGCCAGCCAAAGACCAACACTCAGCTTTGCAGCATTTCTGTTCTCTGTTCAGCCTACCAAAGCATAAGAGGAAGGTTGTAACCATTAACAGCTTACCTTATCTCAGTTCTTGATATGGGACAAGACACTGGCCGTTCAAACACAAACCTAGCTGTGGAGACTTGAATTTGAAAAGGCTGGTTTTCACTGTTAAACCATGGCCTGAGATTTCACATCATTTTAAAGCTTAGCAAGATATTTCCTAACCATATATCAGAGCAAATATTGATTGCACAGTCCTGCTAATCTTATAGTTCCTGCTATATCTGTGGTTCTGTGCCCTGCAGTGCCTGGCATTCCAGTTTTCTCGCTTTCCAGAGCAGGAACCTGTCTGAGATGTGACAGGGCTTCATGCTGGCTCTTGCACCCAAGCTGCCTTTCCAGGGCAAAAGGATGCTGGCAGTAGAGCATTGCATAGGGGTCAAGACATTGCTAAACAGGGCACCCAAAACCAAGAGATGGAAATCGCTATTGAGTCCCAAAATTTGGACGTATTCTGTATGGGCACTACGAATCTTCCTAGTACACAGAAACCTGGAAACAAAGTTCTTTGTCTGATGCAGTTTTCTCCTGTAACATGTACACATGCATACACCTCCTTCATTTTCTGGGTTCTTGGCATTCACAGAGGCTGAAAGAGCCTCCAAGTGTGTCCGTGCGAGTGTGCGTGTGCACCTATGTGTGCGAGCTGGTCAGGCTGGAGTCAGAGCAGGAAAGACAAAGCCTAAGAAATACACACAATATCTCTCCCCATGGGAGCAGTATTTTAGCAATACTGCTCAGGATGTAAGTAGGCTAGAAATCTGTTGCCTCCTTATGCCAATATTTATTGCCTTGTAATGATTTCACTAACAATTTTTTGTACTATAAGCCAAAACTTTCCAATACTAATTGAAGGGCGGTGGGAGGTAAATCACTGAAAACCTTTTTCACTAGCAGACTGCTTATGTACTACAGAAGAACACTTGGTGAACATAAACCCATTCAGCCCTTCTGCATTTTTGTTAAATTGTTCTCACCTCTTTAAGGGTAATATATTGTACTACATTTGTCCTAGTTGCCTCAGATTCCTGCACCATAGTATTTATTTTTATTCAGTAGAGACACTTTGGAGACACTGTACTACCCACATGGGGATTTAAAATCAATTGCATATTACTATTAGCAGGACAAACTCTATTACATCTTTTTATGGCAATCAGTCTATAACTGCACTTGAACTCACTGATCTTTGCCATACTGAAATTTCTTGATTCTTTCTATGCAGTGTCATTTCAGGATACCTGTGTAGTAGGTATGTTTGCTGTGCAGTATTGGAAAAATTCAATGGCAATCTTCCAGATGTGGACCCCCAATCCATTAGAAGCACATTACCCTGCTGCATTTTGATATTTCTCATGTTATGGAAAACTAAAAAAAATTAACACTTGAGACCAATAAGAACTTGAAGGAGGCTGTTACCTACAGCAAGTGATTGCTAAGACATCAGTGCACGGAATGATCCGGAGACAGTTCCCTTTTGTACATCAGGACATTGTGTGTGCCATCACCCTTAGTGGGATGTCCCTTCAAAATAGGTGGTGTGGTGTGAGAAACACTTGACACAGCTGTTACCCAGATGTGCCCATGCTGTGTGTAAACAGCTCTCTTGCAGACTAGCTGGCATTTTCCCCACCATTGTGCCTAGTAGCTTTAAAAAAAAAGAAAAGGGAGGGAGTGAGGGAGTGTCAACCCTCCACACCTGTGTGCTACAACAATTTTGATGTGTACAGCTTGCTTTAATGGGACAAGTAAGTGAGGTTTCCCTTGCCAAACTTAACAAAAAATAAAAAAATTGACTCCGCTCCTGGCAGAGTCCGTTGGACTATGGTAACATTTGAACTCTCAATGGCTGTAGATTGGCGCTCTTACAGATCACCTGGTATTGATTTTTTTTTTAAACAAAAAGCACCAAAGAACCAGCTGTTAATCTTGAGTCTCTAGAGAGAAAATGTTAAATGGAATGTCCCCTTTCTTTCTGAAAAATATTATTTGCTGCTTTTCTAAGTAGTCACATCAGATTTTCTGAGCCAAAGGATGTTATCAGAAAAAAGTATTTTCTTGGTGCCTGATGTATTTGACAGCACTTCATAAATAATCATTTTGGTACTGATCCAGCAAAGCACTTAAGTGAAAACATTAAGCGCATGAGTATTTCCTAGATTTCAGTGGGATTATTCATATATTTAAAGATGAAAACATGCTGAAGTGTTTTGCTGGATCAGATCTCTCCAGTATCCTGTTGTCACCCCCCCCACACCCCTTCACTTGCTGGTGGATCATGTGTTCTTGAAGAAGTCAGGCAAAATGCCTGTTGGTTTCAGTAATGCAGGATCAAGCCTATCATCTTTTTCCTTTTTTTTTTTTCCTTGTGCATTTATTTTGACCTTCTGTAAACTGAAAGGCAAAACTTTCAGTAACAGCCACAGATCAAAGCTAAGACTATGGTGAAGGTGCCTTATAAATATCTTACAATTCACCTTTTAAAAGAGATATTCACAACAGACACAAACGACCTCAAAACCTGTTGTTGAGAGAATAAGAAAATAAAATTCAAAAATATATCAAATTCGGGTTGAGAATAGGGCATCTCCGGAATATTGCATGATGCCCAAAGTAGGAGGAGTGCCAGGGAACAAGCTCTTTTCAGTGCTCTTCTCTCAGGGTGTTTTGTTTGCCTCCTCCACTGGGAAGCCCAGGTTTCTCTTCTGCCTTCTGGAAAGCAGAGAGGTCAACACAGCTAGAGAAAGGAAGGCTTTTGAATTCTGCTTTCCTTCACTATTGGTGAAGGTTGGGGAATATGGGAGAAAAGAGAGCTGGAGTTTTTTATACTTATCTGACCTGGCAGTGCTGTTGGTTGGAAGAATCCTACTGTGTTTATTGAACAAGCTGTCTCTGTGACTTACTGAGGGAGAAGAAATCTCAAATATCCAGATAGATAATAACTTTCCTAGCCATGACTTATTCACAATAAGCAATACATGGAAAAAGCTTGGAGTCAGAGTACAAGAAAGAGGGAAAAGTTGTGCATGCTATTCCCAGCCCCGCCACTGACTCACCATCTGATCTTTACCAGGTCTCACTGCTGCACACACACCTCACTCTTCCCTTTGTAGAAAGCTGGAATAGTTGGTGGCAGCACTGCTTCCCTCTTTTCAGATCTGCAGTGAGGCTTAATTGAAAAAGGTTGTAAAGCATTCTGTTGTTCAAAAATGGGGAAACCGTGGGAATGGGAAAAGCAGAGATGTCTGACAGTTTTCTGCCTATTTGATCAAAGCGATGAAATTTCTGCAGGCTGCAGATGTGAATCTTCTTGAATATGGATTAACTCCTCTATTCCCGCTGATTTTTCCTTCACATCTTAGGAATACACTCCAAATATTTTGCTTTTTAGCTGTCGGTAGTGTATGTCTCCCCAAAGTAAGTCAGAGGTTACCTGAAATCTGAAAACTCTCTGCACCCTGCTGAGCAGCTGAACTCTTAATGGAGGGCTTCTGAAGTGAGATGTGACAGCACCAATCCTGCACACACAACTCAATACAGATCTCTTCTCTGTCTTGGTTGAAAGCTGGCACTCTGGGAGAAACTGGGCATGCTGGAGATCCCAGACAGGGGGCGGGCTATCCTGTGATCTGCAGCTACAACCTACACCCATCCTTCCACACTCTCCAAGCTTTCAGGGACCCTACCATGTGCCAGGTATAAAATACAAATTCTGGGCTCATTGGCTGCTCCCAACAGCTGTCTCCACGGCAGGGGCAGTTCCCATCATCCACTGTGTGCCTGCCTGCTGTCCATCAGAGAAGGCAAAGAGCCTGCCAAAAAAAGTGATGGCAAAAGACAGATATCTGACATCACTGGTGTCCAGAGGCATACAGAGGACAGCAAAGGTGATTCTGTGAAAGAAGCTGGGAATTTCCATCCAGTTCCTCCCCACGATGGTATCTCAGCAAATACCACTAATGGGCTGACTATAATTTGAAATTCTTTCTGGAAGTACAGTGTTTTAGAGTATTAATAAATTGTAAATATTAATTAAAAAAAACATTGTGTTCAGAAAAAAACAAAACAAACAAAAAAAAACACCCATTAGTATTGCTCTTTTTTTATAAAAGTTTTTCCAATAGCTCTAGCTGGCAATGTCATTGAGAGGCAAAGCACCAAATGGGACAATAGGGATGAACTAGCTTGTTGTCAGGGAGGACTAGCCCCTGAGGAGTATGTGGGAAGGCATACGGGAAGCCTGCACCACAGTATGGTAACTGTTTTCTCCATTGCTTTTAGCTGGACACTTTACTCTCCTGTCAAATCTGCACCTGGTCCACCAGCTAAAACTGGATTGTTATCAATTACATAAAGCAAAAGTTACAGAGAGTTGAATCTCAGTTGTTAAACTGCTAGGATGAAGGGAGAGAGGTGGGTGCAGGGTAAGCTGAGTTGTTTGCAAGCACTTCTTCAGATCTCCTAAAGCTGCATAGGTTTGAACATATCCATTCTTTTGCCTAAAGATAAGAGCATATAAATACTACTTGCTATACCAGGGCCTAAATGATTTGAAATGAGATGGCTATTGCAATTTTTGGTTTCTGAAATCTTGATGACAAAATCTAAAGTATTCAAAAAAGAATGATGATTTCAGTGCTTAAATAGAATTTCTACAGGTAAGTTTTGAACAAATTTTTTGGAACAAATTTTTGTGCAGCTAGTTTAAAAGCAAAAGGATTAAAAGCATTTTGTATGCTGTAGACAGGCACAATCAGCTCTCTGAAGACAGTTTAGTAGAAATGTGTAACTTGATAGTAGAAAGAAATTGAAAATTGCACAGAAGAAATCTCACTGCCTGCGATCATTGTCAGAAGAAACTGGCTAATTTCCTGTGGTATTTACATTCAAAAATATACAACCATCCTCAATTTACTGTTTATCCTTTAGCACAGACTGAAGAGAATTTATAGCTCGCTCTCTATTTTACGTACAGAGCATGAAATACTTACAGAGCATGAAACACTTTGAGCCAGATTCTAATATTCTTGTTTACACTGAATAGCCCTGCAATCATGCAAAGTTACTTCTTGGAGTAAGTTTCTGCAGTTTGAGATACTCAGAATCTAAACCCTCACACACCCAGGTACTAAGAATTTGTTGCCAAGTCATACTCCAATATGTTGAAGTCATACAAAAAGGACAGGCTGATAAGATAAAGATTCACATTTAATAGAATTAGAAAGGGCATCCCAAATAATCTTATTAATGAAATATTTGCAGTATGCAGTTAGCTCTGTATGTGACTATAAATACTGGAAACCCCCTTCAATCAATGAAGGCCAATCCCAGCTCTCTAGTACATACCATCTTTTATAGGCTGGTATTACTGGCATTTCCTTGTCACAGGGTTTAATTTTAACTGTAAGGCAGTTAACTCAGCCAGCTAATACTGCACAAGGATGAGAATCCATTTCAGATTTGCAAAGCTTACATATCAGCTGCAAACTCTACCTTATCCACATATCTGTAATCTTTGGGTGGCAAACATTTCCACTGCGACACCTGACATGCGTGTGTCAAGTTGATGCAAGAAAACCCCTCTGCTGTGCTCTTCCTTCCATCCTGAAAAGTCAGTGCCTTCTTGATCTTTCTAGGAATGAGCAATTGTATAATGTCTCCAGAGACCATTTTTATCTTTTACATATATATATCTAATTACCTGATGTAATTCAGCTGCTTGCCAGGGAAAGTCTTCTTGAAGAATTACCTCCTCTGTCAAGAGAAAGTGTATGCTCCAGATGAATAAAATTAAGTCTCTGCACAGACATTTTCACTGTCATAACAAACAGAAGTAGGGAGTAATTGGGTCCAACTGGCTTTTGTCACTGCAGGGCAAGACTCTGTCTCTGCCCACCTCGCTACTGGTGATTGTCTCCTACACTCTCCTGCCTACTCCCTCAGATGATGAATGTGGTCTTGCAGAGGTTTCTCTTGAGGGATGTGACGAATTACAGAACTATTAAAGTATTTTAGATAGTGTGGGAAAAAAAAAAAAAAGGATTTCAGGAACTGTTTTTTTTTTTTTTTAGCGGGGGGTAAAATTTCAAAATGGTAAATGCTAATAAGGGCTGGAAGAGTCAAGCTTTTAACTGTGAGCTTGTAGGTATTCTTACTGAAAACAAAGCCAAAAGCTCTTCTGGAATCAATAACACAGAAACAAGCTACAGAAAATATAACAAAAAAAATTAATAATGTAACTGTTGGAGTGGATAAAACAGAATTTTGCAATGATGAAGCATTTAATGAAAAAGAAAGGTTAATGGGGGTTATTTTGTTAAAGGACATGCCAGTATACAGCTTTCTTCAGAGTGGCTTTGTCTCCAGACCTCACAGCTGTATTAAATACAAACTAAACTGCCGTGTCTGATATTGACCTATAGTTGCATTATCAATACTATGAAGGACTGCATCTCACTGTCAGTAACACGTTTTTCTGTATAATATCCTACATTTTCTTTTCAAAGCACCTTCCATGGGATGGGAAGCAGAGTTCAGTCATTAAGATGTAAACATGACTGGGATTCCAAAGAGCAGTGCTGCACAACATTGGTTTAAATATTGCCACACTTTGGGTTTTAACATATCTTTTAATCGTAACTGTCTTCTCGAGGTCTGTAGCACTAAATAAAATCATGAGAATGGAAAGAGAGAAATTGTTTGCTTACTTCTTTTTCATGGGATGCACAGTGCTGGGAGAAAGAGGAAGAAGAGGAGGAGGAGGAGGAGGAGGAGGTGGAGGGAAGGAGGCCCTTGTTTGGAGAGAATGGTGAGGCAGGAAGGTGGAGGATGGGGGGCCTGGACCCTAATGTGTTCTCAGGAGGAGGGGAGAGATCAGCAAGATGAGTATTAGAGTAATTCAGACTTGTGAATGCACCTTGGGGTTCCGTAGTGTCTGAGGCCATGCTGCTATGAACCGCAGGCACACTGGGAAATAAATGGGTCTTTTGGAGAAAACATACATAAAAACGAGGAATTGAAAAACATATTTAATCCCTTCCACCTGTGTTATGCATAACCAGCACCAGAAGTGAAGGAACCTGTACATATATTTGCTTTGAAGCCACTGGGAAGGAAACACTGCCTTCTTCCAGAAAAGTGAATGAATAACGTATTCCTGCAAGTCATGTCTGTCGCTTTGGCAGTGCCAGAGTCTAGACAGTGCCTTTTCCCTTTAATTGGGAAGGACAAGATGGGAAGCGATGGTAACCATCCCCCGCCCCGTACCCCCCCCCATACCCCTCCCCCCCCCCCCCAAAAAAATATATATAGATTTACACTTTGTTCTTCCAGGGTGTGATCTCATTCCTTTCACCAGCCAATTCTTAGTAAGAAGGGTCATTCACAGATGAAGGAAAATGAAGAGGTACCACTGTATGGACAGAACTTGTAACCTGATGACTGACAAGAGGTAGCATCCTTAGGAAAGATAAACAATCACTAAAAATTGCTAAAAAGCTAGAGGGGCTTGGGAAGGAAAAATGGAAGCTTATTAGGTCAAATGTTAATTGAAATCAATCCCTCATTGCTTTTCTCCATATCTGAGTGGTAAATACATATTTTAACATTCTTTATGATAAACTAAAATGTAAATGATTTGGTCTTGTATGAATGTCATTAGAAAGCGAGTATTAGATATTTTTATTCATAAACAAGCTTGTATAATTACCAGAACAGCCATAGACACACAATCCAGCTAACAGAACCGGTTGTAAAGTCCCAAAGTTTTTTATGTAAAATTTTTATGTATCCTGTTTGGGCAATCTTTCTGTTAATCTAACATCAGTGATGCATAATTTGTTAGGGGAAATCCTTTTTAATTTCTGCACTGGAGAAGGAATACTGTCTTGCAGTTGGAGAGATTCTAATTATATGTTTAGTCTCTACTGGGCAAGTTTAACAAATCCAGAGGTACAGTAACGATGAAAGTTTCTAACGAAGTAAATGAAATGACAGTTTCCTTCCATTTTCTGTGATAAGTTTAAGATGTGCTTAACTTCAAAGCAAGAAGAGTACTTTAAAAACATTTTAAATCGAGAAACTGCTTCTAAGGTGTGTAACTGAAATAATAAAACACATGCAAACTGATTTTTTAAATGGTATAGAGGAAAATATCTTTAAGATTTTATAAATGGGTTCCTTTATTAAGATGCTTATTTTGTATTGAAGTCATGCAAGTGTACATAGCGCAAAGCACCAATATTCTTCCCATCCCAAACATCCAAACAAACACGTGAACCTGCATCTTGTTTTACAGCAAAGCATTTGTTTATCCAATTTGGTTGTTGTGTATTTTCTCTTCAATACATGTACAACTCACTGGCTGTCTAAATAACCTGTATTCTGCTGTACAGGTCAAACTAATGGAAGGTTAATAACTATCAAGAGTTTTAATTCATTATTTAGATAAAGAAAACAATACTGTAAATACTTGAGTATATCTTGTTCAACATTTTTTCAGATTTTTCAACATTAATTACATTAGAAAACAGTGAATGAAATATCTCAATTATAATATGGTTATTCCTTTTATTTGTATACTGTATCAAGATTCATTTAAAATCAGTTAAAATATATGTGCAGAATTTTAAGGTTATTTTAATATTTAAAGAAAATGCCAATAAGTGCTGAGTATGCAACAAGATACTTACATTAAAATTATTTTATTAAATAATAAAAGCACTACCCACATATAATGCATGGCATCGACTGCATGTAAGTCCCTGTCTCCTTCCTGATTTTCACAGCGGTAGAACCCATCCATTGAAATGTCAGTTTGCATCACAGGGTGGAAGCAGGAGGGTTTTCCTGCTTTTCTCAGCTTTGAGTACTTGAGTTATTAAACTGGACTAGTTGAATGACATAAAATGAAAAATTCCCTCTGACCCTTAATAAGATACTCAGAAATCATCATTTAACTTTGCAATAAATTTTAATTTCAGGTACTTGAGTAGTGACTTTCTCCAAGCAAATGACCAAAATTTCTTTATGATTCTAGAAGCAAGTATGGAGAATAATATTATGCTTTCATGTTTAATTTAACTTATTTTTACAGAGTATATTAAGTTTATACATAAATCTAGGTTCTCAAGTTTAAAATATTTTTAATCAATATGAATTTTGTTTACATCAAGAAAACGCTAATAGAAGAAAGGAAAAGGTGATGTTTCTCTTAGCGTTATTTTATGCACTTTACATACTTTATTTTTGAAATGTTTCATTTATTTCTATGTCTTCACTCCCCTCCCTCACTACAAAACTTGACATCTCTCCATGACATGTATTGTCATGTGGATAAGTTACTCAGATTTTGAATAACAAAACAGGCTAATAGTTCTGCCTCCTTATAACCAAAGAGAAAAGAAAACGGAGACAGTGAAATTTTAAAGTGTCCCCAATTTGAGAGGAAAGCCTTGCCAAGGTAGCTGGTGCACCTCTGAGATCTTCCGTAGTGCTGACAGGCAGCAGGGTTTTGCTGGACCACACAGACAAGCATCTTGGCGATGTCTGCTTACACAGCACACGGAAAAGATGCTACTAGCTCCCGAGCCACTGGGGGTAACACTTTGGTAATGTCTCCCTTCCTTCCCACATCTTCGCTTAGCACAAAGCTGTGATAACCTAAATGAACATATGCTACCATATGTTCAGATAAACCCATCATGTTGGATTTCTCAAGTCATTATTTTGTAATAGAAATAATGCTTCAGTTAGAATGAAAATGATTTGTGAAAAAATGTATATATATTTTTTTCACTCTGCTATTTTTCTATCTAAACCACATATTGGCTGGTTAGAAAAACAAGTAACTAAGGAAGGATTGCAGATCTTGTCTCAGCTCTGCTCTATAAAAACCGTTGAGTGCCTGTACGTCTCACAAAGGATATTTATCCAATTTAAACTGCAGTACTTTTAGATGCAAATGTCCACCCCAATTACTTATTTTAGTGTTATTTTATATCACAGAAAGCAATTAATTATAATTCTTAAACTCAGATTTAATTCATAGAACAAAATACCACTGCTATATTAAAAAAACCACTTTGGTATTTGTTAGACAGTAAAGCCAAACAAAATGCTTCCAGCCCACCGTAATGTTTTAGCAATATAATGCAGTAAAATGAATAAATACCTTAGCCTCAAGCACTATGACAACCACACAAAGGGTCCAAGTGAACAATCCATAATGTGTTCTTTAAATTTCATTCTACATAAAAATATAGACTCGCTTAAGAGAAAGGCACTTTTCTGAAAAATACATAGGATCATATTGCTGCTCATTTTTTAACTAATTTGATAATCAAAAATAAAGCTTAGCTTACATACAGAAAAAAATATACATTCATATAGATTTTCCATAAACTGTGTCTATTTTACTATGTTAAAATACAGCTCTCAGAATTTAAGATGTAAACGGATATTGTAGCTGACTCCTAAACTATGGAAAGTAATTTTACGGAAAGCTTTAATGAAAATTGGAAAAGAACTTTGAAATGCTGAAGGCTTACGTTTTAAGAAGATTGTAACTGCAAATAAAACATTGTCTATGCATTGTAAATGCAATAGCAGTTCAAATTTTTCTCTTTCAGACAAGAATAATGATTAAAATACACGAAACCTTTAAAAATAAGGTTCACAGTCATACACATACACACCCAGAAAGCCCCTTATACGTTACTAATTTTAAAAAGAAACGTGAATATCAAGAAAATAAGGTGCTTGCAAGATACCTTTTCAGGAAATAAGAAAGGAAGAAAGGAAGGAAGGGGGGGGGGGAGAGAGAGAGAGAGAGAAAGAAAGGGAGGAAGAAAGTGAAAGAAAGAGGAAAGAAAAGAGAGAAAGAAAGACAGAGCAGCTTCTTCAAATTTATGTGAAGGTCTAATCACAAAACTGTCTCTAAAATAATTAATCTTAACCAAATAGACAGTAAGTCAAAACTAAGATGTTGGCTCTGTAAACTGAGAAGGACATAAAGCATTTTGCAGTCTTCCTTTATGCACGTCTGTTGTGATCAGCATCTTGCAAACCCAGGCAGCAAACTTCAGAGTGGGTGAAAATACATGCATCTGCAGATTTTGCAAAGATACAAGAAGCCGGGAGAAAACCACGAGCAACAGGACAAATACTAACCCAAAAAAACAGAAAGCCAGGAATACACATGCAAAGGCACAAATATATCCAAGCCCGTGCAGAAAAGATTATTTCAGTATAAAAAGTCTCACTTCTACCTAGGTCTTCATTGCCCTTGGTGTTCTCAGTGCATACAGACTGAGGTTATTTCCTTCTTGGTGGGCACAATGGAATCAAACGCAGTTCTTACACGGCTTATCAAAATCACACACGCAAATAGTTTGCTCTTGGTCCAAAACACAAAACCATCTGTTTCTTAAGCAATGTTACACCACATCTCTGAGCCTCAGCTTTCTTCAATACATTTCTTGACACTAATCATGAGAATCCTCCCCTCGTTGTCTTCCAGGGTCTGTATATTTTACTACAGAGGCTTGAAAACTATTTGACGCTGAAAGAGCAAAAACACTGGAATCCACATCCACTTGGCAGGTATCTGCATGGATTTGTGGCAACAGCAAATCTTTCAGAACAGTGGCTTTTTTTTCCTTTTTTTTAATTTTTTTTTTTTAATTTTTTTTCCTATCCTTTACAGGGGATACCATCATAAGAATCAGTGGTTACTCCTGCTTATTTGCCATCATTTCTGAAGTGCAGAGCAGCTTTCCAGTAACTCTAGGCCTTTATTACTGTGTAGCTGTTACAAAGGGTAAGTTCATGCACTCATCTGTGTAAAAGAGGGAAAAAAAAAATGTTCTTTGAACTATTGGTACTAATCTTTCAGAAAATCCAACTAAAGCTTTATACCAGCTTTTTGAAAGAATGCGTATAGGCTTATTGGTGCAGGAAAACACTTCTCTCACAAGCCTTCCCATGAAAACATATCTTAACATGCGGGCTTTTTCCCGCATGGGTACCCGAAAAAAAAGCTTATACCACAGCTGACACTCAGCCGCATGAAATTCCCCTTGGGTCTACTGGTTCCTTTGCATCCATCTGGAAGACCTCTGATCCCATCCCATGGCATTACCTTTCCTCATACCCTGAGCTGCAGATTTTTGTTAGTTGCAGGGCCGGGCAATGCGTGAGTCACCGGGCTGGAGGTTCTGGGCCACGGATCAAGCCCAGCAGGCTGAGGGGGAGCCCACGTGGAGCTCGAGCTGGGTCCGCCTCCAGTGATCCAGGTGGGACCGCTGAGATCTACGTGTTTAAATACACGCTGTGCACATATTTTACAGTATCTCCCTCTATTTTTATATTTTGAGGTTTCAGCTGTGCTTCTTTGTTATTTGAAGGGCTATATTGGCTGTTATTAAAACAGTTTGGTGGTTCATCCATACTGTAAGCCTGTAAAGAGGCTTCAGCAGGGGCAGCCGGGCAGAGTCGTGGGCCCAGCCCTGCTGCTGCAGGCACCGGGAGCGGTGGGGCCTGAACTGATGCCATCCTCACCTCAGACACTGAGTGGTCGCCTCCTCCATCTACTTTGCTGACAGGAGGTAGGGTTTGCTTACCACTCAGGCAGTATGGAGGACATTGCCAAATTTTGCTTGGCTATAATTCTTTTTTTTTTTTTCTACTATCTTCCATGGCTTGTAAAAATGCTTTTAAAAGACTGAACGTGACTCTTCATTTTTCCAGCTGGCTCCACTTCTCCATTTTCTCCATTTGCAACAAATCATTACTTTTTCCCTCTGTCTCCAAAGGAGTTGAAATTAATGGGCTTATTTCAATGTATGTCAAATGAGTATAGTTCCATTATAAGGTTGCCTGGGAATGGTGCCTACCAGAAAAAAAAAAGTTGCTTTAGGATTGTTATTACAGTGCCAATAAGGGGAGCTCAAGTCCTGTTTACAGTAGGTCCTACGCTAACTATGTCTGCTAGCTCTTTGGTCTTTTTTAACCTTGTGTGAGAGCGGAGCAGTGGCACGCACAAGACATACACGCACCTGCTGTCTCTTGCTGGTGGATATGGAGATTATTCCAAAATGCGGAGCAGAGGAAGGTGGGGGCAAACTCTTTGCTACTTGCTGACAACAGCACAACAGGCCATTTGGTTTCCTGGTGAAACCAAGGACCTGGGTTTTTGGGCTTTCATTTTATTATTATTATTATTTATATATTTTTTGGTGAAAAGTGTGCAGGTACTAAAGTTGAAAAGACCACCTTTACTAAGCTGGAATAAGTTTTGATCCCCATGTCAGTGCCCAAAGGGAGTGCATGCCTTTTCTCTCGAATTCCCCCCAGCTGTGGCGATTCCTCTAGGTGAACCACAGCCGCAGGAAAGTCCAGGTCGGAAGGGACCTCGGAGATCGTCCCGTAAAACCGGAGCCTGGAGAAGGGCTCTAACCAACACCCTGCCCAGCCGAACCCCGGCATCCTCCAGCGTCGGAGCGCGGGCGGACGGGGCTGAGGGCAGCCGGGCCGAGCCGGGCCGGGCGGTACCGTGGGGCGAGAGCGCCGGCGGGGCGGCCGCTGCCCCCCCTCGCCCGCTCCGCCCCGGCCGTCCCGCGCCGCGGGGCGCTCGCCCGGGGGCTGCGGCGGCGGCGGCGGCGGCCCCGATCCGCCCGCGGGGGCCAGCGCCGGGGGCGGCGAGGCGCCGAGCCCGGACTCCGCGGCGAAGGCGGGCGGCGGCGCTGCGGCTCCGCGGGGCTCGGGCTCTCCGCCCCCGCCGCCCGCCGGGGAGCGGGGGGACGGGCAGGGCAGGCCACGGCGGGCGCCGCGTCCCTCCGCGGCGAGAGTTACCGGATTAATCGTTGCAGAGACCCTGGGCCGAATTCGCGGCGTGGGGCGGTCTCCCTCGCTGCACCTCCTCTCCTCCGCAAGCCAGCCTCTCGCTCCCGCTCTCCCCGAGCCGCGGATCTAAAAGAGCAAAAGCAGCCAGCCGCGGCAGTCGGCGGCGGGGCTCGGGGCCGCGCACCTGCCCGCTCCGCCCGGCCCCAACTTTCGCCGCCTGTTGCGGGCGCCGAGCATCCCGCCCGCCGCGCTCCCCGCCCCGCGCCCGCCGCTCCGCCGGGGATGGCAGCGGCGGGGCAGAGCCGCCGCTAGCCGGGGCCGCGGCTGGCCGCCCGGGGGCCGCCGCTCGGGCTCGGGCTCGGGCTCGGGGTCGCCGCCGCCCGGCGCGCCGCGGGCATGGAGGTGCAGCTGGGGATCGGGCGCGTGTACCCGCGGCCGGCGGGCCGGACCTTCCGCGGGGCTTTCCAGAGCTTCTTCCAGAGCGTCTGCGGGGCGTTCCAGGCGCCGGGCGCCGCCGCGCCGCGGGAAGAGCCGGGCACCAGCCACCAGGCGCCGGCGTGCGCCGCCGGCCCGCCGAGCCCCCGGGCGCCGCCGGCCGTCTCGCCCGCCTTCCTGCCGCTGCCGGAGCCCCGCGGGGCCGCCAAGGCGCTGCCGGCCGCCCGCCCGGCCATGGGCTCGCCCTTCCCGTGCGCCGGCGACCTGAAGGAGCTGCTGGGCGAGGCGGGCGCGCTGCCGCCGCTGCTGCCGCCCGAGGCCGAGCCGGCGGCCGGCCGCGCCGAGCCGGCGCCCAAGGAGGACTTTCTGGGCGACAGCGCCAAGGAGCTCTGCAAAGCCGTGTCCGCCTCCATGGGCCTGGCCGTGGAGGCGCTGGAGGCGCCCGGCGAGCTGCTGCCCCGCGAGGACTGCATGTTCGCCCTGCCCGGGGGGCCGCCCCGCGCCCCGCGCCCCGCCGCCAAGGACCCTCCGGAGCCGCCGCCCGCCCCGGCCGCCTTCAAGGGCGGCGGCGGCGAGCCCGGCCTGGCCGTCGACGTGCCCGCCGGGCTGGCCCTGTACCGGGGCTCTCCGGCGCCCGAGGAGCCGCCGGCGCTGCCGGGCCGCGACTGCTTCGCGCTGCCGCCGCCGCCCGCCCGCATCAAGCTGGAGAGCCCCCCGGAGCCCGCGCCGGGCGGCGCCTGGGGCGCTCCGTGCCGCTTCGGCGCCGAGCTGGCCCCGCCGGGCCCCGCGCCGCCCTGGCCCTCCTTCTTCGCCGACGAGGGGCAGCTGTACGGGCCGTGCGCCGAGCCGCCCGCCGGGCCCTTCGCCTGCGGCCGCGGGCCGCCCGCCGAGCCCGCCGACTTCCCCGCCGACGCCTGGTACCCGCTGGGGCGGCCGCCCTACGCCGCCCCCGCCGCCTGCATCAAGAGCGAGCTGGGGACCTGGGCCGAGGGCTACGGCGGCTACGGCGACGCGCGGTGAGTACCGGCGGGCAGCCCCGCACCGCCCCGCCGCGCCCCGCAGCGCGCTCCCCGCGTCCCGTCCCCGCCGTGCCCGCGGCCGCCGCCGAGGAGCGGGGAGCGCGGCGCCGCCGTGCGCTGGGCGAGCCCCGGGGCGGCTCCGGCTTCTCCCCGAGCTGAGCGGGCGGCGAGCGGGCTGCAGAAATGCTGCGTGCGCCTCGCAGCTCTGCGCTGGGCGCAGGCAGAAGATGCGTTCTAGGTAGAGCAGCACGGAAAAGGAGGAGCTGGTTAGGCGTTTGGGAAGAAGGGCTCGTGCAGAAGTAGTTTTTCTTGGTGGATTAGCCTCAGAAATCAGATCAACGGTCTCTGTGAAATAGGTACGTGCAACCCGAAACAGCGGGCATACGTTGCCGCCCTTCATTGCAGCAAAGCGTATTACTGTTTGAGAGAATCGCTGCAGCTGGCAGAAACCGGGAGTGAGAAAAGGACTGCGAAAGGATTTCTTCTTGAATTTTAAAAAAGAAAACAAAACAAAGACCAGAAACAATGAGCTACCGGCTCAGATGTTCCCCAGCCACAGGTGGTTGGTATGGCCTCAGTTTGGGTTTGCATCGTTGGAGTTTCATACTCGCCTGCTCACTGTGTAGTGGGATCAAAGATTAAAATGCACAATTAGATTTTCCCTTTAAATTAGCACAGGACAAACACATCACACTTGTGCTTCTGGGCTTGTTTTGCTGCTCTGAAATGCTCGTGTTTTTATTCGGACAGTGCAGTATTTATCAGCTACACAATAATGGGTATTTTGTGTAGAAGTGGCTCGGGAAAAAAAATGGGGTAAAAGAAAGGAAAGGTCAAGATGAGTCCATCTGTGAGTGTCGTATCAGCGACAGGAGCTGTGTGTGCCCTGTGCATCTTGCTATCAGGTCTGGATAAATCTCTGCTCAAACCAGTGCAAAGTTAGCAGGGATGAGTAGAGTCGAAAAAGTTTTGCTATCCGAACACTATCGATTGATGATGCAGGTTTTAGAGAGCAGCAGCCTGGGTTGGGAAGTTTTATTTGCCTGTGAAGCCCATACAGCAGAACTATGCATGGATAAGGAATATTGTGTTAAGCAAAACAGGACTGGGCTTATGTGATGCTCCACAGGCAATCGTGTGGGTTGGATCTGGACAGCAGGTACATTTTGCCAGGGTCTTGCTGTAGAGATAAGTGCTGTCTCCCTTATTCCTGTGGGAAATACCGTACCCGCCTCTTCCCAGCAGCGCAGCTCAGTTCGCTGCGTCCGTGTCCCCGTTTCCCCTGGAGCAGTCCCATGAGGCCGGCAGGCCTGCCTGAACTCAGCAGGCTTCAGCAAAAATCAATGGAGTACGAGCTCGTATAAGAGTTTCTAAAACACCATTACCTTGTCCTTTGGACTCCATTGCTCATACAGCATTGCATGGCTGCTGCAAGTGAGAGAGTGACAGTGTTTATATGCCTCTTTGTGTTTGGCTGCAATTTAAAAATGTTATAAGGAAAGTGGAACACTTGTTCGTGGTCTGGCTAAAGCCATACAGGTTACTCTCTGCCAGGTTTGCGTAGCATCCTAGCAAGATCTTCACTAACTTTACAGTGTGCTGCCTGTCGATCGCTGTTCACTGTGCCTTTCAATTTTCTCTTGGATTTACAACAATAGCAGTGCAATGAGCAGTCTCTGCTGCAGCTGAAGCTCAAATTGCAGCAGTTTATTTACCAGCATCTCAGAGAGCAACAATTGTAAGGAGAGAGGGTTGTGGGGGCTAAAATATTTTATAGCAAAACTCCCTCATGAAGGACAATCAACTGTGTCTTGTATAGCCCTGCTAGCTTCCAAAGCTGCGTTTGGTTACAATCCTTCCCTACTTGGCATTGCACAAAGAAGTTTTACCTCTTAGCTATATGAAATGGAGTCTCAGCATTTCTTTGGGAGTAGGTGGAGGGCACTTCTGTTGGACTCGCGGCAGCTTTGCCAGCCTAAGGAGTTTTACACTTTAGATTTCCATGTCTTCCTAATGCTTGCAGTGGCAGCTGCAGCCCGGTCTCCTCGGAAGACTTGCGAAGTCTGGATCAGGTATAGATAGTTCTGAAGTTAGACACCTTCCCCCATATATGACACTAAAGCATGAACACGTTCTTTGTTTCTTAGCATATTTGGGGGCGGATGTTTATATTTGCCCTTTATATAAAGTACTAGGGATTTGGTTTGGGGAGCTTTAGCCGACAAGTTTGCCTCCAAAGCCTTGAGAGAGGAGGGTTGGATTGCCTGAGCGACTGTTAGTGGAAAACAGCGTGCTTGCTGTCGTGTTGGTCTGGGCTACAGCACACGCAGGCTGTAAAACAGGCACCGTCAGGGGCTGGTGGCTGCCCCAGCATTTCTCTGAAGCGGGCAGGTCCAGTGTGACCAAACTAAGATGCTCTCTCTCTGGGAGTCCTCATCACCATTTTATGGCATGGTCAATTGCCTGTGACCACAGGGCATGGTGGGGATACGGGACTGGGCTTGAGCAGCTGCTTTTGGGACTGGTCCTCAGCATGGTGTGGGCTTAGATGCATAATTGCTGCCTGCCCCCTTGGCTTGTGCAAGGGGAGGGATTTGCCTGTTTTTAGAGGCACTGAAACATTGCATAGGAAGCAAAGTAGGAATTAACACATCTTGATTTAATGTAAAGCTTTTTACACAATGTACTTGATGGTGCCAGTGATGCTTATGTATCATTAACAAATTAATCCAAGCTTTTGTTCCACTGCGCCTCGTAGCTGTTTGTCTTTGTGCTCTATTGCATAATTATTACCAGCAGTCTATACGGTGACTCAATAACCTGCTTTGAGAATGAGACATAGAATTGATATAATAAATTCAAGCTTACAGGGTCAAAGTGATTTTAAGATTGAAACACAGAAGCAAGGAAGTGTTTTAGGCCTGTTTGGTTTAATATAAAAAGAATACAAAGAGGGAACTATTACTGTGATAATGGAAACAAAGGTGATAAATGAATTTAGGGGGTGATTGGCTCAGAAAATCTAGCTGTCCGTGTGGTTTCCAATGCTTTCTAAACAGCATTTCCTGTAGCTACTATCTGTTTTGTATCCATGTGTTTGTTAGTTACAGCAGCTTGTAGATTCCGTTCTCTGGTTCAGTAGTGATCAGCTTGGGCAAGTGCCCTGTGTTTATGCATCATCTGGCGTAATGGCTAGGCGTTCTTTTTTGTGGCCAGCCATGTAATCATGATACCTCTTACAGATAATACCTGTAAAAATGTCTCCCTGTTGAAGAAAGAGATAAGATTCTGATAACAAGATCAAGGGCAGCTTCTTAACGCCAGGAGATGAGCCCGGGCCGAGAGCCGTGCCCCTGCACTGTGCCGTGCTGCTCGGCCGGCCGCCAGTAGCCTGCCCTGTGCCTGCCCGCGTGCCAGGCTTCGGCTGCAGACCCTCAGCTCTTTGCTGGCAGAATGCAAAAGCTTTCGCAGAAGTGGGATTCACCCCCCCTTCTCCTGTTGCTAATATGACCTTTTTGCTCAGGGGAATGGCAGTATTATGTAAATATTTCTTTTGAAGACAAACCGTGCGTGGAAGAATGCTGTTTCTGAAGCCTCTCCCTCCGGCCAGCTTTGTAATGTACAGACAGTCCACAGCTGCTGGTACAGATCCCATGGACAGTGAACCTCAGGCAGCTGGGAAAATCACTGATGTGCTAAAGCTTTTTGATGGTTCCTGATAAAAGGAGAAGAAAAAGCATAAGAAAAATTCACATTCCAATTCTTGCCTTTTCTTCTTTCAATGTACACATTGGGCACTCCTGTTAACAATTCTCTTGACTGGGTTCAGGTTCTTCTCCTGTGGTGCCGCTGAGGTCTTTGCCTCTTTCCATGAGAATCTGGGCATCATGTTCTGACACCTTTGCTTAGGTATGAGGCACTGTCTCCAAACAGAGCACACTAGTGTTGTCTTCAGAGCACTCCATCTTCAACGTGAAATTCCCCTTTCTCAGCTCTTTTGATTAGTAGGTAATAAGGTTGATGTCTTGTCAGATTTTCTTTTAAAAAACAGATTTCATAATTTTCCTGATCACTTCCAAATTTTGAGCAAGCTGTGGGTTACAACTGGTGCACACTTAATTCTCAGCACATTCGTCCATGTTCTCGTGTCATGTACCAGGACCGTTTGCATCACTGTTAGCTTACTCATCAAGATTGACTGTGCATTAAATTAGTGCTAAGTGCCCTAGGTTGCAGCAGAGATCACAACAAATTTACAGGAGGAGAAAACATTCCTAGGACACAACTGAGAAGTATCTTAAATTCTTGTAAGCTCTTGCCAAGCTGTCTTCAGTAGTTACTAAGGCAGAAGGGTGGAAAGGATCACAAGGAGTTTCCTTGTTCCATCTCAAGAAGTATCGTAACTGAGAAAGTCTGTAATTTGCTTTGAGACTGATAATTCTTGAGAGATTTTGATGCACTTGTTGCTTTCTACCTGTAAGAAGCTTGATCCTGCTGCAGAAGGACAGTATGGGAGATGGAGGCATTTTCTGAGTGGGATCACATTCGCCCCTGGTGACCTCCTGGGGTGAATTCCACCCAAACCCAGGTCTTCTTTGGCGCTGAGTGCATGGCCAGGGTGGTGACACTGCCTGCCCAGGCCTGCAGCTCTCAGACGGGACTCCCTGCCTTCAGCAGCCACGGGATCAGGCCGCTGTTTTGGAGCCTGCGTATCCGCAGGTTTTATAACTGTGCTGAGCTCTGGTGCAGCCAAGTTTTGTCTGGAGTTGCCAAACCAGTGTTCCACTTTGCTGTGCAAAATAGAGCCACATGAAGCGTGGCTGAGTCACTGGTAGTTTCTGGAGCAGGGGCAGGGCTGCTGCCTCCGATGTGCCATCGGCACTGGATTTCAAAGCTTCATAAACAGAAAGCGGGACAAACATGGGTAGGCCCGATCTGAAGCTCAGGAGGGGTTGGAGCTGAGCTTCCCACAGGTTACAGCATTAAGAGGCTGCTTTCATAAGTTCCCTACTGACAGACCTGCGATGGCTATTTTAAGCACAGAATAAAATGCCAATAGTTCACAAACAGCCAAGTGCTGTTTCTTGTTTAGAGAACTAGGGACTCATTTGAATGTGAATTGGCATTTTACCAGGTTATGACAAGACACTCATCTGTCATGGCCTGAGTTAGGGTTGTGAAGTAAGTGATATATTGAGGCAGGGTAACTGGAGTAGCTGCCATGTGAAGCACTCTGCTCAAGCTGTATTCTCGCAGAACAACAGTAGGTGCAATGAACTCATCAGGGGGAGAGCAGAGGAGCTGAGCAGCATCTGTTGGGTGTCTCAGTACTGGTAGCAAATCTATTGCAGCTCCATTTTCTTACTCCCAAGAGCTGCTATTTGAAGAATTATAATGTGTAGCCAAAGCTCATTTGTTTTGTTCCATGCTTAGCTGGTTTATTTGTTTTCATTTCATTTTGATGGTGCTGATTTATTTCGTCTTTTCCATGAATTAGTTTTCATTTCACTTGATAAATGAGATTATTCTTTTTCACGTCTAGTTAGCTAGACTCGACCTGCAGTGAGAGACTTTCTGTTTCCTTTTGAAGATGCCCAGAACCTCCCAGAAAACACTCAGACTGGACAGATCACAGTCCTTGTGTTAATGCACAGACTGAGCCCATGGAAAGAAAAAGGCCTTGGTACTTTCCATCCTCATCGAGGTTTGCACTTGACGCTGCAGAGGCCTGGGTGCAGCGCTGGAGCTGATGACGGTTCTGTCCTAGGAGCTGACACTGCTCTTTTCTTTGCTATTAAATTGGCACTTATGTCTGTGGCAGAGCATGAAGGAAAATAAACTGTTTCCAGTGTTCTTTGTTATCCAGTTTGCTTCTCCCACTCAATTTGTTTTGCTTCTGTTTTTTTCTTAGTATTTCCATTCTTTATACCAAGTTTCATAATGTGGTCTCCCTCTTTCTCACCCCCTACCTCCATCTGTCCCTACCCTCCCTCTCTCCCTCTTGTTCATGCACCCAGTCGCCAGCTCTCCCCCTGTCCCTTTGCCATGGGATCACCTGGGGAACAAGGCACGGTGTGCAGGCACATGTGGTGTGTTTGTGCGGGGCCTGCTGGTCTGTTCCTGGAGTACGAAGCATCTATTTGCTTTTTCATCCACTCACTGCAAAAATGTTCAAGCGCAGACTTCCCTCCATTCTCTCTGTGCTTTCCCTCCTCTGTGCTTTCCCATCCTCTTCTCCCCATCTCTTGCATTTTTGAGCTCTTACATCCTCTGGAAATTGGTTCCAAAGTCTCATTCTTGATATGTACTGTGATTATTTTTTTCCAGTTTCTCTTAAGTGCATGATGCAATGAAAGGACGAGCTCTGCATAGCAGTTGGCATAGAGTACAGTGGCTGAAGAATTTAGAAAAAATGACCAAAGAAATAATACATAAAAAGGTGTAAGAGCATTAATGGATTTTAGTTACAGAGGCATTTTGTGTACTCCATCCTGTATTTACCAAGAATTTTAGCACAGGAAGGAGTAAATGATTTGCCAATGACAGCTCTTCTCCTACTTGTACAGCTTTTATATTTTTCTTCTGTTTACAGTATTCACTGGTATTTCTTTGTTACGCAGATGCTGTGTAACAGATGCTAGCTGTGCTTTGCATTACTGTGTATAGTTAGTCTACAGTATAAACCATTAGTTTTCCTGTTACAAGAACTTCATAGCCAAAGAGAGCTAGTTAAACATTGGTAGAGCCTTTGTGCTTTCTGCTGAGACTAGAAGGGCAATATATTTCAAAATACTGATTATGAATGAGAGGTGTTTGGTAGCACTCATAGGAGCCTGTGGCTTTGCATGCTGCCATAGCTGAAAGCCAAACCCCCTGGAGAGTGGCTGCATGGGGATGAGCCCCAGTGGAGCTGGTTCGAGGGCTGTGCTGCACAGAGCAGGGTTTTCTTGCCAATGACAGGGTGTCAGCAGCGTGGTCGTGTTCGGCATCGCCTGAGATGGAGAGTGGTGATGTGTCACCACGCTGCTGGAAGGGCAGCTGGCGTTGCAGAATGGGAGGTGGCAGCGTGGCCCCGGAGCAGCTGCCGCACCCGGGCTGCCCAAGCCGCCAGCGGCACGGCTGCTGGGACGTCCCCGGGATGTGGCACGGAGCTGGCAATTCCTGGAAGTCTCTGCCTCCAGCCCTGGCTTTGGACTGATGGGGTATGGGACAGTCCTTGCAAGAAGTAAAACAAAAACACTGTATCAAAGCGCTGAATGCCATCTGCCGCCCCAGATATCCCCTCCAGAAGATGCACTACTCCCGTCTCCTCCCTTCCCGATGACCCTCCAAGGCTGTGCCTAGTTTCAGGCAGGAAAAAACACTTTGCCCTGTGTCTGTGTCAGGGTGGCACCTTTGAATCATGTGCTGTTAGGTGAATGAAAAATAAAGACATGCAGTATTTTGAGAGCAAATATCAGATTGTTAAAGAAAAAAAAAAACATAGTGGAAATGGGAGATGATGAGAATTCGGAGTCAATGTTTGGTGGGAATGGATGAGTCTCAGTATGTGCTCTTGAACTGGAAGGAGAATGGGAAATGTTGCCATTTCTTGCAGCAATAAATCAAAAAATATCCTAAAATATGGAATTTTTTTGTGGCCATATGGGAACAGTTTGTTTTGGTATGAGAGCAGCTTTATTTCGCAGAGCTAAAAATAATTTGTAATACAGAGTGGTAATTCTGTGGTTTGTATTTTTCTATCATTCATCTTGTCATTACTGAATATCATTCTAATTTTATTAACTGGTGATTTTCAAATGTTTGTGCTAATTTGCCATTTCTGTACTGGCAATTGTTACTCTGATTTGCTTTCAGTTTGTACTTGGTGTGCTCGCTGGTGGCTGTCGGCTGTGCTGCCATAGGAGGCTGTTCAGTTTCAAATGGATACTTTCCTCTTGGGTTTGTAGCTGCAAAGTTGAATACAAAAGCAGTAACCTTAATATTTTATCATCCTGGGGATGATAACATTTAAAATTTAACCAAATGGGCATTTATCGAAAGAAAACTGTTCTGTGGGAAACTTTCTACTACTTCTAGTAAAAGCCACTCATTTCTCTGAGCTGTTGGGGGAGATCCCCAAGGTCCATGCAGTGGTCGTATGGCTGACGGCTGAATGCAGGAAATAGGTAAAAATATGGAGTTCCCCCTTGCCCAGGTGTTCAGCTTCGTACCCACGAGGGGGCTGCTCCCACACGAGCGGGGCTGTGAGCCCGACCACGTGGCCGGGCTGCCCGGGCCTGCAGCTGGGGGTGCCCCGCACCGGGGGTGGTTTGGGAACACAGGTCTGTGCGGTTGTGCCAGGCTGGCAGGCGTGCCACGTGGCAGCCAGCAGCCTCTGCCCCTCCTTCACGCAGTTCCTCCAAACCCTCCTTTGTCCGCACAGGCATCTTGCCACGCGAGCTGGTAGCCGAATAAGCCTTGTAGCCTCCCCAGGCACGTCGGTGTTTTAAAGGAGGATTTTAGTGTTTGGGGTGCTGAATGATGATCTACGTTCCTTGAGAACTATGCCCATTTTTCTGTGTCCCCCCTGCATTTCCCTGTTTTGTTTTCAGGGTGTTCGCAGTCCTGAACACATTTTGTGAATGGAAAAAAAACACAGCACAGCATCATAAGCCAGAAGGCAATGCCAAGCAAGAAACATCAGATAAACCTAGCTGCATGAAAGGCTTATGAGACATAGTCTTTTCCTCCTTTAGTTCAGTGAATTTTTTTTTTTCAATTCAAAGTGAACTTTCTTTTTCTGGAAAAACCCATGTAAGCAGCTGTAGAATTCCAGCTCTCTGCCACAGCACAGGTGTACAAGAAGCAGCATCTTCACCACTTGGGCATCAGCTCCATTTTGGGGGGCACCACTGCTCTGAGACAATGGGACAGAGAAGGAACTTCAGGCAGCATCACCCATTGCTCCTCAGCTTTTCTGAAGTTTTCCCTTGGCATTGCTGCTGGCCTGAAGAATGGTTTCTGCAGAGAGGACTTTTGCACCAGAAACCCGCACAAAGCAAACATGGCAGAGTCATCCCAGACAGACCAACCAGCTGGTGTCAGCTGGGAGGAGGCCCCTTTTTTCTGGTGGCTGGGTGCCACATCCAGTTGGTGACGTGGCATGACGCAGAAGGCACGGGCACCTTCCCTTGTTGTCATTAGGTGAAATGCGAACACTAGCGAGAAGTGATCTCCTCTCACCTTGGATGAACACGTTTGTACACACCATTTCCATAGGCATTCAGCAAAGGCAAAGTTTTCTGCATGAGTATCAGATCTATTCCAGCACTTTCTTTTCCCCAGGAGAGCTGGGAAGCAGTGTGCATGAGAGGCAGATGTCCTCTCTCCCATTTCAGTTGGAGCAGCTGTGCCTGGGAAGCAATTGAGAAGCAGGGACGGGCAGGTTGTCTCTTAATACCTGGCCGGTGCAGGCATTCCATCCTGTCTCTGCCTCTGTTTTTCCGTGCTTTGACACTTACTGGATTGCAAACCCAACCGCGGTGTTTTGACTTCTTGTTGCTACCAGGGGTCAAGAGGTACCTCCAGCGTGCAGCCGGCTGCAGTGTGCTCAGCCTAGCAATGCGGCAGCACGGCCGCAGGTAGCAGATGGCTGGCACTGTCTGTCCTGAGCCTGCTTCAGCCGGGTCGTATCCTGCTCCCTGCAGAGCTGGCACAGATGCCAGGAGGGGATACCTGGAGGATCCTACCTGGCCGCTTCGCAGCATCACAGGCTTAGAGGAACCAGTAACCTGTGCAGAATCCTTCCTTGCAGTGCAGATCGTACGGTGCAGCAGGCGACCAGCGGGGGTGCACAGGACCACTGTGTCATTAGTGCTCTCTGGAGAAGTTCTGGGGAAGGGGAAGACTCCAGCTGTGGGGGTGTCGTGTGCCAGTGACAGGTGGCATGCAGTGGGTACCACGCCGAGGCCCCGCTGGCTGCTGCCTCTGCTGTCCTGCATCTGCCCGCGGAGCCACAGCGTGCCACAGGTGGGGACACTGCGAAACCTCTGCCCTGTTCCTTTTTCCTCTCGCCCTCAGCTTCTGCGAGTGGACTGGCCTGGCTGGGGGGCTGATTCCTCGGTCTCTACTGGCATGGCACTCGGTGGGGTCTGGTTGCTGAATGCAGGGTGCCATGGCTGTGCCTTGCTGCAGGGAGCCCCGTGGTGCACGTGCGCTGTCACCGCTGCTCTTGTGCAGCCCCACAGGTGCCCGACGGCTGTGGTGCCCCCAGCTAACAGCTTAAATTAATTGGTACAAAGTGTAATTGAGGACTTGACTTTGAATGTGAACAGTAGGAGGATATTAGGAAGTTTTATCTGATGTACAAAAGCACATTCATGTCCTTGTAGGTCCCTGGTAGTTCGGATCTTTTGCAGAGAGAGTAATGCTGGGTTAGATGATGTTCAGCTGAATGAAATATGATGATCAGCTGATTTATTTTTGAGAGTGAGAAACAAATCATAAACTTAACACCATCAGGGGTGACAACAATGCTCTTTCAGTGGCCCCGTTGTTCACAATTTTGAGGTATCATCTAAGTGAGAAGTGGGGCAGAAGCCTCAGCTTGGAAATCCAGAGACCCGTTTCACAGGCTGCAGTTTCAGAGTAGTGGGGCTTCCTTTATGAAGGGCTTTGGGATCTAGGGGCAGCAAATTCTGTCCAACTGTTGATGTATTTGCTTAAAAAAGCTGAAGCGTATGGAAGAAGTTGTCTTGTGAGCTTCAGGTTTGTGCTGTGCAGCAGAAAGTGCACATTTTTCTTGGAGAAAAAAGAGCTCCTGGAAGAAGTTGACACATTCCTGCATGGCTGATAGCGCTGCTGTCAGCAGCGGGGTCCTGCTGATGAGCGAGGCAGGAGCCTTATCTGTTACTGCTCCTGTGTGGTGACACCAAAGGATCACTGTGATTTCCTGCAGCCCACTGGAAATCAAACAGAGAGCAGAGGCTGGGAAGGGAGGGGCTGTTTCCAGGCATGGGACTTACAGAGCACAGGTACGGGGCCATATTGATGCAGTAAGGGAAGAAGGTGAAGAGATGACAATCATTTCTTGTCACTCAGGTGAGGCTCGGCATTTTAGGATGCTGGTTATGGCAAAAGGGCCATGAGAAATCTGCACTGGAGAAGGAGGTGAGATGAACCTCAGCTCGTCTGTCCCCTGTGGGGGTGGCAGTGTGGGCAGGGGACTGGGGGGGCTGAGGGGGCCGTGCTCGGCGCTGTGTTGAGCTGGGGCTCCAGGGCAGCAGCCTTCGGTTGGCCCTTGGGTCCCCAGGAACCTCCGGGCCGGTGCTGGGGACTTGCAAAGGGCCACTGCCACCGATCTGTAGGTTTCAGTATGCTGTACGTGGGGATCCAAAGGGAAATAAATGATTGTAAACTGCGATTTTATCCTTTTATCCACCTCTGGCGGGGGCAGGAGTTGTACTGCCTGTCAGTCTGTGTCATCGCGTTGTGCTGCATGCCAGCACTGCCAGAGGCTTTCTCAAGTGTCTCTATAAGACAGCTAGACACAGCAGTCTGTTCTGCTGCTGAGACACGGAGTCAATTACTCTCAGCCTAGGAGAGATGAGTTCATTAAGACCGGGAAGTCTGCCACAGCACTTAGAAGATGGAGCTAGTTTGGTTGGTGGGTGCAGCCCGGCAGGACCCCTGTGGTGGGAGCCCCTGGGCCAGCCTGCAAAGGGTGCATGGAGCCTGCTGCCCCCCAGGAATAATGAAACACCTTCGTTAGCGAGCGGCAGGTGAGAAACGCCTCCCATGCATGGAGCCAAGCAGCTATGCCTGTGGGGTGGTGCGATTCGGTGGATGCATCTGCAGGAATGAACAGTCCTGCTGTTCGGTTTGACTGGCCCTGTCCAGCCCAGCCCTGCTGCCTGAAAGCTGAGTAACGCCGAGAAGCCTCACTTTGTTTGCCTGCAGTGGAAGAAAACAGTTCGGGCACTTTGGGGTTTTAACTCAGAAGGGCTGTTGGCCTTGGTATCGATAGTCACAGCACACCGTCTGGGCCAGAATGGCCTTTACTTTTCAACAATAACAGTGCTATGAATAAGCTCATTAAAATAAAAGAAACTGACCCAGTTGTCATGGCAAAGACTTCTGACGGAGGTTCCTCGTACATATCCCTCTCGCTGCACCCACTGCTGGCTCGTCCATCGCTGCTGATACGGCTGCGCCCGCTCTGCTCCTCACCTGCTGCAGCCTCGCCCCTCCCGGACTCAGGGTGTGGGGCAAAGAGGAGGAGAAAATCCCATGTGGAGAGCCCCCGAGCTCCGTGAACCTCCTCCTTGGAGCTGCCTTCCTAGCCTGCATGAGGCGTGTGCGGCAGGCAGCGCTGGCAGCTTTTGCAATGTCTCTTTGTGTTTCATCCTGCTTTAAAAATAATGAACGCCAGCCTGGTTCCTCTTCACAAGTATTTATAAGTGAAGTTCAATATACATTCTAACAGTAATAAAGATACTACCAGTATTTTTGTGCTACTTTGTGCTCCTAAGGCACTTTTCTTCCAAAGCACTTGTGAGCAGCAATTCGTTTAGCTTCCAGGCAACCATGCAAAATAGGCATTATTCTTCCTCAATCAACAGGGTGGGAGAGGAGATTTTTAGCGAGCAGGTGGCTTTGGCAAAAATCCCCCAAGGTGTATGAATGCCTGCCTGCCCTGGCACTGCCAGATCTGGGTTCCTGGGGCTGGGGGGATCGGGGTTTGTTTTTCCAGGTCTGTTGTTGAGGAAACTGCTCTGCAAAGATGTACTTGTGGACTGGACTTTAGGCCCTGTAAATAGTGCCATTTACTTTAGCAGACCGAGTGCTGTCCTCGGGAGGATCTGACCCCATCCAGCTTCTGGCGCTGGGACAGCGTGTGCCAGGCGAGGGGTTGCAGGCGGCAGCGTCTTGCCTGGGGACAGCCCCATGGCCGCGCTCCAGGCCAGGGCGTGCTCGGCTCCCGCCTCTGCTTTTTTTCTGTTTCATGCAATTTGAGCAGAAGCCAGAAAGAGCAAGGTCACCCGTGCTCCCCTGTGGCTTGGAACTGCTGAGCTCTCCATCTGGGAGGGCTTTTTAAATGCTGAGAACAAAGTCAGATGCTGACACATCCGAAGAAGCAGTGTAGACAGGACACAGACCACATATTATGTGGTTTTACAGTAGTAGGAATCAGCTTAAAAATAAAGCCCAGCTCTACAGGTATTTATAGCTAATGCCCTTTCCATGGGCAGCAGACACTCGTCCCACTGGGACGGCAGTTGGATGCTGCCTCGCTCCGGGCGGCTCGGGTGGCCACGCGGGTGAGCTGCGCTGCTCTGTGCAGGTCTCGGAGGCTTTTCTGTGCCGTAGAAAGCAGAAAGCAGCACACAGATACAAGTCCCCAGTCCGTGCTGCCAGACCGCAGTCCCCCTGCTTTTCCTGGAATAAGCGCCATCAGGAACAATCCCTCGAAATGCTGGTGGGGAGACTACACTGCAGTTTTCCCAAAATGCATTTTACAGATGAACTGGAGCACGTTCACCTCGTGGGACAAGGACGGAGAACACGGTGCTTCACTTTCTCTTCCCCCTGGTGTTCTCTGATGCCAGGGAAGGCCTCAGAGGGTGGCTTCTCCTTGTCATCTTTCCAAAGGTGATACTTGTTTTCTGGTGTTTTCTCACTGACTCTTCAGCAGTTTGACTGGAGCTACATATTTTAGCTGCATTAGCTTCTTTGCTAGTTAGAAATGGCAGAGAAAATGCTTTGACCTTGGCTCATGTGCTGAGAACAGAGCACAGGAACAAGTTTTTGTATCAGTAATTTCCCAGTGAAGGTTCTTTCCTCCTCCCCCTCCCCGGGTATCTGGGACGTGCAGCATCAGAGTTTGCACATTTCTGACATGCTGCTGGAGAGTATTTGGACAGACTTTCTGCAGCTCCTCTTCTCTTTTTAGAAAGAGAGAAAAGGAGAAAAGTAATTTGGCTGCCAATCAGGTTAATTGCTTTCAGCTGGGCAGCAGCTAGGTGCACTAACTGGAAAAATTCCACATGCAAGTGTTTTTTCAGGCGACCCACATTTTTTCTTGGGTTGACCATGTATGTGTGTGTGTGCATTTGTGGGCATGGGTCTTATTATACCTGTGGACACAAATTACGCTTTTTGTATGTGCACTCTCTTCTTGTATTAGCAGCATTACATCCACGGCCCCAGTGCCTGCAGCAGTCCATCCGTGGGATTGTGGAGTTGGGAGTTTTGCATTTGAAGTCCATCCGTGGGATTTGGGTTGTGGAGGTGCGAAACCTGCGCTTGTCCCTGCCCAGACACAAAGGCAAGAAGTGAGCTGCCAGATCCCCCGCACCCGCTTCTCCTTGTGCCTGGATGTGCTGCTCTCAGGGCCGCTCTGGGCGGCACTTGACCTGCTCCAGTCAGGAGCCCGAGGATGTGGGTGTCGTGGGTGCTGCATCCCTGAGCTGGGCTGGGTGTGCGCTTTGTCCATCTGTGCTCCTGCCCTTCAGAAAATGTGAGGCAATCCCAGGGAGCTCAGCCCTTTCAGGTGGGTTTGCTGTTTTCAAGTTACTTGCTTTGCTGCTGCTTTTATGTGTCCCCTGTGGCTGGGAAGCCTTTCTCTGAGGATGCCGTCTTCCACTTGCAAAGAGAACTGCTGCTTCCTGGGCTGCTCCGGAGTCCACATCAGGATCTTGCAGTGACCTGGAAAAGCACGACCAGGCACAGCTTTTCCTCTCCTTTTGGAGCAGTCCACGGCAGCCCCCAGCCTCGGCTCGGCAGCCTCGGTGCCCCTCGTGGCCAGGAGCAGCCCCGGGCGCTGCGGGCAGGTGGGCGCGGGGACGGGGGGAGGAGGTCGATCTCGCTGCCGGCCTGACAGAATCGAGAGAACACTCTCGAGGCTGGGCAGCCTAAAATTAGACCTGGCATCTGTGTTTTGGTTTGCAGGCAGGCTTAAAAGAAAATGACTCCTGGCTGCTTTCGTTGTCCGCCTGCTTGGGAGAGTGCCGCAGATGCGAAGCAGGTAGCGTGCTTCGCTCGTGCCTGGTGGCACAGGAGCCTCGCTGCCCTACAGCGCTGCCGCTCAGCGTGTGCGCGTTGCAGCGGCCCTGTGGGGTGGCTTCACCTCCCGCTCAGCCTGGCATCACTTGGAGCAGCTCCCATGGGTTCTGTGGGTTTCTCCTGGGGCAGCGTTGCAGAGCCGCTGCCCTTTTCATTTTCCAAGGAATGCCTTCAGCCCCCAGACACAGCGGGTCCAGCTTTCTTTGGCTCACATCACTAACCAAAACGTGCTGGCGTCTTGCCGAGGCTTCCCAGGTCCCGCCGGTGCTGGCGCAGCCGGCCAGTGAGCGAGCAGTTGGGGTGAGCTTGAGCGCTGTGCACGTTCAGCCCCCGGGCTCAACGCCTCTGAGGTGTGAAATCCTTGCAGGGAGCCCACCGGTGCTTGCAGCCGTGCGCTGCAGACAGGCACAGCCCGTTGGGCAGCCCGGAGCACAGGCAAGGCCACGGAGCACAAAGATGTGGCTAGAAGTGAGCCACTGGCTGCAGGCTGCTGAGGGATCTGCCTCTACATAGCTGTGCTGGCGGCTGAGATCAGGGCTGAGAGTGCAAAGAAGACCATAGACATGTGGAACCTTCTTTATAATTTGCATGTTTACTCTCTGAGATGACTCAGAGCATGGTCTGCTTTGAGGACATGGGGAGATCGTATTGCTGCATCAGTTGTGAAGTCTTCTCTAGAAAACAAGTGCCTTGCCAGCAGAGTGAAAGAGAAATTCTGCAGATACAGTTCATACCGCATTCCAGACAAAATAAGCTAAACCCTTTCTATGCCCCTGCAGCTGTATCTGTGCAAAAGTTTGGTCTTGGCATAAACATGCCTAAAAATAAGACGATTGTGCCAGCGAGCTGCACCACGGCTGATGTTCCCACCGTAGAGCAGGCGGCTGCAGGCAGGGCAGCCCCCCCTGTGTGTGGTTGCTGGCAGCGGGGCGAGTGCCACCCCCAGGGACCCCCGTGGGGCTCCCGCTGCCCGCATCTCACCTCCTCGAGGGGCGATGCTGCGGGGCCAGGGCCGGGCAGTGCCCTGAGCTGGGTTGTGCTGTTTCTTCTCCCCCTTCTGTACCCAGGGCTGGTGTGCTTTCCTGGGGCAGGAGGAGGGTGCTGTCACCTCAGGGAGCACAGGTGCGAGCGGCAGCCCTCAGGGGGGCAGTCATGCTGCCCTGCTGCTTCGCTGCCCGTTCTAGCAGGTCCTGCTTGCCTGGTGTGCCTGCCGGGTCAGCTGCCTCGGCTTTAAATGCTATTTGTGATCTGTTTTTTCCATGGTGGTTTCCTCCATCATCTGCCATCTGCCCATTTTCAACTCATGCTTCATCCAACAGAGAAATAAAAATGCAAAATTTGTGGCACTGGTTTCCTTAGCAATAATTTCACTGCCAAATGAAGTGGGGAAAATACTGTGTGTTTTCAATACCCAAGCCTGGAAGTGAATCCTGACATCCCTCAGCAGCCAGGCTCGGAGCCTTCCTGCGGTGGGAGTTGTACTTGTTGTCCAAGGTCTGAACTTGCTGTAGAGGGCTCGGTTCTGCAGCCCCTGCATGCATGGAACCATTCTGCAGGGTGATAACCAGGGAGTGGGATTATCAATACAAATTTCCACCAATTCCCACAGGAAGAGTGGCAGATACCGTCTCCACCCACAGAGCTGATAGAACGATTTATCTTCCTTAAACTGCAGGGTAAGAGGAATGCTGTTAAGCCCATGCTGCAAGTGGGGCAAGGTATGGAGCCTTACTCCTACTTTCTCATTACAAAAGAATGTGGAAGGAAACCTTTGTTTACTAGAATCTATTCAACTCACAGAAGGTCAATAAAATATAATGGTAGGTGGTGCACAGCTGTTGCTGAAGTCTCGGATGAGGCCAGATTCCCAGGAGAAGTCAGCATCAGGTGTTCATTGCGTTGCTAAACCAGCTCCTGACAGTAGTCGAGTGGTCACAGAAAATCCAATTTATTCAGCCAAGTCAGTTCAAAGGCTGGTCATTCAAAGCTGAGACCTACTCGGAGTTGAAAAAGACGGAAAACCCTGGAGGCTTTCTTCCAACCTGTGTAAAGAATGAAGCATGAAACAGTGCTATGTTTTGGCTATTAAATCTTGGAGAACCTTAGAAAAAGATGAATCAGTGCAGTTCACAGTTTACAAATAAGTCTTACTTGGCTTCAGCAGTCAGTTAATTTGAAATACAGTCTGTTCTGAGAAATTTAGTTCTGACTTACTGGATGAACAATTTAAAATCTTCACATTTCTTTTAATTTTATAGACACATTTGAATGCAACTTGACACGTATCACAATTAAAACATTTATCCAGCTTTAATAAATAAGAAATGTGCCATACACCATTTTCCAAGTTACAGAATGGGAAATCAAAAGTCGTGTCATTACTTCAAATTATATATACATATTTGCTAAACAGGAGGTGAATCTTTTTAATGAAAACAGCTGCCACATCCTCTGTGGAGACATCAGTATGGCTCTGTTTAAAGAGAACACATTCAACGCATTGCAAAATGAAAATATGAACATAGGGAACATTGCTGAATGCATTCCTAGGGAAAACCATTCCAAAAAATTAAAATCAGGTATTTAAGTAGAGGGGTCCTTGTTGCATTTGAAGTTCTGTATAGCCCTGATTTAAACCAGTCCACCTCGGTTTTCTTTCCACGGTACCTTACTGGCTTTTCCTGTTGGTCCGAGGCCTTGACAGGAGCACGGAGCGAGCCCTGCTCCCATACCTGCCCTCCTCCAGAGCGCAGACACGCTCCCGCGACCCCACCACCCACGTAAGCCCGGGGGGGCCTCTCTTGGACCGTGCTTGGTGGTTTGGCGGCCACCTCTCGGGCACTGGGTGGCCTGGGCTGTGCCGTGCGTGGGCTGGATGCGGCCGTGGGCACGTTGCGCTCCCCTGGGTGCAGCCAGGAGGCGAGGGGAGAGCTCCTGCCCTGCCCGGGGGGGCTGAGGCTGCCGCTGACGTGCTTCTTTCTAAAGCCAGACTGGGCAGCCGGGCCCACAGTGCTCCTGCACTGCAGGGAGAGGTGTCAGCAGGTTGGAGAGGGGCACTCTCCTTGCCCGAGCACAAAGGTGAGCAGGGTGTCTGACTGCGGCACTCACAGCGGTCTTCCAGCCTTGCCAGCGCTGCTGAGTGTCGTATCATGTCTCTGTCAAGCAGGTGTTGTTTTCAGTTTGAGACATGATAGGCCTTTGTGGATTGACCGTGGGATTTGTGGAGATACCTTGGGGACCAAGTGGCCGGTTCACGTCAGGCAGCCTCGCTGCTCCCAAGACGCCAACGCTGCTCTGCTCGCGCTCCCTTGCCGGCTGGCCTCTTCGCCGGCCTGGAGGCCCTGCCAGGCCCGCCCGGTGCTGACACCTCGAGCTGGGTGCTCGGCAGGCTGCTGCGAGCTCCTCTCCAGAGCAACTCATGCTGCGGGAACTCATCCGGGAGATATTTTTGGTGCGGCAGCATGGCTTGTGCTCAGTTACAGCAAAGAGGGGAGATCCTTGCCAGTCACAGCACAGCAGGGTTCTGCTGGACAGGACACCGCAGGGAAAGCAGAAGCGCACAGAAGTGTGAGCATCCGGGGCTTGGTGCTTCTTGCCCTGCAGCTGGCAAATGTGCACGCCTCATGCTGCGCCTGCCCTCCTCCTGCTCAGCGGCCGGGGCGGGTGTGCTCCTTGGCTCTGCTGGGGCTGGGGGTGCTCTGCCAAACACATCCCTTCTGCTGCGGGGAGCAGCGCGCTGCTGGCCCCTCTGCCACCACGCACAGTGTCACCAAAACACGCAGCGTGCTTCTCTCTGCACATTGCGTGTGCACAGCTCACCCCCAGGAGGTGTGTGCCCCCCCCTCCCATTTTTCCTGCACTTGTATTAATCTGTGAGATTAATACATTAATTCTGCCAAGGAATGCACATCACCTGCTGCTGTGTTTGATAAATTCACTGAACCTCGGTGTTGAAGAGGGAAGGCTTAATGTCCTCCTAGAAAAGCTGAGTGTTAGTCCGTGGTACTACGAGCCCACAGTGCCTTGCCAAGCAAAATAACAGTCAGGATGCTTCCTAGGGGATTTTCAAGCCAGTACTCCCTGTGGCAAGAGGGCAGTGTCTCTCTGAGGATGAAACGTATGGATTGGCACTATCTCGTTATTTGTGATTTTCTGTATTGCTGCATTTTCTTTTTGTTGGCAGAGGAGATGGATTTGATAACTGAAGATTACGGTGTGGGTTCAACTAACTTAAAAATATTATGCAGGACAGACAGTTTCCTTGGGAAATAAATAGGGCTCTGTGTGCACCAAAGAAACCAAGGTCTTGTCCTTGGAGATTCCAGGTGACTCTGTAGTCACCGGGATGATATGGTGTACGGCTCTGATGACCTCAGGGCTGCTAGTCAGGGCTGAAGCATGCTCGCACTGCTCCTTTTTCACTTTTTATCCTGTTCGTGTTAGTAGTCAGGTGAGTTCTCATCTTTAACTTTGCAATAGGTTTATGCCTGTCTGTTTTAGTAGATCCCTCCTCTGCCTGGTGAAATCAAGTGTTTCATCTTCTCCTTCTATGAGCTGATTTATTTAACCTGCTCACTGAGCTCACTGGATAGAGGTGGGGCTATGAAGCAGAAGTGTTGCTTTCAGTGCTATGCCCAAAACACAGATGTCTGCCACCCGTGCGATATGAAGGCTGCAGAGGGATTTTGACCAGGCTTTGTAGTTCAGGTAGAGTGTACCTGCCTCATTTCACCTTTTTAATGTCATTTTCCATTTTCTGCTTCTTTCTGAGGGATGCCCAAAAGGTGAGAACCAATGGTTGTAGCTAAGGTCAGGAGCTTCCCCAGTTGTCTGGGTTATAGAGTGAACCCCGTCCATATCCATCAGTAGGTGTGGGATGGGTCAGTTGGTCTAGGTGGCTTTTTGGTGTGCCAGTGCAAAGGCAGTCCCACACAGCAAATGGCAGGTGTTTTCTGTGCAAATGAAAACACAATGAAAAAGAGCCGTGGGCTTGCCTGGGCCTTATTCCAGTAGGGGTAGGGTTTCAGAGGCGGATAGGACCCAATGTGTGAACAATAAACAGTCCAAATCAGTAAATAAGGCATGTGCAGTTAAAAAAATAATAATGGTTTAGGAGATTTGTGAATGGATTTGTGCAGCTGGCCTCTTTAAAGTTATTTTTCCCATCCGAGCCGGGAGGCAGCCTCGACCAAGCTACCTGTGTACTGCCATCTCTGCCAGCCCCACGCGGTGCTGCGACGAGTGATTGCTTGCAGGACCTTCTCTTGGAGGTGTGCTGGTTCTGCCTGCGCTCTCACTGCCAGGGGTGTTTGGAAAACCCGTTGTCATCTGCTAATGCTTATTTAAATCAAAATGAAGATCAAGTTCCCATATGTGTTTACCTGGACGTGTCCTGTTGTTCATGCTGTGCACTATGCTCTGCTGTCTCAGAGATGCTATCTTGCCTCTCTGCCTCCAGTAGTTATACATGAGAACAAGGCATGGTCAGTTTAGAAACATATTCAAGGCTATTTAGAAAGAGGGAAATAAATTCAGTGTACAAGGCTGCATGTTTTTAGATTAAACTGCTCACGGCATTTTAAAACATGGGATGCTTTAAACTTTCTAGGCAGACCTTGTTATCAGAATCAGCCCAGCTTGGTGGCGATGCATTAAAGATTCAGTGCAGCTCTGGCTGGAGCCAGCAGCAGTGAGAGGGGAATGTGCAAAATGACATAAGGCTAATGCCTGAAATGTACAATTGTGCTCTTAGCTAAACGCCGTTCTTGCACACAGATGTGATTCATAGATCTTTGTCCAGGCATGAGCTGCCTAGCTCCATTGACAGGAAGCCAGTTATTTTAAATATTTTGTTTGAAAATATCATGTACAGAAGATGCCATTTTAAAAGCAGCATTTACTACTGATAACATCACCATATGTCAGACATGACATTAGTTGAAATGGCTGGGAAAAATTCTGAGTCATACAAGTCTGTGTGCAAACGCACCTTCAGTTCACAGCTTGGTGTCCTCATGAGCATTTTTGCCAGACTGATTTTTAGGTATAGCACTGTAAAGGTGCAGAGCCACCAGCTGCTCTCCCCAGAGGGCAAGGTGCATGGCCTGAAGAGCATTCTGCTTGAGGGATTCGCTGCAGAAGGATGGTCGTGGTGCTTGGCTGGGGTGCACGGCAGCAGCCGGGACTGGGCAGGCGAGACCTGGTTAGGGGTTTTCCACTGGCCAGCCCAGCTGGGTCCCAGTGCTTGCAAATCCAGAACCTCATGCTTTAGTAGATTTGTTTCTGCACAGTGCAGTTAAATCCCGGAACAAGTCCCAAGCCTACTGTTGCAAACAGTTAAAACTGTGCTGTTCAAGGAACGAGCTGATGAGATTTTGCCAACCGTCAAAGCACAGCCGTGTGAAAAACAATGCTGTAACTCATCATTTCAGTCTGGTGGGTAGTTCAGCTGCAACTGTGAGAGCAATTTTAGCATGGGAAATTTAGTCAAATGTAAGAGTGAAGTGGGTGGAAATTGTGTTTATTCAGTTATGTCAGACTGAAGGAAAACGGAGGGAGTATAACCAATATGCATGGTGTTACATTAGCATGGTGAATTGCTTAACTAATTAATCTTTTCAGAGCAGGTAGGAATAGACTGCAGAAGCCATGCCAATAAAGGAGCAATCTGCCAATAAAGGCCAATAAAGGAGCCAATAAAGGAGCAATTCTTCTGGGGTGTCCCAAGAGTCCGAAGCTCTAGGCACTGGGAGGAAAGGGCAGCTCTCCCTCGGTTCCTGCTGGGTTGGACATGCCTTGTATGGCTGAGATGGAGACTTTTTTGGGGAGTTATGAGAAGTGGTTGACTTCTGTCTTATCCACAACTGCCCTTGGTTTCCTGGGTGTGTTGTGAAATTGAGGCTGTTAGGTGAAATTAACTATTGACAAGCAAATGCTTGCTTTGCAGAGTTATAATTGCTATTCTACAGAAATATTTGCATGTGGCTTGAGCTCAACAGACCCTGTTCATTTCCTTAAAGAACCCTCCTGAAATGACAGTAAAATTCTCCCTGTAACAGTAAGAGAGAGAGCGAGGTTGTTTTGATTCTCCTCTGAAAAATGCTGGGTTCCTTTGTGAGCAGCTCTGACCTTGGCCTTCAAGTGGTGAACGGGGCTGGAATCTCAGCCCGACGTCACTGCTGCAAGTTGTGTCTGCGTGCGCGCTGCTATCTCCCTTCTTTGGGTTTCTGAGGCAGCGTGACACTTGCCATATATCGTGCAAACTACATTTCTGTGTTTTGGAGCCCTCCACCACGCTCTCAGTACTTACTTTCATCAGACCTCAGTATTTCTGTAGCTCTGTGGGGTGGGTGAACTCCAGCAGGTGCTGGGAGGAAGCACTCTGAGGTTCACCCGGTGAGCGCCCTGCCTCGCAGCCCTTCCTCCGCCTTGCTCCGAGCTGCAGGCTCTGCTGGCAGCTCAGCACCCTGCTTGAGGCAAGGTGCAGGGACTCTGCCCATAAATCCTCCACTGCGGCCATCGTGCTGGCTCAGTACGGTGTCACTATGGACGTATTTTGAGAACTCCCTTAAAAGGTCTCTTGGAAACTGATTGGAAAATAGATCGTTAAAGGTGCCGTTGTCACAGCTCCAGCTCTCTTACCCACCTTTTATCTTACGTTTTTCTTACTATTTTCTCTCTAAAGATGAAAAAGAAAAGGCAAATTGGCATCTTTTTAAAACCCAGAACATTCCCAGGCAAATCCTTTCAAGTTGGCGGGCAGTGACCGCTCACCACACAGGCGCAGGAGCGTGTTAGAGGCTGCGTTGCTCCTGCAGGCTCCAGGCTCGCAGTTCAGCTCTGTTGTCTTCTCCGAAGAGCAGCTGTTGCAACATCAATCTTCAGACATGATGGGCACTGGAGGCTAGATGCTTCTCTGGTGTAAATCCCCTTAAGGCAGCAGCGTTATGCTGGGGATGAGCTTGTCTCACAGCCAGGATTAACCTTTAATGTATGCCAGTCCCTTCTGATTTCCATCTCTAAGAGGGCAAGTAAGAATGTGACTGGCCGAGCACTTCAGGACACAAGTGCTTGCACAGAAGGCTGAGCGCCTGTTGGACGCTCTGCTGAACGGCTTTCGTTGGTAGGTGGATGTGTATAGATGCACTAGATACACGCGTGCATGAAGGTGTATTGGTACTTGCACAACTTTTAGCAGGGAGAACTAGCTATTTAAAAATGTGTTGTGTCAGTCCCATGGTACTCAAGCCTTAATTGCTAACCTACTTTGCAGCTTGAAATAATTAAGCCTCGAAAATACTCCAAGGTCTTTTTAGGTTCCTCCTTCTTTCATCACAACAGCTGCTCCTGTGAGAGTCCCTTTTGCTTATTTCCCATCTGAAGTACACAGTACAAATAACAGAGAAGGCCTTATGGAAAACAGATCATTAAATGAGATTAAAACTGCTGGAACCTAAAAAGATGTGGGATGAATAAGACGTTCTTAGCAAAGCTTTCATTTCATCCTGTTGGTTATTTCTTAGTAGCGTTTGCGGTAGCACCTAAAACTGCACACCAAGGCTCTGTTGGGTAGGATCCTTGTGTAGCTGCGGGGCGGAACGAAGCGGGTTTTGGGACCTTGCCATGCACAGGGCGGTGGGATCGTGCTGGGAGGGCAGGCAGACAGACAAGACAGGAGATGGTTGTTGCATCGGGACTTGCCTAAACCATGGCTGGTACGTTGTAGCCAACTGTATGTAGAGGGGAGGAGGCCTCATGGCGGCCTGCAGCTCCCTCACGAGAGGAGCGGAGGGGCAGGCGCTGAGCTCTGCTCTCTAGGGACAGCGACAGGACCCGAGGGAACGGCATGGAGCTGGGACAGGGGAGGGTCAGGCTGGGGGTTAGGGAAAGGTTCTGCACCCAGAGCGTGGTCGGGCACTGGGACAGGCTCCCCAGGGCAGTGGGCATGGCACCGAGCTGCCGGAGTTCCAGGAGCATTTGGACAATGCTCTCAGACACAGGGTCTAGTTTTGGGGTGGTGCTGTGTGGAGCCAGGAGTTGGACTCGATGGTGCTTGTAGGTCCCTTCCAGCTTGGGATATTCTGTGATCCTGTGATTCTATGATTCTGTGATCTCCTCTATTTAATCAGTAATTCAAGAAAAGCCTTGGAAATTGAGATTGTCAGGGAAAGATAGTTTAGTAGCATCTACAGATGAGTCACCGATTCTGATTGCTACTGCTAAAAAGATGAAAAATCACCCAAAATGTTTCTTGCCTTAAGAACAGAGGATAAAATTGCTGGTCAGTTATTAACCTACAATCTAGGTAGGATCTACATAGCTCTCATATGAGGAATATAAGATAGCAGCATTTTTGAAGGACACAAATGACAACAAGATCAGAGGACAGAGAAGAGCTTTGGTTTTGATCTCACCAAATAATTGTACCATTTCATACTTTACTTTTTAGATGAGGGGTTCATTAAAGACAGACATACTTCAACAAACATGGCCCTTATGTATGTGAAAGGCAAACCGCACTGGTACTATACTAATAGAGCTAGGTTTTTGCTTGAAATTAAAGATCCCAATTATTTGTTTGTGTAATAATAGCACCGGTCCCTTGAGATCTGTCTGCATTCTCAAGTATTTTTCAGCTTGTGGTATAATTTAAACCAATCAAAATCTTCACCTGCTCCTGAGGACATGCTTTTTTTCTCATTTGCAGCCTCTCTCTCCTCAGTCTAATTTGTGTCTCTTTGGAGGCTAAACAAAAGAGAATGGATATTCTGAACCAATGAAGCTGCTCTTATTGCCAGAATTAAAATATCTAAACAAAAGATTATAACCAGGCAGCTGCTCTTAGCGAGTGTGTCATTGTCCCTGTCACAGTTCTCCTCAAGGGTTATTGATCCTTCAGCTCTACCACTCCAAGTAGCTTCACTAACGTGTCTGGGACTGCTGCGTGTGAGCGCAGGTTGCAAAATCTCCCCATGTTTGGGAACACCGTGACCTGTGAGGCTGGCCCAGGGGAAGGTGTGCAACGGCTTTGCCTCCCAGTGCCTGCCTTGGAGGCAAGGTGAGCACTGGGTAGTAGTGCAGCCAACTGCGAATGACTGAGGAGATGCAAATTCAAGTGGAACAACTGGTGATTAGGGCAGACAAATAACACGGATCTTTCCGTGGTCTGGCCAGCCGCTTTTTCTGTATGTCGGATGTCCCCTGGCCTGAGTCACATACAGAAAGGGAGAGCTGCCTGCAGAGCTCGGGGGCGGGGGGGGCTGCCAGCCGGGACAGCATTCCCCTGCCCCGGGATCTCTGCTGGTGCTGAGCCCCTCGTTCCAAGAGTTAAAGAATTTTCAGAAGATTCATGATACAAGTTCAGGCTGATATCTCTTAGAGGTCTGTTTTCTCTTTCACTGGATTTTGGTTTCATCTGTTGTTCTTTCATCCAAATGGGACGTTTCTGAGTATAAAGGTCTTTCACAAGAAGTCCCGGCACTGTCACATCCACTCTTAATACAATTTCTGGGATCTTGTCTTGCAGGCATTCAAACTACACCAGAAACCAAAAGCAGAGATATTTTTGACCAGAAAATTGCCGTGACCTACTGATGATTAGAAGTTAATTGCCTAGCCCGGTGTTTTTACACAAAGTCAGTTTTAGTAAATAACTTAAAACATTATTGCTTCCAACACTGCCTAGACGCGCCGTGACTTGTAATTCCGATAAGCACCTCTCCTGTCACCGTGCCTTTCGAAAAGCAGCTCCCCGTTATATCTGATGGAGCAGCTGTGTGGCAATGCACCCGGAGTGCCAGAAGGGAGGTGGCAGGCTTGGGACCAGCTGTCTGCAAGAGGCTTCGGGCGTGCAGGTGCATAAGGGAGACGTGACAGATAGGTGGCCAGGTAGGAAGGGGTCACTCGGGGTGTCCCCGAGTTGCTGTGAGCGCAGCCGATTGTCCCCTTTCTCAGGCCTCTCAGTCCTGGCCTTCTGTTGGGATCTGCTTGGGAAGGACAAGGGCTGAAGGAGGCTCTGTGGGCTTCCCCCGCAGAACCTGGAAGAGCTTATGTCAAACCTGGGGGTAAGGGAAAGTAGCAACAGGCAAAGAGGACCCCAGGCCTCCCTGTGCACTGCAAAAAGCTGGTTTCCATCCCCATCCTTGTTGCCCACAACGCAGAATTACAACCCCAAATGGATTTTTCAGACTACGGAGCTGGTCAGTGGAAAATGTGACGCTAAATAATCTACCCTGACCCACTTCCAGCATATAATCGTAATGATTACATGTCAAACCCTGTACACTTTATTTTTTTGGATCTGAGTGTTTTTTGTTGTTGTTGTTGTTGTTTTTTTGGCATCCATTGGCCAGCTGGGCAGTGCTGTGCTCTGGCCATGGGGCCATTGCAGGGCCAGAACCCCAGTGACGATATGCGACGACATGCGCTGCATGTGCCTGGGGTAAGTAGAGGCACAGCACCTTTAGTCATGGCATGGGTATAAAGAGGAGTTTGCTGGGACACTTTCAGAGCAAATGCTTAATGTTTTCACCAGAGGCTTCTGACTGTGTTTAGTAGTCACGTGGATGAGGAAGGCATCCTGGAAAAAAGTTCAGTCCAGACATTGCTGGGGATTCAAAGAGGGAATAGGTAGGAATTTTGCAAGAAGAGAAGAGTAGCATTTAAGTCTGATAGGTCTGTAAAAAATAATTTGTTTAAACTAAAAATCAAAAGGATAAATTCATCTGTGGTGATGTGACAACAATGACCCTAATGGTGTTGGATCAAGTAGCCTAATGAACATGCAAAGTCCTTCTTTGATATATAAGCCTTATTATAGAAGTCAAACTTATGTGAACACTGCAACAGCCACTTCTAGTCATCTTCCCTTTCTGGGCTGTGCTGTCACCGTGCCTGTACTTTGCCACATGTTGTCACATGTGGTACTTGGGGATGATGGCAGGAGGGGCACTCCAGAGTGGTCTTCCTGTGTGTTCAGAGGTAGACCTGCCTTAGTAATTTTCTGCCTTCTTTCTGATCAGTCCTTGGTTGTCATGGCACAGAAATTTGGGGGTTTGCCATCAACATTCTGCAAAGTGCCATCCACTGTGCTCACCAATAGCTTGTCCTGACTTCATTTGCTGACCCCTTCCCTTGTCCTGTTTCTCTTTACTCTGCAGGTTGGAGACTGGCCGCGAACATGTCTTGCCTATTGACTATTACTTTCCACCTCAGAAGACTTGCCTGATCTGCGGCGATGAAGCATCAGGGTGCCACTATGGAGCCCTCACGTGCGGGAGCTGCAAGGTGTTCTTCAAACGGGCGGCTGAAGGTAACTCACACAGAGAGAGGAGGGACAATCACTCCCACCTCCAGGTTCTGGGTTTCTCCACCAAAGTGGCTGAAGAGCCAAAGACTCCTGAGTTCTCTTATCAGCAGTGAAGTCATTAACACATGGGTGCCGGAAGCATTTGCAGCAGCCTTGCTTGATTTGGGGAATCTGCTAAGCAAAGGGGACAGAGAGAAGAGCAGTGGTGACAAAGTGTGGTGGATTTCTAAGATCTCTTAAATTTAGGAGGAACTTAAACAGAAGGGAGAACATTCAAAGATAACTTGATTTCTTTGTTTGTAAATCCACCTTACATTTTGCCAAAACACAATCCTTTTCAATTCTTGGTTATCACAGTGACCTGGTTAGACGTCGGAGAAGTCAGTTCCTGCTTCTCTTTTCTTCTTGACCCTCAGGGTTGCAGTACGGTCCCATCAACCCTCCTGCCGTCTCAGCCCCACAGGTCCATGTTTAGGGGATGCTTTTCCTCTCTTGCATCCCTTTCAGAGGGTCACTTACCTCAGTACCTGCAGAACAGCAGTACTTCTTGTACAGCAGAGCCGTCTGTCCATCAAGACCCATGCTCTGACCTTGGTGTCTGTGATACTTCTCCCCAAGCCTTATGGAAGGAACTTTTCCTTCATAGCCAGCTCTGTAGGGCCAGGTTCTCCAGAGATAAGTGTGAACCCAGATGTCCGCTCTCAACATCAGGGTCTTTGCACTCTTTCCTTGGTAATTAGCACATAGAAGGACCTCATCCATCTGCTTCCCGGGACAGGTGGGTCTGCAATGTCTGGTTTCTAACTGCTGTTAAGAGTCACGATTCCTTGGCAGCACAGTGAGGCTGTTTATTGTGGAACTGTCTGGCTCAGAATGCCCCTGACTTGTTTTCTGGAGCGATGAACCCAAGTCACAATTCCCCCTCGCATTAACGTCTGTCACCCAGTGGCCACACACCGCCGGGGTCTGCCTTGCAGGCTGCGGTCTCCCTGGCAGAGGGCAGCAGCGTGGCTCCAGCTCCTGGCCAGCGCTGTGCATCGGTGCTTGTCTTTGCCTTGTCCTGGCGTGAGCCTTCCCTCCTGCATCCTGTGTCCCGGTCTGAGGAGAGGAGGGCCCAAACTGGTGGATGCTCACTGGTCTATCTGAGCTTCTAAATTAACTCCAGCATTATCCTGTATGTTTCTGGAGTCTCATTTTCCTTCTTCCGTCACTCATGCCAAGAGTGACTCCTTTCAACTTGCCAGCACTAGTTCAGAGAAGAATCAGGGCTGTGCTACAGAGGACAACAACATCCTGTTGCTGTAATAGGACACTCAAATAATATTAATAAATAATGTTTGGCATGTTTTCCCAAGTAAATCATTTATAAGCCTGCTTCTGCTATACACCAATTCTGTGTAAGGCCAAATGAATTGGCTGTGCAGCCAGAGTAAATAACAGATGCTTGTTTAAGTCAGCAAGTTATTGTTGATTTATAGTAAGTGGAGTCTTGGCTGTCTGTCAGATAAATTGTTGGTGAAATAGTACATGTCATCTAACGAGTGCCAGAGCATTCCTCTTAACATCGCGGTGGACTCCATCGTGTGCAGTGGGAGTCCTGCAGATGAGGGATGTGAGTTGCCTGGTGTGGGGAGGAGGATGGAGAAAGAGGGAGAAAAAGAGGTAGCAGCCTGCGCTATTTGCACTGTTCTTAAGGCATACGTCGTGTTGTCATTCCCTCTCTTGGTTGTGTTGCATTATGAATTTTAACAGTATTTACACCTCTTCTTACTTTCTAAGCTTCGAGGTGTTGCAGAGGGTTAGAAGTGTTTGGTTGCTTGGGATCTGGTAGCAGTTCTGCCGAGGTGTGATCCTGCCCACAGCAGCCCTTTGCCTGTCCATGGATGAGACCGTGCAGCAAATGTTCCCGCAGTGAGGAGTGGGGAGGGAGCTGCCTCCTGCTGGAAATGCTCTCGGCAGCTCTGTCTGGTTTTCCTTTGAGCAGATAAAATGTAAATGAAATCCTTTTGCAGTTCCAAATACCACTTCGTTGTATTTCATGGGGCAGGCTCTGTTTGACAGACTGATAGCGCATGCATAGTTGAGAGCTGTTTGCTGGCTTTCCATCAGAAAGCTTCCTCCGCTGGGCGTCCAGGTGCTGAAACACATTTCCTCCTGGTCCAGTGCTGCGTCAGGCAGCAGTGCCTCTGCGTGTCCGTGAGCAGAGGTTTGCCGGTTTCAAAGAGACTTCCTTCCGTTCCTTCTGAAAGGATTTTTGTTTGTTTGTTTTTCTTTTGTATGCTTGGGAGGTATTTCTGCATGGAATAAAATCCCTGTTATGGGCATTTTTTTTTCTTTTGGTGATGGCAAGTAAGAGGTGCCCCCTTTGCAAACAGGAGGGCAGGCGACTGGCACTGGTGGGACTTGGGCAGCGCAGGAGAAGCAAAGCTGCGGCCTCGAGTGCTGGCACCTCGCCTCTAGGCTTGGTCTGCAGGCAGCGGAGGGAAGCACAGCTGCAACCTCAGTAAATGGCAAGAGACAAATTAGAAACCGGGTGGCTGGGAAAGAGGGAGGAGCTGGTGGCTTGAAAAGCCAGGAGGCTGTGGCTTCCAGCTCTTGTAGACAACAGGATTTAGTCCTGGGGGGCTGCAGCTTTCCACCAAATCTGCAGGTTTGTTTCTGTTTGCCTGTCTTCCCTGCTTCCTTCACTGTGTCCTTCATGAAATTTCCAAGTTCAGAAATGATTTAGGGGGGTGTTATGCAGAAATTAATGGGAGGCAGTTTCTCTGGATTTAACCTAGTGACGGGGTGGAAGCAGAAGCAGAACTTTTCACGGTTTTGTGCACAGCAGTCTTCAGCAAGAAAATGTAATGTAAATGCATGTTGTGTATTGAATAATTAGATCTAGTGAGTGTGGGATTTCATCTTATGTTACCCTGAGGTACATGGATAGCACCTTTATTTTGCGGAATAAACAATAAATCAGACTTGTTTATAAATATTGAATGTAGCTGGTGATTTTCCAGCCAGACATTTCCGTCTTAAAGTTGAGGAGTAATTTTGAAAGCTGATATTTCAGTATGTTCTTATGTTTTAAAGTCCATAAAACATATCTTTGAAAACCTTAGGGCACTTTGGAGACATTTTACAACAGCAGATTGCAAAGCTAACCCAGTGAGAAAAGACATCCTTCTTCTGCCTTTGTTTCCTCTCTGTTGCTGGTATCAGCGGCTTTGGAAAGGTCGGAGAAGCATGTACTGTGAGCTGAAGAGCAGCACAAACAGATCACCTCAAAGGGAATGGAGAATAACTAGACATGTAGTTTTTTGTTTTATCATATTCTTTGCTTGATACACTATTGTACTTATTTGGTAATAATTCTGGGATATTTAAAAAGGTTTTATAGACATACACGGACTTGAAAAGAATCAGAAAGTGATAAAAAAATAAAATGAAAAGTTTTAACATTGACTCCTCTTCCATTTTGTTACATACTGAGGGATTCATGTAGTCTTCAGTAGAGCAGATGACTCCTGCTTTGATAAAATGTTTGATAGATTTTTTTTATTTTATTTTTATTTTTTCCTGCTCAAGCCCAACAAGTTCTTCCAGAATGATTCTGGAAGAGTTCATAGAAAAGACGTGAATATTTTCCTGATCTGCTAATGTCAGCTGTTTCATTGCCCAAGCTGTCCAGGTTAAGTATAGGCAAGCTCTAAAACCCATCGTGCAGATTCTCCAGCTCTGATGTGGACTTGTTCACTTGCAAGGCTGACAGTCTCATTTTTGTAATCAGAACTGGCATTTGCCTGTCCCTCTCTGTCACCCCACCTTGGTGTCCAGGTGCTGAGGAACCCACAAGGGCTGGACTCAGTGCGCCAGCAAGCTCTGCTGCACCTCTGCTGCTAGGGGCATTCACAGCCTACGGAAGAGGACTTCTCTTCTTTCCTCCTTCTCTTACAAAACAAAGATTTGGTGAACAAAAAGTACATCCACCCCATATAGATTTTAATTTTACCGACACAAGTAGGAAGGACTGCAAGTTAAAGTGAGCTGCTTTCAAAGACCATTACTATGTTTTAAAATTATTTCTTCTCCTCCTCCTGGCTGATCTGACAGCATACAAAAGTCCTGGATCTGCAACAAAAGACTGCAGCACCATCATGTTCCTGCCTCGGTGCTTGGTTTCTCCCTACCCTTTGGGTATTCTTGGCCTTAAAAGTCAGTGGAAAGAGAAAAAGGTGGAATAAGCAGACCTTTGAAATCACAGGTGCTCCTGGCACAGCCTGCCTCCTGTTCTGTCTGCCAGGCGTATTGCTTTTTCTCCCCTTGCCTTCCGCAGACAAGTTCCCTTTGGCCCCGTGCCGTGGTGCTTCTCTGGGTGCCCAGGGCCACCAGCACCAGCGCTGCTGCGTGTCACGGTTTGGTTTTGTTGCCAGAGAGTCAAACAATTAAACATCATTTAATACAACAAGAATCCAACATTTCTTGCTGGACTTAAGCATGTTTAAATATAACTTCTTAACCTTGCACAGTCCTACAGTTGTTTGATTTTAAAGATAGTCACTTAGCCTTGGCTGGCTCCAGCCTTCTTGCTAGATCGTCTCCTCAGCTGCTGCCTGCACGTATTAGTTTGCCAACACCTGAAGCTTCCATGGTTGTCTCTGGCTGGCTAATGTTTTCACTTGCAGACCACTGTTTTTGGTTCCCTGGAGAGCCTCCCTCTGGCTCTTCCAGCAGCCAGCCTCCCACGCAGAGCTAGCATGCCTTTCTGGCTACCCCAGTCTGCTAGAACTGCTGCCCTGAGAGAGAAGAGCAGGAGAGTCCGTGCTGAAGATTGCACTGTCACAATGGAGACAGACTGTTTTTGTTTTCTTCATTCTTTTGGTAAATATAGGTGATTATTAAGAACACTACTTTGCAAATATCTTTTATTAATAGTGACTTATTATTAGTTCCTGAGAACTTAACAGCTGTGCCGTGTTTGATTATTTTTAACGGGAACATCAAATAGGAACTCCAGAGTGGTCCCAGTACCAAATCCGCCAGCTCAGCTTGTGCCGTGTTCCAGTTTGTGACAGCAGTTGGTAGCAGAGCTTTCACAGGAAAGCACCAGAAGCCCTGTAATTACATGAGCCCCTGCAGGATTTGTATTCTCAGAAAGCTTGGCCTTTTCCCCAACTATTAGAATTTGGTTTATGCAGTGAAATATGAGGACCTCTCATCCAAAAGGTGTTTAATGGATTGTCACATTCACAATTTTAAATCTTAGTCCATATGTTTGTACAGATTACTTTGCTTTCTGGAAGAAAAAGCTACGCTAGGCACAACAATTCCTGTGGCAACAGGCTTTTAGCTAACTCTGGACTGAGCAACACATCTTTATCCATAAATCTTGATTTTTAGTTGAGACTGGAGAATTGCTGTCCTTGTACTTCCTCTGCTCCTGACTTAATTGCAGTCTTAAGGGATGAGCACAGAAGAACTCGGTGATGGCAGGAGCATCTTTCTGCCTGGCACGAACTTGGAAAAGGAGCAAGCCAGATCCGTGAGGAAGGGTATTACCAGCAAGGGAGGCAGTGGTGCAGCAGTGCATTGTGGTGCAAGGCAGGGAACTACAGTGGTTGGAGAGGGCTGATCTCGTGGGACCAGCTGGCTGGTGGTCTCGTGGACCAGTGGTACCTGGGCTGATCTTCTGGGATTCTTATGGCTGTTTGATGTAGCAGGAGAGTACTGAGCACCTTTATAACTAATTTCTCACCTACATGTATGCAAACATATCTGGATCAGCAGGGAAGGGGAACACTCTTCTTTAGGCATACACCTGAGGTACCATCAGATCAGTAAGTACATCTGAACCTGACAAGCTGCCAACATCCCCCTTTTACGGAAAATCTGCCTGATTAACTTTGCAAAGAACAGGGCTACCGGGTATAATATGAGAGTATGGTTAAAGTTTAGAACTGTATATACAGGTTTGCAAGGTGAGAGAGCCTGTGCTTTGCAGTAATACAATGGAGTGTCTCTGTTGTTTGCTGGAAGGAGAAGGAGAAAAAAATCATTCAAGTGTTAAACTTGATAAAACAAAAAGATAGTGCATTTATCTTAAATAAAGAACAGCGGATTGCAAACGTTTCAGCTTGTTCTTAAATGAAGAATGTAAAAGATCCTAAAATTAAAAAAAAAAAGTCTTTGTATGTGCAAAGCTACTTAAGGTAGCTGAAATCAGTGTGTTCAAACCATTCTGTTGTTCATGGGGCTTTTATGGCACCTTCTCCTTCATACGTCTGTGCTGTGCTCAGGTTATACAGTGGCTCATATCCGTGTCAAATATTGCACAGTCTCAGCTGGAAGGGAAGGGAGAGCGAGGTGTACGCAGGTGCACACAGCAGAGGAGCCCTTGGTGTGGCCGTGCCTCAGTGCAGGCTGAGGGCAATGAGCCTGCGCGCTGGGGCTGCTCTCTGTGGTCCGCGGAGGGCAGGCAGAGCCCGCTCAGGGTTGGCTCAGGACACTTGGCTTCGCTGGGGGAACGATACAGCGTGGAGTCTCCCGGGTCATGGATTCATTTCACAAACTGTATCCACACTTGGTGTAAAAGTTATCAGGCCTCCAGGATTTTGCAGTAATGTAAAGGAAATCTTTATGTCCCTAGGAATTTGGACAAGATGAGCAAGCAGCTTATTCTCATACTGAGTAGAAGCACATCCATGAATAGTCTTTGTATTGCCATTTGTTTCCCTTTTTGTTAATGACTAACATCTTAAAATAAACAGTGCCAGAGTATGTATGTACAATTAACAGAAAATTGGTCCCTGTCCCAAAGAGTTTATCTTGCGAACCAGGAAGTAAGCCCTCGCTATTTCAGCAAAATCACTGTACCGTGACCATTGGGCAAGTTACTGACTGGAACTTAAAAGCTTGCATTCATCTGAGCCTGTCGGCAGGTAGTAAAACTGTAGTAGATTCTTTTAATGGGCGCGTTTTGGTGTCCTGTGGTCTGGGAGCAGTGGCAGGCCCCAAGGACGACGGATCTGGCTGCGTGAGGAGCGGTGGCCGCCGCTGCGGGGCGCCTGGGAAGCAGCCACCCCGTCTGGGAGGGCTGGAGCCCGCTCCCAGGTCCTGCTCCGGTGCCCAGGGCCGGCAGGCAGGGCCCTGGCCACAACGCCCTGGCCACGACGCCCTGGGGGTGGGTGCAGGAGGGCCGGGGCACGGCGGCTGCGATAGAGCAGTGCCTGACCCTGGGGCGTCCTTGTGGGGCACGGGCTGTTTCTGTGCTGTGCTTCCTCGCCTCAGCCCTTTGCAGGAGAGGCTTGACTTTTTTAAAGATTTTGAGCTATTATCATTCCAAAAATGCTGTAGTTTAGACTAGGGAGGCGAGATAGGGGAGGGAGCAGGAGCCGATGCACAGGCAGAGCAGGATGGCTGTGCGGATGCTCCCAGGGGCAGCCTGGCGCCACTGGTCAGAGACCGAGCTGGGGCTGTGAGCTGGCCTGGGGGCTCCCTGGAAGTCCCAGCCCCGGACGTGTCACACACATGGGAGTTTTGACGGGCGCTGGGGCATCCTATTGTTAGACGTTGTCATGAGACAAGAATCCTTCAGGGAAATTGGGGGGGGGGGGGGGAAGGAGATCAAAATCAGCTTAAGACTCTCCATGCCAACGCCTCAGAAAGTAGAGCATTCATTCTTGTTTGATCTATGCACATAAAGAGGTCAAGTGGGAAGAGGATGGCCTCAGCACCTGTTTCCCATAGCTCAAAAGTAACTCCAAGTAACCCACTTTCAGCTGAAGTTGCGTATTACTCATCCTCCTCAATGAACTGCTGAAAGGGAGGATGGTGCTTGTGTTTTGTGGGATTCTGTGTAATCTCTGCTTCTGAGGCTTTTTTAAGTGTCCTTAGCACTGATAATGAGCAAGGAGGAGGGGGAGTAAGAAGAGGTGCTGATGAGAATGGTATTGAAAGAGTTTAGCGAGGTATCACATGCTGTAGGTAATGCACGCTCACCCCATTATGTCTGCAATCTTAACAGCTAAGGCATTGGGGATGGTGTAATCAGGTTTTAATGGGGACAGTTCTAAGACGTTCACGTGCGGTTTTGTTTCAGACCTTTGGCATAGCCCTAAGCGCATGCCGTGTGAAAGGAGTTTGTGACACCGAGCCTTATACTGACTTTCACGTAAGGGTGTGATTACAGGCTGCAGGTACAAGTTTGCAGATGGAGGTCAGTGCTAGCCAGAAGACACAGACATGTAATGTCACAAGTCAGTGGGCAGGGAAGGAGCGGTAGGACTGTCTGTGGGCTCCGCCATCACCATGAGTGCAGAAAACAAAGGATTCTTTGGAACTCGGAGAGCAATGGTGAAACAGCAAATGATGCCAACAAGTTTTATGACTGTTGTGTTGCTCAAAATTTGCCACTTTTTCTGCTTTTAATATCTTAAGATGTTGTGGTTGGGGGGAGAGAAGGTGGGGAGTTGTTAGGTTAGTGCACCAAAATAAACGCATCTTTTGTCAGAATGGTTACCTTAAGCTGTTATGTTCAACCTTGTCCTTTTAATGAATCTCTGGGAAGAAAGTATATTCCTTTAAGAGTATAAAAACCAAACACTTGCTGAATAATAATGGTTAAACTCGATATGGACTGCTTTCCCATCGAGTATAATTTTGAAGAAAGGCATACAGTTCTATTAAATACTGAGACTGTTTGAGTTTGGCATGGTATGAAGATCATCAGACAAATCTTGATCCAGTGAACGTGTTTAGACTTGGTAAGAAAACAAATTATGAGTCAAGAATGAAAGTTCTTTCTTGGCATGTGTAGCAAACAAGGCAGTAGAGAAGATGAGATGAAATCTGGATCTCAAAAAGCTACTCTCTAAGCAAATGGGAAGGTGAATCTAAGATATGTTAGGCTCACAGTAAGTAATTTCCTCTGAATTCTCTTTGAGCACCCCTAAATGTGCTGCTGCACGAGATCTCACTAACCAGCAGGCAACAAGCCTGGTTATTATTAATGAGTGGCACCAAAAAAATTATTCAGCCCCAAAAAGCACTGTGAAGGGAATCGTGGCTGTAGAGGGAAAGCCGCTGTCTGGGAACTTGATTCTGCAGACTACAAAGACATGCAGTGCAGGAGTATCCAAGCAGCTCAACGGGGTGAGCTGCAGTGTTTTGAAAGCTTTGTGGGGCAAAACCAGCTGTTGTTGCAGCAAAGAGCCAAGCAATAGGTGAACAACATTCAAAAAATATAAGAATGAAGCTATCCATATCTTGGTTTCTTGGTTATGCTTCATTACTTTTTAATTATTATTTATTGACTACCTCTACTGTGCTGCACAGTACAGAGCGATTATTCTCCTCTAAAAAAGTCTCTGAAATGTGTACATAAAGAGGTATGGTGACATCTCTCCACAAAGCTTGTATATCTGGCAACGAACTACTTTTGCAGCAGCAGATGAAGAACTGTGTTGTTTTTTTTTCCAAAGGATATCAACTTCCAGCATAATTTCTTCTGCTGGGGGCTGACCTGGGAAGTGAGCACTGATGTGGTTTGTTTCTTTTTTCTTTTTTCTTTTTTCTTTTTTCTTTTTTCTTTTTTCTTTTTTCTTTTTTCTTTTTTCTTTTTTCTTTTTTCTTTTTTCTTTTTTCTTTTTTCTTTTTTTTTTCTTTTTTCTTTTTTTTTTTCTTTTTTCTTTTTTCTTTTTTTTCCTTTTTTGGCCAGAAGGCAGTTCCAGCTGTCCAGAAGCTTGCTGGAGGCAGTACTTCATGCCTTCAGGGCAGCAAGCCTTTCCGCATGCAGCGAGCAGGGCAGGGGGTGCAGGGCGTGCTCGCTGTCTGCTGGCCCCGAGCAACCCCAGCAGCCCAGGAGAAGCCACCTCTGAGTTACATGTGCTGGCCTTCAGCCTCCACACTAGGGGCTGCCGAACTGTGAAAAAAGAGAGGTGTTTTTTTTTGAAAAATATCCCAAAACTAAGGTGGAAATATGAACTGCAGCAGTGCTGTTGGCCGCAGTGGGAACCTGGTGGATGTTGAGTGATGCTGAGAAAACAAGAATCCATTTCTGCTTGTGAATCTGCTCTGATTGGTACCCACCACCCATCACCATTTCCTCTGATGTTTCTAGGTAAGCAGAAATACCTGTGTGCCAGCCGGAATGACTGCACCATTGACAAATTCAGAAGGAAAAACTGCCCGTCCTGCCGCCTGCGAAAATGCTACGAAGCAGGGATGACTCTCGGAGGTACTGTATGGATAACGGCTTCTGGTTCCTTACCACATGTGCAGTGCATCCAGGCTGATCGTGCAGATAACTGATGTACTTGACGCATTAATAGTCAGTAAATGTGTGAAGAAATGAGGCTGATGGAGCGTAATGAGCTTCTGGAAACATATGCAAGCTTCTAATACCAAAATTGTGAATTTCATTGAACTTGTCTTTCCATTTCAGGAAGCATCCTTTTCCTTAATTTAAAACCTTGTTAATCCAAAAAAATATATCAACAGCCGTGTAAACTGGATTCTCACTTATATCAAACCCTCTTTGGACAGCTCACTCCCATTTTAAGATGATTTTTCACAGGCAGAATTAGGCAAAGGGACATTTTTTTCTCTATAAAAATACAGCCCCAGCATTTTTCTTCTCTACATAGGTGTTGCTTCTTTGTCACCAGTAAAAATCCTTATTATAGTTTGTCTCTGTTCCAAAACATGTAGCTGTACCAAAACCTGACACAAAGCCTATATCCAAAATCTGAGCCTTTCTGCTCGAAATCTAGAAGCTGCGATCTAGGTTGAGCCGAACTAGTCTTGTGTTCCTACAAGCAGGGCTATTTCGCTGTCTGATATGTGCTGGACCTGCCTTTCTTCTTCTACCTCAAAAATTGACAGAATTTTAGCATACCGTTATTTACGAATACCACTGGGTGGCTCATCTTTGAGTTCATTTGATGTGAGAGTGAGAAAGAAAATCCCCTGAAAAACGGGGCTGGTGGAGCTGACCTACGACTAAAAGGCCTCTGACAGCAGAGCTTGGGGGAGTCAGTCACAGCAGGGCTTGGGTTGGGAGGGACCTTGAAGATCATCCAGTTCCACACCCCTGCCATGGGCACGGCTTACACCATGGGATTAGGAACATGTGAGAGCCCCTGGCAGCATCCTTCACGGCACGGAGAGCTGGGGAGCGCCTGGTTGGATAAGTCAGCTTTTTGGGTTAAATGCTTCCACAGCTGCTGGGGTGTGCAGTACCGCACAGAGCTGCTAGGCTGCTCTAATGTAATCTTGAAGAACATGCTGCTGAACAGGTTGTGGTTTATTGCTCAGCAAGGAGCACTGATTCCAGTTTTATTTCTTCCCCAAGAGGGCTCTTACAGCTCCAGGTACCGACAAGTACTTACAGCCAGCAGAGCAGGAACCTGCCTGCTCTTACAGCAGCGGGCAATAAATCGGATCGAACGATGGCAGCAGAGCTCCTGGCAGGAGGGGCAGGTGCGGACGTGCAGCACTCTCATTCCCTCCTGCTCACAAGCACTAAAAGCAAATGCCAATGTCTGGTGGGGTGGCTTTTCGCTGCTGCTTCCCCGTGCCCTCGCAGGCCGCTGCAGCGGCACAGCTGGATTTTGGAGCAGAGAAATCCCCCCTGAAGTCAGAGGGGATGTACATCAGTGCAGCCTTCCTCTGTGGGGCACACTGACAAGACCAATGCTAGGACTGATAGCCCCCCCACTTTGGTTTTTTTTTTTTTTTTTTTTTTTTTCCTTAAGCTTTTCGGGTCGCTTTGACCTGTTCTGCCTGGTCTGTTTGAGATTTGTTTTGAATGTCAGTTTAAGGGCAATTGTTAAAAACATGCATGCTATGAGTTTGTCCACAGTTATTTCTCCCACAGTAGAAAGCCACAGCATTTGAAAACGCTTCCAAGCTCCAAACAGTTGGTTTTAACTGCCTGTTAATTACCAGTCACTCATAGGGTATAATGGAGCTGACCGTTACCAGCATCCCTGCAGCTCTGCCTATTTTAATGGTAGGAGGAGGTAACACTCAATGCCTTATTTAGGACAGTCTGCTTAGGCACAGAATGGCAATATTTTGAAGCACTTCATTATTGATTGAGATCACTCTGACCTGAAAACTGAAATCCATTAAACAGAATCTTCTCTCCCGATCAACGCTGTAAAGCCAAAGGGAGGGAAAAAGTTAAAAATAAAAAAAAGAAAAAAGTGATAATGCCAGTTTCATTGGCTCATTTCGACTGGTGCACTGCTCTCTGTCTCCCCCATTACCTCTCCGTGCTGCAGTCCCAGACACCTGCGTGGTTTCACGGCTTTGTTCCAGCCCAAACACCCAGTGACCGTGCTGCTGCACACTCAGGCATCTGGACACATCTGTCCTGTTCCACCCCAGCCCGTGCTAACCCAGCCAGTACCATGTGCACAGAGCTGCAGAGCTCTGGTTTTAAGGCACCTCCTGTTCGTTTGCTGCCAGTGCATTTCAGCCTTGGCGTGCAAGGTCCCATGGGCTGTTTCTGTTCTGAGAAGGGAGCGGGTCTGCCCTCGGCCGAGCTCACAACAAGGCTCAGCAAGGCTGTTGGGCAGCTCAGCCAACACCTCTGCCTTTGGCCTCAGGACTGCACCCTGCGTTGTTCCTGTCTTGGGCAAAAACTCCCACACACGTAAAATTCAGTTCACTGATTGCAGGGCTAGAAGACTGTTTTAATTAATACCTCCCGATATCCTGTAAAACACGAGTCATGCCTGTATTTAGTTCTAATTCAGGTCGAGTTACTGCAGTTAAAGTGGAGTTCATATTTTTTAAAAACATTAGATACAGATGTAATCATTTCCTGCAATGGAGATGCTGACACATTTTTTGCCAAGCTGTCACAGTGGTTAATTATGTTCGCTGCTGTGATAGATGTTCCTTATTTTTCATCTTGCCTGTCCTTGATTTCCAGGAGCTGTATCTTTATTGCAAGTTTGCTTGCATGAATAAAGAAACTGCTTTTATTGAACTTCTGCTCGCTGCATTGGGTATTTTTGGCTGTGATTTAATAATCCTTTAGTCTTCTTCATAGCCACCTAGATAAAATTTTTTACTTCCTCACTCCAGAGAGTATTATCTAGTTATTGTTATTCCTATGACTTCTGCAGTTTAGCAACATCTCCCCTGTACGGTGAACATCTGATCACAGTTTCCCAGTATCAGCAACATCAGTGCTTAAAAGCAGTGGTAAGATGCTCTTCATGTCAACATTTTCCTCCTTTACATGACAGGGGATCCCATTATTCCTGTAGCCACTGAACCATACAGCCAGCTCAGACTTTTTCCCCCAAAGAAGGAAATATTGTTCGCTTGACAGGATCTGGTGTTGGCAAGATGTATATTGATTGATGCCATTTTGCCAGAAGCCGAAATCAGGCTGAAATGCCCAGCCCTGAATTGATAAGATTTCTTTGTCATGTCTTATGAAAGAGTGTTTACTTCCAGTTCCCCAGAACTTCCCAGAGTCCCTTGTGAAGAATGAGTACTGGTAACTCAGAGATCCTTGGACAACTCTTTGAAACTCCTGGATGAAAGTTGGCCATGTTATGTTGCTTAAAATGTGTTTACCTTCTATAATTGCTGTATAATGGACTCCCTAGTCATTTTTGCAGTTACGAATATTTTATCATGATATAATTACATCATCTAGGCTTTTTTTCTTTTTTTCCCCCAAATACATAAAATACATTCAAAGTGAAAAATTAAGCAGAATTTCAGATGCAATGCATGTGTGACTTACTGCGTGAATAACCTGCATGATGAGGCTTCCTGAGTGTTATATGCCCTAGTAAGAGCAAAGCAGGTAAACTTCATGCTTTCAGTCCTGTGCTGGGGTTCAACCCACCTTAGCGTAGAGACTTCTGCCTAGCTTGGCTCATCCTGGAATAAAAGTGTAACAGATGTCTTTAATGAGGAAATTAATTCTAAGTATCTGTTTCTGCCCAGTGTTATCCAGGGAGTCTAGCTAATGAGTGCTGTAGATTTCTAAAATTAAAAGAGGTGAATCCCATATTAGATGTTTGTAATGCTTTCAGAATATTTCAGAAATATATTGAAAGAGACAGCTTTTCCCTCTATTCCTGTATTTCCTGTATTTTCCATTTTTATTTTTAGTAGCTACCATGTAGTAGCTACCATCAAAACAGGCTGTTGAACAGGTAAGACAAAATCAAGACAAAAGTATGTATATATATATATGTGTGTGTATCTATATAAGCTGTGTGTGTTAGGAGGTCCAGATACGCGCCTGGATCCCAAGATTTTTAGATTAAAAGTAAGTGAGGATTCCAGTAAGGCCATTTCAGGAGCTGAATTTCAGGGTACAATGAGTACAGCAGTTAAGCAACCTAGAGAAATCCTACCATAAGCCATAGGTTTTCGACTCTATATAAAGTTACTCTTTGCCTCTGAAGCTTCTCCCCGTGTAGCACTCTATCTAGAAGTATTTCAGCGATCTGTGGAAAAATTGCTCCTGAAATACACAAACATAAGTTTCCTCTGATAAGAATAGTTATTATCCAACTTCAGTGCTATCTGATGGAAAGTGTTTTTGTTTACAACTGCAGTCTCAGAGCCAGCATGGTTTTTGTTTGTTCTTTTCTTACTTCACTTGATATCTTTTGGTTTTAGATAATTCAATTCAATTAAAAAAAAAAAAAAAAAAGATTGTAACATTTAAACCAGGATATATGTGTTTTCTACAGTACAGGTTTGTAGGTTTGGCTTTATTTATGTTCAGGTCCTTTTTGGCACAATTATTCATCTTTGGAAGATACGGTTAGGTTGTTTATTTTTATTTTATTTATTTATTTATTTGTTTATTTATTTTTCCAAGCCAGGTAACTTGTATTTCCCACCAGCACTCCTGTCATTAAAAGTCCAGTGCCAAGTATATCTATAAGATGTGGTTTTGCCTCTCATGGAGTTTGTCCTGATGCCTCTATCCTTTGCTAACAGTAGGTGGTTTAGGAACAGGGGGCCGATGTATTGTGCTGGTGCATTTTCATGTTGCTTGTCCAAAACAAAAGCCAAACGCAGCCCCCAGGACAGCTGTGCCATACCTTTCCCAGGCGATCTGCTGTCAAAGCAGAGTCTCGGGGTTCGAAAGGAGAGCATCGGGAGTTTGCCAAATCATGGTGGTTCTTTGCACCATCAGAGATGTTTGAGAAGTGAGAGAGGAGAGGCTCTTATTTTCTGTCTGGCCTGTGATCCATGCAAGTAAATGCTGAACTACATCACACTGCATTGTAGCCCTGTTTTCTTGTTGCTCTCTTTTATTTTTATTACTGCTTTCTTCTCATTTTTTTTTTTCAGAGCAGCCTGTCTTAATTACAGTAGATCATCCAAAGTACATTACCTAAAGATCAGGATTTTGAACTGATTTACAAAGCTGCTCTTTAACTTGACATTTTTATGTTTCACTGCTTATTTTTCTAATTACAGCTGAAAGGAAATCTGAGATAAGTATCATGTAATGTAGGAGCCAAAACCCCAAGGACAATTGGTTTGATGTTATATTCTCTGCTTGAATTAAGCGATCAGCTTTTTTTGCTCTAATTAATTAGAGTTTTTTGTAGTCAGTGAGGTATGAAAGCAGTTCCTTTCTGCAGTAGCCTGCCAACCTGTGTTGTGCTGAACATAGTCATGTAGATACCAAATTAGATAACCACTAACTCTCCAAGAATTTTGAAGTCATGCATCTGAAGCTCCTGGTATACCTTGCAGGGAGATTGGCTTTTGTAATTAAGAGTCAGTTGCACCTCAAGAGAGAGACTTCGTTATGGTGACAAGGGCACATGTCCATGTTGGGCAGTCCCGACCCCACAGGCTCACTGTACTGAAGTTCCTTTTGAAGCTGGCCAGCAGACCAAGGCTGCCCTCCCTTGAGACTTCTCCTCTGCACTGGGCTAGCTGGGAAAACTCCAGGGAAGCAGCCGTAGAGACACGGGCTTGCCTTTAGGTTTCTTTTTCTGTAGTGTGTCTGTGGAGTAGTAGTCCAGCTGCGAGTGCTTGGCTTAGGGCAGTACGTGCTGCAGGAGTTTCCTGCAGGGAGAAATCGCTGCCCAAAAGAGACCTTCCCACTCCTACAGTGAGTCTGTAAAAGTGGTTTTGTAGGGTGAAAGCCATTGCTATGTGGAGAGTACCCTGGCCCTTGGGGCTGGGGCGTACATGTCCTAGCTGCCTGAACTTGGTCGTGGAGTGGAACGATCCAAAAGAGAGTGCTTAAGTACATTGGCTTTTTTCCCCAGAATGTGACCACATACTGAGTTTATTTGCTTGGTTTCCTTCGCTTTTTAATTGCATGTGAGTAGTTGTTTGAACCAATTCACCTCTTCTCTTTTCCCCAGTTCTTCCTCTCCATTTCTAACTGGGACTTAATGTGAGACCGGTGATGGTTGAGGACGTAAATGATGCTTGTTTTTTTTCCATATAATATTAACGAACAAATGTATTTCCTTGAGCATCGTATACTCCCTTTTGTCCTTACATGATGCCTGTGATGCCTGGGCTCTCACTAGGCTGCATGCACCACATGTGTCACTGCTACTGGTCATCACTCTCAATTTTATTGTAAGCCAAGAAACCTCAAGGCTTTTTTGTGTAAGTGTCATACAAAAATGTGTCATTTCCACAGCCCGCAAGCTCAAGAAGCTGGGTAACCTGAAGACACAAGATGATGCCGAAGCAGCCAGTTCATCCAGCCCCACGGAGGAGCAAGCTCCCAAGATGGTGATGACGCACATTGATGGGTTTGAGTGCCAGCCCATCTTCCTCAACGTCCTGGAAGCCATCGAGCCAGCTGTGGTGTGTGCTGGCCATGACAACAGCCAGCCTGACTCCTTCTCCAACCTGCTGACCAGCCTGAATGAGCTCGGGGAGAGGCAGCTGGTCTACGTTGTAAAGTGGGCAAAGGCCTTGCCAGGTGAGGATGAAAATGACCAAACCCCAGTCCTGTCCTGTCACATTCCCCAAAGCCCCCCCATTTGCATTGCCTGAAGGTGGGTTTCAAAGGAGGTGATCTGCAACCTGTACCTCACAATCAGAAAATTTCCTGGGGGAGCACTTTCACAAGGTGTCTGTCTGTAACTTCTCTGGAAATCAAATTGGAGCAACATGAGGTTTGTCTCCTTTTGGTGGCTGGTTTCTTCCTACTGCGTATGAGGGATCCTGGCAGAGATTCAAGGTTTTTTTTCTTTCCATTCTCCTGCAGCGGTTTTGTTCCACTTCCAGAGCTGTTACAGCCAAGCCTGGAGAACTCTTCTCTGAACAAGAGATTAGCACCATCCCGTAACTTGCATGAGCTAGAGGAAAGCATACCTTCTCCAGGTGATCCAGACGTGCACTGCTTCATGAAGTGGTAGTGGAATTGGGGAAGCTGCTGAAAGTAGCTGAGGATTGGGTCTGAGTTCCTGCAGAGCTTGGTCTAAGTATGCAGGCAACTCAGCAAAAATTTACATTTAACTGGATATCTCCTCTGAGGAAACTGTCTGGTTCCTCTTGGGACCCTGGAGGTCAGGACCTCACTTGGGCACCTGTGTAGACTGTTGGGGAATCTAGGACTAGGTTTATTCCAAAAGAAAACTCCCATTTTAGAGCTCCTGTTATAAACTGGTCTTATCAGCCCAATCAATCTGTTTTAAGACGTGGAAACCCAAAGGGAATCTCCCTTTGTTTGAGAAGCCTTTAGCACAGTTCTCAGAGTCTTCTGAGAGCAAAGCCAACACAAGTGAGGCAATAAAACACAAGAGCTCTCAACATGGATCAGCCATCCTTCACATGCTGGTGGGTTTACAGCCCATCTCTTGGTTCCTGGGCAACATTTTTGGCCTTTAATCCTGGTTATTTCAATGCAGGTGTAGCCACAGCCTGAGGTACTATTTTTGTCTTCACAGTCTCACTAGACTGGCTTATTCCTTTGGAAACCACACTTGCCTTTCCAAGGTCTCTTGCCTCTGGAACATAGCAACCCTACATGTTTTCTAGAGGCTCATCTTCCCTCCTCACCGAGAGCTCCTTACTGAGACAGAATCACCTGCCGTGTCCTCTGAGAACAGCCCTGGTTCCTTTATTCTGATGTTCCTCACCAGAATCGGGCTTCTTCAGCACAGGCGGCTCCCAGCTCTCCAGCCTGTCCTCCCAAGACCTCTTCGCGGGCCTAAGCGACTCGAAGGCCTCTAACTTTTATGGAAGGAAAGAAAAAGGCTGCAGAGAGCCCCAGCAGCTGCCTGCAGCCACACAAGCTGCCCGGCTGAAGCACCTGGGCAAAGTTCACTCTGCTCATCTCATGTGAGTGCTCACCTGCTCTCTGGGAAGCCAAAGGGTGGCCACATCCACCTCTGTGGGCACGAGCATCGCTTACGGAGCCCAGGCTTCCTTGGCCGGTCTGTCAGAGCTCGAAATGGGAGTGCTGTGGTATTTGGGATGCTCTCTTGTCCACCGCACCCACCAGCTGTGTCTGCCATCCATAAAAGCTGTTGACAAGTGTGAAGAGATCCCTCCTGCGTGCTGGCGTGGATGGAGCCTGCAGAGCTTGCTGCTGGTGGGAACACGGCGTCACCATCAGCTGCACTGTGCCCGGAGCAAGAGGCAACACTAGTTTGTTTTCCCCAGCTTTCTCCCTGTAGTTGTGTGACATATGCCAGCATGGAGTTTAACAGTAACAACGACAAATTTACCACTTAGTCATTCTCTTGATATTTTCCAGGGGAGGAGTAAACAACTGCAGCATTGTTGCTGTTTTGTGCTTCGGGCTGTGGTTACACAGCCCCTTTGCTCAAGCCTTTGCTCAAGCCGTGACCCAGATGTTGCTGCGGCGAGGTTGCACACTCGCTGCTGGTGGTTGCACACCCGCTGCTGGTGGCTGCACACCCGCTGCTGGTGGTGCTGCCTTCTGCCACGTGCTGCTGCTCGGGGCAGCCGGCAGCCGAGGGGCCGCCCCCACGCCTGTCAGACCTGCAATGCCCTGCTGGATAGCCACGGGCAGTTTGCTGGCTAGAATCGCTTTAAGTTACACTTTGACTAACAGTGCAGAAGTGTTTCCAGCTCTTGGGGCTGCTGGTCGGCTAGGCAGCTGGACACAGGGCAGATCAAGGGGACAGCGATGCACTGAAAACAATGCAGGGGGAGAAGTAATGGAAACAGAGCCCAAGCAATATAAAACAGCGGGGTGTCGCTGTGTTTACCAAAACAAAAAGATGTGCTCTTAGCCTGCTGGGAGGCCAGAGGCTTCTAATGAGTGTGGTTGGCAGAGAGGTGCCACGGGTGGCCGCAGAGCTTTCTGGAGCCACACTGCCCGGCGCGGCTGGTGCAGCAGGAGCAGAGCCCGTGGCCGAGGGCAGCGGCCGCTCATCCCCACAGGCAGCCCTGATGCCCCATGAGCACTCCTGGCTCTGCCTCTGTGCCTGCGGGCAGCCCTGGGCACACGGCATCTGCCCGCTGGAGCCCCCAAACACAGCCCAGCTGGCACCAGCATGGGCTTAACTAAGCCTGAGCAGCTCTGCTTGCCAGATAAGGGACTTATCTCAGAAAGTGAGAAAAGAGAAAAGGTGCAGAGGTTTTACTTTACAGTGACTGCTGCTGGCAGGAGGAATGAGAATTTGCACCTGTTAACAGAGGCAGTGTCAGCCTGATACTGCAGTCAACAGATTGATATTGGTTAATAGATGTGTATTAACCTCGCATCTTCCATTGAACCTCACCTGTATACCGAGGGTGATAATATGCAGCAAGGTATTGCTGCACTTACTTCAGCAAAGTTTTAATAATATCCTTGAGTGTCAGCGACAAGACTGCATTGAGCAGGAGCATTTCTGAATCATGCTTGCAATGTCAGTAGCCATATCAGCCTCTGCCTAGTGGAGAAAATTTAATGCATGGCCCTTTGGACGCTATGTAATTGAATGTCTGCAGCAGAACAAGGTAGACTCAGACTGTGTTTTCTCTGGAAAGGAAAGATTAAATAACCATAGCTTGCCAAGAAAGCTACTGAAATACGGAATTCAAAAGTCTGATTAAATTCATAAAATCTGTATTTTCTCTTTTCCCTATATATATAAAATCTAAGTCAAGATGTTATGGTTAATTTAGATCAGCACTCAAACACTTTAGTTTAAAAATCATTTTAACTGTCAGAAAATGAAAAATCTTCAGTTCATTCCTGAAGCTGCTAGGAAATCAGTCTATAAAAAATAATTGGTCTGCAAGTGTATGGGGAATGTCTGCTTCACAGCAGACCAGCAAAAGGGCAAGCTGCTACTCTGCTGCAAATGAGACAGATGAATACACTTCATGTCTCTAGCACCTCGATGCACATGTTATCAGGTGAAATATGCCACCTGACAGACGGTATCATTGCAGATACTCCTGTTTATTGCAGCTTTTACAAATTTCTGAGTAATTGTTGTTTAAGTTAGGGCTTTATGGGTATTCCAGGCCCATTGCTTGCTTGCCTTTCTGTTTCAGATCTACTGCCTTATGTTATATCTAACTCACCCTGTAATTATAAAGATGCAATTAATTGTGTCTTCTTCCATTCTCTGGAAAATAAAATTTCCAGGATAATAAGTAAGTATTCATTTTTATTGAAATGTTACTTTATGGTAACATATGAGCTGTTCAACTGCTTATCTCTTAGTGAGATATCATTATGACACAGCACTATATCAACAGAGAAGATAAAGACTTTATTTCTAAACTTTGCTGCTTTAAGATTATTCACAAGAAAAAGGTTATGCTTTCATCTCACTCAAGACATCGGTACATTTAATTTTATTTTTGCTATGATTGCTCTCCATAGAAGTTACCATCAGTCAGGTGTCCTTTACTATGGCAGTACTAGAAACTTAGCAATATATTGTCGCAGTAGATTTGTATTTATTTTCTTTTGCAGTGATTTTGACCATGCATCATCTAAGATGCCTGAAAACAGTAGGCTTCCAAGAAGTGATAGGTATCTGGCTTCTGAAAACAAGTTTTATTTCAAGGTGTTCCAGATTGGAAACTGAAAGTGGTGATTCCTTTTAGAAAAGTCAACCACACTGCTTGTACAACCTGTTTTCTTGTACATGCAGAAGCAAATTTTAAGTCCTATAACAACAAAACTGTTGTGTTCAAATACCTTTCTTTAGACACTGATAGAGCTTGTGCAAATATATTTTTTTAGTGAACATTATAATTACAAGGTAGTGAATAAGTGCACCAAAATCCTTCTCATGGCAAAAAGAGTAGATGCAACAAATACTTTCAACAAATATGTTGAAAAGCCGATACTCGATGTTTAGGAGAAACCCAAGCTAAGTCTATAAATAAGAACTGAAACCTGCAGAGCCTTTTTTGATCATTGGTTTGCACCTGTACTGTACAATTTGCTAAATGCACACCGAGCTTACAACATCACGAGTGGGTTAAGCTGAGCGACGAGTTCTGCCATGGATATTGGTGTTGCAACTGCTTTGTCCTGCTGATGCTGCACCCAGCAGAAGTGGGGGACCCGTGGGCTCAGGCCCCTGAAGCGTCACAGAGCCCGGCTCCTGCGAACAGAAGTCCCTGGTGATGGCTGTGGGCTGCCCTGCTCCCCGCAGATGGCTCCTGGAGCAGGGGGCTCAGGCAGGTTCAGCACATGGCAGCCCCCTCCTTGTGGGAAGCATGTTGCCGTGGTCCTGTCTGTTCAAAAGGACCGAGAGCGTGAGCTGCCTGTCACAGTGAGCCCGCATCGGCTGGAGGAGCTCAGCATGTGCTCCTCATGTTCGCCACGCTGCATCGGAAACACCTGCCAGCAAAGCTCCTTCCTTTGTCTATTAATTCCTCTGAGAGAAGATATGCTTTTCCATCAAAGAGCAAGTTAAGCAGGGAGAAAAAAAGAAGTACTGATTTTGGAAGAAGCTGAGTGTATAGCAGACCAACGAGATGTTTACTGTCATCACTGGAGTGACAGTGCAGGAGCATTCCCTGCACCATCACACTTCTTACTCACCACAGAGTTACAGCTCTGGAGACCAGCAGGATGGCTCCTTTCCAAGTAACTCAAGTTTTCCAGTCTTCTCAGAAAGTCTAGGCAAGAAAAAATAACAGAAGCAAGCATGGAGTAGGAGAAAATTGAAGAAAACAGTTGTTTTCTTACATTTAGTAGGCAGTGAATTCATCTCTGAACAGATTTACTGGATAAGTAAGAAGTTGTTTTGTTATTTTTTGGTTGTTGGGTTGTTGTTTGTTTGTTTTTAATAGCATGCAGTACTGTAAGTAAAAATGAAATTCCAACCAGGACATGTCCTAGAGATGACTATGACTAATTCTGTGAAATCTTTGAGTTGTCCACGTGCCTCACCTGTGCTTGTGTTCTGCAAACAGGCTCTGCTCTGGCTGCCTGAAAGCTGTCGTTGTCGGTAGGCAGCTAAGAGCCCTCAGAATGGAAATCACCTGCTCGGGGTCAGTAGGACACTCCTTGCCCACAAGCTGGTAGCTTTTCACGGTGACATGAAAGCTGAAGGGAAAATGTACAAACCTAAAGCAATTTCCGTCAGCAATGAAACACGACTTGTGCTCATTTGCAGTTGACAGCTTCCCAAGCAAGAGACAGATGCTTGCCTCAGTGGATTGTAATTATACACTGTGGGTTATAATTATACACTGACGGTGTTAGAATTGTTTTAATATTTGATTAGAATAACATGTGATTTTCTCAAAACGAGAAAATGTTGATTTCCTTGAGTGCCAGAATTTCGCCCAAAGGAAGTAATTGGTTAATGAGGGCTTGTTTCTGCCTCTGTGCATGGAGACTTTGGTACGGTTAGCTGTATTGCTGTCTGGGGCTCCAGCTCCTGATCAGCCGATCTATTTCGGGTAGTAGAACAAAGCAAATTGTCATCGGATGTTTGTTTCATTTACTTTTGATGTTCTGTTTCACATGAAAATTGCAAATGGTTTGGAGCAGGAACTTTGGGATTTCCACTGTGGCTGCAGAGTGTGTGGCACAATGAGATGCCAGTTGGCTCTGGATTTCTAATTAGCACCTATTAGAAATGAACGTGATTGCAGCTAACCTGTTTCTGTTGGGAAAGGGAAGTGCTTAGGGCCCTTATTTGAACATAGGTGCTGTGGTACTTTAGGAACTCATTTAATCCCACCCTCCTGTATTGTCTTTGTCTAGCCTATTGGAGAATTGCTCATCTCACTGGGACTTACAAAGCCTTCAATTACAATTTCTGAAGTTCTTTGAGACTTCTGGGGGAAAGATGTCATTTATTACAACTTGCTATGGGCTTCCTTTAAAATGCTTTTCTGTTTGTGTTTTTAACGTGGTCTTTATCTCTTCCTTGTGTTTGGGGGATCCCCTTTCTCCACTTTCAGGTGCAGTTTTGTGGTTTGGATGTTCCTGATTTCCCACCAGTGTGTGGGTGCCTTGATGCACCTCACTTGTATCACCCTGCTTCATTTGTGTGTCCTGGGATGAGCTGAGATCAGTCTGTGGACCACCGTGTCATTACAGGGTCACTGCGGGAGGGTTGGAGTCTGCATGAAAACAATCCTGGTAACTGCAGGAACACAATATTAATTTGTAACATCCCTCTGGCTTTTTTTTTTTTTTTTAATAGGATTTCGTAATCTGCATGTGGATGACCAGATGTCAATAATCCAGTATTCTTGGATGGGTCTTATGGTTTTTGCTATGGGTTGGAGATCTTTCACTAATGTCAACTCCAGGATGCTTTATTTTGCTCCAGATTTGGTCTTCAATGAGTAAGTGCAAAATAACAACAGTCTAAAGTTCTGCTTTGTCTGAGTCAGACTAGGTGAGAAATGAGAACAAGGCAAGGAAGTTGCTTTACCGTCTGCTTATGAAATGTACAGCTGAGTAATCAGGCTTTGAGAGCTGACCAGAAAAGCATAGGAGGGGCCCACTTTTTTTCCTGTAATTGCTCTGCAGTAATCTGCAGGAATAATGAGTTGCAGAGTCTCTGCTATTCCTGCTTCCCTTTCCCTCAAGTTTGCCCTCAGCTGGACTTCCACCAGGGCAGCAACAGGTGCTGGCACGGGTTGTGAAGAGCTGGGCCACACAGACCTGCCTTTCACTGAGGGATTTGAGTTTCTGTTTTGAGTTTGTTTGGTCAGTTAGAGAGAGCAGAAACAGAGATAAATGTATACTGTGAGCTCCTGATGATTTCTCTCTGATGCACCATCAGCGTGGAGTTGGGGAGGTTTTATTGACACTAAGGCAGAAAAGTTATAAAACAATAACTAAGCACAGCAGTAAGCAAAACCACTCCTCCTGTCTGAGAGTTCAGAGCTCGGCTTCGTGTCCCTTTTGGATAGCCGAATATGGTGAATCGATGCAGTCATTTTTCAAGAAGGCAGAGGGTCAAATGAACCTTGAAAATCCAAGATAGTCATCCATTTCCAGGCACAGAAGGTCACATGGAGGTATTTTGAAAAACTTTCCTCTCCCGTATTCAACATTCATTCATTGCTGTCAACATTCCCCCTCTGCAGTGGGGATGTTCCAGGCGAGGCTGGGTTTCTGGGCCAGGCAGAGCTTGTCAACACCCACACATCACACAAGCAATTATTTAATCTTCCTGCCAATGCATTGTGCATCTTGTTGTGCCAGATACCGGATGCACAAATCCAGAATGTACAGCCAATGTGTCAGGATGCGGCACCTCTCTCAGGAGTTTGGCTGGCTTCAGATCACACCCCAGGAGTTTCTCTGTATGAAGGCTCTACTCTTCTTCAGTATTAGTAAGTACTCGCATCCTTCCTGCAACAGATCACTAGCTGCTATATACAGTATTGCCCTGAAAGTGTCTGGTGCCTTTCTGTGTACACCCGCATGTACTGGTGCTCCCCAAGGGATGGCACTGGATCTTTCCTCTCAGCTTCAAGCTGCGCAGAGGCAGTGAGCTGCCAAGCGTAAGGACGCGGTGCCCTAACCCACTGCAGCCGGCCTGTCCTGCCCCTGCACATTGCAGCGTTTCTCCAGTGAAGCTCCTGCACGAGGTGGCTCCTCAGCCCATCTGCTGCCCTTTTGGGCACCACTCAGAAAATGGTGCTGCACCTCGGTCCTATGCCTCCCTTCTGTAACAAGTGCTGAGCAAGGGTCCTTGGTTAGCAGTGGTCCGATGGGCTGATCAGAGTGAGGGCACATCTTTCCCGGTAGGCCTGTGTTAACCATTTCTTCAGCTTTCATGTTGCTTATCTTTTTCTCTGCGCTTTCTGGGCAACTCTTACTGTTTCCTCTCCTTGTTCCATCCAGTTCCAGTGGATGGCCTGAAGAACCAGAAGCTCTTTGATGAACTTCGAATGAATTACATTAAGGAACTTGACCGGATCATCGCTTGCAAGAGGAAGAACCCTACCTCCTGCTCTCGGCGATTTTACCAGCTCACCAAGGTCCTGGACTCCGTGCATCCTGTAAGAGAGAACAGTGAGATGTCTGTCTGTACACAGTCCAGAGTTACTAGATTTATTTGGGACGTAGGAATTTGGGAGTATAGAACAGAGGGAATCTTGCTGATGCAGGAACTTTGGGAAATAGTGTCACAGCCCTTGTAGACATGAACACTGTGCTCGTGATGTTTTTACCTGTATCAGTTTCTTTAGTTTCTTTTGTTGTCATTTTTGTGCTGCTCCTCTCCTTCAGTTATTCCACACACAGCCCTGGCTGTGTCCAGGTGCTTCTGTTGTTAAAAAGAAGGAGATAAGTGGGCAGGAGACAGTGCAGATTCTGCCCTCTGTCATGTCCCTGGAGCAGCTGAACAGGAGTCAAGAGCATCAGCATGTGGAACCCAGATGGTGTTTCGGTGAAGAAAGAGAGGAGTGAAATAGAGTAATTTAAGCTAAGATAAGCTTACTTATTACAGGCGCACCTTGCAAGTTTTCAAACTAGAAGCAGATTAGGCGCACGTAAGTTGTCAAAGCACTTGTGATGTGGTTTGCTTTGTAACTGTTAACACACATTTGCAGGACAGTATTACAGTATACTCCTAGATAAGGCGACAGAGGAAAGAGGGCACCTAACTGCTCAGGGAGTGAAAGGTGACAGTTAGCTGTGTCTGTGACTCCCTGCAGTAGCCACCCTTGTGCTTGGGTCCTTGAGCTTTCTTTTTTAGCAATGAAGAACTCTTTGTAGACAATTATTTTCCAATGATAGCCTAGCAAAACAGTGCTAAATCACAGTGCCCCTCCATGAATCTGCTCTGCTTTCAGCGTTAATTAAAAAATAAAAATAAAAAAATCCCTATTTGTGACTTAGAACTTAGGCCCTCCTTCCTTGCCAGGACTCTGCCCTCTGCCCATATAGTTAGATGTCTAATACCTGCTGCCTGGTAACTGCCAGCAGGGCAGTGACATCCAGAGAGCAAACCAGGTCCAGCCCTGGTATGTTGTGTCTGCTGCTGTCTGCTCAGCATCTTCCCAGAGAAATCACTGAACAGGGGCTTTTTGCTTAACAGATTTTCTTTCTTTCCTAGATTGCCAAGGATCTGCATCAGTTTACATTTGACCTTTTAATTAAGGCACATATGGTGAGCGTGGACTACCCTGAAATGATGGCCGAGATCATTTCTGTGCAGGTTCCAAAGATCCTGTCTGGAAAAGTCAAACCTATCTACTTCCACGCGGAGTGATCTTCCAGCAGGGACCTCCCACTTCTGCCACCCCCATTTCAGCCATCTCCTGCCTATTGTTTCTGCACTACTGTACTGCAGTGCCTTGGGGAATCCCCTCTAAAGATGGTGTGCCGAGAAGACAGACAGTAGCAACTACCTGCTGGGATTCCTTAGATTTCTATTTTTCCTGTGGTACCTCTGAACTGAACTACCTGCCACGGCTTCTGCCTAGGTTTGGCTGGCTTGGTCCGTTGGGACACGTAGCGTGTGGCCTTGTGTCCCTGGCACAGTGTCTGCACTCTCTCCTTTATCTTTTCTGCAGTGATTTCTAGCGGCCCAGGGCCACAAGAGAGTGAGAGAAATGCCACCAGTAGGTTGTTTTTATTTTCTGTATTTTTTTTGTGTTGTTTTTCTTTTTTTCCCCCCTGTAAAACAAAAAAAGGTGAGAAGCAGGTCGAACCTATACGTTTGGGCATGGGATATTTTACTGGCCTCTTCTGGGACATTTTGTTTGTGTTATGGTGCTGGGAAGCAGACAAGTTAAAGTGTTGCAGGAGAGAAATGGAGTTAGAGGAAAGAGACGAATTTGCAACCTGTTGAATTTACAGACCCTGCCTTGGAGTCGGAAGGTGCCCTGCTGTCACACAGGGGCTGCTGACAGCACGCCACTGGTTTGTCACTGCAGGGGCTGGAGGGGACGACGACCTCTGGAAATCCCTGGGGGCTGCGTGTGGCTACTGCTTTCTACCTGGGATATTTTTCCTGAGGCAAACTGGATGTCCGTGTGCCCGGTGGACGCCTGGGTGCTCAGCGGTCACATTCTGGTCGCGGACAGCTGCTGTCCCGCAGGCACAGCCCTACCCCACCTTCGCAAGTGCCTGACGCCTCTCGGACCTCAGCCTCTGCCCTCCTGCTGCCGGGCACCGCCAGTCCCGCCTGCCTCTGCCCCGCACCAGCTCCGTTCACGCTGGGTGTCCAAGGCCCAGGTTTTTCAGCTACACTACTTATTTTCCATTTGTCCAAACTCTTCTTTCTGACGCCAGCAGACGAGCATCCCAGGAGGGGAGCAGCCAGGACTGTCTCTGCAGGATCTGTGACCTGTTATTAATCCTATCCCCTGGGAGATGGTCGCAGCAACAGGCACGGTATTTCCATGGCACTTCAAGGAAGTGTAAAGAAAATGCTTAAAAGACCTTCTCTCTTCTTAGAGGTGTGCGTGGCTCCTGCTGATGTTGGTAGCTGACTGCAGGCACCTCCTGTGTGCACTGTCACACCTCCGCATCGTGCCTGGGCCGATGCAATGCAGGATGCAGCACGGCCTGTGCGGGTGGATAAACACACCCTAGCGAACCTGGGCATTCAGTTCAAAACCAGACAAAATCAAAGGTTAATAGATCTGCAGTTGCCAATGGCTCCCAGTGGTCAGGAATATTTGAGGAAAGGAGGCTTGGTTTCTCAGGCATAGATGTTGGCTTGACTCCATTTTATACCTCACAGTTGCAAGGAAGTGCGTGCCCACCAGCCCACATCCAGATTTGCTTATTTGGCAGGCTCCACTTCTCACAAAGCAGTCAAACCTTCCCTCCCCTTGGTATTTTGGTTCTCCCCTTCCCCACGTTGGTGAGCCCACCAAAGCTGTGTAGCCAGCCCTGGCCAGTGAATCAGGGCAGGCTCTGGCAGGGCCGGCCTGGACTGCCTGCAGGTGGTCCTCACGCAGAGGACACAAGGTAAACAGCAAATGAGGCCTTTGCCTGTGGATTTGCTGACAGGCAGCGATTTTGCCTGTGGGAGACTTGGTGCCCCTGTGCAGTGTGCTGTTGTGGTCCCCCAGCACAAACACACAGAAAGTGCAGTCAAATTTGAGAGTTTGGAGAGGTGGGCCTCCTTACAAATCACATTGTATTTCCTCTGCGTAATGCCAACTAGTCATGTTTGTCAGACGTCTTTACAGAGAAGAGAGTTAGGTTCGGGACAGTTGATGCCATGTACAAGTCTCCTGACTCTGCCATGCAGCAGACAGTGCTAATTCTTCTGCTTCTTGGACCTTTCACGAGCTGAGCGTAACCATCAGCTCTGCCGGCAAATGCCTTTGTGGTGCGTCTGGGTTCTCTGCAAACTCTCAGTAAGAACGAGCCTTTAATTTTACTGATGTTCTTCAGTCATGCTATATGGGGTTTTCCTTAAGGGAAGGGGTGCGGAAAAACAAAAATACTGAACGGAGGGTCTCTCTTTACAGTTACTTGTACAGAGATTTCCTCTCCTGGTGTCTATGGCTCTGATCAAGCTGTTCTTCCTGAGAGCCCTTCTTGTAGGTGGCATCAGAAGCCACAGATGACTTTCTTGAGCATCAGCCAACAGGCACAGATTCTCAGTAGCTTCTTCTATTTAAAGGGCTGTGGCTGCAAGCATCTTAAGTGTTGGTATGGTCTATTAATATTTGCAAATGAATCAATTAAATGCCCTGCTGGGGTATTCCTCCATTCTTGAACATTTTCTGGCTATTAGCAGAGGAGTACAATGAATAACTGGCTTGAAAATGCCCTGATCTCTGTCATCAACAGGAGGATGCTTATGGTCAGTCTAAATGGCTTCTCTGGAGAGCTTTATACATTGCACGAGCTCATGTCAGTGAGGTTTTCATTAGTTAATGAGTGTGAAGGTAGCCTGCTGGTTACTTTTCTGCTGGGAGGCTGGGAAGAAATTGGATATAATAGGGATTTGCATACACTGATTTCCTGGTGGACACACAGTGTGAATGAAAAGTGATTTAGAAGGGGGATACTGCCTGTGTATATCTGCCTTCATCTGCCAGATGCCTGCAGCCTGTGTGTATGATGCCTCTCCAGCCACATGTGCTTTAAGAAGGAAGCGTGTGCTCACTTGCAGTCCCACCCGTCCGATGGTGTAGGTGCGCGGTTGGGTTGCCTTGTCCACAAACACCCCACAGCTCCTGTGCATTAGGGTTATGTTCTGTAGCTCTTTGGTTTCAAAGTCAATTTCTGCAACTTTTTTTTTTTCTTTTTTTTTCCAAAAGTCAGCTTTTTATGATACTCTCAGAGGAATTACTGGAGGGTTTGGGAGCCAGGATCAGTAGCACCCAACCGTGTATTTGCTGGGGGGGGGAGGCTAACACTGTTTCTTTGTTTATTTCTATCAGCTGCTGCAGAAACTGGAAAAAAAGAGGCTTAAGAAATACCAAAGTCCAGTTCCTGACATATATATTTGTACTTTGTGTTTTCTTTTGCGTTTTCTTGTCTACTTTTGCTTTAATAAAGTGAAGAGAATCTCACTATCGGCACAATCCTGTCGCGGCGTTTCTGAGGTCCCTGGGTGCAGCCGTGGAGCAGACCCCCTCCAGGGCCCACAGCCCCCATGTGGGCACTGCCCGCGTTGTCCCGGCACTCCGGGGGCTTTTGTGGTGGTGTAAGCTTGGTTGCTGCTCAGACCATCGGCTCCCCTCGAAGGCAGCAGGTGGGGGACAAGGAACACGCTGCTGTTGGCCCGGCAGGGATGTTAATTTGTGGCAGGGTACAACTCCATGAGACAAGGGGTGCAGAAGGAGCTGGGGTGGAGGGGCTGTGTGACTGCTTCTGGAGAGCTTGGCACCACCTTAATTTGCTCCCATAGAAGCCAAGAGGAGCCTTCTGCTTGGCTTCAGAAAAAATGAAGTTAAGCCAGAGCAATGAACATCCCACACTGTGCACAGGCAGGTAAACACCAAGTGGCTCAGACCTGGGGAGGAAGGTGAGGGTGCTTATCACCTCTACTGCGGTGTAATGGAGTCACACTTCGTTCTGGTGTGTGCAGAGCTAGTCAGGTCACTGCCACGTCCTGCAGCGTGCCCAGGGTGGTGCCTAGGAGGCTGGCGGCGTGGCTGGGAAGAGCTGGCCTCCCTGCAGCCATCTAACCCAGGGCTGTCTCTGCAGCTCCAAGGTACAGGCAGCTGTAGCTCCAGGTACTGATCCCTCTGCCAAGCTGTTTCAATAAAACAATGTAAGTTAAATGTATATATGTATAATTTATATATAGAGAGAGAGGCATGCCCCTGTTTATATTGCTAAAAATATCTATTTAATGTTCTTCTGTAAGAAGGTTTCTTTCCTGATTGCACACTGAGGGTAACTAAGTGCTCATCAGGAGATGAGTCCGTGTGCCAATACTAATGGGAGCTTTTGATTTAAACTTTTTTTTTTGTTATATACTGCCCAGTTGTCAAGGGTCCACCCTCGCATGACATGAATGGAGCATGCACTGGCATGGTCTGGTGTCAGTGGCTGCATCTGCAGCTTTCCTTTAACTGACTGGTTAGACAGGGATAGTGTTTGCACTTGAGGGACAACAGAGCAGCCTTTATTTCTGCCCTCTCCAACTGCACAAAGTGTCCTTGCACTTTAGGGCAGAATCCTGGAATTACAAAGTGGTAGCCGCTTCCTACCTGATGTTTCAAAGTAGATTTTTTTTTTTTTTTTTGAGGCACAGGCATACTTTCTTGTACCGCAAGGACTGACAGAATCGCTCTCTGCACCTTTGCGTGCTGGTGCCTGCTGGCCACTCGCACAGGAGCTGGCGATGCAGGAGGCGCGGCGCGGCCACGGACGGTGCCCCCGGCGAGAGCCCGGCACCAGTGGCAGCACAGGAGCTGGAAGGCGGCCGCCAGCACCTCGGGCACGAGCTGGCCACCGAGCCATGGGTTTCCAGAAGAAAAGGCTCAGACTGCAACCTTCCCACATCTCTGTATTCTCGCTCACCGGGGCCGTAGTCACTGCTTTGAGGAAGCAAGGAGGGACTTTTGTTCATTCCCATTTAAAATGGCAGGGGGACCTGCCTTTGTGATTCAAAAAGCAAATATCTGCACCACACATAAAACCACAGCAAATTTATAAGCTGCTCTCTGTGCCAGGTATTTTGTGTTCTGTGGCAATTTAATGCTGTTTTTATTTGTTAACGTCTCTGTAATAAAAAGAGTTCTCTATACTGATATATTTTATTTTCTTTGTAATAAGCCAAAAAGCTCATTGCTGGTGCCTTTTTGCCTGGGGAGGACTCCCAACCCACAGCTATATTCATAAAAGTAACAAAGCATAATGTAATATATTTGCAATTGCTTGTTTCGCCATAGCTAAGTAAAGTCATGAAGCAAACACCACAGGATTACCAAAAGAAAAGGAACAAGCAGCCTACAGATTGGGCAGAAAGAATGTCAGGTACAATAATGCGGTTATTTCTCCAGCCTGTTTCCAAGTGAGTGATTCCGAGGTGAGGGCTGAGCTTTTGGCTTTCCACACACGGTATCGAAAAGCCTTTGCCCTGTCTCTGTGGGACCTTTCTGCTGCATTGTCAACCTTTGTCCTCTGCACGATTTGCAGTTTTGTTGAAGCATACACACATCATCTTACCAGGGTTGCAGCTTTACTGTGGTTGCAACATTGTGGTCTTTTCCAGTCACTGTTCAAAAATGGCAGTGCTTTGCCTAAATTAATAGTATCTGAGGCCAAATTCTGCTTCTAGAGAAAGACACTGGTTGGCTTGTTGCCACTGTTCCTTTTTTGGTTGTTCCTGTTCTTTATTGGAGCTATGATCTGGCCTTAAATACACAGAATAAGGAAAATAGAGACCTGCCATGTCACGGTGCCGTCGAGGCTGGAAGCAGGTGACAGCCCGCTGCCGTGAGGGGTGGCAGGGGATGCACGGGAGGTGACTCAGAAATCAGAGCGCTGGACTGAAGGACATCCCTTCTTGTAACGAACCAAAAAGGGGAGCCTGTCCGGCACCCAGGGTAAAGACAAAGCCGATTATACTACAGTAGGGGAAATCAAACTATTTAGTTTTTGACTATTAGTCCATGCTTGGGTCCCGTGCGAGCACTCGGCCTGTGCTGTGCCACGGGACAGACCTTCATGCTTGGTGTGCAACTCTTTTGTAATCTTAAAATCTGTTGTTCTAAGTACAATAAAAGGCAGAATCTTGTTTGTTGGAAAACTGCTGTATGCGTGTATTTGGCTTTTATTTCAGTTATGTGCATGAAAAAAATGTTATTCGGTGTGACAAATAATAGATATTGAAGATGCCAGGAATAATTGGGTCATTTTTAAATGGATGAGGCTGTATGTTGGGTTATTCATAGGCTATTTTTCACAGTCGGATTTTTGCTATTAATTACATGTCTGAACTGTTAATTCATTTAACCATCTACTGACTAATCCTTTCATATATGCCTCTTTGGGTCTTTTAAAATTGGATATCATTTGATTAATGTGTTTCTTGAATCAAGGAGCTAATAAAGGCCAGTGTCCTCCTCCTTTCGTTGTTGTTTTCAGTATGTTTATGAGCAATTGTAAATCCATTCTGCTGTAACTTCATTATAAAATTGACCTGTGCTCTCCAAGTAATAAAATAGACTGCTTATCAGCCCACTTTTTAATTCAAAGCACAGATGTGAGTATTGCACAAGGTCAAGATTTGTTCACTGTGAGACAAACCGAGGAGCTTAGAAAAAAAATAATACCTCATCAGTTCACAAATAGCTGGAAATGTCTAGTGTATAATTGCACAGCAGTGGTACATGTACCAATACCACATGAACTGAAAGCAAAATGTACTTACCATAGAAAAAACCTTGTCCATGTGAAGTAGTACCATGTTTAGTCATCTGCAGAGAATCCGGTCCTGTCCCCTTATCTGAGTCACAGCTGAAAATGACCATGTTACTTTCAAAGTTCGTCCTTAATTGACGCTGAAAATCCAGCACAGTTCTCAGGCTATGTTGCCCTTGCAGATACCGGACAACATCTTTAAGACCCAGTGTACCCCACCAAGCTCTTACGTGGCCACCAGCATCCCCCGGGACATTCAGGAACCGCGAACCCAACACCACATGCAGTTGTTGACCCTGTCCTGCCCGTGCCACACGTCTCCTGGGCTCTGGCTCCTAATGGGCTCCAGCCTCCTGGGGCTGTCACAGCATTTGTCTCTGAAGACAGTAGGGAATTACTCTGAGTGGCTGCAAAGGACTGCATCTTGTCAAAAGGGCAGATATACGTTATCTGAACTAGTTTTGCTTGGTTTCGCTCCAGCCATTTCCATTGCACATATATTTCCATTGCACATCTGTCTGTCATGACTTCCATCATGACCTACAAATCACATGTGAATTGCTGTTGGCTCAACGTAGTTCCTAACCCCGTGTGAGGAATGCAGTTTCCCCAGCGGCCACAGAGCAGGAGAACCCTGCCTTGCTGGCAAGGCGGCAGTGCCCGTGCTGAGACGTGTGCCTGGAGGACTCCAGAGCAGAGCGGCCCGTGTCCTTTAACCTGGGGCGCACAGAGACCCCCAAACACAGCTCTGTCACCAGGAGGAAGACGAAAGCAATTATAGTGTGCAGGTCCAGAATGGGTTCAGCCAATGTCTTCCTTTTTACCTCCTTACTCTTTGCTAAAAAGAAAGAAAGCCCAAGTAAGATACAGTTAGTGAATACGTTTGGCAAGGACAATTTCTGATTTTGATACTTGTAGACTTGGCCAGCACCCTGCCCTGGCTCTGAATTCAGAGCACAGGGGCTCCAAATAAAGCTGCTAGCCTCATTTTTGTTCTGTCCTTTGGACGGTCCCTGTGGTTGCCCACAGACACACAAGCACATCCTAGCACGCGTGGGCTCAGCAGGCTGTGTGCCAGCAGGGCCCTGCTGCTACGGGGTGGGTCGGGGCAGGAGGAGCTGAGGCAGGAACTGGGCTTAGCTGGAAACATCTCATGTCAGCCAGCCCTGAAGTGGCTCCATGCTTTAGAGCACTTTGCTTGCATTTGTATCAGAACAGGCAGTGGGGAATTTGTAAATCAGAAAAATTGTTCCATTTCATAACGTGATAATGACTTGCTTTAAACACTGACTTCCATACGGTTCGCCTCCCCAGGGGCTGCGGAGCCCTGCACACACAGACACAGCTGCATTGGCAATGATTTCCCTGTGTGCCTTCCAGCTCTCTCCGGATTTTGGACTGCACTAACCCTCTTAAAGCTGCCTCGCAGCGCAGGGCCGCGTCCTTCCAGCAGGCGTGGGTGCACCTCCGTTAGCAGCAGCATCCACCTCCGTGCAGGGAGCTCACCGCGATTATTGCTCCCAGCCGGAGACCAGCAGAAGGACCCTGTGCTCCAAGTGCCTGCTGGCTGCTGAACCAGACAGTTGCAGACAACAGCCCCGGGACTGCCCAGAGACTGAGGCTGTTTGTACAAACACTCATAGCAAAGGACTCCCAGCTGTGAAAGCTGAGTGGGGTCTTGTGCCCGGCACAGCAGGGTCTGGCCACAAGCTAGGTTATTGTAAGTGTCCTTTACCTTTGGCTAAGTTTCTCCAACCTTCATTAAGATTTCACAACTCCCTCCAGGACAGACTAACTAAAAGTCTGGGCTTCACCTGGAGCCCAGGGAAGCGCTTTGTGCCCGCTATTCTCAGTGGCTGCCGGCAGCATCTTGGTGCTCTGCCCTCCTCCAGCCCCTCGGGATGCCCGGGGCACGGAGGTGACACCCCCACAGCGCCCAGCCCCAGCCCTGCGGGGGCTCAGCCGAGGGCACCCGGGGTGGGTGCAACAGGAGAGTGGGGCTGTGGCAACGTGTGGCTGTGCCGAGTGCCTTGGCTGGTCTAGTAAAAGACTGGTTTCTTCTTTTTTCAATGTATGCTTACATATGAGCTTCCCACATAAATCCTCCTTACGAGCAGAAAAGCAGGAAAGCAGCCCACAGGCTGCGGTGGGGTCAGGCTGACCGCGCGGTCCGGGCATGAGGAACGCCACCAGCTTTGGGTTCCTCCTTACCCAAACCCGCTGGGCGGTGACGGCCCCTCAGGAAGGGCTGCGGGACGCGGGGCCAAGGCACCGGCCCTGGGGACCAGCTCTCCCTGAGCCCCGTGGGTGGCAGCCTTTTCGGTGGGACGCCAGGGGGACAGAGGCCGTGAAAGAACTTCTTGCACACATTTCTGAAAATATAAGGAAAATAAAGAGTGGCACAGCTTTTACCGCTTCAAAGCATCTCCTGATTTTTTAAGCCAATCGCAGGATATTTTTTGGTGGACCTACTCTTGATTTATGTATAGGCCGAGTAAAATTGTTACTGGCTGCCAAGAAAATGTCTGTGTAGAAAGCTGCTCCTAAATCACAGCATTCAGCTGGTTAATTGTGCAGCAATTAAAAATAAGCCAGAGACAATTATGTGGCTCAAAGCTAAGACTCTGGTCTTGCAGGAAGCGGTGCGTGGGCGGGCTCCTGCGCCTGCATGGGTCTCTGTGCAGCACATAAATTTCAGTTGTCAGTGCTCCACTAAGTACATTTCAGTTCTAAATTTATCATATAGATGTGTCTACTGAAGTGTGCCCTTAACCTCTCCGAATTCTTCCTCTGGGAAGTCCTAGCGGAGGCCCAGCCTCAGACTTGGAAACTTCGTCCTGTTACATGCTTTCTCCATATAAAAACCTACGGGTTTTTTACTTACGCTGGAAAATATTTTTCTTGCTCAGATTAGGTCAAAACATTTGAAGCAAAACACTGCATCTGTGGGTTGGGACACCAAAACTGTTGTGATAGTGCTTCAGTGCTCAGTCTAATCTGTAATCATTTAATCCCAGAGCTAACACAAAAAGGAAACAGCTGCTCTCCCTGAAACAGCATGGCTTTGAGGGCATCCATCCCTGGAAAAATGACGGCCCCAGAAGCTGATTTTTCAGACTGCAAAGAGAAGCAAGGTGCTAGGAAGGACACTCGAGTTGCCGCTGGCCCTCATGACCCCCAGGTGCCAGGAGCACCCATCCCTGGTGTGCCCGCCGGCGTGCTGAGTGCTCCTAGTCTGGGTTTGAGCAGCACCCTCGCAAGGGAGCGGTGTTGCTCTGAGCCCTCCAGGCACTGGAGCTGCAATGAGGTGCAGGCGAGGCTGGGAGATCGGGACTGTGGGCTCTTGCCTGCTTATGTTCTTAGGATTAGTCTTCCCAGCCAAAGAGAAGGGGGGAAAACTAAGAGGGAGTGAAGGAAGCACTTCATGTTGCATGCCATGAACCTCACGCATGAACTCGGGGAAGAAAACGTGTGCTCCAGGCAGAGCTCACCCACCACCAGCATGCTGCGGCGTTCAGCAGTGAAGAAATCAGCATGCACTCGGTGTTCCCTGCTAGAGGAACGAATTTGTTCTTCGTTAATAGAAAAAATGCTGACTGTCAAAATGCCCAGAGCTCTAATAAATCCTGCTGGGAGGAGGGTGTGCTGGGGCTGCCCTCCTGCGCCCCGCGCTGTGGTGCTGAGAGGGGACTGGGGAGGCAGGACCGGGCTCCCTGGAGCTGGTGCCTAGCCGGGTGTCATGGGGTGCAAACTGGGTGCTCGGTCTGGGGACAAGGGGGGTCTCTCGGAGTGACCTCCTGGCACACCGGGACACAAAGATGATGGGGACAGAGGTGAGCTGTGAAGCTATAGGGCATGCCTGCAAAGTCCAGCAGCCTCAAACCCAGGCTGGAATGGCACAAAATAATTTCAGGAAAGATACTGAGAGTAACAAAACAATTAGGAGCCTGAAAAAGTGTCAAGGGTTGTTGCTGAAGAAGTGTTGCTGTTGGTTTATGGCATTTAATTAGGGCCACAGGTTGAAATGCAGGTCAGCATGTTCTCTGCTATTCAGCTGAAGCCCATCACAGACACGAGAGCTGAATTTACTCATCTTAAATGGCCAGAGCAGTTCCTGAGCCGGGCAGCTTCCGGTCTCCTTTCCACCCCTGAGCTGTTACCTAACGCGGCGCCGCAGAAGGCTGGCGCACTCCTCCCAAAAGGCACCGCTCGTCAGTGGTGGCTGCAGCTGTACTGGCGGGACACTTATGCAAGTCCGTCAGCATTGCTTTAAGGCTGCCTGGGGTCAGTGCCAACGTCCCAGCCACAAACACACCAAGGCAATGGATTAGGAGCAGGGAAAGCAGCTCGGGCGCAGGGAGCACCCGGCACCCCCTGAGGTGCGGCTCCTCCAAGCAGCCCCTGCCCGGGGGAGGCTGCCCGGTGCCCCGCCAGCGCCCCGCAGCCGCTTGGTGGTGATCCCCCCTTCTACTATGTGTTTTTTGCAGATGAAAGGAAAACAAATTGTCAGGAATTGCTGAGGAAAAGCCAGAGGCAGGGCTTACAGGAAGGAAAGCCACCGGGGACGCTGAGCCCAGGCAGGGCCTGGGGCTGAGGCAGAGCCCCCCCGACGCTCAGTGCCGGGGCAGAGCAGAGCAGGGGGTGGCGCAGGGCAGGGGGTTGTGCCAGGCGCCCGCCCTGCTGCAGGGATTCTGCTGCCGAGCGGCTGAGCCCCTCGGCCACGAGCTTGTCCCCGGGGACCAACGCCTGCAGGTGAGGTGTGCCACAGCCCCATGGCTCCCTGCCGCCTCTCTGGGCATCGCTGCCTTGATGCTTGGTAGTAAATGGCCGCTGAAGTTAGGAAATCTCATGGTGAGGGTGTATCTCTGCTCCGGCGAGGGAAGCGCTCCCATCCCTGCCCCTTGCCCGCTGGCCGTGCCCTGCCCTGAGCTGCGGCGCCTCTGCCAGGCCCCAGAGCAGCACGCAGCAGCTCATGGCAAAAAATCCGTGGTTTCAGAATACAGCCATTTAAGGGGAAATGGTCCAGTGAGCAACCTGGACTTGAAAGAGCTAAACAATTCAAAAATGCTTTTAGCATTTGTTCGAAAACAAAACCAACAGAACACCAAAAAAGCCTGTGGGCTCAGCAGCAATTTTGGTTGAAGAAAGCCTGCCCTGCAGCAAGCTGCCGGGGGATCTGAGCCAGCCCCCCCGCTAATTGCAGTGCAGCAGCGCTGGCAGAGGGGCTAAGAACAGGAGCAGGGGGCTGCAGGGGCCCGGCGGGGTCATCGCGTCCAGCCCCGGTGCCTGCGGGCAGCCGCGGAACGAGCGATGGCTGCGGGGCCGCGCAACCACGCGCCCACGCGGGGCGGCCGCTGCCGATCGAGAGCCAGCCCTGAGGGAGCGACAACCACAGCGCGGACAACGGAGACCCAGCGGAGGTTTCGTGGTTGTCTTTATTTCGGGGGTGCCGGTTCAGCCGCCCAGCACTTCCCCAGCCCCGGCCGGACCCCGCCAGCCCCGTACAGGTGGTGGTGAGGAGGGGGCTTGCGGCGAGGAGAAGAGGAGCTTCCCACGCCGAGGCACGGCAAGGTCTGCCCCTGAGCACCGCCCGCAGAGCTCTTTGCTCAGACAGGCAGTGCAGGCAGCGCATCCTCCGCAGCGTGGATGAGCGAACTCCACCTTGGAGAAAGGAAGGTACTGCTACAGCAGGAGAAAACAAAAACCAGCAGGAGAAGAGCCCGTGATGCTCTTGAGGCACAAGGGTTCAGGTTCAGCCCAGAGCGTGCATTTTCCTGCACGCAATTAGAAGCCTGAATCATTCGGAGAAGCTGACCCCAGAAAGCAAATCACATCAATTAGCTACAGGAAGAGGACAGTGTCAGGGACAGAGCTTTCTTTTCCAAGTGCTGTACTGGAGACACAAACCCCTCCAGCAGCTGAGGCAAGTGAGCAGCCGTGCAGCGCCCAGCCTGGGCCACCGGCCCTGCCAGGAGCGCGCGGCCGTTGGGACAAAGCCGCTCGTGCCCACGGGGACCTGAGGGACCACGGGACCACGCAGCCAGGCTGGCACCAGAGGCTGGCACGAGGGAGCGGGGCTCCAGGCAGCGCAGGAGCAATGGGACAGGCAGTGCAGGACTCATCTCAGCGGGACTCTGGGGACCTGGCGATGCCGCAGCGGACAGACGGGGAGCAGGACCTCCTCACTCCCACGGAGGCACGGCTGAGCCTTTCTGCAGCCCCTGTGTGCAGGGACGGATCCTGCACCGCCACCGGGACGGGTGAGCCTGATCTGCACAGCAGCTGAGTGCTGGCAGCTTGCGCACCCTTTAGGCGTTGTTTTAAGAAGAAAAAAACGCACGCTTGGACTTTTTTTATTTTAACTTCATGGAAACTTTATGAACACTCTAAGTAATCTATGCTTTTACATGACAAAATGGCTCTGATGGCTGACGTCCCGGGGCCTGCCGCTCCTCGCAGTGCATCCCTGTGCTCCTGGCTGCACCGGGGCTGTGCCCCTCGCCCACCTGGCGGCACAGCAGCGTGTCCCCGGCGCTCAGCTGTGCTAACGGAGGAGAAAAAGGCCGGCACAGGCACATGCGACAAACAAATTTAAAAGGACACCATGAAGCAAGTTTTTAATAAGCTGCTTCCTTCCATTGTTTACAATGTCAGGCTTCACAACCAGACCCTCTCGGCTTTGTTTCTTCTGACTCAAACGTAAGCCCACAGGCATCCGCGCCAGGGAGCAAACATGAGGCTGGCTGTGTTCAGGAGCAGCAAGCAGCACCGCGGGGCAGGGGCGGGACGTTGAGCAGTCACCACTGCAAACGCCCAGCAGCTTGGGTGCTGTTAAGATTTAGGTGCCGTACGGAGGGTGTCATGCATCAGCCCTCCCTGCTCCTTTTGGTGGAAGTCCCGGTGCCTCGCTCTCCTGAAAACGTACCGCTGCAAAGGGTCCTCGAAGCACACCTCTCACATCAGAAGGTGTTTTTGGAAATGGGGGCCTTCTGTGGAGGAGCCACCGGTGTGACAACGCTGGGTGATGAGGTCCCGTTCCCGAAGAGTGCTCCTGCAGCAGGAGACTCGGGGCGGGCAGGCGGCTCCTCCGGCCGCAGCTGGGCTGGGTTCTGGTGGGAATGGCTCCCCAGCTACTGCAGCAACCCTGGGCTCAGTCAGAGCACCCCCTCTCTCCCACCTTTAAACTCACCAGTTTGCAGCTACATCTCAGTTGTTCTCTCAGTTACCTGACCATGACAACGCAATGTGCTCTGCTTTGATACTGCTCGCACCTCCTGCCTGCTCATGAGAGGGTGCAGCAGAGAGGACTCGACTCGCCTCAGCTTAGAGAAGCCCTGAGATGCTGGTGTACGTAATACAGCCTAGGTGGTGACAGTACTTTTTTTTTTAAAGCCACTTTTACATGCCACTGTTCAGAGTACGAGTACAGGAGCGAGCAGCTGGGGCACAGCCGAAGCCCGAGGGAGCGGAAGCACCATTGAGACGGGACTGGAGTGTCCAGTGAGCGCCAGAATTACATTCAGGAATAAAGCAGCTAGGTGCTAGGTGCACACAGAAGGCAAGCACCAGGAGACAGCACAGAAAGGACTGCTGCAGCATCCCCCCGGCAAACCCGCACAAGGTTCAAGAGGATGGAGCACCTGGGAAGCAGCTGACGGGGAATGTTTGGCCACTGTTTTGGGAATGCTCCCAGCACCCAAGAAAAATCACTGAAAACAGGGAAGCTGCCTTTGGGCTGGTCACAGAAAGCAGGGAAGTGCTCATTGCCTATCTACAGGTAAACACTATGGCTCCGGAACCGAGCCCTGCTGTTGACTGGAACCACAAAGAAGCCTCTACACAGGTACTAGGAGCGGGCCCGGCCTGGAGAAACACATCCCCCTCCGGACCAAAGGGCATCATCTACAATACTGCTGCTGAGGAAAAGAGAACGGAAATCTCTTGGATTGAAAATTAATGTAACAAGCAAATAAGAAACTGGGTCCCTCTTAGAAAAATGCTGGGCTTTGACCCATATTCCGTGAGTTTCAGTCCCTCACCACCTCCGTGCTGGCCCAGCAGGATAACCACAGGGCAGAGGCTCCTCGGCAGGTCCGTGGGAAGCAGCTCTGGGGGGAGATGGGACTGGAGGAGCAGGGCCGTGCGTCTCCTGCGGCTCCCAGCCACGCTCGTGGGAGGCTGCCCCCGAAAGCCCCACGCTGGCTGCCCTGCCCTGCCCTGCCTGCCAGGGGCATGCTGACGGCCAGCCGCGGGACCAGGCTTCCCACAGAGCCGAGCACAATGGCCCCCGGTCCCTGTCCTGCCTGCCTTAGCACAAGCGGTGTTTCCAGTAATATACACTGCCCTCCTACACACAGAAAAACACACTACAGCTTAGTGAGCGAGGAAAACGTAGCATATGGGAAGGAGCTTCTCACGGCAAGGGGGCAACACAGCTTCCAGTCATTCTTCCCTTGCATCCAAGCACTGGGAATCAGCCCCTCACGCTTTGACTGCGACATCCGTCCAAGGTCACCACCCTTGCCAAGTCACATTTCCCAAAAGCAAGCAGGTAAACACGGCTCCTGTCCTCCGCTGTCCCTTCCGCAGCCCGTCGGATGGCCCCTGCCCAGTGCTGCCCTTGTCGCTGCTCACCCAGCACTGCAAATGTGTCTGGTCCCCTGCAGAGGCACCCAACGAGATCCTTCACAGCCTGTGTGGAGAGGAATGGCAGAAGGACTGGGAACAGTTCAGAACAATCGTGTAGGTAGGGTCTTCTCTCCATTTTTATCTCCCTCTCTTCTAATTTCTTGAGCCACTTATAACAGCGCGCTCTGAAATTATCGTCCGGTAAGATAGCTGCTCTCCAGGTCATCTGAACTGGAAAAGTCTCAGCTGTGCCACGTCCATTTCACAATCACAGAAAATCTTCTGGGTCTAGCTGGGCTGAGATGGTTACAAAGTCTGAAAGAAGAAAACAAGCAGGGTAGCATGCAGCAGAGTAAGTTTGCCAGTGATGGCAAAACCACAACCAGCACAAACCCAGATTCTGGCACCACCGTTTCCACAGTCCTCGCATTTACCCTGACTACTGCAGTGAGAAGGCCCAGGAACGGCAGGAGAGCGGCTGGTTTGCTCCACCCTGCCAGAGCACCACCCGCAAATGAAGAGCACGGCCCACCCTGAATCAGTGTCTTTCCCTCTGCAAGGCGCTCCTACAGAAGGGACATTTCTCGTGAACTCTTTTCTGAGATTCCCACTGCCTCTGCTGGAATCCCACCACCCGTTCTGTCGAACTGAGGTTAAACGTGTGCTTTGTCTGATTGCTGTCAGAAACACATACCTTTAGTCTCAGCTCTCATCACCTGGGATCCTGCCTTGTGGTGATGAAGAACTATGCAACAAAATGGAAGAAAACAGAAAAAAAAATAACACAAATAAGGAAGTGTAAACTCAGATCTACAAACCTAAATAGAGGGATGGGTAGCAGTCAGGTCAATGGTAGATTCTTCAAGTGAAGAAATCACCATTGACACTAGGAGACAACTTCTAGCAGCTTTTCAAAGACTTATATGCAAACCTACTTGCACTTCTGGCAGACGTTGGTGATCTTTAAGAGCAGGAAACTGAAGATTATTTGAGCAGGTATTTTCTAAATAAAAACTGCTGCCACAAACCACAGTGCTTGCAATTCAAAGCCCTGCCATCCCACCAAAGCCCAAAGGCTTCAGCGCCCATGCTGCCCCTCCATCACACCGCAGCGGGCTGCGGCGGAGTTATGCCCTGCAGACATCACGTGCAGGTGCCGTGCGCTGCCTGGCCCTGCCTCCCTGATCAACTGCTGTGAACCCACCAGCCCTTCTCAGCCCTCCCACGAGCTGTCCTATCTCTGCCCTTCACGCAGGCTGACAAATCCATACGACGCGCTACGCCGGCTTAGATCCACGCACACTGATGTGTTTACTACTTACTCGGTGGATTTACGTTCAGTTTTGTAGGAAGCCTGTATGTGGAGTTAGATGTAGCACTTACTTGCTCGTTCTTCGGGAAGCTGTCTCAAAGAACTTTGTCCTGGAGGCCACACTGCAAACAGATCAAGAGAGGTCACTCCAGTTATCTGATTAGGCAATTTGCTAATTAGACAGCAGGGAAAAGAGCAGTAGCATTAGCAGACACTGAAGACAATCACTTCCTAGAGATGTCTTTCTGCACTCCTCTCGCCCTCGGCTCCACTTCGCGCTTCTTGCACGCCACTCCGAGTGGTCAGCCCTCGATCGCTGTTAGTCATCCTGCTTATTTCCATGCTCTTGCTGAAAATCCCATGTGCTAGTATAAACCTGCACCCGTCCCTTTTTATGGCCTCTCCTTCACTTTTATATGCTTCATATAAAGCTTCCAACCGTCCTCATAAAAAGAGAAGTTATAACAAGAGATTCAGGAGAGCGAGGGCAAAGCCCATTCATGCCCTGCAGGTGCAGAGCTGAAACTCACAGCACCTTTCCTGGATTAAGCAGTGAAAACACAGGATTTGAGTCAGCTACGTAACACAGCTCTGCAAGAAGCTTTCAGCAGCAATCAGGGGCTACAGCACGGCAGACTTGGGAACCATCATTTTTAATGACAAATGTTTTTGCCATCTTGTATCACTACAGGTGCTGGGTGGGTGGCCACCCCAAACCTTAGAGCTCAAGGCCAGTGGCAGAGCATTGGGTGAGGGACGTCAGTGCAAGGACTTGTGTGGCAGCCCGAGAATCTACAGGATGGCACGGAACGGAAAGCACAGCTTGGTGAACGCACAGCAGCTGCGAGCTGTGAGCCCCGTGTTGGGGCTTCCATGCCATCCACGCCAAACTGGTCCTGGCTGCTGGAGCTGATAACCATGGGGACTTAATCACCTTCTTCTTCTTTTTTTTTCTTTTTTCTGTTTTGTTTTTTCCTCCCACTGAAGCCAGCAGGGTTTCTGTCTCTTTAAAAACTGAAAGAAATCTAACGATGAAGCTGAACCGCATCCAATGTCCTTAACAGAGGTCCAAGCTGGATCTCTCCTTCCCTGGGAAGCATCTCATTTGAGAGGCTTGTTCAGAGCCAGGCAGGGAGGGAGCTTCCAGTGGCACTGAGATGAGAAGTAACAGAGAAGGTGACAGAAAGGAAACTGAGCCCCAGAGCTATGCTGGACAAGGCTCAGAGCCTTGTTTTTCCCACAGCGTGTTTACTTTTGCTATGGCCACGCTCCCTCCCCAGTTGTGCCCTCTGGGCAGAGCCTGAGCTGGCTGTTGCACAGCTTTTCCAAAGCTACTCAAACCCACGCCTGCCACGGTGTTGAAGGCGACGTCCACCGGCTCCAGCCATCGCACGTCAAGAGAGCTGGAACGCAGCGTGGCATTTCTCCTCCTGCTCTCCCAAGGCCCCAGGTAGGTGACACCGGCTCCCGCTCCTGCTGCCAGGCGGCCCCGCTGTCTCCGCACGCCCCCCGAGCCCCCGGGGGCTGGCAGCAGCCTCGACTTACACGGAGGAAGGCATTTCCTCTGCTGTTCCTGCTATCAGGTCCGGCCTCTGCTCCAGCTTCTGAGGGACGGGAGTCCTGCACGGTGGGTCTGGGGGTCTCACCGGGGGGCGCATTATCACGGGCTTATCGCCGTGGGACCGAGGCTTCGGGACACCGTCAAACTCGCCTGCAAGGTAGATTACAAACGTCACATGCGAAGCTTTGGCAGAGGGCTAGATGTTTGTGCAGATACACTACAGGAGTCAGTGGGCTCCGATCTGTCTGTCTGCTCCAACATCCTCTCTGACAGCTGCCAGCAGCCAGAACTGGGGAACGGGAGCCAGGACAACGCTGTTCCCCTTCTACCTGTCCCGGCACAGCCTTCTAACACGAGGAAGAGGGGCTGCTGCAGGAACCTCCTGACAACAAACCCGATAGCATTACTGACTGTGAGGATGGTGCTGGCTGGGAGCTGCCAGTTTGCCTTAACTAAACCTGGGCAGTGCTGCTCTTTCAAAAGCAAGGAGCAGCCCCGAGGAGACCGCCGCAGCCCCTGCACCCCGCTTTCTGGGCGGTTGCTTCAGACAGGGGGCCCACCTCTCCTGCCCCGGGCTTTCTGCTCTGCTCACAGCAGTTCCTAGCTTGGCTGCTTTTCCTCCCGAGGTGCGGCTGGCCTCGCTGCTCATGTAACCCTTGCAGACCTCGGTCGCCCACGCTGCCATCCCTGATGCCTGGCCCTGCCCCAGCTCCAGAGCGCGCCTCCCTGGGGAGCGCCCGCCGCGACCACCGCACCGGCTGGTCCTGCCGCTCCAAAGCGCTGCGAGGGCCGGGTTCCTGCCCTTCTGGTCTAGACATTTCCACCGCTACAAACTCCAGCTTCTGATTAGACACAAGCCCGAGATGTTCTTCTCTTCGTTAAGTTAATTAATTTGGTGTAACTACTTGATCGGGTCTTTGTCAAACCTTTAGCTACTGAACCGTATTACGCTTTGGTGCGTTAGCTCAAACACAGGCCTCAGCCGAATCTCTTCTATACTTGCCTTTGTAAATTCTGATCCTGGACTTTCTCCTTGGCAGACTGGTCAACTTGAATTTCTCAGGAAAAGGCCTATTTTCTAATCCTTCAGCTGACATATCCTCTTGGCTTCTCCAGTTTTTCAAAATTATCCTCAAGCTGTCCTCACTAAAGCATGATACAGCGTTCTAGCGCTGATCTGAAAGTATCAATACAGATGTAATATAACTTTATTACTAATTCAGTGTTCTTCTATTTATATGTCCCAGGATCAACACAGCCTATTTTATTACACTGTGTCTCCAGAACATGCTGTCAGCATGCTATGGTTGATAATGCCAAAACATAAAACTTGGAAGCACTAGATGCAGCCGATGTATAAACCAATTTTAAGAGCTATCTTACTTTTCCAAAGGCAGATTTCCACCTACCATTTATGCAACAAATTTAAATTAAGCCAGTAGTATTAGTCTGATGAATTTTATGTTTGTGCTACCCAGCCAGGCCTTTTATCCTTTCTCTTTATTGTATGTGGGAGTCATTTGTCAAGCATACAGCCCAGTTTTTATTTTCTAAATACAGGACCGTGAAGCTGTTAGAAGATGACAGCATCAACAAAGCACTGGAAAGAGCGCAGGAAAAGCTGGCAAACTGCAGAAAGCAATACTTCTTTTTTATGACCATCGTCTTGAGTATCTTATAAAACTCAGCACCAAACACATGCTGTTACAGCAATGCGTACCATCCAGCAAACGGCGTCCTAGCAGTGCAGGGGAGAATTTCTATAAACACACGGATAGACAAACAGCTACAAGCCTTGCTCCGCTGAGACGGACAGCAACAACCCAAATTTGGCCCCAAACTAATTATTTCTACATGTTACGTGTTTCTGTATAAAGCTTATTAAAATACAAATAGGACCCAAATAAGACCTAGAGACAAAGTGCTGAAGCAGATGCTCCCAGGAAAGCCTCCACATGCCAGAAGCTGTCACAGAGGGCCGGGCACACACAGCAACCAGAAATTAAAATGTGAGAGTGACTCAAAGTCACTTTATTTGAAAGTCATTACAGTGACTTTGGCTACTTTCCTGGTTTCTGCTGAGGAGAGAGTTGAAAACCCAGGGTGCTCGTGGCCGGTCAGCCTGGGCACAACGCGCAGGGACGAAGGATGCACAGGACGAGGGCTGGCACAGACCTGCCCTGGGAAAAGGGGCTCGCCCCACCTTGCTTCGGCCGGGATGCTCACCCTCTCTGCCGCAGACGCCCGGCCGGGGCGCGGGTCTCCTGGCGTGGAGCGTGGGGGTCCTCAGGGCAGGGCTGGCCACCACGCCGTTGGCAGCCTTGCCGGCCAGCTTGGCTCCTCCGTCCTGCAGCCTGGCCACCGGTTTCCCCAGGTCCATCTCGGCGGGGGGCCGCGCTGGCTCGTCCCCCCCCCGGCCGGGGCGCGGGCAGGCGGCTGCGGAGCAGCGGCTTGGGGGCCTCCGTGCTGATGCTGCCGTTGGGGGTCTGGCCGTAGCGGTCCGCTGCGGAGCCAAGGGGACAGACAGTGGCTGGGTTAGGAACGAGCACGGGGGTACCGCGGTGTCTGCTCCGCTGGACGTGCCTGGATCCCACGGCGCTGAGAAATAACAGAACTGGAACAATGCTGAATATGACAGCATGCGTTTACGGGTTTCTTTTAAATTTGCAGTGCTCTTGATCATGAGAAGCTTTGTGACATGCTTTTATGTCCCCTCAAAAGTCATTCATCTCACCCCTCTTGTGCTACAGACCCACGTTCAGGATGCCAAAGAATGGTGATGAAACTGATTACACTCTGCAGACTCGGTGAGGTCACACATTTACACCTCTGCTCCCGCTTTGGAAAAGCATTTAAATGCAAGGTAAGAGAGGTAAATGCGCTAGCTACATGAGAAGTCTTGCAATTTTATGGAGCTATTTGCATCACCCATCTCGCGCCAGTGCCAGAAGGTACGCTTGCAGCATTAAACCTAAAACATCATCAAAGCTCTGAAACCTGTAACAGATAAAAAGACTTGTAGTCTCCTTCGGTGATAATGTGATCTACGGCACAGCTTGCAACAACAATTACAGCAAACCAGGTGCAGAGAGAAACATGATTTTAAATCAATGTGCCCTTAAGTACGATAATAAGGGCCTCACCATTTCCTTACAATCAAATTAATGTAACAGCAGAGTTGTACTTGGTCTAGAAAACATCCTCACTGGGTCCTGAGGAAAGGGGCTTTACTGTTCCTGTAAAACATAAAACTGTCGGCAGCGCTGCTGCCTCTGCAGCCTGCCGGGACTAACGCAGTCTGCAGGACACGGCTCAAACAGCACGCAGCACGCCCCTGCCGCGCGCCTGGCTCGTTCTGCAGCTCCCTTCCTCGGCTGCATCTGTGCTGCTTTGCGCTTGTACCTCGGAAGCCTCAAAACCCTTTCACTGGCTTCTCACGTGCAAGAACAGAGAATGCTGCAAGGAATACAAAGAAAAAAGAAATCCGCATGCAGCTTGAGTTGTGAGGTGATGCATTCTCCGGTGATTATGTTTTTTGCTTTCCTTTCTCACTGAACACCAGAGCTCGCTTTCTGCCATGCTCGTGCCCTTGTAAATGCAATTCTGTTGTTACTTTCATTGCTTCTGGAAAGGTGTTCAAAGAAACAGTAGGGGTGAGAGAGAGCGAGGGTGCCAGTGGGAAGCTGAACTGACCTCCACTTTCTTCCACAGAAGCCCCAAAAAAGACAGGTCTTTCCCTCAGAGGACGCTTGGAAATGGTGATGGGCTTGTGCCTCCGGGCAGCCACCCTGGGAGGAGGCACTGGTGGGGCAGTGCTGTCTTCTGGGGGGCCCGAGTAGATCTGTAACGGCAGACAGGTTTTCAGACGATGCTCACCAGACCAAATGGCATTCTCGAAGGCTGCCTCATTAACCCTGCTTCACTACAAGGTGTCCTGCAGCAGCGTGCCTGCACCGACGAGGGCAGACCCCACGCTGCGGTCAGGGCTGCTACAGGCACCCTGCCTGTGCTGCAGCGAGCGTTCCTGCAGGCAAGTGTCCTGCCACCCACCCACTTCGGCAACTGCAGTACTGAGCTACGTCACGCAGAAAAATCACAAATACAGACAAAATGTGCAGCAGCAAATTAGATCAGATTAAGTCAGCTTTGAATCTGATATTTGCTGAGAAGCATCAGGTTTTCCACACTAGTGAGGCAATACAATCTACAGAAAGCACCCAAACAAGCCACCGCATTGTTTTCGATTTAACGCTAAAAACCACTTTGGGTCTTGGCTTACAATGAAGTATGTGGCACCCTAAAATTACCCCAGATGAAATACTGGCATAAAAACAATACTGGTTAGGAGTTCTATCTTCTTTTCTCACTGGTCATATGGCACCTATTTGGTTGGGGTTAATTTAGGGGTCCTTATTTATGTCAGCATTCTTTTTAATAGCTGCAAAAAGAATAAAGCCTTTGGGCAGCCTTTGGATGACATGAAACAACACAGTAAGGACCCACACCAACTGCTCTTGTATTTTTCCCATGGCTATCAGCTGAACTCACACCAGCCTCAAGGAGTGAATACTGTGCAGGGAGCAGCAGGGGCTCCGAGAGCCGCAGCTGCGCTGCCCGCCCGCAGCAAGGCAGGGCCGGTCCCTGCCCCACGGCGCCACCAGAAAGCGGCTCAAGGCCCGGGGACAAGAGCTCAGCCCAGCCACAACGAGGCGCGGGGTCACCGCTCCTTTGGCACATACGTTGGTGAGCAAGAATGCTGGTATTGTCACGCAGAAAAATTCTAAAATGAAGGAATTCACATTCTGATTTGATTTTTTTTTTATATAACTTAAACTACAAGCACATTCCCTCTTCTCCCAGACAAAGAGAAATTCCAGAAAAATAAAGATGGAGCATGTTTTTCACTCTCGTCCCCTAACTTCTTGCTCCCAAGGCCTCGGCAGCGCGTAGTGAAGTGAGGATGGCAGCAGCCCGCTGCTGCAGCCTGGCTCCCTGGACTCACGTACCGCGACAGTGCACGGGCAGGCCAGGCCTGCACCTAGCCCAGCTGTTCAGGCTCCAAAATCAGGACACTTGGCATAAAAACTGTGTACTGCTCATGGGCCTCGCTCCTGACTTGCCAACCTCAGCCTGCACAACACGAGGAGGCACAAAGTGCTCTGCAGCTGCTCGTGTGGCTCCTCTTGGGGTGTTCAGCGCAGACCCAGGATCAGCTCCAGGCTCTGATGCGGTTGTTTCAGCTGCTTTTCTGTCCCACTTTGGTGACACAGAGTGGCTACTGATGCTTAATGCCACTTTGGAGAGGCAGTGCACTCTGCATCCCAGAATACAAAGTCCGGTGCTTACCCCCTGCCTGGATTCAGGGGAATTTCCTGAGACATTAACAGCCTGTGATTTAAAAGCAGCACATCATGCATTACTAAAGCAGCAGAGTATTATCTGCAGCAGAGCAATTTTTTGAAACATCAGCCTCATTCCTGTACACTGACAAGTGTCCGATGTTGTTTTTAAATAAAAAGAAGTGTTAAGTTCTCTGGATGCTTACAGAGGTACCATAGACTGCTGTTTTCACGAGATGCTTTTCAACATTTGGAAACCATGCTAAAACCCACACCAAGCCACTCTTTTTGAGATGTGAGTGCAGCCTCTGCTTTGGTTCTGCTTTTCAAATAAAAATCCAAGTTAAACAACTTGAAGGTACAAAAATATTGACAGACCGTCACATTTAGAAGGTTTGTACAGCGAAGAAGGTGTTTCCAGAGGGATCAACTTATTTAATTTAATTGTGGCACTGATATATAAGCTGTGGGAGCAGTAATTATCCCCAAAGACTTCATGAATAGTTATTCTGTCCTTAGAGTCTTCATATCGCACCCTATAAATAATCTCTCTCTCTTCCTCCAGGCTCATTTAAAGTGTTTGGATATGCGTGAGCTGAAGATACTTTCAGCTCTGACGATGAACTTACATGCTCAGTCTAATAAATGTTACTAACTTAACCTTATTGCTGAAGAAATTAAAAGCAAGCAAAGATGTCTGGTTTAATCAAAGATTTAATTCCAGCTCTTCGAAGTGGCAGGGTAAATTGTATGTTGACTCAGCCCCAACCACAGGCGGTATGAGAGGGGATGACAGAGGCTCAGTTCTGGAGCAAGTTCTGCGAGGATCCCAATGCACAAACACTTTGCTGTTTTGCTGTGAGAAGTTACTTAAAAGCATTTGTTGTGACCTACAAAGACACCGGCACGTGACTTCTACGAGCTTCTTGTGTAGATACCCCTGAGTCTCTCTGAGCACTTTCATCCCGTTTCTCTGTTTTCCACCTACCACAACTGACTCTCACGCCACCCATCCGGTCTCCGTTTGGTAGCTCTGACTCCACGTCCACTTTTACAAAACCCTGCTCTTTCAGCTCTGGCCTCCTCTTCCTTTCCCCAGAAGGGAGGTTCCGTCTCACGCATGCTGCCCTGGCTGCTGGGAGCAGTCCCCATCCTCCTTGACAGCAACTCCCTCTTTAGCCGATGTCTTCAAACTTCCTCCAAGGCGTAAGAGAATCTTTGAACACTCTGTAAGTGCGATGAAAAGCTGAAGGATCTCAAAACTTGCTCTTAAGAACCTGGTGCTCTTATCAAGAAAGCAATCTGGTCCCTGGTGTCCTGATCTGAATGCAAACACTGACCACGTTTTGGATATTATCATAAAACTCTATCACCCTCTGGTCACTCTGGAAAGCCTCAGCAGTTATATCAGATACCACAAGGAAAAAGCACTACCAAAGAAGACAGTGGAATATTCTGCATTCCACCAGGGGGCAAAATCAGCAGTTCCCCTCCCCAGCCTTCCCTAAGTCATCCCCACACCTACATCTGAACAGGGCATATGCACAGCTGCATCATTTTCATCAACCTTTCGATATTTGTTTGCTTTGGTATTTTTCCTGTTCTAACAGTCAGACAGTGTCATGTCTTGGATCGTGCCTGCTGAAAACAGTTATGCTCTGGTTTGGATCCTGGTTTCAGCAAAGGAAAGAAAAGTCCTCTAATCTCCAGATATTGAACAGTTGTTTGGTTTTTGTTTTTGTTTTTTCCAATAAAGATTTATCTTATTTAAAAAGAAAACAACAACAACAAAAACAAGACTCAGGGTTTCCTTTGGAATTAACTAACTACAACAACCACAACATATCTGTTACACTTTTTGCTTGGTTCTGAAGCATTTCAGAAGAGTATATTTTAAAAGAAAAATCCCAACCCTTACGGAGACCACAAAAAAAGGAGCCAAAGCTCCAAATCGTTGCCACAGCAACAACTTGCATGAACGCGATGGAGCAGCTCGGAGCTCCGTGGAGGCGCTCCCCGGGGCTGCCGCCTGTACCTTCCCGAAGTGCTCGATGAGGATCTCAACTACTATGTTCTGGAACTTGATGTTCATCATTGCTGCCACGGTGTCCTCCTGTGCTCGCATGAGGGTAGGTCCAAATATCACCCCCATGTTAGATGGTGACATCAGATTCTCCCGGCTGTGCTCACATACACTGTGGACAGGAGGGAAAGAAGCGATCATTATTTTTTTTTCTTATTTTTTTTAAAGCCAATCTTATTCTAAGATATGTAAAAGGTGCATCAAGAATCAGCCACTGCATTTTCTTCATTTTTTTTAACCAGAATTTGTTTCCCAACCCTACCAGACAGAAAACATGTCTATGACGTGCACCTTCTTTGGCTCAGGCGAGTGTCTGGGAGAGCAACATGCTGACAGCATTTTGTTTGATCTCTTTCAACTCTGCAAACAAAAGTCATCTGTGCAACACATACACAAGAGGAATCATTTAATTTGAAATACCCTATTTATCCAAAACCGACTTTTGGCATTTTTTGTCTCTTTGAAGGAGAAGGACCGAATGCAGGGAGGTAACTGGGGGACATTTCTTCTCAGAAAGAGCAGTCAGGTATTGGGACGGGTTGCCCAGGGAGGTGGTGGAGTCACTGTCCCTGGGGGTGTTCAAGGAGAGGTTGGATGTGGTGCTTGGGGACGTGGTTTAGTGGGTGACATTGGCAGTAGGGTGATGGTTGGACCAAATATCTTGAAGGTCTTTTCCAACCTTAACGATTCTATGACATTTTGGAGGATTACAATAAATCTCCACGGCATCTTTTTCTGAAAGAATCAGTTTCCAAAGAGCAGAACTCTCTATTCAGCAGCTTTCAAGTTTTGGAGCAACATACAAGCCTGTGGAGCAGCACAAATTATTGACTGAACACTAACCACCTAGGTGGACGCTACATGTTCTCATCCTACACGTTTCACATCCTACTCTGAGGACCAAAGGAGAGAGACTCTTATGCTGAAGTTTAATGAAGTCTGACTTTGCACTGTAGCTCTGCTGTTAGAGAGGTTTCTGACAGCATAAAGGGAGCAGGGAACATAACTTCAGTGTAAACACTTTAAGGAATAAACATAATGACCACAAAACCAGTGTTAGCTTCATCAGCCTGTAAGCCAGACACTCTCGATTCTGCCACTTCAGCAGAGAGGTTTCTAAAAAACATAAATGTGTGCATGGAAGGCTGGAAGCAGATCCTAGCTGGATCGCACAGACTTCCTCACCCCAAAAGAGAGGGCACGGCACCGAGGGCCAAGCACTTGGCTTTGAGTGCAAGGGTGTGCAAATCGCAGAGCAGCCCTACCACAGTCCAGTTTTGAAAGAGCCTTCTCTGAAAATTCAAAGCAAGCCTTTTCATTCAAAAGCCACTGCTTCTGTTAGCCCTGGTCCTTCCTGACCCCTACACAGCTTGCTTGCGTACTTTTGAGCTTCAGCATGGCTAATTAAACCCGCTACCGTGTGAGGTGGGGAGGGCAGAGTCTCCACACTGAGCTTTCACGTTTGGTGTGATGGGAAGGCAGAAAACTCCCTTTTACCCAAAGCAATGCTGGTGCCATCACCATCAAGTAAGTTACTTCTCCAGTTACTCACTGGCAGAAGCAAGTGGAAGAGGTGCTGCCCTACACCCCCAAGCACTGCCAACACGTCTGTACACTCACAGCTTCGTGCTGCTCTAAGGACTCAGCCCACTGAGCTGGAGATAAAACCAAAGCATGCTTCACGTTCAGCCCAGAGGCACAGGTCTTACAGCTGTTCCTGAACCCCAGACCTAATGTTCTTGTTAATTGGACTGAGAGGCGACAAGTTTATGACTCTGCTCTCTCAGATGGTATTTTCATTTTAGAATTATTCCCTGCTTCGTGCTTGTCAGAAAGGGGGTGAAAGCAGCAAGCAGAAAGAGAAGCATCACTTGATGCAGTGGGTAGCAGGGGTAATCATACCATTTGTGCAATCAGAATGTAAATTCCTAGGGGACAGTGGTGGATATGATTTTACAAACCTGCCACAAAAAAATGCCTGTTCTCTTGATTCCATTATTCCCTTTACTTTGGCTTTAGAGAAAAACATCTGCTTACTTGACTAGGTGTCGTATGAGGAGCTCTAACATCTCTCTGTTCTTGTCAGGTAGTTTATAGACCAGAGCGTGAATGGCTCCCAGCCTGTAGTCCAGGTTCTCAGATTCTGGGGAGAAGTAACAAAGAAAAGTTTGTGCCTTTTAAAGTAAATACATAAAAGAAAGGTAAAGCCAAACAAGATCTGTGGGAGCTGTTCCGTAGGCTGGCTTGCCAAACCCAGTGATGGGAAGCAGAAGGAAAATGAGATTACATAGCAACAGGGTAATCATTGTGGGAAACAAAATGAAGTGGAAAGGGGAGAAAAGAAACTTGAAAGGACGCTCGGGGCCAGACTCTTCCTCTAAGCACAGGGCTGGGGACACAGCCTGGGTACGGCCAGCTCCTGCTCTTTGCACGCTCGCCTCGCACACCAGCACACCTGGGGAACCACACAGCCCGGCTGCTGGGTATCTTATCAGCCTGGAGAGCCGTAATGCCGAACGGCACAGTAAAATGCACTGCTGGAAAAAAAATGGAGTCCCTGACCCAAGGAGGTCACTTTCAGAAGCATAAATAATCAAGAAACAATAAAATACTCAATGTGAGAAGAATAGTGTGGGATTTTGGTGGCTGGGAAGCTTAATGGTGCAAGTTTCTGAAGGAGTGTAAGGAAGGGATTATGGTTTTGTAAATACCCAGCCATCACTGGTTTAATCAGTGCTAAAACTAATAAATCTTGGGCTTGAGCACAACCAGTGGGTGGTGGAAAATTTTCTTTGCAAGAAAGAACAAGTGTTATTAATTCTCCAAGGGTCCAAACCAAGGAGAGGCGGGGATCTTTCCTTGCCTCCTATTGACTTCAAGGAGACATGGGGGTGCGAAGGATGCTTTCATCCAAATGCTTCCACGTGTGCCGTGGATTTCCAAATGCCAGCACTCTCATGCTGAGGCAGATGACTAACTCCCTGCATCCCCTGCTCTACACCTCAGCGTGCTGGCTCTCAGCAGCCTGAGGACGCAGCCAGTTCAGAACTATTGCGGCTCATTTGAAATGGCCATTATGGCAGCACAGCTGAGGACTGGCTGGTTTAGCACAGGCTATGCCACGTTGGTTTGCCCGTGTTACTTGGCTAATCTCTGTTAATATTGGCTATGACTCAGCCCCAAGAGGTGCAGGAGAGAAATGCATTTCATGTACCAGTAGATTCTTTGGCCTCAAATCCCAGGAACAATTTCATGACCTAAAAGGACCACCTAACTCTGCTTGGCAACAGCACATCACATTCCTTCACAAGCTTTAAGATAAATACACCAATACTTTTGAGAAACAATTCTTCTGGGACACTTGTGATGATTTGCGTTCAGGTTAGCTGACAACCCCTGGTTCCCAGACCCTCGAAAAGCATGTAGCCCTGTTACAGGGAAGCATACTGCAATAGCAAAGAAAAAGAAGGGAAGAAATACCTTCATCATCTTGCCTTAAAACTAACCACCCAGAAGAGAGAGTCACTCCTGTTTCTACAGCAGCAAGTGGCCAGATAACTCTGGTACAGTCTAGCAAAGCTTTTTCAAGTGATTTTAACATGCACTTGCTCTGAGTATGGTAAAAGCAGGCAAGTACTCTTCCAGTCCTGTGGCTTGTGGTGTAACTGACTGTTACGGCGTGGTTTTGCCCCCGGGGCCCTCTGGCGACCCTTGTGCTGCTCCTCCTCCCCATGTGGCTCACACGGCTCCGCTGCCCCAAGGAGCACCATGAGCCCCAGCACCAACTGGGACGCAGGGAGGGCTGTGTGGCAGGGGACATTCAGCTGTGGGGCAAACACAAAACAGGCTCCGTGCCCAGCAGTGTGATCAGCACCAGGCAAAAGGAAGCCCCTTCCACCTGCTGGTGAGGGGTCAGGGCTCGGGGCCACCGGCAGGGCAGCAGCAGGACTTACTGGCAGCCAGGACCAACTCTTTGTGGAGCTTGTACGTCATGACAGGTTCAGACAGGTTCCTGCAACAACCAGAAAGAAAACTGAGCTCTGCAAGAACAACGTGACCTGCTCACAACTGATCTCAAAGCAAAAAGGTGGGCAAATCTGCTCGCCTCCAGCCCACCGGTTCCCCATAGCATCTCCCCCGATGGCACTGCAGGACGTGGCATTTCTACAACAGGCATATTTCGCATGAAAAGAACAAAGATCCATTCCCCTTCCCAAAGCCTTCACTGCTTCGTCTCCCTTTCCAGCAGCCAGATGTTTCCACCTGGCAGTGCTCTCAGCTTTCCACCCGACCAACCCCAAGCTCCTTTGCCCACCCTGAGCAGGGGGGACCTGCAATGTTACCTGAGATAAAACTTCAGCGAGCTGGTAATTGTCTTGATGTCCCAGTCGCTGCTTTGGAGATCTACATCCCCTGGACATTTTGGATCTGGAGGAACAAAATGGCTTTAAAATAAGACTCATTTTGAGGTTGTTAATAAAAGCAAACTCTCAGGGAGGGTACCCACTTGAGAGAGACAAAGCTAGAGCAGCCCATGAAGAAAGCTGGTGATTCTCACAAGGGGGAAAAGCAGAACAACAGTATTGGCATCAGTATTTCAGAAAGGCTGTTACTCAGGATGAAGAGAGTGGTGCTAACTAGGGGCAAAGGAAGAAGCAGAAGGTAGCACTTTAACAGTTAGCAAGGGCGCATTCTCTAGTTTGTTTTTTCCCAGCGCAGTCAAAATTGGCAGAAACCATACATTCTAACAGATCCAAGATAAGCCTTCTCATACCCAAAATAATCCAACTTTCCAGCTCCGTCCCCTCCCTCCCAGCAACTCCCCTAACGGCCGTTCTGGAAGCATCCCCTCTTGCTGCACAGAGAGGAGCGGCATGGAGAAGGAAGCAAAGCTGGGTGGAATCGTGCTTCACTCCTGCCTACCCTCACTGACCAACCCGTCGTCTCTGCAGTACGATGAAGTAAAGGACACGGATGGAAGGGGGGGGTCAGCTGGACTAAGGAAACAAACTGCACGACTTATTTTAAAAAAGAAAGAGGACTAGAGACAGAAAATCTACCTCCTTACTCAAGTTCAGGAAGAAATTGTTCTGCAACAGTTTTTTCCGCTCAGTGTTGTTGGACTCTGTGTTGTGAGTTTGTACGCAGTGGGGTAGCAAGTGGTCAACCAGAGTGATGAATATTAAATAAAACGAAAAGCCACTCACAGCTGGGGTTCAGAAGGGAAAAACACAGAGCTGCTTGCAGGGAGGGTGAGAATCAAGAAGCAATAAAAACTTAGGCTAAGTAATTAGTCATCAGGCAAGCGTAACTGGATAGCTGAAGTAGCTCCGTGGGAATCGGGTACAGCTACATGTCAGCACAAACCAGCCGATTTAATAAACAGCAACAATAGTAAAAGCAGTAACAGCCTTTGAACACTACATTAACATCAGATGTCCGCACATGGAGCTGAAGGAAGCTGGCGCACGCCCGAGGCATGCAGATACCAACGTAAATGTACTTTTTGCTCTAGCCCTCTCCAGCAGCCGGCCACAAGGGCTTGACTGTGGGTGCACGGGACCCTGGGGCCCGCACAGCGGTGTGGCCACCTGCCCTCACCCACACGAGTGCCGGGACAGGAGCGATGGCTTCGGCAGGTCCCTGTCTGGGAACGTCCTGGCATGGAAGGACGCTGCTGAGCCCTGTGCTGTTACCCACTTCTTGCATAAGGACTACCCAGTAACTAATGTGCTCGTATGAAACGCAACTCGGTGCGCGGAAAGGCTTGCCACAGAAGCACGTACACCGACCGACTCGTCCCTGGGAAGAACAAGTCCCTGCAGCAGGTATGCCTGCACACATTCCAGAGGCACAGCAGGTACCTGCACCCAGCCTGCCAGAGCGCAGCGTGGCTCAACAGCGGCAGTGAGGCACAAGTGGACACGGTCCAGCCAAGGCCATCTCCTCCCACACCTGGGAGCAAGCACCCCCCCGTGAAGTGGGTGGCTCAGAGAAAACAGCCCGCAGGAGGTGCCCGGCCGAACGCAGGCTGAGCTCGGGGCCGTGGCAGTCCCTGTGGGACACGCACCTGAGGCTCCGCCAGCTGGTGCCGGGGTCAGGCAGGCGTTGTGGACGCTGTGAGGAGATGGAAGCGCTGGTTCTGTCACACTTCTGCCACCTCCAGTCCTCAGAAAGCCTTCACAACTGTCTGCTTAGGATGTTGCAAAAGCTCTCACTGGCTTAATCTGACCTTTATGAAGAACGATTTCAGTTCCGAGCAAAAACCCTAACCCAGGTGAACGGCCTCGGTGCTAAGGTACGGTTTACATCCCCACCACCGTGGGATGAGGGAAAGGGACCCCAACTTTCCTCTCCTGGGCTGCTGCAGGGCTGGCACTGCTGGGACCTATGCAGACAAGCAGCTCCTGAGGCACGTTGCTGGCCGGGCATGTCCCCTGGCAGCAGTGCTGTCTGAACACCAAAGTCCTCGGGACCAGGCTGCTAACTAACATGGGCTAACCTTCCACCCTGTTCTCATCCACACTGCCTAAATAAGGATTGGGGCATTGGCTTTCGTAAAGGAAACGGAGCCGGGACGGCCAGGTGGGCACCAAATGTTGCTGCTGCTTGGCTGTGGGGTGACACTGGCAAGCCTGCGCCACGCGGAGGCGCGGAGCAGGGGAGGCGAGGGCTCATCCCTGCTGGCCCTCATCCCGCTGCTGGGGCCACAGCGGAGCACGCCCCAGCACGTGATGCCAAAATGCCTGAGTATTTTTAGCACGGGGTGGGAGAAGGCTTGTCCCCACAGCTCTGGGGTCACCGCCTGCCTTCATCTCCCCGCTGCTCCCATAGCTTGAAATACAAGTTGAACCAGCAGCAAACGCGGTGGAAAGGGAGAGAGGACAGGGTGGGTTGCAGAAAAAAGCTCAGAAAAGCAGGGAAGGGTGTGGTGCGCCTCAGACTCATCTCATTTTGAAAGCTGATCCTCTTCACCCTTCTCAAACAATATAAAAATATAACAATCTAACCGCACGGAATAATTAATTCTTACCAAAAAAGGCATTCAGCAACTTCTGCACCTGAATATTGCTGCCAACCGTTCGGTAGACGCCCTCTGCAGAGATCCCTAAGCACAACAGACCAGAGCGTTAGCCAGAGCCGTCCTGGGTTGAGGGCTGTCCAAAAGCACCATCTGGCGGAGCGACAGCCTGCTGGGGAGCTGCACGGCTGTCCCAGCGCTTCCCGCTGCCCCGCGCCCCTGCAGGGCACCCCTTTACTGCCCAGCCCCGTGGGGAGGGTCCCCCCGCTCTGCTCCTCTCCCAGCCCGTGGGACTGGGACGGGGCTGGCTGTGTCCCCGAGGGGCTTGGACACACCAGCACCGCCACCTTCCCGTGGCAGCCCGGAGACTCAGATGTTAGGGAGCAATTTGTCCTGCAGCCCACACCAGCGATACACACTCGGACAGGCTGGAGGTTTGGTGAGAGACCGTACAGGGAGGTGTAGTCCCCTGCCCCACTTCAGTCCTGCCCTTCTGCCTAATGTGCCTGAGCAATTCTTTACTCCAGCTAAACCCTGCCTCTAACTCCAGCACAGAGAACACTTCCACAGCTGTTTGCCTGCAGCCTGATGGTCAGCTTTCTGAGCCAAAGATGAGAAATTGGGGAATGAAAACATCACAAAGGTGAAAATTCAGTCCTACCTGGAACTTGGTATGACAATATTCCAAATAACGTGTTATTTCTGCTCTTTTGACCCATGTTCTCTAGTGAATTAAATGAGACTGACTTTTAACTAACACCACTGTGCTGAGGAAAATGGAACACAATTCAGGGCGACGGGAACGAGGACACGCCAGGAGCGCAGTCACCCCGGGACGCCACTGCGGGCACCTTACCTTTCGTTTCTACTGCGTTGATGCACTTCCGCACAAACTTGAAGCCGACCTCGTTCAACTCCACTGTTTCAAACAAGGGAAGCAGTGTTAGCTGCCGGAGCACCAGCATGCAGTTACTTGCGGAAAACTGCTGGGAAGGGGCCATGCACAGCCACCACGCAGCGCTCCGGCACCGCAGAGCCCGAGCGCACAGCCGGCCCCACGCGTGCATCTGGCTGTTCGTTTCATCTGCATCGCGTACGTGCCTCTACGAAAACACAGGCATTCTTTACATCTTGACGAGGAATTATTAGTTTCATATGCTCTCGAGTTTTTGTTGAATTTATTTTGAGCTACAGCGTCTCCCCCTGCCCCCTTCCTGTCTTTAATAAAAGAAGTGTGAATCAGAGTCCTGCCACATGTGAATTTGTGTCTGATAATGACTTGATTAATCATTTCCAGAGCACTGCAAAATCTGCAGTTAAATCTCTTCCACATCATAGGATCATGTAATTTCTACTTATCTACCTGATTAAATTAAAAAGCAAAAAAAATAAATAAAAAACCCCACAGCTTTACCTGCTGCCTGAGTAAAGAGAACACAGGTTTTTGTTCCAGCCGGTTAATCACAGACATTTTTTATGCCTATCTTACAGGCATCATGAAGGAGGCAGAAAGTTACAATTTTTATAGATGTATTTCAACTTTACTACTTCTGCTAATTTTTCCAGGACATCTGGAAGGATTGTCCAAGTTGTACTGTGGAACACCTTTCTGTTCAGTGCAAACATTTATACTGAACCTCTCCTAAATGACTGTGCTAAATACAGACTTGTTGCAGACACCAAGCGGGTGAGAGCTCTCTGTTTTCTTTAATTCACAGACGAGACTGAGAGACAGACTTGCTTGAAAGATGTATTTGTGTAATCCAGCTGACTGGGAAAAGCCTTCTAGAATATGGAATTTTAGTTGAAAACTCCACATTCAAATTTTTATAGTCCAAAAATCCATACCACTTTACCTGGGTTTCAAACTAAATTTTGGCTAAAAATATTGACTTTGAGTTAGCATCTGGAAATGAAAGTAAAACATTCCTTACATTTAGACTTAAATATAATTTTTTTCCGTGTTAATACACAGTGAGATTTATTTAAAATCTCTTGCAGAAAACCCAATACTTGGTGCAAGTTTGCTTGCATGCTTTAAAGAAAAAAACTTTTCACTGGAAGAAACAGACACATTTGTACCACATTTGCACCCAGCCGCGCCACCCATGTGTGGTGGGGAGCTCCAGGAACCAACCCCGTGCTGCCTCTGTTTGCCTGCTAGAACCTTTGTTATGTGAAACATCCTCAACTTCTCTCACTGACCTTCTCTATTATTTTGGGCTTTAGAGATGCAAATTGAACTCTGCCTCCCTCTGGCTCTCGCCATATAAAATCCGCACATTGCGATCAGTAACTTTTATCACTGGCAGCTCACGCTTATCTGGCCTTGGTATCAGACACCCTGATGAAAAGGAAAGAAGTTACACTGCTGTCCTGGAAATTACACAGCCAGTCTGCAGAAATGAAAGATGAGTGTATCTGCAATGAAATGCACTGCCCGGCCTCAGGTATCAGAGGAACAGAAACAGAAATGACTCACTTTCTTCCTGCTTCGTGATGGGACTGTGGTAGATCTGAAAAAAGGGGAGGGGGTGGAGGAAGAAACAAAAACATAATGCAATGTGATTTGATACTTTTCAAAGGAAAATGCAGCACCCCATAAATCATCCAAAGCCAATCACAAAGAGCAAGACAACGTCCCAAAGAAAGTAATTTTATAGTTAAGCAAGCAACCATTATCTCTACAATAAACAAGCTTGCTGACTTCCTAAATTTCACTGGAACAACTGTTTCTAGGGAAGGGGTCTCCCAAAAACTGAACAAGAACTTTCATTTGTCCTTTAGGTAACCTGTAAAAATGACAGCTGGACAGTCTGGCACACGTGGTTTTTTTTGTTTTTTTTTTTCTTCTTCATAAAAAAAAAATACTTAAAATATCAAGACATTCCTTCTTCACCCCATACAAAATGGCTTTTTTTTTTTTTAAACGAAGAATAAACAGTAGGTGCCACTCTGGATGGAAAATCAAGATTTTTTTATACGTAGTAATACATCATGGAAACTGAGTGAGCACCTGCCATCGCATAAGTGAATGGCTGTCTGCTATAAGCGCACTGACCCTCCATATTATTCCAGTGTTTTCTCTTTAGATGACCAGGGAAAAAAAGTGTTGTTGAAGGTGCCCATGTTCCATCTCTCTGCTCCCACGTCTCCTCAGTGCATCAGCAGTAACAGCCCTGAGCTACTCCATCCAGCAGCAAGTCAGCGAGTGCAGCCACTGCCACCCTCTCACCAGGAGCACTTAAGGGAAGGCTGCTCTCAAAAGGCGAGAGGAAACCAGGAAATGTGTTTTCCCATACTGCCCATCACGCTGTCTGTTCACAGGAAATTCTGTAAAATGTAGGAATCTGCTTTGCTCACGTTAAAGGAAGGAAATAACAACAGCCACGGGAACACTGGCGAGCTCTTGTGCAGGGTGGCTGCTCACACCAGACTTTACAAACACTGCTCAGAGCAGGTATAAACAAAAAATGCTGTCATGCAGATCTAAGAGGGAGTTTTAACTGAAATATCGACTCTTTCAAACTCTGTAAGGCCACGGATTTTAGGAATTCTGGCAGTTGCAGATAAGTAGAAAAATGTACCAAGGCTTAAAGAGGGGAAAACCAGCATCCCCACTGCAAGCTGTGCAGAGAACAGGTAGCATGAAATCCAATTACAGACGTGTAGTAGCTGAACGGATGCCCTCAGTTATGGGAAAGCAACAGCAGCCAAGTGATACCTGTAAAAACGAGCTTTCCATAGGTTGCTTTATTGACCTTTCTCAAGACCCACCAGCAGAGGACACTGCCTGACAGCAAATCCACAGCTATGTAACGCTCCTTGACTACTTACTGGCTCTTTTCCGTCCATGGCTTCCATCCACAGCCTTCGATTAGCTTCTGAGAGCGCTTGCAGCGTGATGGTCCCAGACCTATGCAGAGTTTGCCCGCGGGTAGACAGGAAAACGAAGCAAAATTATTTTAATAAACAGCAGAGATCGATTTCATCCATTTTTACAGGGCTTATCTTTCTGGAGGCCATTTTAATACTAAGCATCTCACCTCTCATTAGTTTCAATGTCAAAACAAAACCTTTTGTCTATGGAGTCAGTCTTTCTCCTTACACAGGACTTCAGCGTCAGATCCAAGGTGCTCTAGAAAAGAAAATTAAAACCAAGATTAAAGGAAAGAAACATGGGAGAGGCTTTAAGGTTTCTCAGCCCCCTCAGTCTGCAGCCTAGCATGACGCTGCCCATCGAGACACATGGCAGGGCTGCATGCTCCCAGCAGGCTCATCAGATGGCTCTGGTGACACGAGCACAGATGGTCCTTCCCACCACTCAACAAAGCTGCAGCTAAGACCGCGATCACAGGCTTTGAAAACCGGGTTTCCCCTCTGCAGTAACAAAATGTTCTAGATTTCATGGGATTTTCCTGCAGACAAGTGCTAAATATCTCAGTAACAAGCAATATGCTTCTGCAGGGCATAAACCTTGCTTCAAACAAGCCTTATGAGGGACTCGCCTGTTCTTTGAGAGCAGGACCGTGCTTGTCTATTGTCTAACAGAGTTGGATCCTAGTTTTTATTGGGATTAAGGAGGGCTATCAATTATCCACAGCATTCATGGCCCAATCAGCTTTACACAAAATACCTCATAAAAAAAAGAATGCTCACTGACCAAGTCTAGCGTAGACATGCTCTGATGAAAGGGCTGGGCCTCGGCCCTATGCTTTAACGGCCCTTTTATTTACAACAAACAGTAGGCAGCTTATGACATGTTCATAAGACCTCCACGACCTTGCAGGAACTCTGAAGAGACACCCAGGAAACTTCACAAAGAACCAGACCTCTGTGGTGGGTGTGCGAGGCTGGGACGCGTTGTGCACTGCCACCACTGCGCTGCCGGAGCCCACGAGACCTCTGGGCAAAGCGGATCACGCAGACCCAGGGCACACCAGCAGCACGGCGGCCCGCTCCAGGATTATGCTGGGTTTATGCACGGCGCTGATAAACTCCTGGCTGAGCTGTGCGTGTTTGCTGTTTGCTTGTTTGTTTGATTGTTTCAGAGCCCTCTGTCATTGGGGCATTTGAAGTTGTGTGTCCAGCTATGCCCTGAAGGTGCAAATTACCAGACTGCAAGAGTTTGGGAAGGTGCTAATCTAAATTTTTACGAGCCCCTACCTGCATTAAAAGGCTTTAATAAACATGTTTACAACACAGATGATGATAGATCTCTTCAGTCAATATTTTGGACATTTCTTTGCCCTCTGCCAAGGGCTTCCAAAAAACACATTTTATTTTACTGCTGCACTGTGCAGAAGGCTGCCAAAGAACACAGACCATGAGATCAGAAACTGGAGAACAGCACGCCTGACTTGCAAGTCCCCAGGGGACGCTGTTCCATGGCAGAGAGGTGGGCGGGTGGACTCAGCTGGACTCCGATTGCTATGCTCTGAGCCATGGTCTCATCCAAGTCTGTATCCTGCCCCTTCCCTAGCACACTGAGGAACTGCAGGGAACTCCCAGACACACTGGTAAAAAACAAAGTATTTTGTATCAGGTCCCGCAGTCACCCTTCCTACAACGGGGGACTGCTCTACTCTGGATCTGGTTCCAGAAAGAGACAGAATAGATCAACTGAAGGAAAAACTTGGTGAGCAAGTCTGCAGATATCCCTCCAGGAAACTAACTCACCTGCTTAGCTCCAGGCTTCTGGTCCATGGGGGTCATCCTTAAGGTTTTTGCCTCCTTTTCGTATTGGCAGTAATACTTCACCCAGGAGATGCCCAGCGCCCCTGCAGAAACACACAGGGAGCAGGAGTCAGCAGCAGTGCACGACTTTGACCGGCAGCCAGCCGACACCTCCCGTGGGTTTGTGCTTCCCTGGGGAAAGGGACAGCACGACCCGTGCGGGGTCCCAGCCCCAGGAGGGGCAGGAGCGAGTGGGAGCACCCCCAGGGGCACGTGGGGACACCTCCATCCCCATCACCTCCATGCTGGGGGGAGCAGGACGGAGGAGAAGGAGCACGGGGCGGCTGCTGCCTCCAGTGCCCTCCGGAAAGCTGCTGGTGAAAGGAGGTTTGTGGGGCTCTGGTTGCAAGCCAGACTGGTGTGGCAAAGTCCAGCCAAGACCTACACTAGCAGGATCCTACGTGTCAAATGCTTGCTTCACATGGAGACCACTACTTTTGCCTGTCAACAAAAAGTTGGCAGTAAAGACAACGGCACCTTTAAAGCACCTTAAAGTTCCTATTTACTTCACACTAGGATTTGCTGCCACTTTTCTTTGTTGTCTTACCTGAACCCCATTATACGAAATACTTGAATTGATACATTTTCTGCAATTTCACTTTTAAGTTGAAGTTTTTCTTTTCATAGTCCACTTGTAAGGGAAAAATAAATAAAGGCAGCAAATACTCATTGGCATGCAGGAATGTGCAAAATTTGTTTGTGGTCTAAAATTACTAGGTATGTGTTTTCTCTTGAACACAGGATAAACGCACATATAAATACATTTGTAAATATAACCCAAAAAAATAACTGCTTACAAAATAAGTTATCTGTAGACTCAGAGGCCACAGCTCTGTATGCAGGCTTTTGTCCCTCGAGTGTTCATGCTTGCACGACCAACAAGTATTTGTAAGAGACTGAATTTGACTGAGTTCAGCATGGAATCACAACTTTTGCTGCCAGCAGGTTAGCCTTCAGCACTGGCTAACACTTCAGCTCTGCTCACAGGCACTCAGAGACGTTGCCTGTCTGAGCCACTATGTAAAAGACACACAATACAGGAGATGGCATCTTTCTAACACACGAACTGATTTAGCTGGACAAGCTCAAATACCAGCAGCGTTCTCCCAGTCCCTCCTCTTTGCCTGGAGCTGGGAGAGAGGACATCTGGAGAGAAGGTGGGGACTGAACGCCCACAGCCCTCTGTGAAACCAGCACCAGGAGTGCTGACTTGCTGCACGAGCATGCATTTCACCTGAAGTGACCTGGTATAGGAAAACAAATAGTAAAAATTCAGCATCCAGCACATCATCCCGAAGGGAGCTCCCGGCATGGGAAGAAGCAAGAAGTGCAGTACAAATACCGGTCCTGTAACCACTCAGGAACTGCACATGCTGATGTGGGCTAAAAATGACCCTCTTATCAGTGAGAAGGAAGCTGGGCAGAACAGCACATACATTCTCATAGAAGGCAGCCAAGGTGCAATCTGCCAGAGCTCCAGCCTCTCCAGCTAGAATGAAGTAATAAATCTCATCTAATTCAAGCACAGGACAATTAGCTCCTTGCTTACACGGCTGGCGTAACCTGGAGAAAGCTTTGTGCTATCACTGAGAAAGCTGTCAGCTGCACTGCCATTAACGCTGCTGCTAGGTCCTGAGACACCGCCGAGCATGGCCGGAGGCACTGGGCCGGCAGTTGTGACACAGCCACAGCCATCCCGTGGCCAGTGCTGCCCAACCACAACAGGCTGGGAGCTGAGCACAGCCCTGGCAGCAGGGCTCCAAGCCACGCAGCCCAGGCTGACGCACTCTGCAACATGTTCAGTGCAAATAAAAAGCATTACATTTCTCCTGAGTGTACAGATAGCCCTCGATGGTCGGCTGCCCTGGTAGCTTGCAGGTTAGGGGGGCTTCCTTCATCCTTTTCTTGAGGTCTTCCAGCTCCTCCCGTGTGCTGGAAAAGTGATTCCTTGTCTGTTGTGAAAAAATATAAAGAGGTACATCTGAACAAGAGCAGAGAGCAAGCCTCAGGTATTAATGATCAAAATTTCAGCCTCAGACTTTAGGTGCTCTGGCAGAAATGTGTCAGTCTCCAGTGCACAAAATGTGAAAGCCACTCCACAAATTCTGATGAAAACTCAAAACAAAAAGCTAAGAAAGTGAAAGCCATAAGAACACTGGGCTTTTAAAGATGGTTGAAGAGACAAGGTTTAACATACCGAACATGGAAATGGTGATGAAGAGTCATGAGTGGGAGGACACTTTTGTTCTTACAATAAAAGAAACTTAGCACTTTTTAAGGCTAGATGGAAGAGAAGGAAGCACCTGAACTCCTCTTTGCACTATTATTTAGGTAACAGGTGCATTCTCCTACAAACCTAGGCAGTTTTTCCTCAAAAGATCATGCTACACTGCTTGGCACGAAATTGTTTTTAAAGAGTTGTGTCAGTGAAGGGTACAAACTCAAGGCGTTTTTACGAACACCACTCACACCAATTAATGAGCCAGCAGTAAACTTGGCTTGGCATAGATTTATGGCTGTTGTTCCACTGGAATGAGGGCCAGCCATGAAAGACTGAGGATAAAACGAACAGGACGCAGTGAGTATACGCTGTGAGTATACCTTGTGAGTATACTCAGTCAGAGGAGGAGCTTACCAAAGCATTTAGGAAGCTGACACCACAAACATGAAGGTTGTAGGCCTTTTTAGAAGTCATGCACAATTTCAACCTCATGAAATTGGAAGAAATTCTCAGGCTTACGCACAAGGTTAAATGACACAATTTTAATAGCCCGTTCTGGACAGAATTTGTGATTTCTGAAAAACACTGTAACAGCCCCCGCGGACTCTTGCGTGCAGGAGAGAAGGAAAGGTGTGTGAACTAAGGAGGAAATAACTTTCTCTGCACCTCCCACAATGCAAACACGGACAGTCTATTTTGCATGGAAAAGCCCTTCTACTAGAGGAGTTTAAATACAAATGAGAATAGAAGTCACATGTAAAAAAATATTTCAGCTGGGCAGGAACGTACATTCTGCAGGCTGAGCTGAAGCTGCTGTTTGTAAGGGAGGAAATCCTGTGTGAGCTCAACTGTCAGGTTGTTGTAAGTGAAGAGGCTGTGGAGAAAAGCCAGCACCTGCAAAGGAGAGAAAGGACACAGATTGAACTCCTTCTAAGTTTCTAATCACAGGAAAGATAAGCAGGAAGCAGGATTTCAGAAATTATATATACAAATACATTTTTCCTACAATTTTGGAATGCTGCGAGTCTTAATGTGACTTACTGACCACAGCATCTCTAATGCCCAGGTCTGCCTCCCACAGATACACTGTCTTGGTAAAACGCAACATGATATGCAAGACCCTGCTGCGGAAACAGAAGCAGGCCTGCAGACAGCTTGTCCACGAGACCCGTGCGATCCCATGGGCAGCCGTGTCCAGCGGCGGGGCAGAGCCCCCCACCCGGGCAGTGTCCCTGCACACAGCCACGAGCTGGTACTGCTGCAGCCTGTGCTGTGACAGGTAAGCAGAGCAGACATCTCTGGAGACAGGTAATGCTCGTCAAAGGCAAGGTGTCCAAGGCAATTCGTAGGAAGACCTCTAGCTTCCTACAGTGTCTGGCTTGCTCCTCAGGATCGACTTAGAGTGATGAGAAACCAATCTGTGGCTTCGTGGTGCTCCAGCAAACACCACTAAAGGTGTGGATCAGCAGCAAGCCAGGTGTGCAGGTTAACTCCTGCTCCACCACAGGAATCCCCAGGACTGAATTCAACCTGGTAGCTCATCCCTTCCTGCAACTGCCAGTATATCTGAGCATCAAACAGTAAGGGCTGAAAGAAAAGGAAGCTCCTACCGGTTCAACAATACTGAATTTCTTGCTTTCTTGTACTTCCTGGATCTGGTACACATACTCAAGGGATGACTCAAAGAAATTGTGCCTCTCTTTGTCAACCTGAAGGTCAGCCTGAAGGAAAAAAGGGTTAGGTGAGAAAAAAAAGAAAAGTAACATCCAGTTTGATAGTATTTGACTAGCATTTGTCTCTCAGCCCAGAAATAGTCCTGTCCTCACTTAAGAAAAAGCCTGCTAAATGTGTCCAGCCCAGGTTTTGATCACTTTGCACAGGACCAGGAGACTCGACCACTGGACACTGTTCCCAGGTCTACCCTTTTCTAGCTCCCTGCCCTTTACAGATCCAGAACCTCACAGCACTCTGCAAGGACGAAGCCTTCCTTAAGCGTATTTGTTATTCTAACATGAGCTCCTTCTCCACCCACAGCCCTGCACTGGTAAGGACGACGGTGTCCCCATCCTCCCTCCCGACTCCTGCTGTGACGTGAAACCAGCAATTCCAGAGCTGCAGCACAAGGCAGGACAATGTGGCATGCCGTATCACCACACCTTACACAAATTTTGCCTTGCAGAGGTGTTTGGAACTTGATCTGGCAGATCTGATTTGATCTGACCGCTCTGACGTGGGCTGGAGCGGCTGGGGCTTTCCTTTCTTGCTGCAAATACATGGCAGCAAGAGCAGCTCGAATGGGCACCATCCCTCCTCTGCCTGCTGCCACTGCCACCATGGCCCGGCTGCCACAACTGCCCCTGCAATCACCAGGAGCTAGACAAGAAACCGGCTAAAATAAAAGCTAGTTAGTGTCAACCAGGTGAGTTCACGGCCCTGTACTCTGAGGGTGAGAACAAGTGATGGCAACGCAGAAAGCCACTGCTGCTGCTCAGCACTCTGATCTGAAGTACCACGTCCACATCCCTGCTCTCACCCATCTGAATAAGCTCTAGGTAGATTTATGCTTATATTCAACTGGTTACTAAAAGAGATTACCCCCCCCCCCCTATTTTAAAATCTAGAGCTGGACTCGACTCTGAGGAAAACTCCATGCACACCTCCTGTAACTGGGACTCCTTCTTCTTAGAAGACAAATGCAAATGGCGATCCAGCATGGAATAAAACTTCTCACCATCCTTCTCAAACTTCTTCTTCCTTTCCTGTAGATGCAAGAGTTGAAGCAGAACCGGTTACTGGCGTCTTTCAGATAAGAACATGCAACAGTGCCAAAATCTGTTCTGCAATTCAGCATTCCCACGGAAAAATTCTGGTGGACCCATTAGAACAGGAGGCCACTTTTCCCTCGCTCTGCTTTCACCAGGTAGTTCCTCACACTGAATTTAGTTATGCTTCGAGAGCAAGCTCTGGCAATACATCGTGGTACAGGCACTCTAAATATTTTCTCATGTCAGCACTGTAGCAGAAGCCCCACAGAAGAGGTACTGTTCCCCTGCTCGATCTCTTCAATGTCAAGTAAACTTGAGATACACTAATGCATCAAAAACATATTGCCATTCCCTAAATGATGTTCACATAGTTCAGCATTAACTGGGTAAGTACTTTAATGCCAAGAACATGTCCAGGATAAGAAAAGATTTATTAGGAGTCTGGCAATTTTCTGTTTTTTAAGTTTTTATCACGTGTCCAAAATGTATGAGAATGAAAGCAGAAGACTAGAGGGTGATACGTGGGAGGGAAGTCATCATCCCTTCAATAGTAGTGGCAGAAACAGAGAACAGAAACCGTGCAGCCAAAACTTATACAACTTTTACTGCGTAGTGCCCAGTTTGCACACAGCCCAGCAGAGTGGTTCATCAAACATAACAATAAACAACGGTAAGACTTCGCATCTTGGAGGTCTCCTGCAGACGGTCTGGTTCTTATTGACCTCATTTACATCTCAAACATACCAAACACAGGCAAACATGAAGTGTGGGCTGATTTGTTAAGAAAGACTCTGTGAAGGAATCAATGTAACAAAAAGGTTTGCTTACACTGACAAATCTGAACGGGTAAATGTCTAGAACAAGAACAAGAAGAGAAATTTGAGAATGAAACCCAGAGAAAAGCTGAGCTGAGGATGTGCCTGTTGGCTTATGCCTTACAGCAACTGTGAAACCACAGTGCACTATGGCAATCAAGAATCAACCATCAGTAGAAGCCAAGTTAACAAATAATCATACAAGATGGTGAGCTATCTGTGATTGCTGAGAGGGAGTTACATTGCTAAAATAAAGAAATTCCAGCCAGCCACCAGCCCCAGTGCCAGGTCCATGCAGCTGAGAACTAGTGTCTATGGGGCATGCAAAGAATGCCCAACCCCTCTGGGCAGTTTTTGAAAGCTCAAGAAAGTGGAAAGCAGAGTTAGGACACACCAGCCTACTGTGGAATTAATGATATCTTCCAACAATTAATTCCCAAAAGCCCTGAAATGCTGTTCTCTTGCAACATTTCAGCAAACACACGCCAATACCACCAAGAAACAGACCAGATGGAGTCTGGCAAACTATTAAATATTAGGCATTTTGCTCATGAATTCAATAATGACTACAAAGTTTGAGGCTGTGGTTCTTAAATAAAGTTCTTTTTCTTTTTTTCAGTCAGTTCTCCTTCATGAAGTTTTACTTCCCTGTTCCACTTGCATGGCTTATTCAGTCTAGTAGGATGTCATACACCGTGGGACACGTGGGGGCTCCCAAACTGGTGCTTTGGCTAGGCATGGCTAGCCCTTGACTGTTTTCTTCTTAGCCCTTTGCTCATAGTGGCTCCTGTTGTATTCCCTCTGGAAGAAGAAACGTTATTTTCATGTTGGCACACACTAGGAGGCACTTGTGGGTTGTTTACTGGAGCATATGAAGCTTGTACATTGTGGTGGGCAGCACACCGTTCTCAATGTTATCCACCGTGGATAGCATCTGTTAGAAAAGGGCAAAGGCACCCAAATCTAACAGCTAGGTCAGATCTCCGCCTAGCAATAGCTCTCTCTGGCTTTGCTGGAAGAGCACCTTGCCTCTAGCACTCAGGCTCGTGCTGGTGGACGTCAGGTCCTTAGGAGCACCTTAGACAAAGGTCAGACAAAGTTACTGCTGCTGCCTTCCTGAGGAGAGGACTTCTCACCCCACAAGTCCCGTTTCTCTAACCCTTGCGCATTGCTATTGCCAAGGACAAATACTACAGCAAAATGCAGTAACACTTTTAGAGGCAACAACTCAAATATTCCTGCTTATTTTTAACTGCCCAGGGTACAGCAGGCATCTTGTAATGACAAGACCCCTGAAGAGGATCGCGTGTATCTTCTGGTATCACCCTGTGCATTTCAGGGATACTGAAACTCCACATTGGCAAATTTAAGCCTCCGAATAAAGAGGTCCAGCCATGAAATCCAGAGGAGAAGAGAGTCCTCCAAGGGTGAAACCTAACGTAAGAAGTGCTGCAGCTGAAGAGCCGATGCCAGGAAGAACTGTCAAAACAAAATAACGCCCTCATGACTAACGCTGGTGATGAGTAAATCCAAATCCAGAGGCAGAGAAACAAAAGCTCTCATGAAGTAGAAATTACCCTTTCTGTAAAGTCACGCTTCTGAATGGTCTGCCATTACATGGCACGTTTAATGAAAACAGGAACCTAAGCTTATTTCGATTTTTGTAAGCAGTCCCAAACCCCACGGTGTTTGTAGCACATGCCACACAAGTCATCAAAGCAAAGCTGCCCCGAAAGCCCGTGATGGCCAGAGCAGCATTACAGGTCTGCAGCCTGCACTCTCCTGCTGCCAGCACGTTGCACGTAAGGAGGATGGCGATGCCAGGAGCAGGTTTAAAACACCATGGCCAAGCAGCCACCCCGTGGATGTGGCGTGCCAAGGAGGTCTGGGGGAGCAATGGAAGAGCTTTCCTGCAGCAGCGGCTCCTTCAGGAGGAGCCTCCTCCTCCGGCAGTGCCTGCACCATGTGGGGAGCCCCGAGCTCGTCCCCGGGCCGAGGGAGCAGGAGCCGCAGCGGGGCCGGACTCACCCGCGCACAGCTGTGGCCATGTGGAGAGCAGAGCAGTGCGAAACGGGATTTGGGGCATGCAAATGGAGGCCTGCCAGTCATTTTGCACTCTTGCTAATTAACATATAACTGAAAAGCAGAAGGATGTACTACAAATCCCTCCTGATTTTCAAGCCAAGGTTTCTAAGAGCTTGTTGGCTGCTGAACAGAGCACGCAAAAAAAAAAAAAAAGGAACACAACAGAAAAAAACAACACCCAGACTGGAGCACAATCTGGAACTATGAGCATAAATTAGTTCGTCATGAATATTCAGCGAAGGGCAGCATTACCTTCTCGCTAAGATTTGCCGGTGTTCAAATCCAAAAAGCTACCCACCTTTCATCTGCTCTCTAAAAAAGATACCGATGCGATCTCACCCCAACACAGCCAGCACACGATCAGCAAAGGAAGGTGCTCTGTGACAGCTTCGCTCTCTGAGCTGCAGCAGATGCTGGTGCAGTCAGAAACGAGCAGCCGGAGCTGCTGCACCCAGCTGTCGGCTTCAGAGTGCTGTATGTGCGCCGGGTGCTGCCCTGCATGGGAAGAGGCCCGTGCCCTGTGCAGGGGGCTCGGTTCCAGCCTGAGCGAGAGATGGGGGACGGTGAGAGGGACAAATGGACCTGCCAGAACTCGCCTTTAACCAATTACTTGCTAATTGGGATCCTCTGAGATTCCCCTCCTAGAAGAGGCACGGTGAGCAGCAAGCAAGGAGCCCAGCTGACGCGGCTATTGGTCTTAAACCAAACCAAACGCACCTAGAGGAGACACACGTTGCCTGCCAGGAGCCCGCGCCCCGAACGCGGCTGCAGGGACTCGGAGGGCGAAGGAGCGCGGCAGAAGGACGCGCGGGCTGCTGCTGGTGCCGGGCTCCCCCTTGCCCCTGCAGAGCAAACCGAGAGGTGGCTCTGAGCAGAGCCTGCGAAACTCTGACTGACGAAAGCCTGCAAACATTAAGTGCATCTGCTTCTGCTGCATCTCCCGCCTCGGTACGCTCCTCTTCTACGATGACGATAATCCCGCTGAAATCACAGCAGAGCTACTGGCTCACCACACGGACACCCGGCAGCGAACACGAACGGCGATGTGTTTGTGAGCGCTAGATAAAGAAGAAGACAGCGAATAAATTCAAACTGCAAATCAGTTTGGGGAAATCACAAGCTGTTGCTCGGAATCGCAGAGGAACTGAAGGCGCGGGACAGGCTGCGTGCCTGGCTTCAGCTTAAAGCACTCAGCTGGTAGAAGGCAGAGGAAAGAAACACAAAAAAGAGAAGTGTGTTCATATTGCAAAAAATACTTTATGCCCGAGTTTTCAGCTAGTTTTTATGATGCCTCAGCAGTTAATATAAAAAAAATATATATGTGATTTCTAAAAAGTAAAATGCTGTTGAGGGCTATAGGAAGAACATTTCTATAAAAACACACCCGGAGCTCCACCATCCCAGCTACCAAGGCCACACATCAAACTCTTCTCATTTTCAAGCATCACTGCTTTGCCCGGCACATCTGTGACACAAAGAGCTCCTGCTGAAGAGAAATGGCCTGTGGCAGGATACAAAATCCACCAAGCCCATAAATTGGACTGAGCACGGAGTCTGACCTCCATTAATATGACCTAAGATGAAATGAAAAACACAAGCAATCCCATGCTCTCTCTCCTTCAGCTGAAGCCTGCACCTCTCTGATACCATTCACGCCTTTTCATTCATGCTATTCTCCATTTGTTGGTTCATTTTGAGCAGAACAAGGTTCCAGGGCCCAGGCTGAGAACCGTGTCAGCTCAGGGCATCCTGGATGCTCCATTTTCATTTGTGATGTTTTTGTGCACAAACATTTACCACCAAGTCACAGGAGCGACAATCCCACGGCCTGCGGCCAGCAGAGGACGGCTGGGGAAGGAGGTCCTAGCGAGAGCCCGGAGAGCTGCCCCGAGTGGAGCTGAGCACAGCATCTGGCAGCAGAGACGCCGTTCAGCCCCGGAAAATGGGTTAATGCAGGCTCAGATGTCTTAGACCGTCTGGCTTCTCTCCACCCAGAGTCATCACAAAGACCCAATTCAAACACTCTTCCTATCTGGCTTCGGCATCTTGCACAGAGAACAGAAAACATCTCACAGAAGGCGACTCTGCCAAAATATGGGAAACGAATGAGAGGGCACAAGCTCCCCCGCCACATCTGCGGTCTGCGGTGAGCACGGCGGCCTGCCCGGCCTCCCTCGCGCTGCCTGAGTCAGGAGGAGCTCGGGCCGGCAGCAGCAGAGGCAGCACAAACAGGGACGGAGCCGTGCCGGCAGCGTGCTGCTGGACAGGTCCTCACCTGGCAGCCCCGCTTCGCGCCTCCTGCTGCCGGCGGTGCAGCGGCCTGGAGACACGCTGCGAGCGGCGAAGGGCCACGGCTCCAACGGCGCTGGGACGAGTGCTGGCGCGGGCACACCACCCCAGGCACCGCGGGGAGGTGGCGCAGCTCTCAGAGGACCTCGCACACCGAGGGCTGGCTCAAGAAGAAACAGCCTAAGAGGCGTTTTAACACTCATCCTAACATTCGCAGGCTGTTGCCCTCTCGATTTAAGTGTTCCATAAACTAGAAGGGGAAGAAAAGCTTGACCTTGTCCCTGTGAATCCTTCCCCGTGACCCTTCTCTAAACGCTTGCTGGCTCTCCGTTAACGCAGAGACCAGCCAGGAGGGAGGCTTCTCAGCGCCGCACGGCCGTGCCTTGGTAGCGCAGACGCCTGCAGGACCGCGGGCCCGGGGGCGAGGTGCCGGGCAGGCAGGTGCCCGCAGCGCCGCGTGAACACGAGGGCCACGCTCACGCTGCTGCCGCTTGTCAGGGGTGCGTTGTACAAACACTGTTGTACAGGGGGATTTTGAAGGGCAGGATGGTGATCAAGTCTCATTTCTTAAATCCTGTATTTATAAAACGTCAAAGGCTCCAGATGGGCTGGGCAGAATCCAAGCCCCAAGTGTTCTCCAAAACATCTCCATTTCTGAGCTGGTTCAGAGCCAGCCCCATTTCAAGCTGCCGCCGAGTAACGTGGAACCTGGACTTCTTGATAGCAGACAAGGGAAAAATAATCTTTTCTGCTCAACATGTGCAGACTTTGCTTTTCATAGTTTGTTTCCTTAAAAGTTTGATCCATCTGAAAGACTCATTAGATGCTTTATTTAAATATTTCATAACAAAAGCCCTATGACTACAATCAAGCTCTGATTGCTGGCCTCTGCTGCTCTCCCTCCCACCCTCGGCTCTAACGCACATTTATCAGGGAAAGTATTTTACTCTCTATAGCATTAAATGAACAAAGGGGAGAAAAGAGAAAGAAGCAGGGAGTATCTCTTGATCACTCTTTGAAACAAGCATTCCTCGCTTGGAACAGAGACAGTGCTGGTATTAGGCCAGAAGAGAACCCAAAGAATTCAGGAAAAGGTTTTGGAACCTCTTATGATTGAAAAATCAGACTAAAAGTCACAGCGCAGACACTCTCACTCCAGCAGCTGAACACCAGCGTTAGGGAAGTTTCTGAAAGCACAAAGCCTACATGTACAACAATTTTAAAACAATAAAAGCCATGAGGAAAAAGGAATAACATAGTAGTAGAAAACAAATCTGTTTAAATTTAAAAGAAATAAATAAGTCTTACCTTGGTGAACCCTATTTGCTCCTTCCGAAAATTTTCCAAGGGTTTTATCAGCAAATCACTAGCATTTTGTACCTAAAGTGCGGAGAAAAACACTTTAATTACAGGACACAGATTCATTTTCTCCTAAACAGAGGCTGAACAGGGCTGGGAGCCAAGAACTCCTAGATCTTTCTTAAACGTCTCTGAATACAAACTTCTCTGTACACAGGTGAAGTCACTTAACCTCTGTATCCACTTGTTCCCATTTGCAATGCACAGAAAACTTGAATCACAGCACGAGAGGCTTTGGGGACCTCTGGCAATTAACTGAAGGGGTTTCCCCCAGCCTGCCATCTGTGCTTGCACCGCTGCACGGTGAGCCAGACCTCCCTGCCCAAAGTGCCGTGTTACTCCCCCGAAATCCCCGGGACCCACCTGCCGGCCCCGGGACCCTTCGGGACCCCGCAGCCCCATCTGCGCCCCGCAGCAGGCACGCGGCCAAGGCAGGCTTTGCTCCTGCCGCCCACCAGCCGCAGCAGGACCAGGCGGGGAAGCCCCCGGGTCTGTGACCCGGTGCTCCGCAGAGACCCTGGCAGGATGAGCCCTTCAGAGGTGCCGGCCACCCCTCCTCTTGGGAGAGGGCGGCTGCCCGTATCTGCACGGCGAGGAGAGCCGGGTGTTCGAGGCAGGCAGGCTGTGTGCGAGCACTAACTAGAAGCAGCCCCAAGGAGGCACAGCTGCTTGTTTATCTCTCCGAGAGGCATGGAACAGGACAGATAGATTCTCAAAATGCTCCGGAGAGTTGTCAGCTCAGCTGGGTCCCAGCCTACAGCAAGCTGCCCTGCCCTGCCTGCTCTGAAGGGACGGGACGGAGCGGAGGAAGATGCATTGCTGCTGCTGCTTCCCCCCTGCCCCTCTGCTCAGGACTGCGCGGCCGCTGCGCGAGCCCTGCTTTCCATGACCACATCCAAGGCTGCTGCATGTGACAGCTGGGGAAGAAGGGAAGCCTGCCTTGCCTCCCGAGCCTTACAGAAAGGAGGGGGGAAAAGGAAGGGACATGACGCTACGCTGGTGCAGACCTTTCGGGTAATTTAAAGCTGACGAACATGGTGAGAGTACGAAACCTTCTGAGGGAGCTAAGGAAAAGAGATTGGTCCTGCAAGTGGAGGGCCAAAAAAAAATCAGTACAGTCAGCCAACATCCCCAAAAGCATCCATGATCCCTGAAATGATCCCTTCCACCCACTTACCCATTGCAAAAGAAGCCATTGCCTGGGCTGTAATTAATAAAGAAATATCTTACTGCTTTCCTCTGGCCTCTCACTGGTTTCCTCCCGCTGCCCTCTCTGCCTGTGCCCTGCAGAGCAGGACAGCAGCGTCCCACCGGTGCTGCCACCCCTGCGGCGGGCCCAGCCAGCCTGGCGCGGGCTCTCCCTGCTGCACGAGGCAGGAGCGAGCAGGGCCAAGCAGCTAATTCCTGGCACGCTGTAAAGGCTCTCCACCGAGCCTAACCTTCGTGTTTTTCCTGGAATTAGGAGTGAAATGGAAAGCCAGCACTCGTTGCATATTGAGGAGTTTTGGAGGCGAAGAGGGCACACCACCACAGGGGACAGATGGGAACAAATCGCCCCACAGGATCTGCGTTCTGGGAAGGGCAGGGGCACGGAGGGACAGTGCAGCTCCCATGGGGGAAAAATGAAGAGAGAAACTCATCGTGCTGCTTACTCTTTAAGGTTCAGTTTCACCACAAGAACAGCCTGTTACCAGCTATCAGATACCCTGCTCCGCAGAGCAAAGCTGCTGCAGGCGGCGGCACCTCAAGCAAGCCCGGCGGTGCTGGGCTCAGCGGCGGAGCAGCTGCTTGGCACTTGGGAGAGGTTTGGGGCACCGGCGTGGGACAACCTCTCCCCTTTCCCCCCAGCACCTTCCCCTCTACTGCTCAGGGCACGCAGCGATGGCACCACAGCTCAGACATGGTGCAAACACGACGTCCCTGCTGCTGCCAGCTCCCGCACGATGGGAAGCTCCACACCGAGCCGTGTGCTGTAGTTCAGCCATGATTTGGCATTTAAATGTTACAATCAGGTAGCAACTACCGGAGCGCAGTTGGGATCATCTTACCATCATCGATCTCTCAAGCTCTACCTCCTGGAGCAACTCTGCGAACTCCTTGAAGGACTCGGCTGCAAAGAGAAGAGGGCTTTGGTCAGCAAGTGGCACCTTTTGGCAGAAACCAAAAAGGTTAGCAGCTGTTGAAAAGGCTATAGGCACTGACAACTCTCCCCACAACGTTAAACAATAAAACAAAAAAATCTTAGGCATCAGCAGTTTTCTTGGAGTCCAACCGAAACAAAAATAACACGAAACCTTTCCTTTAGCAAACTGAAAACACGAGGCTCGTTCAGCCTGGCGGAAACAAAGAGACCAGGTAGGAGCAGTGCACTGCCTGCCCGCAGGAAAAAGGGCTGTCACAAAGCGGGCACCATCTGCCTTCACGGGGCAGGGCACAGAAAGCAGCTCAGTTTGCAGCAGGGCAGACCGCAGGTGGCCGTCAGGGGAAAACCTTTCCCACCATGTAGGCACGAACAGCACTGAAACGAGGAGAACTGAAGTCCCGATTCTCCAGGAGACCAGAGAACAGGCTGGACCAACACCTACCTCTGCGTACGGCGCGGCTGCCTGCGGACTGCCTCGGGGACTCCTCCAACTGCATGAGCCTACCTGGGAACTATGCGGCAGCGAGCTCGCTGGCACAGGCCAGCGCTTGCTGGGAGACGTTCCCACAGCTCCGCGGATCCCTGCGGCTCCCGGGGCAGCAGCCTGCCTGCCCCACCGCCCTCCTGCCCCGGGCAGCGCCGCGGGCAGCTCCCACAGGGATCTCGCGCTGCCCTGCGCTTCTGGCTGCCACACGGGCGGGTTTCCTTTGCAACAGCTGCAGGAATTCCTTTGCTTTGTATGCAGGTCAGGCTCTGCACTCACAGCAAAGCACACAGAGGGACCTGACTGACTCCTGAGCGGTTTAAGGAACATCTGAGGGTTAACCAAAAGACGGCTCAGCAGAGTGCCCGGTACCAGGGCTCTTGAGAAGGGCAGCCTCAAGAGCTCTGGGCAGGGGTAGCATGCAAGGGAACAACCCGTGCACACAGCGAGGCACGTACAAGAATAGCTCATGCCACAGATAAGGGGAGAAGATGCATTTTTGCCCTATCCGCAAACTGAGGGCCCCGCATCCACAGGCAGGACCTTAGGACAGGACCTGTCTTTCTGCTAAAAGCAGCCGTGACACGGCTGCACAGCGAGTGAGCATGAACTTGGAGTGCTACGGGACTCGCTCGGCAATTGCTGAGGCAGACGCAGAACAGAAAAACCACAGCCTCGTGATACAGTCATTCAGCTGGCATCATCAAAACGTAACCTTTCTGATGAGTCAGGGATTTCTGAGCTCTCTTCCAGAGCGAGGGCTTCAGAGCCCCGCACATCAACGTCCCAGCAGTTTACTATGCTCTACCACAGGGCTGACAGGCTGACTTTCACCGTGGTTACTCAGGACAACATGAAATCTGAAGTGCACACACAGATGCCATCAGCTAAGTATAAGGGGCCTGAGCCTGGAAAGGAATTATCATAGAGAGAAAAAGAATCCAGACCTGAAGTTACAGGGAGAAAAAAAAGTTACGGTGCCTAACATTTTCACTGGATGTGGTTTTCTTCCTCTGCAGGATGCACCCAGGCACACATTTCCTGGCTGCAGCCGCAGAGCAGCCCTGAATTTGTCCTTGCACCACGGGCACGTAGGCTACGGCCCTGCTGCGGGACCTGCGGCGTTTGGGTCTGTGCTCGCCGCGCAGGGAGGCAGCGCGCAGCCGCGGACGTGCAGCGAGGACGTGTCTGGAGCACGCGTCCCCGTGGGAAGGCGCTGCTTGCGACAGACAGCGCCAACCGAGTGTGTGTGTCCTGACTCGCACTTGCAGCGTTCAAAGCCTTAGGAGCACGAGTGTCAGCTCGCTGTCTGCCTGCGTAACAAGATAAAAGCACACCATTAGCTATATTTACAGATCAAACGCGTTCCCTGAAGTACGGCAAGAAGAGCTGTCAATGTTTTGCTTCATTTCCGTATCCTGTGCCTCAAATCAGCTCCTACGCTCATGCACATCCTTGTGCCTCAGAAGCCCTGCAAGAGATGGGAAGTGCTACAGAGATGTCAACACCCTGCTCCTGTTTGGGGAATACGAGAGACTTGCAACGCCCTGAGCTCAGCCCCGCGCAGACACTCCAGATTGGCTGTCGGAGGAGGAACACAGCAGACTTTTCACACTGGATAATCTGGGTCCTCCTCTCGGGAAAGCAAAACAAACACAACCCAGCAAAAACAGAAATAGGGAAAAAACGCCTGTTTTGCCCCAGAGTATTTTACATGTGCTGTGATCCGTTCTTGCTTTCCTCCGCCCTCTGTCCCCTTGCACCCTGTCTGTCATTTCCAGCTGCCTTCCTCGCCCGCCGTCAGCCAAGCGCTGGGCACTGGGGCAGGCAGTGGTGAAGCAGCGGCACGTGCTGGGCGTTGGAGCTCTGTGCCTGCCAGCAGCAGAAGCAATGCGATGCTCCTCTCCCCGGCTGGCTGCTGCCTTCAGATCCCTCCATGCCCAGAAGGTAGCTTATAATGCAACGTCTTCCCCTCCATTATCCAGCTGTGTTTGGAAATTCAGCACCTCTATTTCCATTAGATTTGGAGGCTGACTCATTTCCAGCAGGCTTCACCTAGCAACTTTCCATAGAGGAAATCAGATTTTGAAGGACAAGCCGCAATCTGCTTTAAATAAAACAACCAAGAGAACAGGCTTTACTTCCTTCCCTTTTAAGCGACAGCTGAGACCTGACATCAGCACTGTCAGCTTGGAGCCGCTGTCCACACAACAGCCTGACAAAAGCTGTTGCTATTTTATAAACGCCTCGTGTCCCAGGCACTCCGTGGCCCACCGCCTGTGCCCCTGGTGCCTCCGGGCTGTGCCCAGCAGCAGGGCCGGACCCCCCCAGCAGCTGCAGCGCTTCCTGATGTCCCCCAGCAGCAGGGCTGCCCACCCCGCTCCTCTGGCCATTCTGCAGCGATAGCTAATCCAACAGCAGGATTAACTCGAAAACCTGGGTTTAGGGTGTTCAGTGCATTTGCTTCAGCTCCGCGGGCGCAGCTGGCAGCTTTGTAATCGACACAGCGTGCACCGGGCTGGCAGGGTGGGAAAACAGGCTCAGGATTGCTAATCCCAAAGCAGATGTGTGGGGAGCAGTGCGACACATGTGCCACAGGCCTCCTTCCATGCAGGCAGAGACTGGGAACTATTTTCCATATCATGACACGTCCAGCAATATGTTTTTCCCGGCAGTCCAAAGCCCGGTGCCTTTTCCAGGACAGCACGGGGCTGCTTTGTGTTTGCAAGATGTTTGCAGCAGAGCACACGCAGCGTTAGGAACAGTGCCCATCTGGCTCAGGACACGAGGCCAAACGCCCCGAGCTGCTGCAGTCCGGCTCTGCCCGGCACACAGGGACACGGGCTTAGCTGCAGGGGCCACCCAGGGGACAGGGACGGGGACAGCGAGCAGCTCCCTGCTGCGCTGTGCATCCTCCTGGTGCTGGCCAGGCAGAGGAGGGCTGGAGCCACAGAAAACCACCACAAATTATCTGCGGAATCAGGCATGTGTAACTCAACCCACCAAAGTTCAGCTTTGTAATATATGCTACCGAGTATCTTTGCTTTTCTTCTTTTTAAACTGCAAGTAACATGACAGATACGCTATGCGTTAACTGGCATCTGAGGAACCTGGCTCCAGATTCTGTTTAGTAACCATCGATGCCAGCAAATTCCTAAAGAAGGAGAGGTTTTCTCAGTAAGTAAAAGTTTGCATCCAAAAGAAGAAAACTTACCAATATTAATCTCGTCATCTGTTAGGGTGTCTCCAATAAAGTCAAACTGAAAGGACTGCAAAGTCTGGGAGAATTTCTGCACTGCCGATGAGTAACCTGGAAAAGGACAGAGCAAAGAGTGTGTATTTTGCAGCAGTTACACAGAAGTCTTACGAAATTTAGCCCGAATGTAAAAAACCTACAGTTTTTTACACCGTGAGCTCAGTTTTAACCTGGCAGTTAAAAAAAATCCAGTCATCATGATCTTAAAGCACTTTAGAAAATATTGCAGTGTTAACAACCAACAGAAGCTGTAGTGAGCATTCGTGTTTTGAGTGCCTCGGCGCTGCTGAAAATGCTCCGCAACGTTCATGGACGCAGCCGGCCGCACGAGCAGCTGACGGACAGCCCAGCGCCCTGCAGGGACCGGCACAGCCACTTCCCCTGCAGGAGAGCAGGCAGCCCAGGCGCAGCGCTCACCACCGCCGCGGGAGCGTTGTCGGAGCCCTGAACAGACCGAGCGCCGTTCACGCACCAGCACTCGTCTGAGCACGGATGCTGTCAGACAGGCTAATTAGTGTTCTAAGCAGTTGTTTCAATTAGAAAGGAGCAAAGTCTGTAGAGTCAGAAAATAACTGTGGGGAAAAAAGCAGGATTCAGAGGAAGTGCTCCTCTTCGGGGGAGTCAGACCCGAACAAACAGGCCCGAGGAGAAGACAGCGAGCCAGCTGACGGCAATAAGCCCCCGCTGTGCTCTGCCGAGCGTTTGCAGATGGCCCTCGGACCTGTTTCCGTCCCTCTGCTGAAGACACTTGCAGTCTTGAAGCACAGACACTTCCTGATGGTGGTTGGTAGCTCAGCCCAAATTATTTTTGGACTTTCCAGAGAAGTTTCTAGCCAAAAGGATCCTTTGTGTCTTTGCATCCTGTGTGGCTGCTTCGTAACTTTGTCAGTGGCTTCTTTGTTGTGAATTGGTCTGATTACATTGGCCGAGGAGCTTCCACAGGGACGGGGCAGCAATAACACAGAGCAGGCCCGCAGGGCACAGCCACCTACCTCGGGCCAGCTGCGGAAGCCACAGGCACCGCCTCACCACGGCAAGCACCGAGCAGCAACGGGGCACAAGGAGAGCACCATGGTCTGACCTGAGGCAGCCTGGTGGTGTTTGGGGAGGCAGAGCATGCGCACGGGGTTACGGCTGCCTTGGGCTCTTGGCTTTCATGCCGTAAAACAGCCTGAGAAGGGACGTGCTCTGTAACAGGCCTTGGTAGCCTTTTACGGAATTAGAAAATGAAGTAAAAAGTGCGTGGCAGCACCAGGTCAATCACACCTTACTACGCAGCTACAACCGCTTGCAGGGGGTAGTTTAACACCCGAGATACAAACAGAACGAGGCTGAACCTGCCTGACCTACAGCGAACAAGATGCAGACAATAAAGAAAAAGAATAATTTTAGACTTTTGTTTACATTGCTGCTTTCCCTAACTTGGACAGCAACTATAGGCACAGTCCAAGCCTGAATTCCTCTGAGGAGGTGCACTGGGGTCTAAGATTTCTGAAATTCAGGAAGCTGAAAATGTGGAAGATGCGAAGGAGCAGATGTTAGTACGCAGCTAGATCACGGAGCATCCTCCTGTGCTAACGGCCGCAGGTCCCTCCGCACAGAACACGGCTCTCCTTGCCGCAGACGCTGGCACCGACCAAAGCCATGCGGCAGGGGGAACGAAGCAGTTGCTGCTTTCTGCTGCCCAAAGGAGCTTCCCTGGGGGATACAAGACCTGCAGCACAACACAGCCCAGCGAGCCCCTCCTGGAGAGGGAGGACAGTTTCACCGGTTCCGGAGCTGGGCTAACTCCCGTGAAGCAGACGGGATTTTACCTCACCCCACTGCTCCCGAGCCCAGCGCAGCCGACCTGAGAAGAAAGGGCGGCTTCATCCAGCCCGGCCCCAAGCCACGGGAGGAGCGGTGCCTAGAAGTGCACAGAATCCCCTCTTTCCCGTCAAAAGCCTTGTTCAGCAGTTTCCTCCTGAGGGTCAAAACTTTGCCCTTGAATGGGCAGATTCAAGCCTGAATGTAGCTATTTAGCAACCAGCTGCTAGGAGAGCCTGAGAGCGCGAGCGTAAATGGGTGAACTCTCGCACAGAATGATGTCATTAATTTGATGGAAAACCTCAGCAAATAATTCACTTTCAGTCCCTGCAGCATTCACTGTATTCACACACTTGAAGCCGAGCCCGGAGGCTCCTATTCACTTCTTACTCAGGCAAATCTTTGTTCTTCCCCTGCAAACTGTCTTCTCCGCTGGAAGCTTTTAATTGCCTTCTGCCCAGCCTCTCATCACTCCCCACACCTTGCCCAAGTTCATTAGTGGCTGAATTCCAAATGGCCCCATTTACACGCCAAGCAGGTCCGTGAGCACAAGGCGTGCCGTGCTGCTCCGCAGGTCCGGGCTCAGCACCCCGGGGCCGGCCAGGAACAGCTCCGCGCACCCCCGGGAGCCAGGAGAGCGGCTGCACACGCAAGTCACGCTCCTGGCAGCTTGGCCTGGGCTGAGGGGTGCACACAGCGTTTTTCCATTGTGTGTGTCAGCACAGCATCTAGTCCCGCTATCGGAGAAATTGTCCTTGGCTAGCTGTTGGCCTTTTTTCTCTTTTTTTAATAGAAACTGGATAGGGCAATAGCAGAGAAGGATTTGAAAAAGCCAAAGGCAATATATTTTTCACCAGAAAAAAAAAAAAAGAAAAAGAAAAAGAAACAGTAGAACCGATTTAAGTTACATTTTCCTTTCAAAAAGTTGTCTGGCCTGAAACTTTATTTGCCAAGTTTCTGGCTGAAGCAAATCCAGGTGGACACGCTATAAACCACATCTCACATTAGCTTAGTGGCGAAAAAAGACTTGAGCCCCTTGCTGAGTCTGGCACCGCTCGGTTCCATCTGGGAGAAGGAACGTGCTGGGGTGAGCGCAGCGAGCGCACCAGGGCACGGCGCTGCGGGGCTGCTCCGGCACCAGCCTCCCCCCAAGCCGGGGCGAGTCGGCGTCGCCCGGGCCGTGCCCTGGGGATCGCAGCAGCACCGGCCAGCTCCGGTCACTCCGGGACCTCCATCCTGACCCCGAGGTGCAGCCGCTGCCCACAGTCTGGCTCCCCAGGAGCTCGTCACAGTCCCTGAAAATCCGACAGAAATCCCCGCTCGGCAGGCCGGACGCCGGGGCTATCTTGCAGCAGGAAGGGCAGCAGCTTGGTTTCGCCGCTCAGACCCGAACGCAGCGAAGTCAGTCCTTCCGCTGATGTTCAGTGCTGAGCGAGGCCCTGGCCGAGCGTCAGCACGAGGCCCGGCCCTCCTCCTGCAGGCGCTGAACCAGCCAGCCCCGGCAAGTGTCCCTGCGCCGCGCGGACGCTCACGTGCTGGAGTCCCCCCGAGCCAGGATCTGACCCCTGCAGCAGCCGGGGCACTCACACACAGCCTTCGGCACCTTACAGCTGTGGCCCTGCGACAGCAAGGAGGTGTCAACGACAGAGTGCAGCGTCTCGGGAACCACCGGCCAGCTCAGCCCAGGTTTCCATTCCTCTTCCCTTTCTTTCTTTGGGATCTAGGGATAGCGGTACGTCCTCCTCAGAGGGCATCATTAATTCTACTTAATCGAACAACCTCAGTAATTTTCCACGCCTACAGAAAACTTCCCAAACTGAATAAAGCCAAGTCACTGCCCCAAACCACTCAGGATCCACACGGCGAAAGAACAAGGAGCAATGATGGATGTTGCTGCGTGCCCTGAGCCGTCCTGCCATCAGAGGAGAGCCGCCACCTTGGGAAGGCTCTGTGCACAGGCAGCGAATGTCACCACGGTGCTGGCGACGCTGCCAGAGAGGGGTCAGGAAGCAGGAGGGGACGGTCTCCTGACAGAGGGTGCAAGAAGATGAGGGGCTGCCCCTGTGGGGACAGCCGTGGTGGCACCGTGAGCTCAGCGTGGTCAGAGGGGCAGGGAGGCAAGAGGCGTCCAGTGCTGGAAGACAAACTCTTTATAGGGGAACAATTATTCAAGATTTAGGGTTAGGAAAGAACTGAACTAGTTGGAAAGAGAAGCGGTGCTGCTAGCGTCTGGCATGGCTCTCAAAGATCATTTAATGGAAACCAGATTCCTACTGACCCACGTTACTCGTCTTTGTACACGTACGGAGCCTTGGCTGAACACCGATTTCTGACAGATCCTATATATACACACAAGGACAGCATTGGGTACTCTTATGGTATTAGGAGTGTTATTGTTCTGATGGAGATGCTTATTGGCAAATTGAAATAGGGATGGTTTTGGCATCCTCCCCTGCTGCAGAAGCGCCTGCTGGCATCCCGAGCGCAGCAGGAACAGCGGACGCTCACGCATGAAGGGCTGGGCCCCTGCGGGACTTGAAGCACGAGCCTGTGCCCGTGGATCACACAAGGGCCCCCAGGCAGAGCATCTGTATTTTCCCCTCATTTAGCAGAAACTTGGAGATTTTCCCCCTCTGATGCAAGTACACAGCTGCCAAATGCACGGCCCCTGCCCACTCCCTGCTTTTCACGCCCAAAGCCCGGCGGCACGGAGGTGGCCCCACGGCCTCCAGGGCCCCGGCAGCGCGCGGAGAGCCGGGCGGTCACGGGGGGATGATGCTCCTTCTGCAAGCCAGGAATGCCACTCAAAAAGCAGGCACAGTCTCATTCCTGCCCAGCAGCAGGAACATTTGATGGCTTCACGTCAGTTTTGAGGACCCTGCCTGCTTGGTACAGCTTGTTTCCATGGAAACTCACCAAAATGAATTCAATCAAAAATCCATTAGGACTCTCTTCCTTGCAGTGTTCAGTAAATGATGCCAGCCTTAGCAATCTGTGGTAACAATAATTTACTCTTCTAGTAAAAATAAAGTCCAATCCTTCCACACAGGACAGCGCTAACCAAATGGCATCTGGCAAGAGGGAGAGAACAAGCGCCAGGTACAGCCCCGACACGCTTCCAAGCTACAAGAACAAATTTCCATTACATTAGCGTATATATAAAGTCACCTCTATAGATTGCAGCTATTCAAGGATGCCCACACCCTGTTCAGCAAGGAACAAATGGGGTTTCTCATTTCAAACTTCTGCAGGAATGGTCACCTGCTGCCGAGTGGAAGGCATCCCCGAGTACATAAAAACAGAAATGCCACAGCCAACCCGCTGGGGACAGCTAGGGACCACCAGCACCTCTGTGCACGAGACAAAGAGGGCTGTGCTTGGCCTGCCTCATTTAATGCCCCAGAGACACGACGTGACCTTGGGTGTAACAGATGCAGAGAAAGCAGTGTGACTTTTAGAAATAAACACTGGAAAAAAACGTAAACACCCCACTGCACAGAAGAGAAGTTGCAGAGCACGCACTCCAGATCTGTTGGGAGCAGACCGCCGGTACCCTCAGAGAGGTTTATTGATGCCCAAGCATCCCCTTGCTGAACCCTTCATTTCATCCCCTTCATTTCACTTTCAGCATCTGGTAAACCAGGACCACCTTTATGTCACCCCAGGAAAAAGCTACGGGAGCACTGCTCCTGCTCCAGAAGGACTCAGTGGCTGAAGCAGAGACAGGGTTCAGCAGCTCCTTTGCTAACCTAAGTCGGGCACGCAGCTGCCTACCACCGCCCGAAGCTTACCTACGTGCTGGAAGAAGGAAAACCCAAAGCGATTTTTGAGCTCTGGCAACACAAATAAACAGACCAAATGTGTAAGGCGCTCCGTTTTTGCATTTTGCTTTCCTCTTTTCCAGATTGAAAACAAACAGCAAAACCAAATGCTTTGTTCTTTAAAAAAATAAAAAATATGAACTCTGGAAATCCAGTTTTTCATGAAAACGTTACAAAACCCTGACGTACAGCAGCCGAGGACGCATGCACCTACATTTCTTCTCAAGCCTGGTCACTTCAGAACTTTTTCTAGCTTGTCGTGGAGAGTTGTGCAACGGGATATGCAGAACATGAGAAATACCATTTTTTCTCCGGCATGAGAAAGGGAGGGTTGTAATCCCTGAGGGGAAAAGAATGTGTCCATTGTTAGCAACTCCCACTGAATAATTTTACAGGGAGTTGTATAAAAGAGAGTTCATCCATGTTACCATCCAAGAGATGAGGTTTTGCATACGTGTACCCGACCCCACCGTGTTCAGAGGATTCTCTGTACTGGCAGGGAAGCTTTACCAGCCTACATACAAAGCGTTTGGCCAGGGTGCCAGATTCTGCTCTGAGCTGTTGTACTTATACGGTGTGTACAAACTCCACAAAGTCCCCAAACATTGTCCCACCAAAATACCTCAACTCTGAAATCAACGAAGCTACCCTGACTGCACGCAGATGTGTCATTAAGAAAGTGAGTAATAAGTCCTGACTCACAGAGCAGTCCGGAACAGTACTCTACAGCTGCTTGAACGCAAAAACATGTTGATTTTTTCAGAAGAGAAAAAAAAAATCTTCCGGTTAGCCTTGTAGGTAGTCCCAAATCCACACAAGCAACTTGCTAGAAAATAGCACTCCAGCTGTTCCATACACGAGATGCTCACCACCAGGTAATTACACAGTGGCCCATTATACAGTAGGCAGTGCTCCGCATTAACCCATGGCAAGTCGTTTGCAAATGCCTCACAGGCTTTCTGGCCACCGTGGAGATTCAGAAATACTGACACGTTTTACAAAGGTCATTTTTCACATGCTGACTTGGGTTTTCCATTTGCCAGAAATAAATGGCTAGCCCGAACTTCTAAAAATAACTTGCTACATTTAGCTGTGTTTTACGTTTCTCTTGCAAAGGATCTTACTGAACGCCTAACGCTTTTGTTATGTATTTATCATTTCTCTTTTTAATTGGTGCGTTATTGACTGTCTCTCTTATAAACTGCCTTTTCACTACTGTGGTTGATCTAGCGCAGGCTCCAGGGAATAGAGCGGGGCTGCAGTTCAGGTACAAACACATTTTTCAGTAACTGTACCTACCTACTTGTACATACCTCTTCTTACCTTTTGTAGAGCCTTTTGCGTTACAAGCTGTGATTTGCCTTGTGTATCATTAACTAAACTTACATACCACCCTGCTACCTTTGCCACCCTGGTTTGCTTCCTATCCATGCCGTAATTTTTTGTTCCCATAAATTCTCCTCCTTGCCCCCCTTCTGTTAAGTGCACAAACTTGCTTGACGGGCTTGTTTATTTGTTTACTGTTTAGTTTAAAACAAACAAGCAAAACAAACACAAGCAAAAGACCAACACAGCAATTGTTCACATTAATCATATGTTTCTCCTGCTTGCCTTATCTCCTTTACTGACTGAGGGAAACCTGCTACACCATACCTGCTGCACTTCAGAAAAGCTGGCAAGCTTCGTGACGCTAGATCAAAGATCACAGAAATTAAAAGCGCAGCAGCTTTCCTGGCTGCCACGACCAGGAGACTGCCAGCCTCCTGACCAGCCGCTTCCCTGCGACTGCAGAGGAGCTCATGAAGTGCGAGCGGGCTGGAGGAGCCTTCCAGTCCTTCCCTTGTCCTCCAGCTCTGAAGGGTGCAATGCAGCAGCTCAAGAAGTGAATGAACAGACAAAAAAGAACAAAAAACAAAAAGCAAGTGTGCAAGGCTTGCCACCGCTGCAGCAGGACGGCCTCTGGGGGATGCTGTCCAAGCGGAAAGGGGCAGCCATGAACAAGGTCCTGTGCAGAGGCAGATGGGCGTGCGGGGCTGCTCAGCTCACCCACAGCACTCCCCGTGCTCTGTCCCGCAGCCTGGGGGAAGCGCCTGCCAAAGCATCAGTACCATTTCCTCCAACTCCCCCTGGTCCGTCTAAAGCCCAAACCGGCACAGGTCCTCCTCTTCTGGAGAGCGTTTCTCCCTGTTCCCCTGGGATGGAGGAGACTCGAGCACAGACTCAGGGGTCCTGCATTACCGACTGTGCCACCCTGGGAGACAGCAAGAAGAAGGCAGAGAGCTTTAGTTTCATTTCCCACTCAGCACTGACTATGAGTCCCACCTCTAGGAAGGTGCCAGCCTGGGGGAAGCTGACTGCCCGCCTGCCCCCACCTGGAAGGCCGGTGGCTGCTCTGCTGGGTCTGCCACGGGACCGTGCGCCCCTCCACCTAGCTCAGGACTGTCAGCTGCAAACACAAGAGGAAAAGAAGGCATAGCTTGAAACAAAAGTTTTGGGGCTCTTCAGTCTGTTTTGGAGAAAACGGCAAGAGAGGGATGCAGGTAACATTGATGTGAAGACAAGCAAGGAACAAAGCCACATATTAAAGCAAAGACACAGAGCAGACCATACTCCCACACAGACACCCACTGGCTGAGGAAGAGTTGGCCTGCCTTCCTGCAGAGCAGCACCTGAGGCCACGTTTTTTTGTTTTTATAATGGACAGAATGCGGGTTTATTTTTTATGATTTTGCTTCTGCCATTTCAGTACAGCCATGATCTCCCTGCGAAGTGCAGGGCATTCACTCGGCACAGCCAGCTCGTGCCCGGCCAGGCAGGGACACAGGCGCTGGTACCTGCCTGCTCTCCCCGCAAAGAGCGGCACTACAGCATCGCCGCTGCTGCTGGCAAAACCATTTCCAGTGCTGTTGGCTCCAGTCAAAACTTAATGCTCCTCATCACGAGCAGGAGGCAGAACTAGACTCTGAACGCTCGACTCCTGAAAGAACAGTTTTTTACCGCTGGCATTTTTCTGGCCTTTCAAACCCATCCAGCAGTTCTGCAAAGCTGGAGTAGTTCCCTCAGCAAAACTGGAAAAAGACATGAGGGAGATGGGGCAGAGCACATGACTAACTGAGATGGGAGTTACACAAAGACGAGCAGCCTTAGAGATCAACAGAAATGTTGAAATACGCATTAAGAAATAATGCAGCTATAACTTATCTCAATCCTTTATGTCAAGACATTCATCCAGTATATCATAGGGGAAATAACCAAGTTTTCTTCATTAATTTTAACTCCAGGTTTACACAAAAGTTGCATTCAGAAAAAGATCCTACCGCCCCAGAAGATCAAAGTAGCTGGCAAACATCCCTCTGCTGGGAGCGCAGTTGCAGTCAGCCCACTTCGTTCATTATTTCATCCCAGACTCACACGGCATGGATCCCTTAGATCACAACTGAGCTCCAGGCAGAGCCTGAACCCTCAGGAAATTTGTAGCTTTTGTATTTCACTTCAGCTACCATGATGGAAAGGAAAACACATTTCGTGAAGACCACAGTGGATCAAAGGACCATGGCCACATTTCCTCCTCAGGGGAGTCTTCTCACTAGACCTGCAAAAATTGCAGACTACCCGGTGTCTCATCAAACCATCGCTAGAATGGGAAATTATGCAGCACCTCCCTGGAATTTATTAAACTGGAGCAAATGAAGGAGAGCCTCTTGAGAGCTCAGACATGAGAGGAATGCTGCCCAGCTCCTGCTCTGCAGGCACAAACGCTGGAGATGAAGGTGGGGCGGGTGTTTTTGTACTAAGGCAATCAGTAAATCCCAAGCACGCTCTGGGAGGGCTCCGCAGGCGGCTGCTGTGTACCTACCGACACCCGCGTTTATCTAGATACCACATGAGGCCAGCCTCCTTTCCTGACAGTCCTCCCCAGCCCCGGGGACAGGCCTGCAGGACGCTGAGTGAAGAGCACCAGCTTTCGGCAGGGCGGCTCTGGCACAGGCGGCAGCTGGGGGTGTGCTCCAGGAGCCGCGGCTCCCGGCCGCACAAGCAGCACGAAGGCTGGGAAAACAAACATGAAAACAACAGACACTTATCCGGGCCTGAGCACTTGCAGTCCCCACAGAGAGATCTTGTGATCGGCAAAGCCATCGGAGGCTTCCCTCCAGCAGCCCACCTCCCGGAGAGGCGAGGCGAGCCGACCCACGCGCTTTCTGGGATCGCCTCAGCAAGGGAGCGGAGCAGGCGGCTCAGCCCTCGCGCGATGATTTCAGAGTTTCCCTCGGATAACAGCGCCGAGGGCCGGGCAGGAGGCCACAGGAGTCACGCGGGGGATCGCACGGCCGCCGAGGAGCGGTGCGGTGCTGCTCAGCACCGGGCCACAGCAGTGTGTTCGCCCTCGCGCATGGCTGCTCCCTGCCCCGCGGCCCACACACGGGCAGGGGCCCGCACACCCCAGCCCCACGCCGCCCTCCTTGTGCTGCCGTGAGGAGAGAGGGGCCGGCCACGAGCAGCACCAGCGGGGCACGTATGAGAACCGCCCCCTGCTCCGAAGGCAGCCACGGGACCGAAGGCTGCACGGAGGGTCTCCAGCCCCCCCACGGCGGCACAAATTCCCCGTCTGCCCGCAGTCCCCCCAGGGAGGCCGGCAGCCTCGCTCCCCTCGCCACCGCTGGGCTCCTCCTCGGAGAGGACCCCGGGTCCTGTGCCTCTGCCACTGCGGGACAGACGGGGTCCGTGCACCCAGCAGGTCCCCGGCCTGCACGTGATAGCAAAAAACAGGTCGTGTTCGTTGTCCTTTGTTTTCACAGCTGCAAGTTTAGAAGGATTAATGAAATTACTCTTGTTTTTAAAATATCTGGCCTCAGCACTTCATAATCAGTCTTGGCTGGAGGAACAGAAACCGGATAAAAAAAGGAGGGGGAAACAGACTGCAGAGAGCAACTCGGTAGCTGGTAGGAGTTCTGTGTTCTACGTATATTTAGAAATGTTATCTCAGACTATTCAACTGCTCTTATCATCATTCAAACAACACATGAATGCGACTGTGTTTACCTGAACGGAGAGCTAAGTGACAAACAAGGATGCCAGCTGCAAAGGAACTTTTTGAATATGCCCAGGAGATGAAAATCCAGCAGTAGCTGGAGGATCACATCTCCCAGAGGAGATCCTGACACCAATTAGCAGTCTACGACTCAAAACAAAACCAACAGAAAAGTTCAACATCACCAACACAAAACTGAGAAGTTTCTGAAAGCATTTTCCTCATAATTATCAGGCACTAACATAATAGTTTTACACAGTTTGAAACATTCGTTTAACACTTAGTATGAAAAATAATTGCTGCCTGCTGAATTTCACCAGCAGTTTCAAAGGAGCTTTCATTTTGGAGTGTTCAATACCTGTAAAATAGAGCTGTTTGCTCACAGGAAAAAAGTTTGCCATTTCTTTTCTGTGAACACCAAGGTTCTTCAAACCGCACAGAGACTTTGTAATTCCCAAAACATCGCTGAGCAGCAGCGGTCCCAGTGACAGGGCCCTGCTCTTGCGCCCAGACACCCACAGCAGGGGTGGCAGCGGCACTCCTTTGTGCAGCCAGCACAGAGCTCCTGCCGAACCTCAGCCTGGATGCACACCTGGGGACCACGGCTCGCAGCTCCGCTCTCCTGCCAGGCTGGGCACAGCATGGCACAGCACCAGCGGAGCAGTGCTGCCATGCCCAGCACCACACTGGACCCAGCACCACGCCGCAGTGGTGCAGAAGCCACCCATGGAACGCCTCCGGGTGAATGGGGAGGCCACATCTGTAGTTACCAGTGTGCTACCAACAGAATTAATAACTGAAATATTCAAAAAATTTCTCAAGAAAAAAGCCAGAAAAGCTGAGTCTTCATACGGTGACTCAAGAGGAAACTCTTTAGTCAGCAGCAGCGCTGCTGCGAGCCCATGGACTTTGAGGCATATTACAAAACATGGATAACACCCACATCCTTCCAGGGAAGGAGCCAAGAAAGGCAACAGAAGATGGATGAAAAGCTGCATGCATGTCTTGTGCAGCGGAAGAAAAAATACAGAAACACATCAAAACCCTTCAATTTTGTGATCTTGCCTATCTTGACGATGCAGGCAGCCGAGCTCTCACGAGACAGCCGTGCGCCCCGACGTGATTCCCGTGCGGGCAGACAGCTCTGCGCCCGCCGGCTGCGCTCCTTGCCACGATGGGCACTGCTTCTCCGCAGGGGCATGGCCGTCTGTGGCACCACGCTGGGAAGTGGCTCAGGGCGCGGACCCAGGCTGGAAAATGCCCCCACGAAACAACGCACGTTGGTTTGTTGTAAGCTGGCCGAGTGCTGGACCGCAGCACGCTCCAGCAGCGTCTGGGTGGGCACAGAGAAGGGGCTGGCACCTGCTGCAGCAGGGCAGGCAGGAAGCGGCTTCAGACAAAAGTCCTGCCCGGTGCCTGCCATCTCCAAACCCTGCCCTGAGCACCCCTCGCGCAGGCCACCAGGACGTGACCAGGATCCAGCCCTTGCCGGGGGCAGGAGCCGACACGAAGCCGTCCTGCCGCCGGGCACAGCAGCGGCCAGCGGCTCCAGCCACGCGGCCAGGCAGGGCAGTGCCGGCACGCGGGGCAGCGAGCTGCATCCAGCCAGGAGCGAAATCCAACAAACGCACAGCAGTGAGCCCCGGAACAAGGGGAAGATATGCCTCGCAACTGGAGCACGCAGATACTGTGCAAGCTCCTTTTCCTTCCTGCCTGCATCTGAAGATTAGGTTTTGGGGGGGGACTCGCTTTGTTTTGTTTGTTTGTTTTTCAGTTTCTGGTTAAGGAACATCTGTTTTAGATTCGTGCCACCTTGGGACCTTCAGTTCTGTGCACAGTGCCGAACGCCCAGGAAAATGAGCGTCTTCACCGCCTGCTGGGCTGCAGGGAGACTCCCCTCTTCCACCTGTCCTGAGCATGCTCCACGGGAGTGGAAAAGCTCAACAGGGAGAACTGTCAGTGGCACGTGAGCTCAAGTCTGCTGTTTTGACATAAAGACGCAGAAAGTATTTTGCAAGCTGAGCGCTGCTCCAGAAGTGCTCTAGGGCATGGGGATTTTGAGTTCTCACTCCCAGAAATGCAGAGATAGGCACCTAGAAAAAAATGCCATGTGATTTTTCAGAGAAAGGAATCACGTTTGTTGGGTAGCTTTACACACATCCAATTCTGTCGGTAACCCCAAAGCCAAAGTACTTCCATTACCACTTCTGTAAACGGCGTGGTTTGATACCACTACCGCGGAACGCTGTGGTCTCTCCCACACGCAGCCACGCAGTTACCCTGTGGGCTCTGCGCCTCCCAGGGTCTGTGTGCGTGCCGCCAGGTGCTCCTGCTGCCACCCTGCACCGGGACGGCGCAAACCGCCAGCCCCAGCCCCGCAGCGCAGCCATGCTCAGGAGCACGTGGCTCTCTTCAAAGCCGTAAGACCTGCATTGTATTACTGCACGCTTCTCCTTGGAGAGGAGAAACACGCAGGAAATCAATGGTTCTTGGCGAAATTAGCATGTCCTTGACACCCTGAATTTGAAGATGTATGTGGTTTAAGTCTAGGAGGTGTCTAGGTCTATACAACATGTCCCCTAAATAATTTATTGCTTTTAAGTTGGTCTGCTGTCTTTTCAGACAATGAGAGCTGAGAAATTAGGAGAAAAAAATTAAAGATATCTACAGTAACTACACGTGATTCTGAAAACCCTCCTGTAAGGACCGGGACAAGTGTCGGAAAGCAGTGGCTACGATAACCCAGCAAGGAAGGAAGGAATTTTCTGCACGTGTCAGCGAGCATCTGACCAGCCGTAGCTGGAGGAAACTCACAGCAAGGACGGAGAAGACAAGCGAGCAGCGGAGAAACGCAAGCAGACATTATTGCTAGAGGAGAGTGATGTATTTTCCAGCAAGTCATTTTTCCCCCACTAAAGTCCAGAAACGGCTTAACACTAACTGCTGTACTGTAGTCTGCTCCAGGAAAAAGGGGGAAGGTGTCCCTTCAGCTGGGGGACTTCCCACGGCAGCTCTTCTCAGGAGACTTCAGTGACAGCTCAGAGGGACAGCCGGCAGATTGGGGCCTCTCTTTATTCTCTGTGAAGCTTTCTCAGACTCCCTCAATTTCCAAGGCCAGCAGAGAGGCAGAGGGTCTGGACACGCCGCTGAACCCACCCAGCCCCAGTTTGGGCGGCTGCAGGCAGGCTCCCTGCAGTGCTCACAACCAAAGAAGATCTCAGGAAGCAGCAAGTAAGCTGCGTTTGTTTTTCCTGATAACGCGCCCCTAAGCTGTTGCTTCCCTGCTTTGGGAGCCTGGTCTGATCCTGCACCCGTTCGGCTCACGGCCCAGGTGCTGACTGCTGCTCGAGGCCCATGGAAGTGCAAGGATACAAGCGGAGGAGAGAGGAGAACAGAGCAGTTTTTAACAAGCTGGCTGGGTTCGGTGGCAGCTGTACCGCGATCCTGGCCGCAGGAGCAGTCTCCCCGCTCTTGCCTGACCGGTGGCATCAGAGGCTGTTTACACACGTCCTGGTTGGGCTCCGGGCTCCCCCGAGCACACTGGGCAGCTCAACGAGCGGCTTTCCACGAGACAGAAGGGCTCTGTGCACCCTCACGGACGGTTTCTGCGCACATCTTCGTTAACGTGCCATATGCTGGCTCACGACTAAGCTGTCCTTGTGGGACAGGATAGTTTTAAACGCGAGCTCCTCGATGCCCAGCTCTGCGGAGCGCAGAGCTAATGTTTGCCCGGAGAGCTCCCGCGTTTCGTGCACCAGCAGATGAGGGGCACGCGTGGGACAGAGCTCCTTCCTCTTCCTCCCTTTTCCAGAGAGCTTTGGCTTTGTTCGCACATGGGCAAAACCCAGCATCTGGATCTAAAGCACTGTACCAACAGCCAGAAACCTTATCGCTACGGATTCAAGCCTTTGTCTACAGACTTTACATGAAATAGCACATGGGTTTTCTGCAAGAATCCGACAGACCGCTGCAGGGCTGCTTTAATCTCATTACAATATTACATTTTCTCGACACGCTGCTTTCTGCGCTCCAAAGCACTGAATCCTCAAGCACCGTCCCTGACGGCAGCACCATAATGTGTCGAGAGCAGCGCTGGCGGCTGCAGAGCCCCGCGCCGAGCAGCGACCCTGCCCGCACAGCCCTGCGGCGGCTGCCGGGGGAAGCGGACGAAGGCAGGGCCTTCCCCGCCAGTAACCACCCTCTGCAGAGAAAAGCCCATCCAGACTCTTCTGTTACCGACGCCTGTGTGCTCTGCAGGCACAGACACCTCTGCACATTCGTTCATAGCGCTGCCCTTCCAGGATAAAACGCTTACGCTGCCTGGAGAAGCTGATTAACCGGCACGCAAATTCGCAAGCAATCTGCACAACTTTATGCCACACAGAAACAGAGTTCAAAAGCACTTATGCAACATAGGCATGAGAACTCAAAGCTCTTCCAGCTTCAAAAGCTAGCTTAAACCACTGTAGCACTCACACATTAGTAAAAACAGCCTCTACTTGATATTTATCAAGCTCCATTTGATAGATAATTGCAGGAGAACATCAAAGACCGGGGGAAAGTAGATGTTTTTGCACAGACAAGCACACACAGCAGAATGCAGCAAAAAGAAGAGATCCCCCCCCCCCCCAAATAAAAGAGCATATTGAGCCACAGAAAGAAAATGACATAAATAACCCATTCTTACAACGACTACGATGCTGCCTAGTCATCTGCATCCTAGCACACTTGTTTGCTGCCTCAAGCACGCAGGCTGCTTGCTGATTTTCAAGAAACAGTAAGATTTCAGAAAGAACAGACACGATTTGTCAGGTGGGTAGTAGTGACTGACAGTCCAGGGGAGACAGGCGTACGGTGCCGTACAGCAGGTAGCCTGAACACCTTTCTTTGCCTTTTAAGCCTGGAAGAAAAGCGACTGCACTTTGAGCCTGCCACGTCAGCCCTCCCTCAAGAGAGGTGAGCGCAGGCACCGCGCACCTGAGCTTTTCTCCCTTCCGACCTGCCCCGTACCTCGCGCTGGGGCTCAGCACGGCCCTGGCACTTCCCGGGGGCTGAGGCAGCTCCAGCCCCACGGCAGCCCCCGGCAGAGCCGCGGTCGAGGCCCACCTCCGGCGGCAGCAGGGCAACGTATAGGAGTAACGCGGTCACTTGGCTCTTCCAGCGACTCCGAGCGCTTTTGGCATGAAAAGGAAGGGATACGGCCAACTTTGCAACAAAAACCACTCCTATTTCTGTCTTGAAGTAACCTTTTCATTTGCTATCTTTGACTTCGAAGCCCAAGCTTAATACAAATGAACAATATTTATCTTCGCTTTAGTCAGTTCTACTTCTCACTTGGCACAATCTTCCACTCAGTCATCTCACGGTGCCCTACGCACAGTCAGCCGTGGGTTTTTCAGTCGAGAACAAAGCCCTTACAAGGGAGGCAACGCGCAGGAGCACGCATCGGGACGCGGGCAGCCGCACAGCGCTCAGGAGGGCCGCGTGCTGTTTTGGTTATTTCGGCAGGTAACACATCAGACCTGGCTGGGAGAAGCACCACCCTACTTCTCTGAACCCCTCGAAAGGCTGGAGGAGTTCAATGAGCACAGCGCTCACGCAGACGTCAGCCCGCGCCGTGCTCCCAGCGAAGCGCTGCAGCACCGGCCGCTCGCGGAGCTCCGCGGGGCCACCGGCCGCCTCGGCGCTGCCTGCGCAGGCGGGACGGCACGAGGGACGCTGCGAGGGACACCACGAGCACCGCTGCCGGCCGGCACAGGACTGCCCTCCTCCAAGGGCACCACATGCATTCTCGAGCCTGTTCTTAAACAAGTTCTGCAAGTACTCGAAGGACTTGTTTAAGCATTTGCGCTCGTGGTCACCTATTAATTAGCTACAAATACAGTACCGGTGAATCGACCTACTGGCAAACGTGCTATAAAAAAAAAAGTCAGAGGCCCTCCAAATATCTTCAAATGGAAGTCACTGAAATAGCGCTTATCGGATAGGTGCTGGAGGCCTGCCTGGTGCTGTTAGCGTTGAAGTGACACCAAGTAGGGTAGTTCTTGTTTTTGTTTGTTTGCTTTCTGCGTTAGCCTCTGGAGATTCTGCTAGGACGCTCCTGCCTAGCAGGTAGGTTGCCGCTAGATTTTCTTGCCCAACAGGTAGGTTGAGACAACTCTAACTTTCAAAACCAACACGATCAGCAGCCAAGAAAAGAACAACACGCGTCTTCTATCAGACAACTCAAAACCACCCAGCGTGCAAACCATTACGTAAAGTCACTCTCACCTGTTTTTCCTATTACTTGGCAAACGGAAAACAAAAGGCCACTTTGGGCAGTTTCAGGTTTCTGAGCCTGAACGTGGACTGTTCCCAGCAGATCGTGCAGAGGCACAGCAGGCCCTTTCCCCACCGTGGGGAACCGCACTTTTCTTGGTACGCCGCACGGACGCTGCCGCGCTCGGGTAATTCACGGAATCACCGAGGCTGGAAGAGACCTCCGAGATCACCGAGCCCAACCTCTGACCTAACGCTAACAAGTCCTCAAATTCACGAGGACGCGCGTGCTGACGCCCAGGCAGACTGCATCGCGCCCGGGCCTCTTGGTCTGCGGCTCCCACCACGGCGTCCGGCGGGACAGCCTGCCAGCTGGAGGCAGCAGGAACTCGGCATTTCTACGGGTCTGTGCGCAAAGCAGGGGATTGATCTGCTTTAAATCTTGGTTCACCGTATTCGCTAATCAGACCAACAAGACAACATAAACCTTGCAGGTCCCCAGAACTCCGTACTGCGGTCGGTGAACCAATGCCCTGATCAGTCTGGCCAAGGGTTTCAGCGACAGCGTGCCTCACCCAGGGAAAAGCGCAACGCGAAGGTCACTGCCTCTGGATCGGCATCGTCTGCGGCTCGGTTTTAGCAGCCTGAGACCCTCGCACATCGCTCCGCCTCCCTCGCCAGTTCTCTCCCAAACTTTACTTCAACCCCACCCTAACAGCCACTTTATTTTTAAAATGTTAATGGCAGCTGTCGACTACAGACAAGCGAAAACCTGTTGTGTTCTCCTGTAAATACTAATTGTGAGTCTGTGGTGACTGCTAATGAGCTCCGGGACAAAAACCTCACAACTCTGAGTCTTCAGATAACAGGTCTAATGAGAACAATCACCCTAATGAACCCTTTACCCTTAACGAAGAACTCTCACTCTCTCTCCTGCTACGGCTGCCATTACCTTTGCCTCCCTGCTGCTGAGGGACACATCCCACAGCTCCACCAAGGAGCAGGGCTGAATCATCCCTCACCGGGAAGTGGGACTTAATGAACTTAGGGTGCGTAGGCTACGAGACAGCTCCTGGCCCCAGAGTCCTAACTACAGCCCTACGTGGACAGGATTCAGAGGGGAAGACACCAGTATTTTTGCAAGCCCCCAGCTACCACGGATGAGGTGGGAGCCACAGGGGTTGGCCGAGCCCACCGGTGGGTGGGCAGCACCCTGGCACCCTCCCAGCCTGTCCCCAGCGGGCTGGAGCGCTTCCTGCGCCTGTTTGCTCAGCTTCAGCCTGAAAGACAAAACAAGAACACGCCCACATCATTGCAGGCAAGAAATTTCAGGTTTCCTGAGTTCTGGGGGGTAAACCGTGCCATCTGGTGAACGCGGCCTCTTCCCACTTCTTCCCTTCCTCCCTCGCCAGCCAGTTTGGTGGGAAGGGTCTGCTGAGCCAGCAAACTCCCAGCGCGGCGTGTACCCAGCGAGCTCGCACGAGGGCTTATAAACATTAAAAAGGGAAACTGTTTTGACCAAAGCAATTAGGAAAGAGCAACATATTTACATTAACAAAGAGGCTATTTGAAATCCTTTTTATTTTTTTATTTTTTTCCCCCTGGACCAAGCAGAGATTTGGGGATTTCTTTTGCAGAAGATCAGCATCTTGCAGACCAGCAGCGTCTGCTGTTTCAGTCACACTAGCTTTTGTCATCGCTGTTTTCCAGATGGGGAAACACAGGCTATTCCAGTCATGGCCTTGATAACAAGGAAGCTCTTAACAAAAGGGCAGCATCTAAACCTATTAATACCAACTAGAAATCAACGAGCTGATGAGAAAAGCAGCATATGAGCAGACCTTGCACTGCAGATATTTTTTTTGTCTTCACTTGGTCCGAGGCAAGCGCAGCACTTACAGATATTGCGCTATCATTTCTGGCCATGTTTTAACACGCTTCTGAACAAGCGACCCCCTTAAAGTCACCACTGAAGTCTGCATTTAAGTGGATAAAATTCCCGCCGTTATTTAAAAAGAAGGGGGACAAAAAGGGGAAAAAACGGACAAGAAGACAAACTACAGGGTGTTTCTGGTCCGCATTCCAGCAGCGGGCCATCCCAGGGAAGCCCCCGTGGCCAAGAGGCGAGCGGTGCCGCCCCCAGCCCCGCTCCACCTGCTCTGGGGTGAAACCAGACCGTAGGGCACCTTCCTCAGGCACGGGATTGCTCTCCCCAGGCAACCGCGGCGCCTGGGAGCCTTCAGCGCACCGGGCAGCTGGTGCCCCCGAAGCCCACGGAGGCAGCGCTCACGCAGGAAGCTCATTTCCAGCTGCGGTCCCGGCAGCAGGACGTGCCCCGGCCCGGGACATCCACCGCGGCCGTTGCCCTCCCGCCGGCATCGCCGCCGCCCGCGGTGCGCCGGCCCTCCCGGCCCCGGGGGCAGCCCCCGGCCGCGGGAGCGGGCGCCGGGCGGGCGCACCCGGGCCGCGCCGCGCTGCCTGTAGCCGCCGCGGGGCAGGGTACAGCACAAACCCTCCAGAAACGGCCCTGCGGAATTAAACGCTGGAAGCGGGAGTTTTCGCCAGCGCTCTGAAAAAGCCGAGCCAGCCGCGCACCGTGCCCGTACCCAGCTGCAGCACCTCGGAGGCCGGCGAGCCCCCGCCGTGTGCACGGCTGGCAGGGCGGGGAGCCCCCCGCACCCCGGGGACCCCCGGCACGCCCCGCACCCCGGGGACCCGCCACTCACTCCTGATGGCGGTGATGAGCGCGTTGCCGTCCTTGATCACGTCCTTGATGAACTTGTTGGTGCGCTCCAGCTCCTGCTCGTAGCACTTGAGGCGCTCTCGGAAGTCGGGGCTGTCCAGGTAGCAGTCGCTGAACTCCAGCGGCGGGTGCCCCATGGCTGCCCCGCGCCGCTCCCGGGCGCCGGCCGGCGAGGCGCAGGGACGCAGGGAGGGGACGGGAGGGCTGCGGCCCTGCCCCGGCCCTGCCCCGGCCCTGCCCCGCCCGCCGAGGGAGCGCCGCGCCCCGCCGGGCCGGGCCGAGCCGAGCCGAGCCGGGAGCCGCCCCCGGAGCCGCCCCGGCCCCGCAGCGCGACCCCCGCTTCCGGGCGGCGGCGGGCTGGGAGATGTAGTCCGGCTGCGGGCGGGGGTCCGGCCCCGCCGGGGGGCGGCCGGGACCGCCCGGCCTCGGGGACCGCCCGCAGCCGGCCCTGCCCTGGCACGGCGGTGCCCGGGGCGCTGCTGCGGGCCGGGGGTGCTGCGGGGCGGCCCGGCCCGGCCCTGCCGCTCGGGACGGGCCCCGAGGGGTCACCGGGCCGCCCCCTGCCGGCCGCCCCCGTGCCGACTTCGCTCCTGTTACCGGCTTTGTTCCCCGGTTCGTGTTTGAGGGCCCCGAGCCTGCCCGCGGGGCTGCCGCGGTCCCGGAGCGCGCGGCGCGGGGCTCCGGCCTGCCCCGGGCACGGCCGCGGCGCCGGGCACAAACCCGGCCCCGAGCCCCCCGGCCCGGCCCCGGGCCCCCCGCAGCCCCGGGCCCGCCGCGGCCGCCCCCTGCCGGCCGGGTCCTCCGCCCCCCCCCGCCCCTGCCGTTGCCACGGACGCCGGCGGCGCGTGACGCGCGGGGACCGCCGCGCGCTGCTGACGTCGCGCCCGGCTCCACGTCGGCTCGGCGGCCAAGATGGCGGCGGCGGAGGGCGGCGGGGCCGGGGCGGCCGCGGGGCCGCTGGTGAGGGCGGGGGGCGCGGGGGGCGCGGGGGGCTCCGGGGGGCGGCGGCACAGGGCCCGGGCTGCGCTCGGGTTGGGCCGGGCAGGGCCGGGCAGGGCCGGGCAGGGCCGGTCGGTGCGCGGCCCTCGGCTCTGTCCGAAGCAGGCCCCGGCCCCGGGGCGGGGAGGAAGGGCCGGGCCGGGGGCCGGGGACCGGGCCCGGGGGCCGGGGGCCGGGCCGGGGCCGGGGCGCGCTGAGTGCCGGCTGTCCCGGCCGGACACGGCCCCGTGCACCCGCTGCCGCCCCGCCCGCGTGGGGGTTGCCTTAGAGCCGGCCGGGCTGCGCTTGGTGGCTCGCTTCGCCCGGCGATGGGGCTCCGCTCCCGGCAGCGCCTCCGCGGAGCACCCGGGCAGGCGGCTCCTGCCGGCCCCCAGCGCCGACCCGGCCTTCTGCCGGGGGTGTCGGAGCTTCCTCGTGGGTTGCCGCTCCGTTGGCTCCGTTACAGGTAGCGCACGGGGTTACGTTGCGGTGGCTACGTGGCTGTTTGGCGTTGCGTTGTCTAAAGCGTGCAAGTGTTATGTTTCGTTCAGCTATCGGTGTTTAAATAGAAGAGAAAAGCAGGTTGCTGGCAGTCTGCGAACAGAAATGCACTGCTTGTGTGTAGCTACGCACCCGACCGAGTGCCTTGTTAGACTGAGTCGTTTAAGTCAAGCAAACTGACTCGGCTCTGTTGTTGATCCTAGTATTTAAAAGAGTACTTACGTTGTATCTTGAAGCTCTGAGCAGTTCCTTTCATCACAGACCCGGCTGAAAAGCCCTTGAACAATTTGCACTGTTGGTTTGTATGTCTTGAATCCAACAGTTGAAACAGTTGGTTTGTATTTCTTTCATTCTAAAGGCTTTGCCATGTGCTTAGTTTGCAGGCCTCGCGGATGTGTCAATATCGGAAGACATTCCGGTGGAAGGGGAGATCTCTGTTCCTGTCGGGTCTCACTCCCCTGACGAAGATTACTCCACGCTGGATGAACCTGTTAGGGATACTATTGTAAGTTTGTATTCCCTGCTTCTGTTTGTAGTAAAACGTGTGTTTTCCTGATCTCTTTGGCCATCTGCTATGCAACTCTGTATTTTCGCATAACGCTGCTTGATTTATACGTCTAAGAAAGTTTTATTTATTTTCTTCTTTTTTTAGAACTATATATGTAAAATCAGTTCTCATAGGTCATAAAACATTTGAATTGCAGCCTCAAAGTTTCTCTGATCTCAAAATCTGTGCAAGTGTGAAGACCTCACGTGGAACGTGGGAGAAGACCGTCCTGACTAACAGGATTTTTAATTAATTTTCTTATGGGAGCAAACAAATTATTTTTCTTAATTGTGTATTGTTAGAGTGTGTAATACACCTGTGGTCGTTAAGGAACGTAGGAAATACAGCATTGTTTGTTGCAGAGGATGCTTCAGAAATTTTTGTGTTGGATCCTGTCTTGATTTACCATCGATACTGCTTTACATTTTATCTTTCTGCGTTTAGTTGAGATCTGTAACTTTTATGAAAAGGCAAATTAAAAGTTACTTCTTTATTTCAGATGAGAGACCTAAAGGCTGTTGGGAAGAAATTTGTCCACGTCATGTATCCAAAAAAGAGTAGTGCGCTCCTCAGAGACTGTACGTATAAGCTGATGTTCAAGATTTTGAGCGGCTGCTTTGCCAACATGCTGTGTGGGCTGGGAAGGGAAGAGATGAGTGGAACAGGAGGGATTCAGAAGTGTCTGTTCTGTGTTCTCGCTGTTGTAGAATGCTGAACAGCAGAAGTGGAAAATCAGAGGGTTATCAGAGCTCTTTTAAAGTGGAACGTGTGTCGGAGTATGTAGGACAAGTAGCTTTAATGGTTAGCAGGCTTTGAATAAGTTACGTACAGGATATAGCGTAAGATGCTAAACAAGAAAATTGTAAGCAGGTATGAGGAAAATAACATGCTGGGAGTTGGAAGAGGGTGCTTTATTACTTTGATAACAATTGAGCGTCATTCTATGATGTTTGTGTTTGTTTTTTTCTCTGTCTACAGGGGATCTTTGGGGCCCTTTGGTGCTTTGTGTCTCACTTGCACTGTAAGTACTGATAGGAAGTGGATTCTTATTGTTTTGGTTTGTTTTAGTCTTTGACACCAAGGAAATAAGAATTTTGGAATTTCCTTTTACATGTGTTGAGATCGAGTTCTTCTGATGCTGCTTTGGTCTTCTACAAACACTGTCTTTGTAGGTTTTCTTATAAAATGTACTTTGAACACTTGAAGCCCCTTAGGACCTCCCGTCTTTAAATTTAGGATTTAAGGGTGAGCCCTCCCTCACACTGTCTTAAGAATTTTACTGAAAAGTATTCTGATTCTGATCATTCTTGATGCTAACACATTTGGATGACTTCTTTGACCCTAATCCGTAGGTCAAAACCTACGTCTGAGAACTGCTGCGTACGTGCTGTGTGCCCTGGAGGACTGATGGAAAAAAAAAGCTTGTTCTAGCAGTTCATAGATGGGAGATGACTATGGCTCCTACATACTAAATGTTTTCTGTGCACTGAGTAAAATGTTGTTAAAGCTTTATCAAAAACAGACGGTGTAATTTAGGGTTTCAGATCTGTGTGTGCTTATCTTTCCAGGCCTTGTGTTGTTTGTGTCCTGTCATTACAATCTTACCCTAAGGCATACCTCATGCAGTGCCGCCTTTGAGAGAGTACCAAACTCTCAGTAGTTTAATTTTTGTCATCTTGTCTGTTGTCCATGGTTTTATTCTCCTGTCTATACTTGCACAGTCCTCAGAACACGTGCACAAATGAACCAAAGTGCCCTCTATTGGGCAACAGTCCTTTTCTTTTCCTATACAAAATTCACGATACCAAAAATAAGAAAGCAGATGAAAAATAATTGGTCTTCAGCCTAGCTAGGAACTGACATCGCAGCTTCCTATTGTCACCTACTCCAAGTTTGCAAAAACTTAGTCATAAATTGGAATTAACTCCTTATATCTGTTACCTACAACAGGATGCTTCAGGGTGGATCAGCAGATAGTAAAGAAGACGGAGGGCCGCAGTTTGCTGAAGTCTTTGTCATCATCTGGTTTGGTGCGGTCGTCATCACACTAAACTCAAAGCTGCTTGGAGGAACTATGTGAGTGCTGGCGTGTAGGAGCAGTCAAAATGCTCCAGTTTATGAAATTTTCAGTGATGTTTTGATCTGACTGCTTTTTTTTTCCATTTCTCACCCTCCGCTCTAGATCTTTTTTTCAGAGCCTGTGCGTTCTGGGTTACTGTGTCCTGCCCCTGACAGTAGCGATGCTGGTGTGCAGGCTGGTACTGCTAGCAGGTTCCGGGACTGTCAGCTTCATTGTTCGTCTTATCGTAGTAATGGCTATGTTTGGTTGGTCAACGTTAGGTAAGTGTGTTTGTGGTGTAACGCTGTTGCGCACGCTGAGTAGTGCGGTGCTTAAAGAGAGGTTGCGTTTTGCTGAATAAAGCAAGGATTGTTGTAAATAAAGGATTGTTGTAGCTTGAGGTGTTTTCTAGGCTGCTGCAGTACTGTGGAAATAGTTCTCCCAGTCCTTGTGTTGGCAGACGTTCAGCATTTCACAGAATCACAGAACGGTTTAGGTTGGAAGAGACCTTAAAGATCATCTAATTCCAACCCCCCTGCCGCGGGCAGGGACGCCTCCCACCAGATCAGGCTGCTCAAAGCCCCATCCAGCCTGGCCTTGAACGCCTCCAGGGACGGGGCATCCACAGCTCCTCCGGGCAGCCTGTGCCAGTGCCTCACCACCCTTACAGTGAAGAATTTCTGCCTTTGCCTTCCGTTTGCCTATGCTTCTCTTGATTTTTGTGGTCATATACAAATTGCCCTTGAAGGGAGGATGACAATTTCATATTAAACTTCACGTGAGACTACTAGGTATTTTATTCCGTGAGCAATGTTATAAACGCCATTTAAAAATCACTAGTCTCATACAGGCGCATTTGCATTATTTCTCCTGTTCCTAATGTACAAGTCTGAATCTTATTGCACAGTGTTAATCGGCATCTGTTTTTCTATGTAATAAATAAATTAATCTTAGTTTTAACTTACAATTAGAGACCATTGTTCTTGAACAATGAGTTACCATTTTCTGTCCCTCAACTTAATTGCAATCAAGATACTAATTCAAACTTGTTAACATCTGCAGTGGATCTTTCTCTTTTGGTTTTACGTTGTTCACATTTCAAGTATTTTTCTTTTCCTTTGTCACCAGCATCTACGGCTTTCCTGGCAGACAGTCAGCCTCCAAACCGCAAAGCTCTTGTTGTGTACCCTATCTTCCTCTTCTACTTCGTTATCAGCTGGATGATTCTCACCTTTACACCTCAGTGATGCCAGATCAGAAGAGACTGTGTGATATGGACTGCAAGTTTTTCATGAACACTGCAGTTAATCATTGGCTTTATCTCTTATTAATTTATAGAGAGAGATGGTGTAAAAAAGCAGGCTATGGGATAAAGCCAGAGAACTGCAAAATTGGTCATTTGTGTGTTCCTCTTCTTGAGAGATACTGAAGTCCAGCTGCTGGTTATTTTTTTTAATTAGCCCTGCCCTTTAGTTGTGTTGAATAAAAAATGCACACTGTGACAGGGATTGTTCTGCCTGAGGAGTAGAGGGGGAGATCTTGGAACTTCAAGAAGTTTGTTAGGTGAAGTTATAGGTTCGCACGACTTGGCAGAATTCTTGCTTATGCTTGGATTCTCGCTGGAGATGAATATGCCTTATGAAATAATAGAAGTTCATCGCTGTTACGTGTTGGTAAGGAAGAACGTGTTTGACTCCTGTTCTTTTTCACTTGTAGAGTGGTGAAATGTATATACAGTGCATCATAGGATTGTGAGCTTTCACTTTGAAATCAGATTGCAGCAAAAAATAGGTTGGGTCCAATTTCCTACTAATTAGAGCAGGGCAGAAGGGAACTGTCTTTGCTCGTATTAATGTATTCTGTATTTGTGTTTCAGCCACTTTGCATGTCAAGGTGTTTTAGCCGAATGCCTTCAACACCACAGCTACACTGACTAGTCCATATATCCAACAAGGGAGACGGTGTTTACACTGGGGAGTTACAAATCTTTTGTTTGCCACTCTAGAGTTAAAAGTTCTGGAGAAGCAGTCAAGACTAATCGGAAAAGGGACTTGGCCATCATATTGGCTCTGAACATTGAAAATGGAAAACTAAGTGTCTGGAGAGTACAAAGTAATGTATATTTAAAAAAAAAAAAAAGAAGTGAGTTGAAGTTTTGATATGTATGATGTTTGGATGCTAACGTGCCAAACAGGACTGAAGTCCAAAAGTTTTAAAGTGGGTCGAAGGAAGGAAAATAAATCATGATGAAGGTGGCGGCTCTTATGGAGTATCCTACAAATTCCGTTCTTAATTGATTATATGTGACTTTCATTTGGTTGTTTACATGGTCGGTGTTTCAACATAAACACATGCAAAGTTGCATATTGTTCCTTTGTACTTACAATGAAATGTGAGAAACTTTTCTATAGTTTTTTTTCCTAGTACTTTTTATAAAAGGAGAGGAGGCTTATTGTCCAATGCTGTAGGTAGGTGTATGTTGCCTGCCTGGAGAACCGTACGCAGGCATACAAGTGGGTCATTTATATTTCAGCATAGGGATTGAGACCTGGAGAGTTGGTTGATGAAGATTGTACAGAAATTATTTATGTTGCCCATTATTTTCAGTAAGAAGTCCAAGGGGGAGATTTTAGAATGTCTTGGAGGTGAAGAAACTGCTGTTAAAATGCTCTTTTTTTTTCTGAAAATGAGTATCAGATTTCCTTTCTCCTGTAGTAATGCAAATAGACCTGAAATTGATGTAAGTGGGTCCTGTTAAAGTGTAAATATACGTAATTTATATTTATATATAAAAATGAAGTCTCTGCTATAAACACTATAAATACTTGGTAATTGGGATAGAAACTTTTAAGTGCGTGGACTAGAAGTACGTTTGTGCATTTCTGGGAGCGTGGAGGAGAGGAAAAGAAAAATCAGTTACTCTGCAGGGACCCTTGTTGGTGGCAGAACAGTCATCAGCGCGCGTGTGTGAAGCTGACAGCTGTTCTTGCTGCCTCCCTTACACCTCAGCGTGTCTCTTCTAAGTTGCTGCGAGGGGAGCTCTGGTGTTTCATATGCTTGGGTATAAAATGGAAATGGGGAATTTTTAAACATCCATTAAATTATTACTGGTAAGGAATGTGACTTTTCTTTTTTCTTTTTTTTTTTTAGGCGTGCTGTTTTCCATTCATTTAAACATTAGTTTGGCTTTGTGAATATGAAAAGAAATATTCAAGGGAAGTAGAAAGATAGTAAACTGATTGATTAGTGAGTTGAATTCTTTGAGGAAAAAATCTTTTCTATTTCAGCACAAGAATTTAACCATGGTTTTATAGAAATCCTTGGAATTCTCTCTCTGCAGTACTTAATATCCAGTGTGTCTTGAGACTTGATGTGGTATCATATCTGAAAGATAATTGGAGCAACACTTGATTGAATTTGATTGATTTGATTTTTTAGGAAAGAAGGAAAATGATTTTGAAGAGGAATTAAACAAAATCCCAGTTTTTTTATCTCATTTGTCTTTGATGTGTCTCATGATGGCTTGTTCTGTAACATGTTGCTCTTGGCTTATGTAAGAGAACGAAATTATATTAACTAGATTCACTTTTCAGCTGGTCACTAGAGGTTTTAGTCAAGAGTTATTCTAATCTGGAAGAATATGCAGAAATGCACTGGTTATATACCGAAGTTTTTTTATTATTATTTTAAAACCCATGGCAATCCATTAGTGTGGAAACCATTTTCTAAAGCAGTGAAACGTGTAAGTGGATTTTTATCACTAAAGACTTGACATAAATAAAGCTTTAGCTGTCAGGAGGCAAGCAGGAAACTAGATTTCCTAAGTTTTCATGTCTCCGGTTGAATAAAGTTATCCCTTAAGTATGGGGGGTTTTTAATCACAGTTTACTCTTAGCAGAGTAGAGGACACTGATGTTCTTGGCCAGGAATCCTAGCTGCTGTAGCTCACTGTCTGACCACTGAGAGATGTGCTCGATGCCAGTGTGATTAGAAGCATGCAGTATGTCTCGTCAAAGGTAATTTCCCCACCACAACTGTGGAGGGGAAATATCATTGAAATTGTTTTAATCAATTCTGGAAAATTTTCACTAAAAGTGGCTTGGCCTTTAAATCTTTAATCTACTGAAAAGCTTAGCCATTCTTATAAGTAGAATATAATTGCTTGGAAAGGCAGAGAGAGCAAGCAATGAGCATCAGTGGAAATGAGCATCTGATTGAAAATTGTGTGACTTGAAGTCTTAGGTGACTTCAAAAAATCTAGAAGCCAAAACTATAATTTGTTCCTCAGCCAAATTTTGCTGTTCTGTACCGCCACTGTTTTTACTGACTCAGCTTGTCCCTCAGCAAGCAGCTGGTCCCCAAAGCAAGCTAGATACGGGCGCGTTACAGCACGATTGAAGCATTTCAGGTTTAGGCGGGTGAAATACCTCGAGCTTATTGATACTCACAGACTGCCCAGGACTCACGCTGGTGATGTTCCTTTAAAATAATGGCATTATGTGAAGGAGCTGAGGGTGCCTGCTCATTGAATGATACTTGATCTTGTTCAGCCGGTTACATAATGCATTCCTCCAAAAACACATGCAGGTAATCCTTGTAACCACAGCATAGGTTTTAATTTGTCATTAAAGCGTATGTGGTAACTCCGTTGTCGGGCTTTCCAAGGGGAAAAAAGCCTCTTCCTTCTTGTTTAGAGCTGGAAAGGTAGCAAGAAGAAAAGCAGATGTCTCACCTTTAATGAAGTGCTTTAACTTTTCTGTGTAGAACGTGGATGGTTTTCTGGTGCATAAACCAAGCTTTTTTTCACACTAAGGTTTTTAATACAGTTAATTAATTGAAGTTATGTGTTCGAGTCTGAATTTAATTTTGATCTATTTAACCCCAGTGAAAATGAAAGTAATTTAACTTCAAAATTTATAGATTAAAACACTGAAACACATGGGGGTTAGTCATATATGTGGACGAGAAGGACCACATACGCTGTACTGCTGGCAGCCAACGTCAGTGCTGGCCTGTAAAGCAGGTAAGGAATGCCTCGTCCCGGGGCCTGCCCGCATGGACAGGGCGCAGCGCTTGTCTGCGGACGCTTTGTCCAAAGAAAGACACGTGGTGTGGCCTGGGGCTCTGGAATGAATTGAAAGAAGGTGGGGTAGGAAACAGTAGAATTCTCTACTCCTACAGAATTTTTCTAAGCATTTAAACTGCGTGCATGTGCATCAGTGAGTTAATGGAAGCTGGTAGGAGCACTGCTGCAAGGTGTAAATCGTTATTTCCTTCTGCTCGAGAGAACTGCTGCTATTATAGATGCATGTAAATACCTGATGTTCTTATGTTTTAGCCAATTGTACGGATACTTTTTAGGAGCTAGGACCAGAAAGAGCATTTTATCTGTACATGTTGAGCCTTTGTCCTACACACGGAGGTGCTGCAGGGAATCCAGCACTTCAGCATCCTGGGAAGTGAAAAACAATTCTCGCTAAGGGTTGGTGACAAGATGTGCCCAAGTGTCAGTAGCGCTCAGGTTCTGCAGGGACCAGGCACAGAAGAGGAGCTGTGCACTGGTAGCACCAGCAAGACGCAAGGGTGAAAGTCTCCAAGTCCCTGCCCACCACTTCTTCCTGGTGCAGTACAGAGCCCAGAGCAAAATGCGTCAGGCGCGTGCCAGGGCTGTTCAGTGCCGAGCGGTGGCATTGGTTCGCTCATGCTTAAATCTTGCCTCTACTCCTGCCTGGTCACAGACCCTAAACATGAAAACACCTGAGCTGGTTTGCCTCGAAGTCAGTATTGATGCAGGCAATGCTCAGGCTGCCGGCCGCTTTGGGGAGGGAGGTCTCAGCAACCACCTCGCGGATACGAGTCTGCCAAGTGGATCTTACCAGCATTGAGCCCTGCCGTTAAAACATGAAGGTACTAAGGGTAAAGAGGGAGCGGAGGGGTGGGAAGGCAGTCTGATAAATGAATAGCACTTTAAAAATATTTCTAATAATGGAATTAGAGGCAGTGAAGTGAAGTACATCTGTTCTCTTCCACTGCCCTGTGGGGTGCAAAGAGCACTTTGTCCTTTGGGGTGTGCTGGCTGCAGAAATACCACTGTTGAAGACAGTGGCAGCACGTCAGGGGCTTTGCTACCCGTTTTCCTCCAACGTGTTCTGGAAATGCTCCGTGCTCACAGGTGGGTCACCAAGTAAAGCAGCAGCGGGTGCCCAGCTCGCTGCGTGCCCGGGCACTGAATGCTGCCTGCTTGGCTGGGTGCAGGCTGGACATGCTGGTGGTCACCGGCACCTCGGGACAGGGGGGACAGGGCCACAGCACAGGGAGTGACTTCCCCCACCCTGTGGCTATTTCTGCTCCATTGGCAGAGATTTAAAATGCGGCAGCCCTGTTTTTTTTTTTTTTATTGTCTGGTTAATGAGAGCTGCCATTTGCAGTTGTAATTCATTTCCTTGAGGCTGAGGTTCCAAGTCACCAGCACGTTAAGACTCTTAATTTTGTGCCTGACCTGTTTATGCTATGGGGTCTGCACCTACCTGGCCTTTTCTATAATACTGAATTTTGAGCAAGAAGATTACTTTCAACAGTATTTACTGTGGCAATGAGGAAATGATTAAGTGTGCCTCTTTTTCCCATAAGATGGAAATAATCAACATATTCATTAGTCTACCTTCAGTTAGGATTGTGCACAGGAGATCGTTCAGACCTTTTGGATTATTTCCATCTATTACTCAATTAACATGTTCATGCTCTGAAGCGTGCTAGCCCTTTACACTTCTGCAAATTGTGAAGCAATTGCTCAAAGCAATTCATTTTTACCCTTTCCCAACTTATTGCTAGGTGGAAAACTGAGCAAATTTTAAGATCATTTTGTACACTCGCAGTCAGGGCTGATTAGGTGCTTCACGTTTGAAAACTGGCCTCATGTAACTGCATAGAAAATTTCAAGACAGTCTCGCTCTTGGAGCGATGTGAGACTAATCCAAGTAGCTCACCTTGCACATTACTAAAAGATGTTATCAAAGGTATCAAAAGCGTCAAAAAACAACCAAACAAAAAAAAAACGCACGAACCTTTGCAGAAGCGGTGTTTTGTAATTTATTTTGCTTTGCTCTTGGGAGCAAACCGCTGCACCTGACAGAGCTGTCCTGAGAGCGACCTGGTCTGGTAGCAGCTTGCACCTTGTCTCTCGCTGGTGTGCGCGGAGCAGAGAGGTGGTTGCTCCCCCCGCATTGACAGGGTGCGTGGGCTTCCCTGTCACATTGCTGGGAAGAGGAGGACACCTAACAGAAAGCAGAGCGTAACTTAAATGCAGGCACAGCCCGACCTGTGCACACGCTTCACTCGCTGCTGCTGGGAAGGGACGGGCTGTGCTGCCCCGCACCCAGGGCCCTGGGTTGCAGCTGGGGTACATGGATGGTCTAGGAAGCAACCGAGGGAATGATGAGCAGACGTCCCGGTGGGATCACTGACCACTGTCAGAGTGAAACCGTAACTTCTGACCTCTGGCTTTCTGACAGGTGGCTGAAGAAATGGCTGCAGCAGCTTGGAGCTGAGCCTTAGGCTGCTAACTCTTCATGTTGCTCGTGTTCGGCCTGGGGGAAGACCCTGTGCCCTGGGTCTGGGGGCCAAGACTTTGTTCTGTGGGCACTCGCTGCCGCTGCAGGGTGGCGAAAGGGACCGGACTGGGCAAACCATGCCCAGCAGGCAGGTGTCTCAGCAGAGATGGTGAGATAAAGCTGCAAAGGGAAGGTGTGGTAGGGAGCTGTACGCGTGCGGCTGCTGGTTGTGGCAGAAATCAGGGACGCAGCCTTGCTCTGCTGTCATCCTTGTCCGGATGCTGTCGTGTGCTTGTCTCCAGGATTTCTCCTAGATTTTGTTCTCAGTCCCAGTGAGAATAAAAAGCTGTAAAGTTCTACCTGCTAATGTGGGAAGTAAAGCTTTATTTTCTCAGCGGTTATTTGCCTTGAACCTTGTCACCCTGCGCCTGCATTTCAGAGTTCAAAGTCGCTGCTGCACAGGACAACGAACAGGGGCAGTTTTGTTCCGCTTGCTACAGCCTCGCTGTGCCAGGCACATCGACACGGCTGGGCTTCCCAGCCTTCTGGTCCTGATAAGCCTGCTGTTTGTGTCGCAGGCTGAAGGGAGAGGGCTGGAGGTCAATAAGAGCCTCAGGGACTGCAGTCTTCCTCCTGTAAGACAGCTGCAGGCGGGCAGCAGCCATGGCAGGGGTGAGCTCTCCCAGTGCTTACCCTTACTGGGAGAGAGGGAATGGAGCAATTGCCCTCTGTCTCTGCTCAACTTCTCCTGCGTGTGTAGAAGGCGTTGCCCCAGCCCGTCACACGCAGCCGGAGGTAACATCTCCTTTGTCCTGGTTTGAAACAGCTTCAGCCAGCACCCAGGCCCAACCTGCCTCAACAAGAGCTCTCCAAACCCCGTTTCTTCCCCCAGCTCGGGGTTGCTTGCAGTGCAAAGAGTATAATATGCAAAACAAGCTCACTCTAAAGGGGTATCAGGAGTTCCCTATTTTAAGAGAGAAATGAAGAATACAAAATAAACGGGGAAGGCTGAGGAGCAGTCCTAGTACAGTTGCATAGGCAGCATCTCCTGCAGGAAGTGTATTAGAGGGCAACATACAGGGAGCTGCTGTATTGCTAGTTAGTTCTGTTCCAATGTGCACAGAATATTTTAAAGCACTTTTTTTCTTTAACCCTTTACAGGCTAGCCAGGCTTCACAGAGTAGTGAAATGTCTGAAACGACTGGAGAAGAAGCTGGGTGTTGCAGCAAGGAAATCATAGAATCGTTAAGGTTGGAAAGACCTGGAGAGTGGAGTGGAGCGTGTCCAGAGGAGGGCGATGAAGATGGTGAGAGGCCTAGAGGGTAAGACGTAGGAGGAGCGGCTGAGGTCACTGGGCCTGTTCAGCCTGGAGAAGAGGAGGCTGAGGGGGGACGTCATCGCAGTCTACAACTTCCTCGCGAGAGGGAGTGGAGAGGCAGGTGACCTATTCTCTGTTATCACCAGTGACAGGACCCGTGGGAACACCCGACAGGACCCCGTTGTGAAGCTGAGGCGGGGGAAGTTTAGGCTGGACATCAGGAAGAGGTTCTTCACCGAGAGGGTGGTCGCCCACTGGAACAGGCTCCCCAGTGAAGCAGTCACTGCACCAAGCCTGTCTGAATTTAAGAAGAGATTGGACTGTGCACTTAGTCACATGGTCTAAGCTTTTGGGCAGACCTGTGCGTGCCAGGAGTTGGACTTGATGATCCTTATGGGTCCCTTCCAACTCGGGATATTCTATGATTCTATGACCTCTAAGATTATCTGGTCCAACTGTCTGCCTGCCACCAATATTGCCCACTAAACCACATCCCTAAGCACATGGGACGTCTGCCCTTTCCTAAAACACCTCCTGGGGTGGTGACTCCACCACTTCCCTGGGCAACCTTTTCAAGTGCCTTACCGCTCTTTCTGAGAAGAAATTTTTCTTAATATCCAAACTGAGTAAAGTATGAACGTGTCTGGAGAAGGTACTGTTACACCCCTATCTAACTGGATGGAATGGAAATGGGGATTGCGGAAAAATAAGACGAGCAAAGTAACTGTCTTCTACTAAGTGGCTCTCACTAGGGAAGAACAAAGTGAAGCCGTTTCTGCATCGCCAGTTGCCCTTCATCAGATGGAGATTTCTGTCCATGGACAATGGAGACGGAGAGCGCGGAACACGGAGCGAAGCCACCTTTTGCTCCAGGCCAGCAGCAGGAGTTCCTGGCCTTGCCCTCTCCTCTTCACGAGGAGGATGAAGGTGTCTACAGCTTCTTCTGTCCATGGAGCGGCCAGCACAATCCCGGGGAGGAACCCAACTATGTGTCCACAGGGGAGGACTCCTCACCTTGCGCAGGTGATCCTGTCCCCGGGACAGCCTGCGGGCGCCCGCTGAGTGGTGTCAGCCTCACAGCGGGTCATGCGTGGCACAGAGGGGACAGTATAAATGGGAACGAATCGCCCAGGAGTGATGAAGTGCTGACCTTTAATGCACGTTCTCAGGCAAAATACAGGTGTGTGCTCGATGAGAGTGAAATGGATGCTGCGTGGCAGCTCGAGTCGCTCTGGGCAGCGCTGAGGAGTGAGCAGGGCATCCTGGACGGGGAGGAAGATGAGGCTGATGTCTTCCCTCCTTCTCCTGGGCAAACGGCGACGTGGCCCGGCTGGCTGGTAAGTTTGTCTGTCTTTTAGGTGCCTTCACGGTCAGAACTCGGACACTTCAGAGAGGTGATGGCTGCGGGTGCTGTCACCTGCCTCCCATCGCCTGCACTCTTGTGGCTCGTGACCATTGTGTTTGCACAGACGCATTGGGCTCCTATGAGCCACCCTTGGAGTGACCAAGAAATCTTCTGAAAAGTAATTTCCAAAACCAGACTGAGCCTCTCTAGCACCTGGCATGTCCTCCTGCTGTTAAAATAAGTATATTCGTGCATATATGCTCTGCTTTGTTCTTTGTTCAATCAAGACAGGTGCTGCAAAGAAAAATCTGCAGGGTAATGAGGCTTAAAAATAAGAGATCCCTACCCAGAGTTGCCTCTGTTTCTTTTTCTTGCCCTGAACAATTCCATTGTCAGGGTTTTAACTTTAATTTTGCTCTGCAAAAACAGAATAATAGCTGTCTGCTGGCAGATTTAATGAGACTTGAGAAGTGCTCTGCGATCCCCTGTGGGAAGGTGCCGCACAGCTCCGAGACAGGCTGCCGCAGGCCAGCGCCGGTGTCCACACGGGCAGGAGAGCTCAGAGGTGTCCTGCTGCGGGCTTGTGCTAGTCCTGCACAGCACCCCTTCTGCAGCTGCCAGCGGGCACCAGCACTGTCCCTCTCACTGCTGAGTAATTCCTGGGGTCCCTGCAAGTCATTTTAAGGCCCCCCACCCCATCTCAGGCTGAAGCTTAAACTACAGCCATTGCTGTTGCCTTTCTGACTGCACGTCCTGGCTCAGAGCTTGCAGCCTGTGCTCAAGGCAGGCATGTTGTGCTCAGGATGATCCTTGAGGTGTCACCAGTGCTCTGGCCAGATCGCGCTTGGTTCCACGAGGCTCTGGTGCACCCAGGTTGCACAGAAACCTCCTGCCCTCTCCCTACAAACCCCACACTTTGACCGAGCTGAGCATGCCTCCTGCCTTCCCCTGAGCGTGTCCTGGAGCCGTGGCTCCAAGCCATGTGCTCGCACTGTCACGGCTGTTGGCAGCTGGGGCCAGATGTGGGCTGGGACCTGCCCGTGCCTGGCACCGTGACACAGCCACATCCCGGGCAGGGGCAGCGTGGCTGCAACGGGCTGATAAGGATCCCGGATCCCCTTGATCCCATCCACCTGCACCGTGCCTGCCCCTCCCACGGCCGGCGGCTCTTTGAAGCTCCTTGCACCTTTGGGAGTGGGGAATGAGAAGGCTGGGGCTGGCTAAACAAGTGTCCTCTTGTTAGCCTTGGATCCAATGCCTTTTCCTGTGGTTGTTGATGCTGACCTGACCTGCCCTGAGGGAAGGATTTCGGGTGGTGTCCTGCTGCCCTGGGCAAAATCTGGCAGCACAGTGCCTGCTTGAGGATGGTGGAGCCTGTGCAGTGGGGGGTGCTGGGCCAGGGCTGAGCAAGGTCACGGGAGCGTTGGTGAGGGCGTGCTGCTGCCGTGGGGCACGAGCAGCGCCGATGGGTGTGTGGGAGCGGTGGGGCTGGGGATGGGCACAGAGGTGCTACCGTCCCCCTGCTGCTGTGCTGGTCTGTCCCGAGGGACGTGGTGGGGATGCTCGCGTTTCTAACACAGCCCCAGGGGTGTGAAGCCCTTTCCTTGATGTTCTGCCCTATCTTTGACTTCCCACCGAGAACTGAGTGCCCCGAGGTGTCTGTGCCTGCTGCGCTTCCTCCCAGTGGAAAGGGCGGAGAGGAGTTGCTGCTGGTCCCTCCGTGCTTCTGCAATTCTGCTGTCGCCCCGAGCGAGGCAGGGATCTGTGGTGAGCTCATCGGTCCTACCAGAAAAAGGCAGGCTAAATTTCAGAGCTCAGCAAGAACGGCTGGATTTCACTTGAATGGTGCTTTCTGGTTCTTTTCAAATCTTATTCTGGTGTTTTGTGTTGCTGTCTCAGGATCATAAACAGCTGGTGCAATTATTTATACCATACACTTATTTAAAACCTCTCTCTCCCCATAATTCAGTCCTCCTTTAAAGAAACAAACAAATGCATCTGAGAACTGGGATGTGGTTGCTGCCTCTTTCTTTCTCAGGGCTTCTGAATTCTTCGGGAACGGCGACAGCAGCCCCAGACAATGCAGGCTCGCACCCCGCGCTGTGAGCAGTGTGGTCTGGCTGCCTGCCCTGCGCCGGGACGCTTCCCGGGGCTGCGAGCGCTGCAGCAGCGATGGGAACCAGGCGCCAGTGCCGAGACGGGGCCGCAGCCGGCCCACTCCTGGCACACGGTTTACGTGCAGCAGCCCCAAGGCATCTTTATAATTTGGGAAGGAAAGGTGCCTTTGTTTTGATGTTATGTTTTGCTAAGAGCCTCGTAACCCGACTGTGAAAGTTTGGATGTTTCCAAGCGTGTGGGTCAGAGAAACAAGTCTGTGTCGCTCTCGCTGGAAGTGCTGCTGGAGCCCCGTCCCTCACCACACCGGGGCTGAACAGCACGCACGGAGCTGCGGGCCGGCATTTCCCTGAGTCAAAGCAGCGCTGCTGTGTCAGTCTGAAAGCCGTTAGGACAGAAATTCTGCTCTTACATCTCCCCCCTTTGCTTTTCCTCCTCTGGCTCTCGGCCTGCTGTGGACCAGGGCAGCAGAGCACAGCCCAGCCCTTGGCGTGGTGCTGGGGAGCTGCCCCGCTGCTGGCAGCGTGGGTCCAAGGGCAGGACGTTCCCAGCGGCCACAGGGGGCCGGGGGAAGAAAAGAATTTGCTGTTAAATAATAAAGCTTTTGTGCGTAAGTGTTTGCCTGAAGTGTGTTCTGAAGTGTCCTTTGAGTTTTTCTGGCATCCCCAAAGGTTAGCAGCAGTGTGTGTGGCTCCTGTCCAGCCTGGAAATGCCTCTCGGGGCTGCGGCTGGTGGGCACGGGCCGGGCCCTTGCTGTGCTGCTCATTTCCCTGAGTGAGAAGCGCCTGCCCCTGTCGGTGCCACTCCTGGCCTAAAGAAAGGGCCTGAGGTGAGCCCGGACCGTTTCCCAGCCACCGCACCTGATCCTCAGCGTGCTGGCGAGGAAGCGTGCTGGGGCAGATGGGGAGCCAGGCACGGCCCTTGGGTCCTGTCGTCCCTGTGCCCCCGTGTGTGCTGGTGCCCAGCCCTGGGGGAATCTTTCACCTGGCTCCAGGCCCTGTGAAAGCCGCGGTGCTGCCTCCAGGGAATGACGTGCGTGGTGCTGTGCTCCATGAGCAGCTGTGCCCATGGGGTCGTGTCGGTGTGCCCTCTCTGAGAGCGAGGGGAGGCTGGATGCAGCCTCAGCGTGCGGGGGTTAAACTTGCAGAGGCTGCCCTGCTTTACAGGGAGCAGGGCTGCACCTGACAGATTCCTCGGTCATCTTAATTAATCCCAAACTTGGCCAGAAATGTGGCTGGGGCCTTCCCGAGACAACAGCTGTCCCTGGAGCTATGTGCTAAAATATGAGTCGGTCAAACCTAATTCACCAAATGGCATTTAATCATGAAAGCCTGCAAGACAAATGAGTCCCTGTTGCCTGTGATGTTCTCTTTTTGCCGACGGGTGTTTTGGTGTTGGAGACACGTAGGCAGGCACCAGCGGGCACGTGTCCCTCCTGCACCCGGCCGGCTGGAGGCCAGGTCCGAACCCCTCGTGCCACCTCAGCCCTTTCCTTTCCCTGACCACACGGTTGTTTTTCACTTCTGCAGCATGCAGGTTTATCTGCTTTTTCTGCCTCATTCTGCTCCGCTTTCAGCAGCCTGGCTGAGGGAGGGACCGCAGGGCCCCTCATGCCTGGGTGTGGGGTGGCCTCGTGTAGGCCGCGGTGAGGGCCGTGCCCTGGGTCCGCTCCGTCTGCCTGCGCATAGCACAGCCCCTTGTTGTCGCTATACATTTGCCATACGAGCCCTCCTGCTCTTGCTAATAATACGAGATGCTAGTAATTCCTCGTGCTGGTCTGGCGCCTCTCTGCTGGGGAGGAAGATTAATGTTCCAGCCATGGTCTGGCAGCTTGGTGATATTCCTGTGAGGAGGGGAAAATGCCTGTGAGCATTCTGCTGGTGCCCCTTTTTTTGTGTAAAATGTGTACGTCTCTGGTGCTTGTTTTCATCCTCGGGATGCCTTCAGCAGGCTGCTGCTGGAGGCCCTCGTGTGTGGGAATCACTGTGGGCTCTCCTCACACTCCTGCTCCTCAGTGTCTGGATTTACGCAGAGTTGAGACCAGTTAGGCTTATGTGCCTAGTGGTAGTCCTAATAAAAGTCACTTAGTTCTTCTGTCTGTATCACTTGGGTCTGTTTGCAAGGCCTCTGTCAAGGCATCAAACAAGTTAAAGTTACCATATCAGTTACTCTTTTAAATGCACTTAAATAACAGCCTTCCCCCAAGCCCCATCCTAATCAAAGCCTCGGGGTACTGCAGGACCACAAACTCAAACCAGCCCCCCTCAGCGATGGCCAAACGGGCGGCTATGAAGGTGGGTGGATGCCCGAGCTCGTGTGCTTTGGGATGCTTCAGCCATGGTTGTGCTTCCAGCAGGGCCCAGGGGGCAGGGTGTAAGGGGACGACAGCTGCTGGTGCTGAGCATCCAATGCACCCGTCCCCACAGCAGCAGGCGTGCTTCTGGAGGGCAGGGAGGGAGGACGGACGGGTGGCTGGGCGGCTTTCTCCCATTGCTGCTTCTGGTGAGGTTGTGGCCAAGTGCACGGGAGGTGCTGTTCCTGCTCACTCTCGGCAAAGGAGGTGGTTTGATGGTGGCTTGGTTTGTCTGGCTGCTCCAAACCTCCAAACCCAGGCTTTTCGCCTGAAAGGCTCCTTTCCTGCACCTCGTGCTTCCCAAACAAGCCTCGTCTGCGCAGCACAGCACCGCTTTTGGATCAAGTGTATTTTAATTGCCTTAAAGAGTGGGAGGGAGGGGTTATTTTTTGCTTCACCCGAGGGGATGGGTGAAGCTATTTTTGCCACTGGTGTCACTCCCCTCCTATGCGCACAGCGAGGGCAGGGGTGGGAAGCCCCAGGCGAGGCAGAAGGCCGGACAGCCGCAGGCATGGGGGGAGGCACGCCGTCCGGGGGGAAGCCAGGACGGGCTCCTTAGTGAGGCTGAAACTCCGACTTTAATGGGATTTACTGATACAAAACTCCTCTTGTCAAAGTCTACGAGTTTTCTGGCTAATCACTGCCAGCTTGTATTCACAGAGTCCCAGTGAAATGGAGCGAGAGCACATCCCTGCTTGTACATCCTAACTTCCACAAAAGCATCCTTGGCTAAATTTTTTAGTGATGTTATCTCTGATTTAGCAAAGCTGGGGGCTTTTGGAGTCTCTTTGAGGACTAGTCATCTGAGAAGTCTATTTGGCTTTTGTGTATGTACTAAATAACCCAGTGTTTGTTAAATAGCTTTGCTGGTAGTTGCAAACACCAACACCCCCTTTGCATGGAAATGTACAGAATACACGCTGCTGGGGGCTGGGGGTCTCCTCTCACACCCTCGGGGAGCCCAGGGGCTGTCAACTTGCTTGGCACAGTGCCTGTCCCTGGCAAAGCCATCCCTGTGGCACCAGCACGGACACGGAGGTGGCCGGGTGCTCGCACCCACTCTCTCCTGGCTGTCGGGGAGCCCCTGGCCGTGCCCCTGCCACCGCTGGTGCCCCCTGGCCCTGCTACGCCTGCGGGAGCCGCGCTGCCACGAGCCAGCCTGTTTGTGGGTAAATTCAGGGTGCCCTGGAGGCAAAGGGCAGGGCGTTTTCCCTCTGTTTTGGTCACAGCATGAGTTCATTTGCTATATTAATAGCTTGCCCAGCGTTCCTCAAAGTAGAAGCAGCAACTGCCCCTGGAAATAACTCTCCTTTGTTGTCAAACGGCCTTTTTGTTTGTGTGCCTCTGTGTCAGGGCTAATTGTGTCGGGTGGTAATGTATAACCAAGGCTGGATTTGCCAAAACCGTTCCTCTGTCGATTGGCATTGTACAGTTCTGCTTTGGGTGCTGGGCGCTCTCGTTCAGGGGTTCAGGGAGGTGCTGTGCAGGGGGCAGCCTGCCTGGGCTGCGGGGCACGGGCAGCCTCCGAGGGGCAGCAGCGGCACGAAGCCCCAATATGATGGACAAAGCCGGGTACCTGTTCCAGGATGTGACGCTTCCGTGTGAATTCATTGTGTAATGAAAACCAAGCAGTAACACTCTCACATGCTAGAAAAAAAGTCTTCAGAACTTGGTGACTTACTCATGTTCCTGAAATGCACTGTTGGAGACTGCAGCTCGCATCTTGGGGTTGTTCTTAATGAGGCGCTTTTTAAGAGAAAAGCCATGGAAAGCAAAGTGGAAAATCAGGTGGGCAAACTGGATGTAGAGCAAGGGCAGCTCGGTCACGTCCTCTGTGCCTTCATCCCCCAAACTGTGTCTGCACTCTGGGGGAGAGCAAGATGGTGAGAACAGCTCAGCCCGCTGGTGGCCCCGGTGACGGCTGCTTTGGGGCAGGGGCCACGTGAAAGCTGGTGCTGCTGCTGTGCGTTCAGGCGGGGCCTGGTGCTGCTCCTGGGGCAGCGCTGAGCTCCGGGGGCAGGCACCAGCGAGCCTCCTGTGCCGTGCTTCCAGCACCGCGGCCGTCCAGCACCCGCCTATCAATTCAGCATTATGAAAATAAAAGGGTTACTGTTCCCGCTATGCCAGCAGGGCAAATGCCTGCTCTGCAAGTAGCTGCTCTCCTCCTGACCTCTGGGAAATGCCTGTACACAGCAGAAAGTGGAAAAACACTGCATGGTAATGACTTGCTGGAGCTGCTCGCTTGCGAGGAGTGGCTTGCCTCGTGCTCACACCTCTTCAGATGGCCCACGCTTACCGGCAGGCATGGGGCAAGCCCCGGAGCAGAACCAGCAGCACCAGTGGCTTCTCCTGCTGGCCAGGACGCTGTCTGGGAGGCCACCAGCCTCTATGTGTTGTTAACACTGTGCCTGGGTGCTCCTGAGCAAAGCGATGGCAATAATGGCTCGTCAGTGGGGTGAGAACAGCTCTGGCCGCAGGTCTGCTCGGAGGTGACATGGGACCTGCCGGGTGATGTGCTGGTGTGTGGCAGTGCCACACGTGTCCTCCCAGGGGACAGCGCTGTTGTGTCCCAGCGCAGGCGAGCTGCCTCCGTGCAGATCTGGGGCTGGCGGTGAGCATCCTGCGGAGCCCAGCCCTGCACAGCACCATCAGGGCTGGCCTCTGCCCGCTGCAGATCTGCTGCACAGGGACAGAGCCCAATTGCCTCTTGAGCCAGGTGCTTTAAAAGCTGAGCTCCAGATTAAAAAGGGCTCTCGTGTGAGTCTAGCGGTGACAGTGTTAAGTACGTGTGTGTATAGAGGTGGAATTAACAGAAATTGCTTTTGCTCTTCCTGCTGAACATGTAGGGACCTATGGAGCAGGTACAGCAGAAATGTTGGGAAGAGACAAATGCACCAGTGGAGTCTGTCCTGTGCCACTCAGCAGAAACACCCGCTTTGGGAAGTGGTGTGTGCTGTTTTCAGGCACTTCACAGTGGATCCAGTGCTCAGTACTTATTCTGACCAAGGATGATACCCCTGGTATGTTGGAGAAGGGTCCTAGATTTAAAATTGCTTGGATGCTTTTGGGATGACTGGGTCAAAAGAAGCTACACAAGTATGCAGAAGACTCTGTGGTTTGTCTCCGGGCCCTGGGAAGGAGACAACTTTCTCGTATTTGCACTCACTTCTATTTTTTTCCGGAGGAAGTGGGAAGAGGACTTCACGCCACAGAGCAAGTGTGAAGCGAGCTGCTGGCTGTGCCATTTCTCTGGCAGCACAGAGCTCAAAGCTGCGTGGCCGTCACACTTTCTGGAAGGATTTTTTCTGTTTTTTGTTATTTTTGAGGGTACCTCCATTGCTCTCTTGCGAGTAACCTCCAGCGGTCTGTTTGCCACCTGATGTGCTGTGTGCGCAGAACGGGGCCGTGCAGGCACTGGTCCTGGCACATGGTGCAGCCCCTGGCTCGCGAGCCCTGCTGGAAAGAGTGACGGGCCCGAGAGGAAACCAGACGGAAGGGAGCCCAAAGAGCTCTGCTCTTCTCGAGGCATCCTTCCTGTGAGAACTGGCCTCACGCCCAGCACGGGCTGAGAAGGAAGCGATGGATGTGTCTGCACCAAAACCGTGCAGACGGGCCGGGGAGCCGGCTACCCCCGCGTTCGTGCCCCTGCCCACCCCCTGGCCCAGCAGCACGCTGTGCAGGCACCCAGCCCTGCTCCGACAGCCCGGCCCTGCAGGATCCCCTGCTCCTGTGGGGAAACCCACGGGAAGCACTGGGAAGCTGCTCCGGGCGCTCTGAGGAGCCAGCGAGGGGCAGGTGGGAGGCAGGGGCTGGGGCTGGGGCTCAGCACCCGGCCCTCCCAGGGGCTGGGGCTGCGGGGTGGCGCTGCCTGGGGCGGGTGCTGTTCTCCAGCCCAGGTGCCGGTCTGCTGGGGGAACCCGTGGTCACGCCATGACCTGGGCTGGCGTTTGGCAGGGGGCTCAGCTGCCTCACGCAGCACCTGCCGGGGGTGTGCTGAAAATGGTGGCTTGTCACGCGGGGGCTGGGTCCCCCCGCTGTCATGCAGGAGCTGCCAGCCTGCCCGGTGCTGCCGGCTCCGCGGTGAGATCCGGGTGGCTTAGCCCTGCTGTCAGCCTGGCGTTGCTTGTCCTGAAATAATCTCATAAATCACAAACTGGTGTGTTTTTCCTGATGTGCGTACACGAAGGCTTATTCCAGCCTGGAGGCTGTGTACCCAACACCCGACTGCTTGCACAGAACTTTGTGGCACTTCCTTTTATTATGGTCTTTCTTGCAAACAAATGCTAAGCTTACACAAATGTTTGCAGGAGGAAGATAAGGAGCTGTGAATAGAGTCAAAATGAATGGCCGGGCCATATTCGGTGACTGTATTTTTCTTTCCCCCCCAGTTTTCTCCCAGCTGGGGTCACTGCCACAAGCTCACCACGGGGCCGCTCTTGCAGGGGCGCGTGGGTCTAGCAGGGGACCCGGGGCAAACCCACGAGGGCGCTGGGGACGGCTTGTCCCTGGGAGAGTGGAGCTGTTGGGAGCCCTCTGCGAGCGCCTCCGTGACTGCTCCTAATGAGCTGGAGCCAGGGCCGGAGTGAAAATCTAAACCAGCTGGGCTTGGGTTTCCAACGTCCTCCATGTGCCTTTGACAGCGAGGCTCCCACTGCGTTTGCTCCGCGGCCGTTTCTTTTCCTTCTCTCTCCGGCTGCCTGGGAACGGGAACGCCGCGTGGTGCGCGAGGGAGGCAGGAAGGAAAGCCTGCAGCTTTTTAAAACTCGCAGTCTTCAGGGAATTTCACTGCAATCCAGGCCCGTCCGCGACCAACTGAATAACGGTGCAGGGTTTGAATCGGCGTCCCGCCCCCGCGGGCAGGGCTCCCTGCCCGGCCCTCCCTCGCCGCTGCCTGCGCCGAGCCCTGCCCGCAGCCGCTGCCTGCCCGGGGCTCTGCCGCACCAGCACCCATGGGTGCGCAGCGCCGCGCTCGCCCCGGGGCCGGGGGTCGCCCCGCGCTCTAGCACCCGGCGAGCACCGCGCCTGCCCCGGCCACCCGGCCCATCATGCCCTTGCTGGATTTTTTCTGGGCTTGCTTCAAAAGAGCCAAGGTAAGAAGCCGCCCTTTAAGCAGCGCCGGGGCTCGGACACCCCGCTGGTTCCCAGCGAGAGCCGCCCGAGGGACAGGACGGAGCGGGGAGGTGGCACGCGCGGTGCTGGGGCTGGCGAGGTGCCCGGCGCGTGCCGTGGGGCGACGTCGTGCCCGTGACACCCGGCGTGAGGAGGGTCTGGGACGTGCCGCGTGCGGGTCCCCACGGGGACCGGCTCGGCGGTGCCGCTGGGTGCTGCGTGTACGTGTGTGTGCGTGCTGCTGGGCTCGGGTGGTTTCCCTGCCTGCTGTGGGTCTGCGGGACGTGGCAGCAGAGGGCTCGGGTTCCTCTCCCTCCGTTCCCCCCATGCCCAGGCTCATTGTGAATTGCTGGTAATAACAAGCAGTCCTTCTCTGCTGTTATCCCGAGGAGGCATTCCTCCCCCCCCTTTGTTTTCGGTAGACAGCTGCTTCTGAGTTACTATTGATAAGTAGAACAAATCTCTTCCCTCTCCTTAACTTGAGCACTCACGGCCAGAAACCTTTCCTCTGCCTGGGTCAGGTCCTGCCCGTCCATGGGGTCGTGGCTGGAGGAGGGCAGTGCGCACCTCTTGCACACGCGTGTGGCACCGGCCCCACTTCCATGGGGAGCCACGGTCCATGCCTGCAGTCCCCAGCCACGGACTGTCCCACTGCACGCATGGAGCTCACCTGGAAGCCTGGGTTGTGCCAGCGGGGCCGTGCACGGGTCTGTTTTTGCCTGTGGCCATGCCAGCCTGAATGCAGGGTGGCTGAGAGCGGGATGGCGGAGCAAGGATGGAGGCCGGAGGCCCCGGGTTTTTAATTTCCTGCAGCAGTCATTCTGTGGCATCTGGCATTTTTCATCTGGGCTTAAAGCACAACCCTCTGTTAGCCCATCCCTGCTTGTTGTGTTACTTTTGTTGTGCCACAGCCTGTGCGAGGTGTGGGGGGTAGGTTTTGGGGGTATTGTTAGCATGGGTCTCAGGAGCACCGGGTTGGAAAAAGCACAAGAATCACTGCATCAAGCGAGTGGGTCTGCAGTGGTGAAGCGCCTGTGGAATGCAGGCTCTTCCCTGGGGGTTTCAATACAAAGCTCAGAATAGTTAAGTCTAAAAATAACATTTGTGAAATTCATTAATAATATTAATAGCTGTCTTGTCCCTGCTGTCTCCAGAGAGCTTAGCAAGTCCTCATTAACCCTCCTTGTCCCTGCAAGCTGTTGTCACCGTCTTCTCGCTGGTGGAGATGCTGTGGCAGGGACCAGGGCCTGTCCCCGGCTCCATCCCTCTTGATGCTGAGAGCAGCCAGTGCCCGCCTGCGGCCTCGTGCCCGATGAAGGCTCCCATCGCCCGGCTGCGGTGGGCGGCTGCGGGTAGCTGAGGGACAACTCCTGTCCTCGCTGTCCCCAGTCCCCCGGCTGTGTATTTCCCGTGTGAACCTCACTGCCAGGTGCCTGCGTGTAAGGGGAGTGCAGGCACCCCGAGGCCGCCAGAGACGTTTGCCGTGGGGTGGCTGGGCTTTGAGCTGGCACAGAGGGGCTGTCCCAGGGGGACAAGTGCTGGAGAACAAGGCTGAGGTTCCCGCCCCTCACTGCCCCCAGCTACCTGCTGCGGGGAAAGGAAAATCCGCACGGAGAGGTGCAAAGCAGCGCGGGGCTGCCCTGGCGGTGAGCGGTGCCGGGGCAGGAGCTCCCCGGGAGCACAGAGGCGGGGGGCACACGGAGCTCGCAGCCCGGCAGCGACGTTTCTGTTCTCGGCTGGGGCGAGAGCTGCCCGGGGTGCTCGGTGCCCGCAGGGGCCGGAGGACGTGGCTGCTCCTTGTTCCAAACGCAACGGGGATGTCACGGATGAGGGCTCTGCTTCGGCCTTTCTTTCCTCCTCTTTTCCCTCCCTGTGCCTGTGTTGCTCAGCTACTCGCTATGGGAGGCAGAAGAATTTCCTGAAGGCAGAGAAACGCGCAGGGCTCTGTCAGTGGGATTAAAGCTTCCCGGGTTAAATGAGGTGGAGCCGTGGCCGGGTGGAAGATTTCGTGGGAAGCAGAAGGTGTTAAGGGCGGGACACTGGGGAAGGGGAGGAAGCTCCTCAGAGTTACCTTCAGATGAGGCCTTTTCTCTCTTCCCTCCTTTGGCTTGTCCGACCGGCACCTTACCGCGTGTCAGACCTCGCCCCACCTCCGTGGGTGTCTGCCTCCCCGGGGGGCTGCAGGGCTGATGTCTGGGGAGCTGGCGATGGTGGATATGAGAGAGGCCCTGGTGATCAGAGATTAAAGGTGATTAAAGACCTGGAGGTCTTTAAAGGACGTTTAGATGTAGAGCTCAGTGATATGGTTTAGTGAAGGACTTGTTAGTGTTAGGGCAGAGGTTGGACTGGGTGATCCTGGAGGTCTCTTCCAACCTAGACGATTCTGTGGTTCTGTGATCATCTCGCCATCCACGCTCCTCCAGCGCTGATGCTCTCCAGCTCCCCGTGTGCCGCACGTGGCACCAAGGCTCCTGCACAGGACGTCCGTGGAGGGGACAGCGCTGAGCCAGCAGCCGCGTGCCCGGGTTTCTCCCTGGGGAAGGAGGTTCGGAAATGCCAAGGGGACCCCTCCTGCGGACACAAGCTCTGCAGGCCAGCAGCGGTACCCCAGCTCCAGCCCCTGCACCAGCTGGGGTTAAGCATCGCCCCGCATTGCCCCCAGCCCCGGCAGGAAGCGGGGTCCCGGGGGGGCTGTGGGAAAGCGCGGCTCAGCACAGCGCCGCGTTCCTGGGCTCACCCGACCGGGGGAGGGGGCCCTGTGCTTCGTGCTCCCTTGTGGGCAGTGCGGAGACCCCTGCTTTTAGCTGTTTTTTTCTTTGTTGTTGGCTTCCCATGCCTGCAGACACTGTTGTACTCTGTGCCCAGAGCCTCCTAATGCAATTAAAGCGTGGGCATCTCCCCTCCCAGTCACACAGCCACGAGGGTACCGAGGGCACATTTGGGGCGCATTTGGGGGACCCACACCCAGTGCCTCCTCTGCCGGAGCCCGGGGCTGCCCTGCTGGGGCTTTCCCAGAGCCTGCCCCAGCTCCAGTGCAGGCATCGACCCTGTGCTGCTTTTTCTGTCCAGTGCCCAAAGACCCACCGGCACGGGGGCTGAGGCCCAGCAGCTTACTTCACAGGCTGCTCAAGTCCCACTGACTTGCAATGGCTTTTTCCTTCAGTGTGGAAAATGCAGGACACATGGTGAAAGTAAGGTTGGATGTGGGAAGGAGAAGGGCCCCTGAGAGAGAGCGAGTGCTCTCGTTCAGGGCCTCGGACTCCAGGGTTAGGGTTTGCTGGGCTGCAATCTCTGCCGAAATTCCCATGTGGTGGCTTAAAGGGAAAAAGGCTCCTGCATGAATTCACCCTGGGGCAGGGGCCAGATGTCCTGGGATCTCTCTTCCTCTGCTGCAGCTGTTTCTCATGCCTCTACCAGAGCTGTTCTTCAGCGGAGCTGCTGCAGGCTCCTCCCGTGGGATGGCGGTCCCTTCCCACTCCGTTCTGCTTCTGGAGAAAGACCCTAACGCAGCCGATTCCTGCAACAGCTGCTCGCTGAGCCCTCGTGGGTGAGGCTGGCATTCTTCTGAAATTTGTCTTGGAGAAGCACTCGTGCTGCGTGCACCGTGGTGATCCTTTTCACCCAAAGCCCTTAGGATGTGTGTCCACACATGAGGGCCGCCGGTGTGAGCAACCAGAGCCCGAGCTGGAGAGAGGAAGGGCTGGGACACGTAGCGAGGGGTGGCCGAAGGGGACTGCCTGCAGAGAACACGTCCTTCAGCTCTGCCTGCTCCAGCCTCCGGGCCTCGAACCCCCAGGGAGGAGGAGGAGGAGGAGGAGGAGCAGAGCCCTGTGGCCAGAGGGCTGTGCAGGGGCTGTGGGGGCAGAGCAGCAGCAGAGCCGGGCGCGATGCTCAGTGTGTGGTGTGTGCTGTGCGGGCAGCTCGGGGGCACCGCCTGCAGCACTGTGGCACAGAGCACCGTGGTCTGCACGCGTGGGGACAGCCGGTGTCCTCCTAATCCCCGTTTTGATCCCTTGACGCGGATCTGATGGCCCTCGGCTGTCCACCTGCCCCATCCCTGGCAATCTTGCTGGGGACCGAGCTGGACTGCACGAAGAACACAAACTGTAGGAATCTAAAAATATGAGAGTTACAAAGATAACAAAGTGATTTATGTTTTTTTCTTTCTTTTCACAGTGTTTCACGCTGCTAGAAGATAAGAAAGATGCAGGTAAGCTGAGACAATATTTTTCTGGGCAGGAATGCTCTCCTTGTGGGTTGGGCAGGGGTCATGAGAAGAAAAGAAAGGACCAGCCTCTGCTGGGGCTCCTGGTTCCTTCTGCCAGCAGTGTGATTTTCCCCCAAACCGTTATGTTTCATGCGAGCAGCACAGGCAACCAGTGTGAGGCAGCGCCAGCCTGGGTGCCCACCAAGCCCTGAGCCGTGCACGCGGGAGCCCCACTGCGCCGGGACGTGCCCAGTCCCTCCTCTGCCCCACTCCACCACTCTCCCCAGGCTGGAGACGTGGTTTGGCCGTGGAGTTGCAATAACCACCAGCAGCGGTGTGAAATCCCTGCCTTTGTGCGGGGGAGAAGCTCTGCGGGGCCGAGTCAGTCCTTGCCCGCGTTCGCGCCCCGAGCAGCTGTGCCGCCACGGTGAGCTGCTGGCAGAGCTGCTCCTGGCTGTGTCCTTTTCGGTTCCTCTTCTCCTTGTTGTGAACAGCTCCTTGCTCTGCAGATACGCTCATTAGGAGCCCTGCAGGGTTGGAGCTGCCGTGTGCTGGGCAGGGCTTTGGGGGTCCCAGGCTGCTTGCTCGCAGAAAAGCGCCAGGCTAGAGCTGCTGGTGACCACGGTGCTGGTGCTGCCTGCGAAGTGCCACTGCCCTGCGGGGCCTGAGGGGCTGCCCCGGGCCTCACCGTGTCCCCTGGTTAGCCCTGCACAAGCAGCCCCTTGTCAACTGAGTCCCAGCTCTGGGGTGAGCAGGCGAGATAGGCAGAGGTGCTGGGCTTCACAGCTTCGGGACCTGGTCACAAAGAGGCTCTTTGCTCAGAGACAGCTCGAGACCTGAGCCTGGCCGGGCCCTACGGTCAGCTTGTGGTCGTTGTACAGTCAGCTTGTGGTCGCTAGCTTCCAGCAGCTCTGCAAATAGAAGCACCCTGGAGCATGCCGGGCACATCGGCTCCTCTCGTGCGTGCACGGGGCTCCCGTCAGGTCCCGCGGGCGGTGGGTGCCTCGGGCGGTGGGTGCCAGCAGTGACCGGCAGCCGGGGCAGGGGAGGAGCGGCGCAGGCTGTGCTGCTGAGCCGAGCCGTGCCAGCACACAACGGGAAATGCGGCGCCCGCAGAATGCGCCGGGGGATCCCCGCGGTGCTTCTCCGAACCAGGGGGCAGTGACCCGGCCCCGGCTTTGCGTCCGCCGAAGGGTTAGGTGAGCTCTGCGCCCGGCTCCTGCAAGAGCCCCGGCGCACAGGAAAGCCCTGGGCAACAAAAGGTGCTTTGTGAAGGAGCTCCGGAGGTGAGCCTGGGTGGTCTCCCTTCCCCTTCAGGGGAGAGATTAGCAGCGTGAATGTCAGGAGCTTGTTAACGGGGTTAGAGAGCCCCGTGCGAGGGAAGGGGCAGGGAAGACTCCGCCAGGTCACATCGTGGCTAAGACTCATTTGGGAAGGATGTTTGGAGGATGTATTTTTTCCCTTGGCTAAAACGACCTATGAAATCCAAGTCTTTCCTGGTAAGACTCAGCTACGCGCTGCCTTGAGTTTCACAACGCCCCCAGCCCTGCGCCCCCGGCCCGGCCCGAGGAGCCGGTGCAGGCTGCGGCGGCGCTCGCTGCCCTGGCTGGGTGTGCCTGCAGGGTGCTCTGCCACAGGGGGTCTGCCCCGCTGCGAGGCACCACGCTGCTGCTCGGCACCGAGCCCGTCCCGTCGCACAAGTCCCATTCAGGGCCCGGCTTTTCCTTGCTGTCCTAGCTCCCCGCTTCCTTTCTGACATTTAGCTAAACTTTCCACGCATTGTTCTGCACGAAGCAGAAAGGAAAGGCTTGCGCACGAGCCATGCACGCTAAAATTGTGTCTTCTGAATAAATTCCTGTTGATAGCAGCGTCAGACGTCCCCACAAGCAGGTCTGGGAGCACGCTCTGCAGATGTCATTAAGCAGTGGCCTCAATCTGACTGCTGGGAGAAGAGGGCTGAGCTGGCAGCTTCCTTAAATACCTTTAAGAATTGTATCAGGCAATGATGATGTTACAATATTTCCAAAGAGGGCTTCTTCCACTGGGCATTGTGAAATAACAGGGAAAAGAAGCACTAGGGATTCTGCTGAACTTTTGCCCCTTTGTGAAATAATAAGGTTGTATTTGCACAGCATCTGGATCTCCAAAAATACGCTGCTAAATTTAGCTGTTGTTGATGTGTTGTCACAGCTGAGTTATTCTTTTTCTACCCAAGCTTGCTTTACACAAAAAATCTTGAGCGGGTTCTGCTGATTTGTAGCTTCAGGTGTGAGGCTGTCGTTTCTCACCCGACTGGTGCCCACATGTGGTGGGGGCACGGGGCAGCATCGCCCTCCCCCTCCTCCTCCTCCTCCTCCTCCTCCTCCTCCTCCTCGCTCCAGTCTGCAGCTCTGGTGCCTGGGGTGCGCGTCCCTCCTGCGCGCAGGTCACCTTGTGCCCTGTCCCCAGCGGTGCTGGATTTTGGGGGCGGAGGGGGAGGCTGGGACCTGGCTTTTTGCCATCGCTGCAGTCGGCAGGCGGGAGGAGAGGGACGCCTGCGTGACAGGAGGGTGGCAGCTGCGGCGAGTGCGCGGAGCAGCGCCAGGGTGGGACAGGACGCCCGGGCTGGCCGCGGCGACCCGTTCCAGGAACTTGTGAAACTCTTAGAAATCGCCGCCTGCTCCGTGGTGGGAGATGTGGCACTGAGTCTGGGTTACAAATGAAGAGGTAGGAAGTAGAAAAACTGAACTGAATGTGATTACTGGAGGATTTGGCATGCCATGTGATGAGAGGCAGTCTTCGTTTCCCCTTCCCGTCCCTGCCTGCCCGCAGGGTCAGCCCTGGGCTGGGCTGTGGAGCCGCACTGAAGCGCTGGCCCCGCTCAGAAAGCAGCTTCCAACCCGCCCCAGGGAGCCTGCACGGGGCCGCATCCTGCCAGCCCTCGCGGTGCTGCCTGGCTCAGCGCTCTGACGGCTGCGCTGGGGATGTTTGGTCATCTTGGTGGGGAAGGGGGCTGCTCCTCGCCCTTCTTGTGCTCCGTCCCCTGCAGCCTCCGTGGCCTCGCTCCTGGGCGCTCTCCTCTTGCCAGGGTCAGTCCTCCCCTTGGTAGCATGAGATGCTTTGTGATCTGTTCTAATATCTTGGAAAGTAGAGAGCTACTTCCTAAATGGGAATGTATACACCAAAAATCACCCTGCCAGGGCAGTGTGAGCGAAAACGAATAGTTTATGCTTCTTTCCATCAGCTCTTTTCTCGAGCTCTGGCTGGAGATGCAATCTCCAGCATTTCCTCTTTGGCCTCCTTGTGAACTCGAGGTTATTTTTGCACCGCTGAGCTCTCTGATATGTTTGTCCATATTGCTTTAATTTCTCCGAGAAGGTGGGTTGGTGCTGCAGCCTTTGTAATTAGGCCTCTGGGCACAGCTGAGGTTCGCAACCTCTGTCGTGTCCTGCTGACTGTCCGCTGGGGATCGATACCTGTATATTTACCGGTAGGTGCCAATTTATGCTGTCTCAATGACTCGTGTTTCAGTGCTGTCCTAGGCACTGCCCCTCGGTGCCCCTGCCCCACCAAGCGGCTCCCCAGGAGCAGTGGCCTCCTGCTGCTGCTCCCCTGCAGGAGCCGTCCCGCGCAGCGCTGGCCGTGCGAGAGGCAGCTCCCGTGGGCTGCTGGCGACGTGCGTGCACCTACAGCCCTGGTAAACCAACAGCAGCCACCACGGAGCTGATACGGGCGTGCAAAGGGCTCGTGTTTTTATCTTGACCTACAGCAATGTGAAACGCTCTCAGTTTGTTCTCCTGTCACCTTTTTGCTCTCTAGGCTAAAAAGCAAACACTGCTGAATAAACCGTTGCCTTTCCGACCCACCCTCTCCTTTCCAGGCTGAAGGGCAGCCCGCTGACGCCACGTGCCGCAGGGACTGTTCCTGAGAAACAGTGTGAGACAGAAAGTGAGAAAAAGCGCTTTAAAAGAAAATCAAAATCAACTTGGCCACAGTTCACTTTTTCCAATAAATGATCACGAGGAAACTATTTGTCAGAAGCGAGAGGCACCTCCGGCCTGTGAGATCAAGCCATTTCTTGCCCTTGTTCCCCTTCTGCCTATAAAATGCTCTGAAACTCCAAAAAGCAGCGACTGCTGCAGTAAGCTGAGACTCCCATCCCCCATCGCATCCCTCGGTCCTTCGGGGGCTTCCATTTCAGGGTCTGGAAGTTTTTCCGTTTCCTGTAGCTAACAAAATGCAGATTCCCCCCTCTGAGCAGCAGGATCCTATCAAGAACTGGGTGATTTTCTCTGAAGGGCAGAAGGGAAGAGCTGCTAGAGGGAGGACTGCTCCTGTGCTGGGAAGGCAGGGAGCGGTCAGGGCACGGGGAGCGAGCTGGGGAAGGGCCCTGGCTGCGGAGGCGAGGCTGCCTTGGGCCCAGCGTGGTCAAGTTCCTCCAGGGGCAGCAAGGAGCGATTGAGACATGCTGGAAAGAAATTGCAGGCAAGAAAGTACATTCGTGTCTGCAGCATCTGAGTAGTCTGCATGAGACCAAAAGGATCGAGAGGGAAGTTTTGTGCGTGGTTACTTCCCTGAAATTAAAATGGGAACGTACATTGGAAACTGGAAGAAAGGTTTGGCTGTGCGGTGTTTTTTCTCTGGTAAGAGCTTTACACCTAAGCCACCCAAAAATGCAAAGAAAGGGAAGGTTTCCCGTGCCTGGAACAGTCCGTTAGCACTTCTGGAGAGAGCTTTGCTGTGAGTGAAGGAGGCCCTGGGCCGTGCAAACGGGACCTTTGTGGGTGCTTTGTAACGTTCGCGTGGTTCACGCTTTTCAAAGCGTGACAGGTCAGATGCAAAAAGGAGGTGTGAGGTGTTTGCAGGCCGGTCTGCTCGCGGTAAGCCCTTCTCAATGAAGAGGATCGGGGTCCCGCCTGAGACGTCCTCAGCGCTCTGCCCTCGGGGGAGAGGAGGCAGGGAGCGCGTTAGGGCGTCCCCAGGCACCCCGGTGGGCGCTGCGGCCCCAGGCGGGCGGGGAACGGGCGACGCCTGCGGGCGGGGGCAGCCCCGGGGCCGGGGCCTGGTGCCGGGGGCCGGGTGCAGGGCCCCGGCCGGCCCGGGGGCGGCTGCGATCGTGCGTGGCCCCGCCCGGCCCCGGGCATCCCCGGCGGGGGAGGAGCCGCCGCCCGCCCGTTCCGCCCGGGGGCAGCCGCGGGGCCGGGACCGGGACCCGGAGCGGGGCCGGGAGCGGGGCGCAGCCGTCGGGCTCCGGGCTGCGGCCAGCAGGTGAGGGCCGGGCCGGGCCGGGCCGGGCCGGGGGGCGAGGGGCACGGGCGGGTCCCCCCAGCACCGCTGCGGCTTCCCCGGTGCTCCCCCGGCGCTCCCCTCCCTCCCTTCCCGTCGCGGTGCCGGGAAGGAGGGACCGGCCTGGGGGCGGGAGGCGAGTGCTCGGTGCTCCCCCCGGCACCGGGCACCGGGCAGGGCCCCCGGTCGGTGGGGGTGTCCCGGGGGGAGGTGGGGGCTGAGAGTCGTGGGTGGGGGGCGAAGGGCAGAGCGTGGCCTGGAAGCACGTGCTGAGGGGTCCTGGGGCCTTGCCGCGCTTTTGGTCTAAGATAGTGTGAACTTGGTGACGTCCTGGCCCGGGGTCTCTGCTCGTTGCTGCGCCTGAGCAGGCTGAGGGCTGTGCAAGCGCGACAGGTCACGGCTGCTGATGTCTGCAGGGAAACGGCAGTGCTGGTGGGGCTTGAGGTGTTTGTGATGACTTGTGAGGGTGTTTGTGTAAGGCGGAGCCTTCGGCCTCGCTGCGTACGTTGCAAGTGCTAACGCTGCTTTCGTAGCCAGCCCCGCTGTGGGTGGTAGGGGCTGCTTCTGTGTGCTCGGAGCACGAGAGGGGGATGTCTGAACGCTGCTGCAGCCCCAGTCACTCTGGTACTGAAAGCACCGGAGGGGAACAGAAATGCTGGGAACGGAGGTGTGCGGGTGGTGGAGGTGTGTGGGTGTGCGGGTGGCTGCACTCCGAGCCCGCCTGCCACGTGGTGGGTGAGGAGCCGGGGGTCCCCAGCTGGTGTCTCCAGCCCAACTGTAAGGGTGAGCGTCCCTCCCGAGGGGCAGCCGAGAGCAGCACAGATCGCCCTGGTTGGTGGCAAACTGCTGCAGTGCTGTGGCTCGAGTCCGGGGCCTGTGGGCTTGTGCCCCCCCCGGACCCCTCCCCGTCAGGTCTTTATGAGCCCTGTGAAAGCCCTGCCCCGGCAGTTGCTCTGCATCCCGTGGAAAATGATCCTGCTCCTTCTCTGTACCCACTGCTCCTTCCCGAACGCTTCACCTGATGCCCAGTCTGCGGTGCTGATTCTCCGCCGCTGTAAGCGCCGGCCCAGGGCTCCCCGCGCCGGGCTCGTGCTGCCTGGTGCAGGGTGCTCGCCCGGTGGGGGCCACCCTCCTGCTTCGGCGTGGGGGGAGCGCGTTTCTGTGCTGATGGTACCTCATCGGGTGGCCGGTGCTGTGCCTGAGGACAGGTCCGACACCGTGTGGGGGCAGCACCGTCCGTGTGCCCTGCTCAGTGCAAAGCGCGCGGTGCTTGGTGGTCAGCACCCGTGTCACTCGGGTGGTCGGTGCCCGTGTCACTCCGAGCGGGTCTGTGCGCCCGGCTGCGGTCCTGGCGCTGCTGGCGTGTGGTTCTGGCCCGTGCTGTGGGACGGACTGGTGGCCTGCAGGCTGCATCCCTGCAGCAGGGACCAGAAGCGAGGCCTTTCCCTCCCCGGCCCCAAGGGCATTACCAGTTTGAAACGTGATGCTTGGGGGAAAACATAGCTCGTCACATATAGAAGTTCTTCGTGAAAAAAAATGGTTTTAAAATCCCCTCCCTCCCACCGACCCTCCAAAAGAAGGAACCCCGTACTTTTCATAAAAAAGGGGGATTGTTTTGTATTCGATAGCCTTGTAATGATACTTTTATCGGCCTTTGTATTGAGACTGTTAAAAATGTTTGAGGAATTCTTCTTCTTTTCAAACTTCAGTGCTGAGACTGGTCTGATGTGGCTTTTAAAGATGATTGTGATAACAGCCTGCGGATAACAATCTTGAAAGCAATTTATTTTGAGTTATGTGAAAGAGGAACTGTGATTTAGTTTCTCAGTCTGCTCCAATGCTCAGTGAAGAACCAGATCTTGAACCTGCCAACTTGTGCCAGAGACTCGTGCCTTCTGCTGCTAAATGGTCTCTTTGGGAATGGTCCAAAGTACTGCTGATGGACGGGAGTAATTCCTCAGAGGCGGTAAGGTCAGCTTAGATCGTCACAGGTGAGGGAGGAAATGGAGTTTTCCGAAGAGTTAAGCTGTTACGAACCTAGTGGAGGAGAGTTCATTAATGCTTGGTGAGAACATTGGTTGATAAGATCCAGTGTATTCTGGCAAAAGCGCCCTTCATTTCAGCTGTTTCCAGTGCCGTGGCTGTCTCAGAGGGAGAGGTACGAGGGCCACGAGCTGCCAGCCCACCGTGGCCACCTCCCTGCCAGGGACACGGGCACCCCGCGGCCCCATTCAGGTCCCGCTGGTGCAGTCGGCTGTGCCGTGGCTCCTGGCGTGGTGCTGCAGCCAGGGGTGTCAGCCCGGCGGGCCGGGGAGCAGGGGGTGCGGGAGCCTCTCTGGGGACCTGCAGGAGAGCTGCGAGCACAGCCTGGAAGTGCTGCCCCCAGCCCCGTTGCTCCCGGGGCCAGTAAGACTTGGGTGAGTTTAATCAGCACCTTGGCTGCTTTCAGTGTCTTGGTAAGCCCAGCGTGTGCTTCCCGAGGCTGGGCTGGAATGGAAAACCACTTTCTTAGACTTGCAAACCGCCATCGTTATCTCTGGAACAATAAACCATTCTGGGCATTCTTCCCCCAGCCCTGTGCCGAAGCCGCAGTGGTTAGCATCTGTGGTGGCACCTGGCTGCAAACCAGTCCCTGCCTCCTCCGGCGGCTGTGTGGGGACCGGGAGGCCCAGGTTCTTCCCACCCCTCGGTGGTCCCGTGTGCACGTAGCAAGGACCAGCCCCTGCTAACCGCAGCTGCAGCCCCCCCTCGTTCCGGGGAGGAGGCCCTGGCACGGTGGGCGAGGCGGGAACAGTCGGGGTGATTGAGCTGGTTGCCGCTTCTCCTCGCTAGCTTGTTTACCTTCCCGGAGCTGGGGGCTTTCTGCTCTGCTCCGGCAGTGGCCACATAATCCGGATTCCTCAGATAAATTCCTGCTGTTTCTTTGAGATCTGTGGCTGCTGTTTTAATTGCCTTGAGCTCTGGGCCAGACACAGGATCCTTGTTTTATGAAATCAGCGCCTATGAATGATGCTGTTGTGCTTATGTCTCTGAGTTTCTCTCTTTCTCCCTCTCGCCCTCCTCCCCTGGAAGCCGGGGAATTCGGCCCTGGCGGGGCGCTGCCTGCTGTGCCCGTGCAGCTGGCGGCACCGACTCCAGCTGCCATTTTGTGTCCGCCGTTAGCTTCGTTCCCGAGCAGGGTGCCTGCTGCCAGATCGGCCCGTTGCCCTTTCTTTGCGAGTAACACCTCGGTAACCTGCATGATGGCTACCCGCCGCTATCTGCGTGCTCTCTGAGGAAACAAACCCATCTGTTCTGCCCCGGTAACGTTCCCAGCGCGGGGCCACGTGCGGCTTTGCCACCTGCAGCCGTGCCCAGGGGTCCTCGTGTGGCGTCTGGGGCCCAGATTTGCTGGGGACACACCGAAATGCGACGGGCTGCAACGGCAGCGGTGGAGATGACGGCTTTGACAGCCGTGGATTAAAAAAAGCGAGCAACTGTTGTGCGGCCGGGTGGCCAGACAGAAATAAATAGGGCTCTGCTGGGCGGGAGCGAGAGCGGGTGGCAAGTGCAGGCTGGGCCCGGCACTGACACGTATTTCAGCCCAGATGAAGCTAGCTCACGCGAAAATGTCACAGGGTTCTCCTGTTTTCCATCCGCGGTGGTGGAAAATTATGAAACATGAATAATAGTTGCGTTAGCAGAGCAAGAGTCCCCCGAGCACATGCTTGTGAATAAGTTTACCCCAGGACACTCACTCCTGGTTTGCTCATTTCTGTGGCCGTTTTTTATTTATACACCTGAAAGAGAATTTTTACTTCTCTCCCCGCCCCCCTGTTTACTTTGGTCGTCGGAAAAAGAGAACCAGACAATGACGGCTCGGGGCTGGCCAGGATGTGCTTGTTGTGGGTGCGTGGGTTTTCTGCTCGTGGTGGGTGGCCACGCAGGGCGGAGATGCATTTCCCATGGATTCGATCTGTCTGTCTATTTATTTATTTATTTACCGCCTTTGTTTCGATTTTTCCAGGGTGTTTTCATCTGGTCGGGCCGTTGTGCGCCTTGCCCGGGAGAGGGTGCCCTTTGCTGGGCTGCCTGCCCGGGGGGGAGCACCGAGGGGGCTGGCGGGTGTGGGACGGGGGCTCCGGGTGCTGCCGGGGGCACGGCAGAGGTCTGTGTCCGGGGGCAGGGGGGAGCCGTGTGCGCTGTTAGTCTTTGAGGATGCTTCGCGATCCCTTGGGGAAGATGTTCTACCTACTGTCGGCAAACACCTGGTTCTGTCTCTAACCCTCTGTGGGGCAGCAAGGAAAACAGAAATTGCCTGATAATGCAAAGGTTTGCAGGTCCGACGTGATGTGATCAGGTGCTGTAGTACAGGAACGAGGGCGCTGAGGATGCCTTTGCTTTCATAAGCTCACGTCGGCTGTTCCTGGGCCTCCGGTGGGACTGTGAAGAAGTCCCAGAGGTGGCTGGAGCCCGTCTGGGCGCGCTGGGCTGCGGGTGTCCGTGCGCTGCTCGCAGCCAGACGTGCTCTGTTGGAACCTGGGCATGTGCAGATGCAGACCCAAGGGACAAATGCCAAATAATTGGTCTTTTTTAGGGGATTTGAAAACGCCTCAGTGCCATCTAGGTGTTCAGTGAGCATCTCAGTGTAACCCGTCCTTCAGAACGACCTAGCTTCAGCTGCGGCGTGGCCCGGCCAATTCTCCTGCTGGACCCAGCCCAGAGCAGGGGAGGACTTTGAGCTCTGCCAGGAGGGGAGGCAGCACGGCCATCAGAAGCCAGGCTGCAGCGCGGGCAGCATCAGCTGGTTACCCGAAAATGCCCTCACCTCAGGTCTGGGGCTGGGCTGGGCTGGGCTGCACGTGCCTGCTGCTGCCCACAGGATTTAACCCGGCTTTCACTGCGTGTGTGCAGGCCAGGAGGGCTTCGCTCAGCCGCCGAGCCCTGCTCCCAGTCCCAGCAGCTTACTGGTGCGTGGGGTTGTGCTGGGGGAGATCACAGCGCTCCTCAGGTCCCGTTTCAGGTCCCCTGTGAGGGCGGGGCAGAGGTTATTGCTTCGAGCCTCTTACCGGAGCTTTTCCCGGTTCGGGTGTCCCGCGCACCGGGCTCCCGGCCTCTGCTGGGAGGAGGGCACAGCCCCGCAGCCCGCTGACCCTCCCGGACGGCTTTTCCTCTATTCAGCCAGCTTCAAAGGGCTGTTGTTGGATCTTTTCCTGTCCCTTCTCAGTGACGCCCTTTGGACCACCCTAAGCTCCTCTCCCCTTGTCCTTCCGGATCCCGCTCGGTGTGATCCCTGCTCTCCCCGCGTTCCTCCCGGCCCTGCCCAGGAGGGCTGCGCGCTGCTCCCCCTCTCCCTGCAGGGCTGCGTGCCGGCCGCAGGCAGCGCTCACCCCTGTGCTGGGCACCCCGCGAGCACACGTGCATACTGGGCGCCTTGTGCAGGCGGCGGGGCGGCCCGGAGGCGAGCCCGTGGGCTCCCTGCCATTCCTCGGCCGTAGGCTGGGAACTATTAATATCGCCGGGCGTGAATGCGGCCCATTCATCGGCCGGCGCGGGGGGGAGCCTGCAGCGTGCACGTTTTCTGCTCCTCCCAGCCTTCGCCCGGGTCGCGCGGCCGTCGGCCGGCCCCGGTGCGTGCGGGGCGAGTGTGTGCCTGCGGGGTCCGTGGTCGCCGGCTGGGTGCTGTCCCCGTCGCCGGCTGGGTGCTGTCCCCGTCACTGCCCGTTTATAGCTCATCGCCTCTGGGAGCCTTCCTGCCTCGCTGCCCCCACGCCTCTCCCCCTTCCCGGTTTGCGTGAGGAAACGAGTGGAGAATGCTTGAAATCCTCCTCTGAGCCACTTTTTCCACTGCCTGCCCGTGTTTCCCCCTGGGGCCGCCCCGGTGCTGGTGCCCGGCTTCAACCCACGTAAGGTGCTGTGAGCCCTCCCCTCGCCCGGCCGTGCCCCGTTCCGGCCTCCGCAGCCTCCCCAGCTCGGTGGGCGAACAAGCCAGCCGCCCCGCCTGTCCCCTGGGATGCTGGCTCCGCCGTCTGCCCCCGGGGCTGTGCCGCGCGGTGCTCCAGGAGTTCTGCTCACCCTCTGCAGCCCCCCGGGGCAGAGGCAGCCTCTGGGACAGCCGGAGCCCGAGCAGCGCTGGCTGCCCACCGCTGTCCCCTTCACATGGCCCTGCCCGGGAGCCGGGGGAGCAGGGCTCTGCTGATGGAGACAGTAAGCAGAGAGCTGCCCGGGGGGGCTGCGGCGGGGCTCGGGGCTCGGCTGGGTTCCTGGCACCCCGAGCCACCCCCTGCCCCTCCGTAGCGAGGTGCCTCCTGCCCTCTTGCCTTACGTTTCCCGCAAACAAATGTATCCTTCAGGTCTACCTTAAATATATATGTACTTTTTCCTCTTGGCCCCTGTATTCCAGACTCTCTCCCCCGTTTTATTCTCCACCCTCTCGCGAATGGTTTTCAGCTGGTCCCATCCCACAGGCCGTGGCTCTGGGAGCCGAAGGCAGGCCGAGACGTGCGGCAGCGTCTTCGCAGGGCCGCCGAGCCTCGCCCCGGCCTGCCAGAGCGGCGAGCACCGAGCAAGGAGGACCCGTGCGATGTGGGGGGGCTTTGGGGGACGCGGGTCCCACGAGAGCGGCTTCCCTGCTCCTCAGCATCTCGCTGCGGCTCGTGCCCCCCCGTTTTGCCTCCCGTTGGGTTTGATGGGCGGGGGGGGGCCGGGCGCGGGTTGGCGCCCAGCCAGGCCCTGTGCAGGGGACGCGTCTGGGGAGGGGACCCCGCGGGCCGGGAGGGGAGGGGAGGGGAGGAGAGGGGAGGGGAGGGGAGCGGAGGGGGGCCCGGGGCCGCCCCCCCGTGGCGATTGGCCCCGGCTGCCGGGGGCCGGGGCTCCGCGCTCCTGGCCCGCAGCCGGCGCTGCCCGCGGCCGCTCGCCCCGACGAGGGCCGGAGCCACGGCCCCGGCTCGCATCAGCCCGCCCGGAGCGGGGCCGGGCCGGGACCCGCTGCCGCTCCCCCTGCCCGCCCGTCCCTCCCTCCGTCCCTCCGTCTGTCCCTCCGTCTGTCCCTCCGTCCCTCCGTCCCTCCGTCCCTCCGTCTGTCCCTCCGTCCGTCCCTCCGTCTGTCCCTCCGTCCCTCCGTCCCTCCGTCCCTCCGTCCCTCCGTCCCTCCGTCCGTCCCTCCGTCCCTCCGTCCCTCCGTCCCTCCGTCCCTCCCTCCGTCCCTCCGTCCCTCCGTCCCTCCGTCCCTCCGTCCCTCCGTCCCTCTGTCCCTCCGTCCCTCCGTCCCTCCGTCCCTCCCTCTGTCCCTCCGTCCCTCCGTCCCTCCGTCCCTCCGTCCCTCCGTCCCTCCGTCCCTCCGTCCCTCCGTCCCTCCGTCCCTCCGTCCGTCCCTCCGTCCCTCCGTCCCTCCGTCCCTCCGTCCCTCTGTCCCTCCGTCCCTCCGTCCCTCCGTCCCTCCGTCCCTCCGTCCCTCCGTCCCTCCGTCCCTCCGTCCCTCTGTCCCTCCGTCCCTCCGTCCCTCTGTCCCTCCGTCCCTCCGTCCCTCTGTCCCTCCGTCCCTCCCTCCCTCTGTCCCTCCGTCCCTCCGTCCCTCTGTCCCTCCGTCCCTCCCTCCCTCTGTCCCTCCGTCCCTCCGTCCCTCTGTCCCTCCGTCCGTCCCTCCGTCCCTCCGTCCCTCCGTCCCTCCGTCCCTCCGTCCCTCCGTCCCTCCGTCCGTCCCTCCGTCCCTCCGTCCCTCCGTCCCTCCGTCCCTCCGTCCCTCCGTCCCTCCGTCTGTCCCTCCGTCTGTCCCTCCGTCCCTCCGTCCCTCCGTCCCTCCGTCTGTCCCTCCGTCTGTCCCTCCGTCTGTCCCTCCGTCCCTCCGTCCCTCCGTCCCTCCGTCCCTCCGTCCGTCCCTCCGTCCCTCCGTCCCTCCGTCCCTCCGTCCCTCCGTCCCTCCGTCCCTCTGTCCCTCCGTCCCTCCGTCCCTCCGTCCCTCCCTCTGTCCCTCCGTCCCTCCGTCCCTCCGTCCCTCCGTCCCTCCGTCCCTCCGTCCCTCCGTCCCTCCGTCCGTCCCTCCGTCCCTCCGTCCCTCCGTCCCTCCGTCCCTCTGTCCCTCCGTCCCTCCGTCCCTCCGTCCCTCCGTCCCTCCGTCCCTCCGTCCCTCCGTCCCTCCGTCCCTCTGTCCCTCCGTCCCTCCGTCCCTCTGTCCCTCCGTCCCTCCGTCCCTCTGTCCCTCCGTCCCTCCGTCCCTCTGTCCCTCCGTCCCTCCGTCCCTCTGTCCCTCCGTCCCTCCCTCCCTCTGTCCCTCCGTCCCTCCGTCCCTCTGTCCCTCCGTCCCTCCCTCCGTCCCTCCGTCCCTCCGTCCCTCCGTCCCTCCGTCCCTCCGTCCCTCCGTCCCTCCCTCTGTCCCTCCGTCCCTCCCTCCGTCCCTCCGTCCCTCCGTCCCTCCGTCCCTCCGTCCCTCTGTCCCTCCGTCCCTCCGTCCGTCCCTAGGACGCCGCGCTTCGACGGGGGCGCAGCGGAGCCCGGAGGTAAACGGGGGACCCGGCGGTGCGCGCTCCCGCGGGGGGGAGGGGGGTCGGAGCGAGGGGCGCCCCGAGAGCGCGCCCCGGGGGCTGTGCGCGGCCCCGCGGCGCGGAGCTGCCCCAGGCGCGGTCCCGGCGGCGCTTCGCGGCGGCCGGGGGGGGGAGCCGCGGGTGGCACCGGGCCCTGCCGGGCACCGGGCGGTGTCCGCGGGGTCCCTCCTCCCCCGCAGCGGGGACCAGCGCAGGTTACATCGGGCCGGCCGCCGAAGAGCCCCGCGGCGCGGTGCGATCTGCGGAGCCGGGGAGCTCGCGGAAGCTCCGCGCCGACGTCGGGGTCGGGCCCCCGCTCCCTAACGCAGCGGGAGTCAGCGCCCGGCTCGGGCTCCCAGAGCCGCGGGCGCGGCTTCGCAGCCGGTTCTTCGTCCTGGAGGTCGTTGCGGCGGCTGGGCACGGATCGGCTTGCCGTGCGTAGCTTACCGGGTCGTGAGCTGACGCCGATCCGTCAGAGCTCTCTGCCGAGGCGTCGGGCTGGTTTTTCAGAGGTTATTCGTTTGCGGCCAAAGCAAACGCCGGCTTCTGTTTGATTTTGTGATTTGTGTTTTAGAACGGCTCCTCGGTGCGCAGGGCGGGAGTGGGGAGAGACCTTTGCCTTTGGAGGTCCCGTGCGGTCGCGGGCTGTCAGCGAACATATTGTGATGTTGTTGGCAGCAGGTTGCGTTCTTTGCCGTGCACACGCTTGAATTGTTGTCAATGAATGCGCTTTCTTCTGTTTACATTTTAACTGCAATGCAGTTAAGAAACGTGTTAAGAAAGTGTTGCTGGAGCAGGCGCAGCAGCTCCTCGCTGCTCTGCGCAGCTTTACGTTTGGGTCTGCCTCTTGCGCGGTGAGCTGCGCAAGGAGCAAGGGCTTCTTTCAAAACCCCTCTGTCCTCCTCCATTTGCGTAGGGAAAAAATAGATCAGATCCTTGTACCAAAAGTTCGTCACTAGTTTCCTAATGTGACGCAACATCAAATCCCAGAGCAAAGCAGGTGTAAAGTGTAGCTTCTGAGAAGGTGCACACGCTCACTTCATGTACGTGCACTTCCTTTGAGAAATGCTTTTCTAATAAAAGCCCAACTGAATAAATCTGATCGTGCTTCTGTCGAGCATTCCTTGTCTGCATTGCCTCAAATGTCCAACGCGAAGCGTATGCGTGGGGCGGGCTGCCAGCAACTTAGTTTCGTAAGAGAACAAAATATGGTTGTGCCTAAGGGCACTTCAGTACTTCCCCTTGATTTCTGTACTAATTTCAAAAAGATTTGAAAGTTCTCAAAGTCAGTTTGAGTCGAGCAGGGGAAAAGAAGGCTGCCCTTTGCCTGGGGGTGTACCGGGGTCGCTGCGTGACGTGCAAATCACCTCCCGGGGAGAGGAGAGCAGGATCTCCCTCCTTAAGCTGTGTATTCCTTGAAGACCTGGTAACAATTCGCCCGGAGCAGAGGTTTGCAGGCCGGCACGTGCACTTTGCGCGGCCGCGGACGGGCTGTTGCATTCAGACGTCTGTGGGAGCAGAACCCTCCAAATACAGGCAGCGGGTCGGCCGCGGGGCTGCCGCCGCGGGGAGCGAACGCCTCCTGGCGCAGGGGTCCGGCCTCGGTGCGCTCCGTGCGGGGCTCGGGGCGGCTCCTCCACGACGGCGAGGTGGGCGCGCTCACCTGGGGCTTGTCTCATGGGCGCATCGGGGAACGTGGTCATTCTGGGTGTGAAAGGCATTTTGTGGTAGCGTGCAGGCCCCAAAGGCTGAGGGGAGATGCTGTGCCCCTGCCGGAACCTCCCGTGCCACAGTGTGTGTGTGTGCAGGTCCTGCGGCAGCAGTGGCACTCTGAGGCTTTGTGCAAAGGATGTGGAAGAGCGAACACAAAATTCAGCCTGCAGCATCTCCGCTCTGATGGAAGCAGTGGGAGAAGAGACCCTGACAGGAAGGGAGCGTGCTGAACCTGAGCGGGGGTGCCGGACCCGTTTGGGCAGGGGGCAGCGCAGGGAGGCTGCCGGCAGCGCTCTGCTCCGGTGCTGAGGCTCGGGGTGCTCTCAGGGAGGCTGCGGTGCTGGGCGAAGGCTCGGTGTCTTGGGGGTGGCTTTGTCTCGTCTGCAGGAGCAGCACTCGCTGGTCGTGGCTCCGTGTGAGCGCAGCCGGCCGGAGCAGCGCCACGCGGCGCTGTGCCAGGCGAGCGGCGCTACGCGGGGAGGCACGCGTGGCAGCGGGGACGTCTGCGGCCCGGCGGGCAGAGCCTCTCCTCGCCCCTCAGTTCTTCCTCCCGGCCCCACCGGGAAGCAGGAGGCGGCGTTTGGTGGGACGTGGTGCCGCCGGCAGGGACGTGGTGCCGCTGGCAGGGACGTGATGCCGAGCGGCCGGAGCCTCTCCGCGGTCGGGGGCTGCGTTACCCTTTGTGCCGCCTGCGGCGCGCTCTGGGCAGGGCCGGTGGCGGCGCGGCCGCATTCCAGCGGAGCCGGGGGTCTCCCGCCCGGTTAATGATTGAGCCGCCGTAACCCTCCTTGTGCGAGCCTCTCTGAAAGTCACCTCCAGGTAATTACATTAATGCTCCCAAGCTGTCGGGGCTGCCGCAGAAGTGGAAAGAACCAGGGTCTCTTTCTCTATTTCCAGCTAGAAATGTTTGTTGATGTGCAGGAGGTGACGGCCGGCTGCCTTTTCTCGTCCCTGTTTTCTCTCTGAGGGACGAGGCGCGTTACCTGCCTGGCTGCGCACGCGGGGTTGGCAGCGGTGCGGGGCGGCGCTGGCCTCATCCTGCTCCCCTCGTCCTGGGGCTCCCACCGCCCGGCCTGGCAGCGGCACAAAGCTGCCAATACCTCGCTCCTTGGAGCCCCACGCTCGTTTTGGTACAGGAACGAGCGTCTCTGACACAGGCTGGCCGCCTTTGCTAATCGGGACTGCGTCAGGGCCCGGGATCACCCAGGGGAGTCAGCGGGGTGACCGAGGCGGTGGGACGCAGCTCCCAGTGCAGCCCCGGGCGCCCAGCTGCCCTCTGGGCTGGCACAGCCCTCGCCAGCCCGCTCTGCCTGCCCCCGCTGTCTCCAGGCGCTGCCCGACTGGTCCCAGTTAATCATTGACGGGTTGCCCGCGCCACGTGGCCCCGCCGCATTTGCCCAGCACGCAGCGGCGGAGCTGTTTGCTGAGTCCCTTGAAGGATTCCTTATCAGAAAAGGGCACTTGTCACCCAGTGCCAGTCACAGGCTGCGTAAACGTTAACGGCTGGCTCAGGGAACCGGCCCTGGCAAACACAGCGGCTCGGGGGACCTTCCTCCCCTGGAAAATGCCGGGGGGGCTTGCCCACCTCGTGTCCCTCGTATCGCACAACGGCACGTCGCCAGCTGGAGGTGCCTGTGCTGTCCTGCAGCTGCCCGTGCTGGCGGCCCCCTGCCGCTGCTTCCTCAGCGTCCACCCGCGGATCCCACCGAGACAGCCTGCTCTGTGTCACAGACCCCTGCTGCTGCTCAGGACGGGCGTTGGGGCCACCGCTCGGGTACAGGGGTGCGGCAGCTGGGCGGCAGGCAGGTGCCCAAGGAGAGCCTCTTATTGCTGGGTACGGTGCCGCAGGAGGGGACGTGTCCCTCTCTGCCGCTTCTTCCCCCACCCACCCGAACGTGCCGCGGCGGGGCTGGAGGGCAGCGCGGCGCCTGGAGCAGCTGCGTCCCCACGTCCTCCCCGCGTCCCGGGGCGAGCACCTGGGGCTGGATTTCCGCAGAGCCTGCGGCGCACGCCTGGGCCTCCCGGTGACTGACCGGCAGCAGGAGCGCGGCGCTCCTCCGGGGACGGCACGCCGCTGAGGCCAGGGGGCCCGGCACGCTCGGCCCGGCTGCGCTGGGGATTTGCTGCCCTTTATCTGGGGAGGGAAGAGCGTCTGAGTGCAACGTGCGCGGGGTCTGCAGGGAGCCCGCTCGCGCCGATTTAATGGCAAGCGTGCGGCGCCCTGCTGGAGCTGGCTTTGACGCTCATGTTCAGAGCTCGCTAGGGCGTAAGTGTGTAACGTCACTGCCTAGGGAAAGTGCCTGCGCTCCCAGGAGCGTGCGTGTGCTCTGCTTCCAGCGCTGCTCGTGCAAACGCGACGGGGTTACAGCAGGACAGGGGGCTTCTGACCTGCAGGTTGTAACTGCCCGAGTGTAAGTGGCGTGCAAAGGTGCATGGCGGGGTTTCTGTTCTCTCCCCATCCCCCCGGTCTTTTTTTTTTCCTCCCCATGAATTTCACAAGAATATTTTCACTGCTGTCAAGGGCACAAGTTCAGCTTCTGAATGCCCCTTTGTCTTACGCAGCACAGAGGCGTCACGCTCTCCCGCCGTGCCTTCTAGGAAAGGCACCAAAACGTTTCCCCGCGCCCCTGCCAGCGGCGGCGGTGCTCCAGGCGCTGTGCCGGGCCCCGCGGCAGGCGGCGAGGTGGGAGCTGGTGCGGCCGGGCAGTGTCTGCCTGCACGGAGGGTCCTCAGCCTCTGCTGCGGCGCAGGCTGGGAGGGGAGGGAGCAGAGGGCTGCGGGACCGGCCCCGTCTGCCCCCCTCTCGGTCCCCGCGGGGTCGGTGCCTGCAGGGTGCGTGGCTGGCGTCCCGCAGCGCCCCGTGGCTCCGGCTCCGTCCTGGGTGGGAGGGGAAGCAAAGGCAGAGAGGGCAGGGAAGCGAGCACTGAAAAAAAAGGGAGGAGAAGAGGACTGAAGGGGGTCGGGCTGCGCTGCAGGAGCTGGGACGAGGCTGTGGCCGGGGAGCTGTGAGCCGGGCTGGGGGGGAAGAGGGAGCGGTGCCGGGGGTCGGAGGATGCCGGCGAGGGGGCGGCCGGGGCAGGGTCTCTGTCACCCCCAGCAGAACTGCAAGCGGGCAGAGGCGGCGGCAGCCGGACGTGTCGCAAGACTGCTGGGACAGAGACGCTCAGAGGTGACTCAAAGCTCACTTGACCTCGTTTCGTCAGGCTCGTTGGGTAAGAGCAGAACCTCTGGGCAGTTTCGGCCTCATTTTCCCGGACAGATAACAAACTGCCCACCGCACCTCGCTGCCGGGCCCCCGCCTGCTCCCACAGCCGGCCCCAGCTCCGCAGAGCCGCGCGGTGCCCTGGCAGCCCAGCCCTCAGCGCCGTGCCCGCCGCTCGGAGCCTGGCAGCGCGGCCGTGCCGCCGGCCCCGCGCCTGGGGCTGTGCACGGGCTTCCTGCGGCCCTTCTGGAGTGAGGCTCTGCGGGTATGGCAGCGCCTCGCGGGCACTCGGGGCAGTCCTTTTCCCCCAGCTGCAAATAACAGGCTTCTGAAAAAGGGTTTGGAGAACTTAATCGCGCCTGAGATGGTGTGTAAGAGAAAATGGGTGAGTGACTGCCGCGTGCCGGGGCTTCCTTCAGCGCCCTGCCCTGGTCCCCTGCTCCCTCCCCTTCCCTCTCCGGCCCAGAGAGCCTTTCCCCAGCAGATGCAGGACAGCGCTGGATTTATGGGCTGCTGTAAACCCGGCGTGCCCTTCACAGCGCTTTATCTTGTCCTTGTTTCATTCGGCACTCTTGCACCCAGCGCCGAATCCCTGTATCTTCAGTTACAGGTACTCCTGATTCCCATCCTTTGCTGCTGAGTTGGGGCAGGGAGCGTTTCTTGCCGGACAGCTGCGTGCTGGGCGCAGGGAGCGGTGCCCGTGTGCCCGCTGCTCCTCTCCCCAGGTCTCACCCCGTACGAAGGCGGACGAGTTCTGCCTTGTGGCCATCCTGTCCCACGGCTGCTGGGGTGACGCGCGGGCTGCCCAAACGAAGCTGGGGTCCGGCTGCCAGCACGTGTCCCCGCACGCACCGCGCTGCTGCTGGGGACGTCGGCTGGCTGCGGGCCGGGGCCCTGGGCATCCCGCGGGCTGCAGGTACCGGGCTGCCCCCTCGGGGGCTGCATCTCCTTGCCCAGCTCGTCCGTCAGAGCCAGAGGAACGGGCCTGCTCCCTTGGGCCCCGCTCGGCTGCTGTAGAAGCATCGTCCTCCTCGTCCAGAGCTCCCCACAGCACTTGGTGCTGCCGGCTCGCGCAGGCTGTCCCGCAGGGATCGGGGCTGCTCGCCCTCAGCACCTCCACAGACAAGGCCGAAAGCCAGGACCGAGCAGGAGCTGGGGCTCCTCTGCGAGGACAGGCACGATCTCCTGCCAGCCTTTGACTCGGGCTCTGGATGGGCACTTCGCTTTCCAGCCAAGTGGAAGCTGACCCCGCTGCCTTCCTTCCCCACAGCCCGCGCCTGCACACACCTCCGCAGCACAACGCTCCCAGCGCTGCTGCTGCTGCTCAGAAAAACAACAAATATTTTAGGCATTCTGCAGCAGCAGCTGAATTGTATCAAACTACTTCGTGCATCTGAGACTTAAAGCCCTGAGCGTACACTTTTGAAGGGGCGCGTTCAGGGAGGCGTTGAAGAGGGGCAGCAGAATTGCACTCTGTGAATCCTTTGTGAGCCTACGGTCAGCACCTCTGCGTACGGGATTTCCTGCATTTCTTCTCCTCCTCTTCCTCCTTTCTTTTATTTTGTGTAGGGATGTTGGTATGAAAACAGCGCTTGTACTTCCTAAGCCTCCACGTGTTGCTTCGCTCCCCAGCCTCGCTAGAGTAAACGCAGCGCTGTGGAGCCTGCACGAGGTAGGATCTGCTGGCTTTGGATGCTGGGCATTGCCAGCGCTGTGTAATCTGACCCTGCGTGCGCCCTTTTACCTTCCTTATCCTGGCTTTTCAATTCCCATTTCCACGTGGGAACCCCGTCCCTGCCGGCTGCAGAAACCTCGCGGATGGGATTCGGAGCTGGGAAATGGCACGGCACTCTGTAGGGGGGCTCTGCCGGCAGGGACGTCGGGGTCGGAGCTCGTCAGGCGGAGGTCGGGGTAGTTTGTTGCGGGCTGTGAGTCCCTGGGGCTGGCTGTGGCGGGGACATTGGGCTCACAGCTGTGCCCCGCCGTGCTGCAGGTGGCCGGGGAAGGGCTCCTGGGTGCAGGCGCACGTGTGGGGCTGGACGGGCTGGACGGGCTGCTCCCCGACAAGGGCAGGGAGGAGGAAGGCGCAGGTGCTGCCCCTCTGCTTCCCCAGCTGCTCCCTGGCGATGCAGGACCTGGAGTGATGCGAACAACTGTGCGAGCTTGTCCTCTGCTTGGGAGTGGAGCCTGTGTTTGTCTGAAAGTAAAGCCTGTTTTGAGGGTCTGGGCTTTCCTCATCAGGGAGTTTGCACCTGGGTTATGGATTTGGGACCGGTTTCGCTCAAGACGTGGTGGTGGTGCAAGGACATGGGCACCGCTAGCAAGAGGATGCTCTCCTGTTGCCAACCCAGAACAAAGGCACCTGGAAACTTAATTGTGGGTGTCGGAGCATGCAGCGGGGACTGAAAGGGTTAAACATGCTTTGCCGTGTGTTTAAAAAAAAAGAAAAAAAAGCCATTTCCTTCATGTCCAGAGACAGTTTATTTTCTGGGCATTCTTCGGGACTCAGGGAGGTGCCTTTTCTTTAAGGCATTTCCTGTAAGCAAGTTTATATTTGGACTGGGGAGGGGGCGGGGGGCGGAGGTCGGTGGGGAGGGGGCCGGTGCCCCGGTCGAGTGACCTCAGCTTTTGGCTCCTTCTCCCAAATTGTTCGAGGCGGCGGCCGCGGGGCGGGGAAGGAGCAGGGTGGGGGCCGAGCGGGGCGAGCAGGCCCTCACCGGGATGCCAGAAACCCGGAGCACACGGGGGGGTCACGCCGAGCAGGATGGAGCAACGCTGGCCGGGGGGGAGCAAAACCTCATCTGTGTCAAACCCTCCGTGTTCAGACAGGAACAAAATCCCCTTACTGAGCTGTGTCATCACAGCACCCCCCTTGCTTTAAGCTCCCTCCTCGCTCTTGCTGCTGCCGTGCCCCATCGGGAGCTGGGGACCCGGACCAGCACCCAGCGGTGCTCCGCACACCCCGGTGGTGCTCCGCGCGCCCCGGCAGCGCCCAGCGGGCACGGCTCTGGCTGCAGAAGGCATCGGAGAGGGACGGTGGGCTCTGGAAAACGAAGCTGGCGCCAGCAAGGGGGCTCGATTCCAGTTGGTCTCAGTGCTGCTGCAGCAACCTTGGTGGGAATTCGTGACACGTGGGGCAGGGCCTACAGAGAGCAGCTGCCCTGCGCTTGGAGGTGAGGAGCTGCTGTGTTCTGTCCTCCTTGTCCTCCCTGCGAAGTAGTGACCTGCTAAGGCACCATTAAACGCCCTTCTCTACAACAGCCAGGCAGGCTTTTAGGTTAGCGTTTGGCATTTATGGAGCAGGCGGGTTTATCCTCACCATCCTTCACCACGGCTAACACCAGAAGCAGCTGCCTTGTCTTGCCCCAGGAGCGGTCAGTGCCAGAAAGAGGTGGCTGTCATCCCTTTCCGCCCTCTAAAGCCTTTAAGGTGACGAAGATGAGGCCTGCCAGAACCCAAATTCTGGGGCCCGTTGTTCACCATCTCTGTCTAATTTTGCTCTCCCTATCCCCCAAGATAACGCTGATTTCTGTTAAAAACAAAAAAGCAAGCAAGGAATATATAAGATCATCAAAGCGTATTGTGCTCTTGAGCAGATCTTGAGCAGATTTAACTCTTTTCCCGTTGATATTTGATCAGACATTTATTCTTGTGCAAAACCCTTGGGGCTTGCTGCAGGAGCCCCAGCTGCCCCTGGGATAAGACGCAGCAGGTTGGGTTAACCTCCGTGTCTCAAGCAATTCTCCCATTGTTCCCCATGCCAAGTTTCTTCTCCCCCATTTTGTTTTCTTTTTATTACTGTGATTTCCTAACATCGGAAGAGGCGAGTTATGAAACTGGAGTTATCCAAACACGTCTTGTTTGAAGATAGCGTTTCATCCAGCAGATGCGGCTTCCTGCCCTGTAAATGGTTTTCATTGTTTCGCCTTGGCTCCTGGCCCTATATCTGTTGGGGCCGCTGGTGGCGTCGCTCAGCGCTGGCGGCCTGAGCAGTGGCAGTCCCAGCCATGAAATACCAGTGGCCATGAGGCGGTGTGACAAGGCTGAACTGGGAGCACTGGTGTTTTGTAGATAGCCTCTGAAAACGTTTGGGAGGCTTGCTGGAGGTTGCCTCTGTTTGGGTTAGAAAGGCAGGTGCCTGCTTTGGGGCTGGCAGGTGCTGCCTTGGTTTGGCTGCCGCTTCAGCAGGAGATGCTCGGTTTTCCCGTAGCGCCCGTCTGGGGATGTTTCGTGGTGCCATTTCTGCTCAAAGACACGCCGAGTCAAAACGCCCCACGTGCCTTGCACATACCGTGCTGCTTGTGGGATCCCCCGTGTCCGAAGGGGATCAGGCCTTGGGGCCCGTGACCAGATGCCAGCTGCTGAGATGGAGACAAGAAGCAGCGCAGAGCGGTTACAGAATACTGCATTGTTCTCCCCGGCCTTTTCGGCTGCACACCAGGATTGTCTTGTGCTGGGCCACGTGCAAGGACAGCTGCTGACCTAGCGGTTTGCCCTCGAATTGTCAAAGAGGAAGGAACTGGAGGAGCGGGTACATACCGTCAGGTGATGCTGGTCGGTGTGACAAGGATTATTCCCAGCCCGAAGGCAGCCGCGTCCTTCTCGGGTCTTTCCCAGGTACCGCAGAAGAAGCGGGTGTGAAGAAGCTCCCTGGGGGCGTGCTGGGGAAGCCGGTCCTCCCGCTGCCACCGCCGCGTGCTCCGGGGCTTGGAGCGGCAGCCGGGGGGGCTTCCTGCCCTGCTTCAGGGTAATCCTGCCACGCGTGATGTTTAAGGGCCTGAACACGATTCTGTTCAAAGCTGTTTTATGGTTCCTTCCCTTTCTGGGAGAGAACTGGCTCCGTGTAGAAATGGGGGCTATCTTGGGGCAAGGCTTCTTCCGAGTACGCTTTCCTTGAGGGGTTGGTGCGGGGTGGGAGCAGGTGACGATCCCGCTGCTCAGCGTGCCCGTGGGACAGGGACGGGGTCAGGGCTGCTCTGTGCTCCCGGGGGTCCCGATGCCTGCAGGGCTGCGCCGTCCCGCTGAGCCTTTGGAGGGAGCGAGGCTGCTGAGGGCTCTGAGCAGCTCTGCTATCCCTCAGAAACCCGAGGCTGTGTTTGTGGCAAGCCCCTGAGCCCTACCTCAGCATTACCTGTGGTACAAGGGTGGGGAGGAGGACGAGGCTCCAGAGGAGGCTGCAGCACCTGCGTGCTCAGCGCGTGCCACTCGTCCCGCGGAGCCGATCCATCCGCAGCAGAACGAGGAATGCCTTGGCCCTGCCCGTTTCAGAGTCAAAATCACTTGGCTTCGGCTGTGTTTGTGCCCTGTCTTACTCCTCACCTTTGTGTTTTGCGTCCCTTAAGTTTCCCCGACTAAAAAAATTTGCAGACTGCTCTCAGACTTGTAACCGTGTGAGCATTCACACCATGACTGCCTCTGGCAGGTAACTGCAAAAACGCCGTCTGGCTGTTGTCCCTGATTAGGAGCATTTGATCCAGAAATCAAAAAAGTCTGAACTGCTTTTCCAGTAGGACGGTTAAATAGGAAATGAAGAAAATAGTGATATGCTCCTTGAACAGCTGCTACGAATATGACAAGTGTGTTTGTCTGTGGAACAGGAGGCTGGTCTCTTCGCAGCCTGCTAGAAGGGGCGGTGGGTGAAGTCTGTTTTGGTGGTAAAAGGCTGGAAATTCCGCTTTTCTTGTCAGCGGGGAGCAACCAACCTGCAGACAAAGCTGTGGGAGTCCGGTAGCTGACCTCTGAGGGGTCCTTCAGCACAGCGACTTTGAACCCCGGCGTTTTGGAGGAGGAAAGCAAGCGTTTGCCAGCACCCTGGAAGGCAAGTGGGGGCCCTGCCGAGGGCGTGCGCAGGCGGTGGGAGCGCGGCGGCTGCCAGGGGGGCCTCACCTCTTCTCCTCTTCTCCTCGGGCAGCTCCTGGGAGAGCCGTGCTGCTGGCAGCTCGGGGCGGCCGGGGCGGCAGGGCTGCGCGTGGGTTTTGGTGGCCTCGTTCCCTGGCGTCGTGAGAACAGGATGGCGCTGTTGGTTTTATTAATTCTTCGAAGTACGCTTTTAATTCTGCTTTTTAGAGAAAAAGTGAAATGCGCGGGGACACCTGCTGTGGCCGAGGTGTGCCGCCGCATCCTTCCTGTTTCAGACCGCCTGGCTCCGGGCGGCGCGGTGAGATGGAGCTGGGGGGTCCCTGGGGGCCTCTGGCAGCCGGGGCGTTGGGTGAGGGTCTGTTCGCGCCCGATGCGAGGCGCGCTCCTGCTCTAGCATGCAGGCTGAAAGGGGCACGTGGGGTGCCCCCACCATTCCCAGTCCCGTCCTCCCTGACCAGTCCCCAGACACTGGGAGGGAGCTCTGTGGTGGCTGGCGTGGGATTAAAGCTGTGGGTGAGGAGGAGGAGCGTCAGAGCCTGCCGGTAAGTCAAAGCTTTCCTGCCTGGTGCTGCGTGGCCGGGGCGCGGGGCTGCTGCTGGCTGTGACCGTGTGCTCGGGCGCGCGGCACGCAGTTGGTGACCGGCAAGTGGCTGAGGGCTTCTGGGCAGCGGGGAGCTGGAGGCAGGTTGGGACCTGGTTGAGGCTGCCCGAGGAGGTGAATTTTGGGTGGATTGCATTTCGCTGACAGCAGAGCCTGTGCCAGTTGCTTCGAGAGGAGCTGGGTGTGCCGCAGAGCTCTTCCTTCGGCACCGGGCTGCGCAGGAAGCCGCAGCGGGGAGCACGCCGTCCCCGGGGCACGAGCACGGCAGCGCTGCCCTGCCTCTCCTCTCGTGTCCTCCAGCTTTCCCACCTGCTGAAAAAGCCATGATTTTTTTTTATTATTTTTTTCTTCGCATGAATGGAGTGTGCTTTTGTGAATGTTCTTTACGGGATGTGAAGCTGCAGATGTTTGCTCATTAATTAAGCTCTGCAGAACTGCTGCCGGAAGCAGCGCCAATCACTCGGCAGAGGTCTGCGGTTTGATGTTTTTCCTTCCTGCTCCCTTGTCGGCTAAGCAAGCCCTGAGCTAGCTGTCCGCTTGTGCAACGGTCCCTGCCCCTTCCCCGCTCCGCCAGAGCGGTGCTTTGGGCTGGCGCCTCCCATGCTGCGGTGGGCTGGGGTCCACCACGCAGGGTCACGGGGAGGGAGTTCACCGCTCACATCCCTGTTCTCTGGCCACAGCCCGTCAGGGAAGGTAGAGAATAAAAGGTCAGAAGTTGAAATTATTTGTGTTTGATAAGGTTCGCTGACATTTCATCTTCCGTCTCCATAGGGAAGAGGAAAGCACGGTGAATTAAGAACATCTGCCTTGGCAGGGAGAGCTCTGCCTGGCTCTGGGTCAGGCTGGAGTCCTGCCTCATGAGACCTGAAGCCTCTGTGATCCCAATCTCCTCATTAAACATGAAGGTGGTGATCTCAGATGTCCTTGGGCTTCTCTCTGCGCTGGCAGAGTCACTCACCTGCCCAGCTGCTTCCCTTGGCGAAATCTCCTGCTCTCTGGCCGTGCGTGCCCCTCCTCCAACAGGGGCTGTGCTCGTAAACGTCTCCTGGCAGCATGGATAAATATAACTAGATGTTGTGCAATTCTGTGTGCATTATCGAGGCACTTTTGTCACCTTGCCAGGCTCCTGAGCCGGCTGGGGTGTCGGATGGTACGACAGGGGCTTGGACGCTTTTTCTCCAGTTCCCTGCTGCAAGTCATGCCCCTGTTGTCCCCTTCAGCGTGCCTGGGGCAGGGCGGCGGAGAGGAGGCTCCTGCTGCACTGGACCAGGGCGCTGAGCCTGGGTGCTCGCTGGGCGCCAAAGTCCGCCTCTGTCACGGAGCTGCTGGGGCCGGGGGTGGCTGGGGGGACGTGGTGCCAGCTGCGGGTACCCCGCTTCCTGCTGCCTTATCTCTCCGGCCCAGCGGGCTGGCACATGTAATTTATCCAGTAACGGCTCCTTATCCGGACGGGGAAAGTAGTAACAGCAGGCAGGGCTCGTAAAGAAGGAGAGCAAATAAGGAAAAAGGAGCGCGGGCAAGCTCTGCCAGACCCGGTGGTGCTGGTGGAGCACGTCAGTGTGGGGGGACAGGGCACTGCTGCTCCCGTGGGGCTGCCTGGCTGTGCCCCCGGGGCAGGTGGAGCGGGGCGCTCAGCACAGCGCGTGCCCGTGCTGCATCGTGCGCTGTTCCGGACAGAAGCGAGGTACGGGTGCTGCGGTCGGCGTGCTGGTGCCATCGAGGCTGAGCGAGCCCTGCTGGAGCACAGGGGCTGGCTTTTTGCAAAGGAACAGGAGCAGAGACTTGTGCAGCAGACGTTTCAAGGCAGCTCAGCACTCGGTTTTCTAACCACTTGTGAAAACCCAGTGTGCATTAAGGGCTCTGAGTCCCTTCAGAAAATGCGTGCGAGTCAAAAATTAGTGACTCATAAAAATAGACACGGATGAGTCCTAGAAAGTAGCGAGCTGATTGATTTACCACAAGTGACGTTAGCCTGCGGCTCTGAGGTAGAAGTTTTCTCAGGGAAAGGTTTCCTGAGAAACATCAACAGAAGAACGACCGCATGCCAGTGAGCATGGCTTGAGAAGGTGTCAATATTTTAAAGCATTGTTCTGAAAGACATGAGGATGAATGCTGTGGAAGCTTAGGTGAGTGAAATGCTTCCATGCGAGCCATCCATGAGTGGGGTTGAGGTGGCAATGGGAGGCTCCACGGTTTGGGAGCTGCCCCGAGGCTCAGGAAAGGTGGATATTGCTGCCAAGGTCCTCGCTCCGCAACGCTCGGGCGCTCAGGGGGACTTTGAGCCCTGCCCGAGTGCCCTTCCCGGCCGGCTGCCCGCTGGCCAAGGAGCCCTGAGCAGCTCCGAAAGCCTTTCCCTCTGTATTCCTGCCCAGCGGCTGTGCTGCGGGACGGTGCCCACCTGGCTGCTGCAGTGGAGGCTTTGCTGGAGGGCTCGCTGTAGGTGAAGATCCTGATATGACTATTTTATTTCAAAGCTTTGCTAATATAACCCCCCCGAGGAGCATCGAACGTGGGCTGGAGTCACTTTCTCCAGTCCCCATGAGTAAGCCCTTCATCAGGAGGGGAATTTGTCTCCCATGAGCTGCAGACTCCTCCTCACTTTGTTGTTGCCCCTCGGGCTACAAGCACAAGTGGGGCCATTGTGCTCTCGGGTCAATACTCAGCCAGGCAAAAAAGCCCCGAGTAGGTCTTGCTGTGACAAATCTCCTTCTGCTTAAACAGGGACTTTCACATGGAAGGGAAGCTGGGAAAAGCATGTCTGTTCCTGCCAAAAGGAGCTCGTTTGCAAGTAACTGGCCTCTGTTTTCTAATGCTGCTACCGTGAATGGTCGGTGTGTTGAATTAGGGCTTCCTGCTGTCTTCTAACTCATGGGCTTCTCCTTGGCGTGACCCTAGGGAGGTCTTCCTGTATTTCTGACCTTGCCGTCTGCAGCCACAGGAGTCAGTCTAATGCATTTGGCGTCATAACTTCCCTTGAGCCTGGGTAGCTGTGTGAGGAGGGCGGGCGTGTGTCTGCGTGTAAAACCCTGAGAAGGCTGGGAAGTGCCTGGTTAATTAGCAAAACTGAAGGAGAGAGAGAGTCATTTTAACCATCTCTGAGAAGCACTTCCCATTGCTTACAGGAGATGTGTGGGGTTTAAGACTGGTCCTTCAGCTACAGGTAAGTGCGCTTCCCTCCGTGGATCCTCAGATCCCCCTGCCACAACGGGCGCAGTCTCCTTGCCGTGTCCCACCGGGCTTCGCTTGCTTCTGCTCCTCGGAAAATGCCACGTTGGGCACTAAGGGCCTGGGGTTACGCTGCGTGTTGGCTGTAGGTAGGGTGTCTGGGGCGGAGGGGAGCAGAGCTGACCCGGGCAGAGGTGGCTTCTCTGGTGGGATGCAGACAGACGGGACCAGGCCAGGTGAGCCGGGTCCGTAATTCCCAGTGTAGATGCATGGTTCTTCTTCCATTGGGATTCAGCATCTTGACTGTCAGGTCAGCATATGAGTCTATAACATCGCTCGAGGCCAGCTTTTGCATCCTGTTTTGTAATATTCCCTGACATTCCCCACATTCCTGGCAAGGAGACTTCTGTATTTTTAAAAAATATTCCTTTGTCTCTTCGCAAAACTGTGACATCCTTTAAAACTACTTCTGAAGAAGTCTGTTGGCTTGCTCTCTGCAGCAGCTCCCGTTAGCTTCATAAAGAAAAGGAAGCCTTGAGCTTGGAGCCCAGCCCCACCACCGTCTCCTTCCAATGGGGAAAGAGTGGAAGCAGGGAAGAGAAAGGCTTGTGGGGCTCAGGTCGGTTCCATACACCTCGGCTGCATGTTACCTGGTTCCACTCTTGCTCATCACATGTTCATGGTGATTATGTGCTCAGAGCCGTGCTTGTGTCACCGCTGTAGCCCATTTCAACAGCGTGGTCTGGAGGTTTCTGGTTTTGGAGGAGAACTTTGTGGTCCTGGGGTCGGCATCCTGCCTACAGCACTGCCGTCTGCCTTACCTACCAGGGTGTAAAGAAGAAAGCTGAGGGGAGACTGGGATGGTTTGCAGTGCTGTATCCATTGCGGATGAGAGTCCTATTGTGTTTTGCACCAGGTGTCAGAAACAGGGTGGGAAATAAATAACCTGGTGTTAAAGGCAGCAGTATGACCTGCTGGAGAGTTGGTCTTGAAGCCATACAGCTTGTTGTCAGCTGAACTGGGGTATATCTGGTAAAACTGTCGGTACCACCGCAGCTGTACTTCAGAGTGACCAGGAAAAGACTGGTTTGAGAAGGAGAAGCACGAACCAAGAACACAACCCACAGGCCTCTGTGTCGTGTCTTGTCCCGGTGCTGGGGCCCCGTTCCCGTGTTTCTGCAGGGCAGCAGCTCCCCAGGGAGCCCCCCGAAGGGGCTCTGCCAGCTCCGCCTTCCTCACTCGTCGAGGGGACGGGGCCACGGGGCCCTTCTGCGTGCCCGGGAAGGAGCTACTCGTGCTGGGACGCCCTCAGCCTCCTCTCCTGGGCAGCATTTCAGTCCGCTCCAGGCACGGGGACTGGACCGGCTGTCTCCTCCAGCTCTTTGGAGCCAGAACAGGCTCTCTCCTCCCTCCTCTCCCACCTAAAAATGTTGGCTGACTGGAAACCCAGGAGGCAGCCACTGCCCTTTTGCTGCAACTGGAAATTATGGTCTGGTTTCCTTCTGTGGCGCCACAGGAGCGTTAATGACAGGAAGGTCCGGCCAGGGCCGTGATGGAAGAGGCTCTTCCTGAGGAGACCTGGAGCACTGTCCCCGTGCCGAGGGGAGGCTGTGGCAGCGGGCAGGATGTGCCTGTGGCACCTGGGGGCCGGTCCGGAGCCGCCTGTCCTCTCAGAGAGCCCGCCGTGGTCATCACCCTGGTGTGCAGTGCGTGCCTGCTGCGGCCTGTGCCCAGAAGGCCTTCCTCGCTGCGAAGCGTGGCTGTTACTTAGCATTGGCTGGCTGTGTCTGCTGCTGGCTCGTGTCTGGCGGTGCTTTCAGCCCCAGGAGGATCAGGAGTGCTCGGTTCAGAGATCTCGTTAACCTGCTCCATCGAAACAGCTTCGTGGGATCCTTGAGCATCGTTATTGCAGTACGTGTTGTGGGCTGGGCCCGGTAGCAGCCGCGACACCTTCCCTGACAGCACACTGAAGGGTCGTGGCGTCGCTGCCGCTGAGGCCCGGTGCTTCCTTGCATCGCTAGGACATGAGATCACGTTTGGAAGCAGCTTCGGGCTCCTCCCGTGGTGGTGGAAATTTTGCACATGGTCATTGGTAACTTGGATGGCCACGGAGACGCCTCCGCATCTGCTGGCGACTCCCTGGTGTCAGCGGGACACCCTCGCTGCCACACGTGCGGGCGTTTGCGTCCCACTCCCTGCCAAGGGCTGCTCTCGGACGGATCTACCAGCCCCCTCCATCAACTGTCCCCTTCTGCAATTCGGACCGAGGGCTCCCCTGCCAGGTCCCGCTCCAACGAGGGGATCTCGCAGCTCGTTCTGTAAAACGGTTCGTGCCAAAAACGCTGGATGAGGAGAGTGCAGTTACAGAGAATGTGCTTTTCATTATGGGGGCTAATCCCATGTCATCCAAAGCTTCTTATTCGGAGCATGTTGCTCCCCTTAGCTGCAGCCTGCCTGACAGTGCGCGAGTCCTGCCTGCGTGAAGGGAAGGCGTGCTCCTGCGGCAAAGCGAAGCACCGGTGGGTTGAGCACAAACCATGAATATATGGCAAATTTGGCAATCAAGTCCATATGTCTCGGATAGCAGGTACTCCCATTCTTCTCCCCGAATAACCATTTCTTCAAAGCTTTTGGTCCCCTTTGATATCCTGAGGAACTGGGAAGTTTATGATGGCATCGGTCCCTGCTTTCCGTTCTGCCAGCTCTCCCAGAGGACGTGGTTCCCGTAGGAAAAGGCTGGATCCACCCGCGCTCCTGCCTGGCTGGGAGCGGTTCGCAGCTCTCTGCGGTTTGCCAGCAATTGGCCACCAGAAGCCGCTCAGTGCGACTGGAGCCCCGCGACGTGCGCAGCCGGCGTCTGATGGGGTTTGGGCGGCACCGCGCCTCCCCGCCGGCTTTGTGCAGTCCCACTGCAGAGCCTGCACCGGCGAAATGAGGCTCTGCCGGAAGCGACGTGGGCACCCCAGGGAGACCCGAAGTACCTCGGCTTTCTAATCGCAACTGAATGCTGCAGCCTGCCTGGCTGGGGCGGGCGTCCAGTGCCTGCCGGCCGCGGTGCTGGCTCCAGGCACCTCACGCCCACTGTCTGCAGGGGACAGGAACGCCCCTGTGCTGCAGGGCGGCTGCTGTCCGTGAGTCACCGTGGGAGGGAAGTCAGTCTGTCGGGCCTGCGGCAGCCCTTCCAGAGAGCTCGAAATAGTTAAGCAGCGTACATGCATGCATATGCGCTATCGCTTTAGCTTTCTCGTGCGCTCTCCCCCTCCTACTCCCACCCCTGCTATTTAAACAGTTCAGCCTTTTGCACAGGCGTAGATATCCTGTTTGTTTCTGAAGAGAAATTAGACGGCTTTCTGTACGTGCCAGGTCAGTAAGGGCAGGTTTTAGAAGCTCGGTACGCTAGGCCCGCATGGAAAAAATCGGAGCTCTCCAGCTGCCTGCCGCCGGGAAGGTCTTTGGCCAGGAGCCCTCTCGCTGCCCGTGGATGGTGCCCAGCGTGGCTGAAGCGGGGCCAGGAGGGCAGTGGTCATGCTGATATTCCTTTCTGCATTTAAGTCACAGTCTCCAATGAACAAAGCCAGGATTAACAGCTTCTGCCATGGTGAGTCTGCTCGTACCCCAGCTCTGTATTTTCATCCCGTAGAAGCTTTCAGCCAACAAACGTGCTTTAAAGGGGGAGATGGAAAAGTCTGTGGGATGACCTTTTTCCTTGTCAGAGATTTCTTGAAAACAGCATTTCCTTTGCAGTTAGTTAGTTTGCTTTGGCTTTTACACTGCAGGGTGAGGGAAGGGTTAGGAGGTGCGATTTGTTTTGTTGTTAAGCTTTCTGTTTTGAAAAACAGAACAGATCTTCCTTTACCTTTTTTTCTTTTCTTATTTTTTTTCCTTGAACTGGTCTGTGGCTTCTGTGTTGGCGCAAGCCTCCCGCAGGGCGAGGGGCTGCAGTCACTGCCACGGTTGCTTGCCCAGATGCGAGCCCCAAGCCCCTGATAAGATGAAGGCACTAATATTTAGGGTGTGGTTGTGCTCGATAGGAAGGAGAGGGGAAATGGATGCGACAAAGTGCAGACTGGTTTCAGTTACGTGGTGTGCGGCTTTCATTTCAACCCCTCCGCTCCCTGCTTAAGATGCTGCAGACACAGTAGATCTGGAGCCTCTTTAATATTTGGGCTTATTTCTCACCGAGTCAGCCAAGCTGGTGAAAGCGCTGTGACTCCGTGGCATGCCAGCTCTTAGGAACCTTTGATTGTTTCCTGAGGCCGTGCCAAAACGCCCTTCTGTGCGCGCTGCCCCCAGCCCCGGCCAGGCAGCGAGAGCGCCCGGGGTCGGGAGCCCGCTTTGGCCGGGAGCGCCGGGGCACGCTGACGTGCCAGCCCTGCCACGGGGACGTTCGGTGGCCCACCGCCGCCTGCTCGTTGAAAGGCAGTTTTCAGATGGAGGACAGGAGGACAGGAAGGAGGGGGGAGGAGAGGGAAAGAGCCTCGCCGCGGTGAAGGGCGAGCTGCGGGGCGGGGAGGGGACGGGTGCGCGCTCGCAGCAAATGGAAATTCCTGCCCGGGAACTGCCGCGCAGCTGTGCCGGTGACCAACGCACCAGCAATGCCGGTAGGGTCTCAGCGGAGCGCTTGTGTGCTTTGGACAGCAAGAGGGATCTGTAACTTGTTGTTAATCCCTTAATGCTCCAGGTGGGAGAGATCCTATGGGCGGAGTGAAAGTCCTGCCCCAGCTTATGCAGCCTGCATTTGCATGAGAAACGTTATTTGGCTGCGTTTTGAAGCTGTGTTCCTATGTTTTGTTTTTACGCCTTGATTTGCGGTTTTCTCTGGAAGAGCTGTAGGAGGCCTGGGAGCTGCGCGCCAGCAGGCGCTGCGGAGGGGGAGCGGGGCGCAGCCACGCGGGCTTTGCCGTGCCCGTCCCAGTGGGCTTCGCACAAAGCGAGGCTGTGGAGTGGGGAAAACGCTCCGTGTTTTGTTATTGAAATGCTCAGCGTGCTGGGGGCAGGCTAAGGGGTGGTATGGCCATCACCTATCTGCGCGTGCTGGGTTGCGTGCTGTTAAAAGCCTGGAGCCGGCAGCGTGGTGGGATCGCGCACAAGTTACCGAGGAGCACGCGCGGGCACCTGTGCGGAGTCGCTGGGCACCTCCGCCGGCACAGCTCCCCGGTGAGCAGATGCAGTACGGAGATGCAGGGACCGGCTGACAGACGGGGCTTGGCCAAGGCGAACGGCAGTCCGTGGCAGTCCGTGGCACGCCGCACGCAGGCGGGGGGACGGCCTCGGGGTCCTGTTTCAGCGTCCGAAACGCGGGGAGTGGTCAGGCAGAAAAGGTGGGCAGGTTATTGCGCACAGCTGGAGAAACACTTGATTCTGGCTTACCTTTGTATGGTGGCGTTTAAAAAGAGAAGAGCCCTGAAGTAAGCCCCGTGCCTCTGCCGAGAACTCGGTGCCTGTTTCCTCCTGCAGGGGAGCGTTCCTGTGCCGGGGCTGTGGCAGCGCCTGCCCAGCCCTGGCTCCGGGCTCTCGGTCCCCAGGGGCCGCGCGGGGCTCCCGGCGCCTCGGCTGCGTGACGCTGGGTTCTGCTTCTGGGCAGCACCAAAAGGCAGCAGGGAGCCCGTGTGGGGTTCCCCTGGTAACAGAGACAGGTGTTTCTTCTAACTGAATGCACAAAAACGGGGAAACTCCTTCATGTCTCGAGCAAATCAGTGCTTCGTGATACCTGGCCTTAGAAGCGGAGGGAGCTGAGGAGAGCTGCCAGGCATGCAGTGCAGGAGAGGTTTCCGCAGGTTGCGCCGCCCGGGGATACAAACCTGCATCGGCTGCGTACGTTACCGGGCTGAGAGCTCTCTGCAAAGATGAGAGCTGAGCTGCTACCAGTTCCTGGCTTTAGAGCACAACGCCTGTAGTTTTCCTGTGCCCTGACCGCTGGCCTTCAGTGGTAGCTCGTGTCGGGTCTCTGATGCAGTGCCGGTGCCGTGGCGAGAGCAGCGCCGTGGCGCAGCTCCCTGGGCGCAGCCTGACGGCGTGCCAGAGGTGGCACTGGGCTGCAAGCGCATCTCGCTGGCGGGGCTGGCTCTGAAACGCTTCCAAGCAGTGGAAAAATGGAATCTTATTTTTGTCAAGGTAAAGACACGCATCATGGGGTTCCTCCTCGGCGGGCGCCGTGCCCCAGCGCCGTCAGGGGGGGTCTCTGGCAGAGCCCGGCCGCGGGGAAGGCGTCCGCTAGTCCAAACAAAGCGCGCGTGAGATCCGTGGGATGACCAACAGGAAAACAACAGTGCAGTTTTAGAAAGGGTGGGATACAGGATGGGCAAGGAGCATTAGTTTTGCTGAACGTCCGAGTAGCTGTTTTCATCTTGCTTCTCCTCTGGGTTTCCAGTATCAGGAATTAGAGCACCCAGCCACCACGGCCACCTGAGGAGTGGAAACACGCATGTGGAAGAGAACATATGTTCAATAAATCAGTGGTTGGATTGTCAGGGGCCTGAATTAGGAGGAGGGACGAGTCTGCTCTCTTGGCACGGTGCACAGGCTGCAGAAAATGCTTGTGCGCTTATGTGCGTTTTGGAGCAGAACCCCCGCGGCTGATACAGCCGTACACCTTGGGAGGGCCGAATGAGCCTCGCCGGGCCCCTCGGGAGCGCAGTAATTGCGTTTGCACACCTGCAGGCTGCTGTTTGTCCCCGTGGTTGGTTTGCTCGCCGACTGCAGGCCCAGGATTGTTTGCGTGTGTGTGTGAAAGAGGGAAATGTGGAGAGCTGCTGCAGGGCTGCTGCAGAGCTGCTGCTTTTTTATTCTACCCATCTGGGTGCCGTGTTTTTCCTTCGGCTCTCTCCTTTGAGTTGCGCAGGAGTGGCTCGCTGTTCTTAGCTTGTCAAAGGGTGGCGAAGTGCAAGCATATAGCTCCTGCTGGTGCAGTGCGGTCACCGCTACAGGCATCACTTGCAGCCCTGCTGGATGCTTCAGCCACACCAGCACCGTCTTCGTAACTGTCTTCTCTGTCCCCTGTACGTATGTGTGCATTTGTGTAGGTACAGGCAGCAAATGAGGGCAAATGTCATCTGTAAACCCGGGAAGGGAATAACATGACCAGTGCCAAAGAGAAGACACTGCCCGCTCAACCCTGAGTCCAGACCAGGTCAGACGCAATCTGTCGGCCGTGCCAGCGCCGCCCCGTCTTCTTGGGGCAGAGCACGGCGCGGGCTGGAGCCGGGGACCCACGGTGCTCGTTGCCATCTCCGGCCGTGGCAGGGGGGTCCCGCTGGCTGTCCTCCTGCAGCGGGGGCTCCAACTGCCCGGGGTGGGGGCTCCTGCCCTGCCCGTGCACTGCTGGGCTCGGAGCAGCTGGAGGAGCACAGGTGGGGAGCGAGGAGGACGGATGAGGGTCTTGGCCCTTCCTGGCCCTTTGTTTCTTTTCCCGTGGGCGCCCCGTCCCTTCCCATGTCCCCACCAGACACCTGCTCTGCAGCAGCAGCCCGCAGCCTCTGCACATCTAACCCCGGCCGCGCCAGTGCTCTGAGGGCTGCTGGGTGCAGCCTGCAGCCGAGGGCCACGAGGAGGAATCCTGGGGTGGCCAGAGGTGCGAGAAGCCACCGAGGAGTGGAAATGCTTGTGGGGAGCGCGTGTCTATAATTACGCCTCGGGGAGGAAGTGACCGCGTTCGCTTCCAGCCCCCGTACCGAGCGCCTCAGCTCGCTCGCACACAGACCGGCCTTTGTGCAGCCCGCCGCCGGGCTCAGCCTCAAACCGAGCGAGAAGCGGCCGCCGGCTCCCGGCCCCGGCCCCTGCCCGCAGCGAGGAGCCGGGGGTGGCTGGGAGCCGCGGCGGTGCCGGGCGGGCCGGGCTCGCTCTGGCCGTGCCGCCCGCCGTGTCCCGCGTCCTGCGCCCCCTCCTGCAGCTTGTGCACCCTAGGGCGCCGCGCACGGCTCCTGCTGGCTCAGCCTTCCCTCGCGGGGCCTGCAGTGGTGCCCCGGGACGGGAGGGGAGCCTGCGCTGCCGCAGGAGATGAGCGCTGCCTTCCCCGGAGGTGATGCGGGGCTGTATCGCCCCAGCGCCCGCAGTGAAAGGGGAGGAGTTTTCTCCTCTTTAAAGTACAGAAGGAAACAAACCTGGTTGCGTCTCGCTTTAACTTTCATGAGAGTGGAAGGGAGCAGAACCCAGACTAGCGGTGGGCCTGTTTACAGGAAAGGACACACGAGCCGTCCTGCTCAGCTAGTAGCTGGAGTTACGTGCAGCTGTGGTGCTGCGTGGGTGGTTTTGGGCCGGCCTCTCCCTCCCCAGGCCCGACCCCGCTGGGCACTGAGCACTGCGGGCAGCCCTGCCTCTGTCCTCACAGGCGCGAGGCAACGGTGGCGCAGCCACGTGGGCACGGCGCCTCCGCGTCGCCTCTGGCAGCCAGTTCCCCCCGGTGTTCCCTGGTTCATCCTGCACCACGCGCCGCACATCTAGAGCGTGAGCAGGGCAGTGACCGGCTCCGGTGCCATCTGGGGCTGGCGGTGCCACCACACCGTCACCTCCCTGCTGCAGCTCGGCCGCACGGTGCCACGGTGCTCCTCGGAGCCCGGTGGAGGCATCCGGACAATTCCCCGCTGCTGACAGAGCAAGCAGCAGTTCCCAAAACCGGAGAGACCTCTTCGCGGTGCTAAGGTTAATTATGGAAACCCACCGCGTCTGGGACGGCGTCCAGCGAGCTTCTCATTCCTGCCTCCGTGCCCTCTCCGCACTTGCAGCTTTGAAATCCCTGCGGTTTGCTGGGTCGCGCTGGGAGCCAGCGGGCAGGCAGCAGACGGTCCGCAGTTCTCAGCGCAGCGTGCCAGCCCGCGCGCGGACGGGGGATGCCCGCGGCTCGGTGCCCTCTCCCGGCTCCAGGCACCCGGCTGGCGCGGGGAGAGCCCGCTCCGCGGGACGTGGTACACGGAGCTGGGCAGGCGTGGGCGGCAGCGCGGGGCTTGCTCCTGGCGCGAGGGCTCGGGCGCCAGCAGCTGCAGCCGTTGTCCCTCCCCTGCTGTGAAGCCTCTGGGGAAGGGCATGGGGGGATCCCCGTCGTTTTGTTTCCTTCGCGCTGTTTCGGGGTGAGCAGGGTGTGCGGCCCTGGGGCTGTGTCCTCAGCTGGGCCCGCCGAGGGGGAGGGATGCGGGCGTTCGGGACCGAGGGGTCCGCACCTGGCCCTCTGGAGTGTCTGAGTGATGCCAAACCCGGCGCTGGTCGCTCTGAGCACAGAGCTGGGCGCCGCAGGCAGGACTGAATCCTCTGACTTGGGTGGCACCGGCACTGCTGCTGGCCCCAGAACCGCTGGCAGGCGTGGGCAGCGGGTTTCCCGTGTGAGATGGGTATTTCGGATCCTCGCTAGCTTAAGCGGCCACGGCACCGACCCCTGGTTTAGGAAGCGTACCGGGATTTTCTGTTCTTTCTGTAAAAATAGGCGAGGACTTCTGCGTACAAGCCAGGAAGAGGAGCTGAGCTTCTGCATATCCAGCGTTGTAGGCAACAGTTTGTTTTGAAGTGTGATGGAAAGAAAACACGCACGCACACAGCGAGGTTCCCGCGCTGGCGCACGGCAGCCGGAGGCTGCTCCCGCTTGCATCTGCCCGGCGTCCGATTTCCTGGCTTTCCATGATGTAATGCAGGGGCGATGTGATGGTGTGGTTTTCTTTTCCCTCACTAATTGGGTGTGGGGGGCTTTTTACGGGGAATTTGGAAACTTGCTCGGAGAGGCTCGGTCCCGGGGTGTTGCTTCTCCGTTTTTTGTCATTTATTTTAAAGCGAAAGTGCCGAGCCGGGGTTCTGGGAAGTGCTTTTCCTATCAGTAATTACGTTTGCTTCCAGTGATTCAGCTTGCTCGTTTTAGACCTGTCTGACCTTGTATTGCATCTCCTGGGCGTCTGCCCACCCACGCCCACTCCCGGAGCTCGCAGCGATGGCGTGGGGAAGCTGTGTCCCCGGCGGACTCGAGGGAGGAGCGCCAGCCTCCGAACATCCCCTCCCGCCCCCGCGCCGTCCCGCAGCTGTGTGCAGTGCCGTGGTGCAGGGACTGTGCTGCGGGGTGGGTGCGAGAGGAGCGTTTGTCCTTTTCTTCCACTTTGACTAGCAAAATGAGAGCCTCTTACCTCATTTTCACTTTCCGATCCCCACTGCGGGGTGCTGGGACGTGCGGTCGGCCCCAGTTGCCATCTCCTTCCCGAATCCCTTCGTTCCCCTGCCCCGTCCCAGCAGTGGGCGCAGCCCCCGTGCTGCCGGGCCTCGTCCCTGGGGACCTGTGTGGGGCAGCGCCTGTCCCTGTTGTTGGGGGCGGGAGCGTTGGGATGGGGAGGGTGCCTGTGGTGCCTCTTCCTTGGGCCGTGCCACCCAGCGGCTGCTGGAAGAGGGCAGAAGCTTTGCCTGGGGGACTCTCTGGTGGCTTGCAGGGGCTGTGCACCAGCAGGAGCTTTTTCCAGCGGGAGTGTTGGTGCTGGCTTTCCCTCGTGGGGATGTCCGGCTGCTTGCCGAGAGCTCAGCTCACACGGAGAGCTCTCTCTGATGCGGGAGCTGTGACCGGGTTGCCCATCTACCTGCCAGCTGCGTTCATGGAAGGCGCCGGCAGCTCTGCGTCTGTGTCTTTACTCCTCTGCCAAATCTGGGTGAGCTGGCCAGCAGGTCGGAGTGCTGCTGCTGGTACCGACAGCTGGAGTAATGCAAACACAGGGAGAGGGAAGGGTTGCGTACGTCCTCTTAGGAAACCCATCTAAAAATAGCAGGAACTGGCCGGCCCTTCTTCCCCCCCCCCCGACGTCTGTGACATCCACGATGGCAGCGCTCCGGGCTTTACAGACCCCGCCGTTATCTGCGGTGCGCTTGCGGTGCCAGAGCCGCGGGGTGGTGACGGTCACGCACCTCGGGGCGCCGTGCCCCGATGGCACCGCAGGCGCGGCTCGTGATGGGTGACCCCGTCACGGCATCCGGCCACGGTCCTGCCGCCGCCGAGTCCCCCGCAGGCCGTTCACAAGCCGCCTGTGTCATTCGCACGAGTGTTTTTCTGCCCGTTCTCATCGAGACTCGGAAAGATCCTTTCCTGTGCTTCCTTGGGAAAGTACTTCTGTGGAAAGGGCGGTGGGAGGAGGAAGCCGGCGGCCGGCTCCGTCCGGGACGGGGACACTTGGAAGCCTTCTCTGTGCCAGCGCGGGGAGGCTCCTGCGGCTGCTGGGGCAGGGCGGGCGCCGGGGCTCCACGCGGGGCTTTGGGGACGGCGCTGGCAGCAGGCGAAGCGGGGTGCCCGGCTCCAGAGCGGGGCGAGGACAGGTAGCGTGGCCCCGGCAGCCTGCGGGGGGACCAAAACGTCTCGCTCTGCCTCCCCGCGTCCACGGGGCGATGTGCGGGGGCTCCGGCGGGCGCAGGCTGCCCGTGGCTGCGCTGGGTGTCCCGTGGCTCCCGCACGTCCCTGCGCAGACCCGTCCGGCACCTCAGGCGTGCTCTTCTACCGGCTCGGTCCCGCTGCCGTAAGGGGTAAGCGGGGCACCAGGGCACGCCGGGAGGGTGCACGGCTCTGCTCCCGGCTGCCCTTCCCTTCCCTCTGCTGTCCCTTTTGGGGGGTGGAAGTGCCAGACCCATCCCTTCCTGCGGGTGGGGGGGATTCGGACTCTGTGGGGCAGCAGCGGGTTGGGAGGATTGCGTTCCTCGTCCTGGCTGGGGGCACCTGAACCTCTGGCCGTGGTGGCCCCACGGCCAACGGCCCAGCCCTGAGCAAAGGAGGGGAAGGGGCAGGGGCAGGGTGCTGGAGGGTCCGGGCGAGGCTGTGTGGCTGTGAGCGTGGGGTGGCAGCGTGAGGAGCTCGGTGTCACCCACCCCATGTCCCCCCCAGGCACCGTGGTGTGAGGGCTGCGAGCGCTGGGCTCGCCGTGCCGCGGTGGGGGGGCTGCCGAGGGCTCCTGGCTCTGAGCCCTGCCCTTCCCCCAGGGCTCAGGACGCGGCTGAGGGCAGCTGCGCAGCTTGGACCCGCGTTCAGATGCTCGTTCCGAACCTCCTCCCCAGAACGTCCCAAGTATTTGGGTCGCGGGTTTTGGCTGGGTCCTGTCCTTAACCGAACTGCTCGGCTTCACCCTTTCTGTGCGCGCAGCTTTGTGACTGTAAACGGGAGCGGAGCTCTCACCTGAGGCTGCCGGGGGGTGATGAAGCTGGGGAGTTTCACCACCATAACTCCTGGTGAATCAGGCTCGATCCCAGTCTGTACTGGGTTTAGCGTCTGGGAGGGATGGGCGGGGATCTGAAGCTGCAGTCGCATTTTCTACATTCGAGGTCAAACGCCCGTCACCGTCAGAACTGTAGGTCTCAGCAGACGGACGGACCGCTGGCACCGGACAGCAGCTTTCTCCGGCTGCTTTGCCTTCGGGCTGTTTTCCCTCAGGTCCTGTAAATCTGAGCAATCTCCCAGAACGTGGTGCTGGCAGCTGGATGGGCTCTCCCTGGGAATGGCTGAACAGGACCGGGCCGGGCAGGGGGCAGCAGAAAGCCGTCGGGGCTCTGGTGGCTGGGCCACCGGCCCCTCGCGTCCCCCGGCCGGGCGCAGCTGCGGCTGGGCCCAGCGCCGCTGTAATTCCCCCCTGCGTGGGAGAGGTCTGTGCCCCGAGCAGGGCGCCCTGCGTGCCGGGAGGAAGGCGGGCTTGGAAGAAAAGAAGGGGGTGGTCGGGATGGGGGAAGTGGGAGGGAAAATGAAAGGTTCCTTTGGCAGGCTTTTCTGGAGGAAGTTTGCAAAAGACGCGTGAAGTGAACAGCCCTGAGCTTCGATGGGCTCTGAATTAATTGTTAGCGATAAAGACGTTCCTCTCTTGCCTGACAGAGCACTTCATTTGGTTTGGTGGGTATAGGAACAAAACGCTTCAAGGAGCGGTGGTAGGACATCGGTAGGACAAAGAGTAAGAACGGGTAGATTTCGATTAGATATAAGGAAGAAATTCTTCGCTCTGGGGGCACTGAGGTCCTGGCCCAGGCTGCCCAGAGGAGCTGTGGGTGCCCCACCCCTGGCGGTGCTGGGATGGGATTTGGGCAGCCCGGGCTGGGGGCAGGGGGCCCTGCCCGTGGCAGGGGGTGGGATTACGTAGTCTTCAAGGTCCCTTCCAACCCCAACCGTTCTGTGATTCTGTGATCCCATTATCAGGAGGTTACAACTGTCTTGTGGGCCTGTCACTCTTGTGCCACGTCCTCTTTGTCCTGCGCTAGCGGGGCGTCCAGAGCTGGGCAGTTCCTGCAGTGCGAGCCTGCCCCGTGCCCAGCGTGGTGCCACCCCCAGGCACGTGCTGCTTCCCGGCCTCGCTGTTTCGCAGTCGGTCATTTCTTCTGGTTTGTGCGCATGAAAGACAGGCGCAGGTGATGCTGGAGTGCTCCCGATGCGGAGAGCTGCCTCTCGGTGCAGCATCCCTTTGGCCGGCGCGATGCTCAGACCGTCTCTCTGCTTTGTTTCAGAAATCGAAGCCAAGAAAGCTTGCGACTGGCTGCGGGCGGCAGGATTCCCGCAGTATGCCCAGCTTTATGAAGGTGAGAGCCGCTTCCTCCTCTCTTGGGTTTGGGGACGGGCCAGCCGCGTTTGTGGTGCGGTGTCCGGAGGCTGGACGTGCAGCAGCACGTGGCGAGGGGCGGCTCCTCCATGGCCTTGCTGCCGCCCGGGGGCTTGGATCCGACCTGGGCAGGGGCGCAGAGCTTGGGGATGTGGGGGTGTGGGCTGGGGGCGGCGCTCCTGAGCGGGAGGGGGTGGGTGAGCAGCCCAGCAGCCCTGCTCCTCGCTGGGGAGCCCTGCAGCAGGCAAGTGGAGCCGGTGGGCGGCCAGCACCTGCGGCGGGGCCATAGCCGGCATAGATCCGAACAGGCAGGTCTGGGCAGCCGCACCTGGCCTGGGGATGTCTTCCGGGGACCCCAGGCTGCCCGGCACATCACGGCTGTCCGTTACCCGCAGCGGGGATGAGCAGAAAGTCCCTAGCCTGTACGTGGTCTTATTTGTGTATCAACTAAGTACCAAGGGCGGCTGCAGGGAGAGGTCACAGGGCGCTGGGGAGAGGGCAGGACGACGGGGATTGCCTACTAATTACATGATTATATGTTAAAACGTTAAGCTTTCAGACTGGGTTGTGGCGTGGAGAACCAGCCGTGCTGCTAACTTCCCTGCATTCCTGAACTTCTCCCCTTCGGGCAGGGCTGCGAGGAAGTTCCCAGGCGCCCGGGCAGGGCAGGGCAGGGCAGGCGCTGGGTTGCCGACCGTGCCCGAGCGGCTTAGGGACGCGGGCAGCGGGTGCGAGCGCGCAGCGCAGGCAGGCGGTGTGGGTAATGCGGGGAAGGGACGTTTCCTTCCTCCGTCCCTCCTGACACATCCCTGAGGCTGCTGCCCAGCCCAGCCCTGCCGTCCCCTGGCAGCGAGGTCCGCGCTCCCTGCGCACGCAGCACACACGCCACGCCTGTGCCCCGCGGTTCCCAGCGGGACGGCGCTTGGAGGGGCCGGGTCCCACCTCCGCCCCCACGCAGGCGCTTTGCAATAACTCCTCCGATCAGCCGTGTTTGCTCCGAACACCCGGTGGGCATGCGGGTCCCTGCTGGGACGGGGCCGAAGCAGCGCCTGCAGCCCGGCCCCCCCGGCAGAACAATAGCCGGAAGCCCGGCCGCGGGGGAGCGCCGCCAGCCATTGTTCGCCCGCTTCCAGCGCCCCCACCCCTTCCAGCAGAGCCACGCTCCGGCCTCCCGGGTGATGGCTTTACCGGCTGCCCGCTCGGGCCTGGTGTCTGTTCCGGGGCAGCTCCCCGCAGAGCCACGTGCACGGGCTGCCCGGGTCCTGCAGGTGAGCCCCGGCCCCGCTGCCGGCCCCGAGCAGCGCTGGGCGGCCAGGGCGGCTGCTGCAGCGATGACTAAACCAGCCTCGCTCCAGCCTCCCTGAGCAAAACTTTCCACACCCTATGACCGTTTCATTCTGTTCTTCTCCCCAGCCGGCAGGGCTCAGCATCCCCTTGGTAATTACGCTCAATAGCTTCATTAACAACCAGACGTAGACTCGCCGTTAATTGTCCAGGCCCAGCGCAGCTGGTCCCAGCAGAGCTTTCTGGGTCTGCGCGGAGAGGAGCAGGGAACTGCATGGAGGACCTCAGGCACCTCGCCACCCTCCTCTAGCTTACCAAAAAGTGCACTGCCCAGGGGCTCTGAGCATGTAGAGCCTTTCCTTGGTCCTCCAGCTGCTGCCCAGGGCCCTGCAGGTGTGCCTGCCCTCGGAGCCCCAGCCGTGGCCTTTGAGGGACTGAAGGAGATGCTGGAACTACGGCAGCACCCTGCTGGTGCGGCTTTCTCGACGCTGGGGGACCTCTTAGCAGCTCTCAGCTGTCCCCAGGGGCTTTCCTGACCCTGGTGGATTAGTGGACAAAGGGAGTCTGAGGGAGGAAGGGGTCAGTATACATGTGGCGTGTTGTTTTACGGGCGCCAAGATCTCCCTCGAGTAGTGTTTGGAATGTGGCTGCTCTCCAAAAACCACCCTGGGCTGAGGCCACAGGTCTTTCTTTTCCACACCAGCACCAACATCTCCACTGAGGTCCCTCTTCTCTCTGCTTTGTGGACCCGGATGCGGGGTCCAGACTTTGTGCCCGCTGCTGCCGGGCGCAGCACGGGGCTTTGGGCAGCACATTATTGAGGTCGTGCCTTTGGGGAGGCGAGGTGAGGTCCTGGTGTGGCTGGTGGGGTGCTGGCGGCTGCTCTCCGAGAGCCGGTGTCAGAAGCAGGCGGTCCCCGCGGAGCTGCAGGGGCTCCCTGCCTCACCGATCCTCCTCTCGCCTTCCTCCCCAGACTCGCTGTTCCCACTTGACATCGGCGCTGTGAAGAAAGACCACAGTTTCCTGGACCAGGACTCCCTCAAATCCCTCTGCAGGTAAAGCCCCCTCCCAGCCGGCTCTCGCTGCAGAGAGCTGCGTGAGGCAGGGGCTCAGCACCACTGCCCAGGTGCTGTGCCGTGCCTGCGCCCAGCCCGCAGGCGCTGCCTGCCCGTCCCTGCGGCGGTGGCCGTGGATGCGTTGTGCTGCCACGTGGCTGTCGAGTCGGACAGACTGGTGCTAGGGGAACTACAGCGCTTTGTGTTCTGAGCATGCAGAGCGGCTGGAGAACAGACGTTAGCCAGGAGTTCTCCTCTTCGTTTAACTTTCGGGCCGTGTTGTAATTTCGTGTGTGGGTAACTCCAGCCTGTGGAGCTCTGCTGAACATGGATCAGGGAGGGGTGGGCTGTAAAACCGAGCGGTGGTGCAAAGGGCCCCGGGTTTGCTGCACCAGCTGCCTGTGCTCCTCTCCCCGCTGGCTGCTCTGGGCGATGCCTCACGTGTGTGGTCATCGGGAGAGAGCCAGGCTTCCCCAGGGTACATTGCATGTTGCTTTATTTTGCAAGGTGCTAAATAACGTCTCCGAGAGTGAAGTGGAGGCTGGACACCACACCTCTGGGTCGCAGCGAAGGGATCTTGCGTGGCTGTTGGTGTGAGCTGGCTTCGGGTCAAAGTGCCCGTGGGTGAGACGGTGGCTGGGGACAGATTTGCATCAGGCACATGCCTCCTGCGACAGGGAGCAAGCACGCAACAAGGGCTTTGCTGAGCATTTGTGCAACGAGAGCTGCTCCGTGGAAAGGTCACACCGCCAGCTAACCTTTTGTGCAGCTCCTTAGGGGCTGCGGGTGCTCAGCAGCGCTGCATCGGGAGCGGGTTTGCACTGCTGGCATACTTTGTGCTGGCCGACCCGCTCTCGTTCCCGGAATAAACACGCTGTTGGTTGCTCCGAGGGAGGATTGCCCTGCTGGCGGGGCTGTGCGGCGTGAGTTATCCCAGCGCCAGGCAACCAGAGCCGCGCCGAGCGTTTTCCACCCGGACGCGCTACTCCTCGCAGCAGCAGGGCTGAAAATAGCTCCGGGAGATGCCTCCGCGCGTTTTTCTGGCAGGGGAAGCAGTGCGGTATTTCAGAGATGAGCTCTAAATGCTACCGCCGTGACCAAGAGCGAGCAGCCGGCAGGAGGGACCCCCGGTCTGTCTGTCTGTCCGGACAGGCCGCGTGTCAGCCTGCCTGGGGGCGACTCAGCCCCGCGTCTGCTTTCGGGCCACATCCCCGCGGCCGTGCCCCCGCGCTGAGGAACCCGGCGGTGCTTGGCAGTTCTGCTGCCTCTCGCTTCCCTCCCACACGCGCTGTGGGGAGCGGAGAGGCCGGGGGGCAGGACGGGGCTGGGCTGCTGGCTGCCTGCTGTCCCAGCACGGGCTGCTCCGCTCGGCGCAGGGACCCCGGCCGCGCTCAGCACGGGGCGGGCAGGCTGGGGGGGCTGCGAGGTGCTGGGGGGGCTGCGAGTGCTGGGGGGTGCACCTGTCCCCGGGCTTTCACATCCTTTTGTCTTCGCCTGGCTGGCTGGAGGCGTTCTGGAGGTCGTTGTGCCCTGCTAGCCTGCAGCAGGTCATCCCCATCCCGCAGCTCCCGGCAGCCTGCGCAGAGCCGGCGCCGCTGGGACGGAGCCGCCGGGGGGGCCTGGGGACATGGGGCCTGCAGCAATACCTCGCTGAGAGCCGAGGAGGGCGCTGAAAACTGCGGCTCATCCAAGGAAAGTTCTCCTGCGCGCCTTCTCCTCCCCACAAGCACACGCGTGTTGCCACCAGGCTCCCGCTGCTGCGCTTCCCCAGCCCGGTCCCCCCGCTGCTGCTGCTCCCCCCCAGCCAGGAGGGCAGAGGGGTGGCAGCGGGGCCAGCCCAGTCCCAGCCCTGGCTCCTGCCCTAGTGGATAAGGGAAACGTTGCCTCCAAAGCTGCAGGGCTTGTGTGCGTGGTGACCCTTCTCGGGTGGCCGTCAGGCGCACCCAGGTCACCCTCACCCTGAGCTGAGCACGGGCTGGATTCAGAACACGACCCATCGCGGTTTGCTTTGCGGTCGCCGTTGCTTTGCCAAGTTACTTTCTTCCCCCGCACAATCGCTCACTGCAGCCTCTCCGAGCGCTGTCCCGGAGCCAGGCAGACGCGATGAGCAGCCGTGTGAGGACGCTGCCGCCCGCTCTTGTGCACGCTGCGGGGCCACGCTCTTGTTCGGGAGTTTTCGGCAGGATCGTGAAAGGGACATGAGCCACTTTTTTGGTAAATTGTGCCTAAGAGTTTTTTATCAGCTGTGCAGAAATGGTGTTTGCGTGCTGGAACAAAAGTTCCGTTGTGCTTGCGGTGCCGTTTGCGGTACCACTGGAGCTGCAGGGGTGCCACCACCCCCTGCAGCCACCAGTGGGGCCAGCTCACAGCCCAGGACAAGCCCCCGGAGAGCTGCGGAAGCCGGGGCGCGCAGCGATGGGGTGGGACGGCCGCCGAGGGGCCCCGGCAGCGCCCAGGGGTGCTGCGAGCAGGGGGAGCCAGGCGTCCTTTGATGCCGGGGCTGCTGCCGTGGGAGAGCACACACGGGGGCCGGAGTGGCTGCGGGTGCTGGGGCACGGCCGGGACGTCCCGGTGCCTGTGCGCGGGCGGCAGGGTGCCGCTCTGATGTCTGCGCTTGCAAAATCCCTGCTGGCCTGCGACCAAGCGCTTGTGCCACCGGCGTGCTGGAGTGGTTTAAACCCCTCGGCTGCCGTGCCAAGGGCTCATGTGACTCGGTTCCTGCGCTGGGGTGAAGGAGGTGCAGTGCCCCCAGACCTCCTCTGCAGGAGGAGGGTGCAGCTTCGGGAGCCCGCCTGGGGACCCTGCGCTCCGCTGGGAGCGGGCTTGGAGCTCCTCCAGGCTCCGCGTGTCCGACCCCTGGAGCCGCAGCTGCTGGGTGACAGGTGACCGGGCACAGCAGGAGCTCAGAGACAAAAAATAGAAAAAAAATAGGAAAAGAAGGAAAGCGTTGCAGGCAGAGCAGGAAGCCACAGCCGGGTAAAGCTCTCTCGTTTCCTTGCAGGAGGCTGATGACCCTGAACACGTGTGCCTCCATGAAGCTGGAAGTCCACTTTCAGCGTAAACAGGTGAGTCCTGGGCTCGAGGGGAACGTGCGCAGCTGGCGGGGCAGCTTATTATTCCTTAATAACTCCGGAGTGATCCAGGACTGCCCCGGGGCTGGTGCTGAGCAGTGCTGAGTGCTCCCTGCCCTGCCCTGCCCTGCCCTGCAGGGGGATGCCGGGCTGGGGCAGCGCGGTGTGTGCCGCGCCGCGCCGTGCCGTGCCATACCGTGCCATGCCATACCGTACCGTGCTGCACCGACAGCGCCAGCCCTGGGGGCTGTGCTGAGCTGGGGCCGGATGAGACCCCGCTGCAGCACATCTCCACTCCTCGCTCCTCCTTCATCATCGCCTTCGTTATGTCGGCGGGCCCGCGCCCAGGCCCCCAGCTGCCCGGCAGAATGGCAGGAAGGCCGCAGCGCGGGGCATTGTTCCCGCGTCCGGGCCCCCTTCTCCGGAGCACAAAGAAGCGGAGGGGGAAGGGGCCGGGATGTGCGGGGCCGGGGCTGTCGCAGCTGTTGCAGCAGCAGCGAGGCGGCGGGGCTTGGCGTGGGGGTGCTGGGGGTGCTGGGTGGGCCGAGCCCCTCCAGCTCCCAGGGCTGGGCAGGGCGCTCACCCAATTTGCAGGTCACAGTTAGCAGATGAGAACCTAGCACTGCCCTGCGGCCAGCGGGCAATGAGCTCAAACCCAAAGCCGTTGATTTCAGCAGCAGTTTGTTACCCCTCGTTTCTTTTTCGGAAGGCCTCGAGGCTTCTAGCTCCAGCCCGTGCCTTTCTGCACAGGTAACGCTACTTGGTCACCACTGCTCGCGCTTTCCTTCATTTGTTTCCATCGCTGTTCTCAGGAAACCGTGGCTGTGGAGGGGGAAGCGCGTTTGTGGTTTGATTTTGGTCCCCGCGTTTTCCTCTTCTTTCTCCCTGCCCTCCAGCCGGGGTCAGCTCCTGCAGTTGTTCTGCTCTCGCAGGCCTTACCTCCTATGTCCAGAGACACCAGATAAAGGGACGTGACATTGAGGCTGGCCGAAGCACGCAGCCTGGCATTTTGGATACCCCCTCACGATCGTGCTGCTTTCCTGAAGAAGCAAACAGTTAATGGAGATTCCTTAGTAGGAAGCCGATGGTTTCCCTTCTGGCCTACAAACGTGTCGGCGTATTAATTACAAAGCCTTTTGTGTTTCCCCTGATGAACTGTACATTTCAAACGCGCGCTAGTTTGATGCTCGGTGCCTGGAAGCCACCGCGGGGGCGTAGCCCTGCTTGTTCCCCCTGCCCACGCCGGGGCTTGGGCTGGTGGCGGTGCCCGGGTCCCGGTGTGCGCAGCCCTGCGGGGTGGCTGCGGGCAGCCTCCCGGCCTCGAGCGCCTTTCTTTCTTCTCTGTGCACAAAGAGCATTGTCTCAGGAAGGACCTGGCTGCCTGCTGAGCTCTGTCCCCTCCTTGCTTGTTCCCGCAGTAGCTGTAAAAGCTCGGGGTCAGGCTTTGACCCTAGAAGGGTTCTGGGGGCTCCCCTTGGTGCTAGGGGCTGCAGGCCTGAGCCCCAGTTGGGACATTTCTGTTGTGAGCAGACGTGTGAGAAGTGACTGCGTCCCCTCCTCTTCTCACTGCGCCCGTCCCTCTGACAGCACAGCACGTTTTGGTCTGGGCTGGCTCACGCGGCCCGAGCGTTTCTGCTGGGTACGTGGGCACCGTGCCACCCGTCGGGGTACACCAGCGGACGTGTAATGCCGCTGTAAATACAGGGCTAGTGCCTGGGAGCTGCTCGGAGGTAGCACAGAAATAGCACCTTCCCCTCGCCATGTAGCTCTCGAGCCTGGGCACGGCAATTCCTCGTTCAGCGTGAGCCTCGTGGCAGAAGGGGATGGAGCGGGTTGGCTGTGGGTGTACCGGTGCTGAGGGACCCCGCGGTCTGATCGTCCCCTCTTCTCTACTGCCCACAGAATGAAGACTCCGAGGAAGAGGACCTGTGTGCCATCAGCAACCGGTGGGCTTTCCAGCAGGAAAGCAAGAGGTGGTCCCGGGTGGGCTCTGTCGACGTCCTCTCCCAGGCCTCCGAGGTGCCCAACTGCACCATGCGGCAGGCGTCCAGCCGCGAGAGCGTCCTCACCGACCTCAGCACCAACCTGGAGGCCGTGTCCCTGCACAGCAGCGTCAGCACGGGCAGCACGAGCGGCACGCCCGGCATCGTGGTCACGCCGCCCGAGCCGTCTCCTGCCCGCGACGCTGCCGCCGTCGCCCAGCCCGGCCGCAGCTCCAGCACCCGCTCCTTGGCGGAGCCGCCCTCCGGCCGCGAGGGCCCCAAGGAGAAGCTGAAGAAGCGAAGGTCTCGCAGCTTCCTGAAGAGGATCGAGTCCCTGCGAAGGAAGGACAAAGAGAAAGCTGGCCCGGACGAGAAGGGTGTCCCGAACAGCGGCGTCATGGCCAAACCGGGGTGGGACTCCACCAAGAGTAACGGGGACCTCACAGCCACCAAGGGCAGCTCCCCTAAAAGAGGAGCATCTGCCTCCTTCCACGGCAAAAAACACTTCTTCTCGGTGTCGTACAGGACTAACCGCCTGCTAGGCTCAGGCAGGGGCAAGGGGAGCTCAGAGGCGAAGCGCACCGGGGTCTACCTGGAGGACTACGAGACGGCCGTGACCGCCGGCGGCACCTGGGCTGCTGGGGAGCGCCAGCACCGGCCGGCGTGCCGGGGAGATTGCCTGGTCTACGTTCCCAGGGACCACAAGCCGGGCACCTTCCCCAAATCCCTCTCCATCGAGAGCCTGTGCCCCCTGGGCAGCAGCTCCCTGACCAGCTGGAAGGCGGGGGACAAGCCCGTGGGGCTGGCGGGAGGCGGAGGGGGCAGCAGCAGCAGCGTGGAGGGCTCGGCCTCCCCGCGGGGCTTCGCCTGCCACCGCCGCCGGGGCTCCTGCAGCTCCCTGGGCAGCCGGGCGAGCGTGTACGACAACGTGCCCGAGTTCGGCAGCGGCGACGAGTTCTCCAAGGCGGACGGGGAGGTGACCTACCAGAACCTGGACGACATCCTGCAGCACATGTGGGGGCTGCAGCAGAAAGTGGAGCTCTGGTACAAGGCCATCTCCCCCGGCCTGGCCGGGGAGGACGGGGGCGAGGAGGAGGAGGAGGAGGAAGAGGAGACGGACTCGGGCGGGGAGCCCACCTTCCCCTCCAACCTGCACTTTGAGGAGCGGTCCATGTCGGACGTCGGCACCTCTGCCAGCGACTTCGACAGCACGGGCAACTCCCTCAACGAGGCCGAGGAGCTGGAGATGCGGGAGCGCCGCGACTCGGGCGTGGGAGCCTCGCTCACCAGGCCCTGCAGGTACCGGGGGGGGCCCGGGGGGGCAGCCCACGCGTGTCACCAGCCCCCAGGCAGGGATACAGAGGCTGCGGGGGGCCGTGCAGGGCCGGGCGTGGTGCACTGCTGCACTCTGGTGGCTGCACGGGGGTGGGATGGGATGGGATGGGATGGGGTGGGGTGGGGTGGGGTGGGATGGGATGGGATGGGATGGGATGGGATGGGGTGGGGTGGGGTGGGGTGGGGTGGGATGGGATGGGATGGGATGATTTTTTGTTTGCTTTGCTGATAACGGCTCTAAAGGAAGGAGGCGCTTGCTGTCACTGCGCTGGTGCTGCCTTGTGCTTTCCCGAAGGGAACTCCAACCGTTGTGGAGTTCTGTGGATTTTCAGCCCCGCTAGGCCGGTGCTGGAGGGGGGTGTGCCTGTGGGCAGGGCATGGATGGGTACGGGGGCGTGGGTACTTCCACCGGCTGGAATTGTCCCTCCTGCCCTGCTGGGCTCAGGGATGCACCGGAGACGCCGGGCAGGAGCCTTCCCAGAGCAGCACAGGCTAGAGAAAGGTGTTAGTTTTGGGCACTGCCTTGTTGCAGTGTCTTTGGCTGTTTAGAAAGTGGGTGTTGGAGGTGTCCGCTTGGCCGAGGCATTGCTCTGCGTGGTGGTCCTGTGTGTCCCTGAGCCCCTGCCCTCCCTGCAGCCTCCCAGAGGGGCCGCAGCCCAGCACGGCCCTTGGGTGTGGGCACAGGCTGAGCCTGCACAGCCCCACGGCTCTGCTGGGGTGCAGAGGGGAGGATGCTGGCTGGGGCAAGGCTGCCTGGCAGCACGAGCAGTACTCTAAGGCAACAGAAAGTTTCTCTCTCTTTGTGTCTCTGTGCTCTGGCACCTTCTCATGCTGGGTTTGCGAGGGGTAGGAAGCAGCACCTGTGGCCCCGGGGCTGGTGTTTGGCTTAGCCTGGTCACTGGTGCGCCCACACCGTCCCCAAAGCAGCGGGTGCCACAGAAAGGCTCTGCAACGCCCTCCTTCCCTGCAGAAAGCTGCGCTGGCACAGCTTCCAGAACTCCCACCGGCCCAGCCTGAACTCTGCCTCGCTGGAGATCAACCGCCAGTCCTCTGCCCAGCTCAACCTGCTCCAGAAGTGCTCCCTGCTCCGGCTCACGGCCATCATGGAGAAGTACTCCGTGCCCCACAAGCAAGCCTGGACGTGGTGAGCTGGCGGGGAGGGGGCCGGGATGGGGGCCCCAGGGGCGGTGCAGTGGGGTGGCGGGCTCTGTGTGTGAAGGTGATGGAGAGGGAGGGGAAAAACTGCAGCCAAGCTCTTACTGCTCTGCGTGGCTCTGGGCATGCTGGCAAGCAGGACTGGGGGGCTGCGGCCGGGGCTGCCGGCACTGCCTGCGTGGAGGAGGGCTGCAGGCACCTGGGGAGCACGGAAAACATTACGGCCGTGTAAGAGTGAGACGATGGTTTTCTGTCTAAGCCAAATATTAAATCATGTTGGCTTAATAAAAGATGTTGTGGCTCCTGTTCAGAACTTCCTTGCCTATATTCAGAGCACGGCAGAAGCATCCCTGCGGCCCTGGGTGCGTCTCACCCGGTGTCCCACTGCCCCCTGCGCTGCCGAGGCAGCTGGTCGCTGCCCTGACCGCCTGTCTGTCCCACCCTGCAGGACTGTGCCCAAGTTCATGAAGCGGAGTAAAGTCCCCGACTACAGGGACAAGGCAGTGTTCGGGGTGCCGCCCATCATCAATGTGCAGAGGACGGGGCAGCCGCTGCCGCAGAGCATCCAGCAGGCGATGCGCTACCTCCGCAGCCAGTGCCTGGACCAGGTGACGCCGCTGGCCCCGCGCCTCGGGGTGCTGCTGGGCTGTAGTTTTTGTAGCGCTGTGGTTGGGGGAAAAGCCAGCTTCGAGGGGTCACCTCGTGCAGCGCTTGGCCGTGACAAAGGGGGAGGGCGAGGTGGTCTGCGGGAACTTCACATCTGTCGGTGTCTCCTCGGCTGTCCGTCAGCCGGGCTCGCCTCTGGTTGCGGGGCGGCCAGGCACGGGGCAGGGCCAGCCTTGCCTCGCGTCCCAGCGTGGCTCCCTCTTCCCCTCAGGTCGGCATTTTCCGGAAATCGGGGGTGAAGTCCCGCATCCAGGCGCTCCGGCACATGAACGAGACCAGCCCCGACAACGTCAACTACAAGGGGCAGTCGGCGTACGACGTGGCCGACCTGCTGAAGCAATATTTCCGGGACCTGCCGGAGCCCATCTTCACCAGCAAGCTGACCGACACCTTCCTGCAGATCTACCAGTGTAAGGAGGGCGCGGGCGGGGGGCCCTGGCCTTGGGGCTGTCAGCGCAGGGCTGGGGTGGCCCTCGGGGACAGACGCTGACCGCAGGCGTTGCCCCCAGTCGTGTCGAAGGAGCAGCGGCTGCAGGCGGTGCAGGCTGCCATCATCCTGATGCCGGATGAGAACCGCGAGGTGCTGCAGACCCTGCTCTACTTCCTGAGCGACATCGCCTCCGCCGAGGAGAACCAGATGACCGCCGGAAACCTGGCCGTGTGCCTGGCCCCCTCCATCTTCCACCTCAACGTGTCCAAGAAGGAGAGCACCTCGCCGAGGTGAGGGCGCCGCTCCCGCTGCCCTGCTGTGCGGTGTGGGGCCGGGGCCGGGGGGCGGGCGCCAGGCGTCAGCACCGCTCCCAGCGCCGCGTGCCGTCCCGCAGGGCCATGCACAGGAGGGGCACCGTGGGGAAGCCCGACCAGAAGGACCTGAACGAGAACATGGCCGCGACGCAGGGGCTCTCCCACATGATCACCGACTGCAAGAAGCTCTTCCAGGTGGGTGGCTGCAGTGTGTCCGGCCTGGCGCTGCCCCCTGGGGGCTCGCGGAGGGCACCCGGCCTCCGGCGGGGCAGTGGCACCACTCGGGCAGCCCCAGCCTCTCGGAGGGGCCAGCGAAGCCCTGCTCGTGGTTGGACGGCTCACAGGCTGCAGGATGTCTGCCCAAGGAGGCTGTGTCCATCCTTCCCCCCTCCTTTGTTCAATGAGGAGTTGCTGCCGGGACTCTGAAGACCTGTGTGCTCTTGCTTTTAGGTCTCCCACGACATTCTGCTCCAGCTGAGCAGCTCCTACATGGCAGCAGATGCTTACCCCCATCCCCTGGCTGACTTTGTGTGCCAAGGGGAAAGCAAGGATTTACACTCCTACTTTGAGCAGAGTGTCCAGAACCTGCTCAAAGAGTCATCGGAGAAATTCAAGGGGTGGCTGAGCACCCCAGGACCCCTGAACACGGAGCTCTCCTGCAAAAAGGTAAGTGCCACCGCACTCGCGGTGTCTGGGGTCATGTGGGAAAATGGGTGCGGAGTGACAGCTGTGAGCCATGGGTCCTACAGGCACCTGCCCAGCCCTTGGCACTCCTTCCCTTCTGCAAGGAGGCAATCAGCACTGCCTGCCCCGTCTGGAGAGGGGGACAGTTCTTGGCCAGAGCCCACTGCATCATCGTTAGCCCCTCTCCACCAGCCAGAGGAGCTCTGCCATCCCATCCCGTGCCATCCCATCCCATCCCATGCTCCCCCTAGCCAGCAGCTGTGATAGTGCTGCTCCAAGGGGGTGAGACCCCTCAGTAAAGCCTCTCAGGGCTCCCAGGACAGCCTCCTGACCCTTCTGCTCGGCCCTGGCAGGTTGGGGACGGGCACCCTCTGCGCTTGTGGAAGGTCTCCACGGATGTTGAGGCCCCTCCCTCGATGGTGCTGCACCGGGTGCTCCGGGAGCGTCACCTCTGGGACGAGGACCTGCTGCAGAGCAAAGTGGTGGAGGCCCTGGACAAGGACATGGAGGTTTATCACTACGTGACGGACAGCATGGCACCCCACCCGCGCAGGGACTCCGTGGTGCTCAGGTGAGGGCAGGGGGGACCCGAGCCCGAGGGATTTGTTCTGGCCCCGGGCTCCCCCAGCTGAGCGGGCGCTCTGTCGGCAGGCGCTGGCGCACGGACCTGCCGCGGGGAGCCTGCCTGCTCATCTCCATCTCGGTGGAACACGACAAGCTGCAGGCGGAAGGCGGCGTCAAAGCCGTGGTGCTGACGTCCCAGTACCTCATCGAGCCCAGCGGCATGGGCCGCTCCAAGGTGACGCACATCTGCAGGGCTGACCTCAGGTATGGGACACCCCTGGTACCTCGGCGAGCTGCTCCTGCGTTTTGCTGTGCACTGCAGTGAGGGGCGGGGGGGGGGCACGTGCCTGTTGCTGCTGCGTAGTGCTTGTTCCTCATCTCCTAACCCATGGCAGCTGGAGCTGTGCTGAGCAAGAAGGGAGGTGCTGCTCGCTGGTGCGGGCCGGGGGCCTGCCCTGCCGCTCACCCCTCGCTCTGCCTTGCTCCCTTCCCAGGGGCCGGTCTCCGGAGTGGTACAACAAGGTCTTCGGGCACCTCTGCGCCATGGAGCTGGCGAGGATCCGAGATTCCTTCCCAGCGCTGAGCCCCAACGGCCCCGAGACCAAGATCTGAGGAGCCGGGAAGCTGCTCTGTCCTGTCGGACCGCGGACTCGCCAGTCACTTGGGCTGGGGCAGGCGGAGGGGAGCGCGGAGCTGGCATCCAGCTGCACGGGGGCACCCTCAGGCACATATTTATAAGCTTCCTTTTAACCTGGGCCAGGCCCCCCCTCTGGAGAGCCACGGGCCGCCGCAGCTGTGCACGGCGCCTTCTCTCCTCCGGCTGCGGGGCTCTTTGCCTCCACCCCTGCCGCCCTTTCCCCAGCGCGGAGAGGCGAAGCCCTGCCCCACAGGTTGTCTGCGGGTGGGATGGGCGAGCAAGGTGCTGCTCATTCACGGGAAGGAGAGGGGGCCTGGGGGTGACCCCCACTAGGAAGGCAGCAGGCCCAGGGTGAGCTGGGCCCCCCGTGTGAGCCCCGTGGAGCTCAGCTCCCCCAGGCCGGGCACGGTGGTGGAGGTGTGGGGCGAAGCAGGAGGCAGGAGGGGGAGACGAGAGCAGGGAGGACGGGGCCGCGTCCGTAGGTCACGGCGCTGTGTCGGGAAGTGACGGGGGGGCGGCGAGGGGGGAGCGTGCGTGGGTTGGCACCCGGCGGGGGAACAGGCAGGGGGGCAGGGTGGGAGTCAGCTGAAGGGTGCTGTTATCGGAGGAGGGAACCGTGTGGGGATATCTATCGAGCCAGTTAGTGACGGCCATCGCTGAGTGGCAGAAGGAATCCATTGCTATCACCTCTGCTGCTCAATTTCATAGGAGATGAAGGAGAAAGCTCTCCAGTCCAGCGCCTTGTTAGCTGCCTTGCTCAGCTAAGAGACGCCCCCGTGCGCTAGGTTTCAGTAGGGGCTGGATGGACGCGGTTCCAAGCCAAGCCCCGTCCCTCGGACCTGTTGTACCGCTCAGCCGGAGGGGGCAGGACAGGGCTGGGAACCCAGAGCAGCCACCAAGAAGCTGGTGACGGGGGGAGTGCTCCGAGGAGGCACGGTGGGGACAAGGGACGTGCCCGGGCCTGGTGGGGCTGAGACTTACCCTGGCTTTGGGCAACCACAGGAGCAGAGCCGGTGCCCCTGCCGGGTGCGGAGCTGCCTCCGTCCCCTGTCCCCAGCACTCCCTCAGCTCCCACCTCGCACCCTTCCTTTCCTCCACCCTGAGAAGCCGTCCGACGTTGCTGCCAGCACTCGGAACTGACCTGGTTTCTCCTTGTAGGCAGGGACCCAAGTTACTCGACGTCGTTCCAACTGGAAGGCAACACGACCCACGTGTGGGAGCAATTCCCCATGCCAGTTTTGCCGTAACAAATGGTGTTTGTCTCTTGGTGAAAAAAAACAACCCAGCCTGTATTCTGTGTTTTTATATATATATATATATATATATTTTATATATATATAAAAAATATAACTAACTTTTCTGAGGGAGTGATTTTTCTCCTAATATTTTTTTAAATGTTTCTTTTTTTTTTTCTACCTATAAATACTTGTACAGTTGGAATATTAATATATAACTCAGGCGGTAGAGCTCAGCGCCAGGTGATGTTCACTTAAAAGACATGTATTTTGTATTTAAGGGACTATTCCTTGTTTTGTATCATATGCAACTGCAACAGACTGTTTGACTTGGATCGGGGCTGCTCTTCCCATCCGTGTAATTAATAAAGTACTAACGATACCTGCTGGCTGGTGGAGAACCCCTGGCGGTGGGAGGGTGCTGCTGGCCGATTCCCCAGCCCAGCGACATCGTGGGGCTGGACAATGCTTTTGTGTGGTGGCTGGAGCCATCAGGCCGCACATCCAACATTTTGGCAGAATCAGGCCAAAAAAGTAACCCGAGAGCAGCTGTGAATCGGGCGGCAGGAGCTGAGCCCCCCCCTGGGGTTGGGCAGCAGGGGCTGCCTGGGGGCACCCACTGCCCCCCAAGCCCCCAGACCCACCTGAGCACCGCGGTGGCAGCAAGCGGCTGAACTCGAGGCGCTTGTGCCCTTCGTGGCACGGCCCCCGCCTGCCGCAGGGGAAGATCTGGTAGGGGAGATGCGCCACTCTTGGGGCATCCTCGTGCCGCCAGGCAGCGTCAGACGGTGCTGGCCTGCGGCGCTGCCAGCACGGAGCTCCTCTGGGACTCGTGCAGCTCCGACCGCTTGGCCTGCAGACAGCCCTTCAGCTGCTCCTGGAAGGGGGCGGTGGTGATGGTGTAGAGGATGGGGTTGAGGGCGCTGTTGATGGGCAGGATGAAGATGACCACCCAGGAGGTGATGGTGCCTGCGTTCCACCGACGAGGACATGGCGTTAGGCGGCCAGGGCCCTGCCTGGGGGAACCCACCCATGCCACAAAGTGGGGCAAGCCCGTTTCCAGGCTCATGGCCGTGGGGGGGCTCACAACTGCAGCTCTGTGGGGAGCTGCAGGGGGCCAGGGTCCACCTCGGGATGGGCGACACTCGCCCCCTGCACTCAGACACCCAACCTTGGCAGCACCCACACCGAGGAGCCCCCACCCAGGGGCCCTGGGCCGACGGCGGTGGGCCCGGCCAGGTCCTTCACCTGGTATTTCCACCTGCAGCAGGGAGAGCAGCTTGAGGAGGAAGATGGGTATCCAGCAGAGAGCATCGGTGATGACGATGAAGAAGAAGCGCTTTGCGATGGCGACTTCCCGGGAGCAGACGCTCCTCTCGGCTGTCCTGGACGCAGTGATGTGGATGGAGTAGAACATGCCGGTGTAAGCGAAGACGATGGTGATGAAAGCCGCAAGGTTCAAGCCTGGAGAGGAAGAGGTTTCTCTCCGAGCACCTCGGCGGGGTCTGTGGCGCAGCAGGACTGTTCCCACTTCCCCACTAGAGGGGGCAGAGGCAGCTCCGCAGCCTCGGCTCGCCCCAAACCGGGGCGCGCTGAGCCACCCCGCTGCCGCTGGAAGCCCGTCCTGCCCCGCTCCGTCCCCGTCCCCATCCCGGTGGCCTCACCCAGGTAGATGGTGGTGGAGTAGCCCCTGGCGCTGGGCCGCTCGCCCAGGTCGGACTGCAGCGGGAAGCAAACCCCGTTCCTGCCGTAGTAGTTGCCGAAGGACTCCTTACACCACAGGGGGACAAGGCTGAGGGAGAAGCCCAGGAGCCAGATGACGGCCAGCACCGAGACGGTCTGCTTCCTGCCGGCTCTGCGGTGGCTGAAGGGGAAAACGATGGAGAAGTACTTCTCCAGGGTCATGTAGGTCAGCAGCAGGACGGACACCTCGGAGGACAGCATGGCCAGGCTGCCCACCAGCTGGCACTGCAGGCTGGCCATCCAGCCCTGCGCGTGCTTGTTGTATTCGCCCGAGTACTTGAGGTCGAAGGCGCCGATGACGAAGAGGTAGATGCCCATCAGGCCGTCTGCACCTGGGGCGGAGGCAAGGCACGGTGAGAGAAAAGCTCCAGCGGGCAGCTGTAGCCCCCTGCAGTGACACCGGGGCCATGAAGCCACCGCAGAGCTGTTGCGTCTGCATGTGTTAGAAGAGCTGCCAGACGGTGCCGCGGTACCTATAAGCATGGGCAGGAGCCGAGACATGCCAGGAGCACTCCTGACATCGGCATGAAAAGAAAGGCGGGCAGCAATGGGCCCCGGCCGTGCTGGTTTGGGGTGGTGTGAGCTGGAGAGGCCCCCCCGTGCCCTCCCCACCGCTCCCAGCTCACAGCACAGGGACTTGATGGCCATGGCGTGCTGGCTGTTCTCTGTGGCGATGAGGGAGCGCATGCAGATGACGAAGAGGTTGCCGAGACAGGTGACGCAGGCGACGACCCAGACGAAGACGCGCAGGATGATGTTGGCCAGGAGGTGCTCGAAGGAGGAGATGCCGTCGGTGTTGGGCTTGCAGCTGCGCACGTGGGGCGCGGAGCTGCAGTACTGGAACTTCTTGAAGTAGCTGCTGGGAGGAAGGGGCTGGCTGCCACCGGGCCGGCGTGCACGGCCCTGCTGCTGCAACATCCACCTCCTCCAGCCCCCCGTGGTGCTTTTCCCTGTCTGCATGGAGCAGGGCCAGCCAGACCCTCAAATCACTAGCCGCGAGCCTTGGAGCTGTCACTGACCAGGGACAGGAGGACAACAGGACAGGAGGACCCGGGAGGCTGGCACGCAGCCCTCTGCAGCAGCACCCGGGACAGGGGAAGAACATGCAGAGAGGAATAGAGCTGAACGGGGGGGTGCGGTTTGCACAGTGCCTGCAGTTTGTTTTGGACACCGAATAAGCAACAGCCCAAATCCTTTGCAAAACAGGCAGGAGGCACCCCAATGCTTTCCTGGATCGAGTGCCACACAGCCGCGCTTATATCTGTCACCGTCAGCTAATAAATAGAGAGCGGAGTGTTTTCCTCCGAGCCCCGGTTCTCACAAACATTTAGAAATCATTCCCTTGTTCAAGTCTCTCAACTTCCATTAACAGGGATTCAGATTTTTCCCCTGCATATTATTTCAGATTAATCTTTTCAAGCCTTATAAAAGCAATCCCATACAAGCTTAGTAAAACTCCACATTAGAAAATGACTACAAAACTGCAATGCAAGGCTCGTTTCTGCTTAATTATAGATAAAAGGGGAGAAAATGATTGCTTATTAGCAAGTCAGGTAGAAAATGTACCGTATTTACAGGCCAAACAGACCAATTACAGAAAAGAAGATGTACAGTTGTCTTTCATTACAGGTACTCTAAAATGTGCATCTGGAGATAATTATTTTTTTTTTTTTATCCTTCCAAAGCACAGCCCCAGCACTCACAGCTGGCTCCTCGGCTGTATTTCCACCACGTGTGCGGTGCCTGCCCAGCCTTCCTGCACGTCTCTGCAGTCCTTAGGCCGTTACCTTGGGCCCAGGCAAAGCACCTCTAAGGGGGCACTCGGGCACCCGGCGCAGGGCCCGTTCACACCTCACCCGACAGAGCCCACCCCTCCCGCACCACCCGTGCAACGCACGCTCAGAAGCGTGCATCGTTCCTTGATGCACGTGCACTGGGGGGCACCTCCGCAATTTGGTGTGGGATAAATGCCCCCACTGCTCCGGCAGGGGGTCCTGCACGGGGAGGTGCAGGCACAGCGTGCGCGGGAGCTTGCGGGGGCTGAAGCCGCCTGCTCAGTGCAAGGAGTGAGCTGGTGTCGTCCCCTCCACTCACATGTGGGAGAGGTTGGCCAGCCTGCGGAAGGTCAGGTTGTGGATGTTGGGGATCTCCAGCCCTTCCAAGCTCCTGCAAGACGAAAGCAGGGCAGGGGAGGCTGGGAGCTGCTGGGCTGGCCTCGGTGCTGCTGCGGGGCTGGGGATGCTGTGGGACTCACAGGGACTGCAGCTGGGGCAGGCTCTCAAACCGCCCGGGAAAGATCTCGTTCAAGGGGTTGTAGGAAATATTCCTGAAAAGAAGGAAAGCTTTGATAGTTTTCCTACCTGGAAGCTATCACAGGAGCTGTAAGTCAGGACAGAGGGGGGGGCTTTTCTGGCTTCTCCCCAGCACTCCCCATCCCCAGGATGGGCACACAGATGCAGAGCAGAATTGCACAGTGCCTTGCAGGGGCCGGGTGCTGGCTGCCCCCTCCCCGCGGTGGCAGGGTGCTCCGGTACTCACAGCTGCTGCAGGTCGGCCAGGCCGTTGAACAGCGATGCCGAGAGCTCATCTAGCCCGTTGCGGGACAGGTCTCTGGCAGAGCAGATCGGTGTTTGAGAAGGCGTGAGGCCACCTGCCCGCAGGCTCTGTGCCCGCTGTGCCAGCACCACCGAGCCGCACAGAGTGGGCAGGGGGCACACGCAGTCCCCACACGGCGGGTCCTGAGCAAGGGGCCCCCAGCCCGCAGCAGCAGGCTCAGGGAACACGATGGACGGACACTTACAGCTCCACCAGCCTGTTCAGCCTGGAAAACGTCCCGCCTTGGATCCACCTGATCTTGTTCCTGCGCAGGACCCTGAGCGAGGAGGAAGAGGAGAGCGTGGATGCAACGGAGCCTCGTGCACCCTCTGCGGGCATCACCCAGCCTCTGGGCTGGCTGCAAGCACTCAGGGTGCTCTGCTTGGGGCACATCCGTGGGGTGCCCCTGGCTCCATGGAGTCCCTCCCCGGCGCCCCCTGCCCCAGCCGCCACCTCCAGCCCGTGCTCACCCAGCGCTCCGCTGCTGTGGGGCAGGGCCTGGGCCAGAGCCCAGCTCTCTGGGGCAAGGCCCCACCTCACCCAAGTCCTTAGAGAAGGGCCCACCAGAAAAACAGAAGGTGACCAGAGCTGGCTGAAGGGCTCAGAATTAAAAACTGAGGACGAGAAGTGAAAGCCTGGAGTGGTGCGCTAAGATGGAAGCACAGCTGGGCTCTGCTGAGCCCTGCCACCAACTGAGGCAGCCCACTGCGCTGCAGCGTTGGGAAACGTCTGCAGACAAAGGCCCTCGTCCTTCCAGAGGATAAAAAATTAAATCGCTTGCTCCAGGGCACAGCCCCTCAGTCCAGTTTCTGGCTGCTCTCACTTTGGCTCTGCTGCCACATTGTCCGTGGGATCGAACATGGAGCAAGGCGTGCGTCTGCACCGCGGTGGCCGGGAGCACCACAGCGCACAGCACAGACATGGGGGAGTCCGGCCGGGACGGCTTGTCCTGCAGAGCCCAGCACGAGCCCCTCTGCGTCTGCGGCCCCTCCTCGCCGAGCTGTCTCTGGGGCCGGTGTCGCCGGCAGGGTGTGTTTACACCGTCTGTCTTTGCCCTCACTTGGGTTTCCATGGCAGTGCCACAACAGCCCTGGGAAACACGCGGCTGATCAAAGCCGAAGGGGGTTGGTTTTGGGAGGACGGAGGGAGCCGTGGGGCAGCAGCTCACCCACCTCGCTGGGGCTGCTGGCAGCTCCCACGGGAGAAGTGATGTGGGGTGGCTCCGATGACTGCTGGTGATCCCCTGGCAGGACGCCGGGGCGCCCATCTCGCTCCTGCTGCCGCCACCACCCACGGCCATCGGGCGGCCCATGGGTGTGCGCAGTGCTAAACTTCCCTGGCCTGAGCTCAGCTCTCCAGGGGCCGTATCTATCTCTCTGGGAGACATACGGCCATCACACACGGCAACACCCCTGGGAGAGGCCTGGGCATTACCAAGGTGAATTCTTTTCCCCTGTCAGCCCCAGGAAGGCACCTGCATGAGGGCCTGGAGCACAGCCCAGCCCCAGCCGTGCAGCGGCGCTGGAACAGGCCCCAGGCAGGGGGGCGGTAAGCAGAGCCGCTCAGGGTTTGACACACAGAGCCAGCTCACAAAGTTTATGGCGCTCCTCAGAGATATTTTTAGGGGATTTGGATGCCAGCGGAAGGCTTTGGGCTGGCCGTGAGCCTCGTTGCTTGCACACCATGGGAAGCTTTTTCTGTGCTGTGCCCTGCCTCTGACCCTGCTCGGTTCCGGCAGCCCCAGGCTGCTGCTGACGGGGGAACTACCCTCCGGACCCAAAGCTGGACAAGGCCCTGGGGTGCCCCATCAAGTCCCTACAGAGCAGATATAAAATTCATGAAGCCGACAGCAATACAGATACGGAGCGAAACCGTTCACGTGAAACGCAGCCCCTTGCCTAGCCCAGAGCAGAGGGAAAAGGGGTCCGAGCCGAGCCCCACCTGCCCCCACCCCACCAAGGGGCATCCCCGAGCCGGCAGGGCCGTGGGGTACTCACAGCACGGTGAGCTCGCGGCACTCCTGGAACACGGCCCCATGCACCGCCCGGATCCTGTTCCCTTCCAGATCCCTGCAGGAAGGGCGATTGTGTGGCTTCCTCCCCATTGGGATGCCCCCAGGGAGCAGTGCCTGCCCCGGACCCGGCTGCCCAAGGCCAGGTACTCACAGCCAGCTCAGCTTCGGCATCTCCGCACACAGGGAGGTGTTGGGTATTTTAGCCAGGGAGTTGTTCAGCATGTACCTGCGGGGAGGGAACAGAGACAAACAGGGTCACAGCGCCGGACCCCTGCACGGGATGCACCCCGAGGGCTTTCTGCTCGTGCCCGGCCTCCCCACAGGGCTGCTGCTCACAGCAGTACCCGGGGCGAGCTCAGGGCTGGCGGCACCTCCAGCACCCCGCTGGCTGCACCAGCTCCCCACACCCCGGCTGCAGGGCCAGCAGTGGGTCAGCCACCACTGCCCGGGGCAAAGGGCTGGTGCACGCACCTTACCCGTGGTGCAGAGCTTCACTCGCCTTCTTTGGGATATGACAGTAATGATATGGGTCGTACTTAGCGGCTGTGGGACAGCCTTGCCAGGGAGCTGAGGGGCATGGCCCAAGGAGAACGGTGCATGGAACCAGAGTGACCCGGGAGTGACAGGCAGCGAAGGCAGATTTATAGCACGAATTCCCTCTGGCATTTTTCTCAGCCACTTTTACACATGCCTGCGTGCGCAGCGCTCCTTAGTGCGCTTCTTGTGACCGCAGTTTATTAGCTCGATTTGTTAAAAAAAGCAGCAGGATAAACAAGCTACGTCACCGAGGAGGGCGGCTCCCCTGCCCGCAACGTGGGAACACAGCCCGGGGGGGGGGCACTGCCCCACGGCCCTCTCTGGGGACAGCAGGGACGGGCGCCTGGATGCTGGGTGCCCCCCGAGCAGCACAACACCGGGGTCCCCGCACCAGCTCCTTCACGGCCCCATATCTCTGTTCATCCTCACCTCCCTCGGCACTCGCTGTCCGTCCTCCAGCCACCTCACGGCCCCAAATCCCCAACCAGGGCCCCCACCAGCCCCGGTGGCTCCCCAGCCCCAGCCCCGCAAGTTACTTCAGTACCGCGCACCCAATTTTGAGGCTTTTGCAACCAACGCCAGCAGCGATGGTGCGAGCCCACACCAGCAGCTGCGGCTGCAGCTCTGCCCTTGCAGGTGCAAGCTCAGGGAATACAGCTTGAAGCATGGTCAGATATATGTGAGTGTATATACGTGTGTGTGCTCACACACGTGTTTTTTCCAGTCTAACAGCCAAAACTTCTCCCCTTACTCTGACTCCAAGCTGCTGCCAGAGTTTCTGATCTGCACTGTGGACTGTGGAGGTGGAGAAGGTATTAAAATCACGTTAGAGTGATTGCAAAATTACTCTTATGGTGGCCAAAGCCAGTCAGTTATCCTGTACTTCCCTGTTGGAAGCGGCTGGACCTAACGAACAGCCCTTATCTCAACCTGGTGCTCAAACAGCTAGCACAAGGGGCAATACTTCAGGGCAGCACAATACCCTGCTGAACGTGGTGTCCTCAGCCAGCTGCTGGAAATTGCAGCAGGGCAGGCATGTGCCCTGCAGAGTTATCCCTCGCACCCTGGGGAAGGTGAGGAAGCCACAGCACCCTTGACTTAGCCCCAAGGAAGGGGCTCAGAAGCAGAGCCTGGAGAAAGGGAGCAGGAGGACTTACAGAAAGTACAGGGACTTCAGCCCCACAAAAGCGGCGGGGGCAATCCTGGCGATCCTGTTGTTGTCCAGCATCCTGCGGGAGGAGGAGGAGGAGTGAGATGGGGCACCCACCGATGGCGAGGAAGGCAGCGGGAGGCTGCCGGCACCAGGAGCACGCCGAGCACCACGCCGTGCCCGGGGAGCTGGCTCTGTCCCTTCTGCCCTGCAGGTCCCCTGGGTGCCACCCCTGGGTGGGGGCAGCCCCCCGCATCCCATCCTGCTCCCCTGTGAATCCTGCCCCGGCTGAAGCATCGGATCCAGCTGCAGAGTCTGGAATCCTTCACAGTCAGGGTCTGTTGGATTTTTCCTCTCCTCTGCTGTGAAGTAACGATAAATTAAAAGCCATCCAGGGAATTCAGGGCCGTGCTTGGCTTCTCAGAAGTCCTTTGGCTTGTTTGCGCCACAGACCACCCTCCGTGAGTCGTTCATCATTCTGTTTTCCCTCTTTGATTTAAGGAATAACTGAGCTGGTCCCATGGCAAATAAGGGGAAACCTGACGGGGAGCAGGCCTGCCCTGGTGGCTGGGCCGTCCCTGCGCACTCGGGAGGGGAATCACCTTGTAGAGCAGCCTTTAGGGATTTTTCTATGTAAAAAGATGTGTAAAAGCACATGGTCAAACAGGGCCTTCAAGAATAAGCAGGAGGGGCGGACATTAGCTGCACTTTTGGTTTGGGCACGCTTTTTGAGGGGCTGGGGCTGCAAACCTCCATGTTCACTAGCGCACTGGGAGGCTCTCGTGCATTGCTCTGGAGCTGGCCCAGGTGCTGCGGGTGCCCCCGCAACCGGCCTCGCTCTGCGCCCTGCGGCCCCCTGTGAGCCTCCAGCAAGCGATTGCATCCCACCACGGAGCCGTGAGGCCACCATCCCCGCTCCATCTGACACCCGTAATGAGATCGTGGACGAGACCCGGCCTCATTAACCGCCCCACAAGGAACTGGTGTCACGACGCACCAGGATCACGCATCGGGGTCAGAACCAGAGGGGGCACTCACAGCCACTCGAGGTGCTGCAGGTCCTCAAAAACCCGGGGCTTCAGCTGGGAGATCTTGTTGTGGCTGAGGAACCTACAGATAAACAGAGAAGATCATTTTCCTTCTGGTACCGCTGCTAATTCACCCAGGTTTTGCTAAAGCTGCTCCTCCCAAGGAGCCTGTGTGCCCCCCACTGTCAGCACCCACGGCTCCTCTCCCTTCGCATCTCTGATTAGGGGCCCTGGATCAGGCAGGCAAACACGGGGAGGGGAAGAGAGTGATGTGTGGGATGTGCTGGTGCCTCTGCCCTGCCCCGCATTTACCCACCTACTCCAGTTTAAAGCAGGCTTGGTACTGATTCTTGCAGGAGCAAGTACTCCAAGAGCCGGACTGGAGCCGGCTGTGCTGCGAGCCTCGCGTGCCAAGCGGAGCAGAGGCCAGCCTCCGTCCCACGGATTTCCTCCCCAGGGCCTCATAACGCAGAAACTCTTACTTACAACATTTTGAGCTGAGAAAGTCCAGCGAACGCTTTGGGTGAGATCATACAGATCTTGTTGTTTTGCAAAAATCTATTAAAAAATGGAACAGAGAAACAGATTGGAAAAGAAACACTTTCTAGGGGTCTCAGCCTGGAAAAGCATTACAGGGCTTGCCCGGAGGGACCGACGCCGTCATTACTCCTCCAGCTCCAGGGCTGGGCAGCCTCGAGCACAGAGACCAAGTGGTGGAGACGAAGAAAGGCTGAGAAGTGCCTGGGCTAACACGGAGCCACAGCACAGCCCTGAGCAAAGCCACCCTGACACGTGCACGCTCCTGTTCCCTGTGCTGCCCCTGCTGCTGCCGACCCGCACGGCCGCTGCTCGCCCCGTTTGGCACAGCAGGGTACGGAGGGGTGATACTCACAGCTTCTTCAGCCTCCTGTACCTGGTGAACTGATTGTCGAGCAGAGAGTGGATTTTATTTTTCTTCAGGTCCCTAACAGGAAAACAGGAAGAGGGAAGGAGGGAGGGAGGAAAATAAATAAAGAAACCAAATTCTGAGGCCAGAGAACCTTTATCACAGGAGGATGGGGTAGTCGAGGCCCTCCTTCTCCTGTGCAATACAAATGAGATGCAAGGCAGCTGCTGTTCGTTAACACAACACCGCTAATTGCTCTCCCAATCTGCAAGAATTATTTGCCATGGATGAGTTTTTTCAGGCTCTCCTTCCCCTCCTAGCCCTTACTTTGTGTGTGTGACAAGCAGCTGGGGCTTGCCAACCTCCAGCCTAGCAGCAGAACAGAGCAGCCAGCAGCCGCCTCTCCCAGCTCCTTGCGGTCTGGGGGTGCTGCAGGCAGACAAATCCCTGTGACAGGGGGCTGCTGGCCCTGGGGGGCCACGGGTTCCCTTGGGGGAAAGGGGAAGAACATGTCCCACCGCTACTCACAGCCTCGTCACGTTGGGGGAGACCCAGGGCACAGCGCTGAGGTCCTGCGCAGTGCAGTCTACTGCCTGGCCCCAGCACCGGCACCGCTCCGGGAACAGCTCCAGCGCTGCGGGCAAGCAGAGGGGGGTGTGCTGAGGGGGCAAAGCGGCCACACAGCAAGGGGCGGATGCCCGGACCTCAAACAGGTGGCTTACAGCAGGGGTCTGCCTCATCTTCCACTGCCGTGCCGCTGCTGTGCGTGGCCAGCTTGTCGCCCAGGACCCACAGCCAGCCGGTGTTGTCCACTGCGGGTGGGGACCGCCGTTAGGGCACGGGGAAGGGGCCCGGCACCATCCCCTCCACCCGGCAGCTCGGGATGCCCGGCCTGAGCGGCCTTCCTGGTGCCTGAGCTGGCATCTGGGCAGAGCAAAAAGCCGGCGACATCGGGACAGGGTGCGGGGACGGATGAAACCAGGACCCGGATGATCTTCTACATGGGGCACGCGTGGCCACGGTGCCTGGGTGGATTACGCGTGCCAGAGCCAGGAAGCAGCTGGATAAAGAAGCAGGCCCAGGGCTCCCCCCACTGCCGCTGCTCCCGGGGATGGACCCAGCTGTGCCCTAATGCCCTCAGGGTCCTGGATCCTGGCATTCCCAGGTCCAGGGGGTTATTCCCACCGAGGGCATCCCCCCCTTCCTAGGGACTCGCTAATTACCGCAGTTCTCCTCGTCGGCTCCGTTGTCGCAGTCGTCCACCCCGTTGCAGTGCAGGGCCTGGGGCAGGCACACGGAGAGGTTGCCGCAGGGAAACTGCCCCAGGGGACATGCATGCCTGTCCCTGGGGTGCGTCACAAGAGGTTCTGCCAAAGGAAGAGGAGGTGCTCAGCGCTCCCCTCGGGCAGCACCTGAGTTCCTGGGGCCATGTCCTGCTTTGTGCCCATGCTGTCCCCTGCCACCCGTGAGCCCTCCACCACCAGCACCCCACAAAGGGCTCTGGCCTCTGTGGGGCATCCCCCAACACCCACAGCAGACGCAGGCAGATATTCTCATAACAGGTTAAAGCCCAGCTGCCCCATCCCAGCTCCATCGCAGGGTGTGAGGCTGTCCTGGCAGCTCGGGCTCCCCTTCTGCCCGGCCCTTTCCGTCAGAGCCATCCCGATCCCCAGCTCAGGGCCCCGTTCATTAATACCCTGCGATTATCCGTGGCAGAGGCATGCCTCAGATCCAGCTAAATGTTTCCACACGCCGCTTTGATCAGGCCTGGGGAAGTGGCAGCAGTCAGCACCAGGAGGGACTAGGGCTGCGTGGAGGGGCCCGGCTTGTCGCTCAAGATTTTCTTCAGCTGCCAGCCTATTACTGGCTAATGGGGCGTGCTGGAATTAAAAGCACTTTCCTCTCTCGCACACACACCTCATTAGCCATCCCATCAGCAGCACTGTGGTGTGACGTGGAGGTGGATGTGACTCAGAGCATCACACATCCACGTGCCTGCCCGTGGCAGACAGGTGGTTTTGGGGCTGGTGCCCCGGCACGGCACCGGGGCGGGCAGGGCCGAGGTTGGCACGGGCACGGCACCGGCAGCTGTGGTGGAAGCAGCCTGTGGCTGAGCAGGCGGTGCCAGCGATGCCTTTGGACTCCCCAGGCTGAACTTCTGCTCTGAGCACACATCTTGGCACCCCTCACCAGCCCCATTTACACCTGGAGCCAAGCAGGAGATGGGGACAGCCGCGTCCCAGCTGCAGCCGTGCAGCAGGCAGACAGCTCAGCACCGGCCCCAGGGCACCTCCTCTCCCTTTCTCCCCCAGCTTCTGCATGTCGATTTGCATTGCTGGCTGTGCTGATCTGATTGCACGTTGCAAACCGTTTCTTTTCTCGGAGACACGGAGTCCTTCCTGCCCAGAAATGCCTGCGTGTGGCACAGCAATTGAAAGCAGACTGGAAGTGGCTGAAAGCACCCCTGCCGGCTGCCTGTCTCTTCCCAAATGTCTGCCATACGAGACAAAGGAGGCCTGGGCTGCGGCCGGAGAGCAATGCAGAGTGACGGGGAATGGATCTGAGAGACGGAGAAATCTGGAGAAGGCACAGAGAGCCGCTGGGGCCGGTCTCGCCACGGGCCGTGCGCTGTGCGGCTCTGAGCGGGGCTGGGCACAGCGGTGCCGTGCCTCTGCCTTTGCTGAGATTGCCACCAGGCATCCCTAATGGGCAGAGCAGTCTATGTAAATTCATCCAGCATTTTCTAAAATTCAGCATCTTTTGCCGAAATTCCTTCATTCTCTCTCTCTCTCTCTCTCTCTTTTTTTTTTTTTTTTTTTTTTTGTAGAGTACACTGGAGACTGCTGTTTTGGAAGTGCCTCCTTTGACTAGTCTTTTTGCAAACTGAGAAGTAATTTTAGGTTTTTATAAATGCTTGTGGCTATACTTCTGTGTTAGGCACGTCTAAACCCACGGTTCTACTGCAGAGCGTTGCAACGCATAACGAATGTCAGATGGAATCACCGTCTGCCTGAAACTTTAAAAAACGCATCTTGTATTAAATGTTGCAAAAATGTTATCACTGAAAATTTGTTTATGCGTGATCATCTGTTCCTGTAGCTGGGAGCAAACCCATCTATTTTCTGCTGATAACACAGCACAAGCAAGATGAAACTGTGGCAAAAAGATCAGCAGAGCTGGGGGAGGGCCGCAGCCCTTCCCTTCCCAGTCTGCACCCACGACCCCAAGTTTGTTTCTAGCGGATCTGTCGAATGTTATTGCTTCAATAAAAGAGTTTTATTTATTTACCCCATGCTGGCAGATCACACCCAATGATAAAAGTATGCACGAAAAGCTAACCAAAATGGCAGTTGTGTCAAAACGACAGACCGGGAGGGCTGTTACTTTTTCTCGCAGCACCCCAGCAGTGCCGCAGCCATGTCTCCTTGCAGTGTCCTGCACGTGGAAAGCACGGGCAAAATGTTGTGCTTGGTGCGATGGCCACCCTGCCATCCGAGTGGCTCCAGAGGGTGCTTATCCGCACAGTGATAGGTGCCTTATGCAGGTGAAGATGAAGACAAATACAATCTCCTCCTGTAGAGAGAGGGCAAGTGGCAGACGAAGGGACAAGGATGACCATCCCCACGGAGAGGTGAGCATTTCACCTCCCCCCTAACCGGCCTGATGCTTCCTCATAAACTTGTAAGGAAAACTTGTCTCCTTAGGAGAGCATTTGGGGTGATGAAAGAGTAAGAAAAATGCAAAGCAGGAGGGAGAGGGACGGTGCAAGAGCCCTGATTCTTGTTCTGCTGCAGCCCCGCAGGGGAAAGCATCTCCCTTATCCTTGCCAGGCTCTGCAGATGGAAACCGATCTGACTCCTGAGCCCTGAGCTCAAGGCCCTACTGATGGATGTTTTCCTGTCTTGGTTCCATTTCTGGACATCCAGGGAGGTCCTCTGCTGCTTGCTGCTCCATCACGCAAGTTTCTGGCTGTTTTCTTGGTCTGAATTTATGTAGGACCCGCAGAAGGTAATGGGAACCTTTCCAGGGCCTCAAGGTCCCCATTGCAGAGAGCCTGTCTGCATATGGAGCTATGTAAATACCGAGAGGGGAGAGTTTATACATATATATATTTATATACATAAGCAGAGGCAGATGCAATTTCTTTGGAAATGAGCCCAAGTCGCAGGGTCCCAGCCAAGCCCCCAGCCCCAGGACCTGGTTCTGCATCAACCCCCCTGGGGCTGGGGGCAGCCGGCGGGGAAACAATGCGGGGTGGGAAAGAAAGTGAAATAAATATATAAATAAATAGAAACCAGAGGAAAAGTAGGTCCTCAGGTAAGGCAGAATGCTGAGGCCGTTGGGGGGCTGCGCATCCCGCAGCACAAACCAACCCCTCTGAGCCCTGCAGCACAGCCCGTGCCCCCCGCCTGCCTGGCTCTGCCCGGCTGGGAAGCAGCCAGCAGCGAGAGGAAGTGGCCAGATTTAGCTGGGATTAAGTCTGGCATCTGCTGAGTTTTCGTGAGGGCCACCCAGGATTGTAAACGAAGCCCACGCATCGCCCATAAAATAGCCGTGACCGAAATAAACGCGGAGCTGGGGAGCAGGGAGCGCTGCTGCCGGGGGACCTGGCCCCGGCCCCAAACCTGGCCCCGGGCTCAGTCCCCCCCGCAGACCCCAAGGCCCTGTCCTAAGCCTGCGGCCGCATCACGGGCACCTTCTCGCAGCTTTTGCTGGGCTTCAGAGGGAGTGTGAGGGCGGCATGAAATGAGAGTAGCGAGGTCTGGTCTGTTGGAGGCTTTCCACCGGAGAGCCATCTCCTTTCAAACCCAGATCAGAGCAGACCGAAGCAGATCTGCTTCCCCTGCACACGGGCTCCATTTCCCCAGCCAGTTCAACAAACGCATCTCCAGAAAGTGAACTCTCCAGAAACCAACACACGCAGCAGAGCATGCCTTGTGTCCGCATTACCTCTGCCTGCAAATAAACCCACACATAGTTTTTGCCAGCCAATTTCTGCCAGCAGAGTTTAGGACATGGCCTGAGGGCAGCACACCTCCCATCCCACTCCCTTTTAGTGCCCCAACTCTCTGTCCGTGCCGCAGGGTCTGCCCAGGGCTGCAGACCCCTCCCTGCACCCAGCAGGAGCACACCCAGCTTGTGCTGCACCCGAAGCAGAGGACCTTAGGGGCGATGCCAATAATTACCTGCTTGGCTGGGGAGAGGGGCTTAGCACCCCCCCGGGGCCAGCAGGGAAGGAGCAGCTTGCATTGACACTGGCAAAAGCAAAGCACAGCAAATCAGACTCAAACAGAAGCACCTCAGAACTCCTGGCTTTTTGTCATACACCTCCCAGCTTCCAGCACAAAGTTTTTAATTTGCATCTGGTTTGCCACCCCCCCTCCCCTTTCAGACCACAGCCCTGGTGCTGCATCTGCTCCCACGCCGCTCTGGTGCTGCCTTTCCCTGCCCCTGACTAAAAGGCAGAGCCACGACCCGTGATTATCAGTGGGCTCGGAGGCAGCAGCAAAGTCCGGAGAGCAGCGTTAGCAGGTCTGCAGAAAGCTCTCCTCGGGCACCAGCAATTTTTCTCCAAGCAGCACGGTGTTCCGGGGCAGCGAGCACCACTGCGCCGTGTGCCAGGACATGTATCAAATCCCAGCACAAAATTCCCTGTGAACCCCTCGCCAAGAGCTCAGCCGGGCGGCCTGCCACCACCCCCCCAGCTCTGACTGACCTGCGGGGACACCCACTTACTCGTAACAGCACAGAAGAGTGGCGGCAGGACGAGCAGGAGCAGCTTCATCCCAGCTTGTCCCGGTGCTGCGGGCGGCAGGTTGAGCGCTGCTGGGCTGCCGGAGGCAGGGAGGAGGAGGCGAGGGGACGGGGACGCTGCCGATCCTCGATCCTCTCCTGCGAGCGCACAGCAGCACCCACGGCTCCCAGGCTCGTGGGCGCCGGCACTGGGGACGCTGCACGTCCTCACTGCTGGCAAGGCGTCAGGTGTGCTGACCCCCGCGTCCCGGGAGGCTGGGTGCAGGGCGCAGGGTGCAGGGCGCAGGGCGCAGGGTGCAGGGCGCAGGGTGCAGGGGGAGGCAGGGTGCAGGAGCAGCCCGAGCGCATCTGCAGCTCTTTGCAGCCTGACGCCGTTCTCTGGCCAACAGAAGGCAGCGAGAGGACGCTCATGAGGAGGGAAGCAGCGAGAGGAACGGACACGGTCCTTGCCGGGGGGGCCGCAGCCCTCGGCCCGTGCTCCCCGGCCCTGGGGCAGCCTGGAGCCGAGCTGTGCCCCCGCCTGGGGCACCCAACACGGGGTGCGCGCCCCAAGGCAGCCCGGGGCCAGCCTGGGGAGAGAGGAGGACGCTGAGGGGGCTGAGGGGGCTGCTCCCTCCCCGACGGGGTCCCCTGCTGGGTTTGCAGCCCGTGCTGGTGCCCAGCCCTGTCCGGTGGCAGGATGGGTGCTCCGGTGGGGGCAGGACAGCCCCGTGCCCCACGGCACTGCCTGGGAGGTGGGAAGGGCGTCCATCGGGGACCCCACCTGGCACCAGACCTCGCTGCATCGGGGTCACTGCTGCCCCTTCCTCAGCCCGTTGTTGAGGGCTGGGAGGCCCCAGGGAGCAGCAGTGGGAGCCGCAGGAGGACAGCCCCACAGACAAGGCAGCTTTGATAGCCCAAATTCAGTGAGACCTTTGGGAAGAGGGGGGCGTAATTGGGATTTCACAGCTGGGGCAGCGGGAGGGGGGGGGAGCGAGGTGGTCCTGATTAGAGAGCAGACTCCTACCACGGCTTTGATCTCCATGCTAAGTTCCCCAAACCATCTGCACTGTGAATACAGCTCTCCTTCCAGCCTCCTTTTCCCAGCACTTCCAACTGCTTGTTATGGGTCCAGAAAAATCTGTAAAAATTAACCCCTGCTGCTGGAAAGTGAATTTTTAGTCAGGACACAGGACCTGCTCTCCCACCTGCTCGTCCCCACGCCATCAGTGTGGGACTAACTGATGCACTGAGGAGGAGGAAGGCCCCAGGGCCCCGGGGGACCTGCAGGGCCCCCCCGCTGGGACCAGCTCGGAAGGGACATGGCCACCAGGTGACATTGTTCTGACACCAGGACACCGAGCTACACGCTCCCTGACCCGGCCGGGACACGTCCCCCAGGAGATGTGCCCCATTCCTGTGTCACCAGCAGCAGAGCTTGAGGAAGGGACCCCGAAACCCGCTGCCCCCTGCCCCTTGCCCCCGCAGGGATTTGGCCCCTTCCGTGGTGCTAACTTACAGACCTAAGGGCACTTTGAGGCCGATAGCCAGAGAGAGTGGGGCTGGTGGGGGAAAAGGAATCAAAGAGAAGCAAAATATTTCTTTTTTCTCTCTCTTTTTTCCAGAGAAAGAAAGGAGCTGCTTGGAAAACAGTTCTGTGCATGCCAGTCCTAGGCTGCCTGCAGAGGTCTGCAATGCTGCTGAAGTCTGAAGCCCTGACTTTGGTCCCAAGGGCTGGCTGGGGGCTTGGTGATGGAACCAAAGGCACTTTTCTGCCCTGATGTCCAAACGGGGGCATTTGCTGCTGGGTACCAGGGCGCCAGATGGCGGTGACTGCAAAAGCCACACACCTGCAGCCAGGGGAAAAGTCAAAGCTTGCAAATGAAAACATGTTTCAGGGCCTGACAAAATTCCCCTGTGCTTTCGCTTAGCTGTGGCAGTGGCAAAGGCTGCCCCGGTCGCATGGGAGGCAGTCCCAAAGCGAGGAATTCCTGAGCCTCACAGCACACAGAAACCCTGAGAGAGCAACCGGAGAGGCTGGGCAAAGACGGGAGAGGCCTCATCTGCAAAAATGATGGCAAACAATTCCAGTCGTCTTCTCCCGTGGTCCTCCAGGCTGTCAGCATCTTCCCACCAAGTCTGTATTTCTTAGCCTGAGCTTTGCTAATGGGCCAAAAAATTTTGCCTCACACCCTTTGGCAGCAATCCTTGTCCAGCTCTCGGGGACGTGCCTCCAAGTAACCGCTGAGTGATGTATGGGCACTGGAGGCTTCAGCACATGCATTAAATCTCCGGCTGCAGAGCCCAGCAATACATTACAGCACGGAGACCCGCGTGGCCCGGAGAGCACTTGTGCAATCGCATGGCACAGATTTACGTCCCGGGGCTTTCAGAGCGCGACCTCCTCGCAGAGCCACGGCCCCGCTCCAGCCCCGCCACGCAAGGAGCTCATCCTGTCAGTTCTCTGTGCCTCCCTGTATAATGTTACATCGGAGCAAACCGAGCCGGATCTTCCCTTCCACTCGGTTTTCTGCTGAGATAGCTTCCCAGGCCACGTCCCTCGGCTCTCCCTCGGGCCGGATGGCTCCCCCCCAGAAGGAGAACACGGCCGTGTGCAGCGGTGGTCTCACACAGCAAAACGCTACCGAGGGGTTCAGCCAGGGAAAGACGCTCTGCACCCACGTCATCTTGCTGGGACAGCGAGATTTAGGGGCTGTGGTGCCCTCTGCAAATGTTACGGGGTCAAGTGACAGGCTTGGTGGGCCTTACTTTACCATGTCATCCTAAAGAAATGTTTTCATTCCTTCTGTCCTCCAAACGTACCTGAGTACGTCTTGCAGCCATGCTTTGTATACAGAAGTAGTGAGATACAGAGCTGAGATCGTGGGCCTGGTTGGGCTGACGTCCCTGGGTGTTTCTGCGTAATTTTGGCAAACCAACGCTCTGCCTTAACTTTGCTGTAAGGGGGAGGTTTGGGGACGCTGTGGGGCACGAGGTGAGGCACTGTCCCTTCACACAGCCGCTCCTAGGCAAGCAGGAGCACCAGGACAGCATCCCATGGGTCCCACAGGGAATGCCCACGCAGACCAGCAGCAGCCTTCACGCTCTGCTGCGCTCGCACCCCCGGTTAGCCCTTGCGTTACCGACGTGCTGTCCAAACCCCAGCATTCCTCCGTGCTCGGTAATCACGCACAGAAGATGAAGCTCTGCCTTGGGGTCCCTGCAGGACCTGAGCCAGCAGCAGCAGCCAGCTCTCGCCGTGCTGCCGCCCGTGTGAGCGCGGCGCTTCTGGCACGGGCGATGCGCTCCCTGCTCGCCACCGCGCCCGTCAGTCACACGGCAATTAGGGGAAGCTAAACGCTGCTGATGGGAAGTGTTTTAAGTAAGTCTACACTGGAGATGCAAGCCCAAGCGTTTCTGCTCGGCGGATGAACCAGAAAGTCATTAATTATTCTGTGCTGGAGCAGATGTTCCTGTGTTTGAAATTGCTGGGTAACTGAGTCACCGCTCCGTCCGTTGCCAAGATCTGGATTGTGGCAATGCAAACACGGGCTCCGTGTCAAAGGTGGGCCCGGGGCAGCCAAGGACCGGGAGGAGCATCCCGCAGCTTGCTCTGGACTCCCACAGCCCCTAAAGGCCATGTGATCTTGAAGGGACACAGCTGGGGGCTTCGGCTCCCAAATTTCACCCGCTTCATTTTAAAGTGACATCCGGAGCCCAACAACACATCGGCTTTAAATCCCTGAGCACGAGGAGCAGCGCCCTGCTGCCCCACAGCACGCAGTGGCCGCAGAGCTGAGCGGGGCTGGGTTGGAGCAGGGCAATGGGGCAGCCAAGGAGACATGGCAAAAACCTGGGCTTAATGCAAATCCCCACTCCTCTGACCCTGAGCAGATGTAAAACCATGTGCCTGACAAATAAGGAGAACAGTTGGGGAAATAAATGATTTTTTTTCAGAGTTTGTGAGTAAAATAAAGATATTATGGGGTACGGAGCAGTGGACCAAGACAAGCAGGAACACCTTTCTTCAGGCGGCACAGAGCTGTGAGCTCTGGGGTCAGGGAGCTTCTGGCTGCTGCTCCCGGAGGCTGCTGAGAGGCAGCGAAGCTGGCCCTGGCTTGGCACACGGGGCAGGCTCCCAGGGCAGGGGAATGGCATCAGGCAGGTGAAGGCAATCCCAGCTCCTTGTCCTCTTTCAGCCCTTCTCCACCCTCCTTTCTCTCGTGGTGCCTTACAAGGCCCCAGGAGCCCCCCAGGCCCGGGACGGAGCTTGCAGCAGGACGGGAGCCGCAGCGTCGCCCCGGGGTTGTGCTGGCTTCGCCTGCGGGGAGGTTACGAGCATCCCAGCCAGAGGTTGTGGACAAGGCGTGATTGTATTGCAGTGATTATTATTTATATCTGCGCTGCTACGGGGCATTGTTCTTGGAATAGTGTTTTATGGTATGTAATAAAGGGGAATCGCAGCACAGCTTGCAGGCGCTGCGGCTCTTGCAGCACAGACACGTCAGAAGTCCCTGCTGCCCGCGCTGCAAGGCAGGGATGTTTGAGGGGTGCAGGGAAACAGCTGCCGCTTTTCCTGAGGGCCATTTTCACTCCTTATAATTTCACTGCTGGCTAATCTCTTATTGACAGATTTCCCACTCCCAGCTTTTGTCCTCCTTTCTCTGTCCTTTTGTGCGGGGTGGTTTAAAGGCAAGGGAAGGCGAGCAGAAAGCCTGCCCTGCCGCTTCTGCTCTCATCCCACCGGCTGCACTGGTCTCGCCACCTTCCCACCACTCGCTGGTGGTTTCCAGCTGCCAGAAGCACGGGCAGCAGGGTGCTGGGGCTGGCAGGGGCTGTGCTGCACGTCCACCACTGCCCGCCTGCCCTTCTGCACCGCCCGACGTGCGTCCGTGCCCAGGATCCCCAAAGCCTCCCTCTCCCTCAGCCCCACGGTCATCCCCCCAGCGTGGAGGCAAGTTCCCTTCTCCAGGAGGAAAGTCTCTAAATCACGGGTTCTTGGAAGTGTCCCTGGCCACAGAAGGAGAGCAGAGACTGAGTGCAGGAGCTCGCCTGGTCCCCCCGCTGCTGCGGGTCCCTGCCAGCCCCTTCCCAGCCCCCTGAGCCCGGGGACAGGGGACAGGGGGCAGCTGGGGCAGCGCCAGGGCAGTGGGTCTGGCTGCTGTAGGGCTTGGATCCTCGGGTGTGACTCAGTCTGGGGCCGTTCCTGGGTTTCTCCATCCATCTAACAATGGGCACAGCCTGCTGCCATTCTCCCGGCCTGGCAAAGGGGATGCTGAGCTCAGTGGAGCAGCTACAGCTCGATACTGTAGTATGGAAACATGCTCATCAGCTGGAGGAACTGCCTCTGGAGGGCAGGGCAAGGCAGAGGAGGCAGATGCGAAGCTGATCCATCTTTCTGTAAGTCATCAGCCTCTTCCCACCCATCTGCTGGCACTAGAGCAGCTCTGTGCCTGAGCCGCAGGTCTTTCCAGGCCGAGTTCTGAATCTTCTGCGATGGCTTTGGACCCTTTGAAACATCCCCGGCGTGACCCTGGAGCTCATGTGAGCAAACCCATGGCTTTTCAGGAGAAGTGACCGCCCCATCCCGCAGCACCGTAGCTCTTTCAGCAGTGCCAGACCCCCACTGGAAGGCCGATTCCTGCAGCCGCTCACCTTCTGCAGCCTCATCGTTGCTGGTGTAACGGGGGAGTTATGAATTAAGTTAGTGCAGTGGTAAATGTGGGCGCGGAGCCTCCAGTGCCCCCCAGCACCTCGCTCCCACCCCCCCATACCGACCCTTCACCAGCCAGGGACAAGCAGAGGAGGAGCTGGCTTGGGACGGAGCAAAGCCCTGCAAGAACGGGGCACTGCCGGCGAGGCGTGAAGGATGGCAGGCTGGGATGACACCTGTGGTCAGGCGAGACGACAGAAGCATGCATTTAGTCCTGATTAAATCGCGCAGCGCAGCACTCACGTCAACAGGCGTGATGATTTCAGCATCCCTGCTGAACCAGAAGTCATCCAGTTCAAGGGCAAGAAGAAATTGCACGCATCTTTACTGCCTGACCCTGCTGGTAGGAATTTTTGGCGAGCATTTTCCTTTACGTATCAGAGAAAGCTCTGCAGACACATGCAGTGCTCCCTGCCCCGGTAGCGCTGCGGCACAGCCCCCTTGACAGTGCCCGCTGCCCCCGGCTGCGCACCCTGCACCCGGCTCGGAGAGGGGCTTCCTGCAGCCCTGCCGGGGCAGCGGCTGCTCCCAGCGGGCACCACAGCTCCTGGGGCATCGGCCCTGCTACAGCCCCAGGTTTTCCATCTGCAGCTCCCCGGAAAGCCACAGCACTCCTCTTGTGCCTTCGGATCTAACGCTGCAGCCAGAGAGGAGATGGAGAAGAGCGCACACAGGAGGAAAAGGCGATTTTAACTGTTGTTTGAAAAGTGAAGAAGAAACCTGTGCAAAGTTGAATCCCATTATCAGCTGTATTAGCAGCAAAAAGGAATCTGAAGCAGTAAACTTAAAAACACTTGCCTCCAGAAAATTCATTTATTAGGTAGCAGGAGAGGACAGGGGAGAAGGTCACAGGCTTGAGAGCCTGCCAAGTAACAAGTGAATGGGCAGGAGAAGCCGTTCCCTGCTGAGCTGTAAGAAAAACACAGCAATAATTAATGAAACACACATCTGCATGCTTGCCCTCTCCTTGGACCGTCCATCTAATGCTCCCGTTGCCGTGTCCGCCTCCCTGACACGGACCAGTCGGCAGCTCCCGGTAACAACTTTGTACTGGTAGGGGGAAATCAATGAGTGTGTGACCGTGGGGTTTCCTCTCCATGGCTGCAGAGGTGGGCGCCTGGTCCCGACCTGCACAGCTCCAGTGGGCAGGAGAACAGCACCCGGACCTCGGGCACTGCTCGCTGGCAGCGCCGGGCTGGGCTCCGCCCTGGGAAGCTGCTCTGCAGCCGTAGCACTTTTCCCTGCCAGCCTCTTTCGTGGGTAAGGGACATCATATAACACCACGAGGGCTGTTCCAAAGCCCCGGTGCTTGCAGAGAATTAACCTGTGCTGAAGTCACATGCCCGGAGCCACAGCAGGAGCTGGACCTCACTTTGCTGATGTTCCCCTGCTGCCGCAGCAGAGCCAGGTCCCGGCACGGCCGGGGATGCAGCAGGAAGCTGTCGCCCCTACGTGTAAATCCCCACGGAGTTTTGCACTGTTTTGCACTTCTCCTGCACATTATCGCTTTTTATCCTGCTAGAAAAGGACGGCACAACTCTGCCGGAAACCCGGCGGTAAGCGAGGTCAGACAGGTCCCTGCTGGAAGGGGAAGGACCCGGGAAATGGAAGGGGGAGGAAGCTGCCTTCCTGGGAACACGGGCACGTTAATGCTGTACTGCTTAACGGGAGTCGGACTCGGGGCTCGGCTGACTCATGGTTTTTAATAACCCCCCAACCTCGCAGGAGTGAGGAGGCGAGCTGTGGTGTCAGCTCCAGCTGGGAGGCGCGCTCTGCCCGCCCGGCTCCCTCCGCATCCTCAGCCATGCCCCTGCCCTCCGTGGCCTCGTGCCTCTGCTGTCCTTCTCCGGGCTGCAGAGCAGCCTGAGGTTGAAAATTGCCGTCAGGGTTGGGGGTTTTAGCTATTGCCAGGACAAAGCAGGACCACAGAGCATTTCCTTGGGGCACGAGGGCTGCGTTCTCCATACGCTCTGTGAAACATGGTAAATGTTATCGTGTGGCGGCCCTGCGCTGAGCCGATGAGCCTTGTGCCTCATGGTAAAGAGTGCTGGCACACCAAGCAGGCACCCTGGGCTGGGCAGCATCTGCCAGCTCCTTGCCTAGTCCAGAAAACGAAAACCTCCGGGGAGGGTCCCCATTCCCAGCAGCTGCACTGGTGCCAGTCAGGGACCGGCCTGACCCCACTGGGCTCACTTGTGTAGGGCCTGCGGCAAGGGGCAGGGGCGGATGGGTGCAGGGTGAGGAGCAGCCACCCCTGAACTCCTGGAAACAGAGCACAAGGGCCCGCTCCCACTGCCTGCAAATGCAGGAAAGGCAGCACGATTCCCTGAGCTCCCCCTAGAGCTGCCTTCAGAAATAGTGTCACTGCTTAGCCCAGCAACAGAGGGATGCTCTGGGCTCGCCATCCTGCATCGTGGTAGTTTAAGGTACAAAGAAAGTTTGCTGTGCTACAGCCGGGCAAAAATTGCAGGTGTTTTCTGCAATTATTTTTTCACTGCTGTGGATGCGCCTGCTGCAGCCCCTCTCTGTACCACGCTGCTCACACATCCCTGATGAGGGTTTCTGTTCCAGGCAAGGCTGCCTCTCTACAAGCACAGCCTCCAGTCTAACAGAGAGGAAGGACTGATGTGTGTGTACCTACAGGGTTAGTCTTTTCCAGTGTGTGCACATTCAGACAATGAGGGCCAGCCTCGGTGACCCCCCCCCATGCTCGTGGTGCCAGCACACAGCTCCCCATACAGGGACAGGGGTCCTGCAGCACTTCCCCAAAAGAAATAAGAATTCATAAAGGGAAATGCGTGGTTGAAGCTAAAGAGAAACATTAGCTTTACTTGAGCTAGCATTTGCATTGCAGAGCAGCTCTGAGCCCTGAGCATCCCAGCGCCGCCACCCAGCAGAGCTCGGCCTCGAGGGATGGGGAGGAGGCACACTAAAGAGCCACCGCCAGCCCCGCTGTCACGGCTCTCAAAGCTGGGCAGAAATATGGCTGCAGGCAACAAAGCAATAAATACTGAAACAATTACCCCACTCGTTTAAGACTCAAACTGTCTGCATGAGCTTCACCGGGGGCAGTGGGACGGGGGAGCTGCCTGAAGCGCCTCGGGCTGCACCACGCCTGGGAGGAAGGGGAACGAATCTCTAAAGCTGCCTCAGCTGGCACACTCTGCACTTTCTTCCAGATTCTGCAAACTTACATGCTTCTTACTTCTGCAGATCCTTGCAGAATAAATCACAGGAAAATATTTGGGCCATCAAAGTCTTTGCTTTCAAGCTGTCATGCTGAAATCGTGTGAAATTGCCAGCCTTAGAGCAGACAAGTTTGATCAGAACACCATGTTGTGGTGCTGAATTTTAGACACAAATACTGAGCTGTGTTGCCTTTTAGGGTTTAATCCCTCTATTTCTTTACGCTTCTTGAAAGACACAGCCTGCTAAGTACCTTGCAGGAGGATGTTTGGGAGCCACAGCAGCAGAGAGATCCAGATTTTTGGGTCTAGGAGACTTTGTTCTTTGAAAGCCACCAGGTCTGGACTAGAATTAAGACATTCCAGCCCTCAGATGCCCAGGGACTCTTGAACTTTGAATGCGTAAGGACAGATCATAAAATGTGAACATCGGCCCGCCATAGGGAAATGCCACGGCAGTAGGGCAGGGAACACGGCTCTGTGGAGCCCTCATACCTGTGCGATCAAAAGGATGCTGCAAGATGCACAAGAAAAGCTAAACAATCCCAAATATAAGCTCAATATTGAGGGAAAAGGGGAAAGAGGATCTGCAACCACTTTTGGATGAAGCAAACTTTTCTCCAGCCATTCGGCAAATATTTCATGCTTCAGCCACACGGCAGCAGAGAAAGCAAAAGCCGGGGAAAGGTGCTCAGAGGTGTTCCAGCTCTCCTTTTAGTGACAGACCAGGTGCCAGTAATGCCATGTTTTTTGAAGCAGGAGGACAAAATCCTGCAGATCTTGTGCTGTCTGTGCGGAAGGCACAGAAGCGGGTCACATTCTGCCGGTCCCCTGGGCTGGGCCATCCTCAGTGTGTGACTGCTGCAGGCACGGCCGGGACACTGCTGAGGGCCTGCCACGGGCACGCCGACACTCCTGACAGATGCTGCCCTGCCCGCAAATGCAATTCATTTTTATGACATGCCATTTTTGCTGAAGCCCGTGATAAATGCAATCCATTATTATTTCAAAGAAAGGAACACGGCCGCCTCTCCCCGTGAAGGTGAGGTGTGCGGCTGTGCAGACTGCCAGGCGAGGAGTTCCTCATGTGTGCCTGCAGGAGCCCGCTTTTCCAGCTCTGGCACTGGCAGCTTTATCGTGCTGGAGGACGAGGCCCAGCTTCCACAGCACCACTAGAAGAGGCCATTCCTCCTTGTGTGCTGCCCATGGAGGCCGGCTCAGAGCAGGGCTGATTTCAGCTTCCTTACACTCCTGTATGTGCCACAAAGCGCTGCCGTGATGCCCGGCCAGAGCTTCCCTCTGCAGCCTCTGCGCTCAGTGCAGGCACATCCAGGCTGTCCCCTGCTGATAAAAGCCTCCTGCGTATTGCCTATATCACTGTTCTCCCCTCCATTGCTCCTGTGATAGTTCAACCTCCCCGTGTCTCCGTGGCCTTCCCTTTTGCAGTGTATTTGTTCAGCAGAAGCCTGTTCTGCTCTGGCCTGATCCGGCACCGATAACCCCCGGCTTTCCAGGTGTGTGGGGAGCTCCAGCCCGCACTGTTTCTCTGCTTTCATCATTCCAGGGCTTTATCCCCAGCCAGCTTTCGGGAAGGTGCAAGGCCAAGCGATGCCGGGCCGGACTCTGCCTCCCAGCCACAAAGAGCCGGTGCCGTTTGGTAGCTGCGTGCCTCTATCCAGTGTTTTCTCCCCCCCTAGAGCCCACACAGAGGCTGAAATGAAGCATTTCTTCACTTCTCTCTGTGTTGTTCCCAGTGAATGCCTGGACGATTCGCACTCTAACCACTGCTATTTCTCCTGGGCTCTTCTTGCCGCCACGGCTGCTGCAGTAAGAGGAGCGATGTGAGAAAAGCTCATGTTCCTTCTGACAGCTGCTGGCAGCAGGCAAATCCCCTGGAGGACAGCCCTGCGTGGCACAGGGATGATCCCTCTCCTCTGATGCCGCGTGGCTCTTAGTGTAAGGCGCTGATTACAGAAAATCATCCAGAAAGGCCTGTAACAGAATTTCTCAAGTGCTGCACGATGCTCTTCAGGCAAAACCAGGGCTTGAAAAAGGATCTCTGTGGTCAAGGGGAATCAATCGGTTCCAAGAAATGTCCAAAACTGCAGATGCAGGCAGCAGGGGCAGCTCAGAGCTGCTTCCTTTGAGACCCTTGTGCCAGGGCTGGGTGAGCCAGAGTCCCGATGAGCTGGCTCCCAGCCACCGCCGCCCCCGTGGGCATTGCCATTGTCACCTCTGCCTGTGCCAGGGCTTGCTCTGTGGGGTGGCAGACTTGGGGGGCTCCAGAGCTGGGGGGCCTGGGGGACTGCAGGCATGAGGGTTTTGTTTGGCTGCCAGCGTGTCCCCAGGCAGAGAGCAGCCTTGTGGTGCCTCCCTTTCCCCAGCACTGCCACCCCCTCGCCTGTCTCCTTCTCATTCTTCCCAAACTGCCCGGATTTCTGCTGCCTGATTCCGTCAGTCATCAGCTGGTGCAATCTTATCACCTTCATTACTTTATCTCTACAGCCAAAAGGCCCAGGAGCATCGCAAATTCTAGCTCTCGCTGTGACATCTCTATAAAGAGGTTCCAGAAACTGCCTTTATCAATCGCAGCCCAGAGTCCAAATCCAAGAGCAGTGTTTGCAATAGTAATCAAATATTTAGCAAACATCATTAGAACTAACTTGCCAATGAGCAGAAATAATTATCAGATAATTGCTTTATGGACAGCCAAGCAGGGAAATTAGGAGCAGTATTTTCTCCATGCTAAACGGCCGAACACGAACAGGGAAACAGAAGCACCGGGAGACAAAAGGGCTGATTTCAGGCCGCGCAAAGGAAGGGCTGAGGGCACATCCTGTACCACCGTGCTACTCCGCCGTCCTTGTGCTGGGGACGGGGAGCCAGCTCCAGGAGCCTCGGCCTTGCCCGGGGCTGGGGGCCTGGATTTGCAGCCAGCTGCAGGGGGCTGGCTGGGGAGGCGACGCGCCTCGTCCTGCTGCTGCTGCTGCTGCTGCTGCTGCTGCTGCTGCTGCTGCTGCTGCTGCGCCCGCCGCAGGGAGCTGGGAGCTGCTGCCAGCTCCTGGATCGGGCGTCCCCGGCAGCCTCCTCCCGAGAACGTCCCCGAGCAGCCCCGCGCGTCCCCGCGGCGCTTCCCCGTGCGCGCACCGCCACCTAGGGGCCGGGGGCGGCCGCGCGGGGCGCGGGGTGCAGGTGGGGCACGGGCTCCGGTGGCACTCCCGGATTTTCAGTCGGATTTAATTACCTTCCTTCTTCCCCCTCTCCTCGGCCGTCCCTGATCAAATTAAAACAAACAACCCCCAGCAGAGCGTTTGTGACAGGAGTCGTGGCTGAGACTAATTAAAACCTGATGCTCGTCACCGGGACGAGGCTGGCGGCCGCCCGTGCGTGCGCGGGGCCCCGCGGCAGGCCTGGCGCTGGCTGCTCCCCGCGGCCCCGACGCCGCTAATGAGCTGCACGCCTCGGAGCCTTCGTAAGGCTGCGCCTTCCGCCGAGCCGCGGCCGGTGGGGAGGGGGCTGGAGCGGGGGGCGTGCGGCTCTCAATTAGCTTCAGCAATAATTTAATGGATTAATTAATAAACCCGCACGGCAACTTCTCTAGGACGGTGCTCAGCCTGGCAGGACGAGGTCTGCGGCTGGGCAAGGCGCCGGTGGCCCTGCCGGCTGCTTTCCAGGCGGACAGCTGGGCACGGGGTGCAGGAGCAGCCCCCTTGCGTGCCCATGACCTGCAGCATGCTGTCCCCTCCGGCTCCCTGGCCCTCAGCACGAGGCCATCGGGCCGGCCCTGGGCTCCCTCCCAGCTCCATGAGGAGCTCCTGGGCTCCTTCCCCTCTCCTGCAGACCCCCAGGGCTGACCATGGCACAGGACAAGCCCACCGTCCCCGCGCGGCTCCCGCCCGCCAGCTGGGAGCAGCCTCCCACGGGAGCGAGCCCCGTGCCTGGGTACGAACCCCTGCAGGTCTGTGCCCAGAGCTGCTCGGAGCAGGTTTTGAGCCCTGGATTGCGATGGCTCAGCAACCTGCACGGTAAGGAGTGGCCACGGGGAGCTCTTAACATCTGCCCGTCACCGCGTTTGCTGATGGAGAATTGGGGTGGAAGGCTGGGGGCTGCTTTCGGAAAAGCTGCTCGTGAGCCGTGCGGCTCAGCCGTCTGCCAGCAGGGAAGTGCAGGGCCAGAGAGCTCCCTGCGCCCGCTGCCTCGTCCTGCTGCTGCCCCGCAGCCTGCCCCTGCCCACCCGTGGGTCTGGGCACGCAGGCTGCCCCGGCACCCCCCTGTCCTTCAGCTCCTGCTGTCTTCATCCAAACGCTCGTCCCCTGTCTGGGCACCCTGTAGGTCGAGCTGCTCTGCTCATATCCAACATCTGGGGCATCATCCAGTGCCTGGGAAGTGGGCGTCCTCTGAGCTCCGATGGCAGGTACCAGGGAAGGGTGTAGGTCTGCACCGGGCTGGGCTTTCCCCCTTGGGGACGTATTCCTCCCCAGTGTGTGTGCACGGGGGCACGGGATAAGTGGGAGCAAGCCACGTGTAGGCAGCCCGTGAGCCAGCCCAACTGCAGCCTGTCCCCGTCTTCCCGGGATATCCCCGTTACGGAGTCGATGAAGTTACTGAATTATTCCTCTTTCATATTGTTTCAAATCAATGGGTCCTGGCGGTGTCATATACAAAAGGCTGGTTTCAGTATTTTAGTTGGGAGAGTCCTCAGGGGGAGCTGAGCTCATTAATTAAATACATTTAATCAATCTGGCCTACAAGGGCATTGGTTATTTATTCATCAGAGGCTGCACAGTGCAAACCCGGTGATCTGAAAGGCAGTAAATAAACATGTAAATGAAAAGCTGAGACAGCAGCGCTCACTCATGCCTGGGAGATTTCGGAGCTTAGGTCAGCTAATAGGGGATCATATGTTTAATTTAACCAAACCCGGCAGGAAGCGGCCCTGCAAAGTGCGGTGCCCTGGAGGACAGGGGGAGCGGAGCTGCAGGAGCAGGGGCACAGCCGAGGCTCCCGACCCTTCGGTCCCCGGGGCTGCCGGGTGCCTCGGTGCCACGCGTGCCTGCCCCTGCCCTCTGCCCGCCGGCCCTGGCCGCATCCTGCTGCCAGGCCCCGGCGCTGTGCAGAGCGTCTCTCCTTGCAGCTGCAGCACCCCGGGAGGCCCCAGGCAGGTGAGGGCCACCAGGACGGCTGCTGCCAGACCCTCAGCACCCCGTGTGTGCGTCTGCTTGGCTGCTGCTGCTGCCGAGGAACACCCAGCGCCGTGCCGCTCGTGTTCCTGCCATGTTAATTACAGTGGGAGCCTCGCAGGAGTTAGAGAAGAGGAAGGTTTCAACCCATGGAAGTGAAAACAAAGGAGGGGAGTGTGTCGCTTCTTGGCTCATCCTTGCAGAATTGTTCTCTGCTAGGGAAATGCCACGGGAGCGAGCTGGCAGGGAACCAGATGAGCTTCCTGAGGTCTGTGAAAACCCTGGTTTTGTCATTGCTGGAAAGCGGAGTAATTTCAGCATCATCCTGAATGCAAAGGCTTGCAAATGGCTGCTGAATAAAACATTGCTGCTCAGAGTGGGACACTCAGAGGCTTGATCCGGTGGGTTTGCTGTCTCACAGTGTGGAAGGGCTTATACATTCCTTCTCCTGATTCGGTTTTCACCCACAAGAAGATGGATTACCCTCTGCTGCTTGGGAATTACCAGCTCCCGGCAAGCACCCCTGCAGCACAGGCGGGGGCTTCCTGAAGCCTGAGCTTCCACCCGGCCCCTCGGGGTGCTCCTGGCCCCCTGCGGGTGTGGGGTTCTGCCAGGGGCTGTCAGCCGGGGCCATGCTCACAAGTGTGTGCGGGGAGGCTCTCGCACACCTGAGGGTGCCGAGGAAGAGACGCCCGGGGTGGCTGGACAGGGACAAGCTGCCAGAAAGTGAGTCGGGGATGGAGCTTGGGAAGAAAAGCTGAAAGGTGCAGGCAGGGGCAGAACTTTGTGGAGACAAAAATGCAGGGAGATGCTCAGGCCAGCTTGCCTGCCTTCGGATATGGGGTCCCCCAGAGCACAGGAGTGTTTGGAGCTGGGGATTTGCCCCCAGCAGAATGTGGTGGCCCAGGTTAATGGGTGAGGGCAGGGGGAGAGGAGGAGCAGGGGGATGCGAGGCAGTTCTGGGCAGTACTGTGGGTGGTCTGGAGAGCCAGATTTATCAGGGAAAAAAGGTAACGCAGATGGGTATTGAGGTTGTCAAAGTGGAGGAAGGGGCACTGGATTAGCTTCTTCATCATCATAAATGAATATGCAAAGCGGGGGAGAACGGTTTCCCACCACAGCCCGCCCCCTCCGTGAGAACTCCTCCGACCTGGCCATCACCCGGCAGGGACGGGACGGTGCCACCCGCTGCGGCCGAGCCCCCCCCCACCAGCTCTGCACCTCCAGCCCTGTCCCGGGGCTCCCACCCAGGCCACCGCCGGGTGGTTGGTGCAGTGCCACAACGGTTTCTGCGGCACCAGGATGGTTTCTGCGGTACCGGGGTTTCCCCTCCTGTTTCCTTGAAAGTGTGAAATGAAAAACGAATGTGTAGAATATAAACTGTTAAATAGTTTCAACCATAAAGGAAAAAAAAAAAAAAGGGTTCAACTCCAGGTTTTGGTCTAATCTAGCATTTTTCCAAGCTGTTTTCTACCCCTGGGTCCCACACTCCCAGTGATTCACCACGATCTCATTGCTTTTGAGTTAACACAACAAACTTGGCTGCTAGCTGATGGTTTATTAGTACCGGACTCATTCCCATGAAGATGTATCCTACCTAGAAGGAAAATGCTTTTATCATGTGTCCCAAGTCTCTGGCCAGCCCGTTCATGTCTAAGCTTGTCCAACATAAGTGCAAGAGCACAAGGAACAATAAACACAATCTTTTGCACATTTCTCCTCCAAGGATCTCGAGCACAAGCACAGCTCCTTGACAGATGCTCTGGGCAGGGAACATGGAGCAGTCTGTCCGTCCGTGTCCGTCCGTGACCTGCAGTAAGCCACGGGCGTCGTGCAACACCTGTTACAGCAACAGAGTGCAGCAGCCACGTCCCGCTACGGAGACAACAAAACACATTCCCCTAACGGAACGCATTCCAGAAATACCTGAACAGAAAATCCATACGCTTGGAAATGAAAGCATTTGTCCTTTTGCTGTCTTCACCGTGAGCTGAAGGAACGTGCGTCTTCTCCAGGGGCTGCAAGTGGGAAGACAGATGGTGAGAGTAACCGTACTTGTCAGTCCCTGGGGATGTGCAGAGGAATCAGTATTTGGCATCTGATTTAGCTCTGCTGCCTCCTCGAGTCACCACTGTCCCGGGCACTGAAGGATGTATAGGCTTCCGAGACGCTTAAATTAAACGGCACTAAGCAGAAGGGTGTGCGGCCACCCCTCCCCGAATGTCAGCTGTCAGGTGGTAATGAAGATCCGATGGATCCTCGCTCACTGCCCTGAATTTGAATGTTTTCCTCCCTCCCCTCTGTAGGTCAGAATTAAACCGGCCCGGAGAGGATGACGCCCATGGAGAGAGGAGTCCCTGGGAGCTGGGGGCTTCTGGGGGGGCCTGGTCGGGGACTGCACTTCGTTAGCTGGGGAGGGGGACACTTGAGAAGCAGAAATGCTGGAGAGAGGAGGAGGAGGAGGAGGAGGCAGACATTCCAGGAGACTCCACATCTGTAAGGAGACAGAGTGGGATCCAAGGCAGTAATACATCCCAGATGAGGCTGGGGAAAGTGCTCGAGCAGAGCATGAGTCATTGCAAGCAGAGGGGAGAGCAACAGCTCTTTGATAAGAGGCAAGGCAACTTTACACTGCTATTTAATCTTCATTCCCGGGCTGTGCCAGCTGAGAGCCTTGCACAAGAGTCTCCTGGGGGTCCCAGCATTCAGACCTCACCCTTGGCCGCTGGGCCAGTGTTTGCAGCTATCCTGGGGACGTGGCAGTGGGGCTCTGGTGCCCACAGGCTTCTCAGTGTGGGGCAGAGGGGACGACAACGGTCTGCAGGGCCAGCTCTGGAGGCCTCCAGGTCCTGTTCTCAGTGCAGGTAGGACCCATCTCACCCACACTGGCATGAGGAGCAGAAGTTAAAGGAGCCAAACTGATGTCAGTCTGGTATGAGCCCCAAAGTTTTTGCCTTTGAAGGCGGCTGTGTTCCCTCTCCAGTCCCTCTTCTCTTTAATAAAAGCCTTCCAGTGGTTCAGCATTTCCTTCTGAGCCTCCTCACCATTTTTCTCTGGCCTTTACCTGTATCTTTCTTGAGTTGCTGTGCGCCAAACTGCTCTTCCTGACGCCTTCAGGGCTTCAGAGCCCATCCTCCACGTGTCTGAAAGACGCTGCTGCTGCTCAGGCACCCCAGGCAACATCTGACTTTGTGTCTCAGGGTGGCTTGGTGGTCTCATGCTGCAGTCCACTGCAATGCTCTCACCTTGCCTTGCCAGTCCTTCCCCCTCCTGTTCTGGTGCTCTTGATGATCCCTAAGGGCAGAACATTGCATCTATTTCTGTTGGACTGTGCTTCGCTTTTCCCCCAAGACCATTTCTCCTACTCCTCAAGATCATTTCAAATTCTAATCCTATTCCCGTGTCCTTCTTGCTCGATCATATATGCAAAATAAATAGGCAGGCTCTCATTCCATCAACCAGGCCATTAATGAATGCATGAGCCCAGAGCCCGCCCCCCAAAATCCTGCTCCGTGCGCGCCTGCAGCCTGGCAGCGAGCGCCGGTGGCTTCGCCATTAGCGCAGGTTTCAGGCAGGGAAGAGCACCCAGTTCCTAATCGTTTCCATTTTTCTCCTGCTAGCTTATGAGTGTGTCATGAGAGACAACATCACAAGGCACTAAAGACAAAATATAGGACAACAACTGCTCCCTCTATCCAGAAGGCCGTTGCTCTGTCATCAGAGCAATGCTAGGCTGCTCTGACATGACTTGTTCCTGAGCAACCCGCGTTGGCTGCTCTCGCTGCTTACAAGCTGTTTGGAGCTGTTTTGGAGCTGTTTGGAGAAGTCGTCCCGGTGTTTTTCCAGTGACGGGCGCTAAGCTGCCCGGTGCCTACCTGCCCTCGGAGCCCACCGCTGCGGGAGGCTGGCACCACTTCGGGCCACCTCACGGCTTTAAGCTCTCCTTTAGCACCTGAAAGCCCCCGGGGATGGCTGGGGAGGCTGCCTCAGGCTGCAAGCAGAGGGCTTATTTCCCCGAAAGCAGCCGAAGCACGAAGCCCCAGCCCCCCGGGGTGCTCGCCTCCCCTCGCCAGCCGCGGTCCCGGGCGCGGAGCCGGGCGCTGCCGCGGGGGGGCAGGCGGACACCGCGGCACGCAGCGCCCGGGGCTCCCTGCGGCTCCCGGGGGGAAAGGGGGGGCTGCCGGGGCTGGGGCGCGCTGCTGAAGGGGAGAGCGAGCTGCAGGCTGCGCTGCTCCGCAGCGGGACGTTCGGGGGGCTCACCGGAGCGCGATGGCCTCATTTGTGAAGGGAGCTCTGAAATCAGACCGACACGGGCTTGGAAAGGGGAAAAAAAAATAATCCCACCACCAAACAATCAAACCTACTGAAAATGAACTACTGCCTGCAGTTTCGAAGGGAAGAGCCAAAGGGCAGCAGAAGCGGGTGCAGAGGTAGCACCAGGACCAGCACACCGAGCTGCGCCCAGCCCCTCGGTCCTGAGCAGGGTTTTCTACCCGGTTCCTTCCCGGAGCTGGAGCTGTCTGTGGGGCTGCCCATGTCCGCAGGCAGGCAGGGAAACGCCTCCAAGAGACAGGGGCTGTGAAAGCTCAAGCGCCTGCCACTGCCAGAGCATCCTCTTTAGAAGGGGCTTGGCTCCCTCCTCACCTGCATTTCCCCACGTCCCCTTCTCCCGTTAGTGGCACTGGAGATGTCAGGGTGGAAGCAGGATCTTTGTTTCCGAGGCACGGTGCCCACTTGCAGCCGGCATCCCCGCCTGGGCCACGCTGTGGTTGCTGGGGTGATGCTTACGAAGCGATAAACAGAGGGAAATGGTGATGACGCCAGCTGGGGAAGGGCAGAATGAATTTTATTTCATGTTTATTGAAGCACAAATTACCATAAGAAATAGCTTCCTTGTGTGCAAACAAGGAAAACTGAGACCCTTTGGGCCGCGCGGGTCCCCCCTGGGCTCAGACACCAGGCTTTCAGCAAACATCCCTCACCCGCGGCTTGATTCGCGCTGCGGGTTGTCCGTGGAAATGTGTGTTTGCATTTGGAGATAGGTATCGGGGTGCTGGGGAGGCCGTTTTGGCAGGCGTGGTGCTGAGATGGCCGCAGCCGGTGGCATTGAGCTGGCTGTCCCGCAGCTCTGGCATGGGGCCTGGGGGACAGGGAGCAGTGTGGGCTCTGGGGGGTGGGAGCCGAGTCAGGGTAAAATGCACGAGAGGAATTTTCCTCCCACCTCTTCTCTGCTTTGCAGCAAAGACAAACCCCAGCAACCTGCTCCAGGTCCTCTGGAGGAGTTATGGCAAGTGAGTTGATTGCAGAGCAAGTGCCTCAGAGATGAATTTTCATCCCTAGCTGAAAGTCTGCACCCCGGGCTCGTTCCCTCCCCGTGTCCAGATGAAGTCCCAGTGGCAGCTGCCGCGGCGTGGACGGCCTGGCAGGAGCTGCGGTCGGCACGTGGGGAAGATCTGAGGGCAGCAATATTACTCACTCACGGATGGAATTGCACACACTGATTTTCAAAGCCGGGAGGGACCATATATAATTATCTAGTCCGAGCTTCAAGGAGGGAGGGCTAGCGGGGTGGACAGGTCAGTGGAAAAATGAGCCAAGATCTGCTGATTAATGCAAAGTCGTCCCTTGTAGCCCATCCTGCATGACTCCTACTGTCCTGCTTTCAGGCCATCCCATCGAGGGTGAAATGAAGAAACCCCCATGGACCTTTGAAGTGGATACAGGAAATGCCTCGGAAACTTTCTACAGCAGGAAATGAAAGTGGAGAAGGTTGAGTGGCTGAGCGGGGCTGGGACACTCACCCGGGGAGCATCCTCAGCCTGCAGGGGCTGCATTGTTGAGGATATGAAGAGAAGGTGCTCACCCGCAGCTGGCGAAAGAGGGGAAAATATTTCCTTGTAACCAAGAGAATCTGCTTTGTGCGTGCTGCAGCTGCCCTGGGGACACCGGGGGTCCCTCAGGCGTGGGCAGAAATGGGTGGAGGAGGCTCCAGCCCAGGAGGGATGCCCAGCTCTTCTGGCCCCCCGTGCCCACCAGACACCCTCTGGGATGGGAAGCCAGGCTGCCCTGGCAGGCACCTTGGGAGGAGGAGGAGAAGAAAGCCTCTGGTCTGGGCGAGGAAGGGCAGGGGCACAGCCGCTGCTGCCAGGAGCTGCGCAGCACCCGCCCGCTCCTCTGATCTCCTCATCAGCGACGAACACATGCGCAGAGGGCCACCACAATGAAATATATATTTATAACAATCATAATTATTATTCTTTCACCAATTTTCTCTTCCGTGGATGGAGCCTGGCAGGGACTACAGAGCAGGCAAAACTGCTAAAGCTGAAAGTAATGGTGCCCCCAGGACGAATAAAAAGCCTACTTCAAACCAGCAGATGCTGCTGAAAGCCCCAGCGCAGGAAATATCTGCAGAATGAATCGGGAGGTTTATGGAGCTTGGTTTGCAGGTTTTATATGAAAGTTTCACCGGCCCAGGAGAGGAAGGGAAAGGAGGACCAGCGGCTGGCACCTCGGGATTTGGGGCTGCGGGACTAGGACAGAAACTTCCTGTTGAGGGGTAAAAAGAGGCTGTGCTCGGGGTGGAGACAGAGGAGACAGGAGATCGCCAGGCCTGTGCTGCCTGCTTGGGGTGCTGGGCAAGAAGGGAGGGGGCTGAACAGGAGGGGGACAAGAGCTGAGGAGCAAAGCACAGGCAGAGCATCCTCGGTGAGAGCTGGAGACCTCTGCCCCTTTACCCATGTCCCTGCTCACAATTCCAAGCTCAGTATACAGCAAAACTCTACCTGTAATGATGATCTGGGGAGTCCTGGGCAACAACTCAGAGATGGGTCATGGATGGCCTGCAAGTAAAGGACAGACAGTATGACCCACTCTGTATAGCCAAAACAATGCTGCTGCCCCGTGCCAGAAAGAAATAAAATAAAGAAAACAAGGTTCCTGTCCCTAAAAGCCTTCAAACGGTGCTGGGAAGAGCCCAGGCAATGCAGCAACAGCTGGAACAAAGGCATTCCTGCGTGTGCTGCTGAGGTTTGGCACGTGTCTTGTAGTTCCAGGACTTTTTTTTTTTTTTTTTTATAGTACATCATAAAATAATGTTCTATATTCTATATATTTTTATGGCAGCCAGGAGAGCAGTAGAGGGCAGCGAGCGGCGGGGGTCTGGCCAGCAGGAGGAGGGCCGTAGGGCAGGGGCCTCCTGAGGAGCTGCGCAGGCGGGCTGTGAACGGATGGACTGGGCTGGGACTGGGATCGGTTGGGACTGGGCTGTACTGGGGGGCTGTGCTGGGACTGGGAGGTGCTGGGACTGGGCTGTGAGGGCAAGCCCCGCACGGCAGGTTGGGATGGGACTGTCCCCTCCTGCTGCCATGCTGAGCGCACAGCAGGCCTGTTCTGTCCACTCGCTGGATGCTGCGTCATTGATAGCAGGAAAAGCATGGAGGTACGAAGTGTTTTAACAAAGCGCCTTCGGCCTGGCCTTCAGCTCCCCTCCTCGCTGTCAGCAGGGCTCGGTGCTGCGGTTCTGCAAGGGGCCGGCTGGCTCTGCGCGGCAGCGGTGGTGCCTGGCACGAAGGTATTGCAACGTGGATGAATCCTTCATTTTAGACCCAGAGAGCTGCCCCTTCCTGCAGCTGGTGGGGTGGAGGAACACGGAGCCACTGATCAGCACAAGGTCTGAAAATGGATATTCTGGGAGTAAAATGTTCCTGGGCTGCAGCGAGTAAAGGTCTCTGCCGAGATGACCCAGAGCACAAGGACGCAGCTCACACCTTCCTTTCTTTCCCTCATTTCCATGGCCTCCATTCTCCATCTGACCGGTGGCAGCGCCTCAGGGCCTGCTCAGCACTCACAGCCCCGCTGCCCCGGTGAGGAAACCGGGAGGGTTTTGTGGGATTCAGCAGACAAGCCGAGCAGACCCATCTACCGTTATGGGAAGGGCAGGGTACGGAGCCAGTGCCAAACTGGCACCCAGCCCTTGGCTTCAGGACGGTGCTCATTAGACGTTTAATTTCTGAGATGTTCACTGGCTTTAGGGATTCTTTTATGGCCGTGCATGGAAATTCGCTTGTGGTCTCCGATGGCGTCTCGGGGCTTGGGCCCCGGGGTGGGAGCGGAGCGCGGCGTGCCGGGACCTGCGGCGCGGTGGGTGGCGGGGTGCGGGGGGGCTGCAGGTCGCATGGAGCGGCGCCCACCCGCCTGCACGAGCCTGTTCCTGCAGACCTGCCCCGCCGTGCCGCCAGCAGCTCGGGGAAGGGCTCCTCTTTGGTCCCTGCCCCTGGGGCAGCTCCCAGCCTTTGATTTCAGAGGCTTGTCGGGGCACCTGAGCAGCCTCCGCAAGGTGCGTGTAAACACGGTGATTAAAAAAGATGGTTCCAGGGGCTGTGCCGAGGCTAAAAATGGCACTGAGGTAGGCCAGAGAGAGAGAGAGAGGTCCCACATCGGCAGATAATTTTCCTTTCAATCCCTGAGGAGCTAACAGCAATGGGGAAAAGGTCAGATCTCAGGAAGTGGGAGAGGGTGGAGGCCACAGAGAGGAACTGACCTCCTGAACAAGGCTGGGGAGGCGAGCTCGAAGCTGCAGGCTCAGTGGAAGATGCTGTGACTGCTCGGCAGGGAAGGAAGGGAGCAGTTTTTGGATGAAGCAATAGGACTGCCTAGACAACCAGATTGTTTATTGGTGGGAAAGTCAGGGGATTTTAGAGGGAAGGTGTTACGAAGGTCATTTATTCTGGCTGGCTGTGCAGAACAGCACCTTCAGGTCTCCGCAGCGCACAGCTGCTGCCTGAGCAGTACCAGGGCGCTCTCCATCTAACTCCTGGCGGGGCACGTAACAGCTCGTGGATTTCCTCCCAGCAAAATACAGCTGGGCAGAAAAGGTCACTTCTCCTCCCCTCCTTTCTTCCCTGCTTCTCACCTTTTTCTCTCCACATCAGAAGTGCCTTCCACCTCATAGCACTCCGACAGGCACTGAAGTTGAGCAGCAGCCCCGTGCCCCTCTGAGAACAAACAGCAGAAGGGCGGCGCTCTGCTGGCTAAGCAGGCAGCAGCAGCACACAGCGAGCAGAAGACCTTTAAAAGCTGACTGGAGGAGAAAGAGCTCTTTTTCTGAGCACTCAGGGTACTCCTCTCCGTACCCCCAACAGATAGGCTGTGGCCAGGAGTTAATATTCCTCTGGCGTGGTGCCCTGCCCGGGGAGGGTGGCAGGCTCTTGCATTTAATAACTTATTTATCTTTCCTTATTGCAGGAATGATGACAGTTTTCATTATTAAGCTTCTAGGTAATAGTCTAGCCTTTGGTGGGAGCTGAATCATCATCCCCTCTTTGCTGACAATCTGATTCAATTACCTGGGAGAGGTGTGACACAGAGGAAGAGGAGGGGGAGGAGGGAGCACCCCATGGCTGTGGGGCTGCCTGTGCTGGGGCAGGGCGATGGGGCAGGGCGAAGGGGCTGGGGCAGGGGGCTGGGGCAGCTGGGGGAAAAGGGGACAGCCAGGCTGGCGAGGGGGTGCTCTGCACGTGCAATGTTCCCAACTGCTGTCCCCATCCCTGTCCCCATCCCAGCGCCCTGTTCCACACAAAGCAAGGAGCACCAGCAGTGGGGACACAGAATGGGGCTCACCAGCTTCTGCTTTGTCTTGAAAAGAGCTTTCTCCTCCTCAGCCTCAAGGGATTTGGGACCCAAAGGCTCAGGGTTGTGTTTCACATAGTGCAGGGAAGGAGGTGACAGCAGGTGGCCCCTGGACATTGCTGGCATGGCCAGGACAGAGCGGAGAGGGGCGAGATGGCATCGCCGTGCCCATGCCCCAGCCCTGGGGAGCCGCTCCATCACGGCGAGCTGCGGCCCTTCTGCTGTGCTCGCCTGCGCAACGAGGCAGCAGCGGTGATATGTGCAATCAATTAAATATGACCAATTTTTAATTAGATGTATAAACACGCCTAAAGTTAAATGAGGTCTCTTTATAGAGAAGGAATGCAGCGTGGCACCATATTAAATGAGAAACTCCTGCAGTTTCGAAATGGGAGCTTCCCGGGTTCACAAGCGGAGCTGCCTCTGTGAACCAGACCCTCTCCTTCTGCAGGGCCAGCACGCAGCGATGCAGTGGGGAGAGGGGCTGTGCCCGGCCCCCGGCCCCTCCAGGCTGCTGGGACATGTCCTGGCTGTGCCCTGCTCCCCCCTGTGCCCCTGCAGCACCTCTGCACCCTCCTCCGGGAGCATCGCGCACAGGCAGCCCCGCACGCTCCCGGCTGGGGCAATCTCCCTCCCCTCCCAGATGCACACCTTATTATAATGCTGCCCTTACGGAGGAGAAGAAACGGAAGAAAAAAGTAGACCAGTTTCTAATTATGCCTTGTTTGCTTTCATTTAGAGCTAATTCAGCCCACACAAAAGTTATTCTCCATATTAAAAGAAATATATATTAAAAAAAAACACAGATGCATGGCTTCATTAAAAATATTTAAATGTAGAACCTAGGTAGTGTCTATTTCCACCTTTCCCCCTCTGATTAAAAACTATTTGCATTTCAAAACAAACCATCATTAATTTGGACCAAATGTTACCGGGGCTCTTCTTTCTAGGCAGGATAATTAAGCATGTGGCACAGCAGTGAGTGGCTCCTTCTTCTCACAGAGCCCCCGATGAGCTTCTTTCTCTGGGCTGAGGTGGTGACTCCGAGGGACAGAGCCTGGATTTTATAGCAGCCCATTGCCCTGGCACCTTGTGGCCCAGGCACCCGTGACGGGGAGGTGCCCGGCCTCTCGCCCCCAGCACAAAGGCGTACTGGTGTGACGGGTACCCAGAGAAAACAATTCCCGAAGGTGAAGCACAGACTGATGTACTCATGGCAAATAAGGGCAGTAAATCCCCCCAGGAAGCTTTCAGACCCAGGCCTGTAATGATTCCTGCACAGGCTTGGAGATCTGGCTGACATCAGTGGTATTTTGTGCAGGCACAGGGATCTGCCAGCACAAGCTGGAGGCCACGGGAGTTTGAGAAGAATAAAAAAGCCCTAGGAAATCAGAGCTTATTTGCAGGAAACCCGAACACTTGAAAGAATGGAAATTCACCGCGGAAGGTGAGCAAACTGATCCAATCCCCCTGCCTCTGCTCCCCCCCTTCCACCGAACCTGGAGGATGGGAGATGCAGAGCTCTGGCTGCACTCCTGCCTGCCCTGCTGGGGGGCACAGACCCCAGCCCCATCCTGGCTGTCTTTCTGGCTTGGCAGAGCCCCCCCTGCGATGTCCCACACACAGCAACCCCCTGCAGCCCCCAGTCCTGGGCTGGGGTGAGCCCTGAGCAGGGCTGAGAAGTGATGGTGCACCGAGAGCCAGGGGGCTGCGGCTGGCGGGGTGCAGGCACCAAGCAGGGGGAGCATGGTGGCAGCTTTTGGCATGAGGAAGGAAGAGCAGGAGCCTTTCCTCAGGTCTCGTGCATCAGTATCTAGGTAGGTCAACACCAAGCAGGCCTTCTGCCGGTGACATTTGGTGTCTGTCCCTTTGCTGTCACTAGGTGCCCAGCCCAGTAGGTGCTGGAGCTGGCAATGCTCGCTCTGACAAGCAGGTAAAGCATGAACCAGGCTCCTGACATTTTCAAATGGCAGAGTTAAGGTGGTACAGGTGGGTTTGCAAAATAACACAAAACAAAACAAAAGCCATGTTTACAGCCTTTGGTTTCTCCTAAATTCAAACTGAACTTGAACGAAGGTTTCAGGATTAATTACCTGGTGCTTGACCTATAAATGCAGAGGAAAGAATGATGTGAGGAGTTTCAGACAGGGCTGCCCAGGCTGGGCAGGACCGAATGGCCAGCCTCAGCACCATCTGTGTGTTTTACATATTTCTACAAGGGGCTTGCCTCTCCTGGCAGGTCTCCACGGGGAAAGCAGAGCTCCCCTTGGTGAAGCGCGCAGCCCTGGCATCGCTCCCCACTGGCACAGCCGGGCACTGCCGGGCACCCGCTCCCTCTTGCCCCTGTCCTGGGCCTTGATGTGGCCTGCAGGCACGTTGCTGTGCTAATTAGGAATGGAAATGATTTACCAAAACTTTCCCTTCCTGGCAGCCTCCCAGGGCGGGTATTTGGCAGCGCTGGCAGGAGCAGGGCAGCCCGGGGAGCAGCCGCCTCCGGCCGGGGCGCGATGGGAGCACCGGCTGTGCTCCTGGGGGATGCTGGCCAGCACTCCTCTGGAGCAGCATTCCAGGGATATTTACAAGAAGTGCACAGAAAACAAATACAAGAAGGAGAAGTTATTAAAAATAATAAAACTGAGGAGCTGAGGAATGCCACTCGTGATGCTGCACAGCCACCTGCGGGCGCTGCTTGTGGGCAAACACTGGCCTGGAGAGGATCAGGATCAGGATCAGGATTGGGATCAGGATCAGGATCTGCATCAGGATCAGGATTAGGATCAGGATCAGGGGCAGGGGCAGGGGCAGGGGCAGGGGCAGGAGCAGCTCCATGCTACTTTCAGGAGCAGAGCAGGGAGCTGCTCCTTCACGGCAGCTCTGGTGGCTTGTAGGAGCCGTTGTTTCCAGGATCTTACCGGTGCAGCCCTCTCCTTTTCTGTGACTCATGCCCATACAGATGCCCCATTCCCTTCACTTGGTGCTGATCAAGGAGCTGTGGGAATGAGCTTGAGGAGCCTGTAACAGCTCGGAAGTGCTGCGCCAAAGAGGAGAAAAAAAGCAGACTATTAATTAACAGTGAATGTACAGTTAATGGGGCTTTTTTCCCTTCCTAAACAATTCATCAAAATGATTTCATTGAAATTTAGCTGATGGGGCGCTAAATGCAGCTGGTCTGTCCTGCTCTGTTTTTTTTCTGTCCTGGTTAGAACAGAAAGCTGATATTGCAGCCTCGGATTTGGGATTAACTGCACACTTAGGGGATGGAGACAGTGGGAGTGAATAAGTTAGTGCTTTTGCCCCTGCCAGAACATAGAAGATATAGGGGCTGTAAGTAAAAGGGTTACAATACACAAAACTGACATAATGCTCACCCCTTTCTTTATACATGCTCCTTTACTGCCTACGAGTTCATTTAAATACAGAGCAGAAATTCCTATTGGGCTAGTTCAGGGAGTGCAATAAAGCCAAGCCAGAGAGGAAGGCCAAGATGGTTATTGGCGATGTAGTTACTGGATATGTCACGTTGTTACCAACTACGCTTGACAGACCCCTGAAATGGTCCTGCTTCACTAAAAAACTTCGAAAAAAATAAGGTTGTTAAATTTTTTAGTGTTTTTTAAAATTGCTCTTATATAGAAAGAGGGAAAACAGCTGTTTACTGCTTTAAAGGTTTGCTTTTTTCCTGAGAAGTTGCATCGTTTTGAGGATTTAAAGGTACAGAGGCAGGCTGAGCGCAGACCTCAGCCCAGCAGCTCCAGGCTCCAGGCAGCGACCCGGCGAGGGGCGCGCAGGGGCGCAGGCTGAGCCCCCCACCCCGGCTGTGCACCAAATGCTCCGCAGAGTCAAAGCCAGGCGATGCCTCCATTTCCCCAGCTCCTGCACCCCCAAGCACCCTGGGGCACCTGCTCTGAGCGGCGCTTGTCTCAGGCCCAGCGCCCGGCGTGCATGCGGGGGGCACGCGGCTCTCGGCTGCGGGCACGGGCACAGGTGGGCGAGCGGCAGCCCAGGGGTGGCAGTGGACAAACGCGATCCAGCTGCGGGAGGAGCAAATCCCGGAGCCTCGCAGCATTCCCACCCAGCCATGAAACTATTCCCTAATTTTATTGAAACCAGATCGCCAGCCTGGTCTCGCACGCGGGGCTCGGGCTGATTCGGCACGTCCAGCGGCCCTCGGGAGCTGGCCCGGCGCTGCGCGGGGAGCAGAGGAAGATGAGAGAAACGACGCAGGCTGGCTGAATCCCCCCGCCGTGGCGTTGCCCATGCTCACAACACGTACACATATGTTTTCAAAGAAGGTGGATTGAGGCATTGCCAAGATCTGGAAGATCTGATTTAGCGTCTGCATGGCTTCCCCATAGCCCTGCCTGCCACAATTTACCCTTTGGCTTGTCCTTCTCCCTGTGATATTCCAGTTGGTCTTTTCCTGTTGTACCTCTCCAGCTGCTTTATTTGCAGTGAATGGGGCCAGCATCTCCTTCTGCTCTGGTGATACCCAGGAAAGTGCAAACGTGCACAGAGCACAGCCCGAACCTGCCACATGCACGCCAGCATGTGCTTAGCCTCGTTCCCCTGCAGCGAGTCCGGCCTCTGCTCACAGCTGTGGTTTCTTAATCAGGAGTGGCTGGGGATCACAGAAAAGGGCCAACATCATCAGCATGTATTCCCCGGTGCTACCCCAGACCCATTCCCCCAAATCTCCTCAAATCCTAGCGGCAGGGGCAGCAGTGTCCACCAGCTCTGGCAGACAGTGAGCCCTTCTCCATCACAACTCTTTGCTGGAGAGCGAGTGTCCCCTTGCTCTAAAGGTGTCTCTTGGTGCTCGTTTGCAGAGCTTTGGCTGACCTTAGTAGAGGGAAGAAGTGGACAACATAAATAATAAAAATGAGTGCGAAACCATCAGCTGGAGTCACTGTGCTAAAGGGCAGAAGAGCAAAACCCCAGCATCTACCTGGCAGATGTGCAGATGGAGGTGTGGAAGCAGAATGAGAGCAGCCTTCCAGGAGCTCCCTGCAGCGTGGAATTCAAGCACTTCCCTGCCCCACAGAGCTGCCTGCCTGCTTGTCCCTGCCCTCGGGAGGCCAGGCGTGGATGAAGCAGGAGATGTGGGAGGCATGGACTGGGTGGGACCACACGAGCCGCTGCAGAGGAGCACAGGGCCCTCGCTGTGCTCCGGGACTGCGGGGCCAGCTGGGGAGGAGCAGGGGGTCCTGTGCCGTGCTGGAGGGCACCAGCACCATTCAGAGCAGGAGCTGCTGCCGCCTCGCCTACCCAGACAGATGTGCAAAGGACAGTCAGACAGAAATGCTCGGGTTTAATTTGTCTTGTGCAATTCCCGGGGAAATGAAAAGCATTAGCCTATTAGGGTTGCTAAGAAACAAGAGTGAGCACCCAACTTAGTCAAACAAAACAAGCCTCAGACTGATACTTGAAAATCAACGGCATCTTCAAACACAGCTCTCGTTTCTCTGCCCCCTGATTGCTCATGGAAAGGTTTTGGAGGGGCTCTGGGGGCACTGCTGGGACAGGCGGGGGGGGCTCCAGGGCCGGGGTCCCCGCGCCCCTCACCTCGCGTGGCCGCCGGCAGCCTTCACCTGAAAGCCAGTCTGCGCTTTGGGAGCTCAGCATGCACAGAGAACCGAGGCTTGCCCATTTGCTGTTGTTTATTTCTCCCTTTTCTGGCAGCTGGGGGGGTGGCAGCAGGACCCCAGGCATGGCACGGAGCGCTGCTCCGCAGGGCCAGCACGTAACCCCGGCTGCTGCTCGCCACCCAGGAACACATCCCCAGTGCTTTAACATGGCAGCGTGCTTCCCCCTTCCCTCTGTTCCCCAATTGTCATGGGGATACAAGTGAAGCAATAACCGAGATGACAGGCTGAACTCAAGGACCATTTGGCTAGAGCTAGCGAAACATCTATTTTTGGCACCTTTTCCCCCAAAGTCTGATTTTCTGAAACAGAGAAAATTAACAAAAAATGGAGCTAGCTGATTTCAACAAAGTGTTTTGATGAATAATTTGCCATAATGGGCCAAAATAAGATAGGGAGTTTATCTCATCTCATTGCACATCACATTTCATGCTCACATCCGTTTGTTTCCAGCTTTCCTGCCTGAGCTGTGATTGGAGAGGGGTTCGTTTCATAATGTGCTTCGGCTGCTCCAAAATGGAATACTTCAAGGGTTCTAGACAAAAAGGCTGCCTGTTTTTTTCTTTTTATTTATTTTTTCCCATCAGTGCCATTCTGTAAAGAGACTTCTGCAGGAAGGTGAGGAAAATCTGTGAAGTTGGGAAATTTTCTCAAAATGCAAATAGCGTCTGTCTGGCATCCCTAGTTTAAATAGCAATGCAGTGCAGGTCACAGAGGTGAGGAGGCAAACATGACCCCATGTAGCCAAGTGTTCCCAAGCACCTGAACTGCTCTGAGAACAGACTTATCATTTTGTTACATATTTATTAACATCATCTCTCCTAAGAGTGTTGGGTAGAAAAACAAATGCAAATTGAATGAATTATTGATCATTAAAGCCTTGTGCCCGTTTACCTTTCATTTTGCATTTGTATATATAAAAACAAGCTACAAGCCCTTACAATCATCTTCTCTCTGGAGTCTAGAAAAGATTTAAAAGATAAACAACAGAGGAGGGAGCCTTGCAGGCCCATCAGAGGGGCCGGTCCTGGCAGCCCCGTCCCGTCCCTGGCGGGGACTGGCATCTCCCAGCCACGAGCCTCGCTCTGCTGCAGACCTCAGCTACCTCAGGCAGCTGTGTCATGCGTTCCCATTTATAAAATCAATTAAATTTCATATTAGATCCACTCGAGGACTTTCTGCGCTCGCTGCCTCTCTGAGGAAGCTGTCCCAAGGCACCACTCATCGGCTGGTTGGAAACCTGCCCGCTTCTTACCTTCATCACCGCGGGGATGTGTGTAGAGAGAAACCTGGCTTAGAGCTTGAGGCAACACTGTCCTTTAATACACCTTTCGGTGGTGAGATTAAGAGGAAGAGCTACTTGAAGGCTGAAATACCTGTGAGGTGCACGGTGCAGGGGCCTGGTGCTGAGTACCTAGCCACGCCTCTCTAAAAACAGTGGAGGTAAAAAAAAAAAAAATCCAAAATCAATTAAGCATCCAGACACACTTGCTCCAGGAGCATTTGCACAAAAGCCATAAGTAATGTACTTCCCTTGACTTCAGTGATCAATGCTACTTACCCACATGCACTCCAATTAATAAAACCTTTGTTCACTTGGCCCCGGTCCACGCTGGCTTTTCTGCATCACGCATCCTCTGGGGCAGCCCGGGCTGCTCCCCAGCCACCCGTGGGCCTGCACTCCTCACGGGCCTTGCTCACATCCCTCAGACCTGCAGGGAAAAACACACGGACAGGCTCCTGGCCAAGCCTGGAGGGTTTAATGCAGTGCCCCAGCTGGGGGAAGAGCCCTGGGTGTTTCTGCATCCCCTGAACCCCTCCAGGCTCTTGTCCTTGGGGGCTGTGGATGCTGCGGTGCCCAGGTGCCACACTGGGGCAGGCCGGGCAGGGTCGGTGTCCCTGCTGCAGCCGGTGGGACCCCGGGGCTGCAGCCCCAGGACTGCTTTCCCTGCCCTCGTGCAGATTGCCACACGCATGCCTTGAGAAAGGCGTTCTGCTCAGAGTTCAGGAAAACGCTTTTATTCATAGAAATGCCTGTGTTTGTGCACACGCAGGCACATTCCCGTGTGAGAAAGTGCTGTGTGTAAATGCCTCTCAGAGTGAAATATCTCCCAGTCGCTCTGCGTGCGCAGGCAATTACTGCCTGAGAGAGAAAGCTGGATGTGCAGCCTAGGAGACAGCGTGCGCGCCTGACCCCCCTACTCCAGGAAGGGAACCAGCTGCTTCCAAGTCTGGGCTGGGAGCATCTCGTGGCATTTGTACTTGTTTTGCTTTGAGCAGCCTCTAGACCTCAGAGACCGATTTGAGCTCAGTGCCAGCATTGCTCCGCGAGGCGCGGGGCTCTGCCAGCTCCTTCCTGCAGCCGGCGCCCACCTGGGCACGCGTCTGCAGCACCCCCCGGCTCCCCGGGCTGGCCGCCCTGCCCTCCACACCAGCTGCCAGCAGGCCACCAGCAGCAAAGCTTCCCGGCCCCAGCATTTGTCGCACAGCACAGACCGAGCCGGGTGCTGCTGCAAACCTGCCTTGGGGTGTGAGCAGTTTGCAGCCCGGAAGGGCCCCGGCAGTAACTCATAGCTCAAGTGGTGACCGGGGGTGAGGGGCTCTGCCTCTCCCTCGCAGGCTCTGGAGCCGCTCCGTTGCCCACTTCTCCAATATGCGGACAAAAAATCACAAGCAGAGGCATTGCCTAGGGAATAAGTGAGATTTATTTTCAGCTAACATGAGTGCTAGTTTGCAGCACGGGGATGTTTAACCTTGGCCAGAAGGAATGATCTTTCTATTGTATAGCAGATAATTAATTGTTGCAAAACTCCCAAGAGATCAGACAAATGGAGGGCAGCGATGAGGCAAATTCCCAGATTTATGCGGCTCCTCGAGCCTCGTCCACCACCCTGGGCAGAGGAAGAGGTGTCCAGCCCCCAGCGTTCAGTAAGCACAACGGTGGGTGCTGAATGGGCAATTTAAAGCAAATTGCAGAATCCAAGGGCGAGCTCCAAATCACTAAATCAAAAGTGCCTGAATAGCTTATTGTGAAATAGGCTGGAAGTGGAGCTTAGTGTCTCCTCTTTCTCCTCCTCCGTTAAGGTCTCTCCTGTCCCCATAACTGCACGGGGTCGGGTACCTGGTGCCCTGTCGCTTCCCTGTGGGGTCTGGGGTGCTGATGTGACAGTGACAAGGTCCCTGGGTGGCAGCAGCCCCTGAGCATGTGGCAGTTGGGTGCAGCACCTGCTGTGCCGGTGCCTGCTTCCCACCTGCCTCGTTTTCCACTTTTTGGGCTGTCGCGGGACAAATCAGCTTTTTGCATAAATCTGTCTGCAGCTAGAAGTCAGCAAGTTTCCTTAAGTGCGTTTTTCGTGTATTTTTAATAAAGGTCACTCTGTGTTTACTGGCAAAGGCAATCAATACTGGTTCATTATTTATAAAGGATCCCACCGGTCTGTAACGACCCGCGGTTGGAGCACACAGCGCGTTTCCAAAGCAGCCTCCTCTGCCCGCCTGAGCTGCCCCTGCCCGCTGTCAGTCCTGCCCCAGAGCTTCCCCTGCAACGTGTGTGCCGTGGGGCTGGAGTTTGTCCTCTTACCCTCCTGGGCATCGAGGCACATCCTTGGCAGCCGCACGGCTCCAGCCCTGTGCCGGCTCTGGTTTGGTGCCTGCTCCCCTGGGAGCTCTCCCGGGCATTTCTGCTCTCGTTTCTGCCTGCGCATCCTCACTCTGGGGTGGTGGTGTTTTTCCCTTTATGGCTCTTTCCCCTGCTACCAGCAGACACAGTCCCCTCTCTTCCTCTTTCACCTGTTAACCAACACAAGCTTTCTGCAAATTGCTCTGCATTCTCCTCCCTACTTTAAATTTAAAGCAAGTTCAAAGTTAGAGCCAAAATGTGAGCTGCCAGCTGTGTTCTCCGCAGCGCTCCCCGACTTTCCCAAGAAATCCCTCCTGCAGCATCCATGCCAAGGCTCCCAGCACCCCCTGCAAGCCCCGATAATGTACTAGGCTTTGCCCTGACCGTGTCTCTCGCCTCCCTAACCACCGATTTCCTCCTTTCCCCTCCCCACAGGCGGGTCCCTGTCACCACGCTGCAGGTTAGCACAGCCGGGCTGACCCGGCCTTCCAGCAAGGAGCCTTGGCTGCGCTGCAGTGAGCGCTGCTGCCGCCAAGGCTTCAGACCCCCCTTCCCCACCCCGTCCCTGCCCGTGGACCCCTGGAGGTGGCTTCAGCCGGCCACGTTTGGGGATGTGCCGCCACGCAGAGCAGGCCGTCCTGCCAGCTCCCTGCCCCTGCTCACAGCAGCGCACGGCGATGGCTGCACGAAAACCTGCGTTTGCTGTGATGGGGAGAGAGGGGGAAAGAGAGAGAGAGAGAAACGCTTTAATAAATCTGATTTCAGTGCAAACGCGATGGCTGCCGCTCTCTGTGCAGCGATGTTAACCTGGTTTTACATTAGCGGCGGAGCTGGGAAGCATGGCTATTTTTAGACTTGATACGAGTGGAAGGGAAAAAAGAGGGAAAAGAAGGAAGGGGACCGCTCAAACCCCGCCGTGACCGGCTCCCCTGACCCCTCGGTGCTGCTGGAGCTCCCCAGCCTGCTCTGCCGGCAGGGGCAGGGGCGGGTGTCTGTACTGTCTGTGTCGGGGTTTGTGTCTTGCCTCTTCTGGGCACAAGTGGAACTTCATTTCTGCAGCAAGCAGGAAGTTCCCTATGAATTTTAGTATTATTGTTGTAATTTGAAGGGAAAAATAAAACGGGGGGCAGAGCAAAATGCACTGCCATTTCAAGTGGAAGAAAATTCATCAATTCTCTTAAAAACCCTGGGAAAGACTGTTTCATCTTCCTCTCTGTCCCAAGAAGAGTTAGGAAAGGCCTAACTCTTCCTGAGCCTCCACGAAGAAAATTAACTCCATCCCAGCCACAACCATAACAGCCACATTGGGCTGGCTAATTCTGAATTTGAGATGAATGAACATAGCTCTTGTTAGTGACAGACACCCGTGAGACTGTGCTCCAAAACAATAATAATAATAACAACAATAATACAAGAGTGCTTCCCTAATTTGCACTAAATGACTGGGAGACCCATTGCGAGGTAATGAAATCTCCGGCTTAGCAAACGACAGAGCAAATACCATTTTGCATAGCCAGGGTAATTCATCACCAGATGCACTTCGCTCACCTGTTTTGACAATTGTAGTTTATTTTTAATTATTGATGCTATCTCGTAACGTCTCAGTAAATATATGGTGGTGCATTTTGTAAACTCAACGAGGTCTTTGCCATAGGAAGCAGTCGCAGTGCTCTGATGGCCCTGGTGCAGGGGGCTCTGCTGGTGCTTCCCATGCCGGGTACCAGGGTGGTGGGGTTCCGTGGGGTGCTGCATCTGTGTGCAGCAGTGATGGCTCCGGGTGCCCAGAACGGCTGTTTCGCAGCGTGAGGATGGATCCCACGGCACCAGGAGCTGGGGTCCTCTGCCACCTGCCTGGCCTGGTCCCTGGGCTCCCCTCTGTCGTGGGAGCCAGCTGTGCTTCCAGGGCAAATCCAGCTCTCCTGGCAAGGATTTTGAAATGCTGCTAAAACGCGGGCAGAGCCCGAGCCTCCCGGAGCCAGGTGTGCTGGGAGCGTGGCACTCAGTGCCAGGGACCCTGCCGATGGGGCTGAGCACAAGCCGCTAGCTGCCTTTACTTACCTCGGAAATATTAATCAGGTCTCTCGTGAGCAAATCACCCCCACACCAGGCCAAAACCACCTTTTCCCGTGCCGTCCCTCCCTCCCGCAGGGTCCGGTCCCCACAGCACAGCCAGGACCCCCCCACCTGCCGCACGCCCCTCCCGTGCCTGCCTCTTGAGTGAGAGGTATTTTGCAAACACAAATGCATTAACAAGCTGGCAAGAGCCCCCATGAATATTTCATGTATAACATGCCCTCGTTTCCTTCTGTTTAATGGATGCTCTCCCCATTATGTCTCCGCTTGTTTGAGCAAGATACCTTTTCAGTGGAACATAAAAGCAGCTCCCCTGTGAGGTGGAGAGGAAACCACTTAGCTCTGTGATTCAATAGCCCCAGACACAGACGGGTCCAGCCGCCCGGCGCAGCGCGATCGGCAGATTGGATTTCCTTTAAGAGCTGCTCTTTCCCTCTGTCAGTATTTTTTTTTCCTCTTTTCTGTGCTGGATGTTGCTGGCGTGTGTGTGCAGAAAGCCCCGCGCTCCCCCAGCTGCTTTGAGTGGGGACCTGCGCTGTGACACCTCAAGCTCACCAAGGGAGAGCGGTGCCCACCCTCAGCCTTCTCCTGGCTGCCGTCGTGGTTTGCTTTGCAGGTTTTTGGGGGTGTCATTCCTTTGACCTCTCTTTCCCCCTGGAGCATCTCAGCTCCCACTGGGGAGGCCGTGGGCCGGAGGCTCTGGAGGTGCCCGAGGCAGCAGCAGCCGTGCCGGGCAGCGGCGAGGTCGGCGGGGAGCTGATGGGGCACAAGGCTGGCACGGCAGCCAGCAGGCACGAGAGCAGCCCGGGCTCTGCAGGACTGATGAGAGACGGTGCATTAGCTGCAATAAAGGCACAGAAGCGAGGCAAGAAGTGAAGTAACGCGACGAGACATTTAAAACTTTAAACACTGGCTGCCTATGCGCCTCCCAGCTCCCCCCAGACCTGCGCCCACCCTGGGGTCCCATCGCCGTGCAGCAGGACAGCGCCTGGTGGAGATGCTGCCACCGCAGGTGGCTCATCAGAGCCCCCGGGCTGGGGTCCTGCTCCAGGGATATGAGACCGAATCTGTGATTTCAGCGTGCAATTGCATCCTAAACTGGCCAACCCATCTCCTCGAGGTTTGGCTTCCCAGTGTGGCTGTAGGCTCTCACACGGGAAGCCACATTTCCAGAGAGGCCAAATTCTTCTTGCTCCCTGGAGCCTCCCCACGCTGCGATGCCTCGGGGCAGATGGACGGGCCTCAGTGAGAGCAACAGCTGGAGGAGACCCAGTCTTAGGGAATCCAAAAGTAAAAAGGAATTGATCTGGGTTTAATGAAATGTTACATTTGACTTGCAGCGAAATATTTGTTTTGTTCTGGAGCATTAGTTTTTAAAAAGTAGGATTGCAGGATGCTTTAAAAGCAAATGATTTTGAACAGAAAAAATCAACACATTTCATTGTTGAAATGTCAGAGGGAGGTTCTTAATCTAGGAAAAGGAAAATCTAATTTAAAGATCTCAGTATGATGGAAATGAATGCAGAATGTGCAGACCTGGTGTAGTTGTCTGAGAAAAAGTTCAAGTCAATTCGAATAACTTCCCACAACCCCAATAACTTCCCACAACCCCAGTAACTTCCCAGCTGTTAGGTAACTGCCCCAATGGTTACTTACTGTGATTCTTTACACCTGGGCATGAGCGCTCCATTACAGGTAACCAAGCTTAACATTTCTGTCCTTATCCTTGTGCAGCTCCACGTGTGCTGGGACTTGCATGCTGATGTGACCCCATCTCTGTCCCTGTCCCTGTCCCAGCAGGGCTGAGAGGCAGGATTAGCTGTCCCCATCCTTGCCACCCCCAGATCCCGGCACAGCAGCCAGCAGAGCTGCTCCGTCTTGCAGTCACAGATTCAGACTCCTCTCCTGGGCACGGGACGAGCCCTGAGCACCCTGCCGCTGCTGGCCCCTCATGCATGGGCTGCGATGGGCGGTGGGACGGCCGCTGCAATTACTGCCTTCGTTTTGATACAATTATAAATCATATGGAGTAGTAATGAAAACAAAGCCCCGGCCAACAGTGTGCTCCTGCCAAGCCACCATCGAGGGACTCTGCCTTGAATTAGATTTCCTTTTGTGACGGGGTGTTGATAGACCCCATTTGTATGTGTATGCGATGGGAGGGCTGCGCACGACGTGCATGAGCGGGGCTGGGCGTGGGATTGCGCCGGGGTCTCTGAGCTCAGCCACAACATCCCAGGCACGAGCTTTCAGTAGCGCTGGCAATTCCCAGGGAGTGAATTTGTGCCAGAGAGATCGCCTGGAGCACGGCTGCCACCAGCAGCAGCTGCCTGGGGACGCCCTCAGGCACTGCCCGGGGAAGTTCTCCCATCTCGCCAGCAGCCCAGCTCCGCTCCCGTCCGGAGCCCTGCCCGGCCTCCGAGCTTCGTGGAATAGCGGCTGTCCCAAAACGTGTGCTGCAGGTGCTGCAGAGTGGGCTGCCCGGCCAGAACAGAGGGATCGTCCCCAGCCCTCTGCCCTGCCCAAGCTGGGGGCAATCCAGGGTCCCGTGTAACTGGGTTGCCTCTCCAAGAGGGAAGCTCGGCCAGTTCCTTAAACCCAAAGCACCAGATGCCATGGTGTTAGCTAGCCCTAGCTTAAAATAAGCCCCTTGTCTGCAAGAGGTGAGCACTCTTTTGGGAGTGTGGCAGGACGGGGTCCCCATCTCGCTCCCAGCCAGGCCCCCTTGACTCATCCCACCGACAGCCTGACATCAGGCTCCTCTCTGCCCCTCACCTCCTCCCCCAGTTCCCCTCCATGCCAGTGCCCCACTGACCCCTTCCTTCTACATGCAGGATTTTAATCTAATTTCTCAATGCAAATCTTAACGGGGAGAAACCTTGAAATCAAATCTACAGAAGTCTCCTTTCACAGTTCAGAGATTTGATTAAATTGCAAGCTTTGTTAATATTTGGTGCGACAGGGGGGAGAGAAAGGAGGTGGGGAGGAGAGAGGGGAGAGGAGCGGGTGGGTACCTTGGAGGGGCGGCCGGGGCCTTTTCAAATAATCTGTTTACCCCTGCAGCTAAGGAGCCCATTAGCGAGCGTTCTCGTTTCTAATTTCCCATCGTGCCGTGTCCCGCAGACCTCGCTGTGTTTATTTGGAGAAGCAGAACAAAATTGTTTGTATAATTAGATCTGCTACAAGGGCTGCCCTTCAACGGTCCTCAGCAGGAAGCTTTCGATTGCGAAGGGCCCCCGCCGCCGAGGACCCCGAGCCCCAGCGCGCAGCGCGGCCGGAGCCGAGCGGGGCGGCCAAGAACAACACGGCCGGCGAGCGAGGCTGCGGGCTGCCCCCCGAGGCTCGCACAGAGCCGCATTGTTCCCCGAGATGCAGGCGAGGTTGGGCTTCCCTCAGATAACGCCAGGGCATGCGGGGCTCTGCCAGCTCCCGTCGGTGCCCCGAGATGAGCCCTGCTCGTCTGCGGCGTGGCCGCGGCGTGGAAATGGGGATGTTCTTCAGTGGTGGGAGAAAGGCTGTGTTTGTAGGGGAGGGAAACTTTAAATCAGGCTGGAGGAATGGGCAGGGAAATGCAGTAGCAGAGAAATGCAGTAGGCAGGGAAATGCAGTAGGCAGGGAAATGCAATAGGCAGGGAAATGCAATGGGTAGGGAAATGCAAGGGACGAGGAAAAGCAGCACTAATGCACAGAGCACACAAACAGGTAATGACCACAAGCATATTTCTGTTCCCTGCCAGAGGAGGAGAAGCGGGTGTGAGCAGTGCCCACGTGCACGCAGCCGGTGGATCAGCTGCTGGGCTTGGGTGCTGGCACCGGTGCAACCCTGCTGCCCTGCTCCCCAGCCCTGGGCTGGCAGCACGAATTGTTCCGGTGTGCTCAGGGCAGTGCGTGGATCCCTGGCACATGCCCCACATTCCTCCCTGGCCTGATTGCAGGCTTGGGAGAAATGGTTCTGCTCCTGGTGGAAGTGGTGGGCAGCGAGGACGGAAATCAGCGCTGCTTGGAGCAGGCAGGCTCAGGGCTGGGCAGAGCCCAGGCAGAGGCCTAAGGGCTACCTACATGTCTTTATTCACAAAGTAATTTATGGAAAAAAGAGATTTTGTTGTTGTTACGTAAATTTCAGTGTTTTTTGGTAAATGAAGAAAAGTGCTTGGAAAGCATATTTTGAGAAAAGGCTTGGCATGAAAAAAAACAGCTTTTCTGGTAAGGGAAAAATATGTTTCTGAATTAAAATAGTAAACTCCACTTAAAATATAGGGACTTATATAAGATATATAAATATATAATAAATATATATATATAATATAAAATATAATATAGAAAATATAGAGACTTATATAACACTTAAAATATAGAGACTTATTAAATTCCACTTAAAACGTAGAGACTTTTTTCCAAAAACATTGGTGTAAATGACAAAACCAAAACATTTTTATTCTCTGTGCAGCAGAAACAACTAACCCCCGTCCTTTCCACGTGCGCCATGCAGCAGCTCGTCCTGGCTGCTCGCGGCAGGTGCCGGGGCGTGCGGGGCCAGCTGCCAAGCAGGTGACACTCAGCGGCTCTGCGAGGGGTGTCCCCGCTCGTCCTCCCGTGTCTCACAAAAAACATGAGCACCTTGGATCATGCTGGGTGTATGTCGGTGCTGGCTCCCCTTCTGCAAAGTGGGGATGAGGATGCTGCAAAAACAGGAGGGAAAAAACATGGGCAAGGTCCCCCCAGACAGGTTGCCTTCTCTTCCTCTGGAAATGTCAAGTTCTTCAGCGCCCCTGGCCCCACTAGAGGCTTAATTCATGTAAAAAGGAGGCTTTTGTGACTATTGCCGCAGAAGAGCAAGGTGCTGTTCTCGCAGGGCAACCTTTTACAATGCGTTCACTGTGTCTTTCCAATAAAGTTTTACCGGCCAGCTGATTAACCCCAGACCCGGAGCAACAATAGATGGGCACAGATGAAAAACACAGTTTAGATGCTCAGGAAATCCTCCGACTGCTCCTGGCACACGTAAACCCATGCTCTCAGGCCGCCTGACTTCAAGTACTTCCTAAACAGCACAAATAAACAGAAAGGATCACCAGGCTCCGCGTGGGTGAGGAATTGTGGCACTATCACTGCTCAGAGGCTGGAAATACGACGTTTCCCATCAGCGCTGTCCCTGCTGTCCCGGAGGGGGGTGACGGGCACATCCCAACATGTCCCTGGCTGGGCACAACCCCCCGTGGAGCTGGCACACACCGCGCTGCCCACGGCTCGTGCTCGACACGGGGCACTGCAGCAGCACTTGGTGATGACCAAATAACTCCAGAATCGGCTTATTTCTTCAAATGAGAGGGAAGTGAGGGTGAACTAGCACGGAGATTAATGGCAGGAGAGGCAGCTCTCTGGTGTTTCTCCTGCCGTGGACAGAAGGAAGAGGGATGACAATGCAAGGGTCAGGCAGGGCTCGGGGCCACGGCTCCTGGCTGCTCCTCCTGCCTGAGCTGGGGCACAGCACGGTGCTGAGCAGAGCCCCGCTCCTGCAGGGGAAGGGACACATCCACCAGCCCTCCATCGCCTGCAGTGCCCCATGCACACCTCCGTGCCTCCAGCTCTGCGGCTGGCCTCTGCCAAAGGCTTCCTGCAAACGGCAAAGTGCTGCTCGCACTGCTTATAAAACCAGCAGCACGGAAAGCCTCGTGTGAGCGGGGATTAGTTTTCTGCATCTTGAACCATTTTCTCTTTTTTTGCCCATTTGCACAGTGGGCACCGCCGCCGAGCACCGCACACGGTGGGAACGGCCGTCCCTGCTGCGGGGGCCGGGGATGTGGCCTGGGGAGCGGAAGCCCCTTGGGAACAAACCTCCTCTCCTGTTTTCTTCCTCCCTCCCTAGAGGTGGGTGTAAAGGGGAGGCCACGTGAGCAATTTAATGGAGCAGAACTTGGCTTTAATCTGTTCCCATAAATGTTTACAATCCCCTAATTATTAACATTTAATGCTGTATTAATTCATTGATGGGCTTTCATTTTTGTTTTTAATGGCTCGGCAATTTCTGCTCCCCCCTTTTGCTCCTTTGTTCTTAAAAGGGAGAAGACGAGGCGCGGGATGCGCCGGTGTGTGACGGGGCGGGATGGGGCTGCCTCCCCCGCTCCTCCCGTGGGGACGGGGCCCCAGGACCCCTCCGGAGGAGCACCCAGCACCCCTGTCCTGCTGGGAGACACCGCGAGCACCCCCTGGACAAAGCAGGACTGGCGATGTGTGCGAGGTTTGGGCCCAGCTGCGCACGCGGTGGGAACTGCAGAGGGGGAATCTTGGAGGAAAAACCCCTGCGCGGCTGGCACGCATTTTTTTAAATGCTGTTTATTTGAAGTGTCCTGTTGAAACGCTCCCAGCATTGCCCGGATCACACACAACCCTCCCTCCATCACTCCGTGAGCTGAGATGTTTATTTAAGTGCCCTGAAAACTTTATCTGGAAATCAGCTCCCTTCTCTTTCCCTTGTCCGCCTTTCCACTTTCTTTTCCTCCCATTCATCACTTTGAAAAATGACCCGCTTTCCCTCCCGCACTGGGTGCCCTCCTCCTCATCCCCACGCTGCCCACGGCCACTGCAGCTGACATCGCTGACAGCGAGGGCTCCCGGTGCCGATGGGGCTCCCAAGGCCATGTCCCGGGGGACACCGTGGCCCAGGGTGTCCCCCTCGCAGCCTGCGCCCACTCCCCCCAGGCAGAAGGAAGGGGCTGGCTGGCGGCTGTGGGGTTTCCCCCATGGTGGCTGCGCTCTGGGCTCCGCTGTCTCCCCTCACCTGGCTGCGCCCGCTTCCCGTGCGGCAAGAATTTGCCAGAGGAAAAAAAAAAGATCAATTAACTACATCCAAGCGTCGAAACAATCATTTGTCCACTTCCCAACCTCATTTGGGAAACATAAAAACGCACGCTTGTTTCAGCCTGACGTGCAAACACACATGCTGTCTGCGTTTCCATGACTGATTTCATCTGCACACAGAAGCCCCCTCCCCTCTCCCCCTCCCCACCTACATCTGTTCCCCATACTCTGCGCCGAGCCACCAATAGCAGGGAAAATCTGAAAAAAAAAAAAAAGGGAGATGGGAAAACACACAAAAGCTGTGGAAAAAAAAAAAAGCGTGGCAGGAATTGGAAATTTCACTTTCTGTCTAGGGGTCTGTCACCTCGGTGTGCAGGCTCACCTCTGCGAAGCCGGGATTAACAGCCCGGCGTGCCGGAGCCATCCCCGAGCCCGATGGGGGCACCTGGTGCGTGCTCCGTCCCTGCCGCCCGTGCCTCCCTCCCCAGATGACTTCATCTGCACCTTCACAGCTCTGCCGCTGCTCGCCCAGGGCTGTGCTCATGCATGGGGTGTCCCTCCGGTTCCCCAGGGCATTTTCCTGGAAAGAAGGGCCGTAAAACATAACGCAGCCTGGGAACGGGCTTGAGCCCTCTCTGCCCTGCCTGGCGCATGGGTTTTCCAGACTGTGGTTGGAAACCCCCGTGGGTCCGTGCTGGGAGCAGGAAGGGCTGTGCCGCTCCCAGGGCTGGCCTCCTGGGTTGTGTAATGTAAAGGAGACTCAAGAATAATTTTAAAAAAGTTGTGAAAATCACCCCATGAATTCCTTTTGCACTTGGAAAGAGCAGGATTGAGCACGGGGGCGGCTCAGAGCAGAGCTCTGCAAGGGGGCCAGGGCTGGGGAGCAGGAGCGGGGCCTCTCCCTGCTCCCTGCTGCTCCAGAGATCCGTCACCCCTCGCTTCTGGACAGTGCCTGCCCCGAGGCCGGCATCTCCTGGGACTTTCAGCAAACAGAGGCGATGCCGCAGCCTTCAAGATGAGGGGCAGTGTCAGATCCCTGCCAAAGATACCCTGTGTTTGGAAACGGCTTCCTTCCCCTTGATTACGCTTTGATTTTTAACTGCATTTTTCCTGCAGTTCTGATAAGGAAGCCAGCGTTTCCCTGGGAAGCAGGTCAGCCTGCTGTGTCCAACGCTAACGGGGCTGAGGCACACGTGGACGCGAGGGGCTGGCTGGGCACGCAGGGAACATCCCCTGGGATCCCTGCGAGCACTGAAACCGCCGGTGGGATGGATGCAGCCGTGCAGGTTATGACTTGGTATCGTGCAGCAGGTTTTTAGGAATGGAGATAACTATCCAAATAGCTGCACACCTACTGGTGCCCTTATGTTAATATGTATTTTAGCTGTCTATTAAACAGGCCCCCAGTAGGTAGAACAGTTTTAGGCACCAAAAAAATCCGCACGGCATTGTAGGTCAGGGAGATCAGAGTGCAGCAAAGAGAACAGCAATCTTTCCTTGTCATTTTCTGTTCCTTTTGAGGGCTTTTAAGTGCCACAGCTTTGTTGCAGATCTACTCTTGCTCTGCAGCCCCTAAATTTCCATGGTCTTGATTTTCTTCTTTAGGTGCCCATGGGCTCCTCCATCCACCCCGCAGCAGAGGAGGCAAAGCTCTGGCTTCTTGGCAGAGCTCTAGACAGGGAAGGACATCCCCTGCCCATCGTGACAGCTCTCGGAGAGGTGAACTCATCCAGTGAAGCCCAGAGAGCCAAACCTGGGGCGAGCTCTTGTCCACCACACTCCCTGGCACAAGGGCCATGGAGGACAAAAAGCTCCATCTGAGAAAATGAGCTCAGTGACACAGGGACTACAGCACTCAGAGCTCAGCCTCTGCTTAAGACATCCCCAGAAAAATAACAGCCCCCCAGTCCTCACAAAGGGGCTGCTGCACAGGGCTCGCATCTTCTGCAGGGGCCACCCAACCCCTTCCCTGGCTCTGCCCCGAAGGGGAAAATCTGCATTCCCAGGGCCTGGGGAAGGGCTCGAGCAGCAGGAGGACGAAAGGAGGAAAGCGAGCACTGAAGGACGCTGGTGTCTGGCGTCGGTGCCAGCCTGCGAGGCACAGATGCAGCCACTCGATGCCTGACGCCGCCGTCCTCCAGCCCCCGCACGAGTCCCTGCTGAAAAGCGCTGATACCAAGTTTGATACCAAGTCAGCTCTGAGGGGGAGATTATTCGCAACTCTTTTCCCGGCAACAACACCGGCGGCAGCAGAAGCAACAACAACAGTCTCCGCAACGAGCTGAAAAGCTGCCAGGCGGATTTTGAAGTGAAAAGATGGCAATAAAAGGAAATTCGCCATTGCGCAGCCCCCTCCAAATCTCACCAAGCAGCTGCAGCAAATCCTGGTGCTTTTGTTTTTATCTTTGCAGAGCTCTGTGCCCGTTTCTTGTATCCTGAGTCCATCACCTCTTAATTATCTTTCACCGCCCCAGCAGCGGGGAGGGGTGGCAGCTGGGGTCTTTTCTCCATGTTTTGCTCCAGCACGTGGCCGGGAAGCGGGATCGGACGTGCACGGAGCCGCAGGGGATGGAGCTGCTCAGCAGCAAGCTCCCCCGCTGCAGTTCAGCCCCCTTGTCCCAGTGAGGGGTGGCCTGGTGCAGCAGGGACGGAGACACTGGTGTCCCTTCTGAGGGCACGCTGGGTGGGACCTGCTGTTAAATGTGCCCACAGTGCAGGTTTGTATTGCTTCAGCTGGGCCAGGATGGTCAGCATAGGTACATCCGTTTGTGGGCAAGCCAAGCATCGCTATGCAAAGATATTGAATATTTGAGCAACACCCCTATCCCTGTAAAATGCACTCAGGTGTGAGCCGAGCTGCCCTCCCCAGCTTCGTTTCTCCCTAACAAGACGCGTTCCTCGATGGCTGTCTGCACACCGCTGCGGTGTGCTCCCTGAAGGGGACATGACGGCCACATCACGTGGGGCTTAGGGCATATAAATGTTTAGATGAGGTGTGCCAGTCCCTATCTTTTCTCGTGATGTAAAAGCAAGGGAGAGACGTCTGGGGAGCATTTGGAACGATGACAGGTGTAACCTCAGTTTTGCTGTGGCCGCAGCCCCTCCGCGCAGCCCCGCAGCCCCGTGAGAGCCGGGCGAGATGCCGCTCCGCGAGGTCCCGGCGTGGCCGTGGGATCTGCCGGGCTCTGCTGCAGGCGGCAGCAGAGGCCTCACGGAGCTCCTCTGCAGGAGCCCGGGGCATTTTCAGGCAGATCCTCAGGTATGCCGGTCGGGATCGCTGGCTGAAGGTGGGGTGAGCGTGTGCAAGGATAGAGAGCGGACCCGGTTCAAGCGAAAGCACTTTTGGCCATGAACCTGGCAAACAGCATTTGGAGCTCTGCAGCGAAAACAAAACAGACCCAGACGGCACATATTTTCTTTGTTTTGAAAGGGAAAACACAAAGTAAAAGGATTTAAATCTTCTCTCTCTCTCTCTCTTTTTCTTTTTTTTTAGAGGAATTAAAACAAAAATTCACATCTGGAATGACAACTCCTAACCCTTCCCCGTACCCCCCAAATTAATCAGGCCCCATAATGGAAATGCTGACAGGCTCATAACTCCAACCTTTCAAACACAGATCTGCTATTAAACTGCTCCTAACACACCCTGAGGAGCGGGGCTCAGGCGACATCATTTCACCAGCCCTAAGGCAGGAGGAGCAGGACGGGGTGGCAGCCGGTGACACCCGGTGGCACCTTTGTGGCCCCGCTCACACGCCTGCTGCATCTCTTTTCCCCGGGGCACACAGAGCAGGCAATGTCCCCAGTGCCGTGCAGGGCACCCCAAAGGTCCCACCAGCTGCCCCCAAGCCCTGCCACGACCGGGTGTGCTGGGGCTTTCGGGAGATGCCCGGAGCGGGGCTGCAGCAGGCTGGCGGCACAAAACCCGACATGTTCCTTCCCTTCGGAGCTTCTGGTCCCTTGCAATTGTTTAAACTTTGGTAGCATTAATGTACAAGCTGTAAAAATAGAGCCTGATGCCAAGAGACCCATCTAACACGTCTTTGAACTTTATGTCCGCCTCCTGGCAGCTGCAGGACTCCGCTCCATCGCCTCCCCGGGACGGTTTAATCCTCGGGTGACCGAGCTGGGGCTGGGGGGAGGCCCTGTGTGCAGGTGGGGGGTGTTGGGACTTGGAGCCAGCCGCTAAGCCTCCGAGGTGGCACAGGGAGAGCACCCCAGGCAGGGGCAGGGTGGAGGGGAGCAGAGCCCGGGAGTCCCTGCCCAGGCCCCGGAGCTGCCGAGGGGCTTGGGGTGCAGGGAGGGGTAGGAAGAGCTCTGGGAGAAACCAGAAAGCTGCCTACAGGGATGCTCCAGCAAACGGCTTGGCTTTCCCCATGCTACGAGAGCCCCTCGGCATGGTGGCACATTCCTGGCCGCTGACCCCATTGCAGATGGCGACTCCTGTCCGGGGAGGGGACGGTGCAGTAGGCAGGGGCTGATGGCAGCTCTGGGGAGGGCTGGGCTTCACCTCTTTCCTTCTACCTCTCTGCCACCCTCCAGCCCTGGAGCAAGGCCGTGGCCGTGCTGACAGTGACACTGGGATGCCAGCAAATACAGATTTCCAGACCCACGGCTTGTAGGACAGGGCTCAGGTGGGAAATGTGCCTGCAGTCAGGTCCTGCGATGGAAAAACTGAGGCTGCCCTGGGGGCTGGGGTGTCCCACTCGCTTCTCACACACTGAATGCCGTGGGGCTTTGCCGAAGGGGCACTGGCCTTGGACCAGCCTGGCAGACCACCACCCGCAGCCATCAGACCGTGGGGGGGCAGAGGGAGCCCCTCGTGCCGCCAGAGGTGCCCCGCGCCCCCTGCCCAGCCGGCCTGGGCTGTGCACAGAGAGCTCTATTGTTTTCCCACCTGTCCGAGTTACAAAGGGCCAAATGGATTTTCATGAAATGTTATTAAAAAATGAAAAGGGTTTGGCTTCCGGGCCGAGGCCCCGTTTGCCAAGTCAGCCCCAGGCAAAGTTTTATGACTAAGTATGCAATAAAACCCTTTGAAAGGGGGGCTTACAAAAGTCTCCACAGACCCTCTCCACTCAGGGGCAGCACGTGGTGCTGCTATGTGCAGGGGGACTGCAGGGCCTTCATATCCTGCTCGGCGCTCTCCAGAAGGCATTTGCCTGTGGCAGGGACAGGCTCCCCGCTGCTGACACGTGCTGCTCCGCGCGGTGCTCAGCCCTGCCCTGGCCCGAAGGGCATTTTATGTATTTGGGACGCACTCCTGCCACCTCCCCGGCCCTGCAGAAGGGGACGGGAACACGGGTGGGTGGTGAGAGGGTGCTGCCCCACAGCAGCCTGTCCCCAGGCACTGGCCATCCTCGGATGTCCCCATGTCCTGCAGCCCCTCGGAGGGGTGGCAGGAGATGATGCGCTCACCAGGCAGAATGACCGGCTCCGAACAAAACCTCTGCTCTGTGCGTGGGGAAGAAGCCCGGTCTCTGCCCTGGTTCTGGGGGAGAGAACTTGAACAGGGCCGGCTGAGGATGGCATAGATGTGTGCCGTGAGCATTGTGCATGGCAGGCACGTGCACCCCACAAACGTGCTCCCTCTAAACACGAATTTTGTGCACAAATCTTAGCTTTGAATAACTTGTAAATAATTTCCTCCTTATTTTGCTAGCTCTAATTAGGACAAAGGGGGAAGAAATTAAGTATTTAGGCTGACTCCCAGGGAAACTTCACAGAGCAGAGCAGCTCCACAGGCTGCAGAGCAGTATCCTAAGGGAGCGATGGAAACCCTGAGCCATTTAAATTTAGACTGAGAGAAGCCCTGGGGGTTAATGCAGAGGCCTGTATTGGTCCACGGAGGATAGGGGAGAAGATAAAAAAGCCTTTTTCATTTCTCTCTGTGGCATTGCAGTGAGGAACTACAGGGCAGGCTTCACATTTCTCTTTCCTGCAATATATTGCTCCTCGGGCTGGAATCTTGAGCTCCACGCTTTTGCGATCAGGGTTTAAATTGGCATTTAACAATATCACTACAGCAAAGTAATGAGACGTCACTTTAGTGCTGCAAATACCAATCTGCAGTTAAAAACTGTGTGTGTCAATTGATGGCTTTGTTTCCACAGTTGTCTTGTTACACGTCAATCACGCGGCTAAGCGAGCCTTTCAGGCAGGGAGACGTAAGTGTGAAGGATGTAAGAGTAAGTGAGCAGGTTGTGTGTTACGTGGAGTTAATTACGGAGGGAGAAGGGCAGGAGCTGGTGCAGGACAGGGCGTCGCAAGGGGCAGCTCTGCACACCCGTGTGGCACCGGGGCTGGCCAGGGACGGGGACCCTGCCCCGCGTGCGGCTCCGTGGTGGCCCGGCCGGGCTGAGCCAAGGCACAGGGAGGGACCGGGAGCTGGGCAGGTAAATCCTGTGGGCTGTGGCTTCTGCGTGAAGCTTCATGGATGGGTCCTGCAGCTTCCCTTAAGTGCTCCCTTGCCTGCCAAGGCAGTGAGGCATTGGGTGGGAAAGCTAGGTGTGCAGGTGTGAAAGCCCCGTGCTGCCGATGGGCTCTGGGAGGGGAAGGAGCACATGGAGAGCAGCGACAGCGATGTATTGGCTGCTGGGGAAGCTTTGGCATTGCGTGACTAAGTGCTTGGGGTGCTGACGGTGCTGGGGATGGACGGAGGCCGGTGGAGGAAAGGCAGGAAGGCGGCAGCATGGTGTAGAGGGGTTTGGTGCCCCACTGCCCTCTGGCTGCTGGGCGCCAGGGTGGGCGTCCCATGGGGGGCCTTGGGGGGAGCACAACTGCTTGAATGGAGAGGAGTGGAGCAGTGGGGCTGGGCTGTGTCAGGGCCGTGCTGCCCTGTCCCCCAGCACCCAGCCCGTTCCCCCTGCCCGCAGCCCCGCTCCCAGCAGTGCATCCACCTCCCCTTCCATCCTGCCTCCCGCAGGCTGGGTGCAGGGTGCACCGAGAAGGGGAAGGCGTGCAGGGGGCGGAATTCAGCCTGGAAAATCGTCCGTGGGATGAAAGGCAGCACAGCCTGCGAGGCAGAGAGCGTGGGGTGCAAGAGGAGCTGAGAGGAGCCCTGCATCTGGGGAGCACAGGGGGCTCGTGGGCGAGCAGCAGCAAACTTCCCCTGCAGCAGCGCTCGGCCACAGCTCCCCCAAATGGAAAGCCTTTTCCGTGAAAAGTGCTCTGCTTTTCACGTAACAGAACAAATTCCTCACGTTCGGTGAAACATCGTCGGTTTCCTCGACTCTCCCCATCTTTCAGTGACTTCGAAGCACTGGATAATCTATAACAAATACACATTTAATGCCCAGCTGTGGGGAACTGCCTGCATGTGGCATTTATTTAGCTATTGTAAGGGAAGGCAGAGAATTTAAGGTTTGCTGCGAACAATTCACCATGCATGAATGATTGGAAAAAAAAATCCAACTTCCTGCTCAGAAGTCTGGAGAATGTAGTCCAGGAGCGAGTCATGGCTGGTGCTCAGCTGGGCAGGGACGGGGCTGCTCGCACCGCGCGGGCAGGGCTCCCCACTGCACCTCCACGGCTGTGAACTGCAGCTCCGCGGGCTGGGCAGTGAGGCACACTCCTGAGCAGGAGTCCTGTAGGACGCAGGAATCAGCCTGATTCAGCAGCAGAGAGTCTGCAATAGGCACGGACAGGGTTTAGGTTCTGAGATGAATTACAGTCTAAGCAGAGTTTTGTTCGTCATCGATGCCTACGATGGGCCTCGTGCGGGTGGGGTGTGTTGTGGTGCATGAGGAAGCACAGCTGGGTCAGACACACGCCATCGCTCCGTCTGGTGGAGCACTGGAGGTCTGGGAGATGGATGTCAGGGACACATGTGCCGTGTCACTGGCGCATGCTCCTCCCTGCGTGGCAAAGCACCTCCAGATGAGTTTTCCTTCCCTATGCCTGGAGACCCCAGGTTTCTCTGGATGCAGCCACCAAGACGCCTCTTTGGGCCCATCTGTGCTGAGCCAAGTGCCAGCCCTGGTGTCCCCATGACTGCAGCTGGAAGCAGTGCGGCACGGAGCAGCGTGGAGGCGAGGGCAGGCAAACCCCGTGGGTTCATCCCCATGTAGTTCATCCCCATAGAGCTCACAGGTCAGGGAGGGTTGCTGAGGTCTGTGGGCCCCCCAGAAACACCCAGGCACCAGCCCAGAGCAATGTCTGCAGGAAACGTGGCTTAAAGTGTGCTCGTGGCATCGATTTCCTCAGAAGTGGGACCTCCTTCTCCCTAACCCCCTCAAAAGATGAATGAGCTGCGGGTGAGCTGATGGAGGATGCTGTGGGTGAGCTGATGGATGGGCTGTGGGTGAGCTGGTGGCTGCACAGCTGAAGACAGCCGCATGCGCTCAGTGTGCACGTGCCTGGCTGCAGCAGCCACACCGAAGGTTTGCAGAGGACCTCGTAAGCGAGGAAGCACTTCTTCCTCCTCTTCTGGTCTCCCTCAGCTGGGCCTGCAAATGCAGAGCTCAAATAATGTCTGTGGGGCGCCCATGGCTCCGCTGGCCCTGTGCTAGGGAGCGGTCGCTGTGCCGGCAGCTGGCAGGTCCCAGCCCGGGCCCGTTCCATGCTGGCACATCCATTTGTCAGTGCTCGATGTGATTTATTGCTAATTCCATGGAGACCTCACCGCGCAGTCCCAGCAATGAAGGGAGGGGGATTTCAGCAACCTTGTTTGCAAAAAGAAAAACATCCCAAAAAGACAAACACAAAAACCTCTCTCTAAACAATGGGAGCACTTTTGAAAACCAGCTGCTTGCTTTGGTAGGTGTTTAGAGGGCAGTAGTAGGGCTGATCTCGATAAGCCCTACTTTTGGGCCTGCTAGAGATATACACAGTGTGGCTTGAAGGAGAAGTCCCCCAGGTCTCCGAACACTGCTCCGGCTTCCACCAGGAGAGCTCCCAGCCTGCGGTGGTCTCGTGGGGGTACCTGAACCTTGGTGGCTCAGGGAGGAGGGAACTGCTGCTCCCCAGCTTCTGGCCTCTGCAGCAACCTCGGGCTCCTTGAGTAACTGCTTCACGCTGCCCAGCTGGGATGCTGCCCCATGGAAATATTTCAAAGAGCAGCAGCAGCAGCAGCAGCAGCAGCAGAAGAGACTTCATCTCTCTAACCCCAAAACTACGTGGAAAGGAATTATTGTCTTATGATCAAACTGGCAGGCGATGGCAATTCTGCTGCTCAACAATTTCAAGAGCTTGAAATTGATTGTTTTTCTGCTGAGAACAAAATCTGACCTCCTGTAAGGCCTTGCAAAATGGGATGGTGTTGAAACATCCATTTCCAAATCAGAAGAATTGGGGTTTTGATTTGTGAGCATCTGCCTCTCTCTCCGTGCTGAAGTGACCGCAGAGTCCTTGACCTAACCTGCTGAAAATGGCATTGAAATCGATGCATCTCCACAAGAGTTCTCTTCTGATGAAATACTGTATTTAGACAAAAATAGACTTGGGGAAGAAAGGCTGCATCCAGTCCGTCCTGGCTTCTCCAGCACTGCGGAGGTGACTGGCACGCTGCAGAAGAGCAAGAGCGCGACGCCTTACCCTGACGGGCTTCTGGGTGAAGGGGTGGCTTTGGTTCCCTTCTGTTAGGGTGGCTGGGAGGGCAGCTCCCTGCCCACGGCCACACCAGCACGGACACCAGTGGGTGTGGGGCCGCGGTGCCTGGAGCCCTGTGTGCCAGCACTGCCCGGTGCCACCAGCGAGCCGGGCAGGAGCCTCGTGTGCGCATCCCGCTGCAGGCAGGTTCCAGCGCTCCCCAGGAGGCATCTCCTTGCCCTCTGGGCCCGAGTTCACACAAACTGCTGCTTTCCAAGGCAGACTTCTGAATGCTGATAAAATATGATGAAATCTCCCATGGGAGCACGCAGGTGACAGCTGCTGTTGTGCTCTGGCTTTGCTGCGTGAGCAGCCGGGGCAGCTCTGAAGCACGCAAGCAAAACCTCAGCATGCTTGAAACGCGTGCACCGGCGTGCGGGGTGTCAGCGTGTGCGCTCTGTGCTCACCGTGCTCTGTGCTCCATGGGGAGCCGGCTCTCAGGGAGCACGGGGACGAGCAAACGTGACCCCACGGGGCTGGTGGTGCTGAGCGGCACCCAGCCCATCGCTCCACATTAGGGGACGTGGCAGGAGCGAGCTGGAGTGTTTGGTTCCGGGGGGGCAGATGGATGGCATGAAGCTGGTGACACTGACTTGGTTTGACGGGGTCGGAGCGGTCGGGGCTCGCTCTGCAGGGGACGTGCTTGTGCGGGGCACTGGGCTGAAAGCGGCCGGCACAGGAGCAGGGGGTGCCAGGGCGGCTGCGCAGGGAGAAAGCAGAGCAGGGAACCTCCTCTCGTGTTTCTGAGGATGCTCCCTGCTGCTCCACGCTCTGGGTGGCTGCCCCTGAGGCACAGACCTCGTCCCCAACCTCTGCCTGAGATGCACCGAGTGGAAGAATAAAAAAAGCCTGGAAAAACACACCGTGGTGGGCTCTGCTTTGGGGACCAAAGCCTGGTAGGCTCGTGCCCACCTCCCGGAGCCGGCAGCACCGACAGCCCCGTGCCTCGGGCTGCGAGAGAGCCCCGGGAGCGGGGAGCAGCGGGGTGCGGGCGGGGGGCTGCGGGCGGGGGCTGCGGGGCGGTGGGAGAGGGGAAGTGAGTGTTTGGAATTGTTTGGCGCAAAAGCGAATGAGCTGAAGACAATGTCAAGCTCTGTAAATATTTATCAGATGAATGAGAGCAGGGGTTTGAAACGTTAGACAGCTGAGAAATGACTGTTTTAATAATTCTCCTGATAAATTAAAATGCAGGGCAGGGGACGGGGAGCGGGTCAGGGGAGAGGGGACTTGTTTAGAGGCTCGGTGCTCGAGAAGCTGTCCTGGGCTGGGACGGGGCCGCAGCCGGGATCCCGGGGTGCAGGATGAGGAGGGACGGCGTGCTGCCTGGCGGGGCTCGGGGCCATCCCAAGGGCTGGCTTTGGTGGGGACACAGGAGGGGCAGGCACATGGTGATCCCCCGACAGCCAGGGCTGTGCAAGTCCCCAGAGTAATGCTACGGCAGGGGCCGAGCTGCCAGCTAAATTGGGATGGTGGGTCAGCTTGCTGGTGCCCATCGTGTCCTGGCCGGTCCTCTTCAGACTTAGGGATGCATAATGGAAATAAATAGACCCAATTCTCACTGTTTGGAGCTCAAATCCATCCTGCAGCCAAGCGTAGCGCCAATCTGCAAGCAGGGCTCTGGTGTAGGCCACTCCCGATGCTCCTCTCCCCGTTTCCTCAATTAAACACCTAACGCCCCGTGGAAGCAGCAGGATCAGACCGGCCCCGTCTCCTGAGCCTCCCTCTGCATCTGCTTGGAGTGCTGCCTGCGTTAGGACACCGGGGCCTGACTCACTGCTTTCTGCAGGGGGAAAATCAGCCTCTGGCAGGGCACACGTGAAATCCTAATGCTGGGGCTTGGCAGGTGAGCGTGGGGGAAGCTAAACTTCAAGTAGTTTGCTTTCAAATGTGTTTGCAAGTTTGGAGCCTGCACGTAGGGTTGATTAATTGCTAGGGATCTTGGAAGGGTTGTTTTTTTTTAAATAGTGTTATTTTAAACAAAACTTTGCAGTTCCCCTTTAAAGGAGACATCTGGGCTCAATGTGGCAGGCAGGGAAGAGGCAGCGAGAGCAGAGATGATCACGCAGAGAAATATGCACAGGAAAAACAGAGTCACCACGGAGAATCCACCAGGCAGCGCCCGGCCCCCACTTTGCAGCCCCCCCCGGCCTCAGGAGGGCAGCGGGCGGTGATGTCCCTGCTGCTGGGACGTGACACAGAGGGCAGGGACGCAGAGCACTCCCAAACCACCCGGGGGTGGAAGGATGGAGCAATATGGTCCCCTCAAAAAGGGTCCCGCAGGCATCTCCAGCACCCTCTGCTGCAGGGGGTGAGCTGAGGCGAGAGCCAGCTTCCCAGACAAAATGCTTCAGAGATAAAAAATTGTACCGGGGCTTACAGACAGCGGTGTTATGGATTCCCCAGGAACAGTCGTATTGCTGCCAGATAGGCAAACAAGAGAAAAATATGGGGGAGATAAACCTCCCTGCCTCAGCTCCTAAAGCATCCCCCAGCTCCCTGGGGCTGGGTAGAAATACCTCGTCTGTGCGGGTTGCCCCATCAGTGCTCTTTATGGGCTGTCTCGGGCCTTTCCTGCAGCATCTGGTAGCGGGTGCTGGGAGGGATAGGTGCTTAGGCTAAATGCAGCTCTGCTCTGGCCCTTTATGGCGGTTCTTAGGCTCCTATATTATCTGGGCTTTGAGGCAAGTTGAAGCACGGCTGAGACAGAGGAATAAAGCATGGCTTTTTTATTTATTTGTCTTTTAATGCTCTGCCATATTCACCTTTCAGGAAATTCCCGTCTGCCTCCAAGTGGCCAGCTTCTTTCTTGGGCTCTGCGCGCAGGCTCCACATGGTTTCATTTTCCTCACCAGCAATAATAAATCTGTTAGTGAAAGCGTCTGCTGGAGGTGTCTGCTCTCCGATAGAAAAGCCCCCATCGCCTGTGCAGGATGTCCGTGTCAACAGCTTACAAATCCTGCTCCCGCCGGCCGGGAGGGCAGGGGGCTCGGCTGCATGCCCCTCTGCGGGGCCAGGCCAGGGCCGTGCTCCCTAAGGGGGTGTGTGCTTGTTCCTATCAGCACAGGGTCCTGCCGGGGGCAAACTCTTCCAATTAACTCCTTTATCAGCCTGGCCCTCCCTGGACAGGCTGCGGGGAAATTCTGTGTGCGCCCTGGATGGGATCAGCTGGAGGACAGGGAGATTTGTGGGGACAGGGAGATGCGTGGGGACAGGGAGATGCGTGGGGACAGGGAGATGCGTGGGCACACAGGCCATGGAGGTGGCTGGCTGGGGGACGCAGGACAAGTGCCCCCCGCAGCCCCAGCAGCAGCCGAAAGCTTTCTGGGGACCTAAACGCGTCAGGCGAACTGTCCTCGGCCTGCAGCTTCCCCGGCTGCCAGCAAGCTGCCCCCGAAGCAGAAAGCCTCATGGAGCTCTCCTCTTTGCTGCTGCTTTCTCAGCTCTGGCAGTGAGAAATGTATATTTTTAGTTAACTGAAAACTCAGATTAACTCACGACCCCGTGACTCTGGAAGATGGCACTTTAATAAAACTGATAAACAAAAGGAGCTTTCTGAAAAAGAATCACTTTTTTAATGCAGCACAATTGTTCTCCCTCCTCCCTATGGCCCCCCAGGCGCAGGTGTAGCCTGAGAGTGCCTAAGGGCAAAGACAGATAATGAAACAAGCAGGACTGTTGTTCTTTCCCCGGCAGAAATTGCCTGTGGTTTGCTCTGAGGCTGGCAGGTGCTCTGAATGGAGGCTCCGGCTTTAAAACAACTCCCTGGGTTCTAAGAAAACATTGTTATACCGTATTCATGTAGATCTTGTTGATATCACATGAAAATGATTTTGGCTGCACTTGTGGCAAAGTCAGGAGGTACTGAGATTTGAGGGCAAATGCTTTTCTCATGCCAGGCGAGCACTGGAAATCTTTGGGCTGCCGAAAAATAATAAAATAAAGCTCTCAGCTCTCCCTCCTCCCTATCCAAGGCAGAAGGCACCAAGCCCACCGCTGGGTGACACCTGGCTCTGAATGCCATCACCTCCTCCTCCTGCCGGCGGCACCCAGATGTCCCGCTGGGGTCCTGGGTGCTGCCGCGGGACAGGGGGATCAATCCCACCTCCCCCATCCCCACGCTGTGCCCGGGAGAGATAAGCAGAAGAGAAGTCGCTGTCTGACAGCACAAATCAGCATTTATTGTAATGGAAAGCAGAGATAGATATCAAGAGGGGTGATAATAATAATAATAAAGAAGTCTAAACTTATTATGTACTTATGCTCCAGGACGAAAAAACATCACCGCCACAACCAGCCTTTGTTGATTTCTTTTGCTTTGTAGAAACAGCTTCCTCTGATATTCACACTTAGGTTTTCTCGGGCACCCCGCTGAGGTTTTGATGTTGGATTTTCATCAAGAATACTGAGCATGAAATCTAAACATTAATTCTGGTGTCTGGTGACAGCTGATGGAGAGGGATAATGGGCTTGGGGGGGCCTGTCCTGTACCCGGGGAGGGCAGGGGCATGGGGACAGGGCAGGCAGGGAACTGGGGGCATCTTTGGGAGCAGCATCAGGCAGATCCGCATCTCCAGTTATCTTTTTTACATTAGGGCTGCAAACTCAAAAGTGCTTTGGTGCAAGTAGGGTGAAGGTGGGAAGGTGTGAGCAGTGCTCTGCTCTCTGGGCTCCTGGGAGGCTCCCGGGTGTGCGGGCAAAGGCAAGGCCTTGTACAAGGCTGGGCAGCGCTGTAAGGAGACCCTGTGCAGGGGGCAGCAGCTCCTGGGCAGTGCTGGGAAGTGGGGGGCTCGGGGGCAGAGGGACCGTGGGCAGGGGACGGTGCTCGGGGTGCCCCAGCCGCGGTGGTGGTGCCGCAGCTCCTGTGTCCAGCCCTGGCTCCGGCATCAGTCGGGGTGGGGACGTCTGCTTAGTGAGGTGAGTGTTAGTGGAGTGGAAAGCTTTCCGATTAATCAATGAGTTCAATTACTGTTCATTAAATTACCACAACTCTTGGCTGTTTGTAATGGCAGCTGTTAACTAATTGATTCTTCTGGGTGCTGTACCTGGCTCCTTTCTGGTGTTGCTTGCAGTGAAACACTGGCTTTCTTAGGTTTCCTGCCTTGTACGTACATGTTTAGCCGTGTCTTATTTAGCCTCTCCAGTGACAATTCTGGAAATAAACAGTATTTCAGCATCAGGAACCTCGCCGCTAGTTGGTGCTGGGATGGCACTTCTCTTGCGTGGTTCCTCCCCGCCCAATTTACTCTTCTCAAATGTTTTAAAGCTCTGAAGTTTGCTCCTTCAGCTTGAAGCTTTCTCCCCTTTCTCGAAGATTAATAATAGCTTCAAACACCTGTGGTAACTTTCTTCTATTACTGTATCCCTGCTTAGTAATTTCTTGATGATTAAAAGTTCCTCTGCTTTTTGCCTGACAGTGTCTTGCGTTGAGCCAGGCCCTCGCTCCAGCAGTGGTTGCAGCTGAAAGTTTTTGTAAAGTTGGGTTAATCTGGTTAAAAACCTGCCGGGTGAAGAGGAGGGGCATTTTATTGCCTTGCAAGGATTCTAGCTGATGTATGATATATGAGTGCAAAGGGTTATTTTCCTGCAATCTTGAAGTGGGTCTGAAAGTCTAACGCTTTTATCCTCCTCACACACCATCACTTAAGCGCCACGTTTTGCTCCTTGTCTCCCAAGGCACCGCGTGCCTGGGCCTGGCAGTGCTGCGGGAGGTAAGCGTTTTGGGGCCAGGAGAGGCAATCTGGTGACTTCTGCAGCAGGAGCTGGCAGGGACGTGGTGCGGCACGTCGACATCACTGTGCTGCCTCTGCAGGGCTGTGCCGGGCAGAGTTGGCGGTGGTGGCTGTTATAAAGGCAGAGCTCCGGCCTGTGGGAGGCCAGCCCTACGAGCTGGAGCTCTGCCTTGTTGCCTGCTCCTCCTTTGGCACTTCCACTGAGCTGTCTGGCAGCGCAGGGTGGGTGCGTGGCCATGGCGTGTGCATGGGTGAAATCCTGAGCTCCTCTCCTCCAGCGCCACAGCCGAGCTGCCACAAGGCTGGGGCAGGCAGAGGCTGTGGCTGCGCCTCCTCCAAGCCTGCAGCAGGGTTCAGATCGGCCCAACGCACGGCTGCGTCTGGAACCTGCTCCCCAGTTTGGTGCCTTTTCGCTTTCACAGGGGTGAATCCGAGGCGCGCTGCATCTTTCCTCCCCACCCAGGCACCGAGCGAGACCTAGAATTCATTGACTGATATTTGCAGAGACAGCGAGATAACAACATTGACGGACGGATTGCTCGCTTCTCTCTCTCTCTCTCTCTTTTATTTCCACAAAGTTAACACAGTATGCAGGGAACTTTCCCCAGAGGATGAACCATTGAGTCAGCCGGGTTTGTTTGTTCGGGCGATGTGGCCCAGCACACAATTGGTGCTGTGAGGACGGACCCCCAAGCTGTTCCTGGTGAAGTGAGGATGGAATTTGTATCATCCCAGTGAACCGATTCTCTTATCTGCATTGTCTGCTCAGCATCTAATGAACTAATGAAATATGCAACAATTCAGCTATAGAAAAGACCTCACTTTTAAATTAGCACTAATTAGAGATAATTATCTTGGCTGGTTTGATGTTTCTATGTAATGAGCCTGGGTTTTCTTTTGTTGAGAATTGGTGTGGTCAAATATATGAAATGGCACATTGAATTTCCACAAGTGCCTTTTGTTCCTGACTTGTTTTAACATTTCCAAGAGGTCTGCTCTTCCTTTTGAAGCCATTTTATTTGGCTATAGTGCAACTGCCCCTCGTTATTGGTGGGCAGGGATGTGAAGCAACGCAAAGTCCCTGCAGCTCCTGCCTCCCACCCCCTGCTGCCCCCAAAACATGGCTCTGGGGAAAGGGCAGGACCAATGCAGGGCTTCTGCCAGCAGTGGGTGCTTGAGCACCAGGGACCTGTGGCACAGGCGGTCGGAGCTGCCCCATCCCTTCCCCATCCTTGCCCCCTTCCCGAGCAGGAGTGAGGACAGCCCGAGGACATCCCAGCAGCATGAGACGCAGCAGCCGGCGAGCTCGCCGTGTGATTCACGCTCCAAACACGAACACGACGAGGACTCCTGGTGCTCCCTTACAAACCACCAGCTCCTGCCCGTCCTTCCATCTCTCGGGGACGCAGCCTGTCTGTGCAGCGGGCTGTCACAGTGCTCTGCCTGTCTCGCTGCCACCTCTGAGTGCCCCCAGTGCCGGTGCCAGCGCTGCTGTCTGCAGTTAGCACAGCACAGCACTGTCTCTATGGCTCTCACTGGGCTTTTCTGGAGCACCTGACGCTGCAGTATCAAAGTGATCAATCACATGTAGCAAGATTACCTTTCCTATCCTATAATCAGTAATTTGCCACAGATCCCTCATTTTTCAAGGGGATTTTAACAGCCCAGCTGGTGACAAGCTGCCAGGGCAAGATGCTGCAATGTGCGATAAAATTACACCTCTCTCTATCACCGCGCCAGGCACCCTTTCTTCTCCCTGCTCTCTGGGCTCCCATAACCTGCGCGCAGCCAAATAACTCCATCAGCGCCTGTTTCAGAGCCCCAAAATGGGAGAAAACAAAGGGTTCTCCTTGCTGTACCACTCACACCCGGTCCCTGCTGACCGAGCAGTGTCCCTGCCCCGTGCCCCTCTCCCCACAGCACAGCCACGTTTCCCTCCCCACCTCGGTGCAGGGGGAGCAGAAGAGCCGCGCACGTCCCCAGCGCTTAATTGGAGCGGTGGCTGCGGTCCCCTGGCACCCAGCGGCGGGCCGGCGGTGGCAGGCAGCCAAGGTAATTACGGCTGAGTGGTCCTCTCCGAGTCCCCAAAGAGTCTTTATGAATCGTCGGGTAACGGCTAGAGTTCAAGAGAGCGGGGTCTTCAGGGAGCTCAGGCAATTACCGAGATGGGTAAGCCCTCTCCGGCAGTGCTTGGCCGTGCCCTCCTCCTCTGACCGCCCTGCACAGATTTGAGGCGGCGTGCAGGGACAGCACAGCCCACGCTGGTGTGCCAAGGATGCTGTCCCCTCACTCCCGTGTGGCCCCAGGTTTGGGAGGGAGTGGAGGTGGAGGTGTGAGGCAGGGCTGAGCCAGGGGCCACCCGCAGCCCACCAGCGCAGCAACACCTCCCCCTTATTAACAGCAATTATTTCCCTTTCCCATTTATTATGATTAACAGTTGCAGGTTGCACTGGATCAAGTACTGGCTTCCGCTAAACATTTTTGTGAACACACACATATATATGTTTATGTAGCATACCTGTGTAGAGACTTTTCCCCCTCTCCCAGCCACTTCCCAGCCTTTATAGCCCAGTATGGGCCCAGGACACAAGCAGTGCCCCGGGGACAGCACAGTGCTCAGCTGTGGATAGAAAGAGAGCAGAGACAAGGGGCTGGTTTCTCCTCTGGTGATACAGAGCCAATGGAGCTAATGGTAATTTATATCCACTGGCCCTTGATCTCGTGTTAGCTTGGCCCTGGGCTCCCCAAGGCATGAAAAGGTCTCATAAATTCCTAAAGCTGACAGAGGGCTGTTTGGCTTCGTTGGATCCTGCAGAAACTAAATGTGCCATCTAAGGTAGTGCCGCGTACCCTGTGGCTAGAGAAAAATGATCTTGGCTGGGTTTCCATTAAAGCACTCAGCCAGCAAGAGTGAGCGATCTGGGGCCATCCGGCACTGATGGCAGGGTGCTGGGAGGCAGGCAGGGCTCCGCAGAGCCCATCTGAGAGAGGTCAGGGGAGGAAGGGGAGGATTTCACAGCGCCTCGTGCTGCCCAGCCCAGGCGCGGGGCTGCGGTGGCTGCTGGAACAGATGCCCCGACAGCAGCGAGCGCCAGGTAAACTTGCTGCCGTGCATCTCAAACTCAGCCTCGCTGCTCCCAACACACCTTATGGGATGAGCACCGAGGAGAGGAAGATGACCCTGCACGGTTTAGAAAAGCAAAGCAGAAAGTCATGCTCCTAGGAGGCTGGCACAAACTGAGCAGTTTCCCTCCTACTCCCCTCAGCAAGACAGGGACGTGATGCTCACAGGAGACTGGCCTGCCACTTCCACGGGCACGAGGGGAGGCCGGGCAATGGCCTGACAGACAGACAGGTTTGGGGCAGCAAGAGAAAACAAGGGCCTTGGAAGCACTGCCCAAAGCATCTGAAGGCTCAGGCTGTGTTGCAGCTGCTTCCTCCTGCTCCACGGCCCCAGGAAGGGCCCTGATCACTGCCTCTGCCTCTTCCCCATCCCGTGAGGTGGGACTGGCAAGAAGAGGTTTCTGAAAGTGCCGAAGTGTGGCATTTCCCTGGGGCTATCCTCTCTTTTCTTGCCTGTGGCATCTTTGCTGTTGCCACCGGATGTGCAGGGTAAGTGAGAGCCAGCACTAATTGCCCCCTGGGAGCAGTAAGGGCTGTCTGCCATCGTGATTTTGAAGCTATCTGGAAAATAGCTCGTGCCAGTTGGGAGCAAAGAAGTCTGCACTCCTGATACCTTCAGGACCTCTGGCTCCAGAGGCAGCAATTTTACTTTTCCAAGTGAAAAACAAGGCAGCATTCATGGGCACATCAATTGCTTCTGATGCCATGTGAGAGGCCACATTTGCAGATGCCAGTGGAGACAACCAAGGGCATCTTTCAGACCTCCTGCCTGCACACGAGTGTCCTTTTGTCCCCTCTCTATCTCCCAGCCCCACCTTTAGGATCCCCCCACTGGCAGCAGCAGTCCCACATCTGGTGTGGAAAGAAAAAGAACTAAAACCTGGCTGGGTCAGAAGATGGTAACTCAGGTAATGAGAGTGGCTGGGGACAGGCCACCAACACTCCTCCTTTCAGAGCATGAGCCTCATGCTGCAGCGAGGCCCCGGTGATTTACCTCTCAGAGTAGGTCTCAGAGCAGGTGATGGGGACCGGACGAAACGTGGCACTGATCCCATTTATTGCAGCACCTGCAGGTCCCATGTCAAGGCTGGCAAAGCAGTAACCGATCCTGAGCAGTGAAAATCCATCTCAGAGCTGCTTTTAGCAAAGGAAAATAATCAAAGCACGATCTTTGAGATGTGTCTCCTTGTCCTGCTGCTTCCTCCATCAGGGAGGATTTCTGAAGGCCTTGGTGCCCCAGAACAGGTCACTTCTGCCTGCACTTTGGCAGGTGGGAGCATCCCCCAGGCACCCACCCCGCACCACTGCACAGCACCGGTTTAAGGACCCCTCTCACTGCATTAGTACTCTGCAAAAAAGTCTGCACTCGAAGAACAAAAATTGGCAGGTCTTCTGCTGGTAGTAAACAAACAGCGAGCTTGGTGTGTGCCGTGCTCCCCCCCTGCACTGCATCCATCTTTGCTGGTCTCTTTGCACATTTTCTCCTAACCAAGAGGAGATTTGATATTGTGGAAGGACAGGGAGCAGTTTTCCTGGGTGATTTTACCTCGAACAGAAGTCTTCCCATTGAGCTGGGCCATCCAGGAGAACAATCCTGCTCCCCAAGCCCTGCCTCCAGCAGCACAGCAATGTTATCCGGCAATTTCCTTCGGCATCAAGGCTGAAAGCAGGCACATCACCCAGAGCTAGCAGCATCACAGCGGCATGGATGTTCACCTCTTGCCGAGTGATAGGAAGTGGAATTGATTGCAAGAGATCAGACACCGAGACTCTCATTAACTTCTGCTAACACCTGAGCGGCTGGCAGACACTTGCCTTTTTGGATTATCTCCTGCACATTTCCAGCCGGTGACCCTGGGTGCTCTCCAGCTCCGCTTGACTCAATAACACAAGGCGTTAGCAGGAGGAGGCTCAGCCTCGTCTGCTTCCCACTCCCGCCGGGGCACCCAGCCCAGGAGCACCTCCGGGCAGCGGTGCAGCACCACAGGCCTGCTCTGTGCCTCCTGCCGTGCTCTCCTGCACGCGGTGGCCAGGATCCAGTCCCGTGGGGAAAGGGACCGAGCAGCTGGGAGAGCCGAGGCAGGGGCAGACACCCTGCTGTCACCAGCTCAGCACACAACAGCCTTCCCGGGCAAGTCGCATCCTCGTGCTAGCCCACAGAAGCCCAGCTGACCCCAAAGCCTTGCAGGGGATGGGGCCGGCCACAAACTCACCGTGACACCAGGAGCTCTGGGGGCCAGGACACGTCCCCTGGGCACAGCGATTGCCATGGTGGAGCTGAGCCAGTGCCATAACTGGCTGCCCACAGCCCTGCAGGTCATCAGGGCACACTGGAAGGAGAAGAAAGCAAGAGAAGAAGGTGCTGGAATATCATAAGAGAAATGGGTTTTCATTACCAAACTGAGAGGTGTCTGCTTTTGAAAAAAAAAAAAAAAATCAAATTAGTGTCTTTCAAACAGCAGCAGAGAGGTTACACAGCAAGCAAGTTCCTCTTCCCTCTTTCACATCTGTCTCAGATCATCCTACTAATTTCAAGTTACTATGAACTCTTTTAATACCCTGCCAGAGCTCTTGATTTTTATTTTTTTTTAAACCACAGGCTAGCCAGCTCCACAGCCTTGAATTAAACATGTAAGCGAGCAACAAGAACAAAACTAAAAAAAAGAAAAATAAAGGTCAGGCCCTGCTACACAAGCTCCTGCCCAGCAGGAAGGAAGATGGGGAGACAGCCCTGGCTGCTGCAGCTCCCCCCCATCCGCACAGGGCTCCCCACACCTCCCCTGGGGCTCGGGGACAGACAGGACATGGGACCACACCGGGGATAAAGGGTGAGAATCCCACCCTACATCCCCAGCAGAGGACCTGCAGACACAAGGCAGACCAGGGGATGCAGAAGGCCCCCCAGGCTAGCAGCCTAGGGCTGAAGGTGCACTGCTGCTGGGCCATCCCCATCTCCCCATTCCTCCTGCACAGCCTCTGCCTGGCTCCCCCTTTTCCCAGGGCCCTGCTCTGCACCCACTCACACATAAGCAGTCCCAGCTGGGCCCAGGCATGTCTCAGCAGGAGGTTTTAATCTCCTAATTGGCACATCCTAATGGAAAAGCATTTAGTAAGATGTCGGTGCTCTCAAGAGAGCCTTCTCCCCCAGAGCAGCTCACGATGGGGAACGTGCCCCTCGTGCAGCGTGGACCAGGCTGTCCCCTCTTGTGCCAGGGGGGCTGCTCCACCAGGGCACAAGGGTTGGGCTGCGAGGGGCAAGGCAGCGGAGAGAGGGGCAATGGGGACTCCTGTGTTATCTGCAGGCAGTGCAGAGCTGCAGCAACACCAAAGGTAGTCATCCGAGGGACTGGAACCATGATGGGGTGGCAGCTGGTGGAGCTTGGGCCCAGGCCTTCTCCAAGCGTTGTGGTCCACCAGGCTGAGAGGTGGGACACAAAATGGGCAAATGACCAAACTTTGGAAGAAAGTGCACTCACAGAAACCTTCCCCCTGTCCCTGCACTTTGTCATCTATTAGGGAACGGAAGCAAAGGCTGAAAATGTAAGGGGCTCAAAGCTGCTGTGAATCGGCATTGTTGGCTGGGGTAAATCTGCTCTGAGTTATGCCAGTGAAAGATCCTAGAAAGGGAAAGCTGCTGTTCCTGGGCAGGGGCAGATGAAGAAAACCTAAACCAGAAGAGCTGGGCTGGAGCACCCAATTCTCCAAAGTCCCTCCTTGTCCTCCCTGGGTCACTCTGGGGATGAAGCCCCCCGGAGGAGTTCCCCCTCTCTGTCCAGTGGAGGCAGCTCGGGGCTTCCTCGCCTCTGCAGACCCCCGTGTCCCTCCCTGGATCTGGGATCTGAGGCTTAAATAAATATGTGGCTATGTAAATAAATATGAAGTGTGCAGCTTGAGAAGCAGGTTAATGGCTGGGGAAGCCGGGCTTGACCTCAGTGACATTTCAAATTAGTTCTGCTGCGCTGGGCTCGTGCTTTGAAGGGATTTTCACTTGGGCTGAATGTGGAGAGAAACATTAAAATTCGTTGTGTGAAGAGGCTCTCTGGAGCTTCCTTCCCCCTGGGGAGAGGGCACCGGCATCCCCGGGTGAACACCAGAGCAAGGGGGTGCTGGTGAAGGTGGGCATGCACATTGATCTCACCCCACAGCAGAGCTCTGGGGACATCCAGGCTGGGATGGGGCACGCAGCACCATCCCCAGGACCTCAGCCCCGTGGTGGCCCCCGAGCTGCTGTGGCTGGATCTCCTGCCCAGGTGGGGCACTCAGCAGTGATGTGTCCACGCGTGTGCAGGCATGGAGGTACGCTTGTGTGTGTCCATGTGTGCACACGTGTGTGGGTGAGAGATAAAATTCATTGAAAGTGGGCAGAGAATACATTACCGGTGCCTGGTACATGCCCTGAAAGGAAAGTAGCTGGAAGAAAAGAATACATTACAAGAACAAAAGGGGTCATTTGTACAAGTCTAAATCAGCCCTCTTGTGAGCATGTGTCATGATACAGTTTTTAATTACACGAACCCATGCTGGCCTTCCCACAGGATCGCAGCTCTGACACCGGAGCAGCCCTCTGCCAGGGCAGCGTTCAGCTCTCAAGCACGAGGCAAATTAATTCCTCCGTGAAGCAATAGGACGATTATTAACGTGGGGGAAAAAAAGTAAAAAGGTTTCTCTGTCACTGTGGGAAATGGCTGGACTATTTTGGCAGAAATTTTCCTTTGGAAAGGGAGTTTGAGCCCAGGTGGGGGAACCTCCCCTTTCTTGTGCCTCGATGAAGCTGTTTCCCATGCCCACCAAGGGCTGTTCCTGGTGCCACGCTGAGTGATGGAGGCTGGGGAGGCCAGGACAAGGACCCTTCCTCCCTGCCCCAGGTGGTGAAGCTGGACACGTGTCAAAGCAGCACAGCCCTGGGGTGGGTGGGCAGCGTGCCCCCGAGGTCCCAGCCCCGGCCGAAGGAGCAGAAAGATGGATTTCGCTAATTTTGGCCGCTGGAGTGACTCAGCCTCCTGACAGCCCTCCCAGACCTTTGCCACTCCACCTAAACAGGGATTATTTCATCCTCTCAGAATGGCTTAAGCGCTAATAAAAGGCATTAAAAATTAATTTTCCACGCTGTCTGTCGGAGTTTCTTCCATCCCTGGAATGCGCTCAACAAGCAGAACTGATAAGCAAAACCCAGACAGCGTCCTCCATGCTAATGCCCCCCCGCACAGGCGTGCTCCCCCCAGCCCGGCGCTCATCATTAGGGAAGAACGGGCAATTATTAAAATTCCATCTTTCTCCTTTTCATGAAAAAATAAAAAGGAAAGATTTTGTTGGCAGCTTGGTGATTTGCTACGGGTGTCAGGCCTGCTCCTCTCTCTCCCCTCGTGTCAAATAACATATGCAAAGGAAATTTATACACATGCACACAGGCAGCTCTGCACGGCAGCTCCCTGCCATCCGCCAAGGCTCTCGCACATCCCTGGGCTGCCAGGAGGGAGGTGTCTGGTGGGGAGCTGTGGAAGAGAGGGGAAACGAAAGGAGAGGGAGCATCAGGCACGGGGTGGGGAGCGCAGCCTGGGTGGTGAGGGGGCTCGTTAGGGCCATGGCAAACCCTCCTCGGGGTCAGGGTTCGTGCATGGGCTGATGGCGAGGGGCTGGGGCTGGAGCAGCCCCGTTGAGGCCAGTGCTCCCGGCTGACCCCGTGGAGCTGCTCCCAGCCCCGAAGCGGCACCAGGCCGGGCCCCCCCCCAGCTGCTCGTGCGGTGGGTGCGCAGCGATATTCGAGGAGGGGGCACCAGCCCGGGAAAGGCCCCGGTGCCCCATTCCCAGCCAGCGCTGCTGCTGCGCCGGCCTCATTCGCCTCGGATCCACCCAATTACAGCTAATTAGCTTTTCTGCCATAAAGCCCTAAGGAGACAATGGAGAAAAGCCTCCTGCCTTTGACAGTAATGAAGTTAAATAGATATTTATTTATCCTTTTATTAGACAAACCAATTATAATTTTACGCTTGAAATAGCTAATTTTTAAATGTGATGTCGAAGCATATGTATATACCAACGTAATATATAGCCAGACCTGGCCTATAACAATCCTGCCTCATTAACAGCACGGCTAAGTTGGTATTTAAATATACTCTAATGCACCCATTCATAAAGTGATAATTAAAAATACTCTGAAATGCAGCCATTAAGACAGAGATCCTGGTTATTTATAGGCTTGGTTTTCAGTTTTGAATGATAAACCCCTGAGTAATTGCCTGGACTGGTGAAGCTTTGCTCCCCCAGTGCTCGGACCCACCATGGCTGGGAAAGCAGAGGCAGGTGCTTCCCATCGGGCTGGCCGTGCTGGGCACGCACTCTGCCCGCTGTCCACATTGGGGCAGCCCCACACCTCTGTGAGCACCCACATGCAGATGGAAAGTGCCGAGCTCACGTCCCCAGAAAGTTTATGACAAACTGTGTGAAGAGGAGACAAGAAGCTTCAGCTCGCCAACCGCATCCCCAGGTGGTGAGGCTCCGAGAGAAAACACCGAGAGGAGCCCGTGGGTGTGCGCCGTGCCATCTGGGTGCCTGTGCCTCGCAACCAAGAGAAATGCTAATTAAGCTACCTGAGTCCTGAGTATTTGCAGATGCCTAATTGGCTGCTGGAGGCAGCTGGTAACAACGGCCTTGGGTTTCTGCTCTGAGTACAGAGCCAGCACCCGGGCACGGAGAGCCCCGCCGTGCCATCCAGCCCGCCGACGGGCACCTGCCCCACCAACCAGCTCGCCTCGGTGCCTGGGGGAGGTTTGGCTCAGGAGGCAAGCAGGGAAATCCGACAGCCCCCATGAGCTCTGGGGGGACCCAGCGCTGCCAGTGCTGCGCACCCCCAGCCCCGCACACCTCCCACGGTGTCTTCTTCCCCAAGCATGGGGTGGAAGTGAAGCCGCGGGAATGGAGCAAGGAGGGGACTGATCCACATCCAGGCAGCTGAGAAGAAGAGGAGTTGAGGGCAGAGCAGGCTCTGGGCTGTCCTCAAGGGGGTTTGGGGCCAGCCCTGCTCCTTGGGGCCCCCACACCCCGTCCCTCCGGCCGGGGGGCCCTGCCTCCCCCTGTTCCTTACCCTGCCATCTGGATGTGGGGACGAGTGGCTGGAGACCACTGACGTCTCAGCCAAACACTAGACACCAAAGATCATACAGGGGCTTTAAAAAAATTAATTTCACTGGCTATAAAGCTCCGGAGAGGGCAATTCAGTGCTCAGCTCAGCTGGCTGCCCCGGCTTTGGGCAGGATCTACCACGGTGCTGTGTGACCGCGAAGCGTTTGGAGACATCTGGCCCGGCACGAGCCCCAGCGCCGCGGCCCCAGCGCTGCCGGTCCGGTCCTGTCCTCTGGCTCCTCACCAGCTCCCTCGTCCCGGGGGCCTCCTGCACACGCTTCTAGAGGCAGGAAGGAGTCATTTGGCAAATGAGAAATTTGTTTCAAAATGTGAGTTCAGCCGTCTCACACCTATTCAGGATTTTCAGTTAATTTTGTTGGATAGTTCTAGCTGGAGAATTTTTCACTTTGGGGTTAGAGGCACAGAACGACCGTGGGAAGTTGGTGGCTTTGCATCCTGGAGCCCAAGGCTCAGGGTGTGGGGCATTCCCCGGGGTACAGGAGACCCTTTCTCCAGCCCTTCCTTTGTGTCATATGGGAGAGCAAGGTGATGGCTGAGTTTTGGTGGGACAAGGCCAAATCCTCACAAGCCCTAGCAGTTAAATGCTTTACAGTGCCTGTTCGGGTCTATCCCCCTCTTGCTCATGTTCCTCCTACCACCACCTCTGCACACGTGCATTCAACACCTTCCCCTGGCACAGACCCAGGCTCTTTTCCCGATGCCTCACCTCAGCCCCCGGGGCACCGGTCGATGCGCTCGGCCACACGTGGGACCCGCGGCGTGGGGAGGTGGAGGCAGCTGGTGGCAGCGCTGTCCCCTGCAGTTTGTGAGACTGCAGTGCCGTGGCCAGCCTGTGTGCTCCTGCTGCATTGCACAGCACCATTGGATCTCTGTCCTGAAGCCACCAGGGAGACGGGAAGAGGCTTTCTGGGGGAAGGGGCTTGCCAAAGGCAGCTGGCCGCTGGCAGAAGGGCGGGCAGGGCGGGATGGCTGCTGGAGGCGGCGGTGCTGGCAGGAGCCTGGAGCTGCCAGGCTGTGCTGGGCACGTTGCCTCGGCCCCATATTCCACCCCATCCCGGCCCCATGGCCCCGCACACCCGGCCCTGGGGGCTGCAGGGCCGTGCCCCTGGGGCTCCGCGCAGCCGCAGCAGCGCAGGGCTCGGCACGCTCAGATGTGCAGGAGGTTTTACATCTCCCATCTGCTTCCCCGCCACCTCTGCCATCTGGCTCTTTCCCAGCCTGGAAGCTTTCTTCCTAATGACTTTTCTTGACTGGGTTCAGAGACCTCGGCGCATGCAGAGGCCTGGCTCCTGCTGCCGTCTCCGAATCACCAGCGGTCACAGGCTCGTCTGCACGCCTGCCAGGGCAGCGCTCTTGGCTGCCCTTCGCAAGGGGCAAGTGCCGATTTCTGCCCCTCTGCGCTTTCTGCCTGAAACGCCGCCACAGCATCCTTGCCCTGGAAACCCCCAGGGAATGCCCAGGGGTGTGCTGCACCTCCTCCTCCTGCTTTACCCACTGATCCTTCACCCTCACTAAACTGAGCTGTGCTGGGTCATTTCCCCCCACGGAACAGAGCTCGAGACAGCCTCTAGGACCCAAGCGAGAGTGAGATTTGCCAAGAGCTGACAGGTTTGGGAAGCGATGGGTGTCACAGCGTGGTGAGGTTGTGCTGCTGCTCTTCCCTCGCTGCCCAGCCTGGTTCAGCGGGGCCACGGCGCCCGGAGGACGGGCAGGTGTGCGCGGCAGCCGTGAGTCAGAGCCCACCTCGCAGAGGCGATGAAGCAGAGAGAAATCATAGAAATCCTGAGCTAACGCAGCACGCAGCCTGATGGATCCAGCCATGACAGAGGGAAAGGGCTTCCAGGGCTGGATGCAGCCAAGATGTGGATTAGAGCAACTCTGAAACTAATTTTCAGTCACTTGCTTGAAGCATGTGCCACAATGAATTGATGAGGAACAGGCCACAACCCATTAAGCCCTCTGCTAAACGCATGCCGCTAACTACGTGCCCTGCCTGCATCCTGCCGGGAGCGAAGCCTCCTGCAGAAGGGCTCAGAAATCCGGGAGCTCCTGCAGAACCCCTGGAGGAGGCACTGCTGTGTCCTGACAGAGCACCAAGGCGAAGGACACGCGGGGAAGGGCAGCTCCCTCCCAGGCGATGCTCTAACCCGGGGCAGCAGCGGGAGGCCAGCCCAGCACCCCGGGCCCTGGCTGTGCTCCCTCAGGATGCTGCCCTGGGCACCCAGTGCCCCTGCCCAGCCGTGTCCGTGCTCCATAGGATCATAGAATCACCCTAGAATATCCCGAGTTGGAAGGGACCCACAAGGATCACCGAGTCCAGCTCCTGGCACCACACAGCTCTACCCCAAATTTCTGACCGTGAAAGCAGCGGGGCTCTGCCCTTCCCCGCACCCCGGCCGTGGGGATGCTCCTTCGCTCTGCCCGCAGCCCCTGGGGCCCCCCCTCGTCCCCGCCGGGGCAGCCCCGACACCCCGGTGGTGGCCGGGGCTCACTGCCGGGGGGGTCTCCTGCTGCCCCCCCCGCTTTAGCCGGGATAAGCGGGACAAGCAGCGGCGGAGCGGCGGCCGGCGCTGGGGGGCACTCGCACGCCCCTGCGGGCCGGGGGCGGCACCGGCGGCCCCCCCTCCCCGGCACCGGCACCGGGCGGAGCGAGGGGCAGCGCCGGGAGAGGGGGGGGCACGGCGGGGGTTGGCCGGGCCGAAGGAGGCCGAGCCTCGCTCCGCGGGGAGGCCCCGGGGGCCGGCCCCTGCTCTGCCCCCCCCCCCCCGGAGGCACCGGGGGGTCCCCTGCAGCCCCCCAGCGCGGCGGGGGCGGCGGCGCATCATTTATTAAAGGGCTGCTGTCAAGGTTGACAAGCCCCCAAATTAAGTAGCTTAAAAATTCCATTAGCCGAGGTCTTTCTGGTGCCATGTCCTATCTCACTTTTGTTTATCAACCTTCACGGCTCGCAGTATCTGGTAGCTGCTCAGCTGGGCCCGGGCGGCGGGGGGAGAAGCTCAGCGGCGCGCAGCGAGCACAGGGATCTCTGCAGAGCCGCGCGGGGAGCCCCCCGCAGCAGCCCCGAAACAAGAGGGGCCCCGGCTGGCGTTTGTTTAGCTCTGCAGCCCTGCGAGAGCGAGAGCTCCCCGGGGAGGAGGGGAAAAGGGGGCCGGTGGGGGGCTCAGGGCCGTGGGATGCACAGGGAGGGCGTGTGGGAGCCCTGGCAGTGATGCCCCCCAGGTGGGCTGCCCTGTGCCCCTCTGCTGCCAGGCTGGGGCGGCTGCAGGGACAAATCCTGCGTCCCCACAAGGGCTTCCACCGGCCTCTCCTTCCCACAGCGGCAGGGCTGGGGAGCAGGGGGTGATCCCCAGGCACGGCCACGGGGAGCTGTGGGGCCAGGCCCGATGCATGCTGCAGTACTGGCGAGGTGCTCTAAAACAGCTCTCACAATGCGCTGCTCGCACCCGGCAGCCTGGGACCAGGTGCCCTGCATCCTGTGCACCGCAGGAAGGCCTTCAAACCGCAAAATGCCCCGCTGCCTGCACTGGTGTTTTCCTGGGGGACAGACCTGGCCGTGCCACCAGCTGAAGGGCAGCTGCACGCGTACACCGGTGCCCCACATGCAGCGTGGGGCTGACCACTGCTGCTTGGTTGTCCCCCGTGAACACATCCCTGTCCGAGTGAAGAAGCGAGGCAGCAGAGATGCTGGGAATACAGGTGCAGAAAATGGAAAAAGCTGGCCTGGTAGTGACAGTGCTGCTCCCCTAGCCCAGGGCTCTGTGCTTCATTTCCCCCTGTTCTGCTCCCGTCCATAACACTCGCATGGAAGCAGGAAAGGGAGAATTTGTGCCTGTAACTGTGCTTGTTCCTCATGGTGCCTCTGGCAAGATCGCCATGGGAGTGCTAGCAAATAGCAGTGACCTCCCCAAGACAGGAGAGGAGGCAGGGAAATGGAATTGTGCTTTCTTCAAGCAGCTCGCCTGGCCCTCAGCTCTCAGACTCAAACTCAAACTGTCTGCAAAGCCGAAATCATTCCAGTGCTGAGCAATTAGGGCAAGTGCCATCCTGAGGCTGTGTCAGGCAGCAGTGCAAGCGATCTAACAGGCAGGGAGGAGAAGCCCACTTCTCCACGGCTGCTGCTTCGGTGAGGAGATGCTCCAGAGCGCTTTAAATCATCAGCACAAGGACCTGACCTGAAGTGCTGTGGCTGTAAAGACCTCAGTCCCTCTGCTTCTCGGTGACAGCAGAGAGAAATATTCAGAGGAGCGTAGCAGTACAGATGGCTCCTGGAAATACCTGAGATGTCAGCTGGAGGACTCTTCTCCTGAAATCCCAGCCTGATTTGCAAGTCAAGGAGAATGGGATATACCAGGAGAATCGACCAAACTTCAGCAGACAGAGCTCCACTTATTTTTAACAAGCGAGTGCCGCACCTTTCCCTGCTTTATGAGCAGTGTGTCCCACCAGGTGCCATCAGCTGTGCCCCTCCGTGGGGCCTCGTTTCCACCCGGGAGAGGCGATGAGCTGCGGGCAGCCTCGGCAGCGGGCAGTGTGCCGGACCACGCGCAGCTCCCCCTCTGAACTTCCCATCACGAAGTGAGCCCAGCGAAGGCTGCAAACACTGACATGCCCAAACCTGCTGCACCAGCAGCCCCGTTCCTGGAAGGGTTTGTTTGTGTGCCGGCACACCGTTTGTGCACGGGCAGTCTTGCTGGGTCGCAGGAGTGCAGTTGTGCTGCGTGTGCGAGGACAGGCAGAGCTGTGCGCAGAAAGCTCCCCGAGCCCCGCTGTCTCCAGGAGCAATTACTGGGTGTGAGGGGAATGAGAAATCGGAATGATAAATCTAGAAAAAGCAAACTGCTCCACTCCACCAGGAAGGAACCCAGCTATTTTTAAGATCAGGGACGATGTATGAAGCCAGAAAAAATATTCTGTCTTGTGCAAAAGAAAACAGGAGGAGACTTCCAGCATCCTGTCTCTGTCTACCCTTCAGATCCCTCTCCCCACTCTCTCCCAAGGACTTTGTGGGACATGGCTGTGTCCTTGTGAGGCCCTTGTGAAGCCACAGGAAGCCAGGCATGGGACAGAGTGGCCAGTCCCACACGAACACTACACATTTGGTGGGGCCCCTCTAGGATAAGTTTGCAAAACCCACTGAGCCACATACCCCCTCCAGAGCACACGTCGGCTGATTGGGAGCGGTAACGAGCTGAAGCTGTGGATGAGATGCTGGCAGCTGCCACACAGAGCAGCCCCGGCCAGGCGATGCCACTGGCACGGGGCCCGGTACGGAGCGAGCGATAGCTTTGGTGGGAGCCGGGTGGTGCAGGAGTGACCTCGTCATTGCTGGTCCCATCACATCACCGTGGACACGTGGGACAGGACCGTGCCACTGACCCAGTTTCTGCTGAAAGGAGCCCTGCGTGCTGCACCGAGGGGCTGGGACCAGCCGCGTGCCTCCGCGTCCCGCAGCCACGGAGCCGTCTGGAGCAGCGCTCGGCCCCAGGGGAAGCCACAGCAGCATCCCCACATCGTGACGATAAATCCCTTTAGATATCGTTAGTCTCACCCATCGGTCTCCAGACCACTAGAAATAATTACATCGAGCACAACAAAACAAACACGTGCTCTTCGCATTTACTTGCCCCTTCCAATAATAACTATTATTATTCATATTTATTCCAGTGCTGCCTGCAATCTCGTGGAGAACAACGCCTAATGCTGCCAGACAGTGGAGGGATGGCAAGTATTTTTTTATGATCAGAGTGGGATCCCTTTGTGCTCCTGGCTACTTAATCTACACATGAGAAGGGAATGAAAACACAGCATCGTTTCCTGTGACAAACACGGGATGAGGCACCTCTAATGCTGGGAACCTGCATGGACTTTTTCCAACAAAGTAGCTCCAGCGCTGCCTCTCTGCATGCCCACTGCTGTACGAACCCAACCAGGTTTGGTTTAATTTCAGTTGAAGGGAATTGGCTTGAAGCATTTTTTAATATGAGGCTATGTATGGTTGTTCCTCATATAATTTTATATTACAAACCAGGAAACCAGTATTCCTGTTTCTTCCTTCAGATTTGATTTTAGAATTTGAATGAAAGGTTTTGCTACAAATCCCCCTTAACAAAATTGGAATGCCTCAAAGAAATGCTTTCAGATGATCAGACAAGCACTTGTCAGGGACCTGCCCGCAGGTCCGGCATGCTGCAGCTCTGGCCATCGTGGAGACGCTGTGGCCATGGTGCCTGGCTGTCCCTGCAAAGAGAAACTGCCTCAAAATTTCTGTCCACGAACAGTTTTCTATTTGAAATATTTTCCTTTTGGGTGGAAGCAATGTGAGCTCGCTGCTGGCGGTGCGTGCCCGGGCAGGCTGCTGCTCTGGCATCTCCCTGGCGCGCTGGGGCTGGGCACAGGGTGCCCGCCTGGGGATGGGAGAAGCTGGCTCTGCAAAACGTGGATTTCTGTTTTTTGTTTGTAATTGTTTACCTCTCACCGCTATAGCTACTTCCCTCCACAGCTCATTTTGCACTGACAGTTTTAAAAACAACAAAAAAAATAATTAAATAAAATCAGGAAGTGAGTAATGCTGAGAGTTTTCAAATGACTTGTCTATCTCCTGTTTCCCTGGGAGAGCATTTCCAAAATGAAAGTGTTTACACTATCTGAGATGCAATTATCATGAAATGTATAGGAGAAATAAGAAACAGCGGTGCGAAAGCACTACCAAAAATACCCGGGATTAAAACCGAGCGTTAATCACGGTGTTTGTTTCATGCAGAGCCTGAAAGGCGGCGGGGGAGCACATGGAGGAGCAGGGCTGGAGTGTTCACATTTCCAGAGAGCTGATGGTAGAGGAGATGTGTAGGGCAGCCGGAGCCCTGCTGGCGCCTCCTCGTCCACTAGCCGAGTCCTGGGAGAATTTAATTCTTCCCTCCTGCCATCCTGGGGAGGATGTAACAATTTTTGCTAGTGAACAATGATGCTGAATTTCACACCTGCTTTTTTGCCCTCCCCCCCTGAAGGAGAGGTGCTCACATTCAACAGCTCATTGATGCTTCTGTCTTTGGTTCTGCCGTGGCAAAACATTTTGGTTCGATGGGCCAAGGTTTTACTTACTTGCTTTAGTATCTCCGGATACCATCAGTAAAGTGGCAACTTGTGAGCATCCTCCGATGGTGTGAGATATGTTACCAGGTACTTTAATGCTCAGTTGATAACCGTGGATACATTGAATTTTAAATGAATCGACTACAACAAGTAATAAGTTCACAGCAAATATTATAATGGTTTATCATAAAATGTGACAACTTGACACGATGAAGAGAGAAGCATTATCCGAGCGTTATCAGTAAATACTACCCAAGTGCTCTCAGCGTTATCTAAACATCCCGCTGCACCGGCTCCTGCCGCGCACACGTGGCTGCCTGTCCCAGGACAGGACACCACAGGTGCTGAGCCCAAAGCTGTGTTTCGGAGCGAGCCTGGCGCTGCCTGGCACCCCCTTCCCAAACCAGCCGCTCAGCAGCACCCCGTACCGTGGGGAACGGGGCTCCTTCCTCACGTGGGACCATTTCTGCACGGTTAACCCCGGCGGGCACCACGCCACGCCGCTCCCTTTTCACCAGCCAGTCATGCTTTGTATGGCCAGCAGCAGCCCGGGTCCTCCCGCTCTGTTAATACAAATCCTGACCTTTAAGCAAGGTACAATGGGCTTTGTCCCCTGCTTCTCTGCTCCTTGGAGAAGCATTTCACCTCTGGAGATTAAGAGATATTATTATTTAGCTCAGCTAAAAAAGAGGGAGCAAAGTCAGATAGCGATTAATTTAAAGGACTCTGCTGCGCTGTCAAGTCATTTTGGCTTTCCTTAAAATCACATTAACTTGGGTAGAAATTGTTCTTCCAGTTCTAAACTTATCATCATTATCACCAGTATTTCCAATGTGCTCGTCCCCTGTGTGTGTCTGTGCATACCCCCCGTGCCGTCAGCGTGCCTGTGCCCATGAAGGTTAAGCGGCTGCCATCACCCTGGCTCCTGACTGTCCCTGCTCAGATGGGGGCACAGAAAAATTTCCAAAAATGCAGCTGAATCGTGGCAGTGTGCTCACGAGGGAGAAGCTCATGAGGGAGAAGCCACCTTTGCATCTCGTCCTGCGTTTGGACGGCGTGACCCACGCTGGTGCCACACAACAAGGGGCGCTGGGGCTGGCTCCCCCCGGGCTGTGCCCACCTGCGGTGCAGGCTGTGAAGGCGTTAGCTGTCCATGACCACAGGCTGGACTTTATCAGGCTTTTAAAGAGCGCATGATGGGAACAGCTAGTGACAAAGTGTTTCTGCAGAGCGTGATCCGGCCTGGCTGCGCAGCACCCCGCCTTGTGTGGGCACCAAGGGGCAGTGGAGGAAAACAAAATGAAATCACTCAGGTGTGAGAAAAAATGTCTTACACTGGAATTTCTCGTTTTCCTGTCATTTTTATGTGCATCAGGCCCCGAAGCGAAGCAACCCCTCACCTCCTCCTGCCCAGGTGCGCAGCAGGAAAGGTCAGGCTCTGCTGCGGGGGAGCGGGAGGCGCGGCACCGAGGCCAGCACCCCACAGAACGAACCTGTGGGGGCAGCAGGAAGGGGTTAAAGCAAAGCTGACATTTCTGAAGGCTTTTTTTTTTTTTTTTTTTTTTTTTGGCAGCACTGGATCAGGTGCCTGAGTGACTCTCTCAACTTTCAGGTTGCAGGGAAGGGAAACCGCGCTCCAGTGAGAGCAGACAAGGCTCTGCCCGCTGCGTTCTGGGGCGAAGCCGCTGCCTGCCCCTCTTCCCTTTGTCCTCCTTTCCGTTGACTCAGGGCATTTTACATCCCTATTGACAATGTGTTTGGGACATTCAGACATTGAAGTGACAGTGGCATTTCCATGACCTGAAACTAGAGACTCTGTCGGTGAGGGCTTTGAAGACATTAGCTGTCCATAATCATGAGTTAGACTTTATCAGGCTTTTAAAGAGCACATGATGGGAACAGCTAGTGACAAAGTGTTTCTGCAGAGCACGATCCGGCCTGGCAGTATTTATCTCCTCAAGCCCTTGGAATTTGCAATATTCATTAGGAGTTGGGAAAAAATGTGCTTCCTTTGGAACAATGCAAATTATGAAAGGAAACCTTTCTCACTTGTGCGCCCTGGAGCTCTGACTCCAGTGGCGGTGGGGTTGGTGGGGAAGCAATTAAAACCCTTGAGCCCATTAGCAGGTTGGTTCATTAGAGCTGTTGCTGCCAGGGAAGGGCTGGGCGGGAGGCGCCGAGCCCGCGACAGGCGGCACAAAACGCTCCTGCAGAAAGCGCAGTGTCAGAGCCTGTCTTCTTGGGCTCCTCACCTATTTATTCTTTCACTCGAGGGGAATTTCCTTGGCCTCCGAGATGGGGCACGGGGAAGTCTGCCAGCTCGTCTGGCTTTTTGCAGAGGGCTTGTCACTGGGAGCAGCAGGGGCTGTGGCAGTGCTCTGGGTAATGGCAGCCCCTGCGTGGCCGCGGCCATCCCAGTGCTGCTGACCTGACCAGTGTGGGCATGCACTGGGGGAGGTCACGGTGCTGGCAGCAAGCAGGGAGCTTGTTGTGGTGGTGCTGCTCCTGTCAGCACTGTGGCTTGTGGCACTGTGCCACCCCACAGCACAGGCACCACACCGTGCCGTGCCACAAGGGACCATGCCGCACCACAAGGGACCATGCCACGGCACGTGGCACCCAGACAAAGCCCACGTTGGCTGCTGCTGACGCTGCCCCTCACGCCCAGTGTCCCGGTGGCAGGGACATCCCTGAGCCAACTGCCCGCACATATATCAATGCACATATATATATGGTTTTGGCTTGACCTTGGATGTCGGCAGAAAGCTTGGCAGAGGTAGCCTCCATTTCCAAAGCAAATGCCAAGAAGAATGAGCTGGGGAGGGATGAGGAACATTATGGCATAGGCGGCTTTCTGCTACAGAGGTGACCAGACCTTGCCCAGGGTGCGTGGACCAGCTGCACCTTCCTAGCTGGTTGCACCCGCCGGGCTTGGCTTCATCTAGCCCTTGCAGATGCTGATAACATTTTGGGAAACGCTGGATCAGGTGCAGAGCGTTTGTGTCTTGCTGTGTGCATGAAGGGACATCTGTTTGCTTGCAGGTGACCATCCTGTGGTGCTGGAGCTTCTGCCTGTGGTGGGACTGCTGTCCCCCAGGCGGCCCCAGCTGGGGCTGGAGGTGTCCCCGGGGGGTTCACACTAACACGCCTGCTCTGAACGCGGTGCTCCTGCTCTGCCTCCCCACCACAGCACAGCCACCCAGAGGAGAGAAGCTTTGGCTAATGTCTGTGGTGTTTACCATTCTGTGCACGATTTGACACAATTTGTTTTCGTCTGCGTGCTCCAGGATCAGCCTCCCTTTTCCTCCTGCCTGCCGGGACCACATCCGACGTCTCTGCTGCTGCCTGAAACCTCAGCCTTTTCTCTGATCCCCCTCCTCTCGGACTCTCCAGTGTCCTCACTTCCAGGGCAAACTGTCTATGCCATGAGAACTGGCCAGTTTCACAGCATTCCAGTATCAAACATTAATTTTAATTAATGTGGGTGGGGGTTTGTGGGCGACGCTCAGCCTGCGGTGCCCGTGACTAGAAGGGCAGACGGAGCAGGCTGAGCTCCCGTGGCTGCTGCTGATGCTCACCAGGAGCTCGCAGCACTGGTTGGGAGCTGGGGCAGCCCTCAGGGGCTCAGGGGGCTCCTGTAGAGGTTCACCGTGGTGTCAGTGGCTGCATTCAGCGTGGAGCAGCACGGCTGTGCCTCTCCATGGTGGATGCTGTTGCTGCGCACAGCGGCTGGCTGTCCTCGGGCCATCTGCAGGTAGTTTCTCTGACGGGGACCATTCAGCCCCTTCACCTTGCGGCTCTCAGAGGAATGAGGGCAGGAGAGAATCGAGTGGCCACGCCGGATGACTGCAGGAGTGTGGAGCAGGTGGCGTCTGGAGCCACTGCCGAGGAGCCCGCAGCGCTGGATGCCCTGCGTGAACCTGCAGCAAGCGGGGAGGGGGAGCCGGTGCCACAAGGACAGGAGGGAGCTGTTCTGCCCATGGGCCCCGGGGAGGCAGCAGCCTGGGAAGGGGTTAACATACCCGGCCCTGGGGCTGGGAAGCTCCTTTTTTCCAGGAGGCTGCCTGCCGCACACTGACAGGCCTTTCAGCTGCGCACAAAGGCAGCGCGCTCCTCTTGCCCTCTCCAGCTCTCCCACCCGAGCCAGCAAGCAGCTATAATCTCACTAGCAGAGGCTTTTTCTGCTGTCAGCTCGAGCCTCCTTTGCCATGTGAGTGGCTCAGATCTCCAGCAATGTAAAAAAGCTAATGAACGAGTAATAAACAAGTGTAACCAAGCAGAAAGCCTGCACGCAATAACATCTGAGCCAGCGCGGCTTTTAGGCAAAGCTTGGAGACACGACCAACAAACAGATACGTAATTAAAGAAAGTCTAATCTCCTTTCATAGCCAGAGATAAAATATGGGGGGCATGTGTGGAGGTGACGGGGAGGGAAAGTCACGATGGAGACAGGATGAGGAGGAGAGGAAGAGGAAAGAGCAGGGGAGAAGGGAGATGGGGAAGAAAAAAAAAGAGGAATAAATGTTGCTTTTTTGATAAAGATAAATAAGGAAAAAGAAGAGCTGAAGCCCATTGAAGTCATCGTCCCTTGGCTGTTAATCACAATTACTCATCACAGCTTTCAGGGGTCAGGGGCCATCGCAGAGATGAGGGCTGTCTGTGCTGGCTTGTCCTCGCTGTCTGAGCCAGGTTCCATTCTTCAGCTGTCCCCAAATGTGCAGCTGCAGGACGGAGGAGGGACGGCACAGGGGTGGGCAGGCAGGCTGCCCACACTGAGTGTCAGTCTGTGCCCTGAAACACTGCGAGAAAGCCGAAAATCCACCTGGAATACGTCAGTAATGCTGGATGAATGTTACTTAAAAAAGCTCACCAAACCCCTGGAAGTTATCCCGTCTTTTCCGAAGCACTGATATTAAAATGCCTGCCAGAGCAGCATGGCAGACGGAGTGAAACTCTGGGAGACGTTATGGGAGATGACAACCTAATGCCTTGTGATGAAGTCACAGGTCACCATTTTCCCCCCTAATTTCCACAGCTGAAAAAAAAAAAAAAAAAAAAAAAAACAACTTGCAGTGCCCTTGTACCCTCTGGTTAAAAGTCATAAGAAAAGTAAATTAACAGCATCAAAGATTTAAAAAAAAAAGGGGGGGGGGGGAACACCCTACATAAAAGGGACTGGTCAGTTTGAAGACCAACTGAGAAGACCTGGGAAGAGAGCCAAGGCCCTGATTCAGCAGGGCTTGCCACTTTAAATATCTGGGCTGTTCCTTTGAAGAAAATCATTGAAGTCAATGGGCTTACTTAAACGTTTGAGATTAGACAGGTGATTAAGCCCCTCGATGAACGGGGGCCTCAGAAGTCAAATTCCCTTGCAGCCATCCCATCCCAGCCAGGGATGGCCCAGGCAGGCCGTGCTCTGCTCCAGGGGGTGCTCGCACCCCCCTGCCCCGCAGCCCCTGCCTCCTTGTGCACCGCTCGCCATTTGCTCCCTAATTGACTATTTTTAAACCAATTTTATTACCGGCTTCCTTAAGTCCCATATTATGTTCATCAAGAGCAATTTTAAGCTGAATTATCTTACCTCTAAGTGCAGCAACTCCTGTTCAACAACGGTGGACATCTGTATAACAGCTGCCAGAGAAATGTCAGGGGGAAATTGGGAAGATACATTGCAATGATTGTTTACGGAGTGGTTTAATAAAATCAGCTTAATGCGTAAGTAGGAGAGTAGGAGCAGGAGTATGTTCCTGTGAGCTCTATTATTTGAACCAGGAAACATCTATCACAGTCTCAAACAAAAGGAGACAAAAGTATATTGCACTTGGTATTTCTTCTCCAGATTTATTTATCATTGTCACGTCTGTTCCTTCCTTCCCTCCGCATTCCCGTCCCTTGGTAATACCGTAATATCTTTTATTATAGTACATTATATAATACAGTCTATTGCTGTGAATATTGTTATTCCAAGACCAGACTCCTTTATTCTGACCCAATTCTGGCAATACTCCTTTGCAATCAAGGAAGTCTCCTGTTTGAGTTAGGCTGGAGCACAGAGACCTGCATTTACTCCGCTGCAGTCAGCTTAAGGAGAAGAAAAAGCCTGGTGGTTTAAGAAGCCCTGACCTGTGGATTAGGAACCAGCCAAGCAGCCATACATGTTCTGTGGCTAGGATCAGAAATAAAATGGAAATAGCAGTATTTCTGCAGCAAAGGGGTTCTCAGGGGGCTGCCCCTGATGGCTGGTTCCTGGGCGCTGCTCTGGAGCTTCTCCCCTCAGAAGAAAGACAAGAAGCGTGGGCTTTGTGTCCCTTCCCTGCTCTCTTCTCTGCCTGTGCTCTTGGCCACGAGCACCCTGTGGCCGCTGGTCCGGGCGGCTGCTCCTGCGTCCCCATGCTGTGCTCAGCACCGCATCCAGCCCCAAATCCGACACCACAGCCCTTTGCTTTTCCAAGCGAAAGCAGACTGGCCAGCAGTTCCTTGAAGTGCTCAGTCCGTGAGTGATGTATCTGTCTGCAGCTATCATGCAGCCAGGCCTGGAGAGCCAGGAAAGCTTTCTGTGCCATGTTCAAATAAAAACACTGACACCCACTTACTGCTCTGATTAAGAGCCAAAGTCCTAAAAAGTCGGGAGGTAAGTTTAGATTCTCGGAGTGCCTCATGCTAACAGCAGCAAGCCATGCTGCGCATCCCGCCTCTCACGGCCTGCCGCTGTACCAAGGAGAGCGTGACTACTGGAAAAGCCCTCCTCAGGAGAAAAACAAGCTTAAAGGCACAACCGATAAACACGGGAAGGGGCCCTTTGTCTAATTCCTCGTGTTCGGGTGTTTAAAATCATAATCTGATCAGTAGGCTTCCAAGCTTGCATTGCGGGTTTTGAGCAGCTATTGTTGTCAAAGATCGAGTTTTACTTCTATTTACTTGAAAAGCCAGAGCTGATGTTTCTGAACACATTGCGGCACAACTTCCTACGAAAGTGATGCTTCCCTTGTGTACCGGGACAATAACGGCGGAAGAATTACAAATTGTTTCTGCGCTGGAGCCTGCGTACAGAGACCTTCTCCTCCGCTGCTATCTTTGTTCCCAGGTATTGTCTCTAGCCTCCTGAGTGCCACAGCTGCTATTTATAATTATAATAGCTAGAGATATGAACAGGATAATGGTTTGGAGGCTTTTATTTAAAGTCCATACACCCATTTTAACTTGTCATGGACTGTAGATGGCCAGAAAGCCTGGTGGTAGGAAAGGACCGGCCAGTTGCGTAGCAGTTCTTAGCCACAAAATAGGGAAGTAGCCAATGGTATTAAAAGGTTTCAGGATGGGATTAGATGACTTCTTTGAAGGCAGGCCCAACAGGGGGTATTAAGCAACTCCAGAAGTGTAAGCCCCAGCCTGGCAGAACGTGGGAGGACACACATGGGATACAGTTACTCCCTACAGGAATTCTTTCTTGTGCTCTTCCTTGGGAAACTGCACATGGCCGGGGCTGGGAGCAGCGCCTTGCAACCCGTGTACTGCGGCCAGGCCCAGGATTTTTGTCCAGCAGCCACAAGAGCAGCACAGGAGGAGGCAGGGACTTGGGAGAGCAGCACTGGGACCGGGATGTCACTGCAGCGGGGTGGGGACAGGAGCGGCCGAGATCTGTGCCTGGCTGGGGACAGGAGCAGAGGTCCCCGTGCTCTCCACCCCAAGCCTGGGCTCGAGGCACGGCGTGGGCACATCTGTAGGGCTCCTGGGTGCTGCCTGGCCATGCCTCACCAGCCTCCAGGGCTCTGGTGTGCTGCTGTGAGAGTGGGGTTAATGTCTTCTGGCAACACGAGGGCAGGGGGGATAGAGGAAAAAGGGTCTTGAATGTCAACAAAAAAAAATATATTGTGCAAATAAACAGAATAGATGGATTATCGCAGGCTGTTTGCGCAGGGAATTGCTGGAATGCCTGCCTGATGCAGGCGCTCTGCGGCACGGCTGGGGCCCGCGCTCCTTTTCCTGCTCTTTGCCTTGGGTGCTGAGCAATCTGCCTCCGGACCGGGGAAATTGCCTCCGGATCATTTTCCCAGGCTGTGGTCTGGTTGCATGTGCTGGCTACATGCTGAAGCACTTGGGAATGTTTCCACCCTTCACGTCATGGATGCACCCACAGGCATCTTCTCCCACCTGCTTTGTGGGCCAGGAGCACAAGGCGACCTCCAGCCTCGCCTCGTGGCTCTCACCACATCCCTTCTCCACAAAAAGTAGAGACCCAAGCACAAATACAATCCATGTACCCTTCCAGCACAGCATCTCCAAGTGCTTCCCAGACAGAAGAGGAGGGGAAGAAGAAAGAAGGAAACAACTCACGGGTCGAGATAAGGACAATTTAATTAAAGGAAAAATAATTATTAAAGGAAAGTTATTATTAATTAAATAATGTAACTAAAGAGAAAAGGTAAAGGTAAAAGGGAAAAAACAAACAAACAAACAAAAAAAAACCAAAGGCCATGTGGAAGTGCAGAGGACAGAAATTCCTCTCTGCTTCCCACCAAGGAGTGATGCCTGACCACGTCCCCGAAGCAGGACCTCAGTGCACATAGCTGCTGTTGGGGAGGATAGACGTTTTCCCAACGGGAGCCCACCCGTCCCCTCTCCTTCTTTTCCACCTGTTATTGCTGTGTGACACCACGGCATGGAATATCCCCTTGGTCGGGTTAGGCCAGCTGCCCTGGCGATGCCCCTTCCTCACCCCTCCGGGTGCTGGCGGCAGTCCTGGTGCTGTGCCAACACTGCTCAGCGGTAGCCACAACACCGGTGTGTTACCAAGGCTGTTCTACCTACAGGCGCACGGCGCTGCAGGGAACGTTAGCTCTGTCCCGGCCAGCCCCAAGGTGGCGGGGCAGGGCGCCAGGGCAGGGGTCCCCACCTTCCTTCTGCCCTGCCATGCCGCAGCGCCCCGGGCAGCACGGGAAGCCTGTCCCGGGGTTAGGGCTGGGCTTCAGCCTCAGTGAGGCTCCAGGAGCCGAGCCTTGGCAGGCGGAGGAGCAGCACGCCTGGTCAGGTCCATCCCCGCCTGCGGCTGATGAGTGTTTTATGAGGAGGAGAGCGCGCACCCGGTCCCTGCTCCTGCTGTGGGCCACCCAGACCCGGCGGCGCGCGGATACCCGAAGACACCTGTGCGCGCCCGCACACAAGCTAGCAATTACCCAGCACACGTGTGCTGTAGAGGGAAGAGCAGATCTCCTGGGGCCCTCGGCTTTAATATCCTCTGGATTTAATATCTGGAAACTCCACGTTTATGGGAGAACACGCCTTCTCACGTGGCAGGAGAACGCGGGTGCGATGCTCCTTTGGCACGGGTGGCAAAGCGCAGGGCAGAGCTGTGGCACCACCCGCCTGAAGCAGACCAGGAAAGCAGCCCTGGCTCATTTGTTTTTGTGACATCATGGCCTCCTCTGGCTTTTTTCACAGTTTCTCTGTGTTGTATTTAATAGACTTAATGGATCACACAGCACTGTAACAACAACAGACCTTCAATGTTTTTATTAAAGCCATCTACAAAAATCCCTCTGTGCTATAGCTTTCCTGCAGGGTGACTTCTGCTGAGATGCTGTTTCCATTAAGGACAATTGCAGAGAATAAAGAAAGAATGAACAAACAAATGGAAAAAAAGAGGGGGGGGACTGGAGGAGCAAAGCGTTGGGGCTGCTGGTGGGAAGGGGGCGTAGGGGGACCGGCTGGACCCCGTGCTGGCCGGGGGCTCCTGCCACGCAGCCCAGAGGGTGCAGCGCGCCGAGTGGCGCAGCGCCGGGTCCCCGCGCGGTGCAGGATGGAGTTCACGAGCTGTGGCGTCAGACCCACGGCTCTGGCCTCCCAGCCAGACCACAGCGGGGCAGTGCCGTTTTTATACTTGCCGGGTGCGACTGATTTGATCCGTCCATTAAACCGGCGGCGATGCGGGGGCACGAGGCCTTCCCCCGCTCAGCAGAAGGCTGCTGCGTGCCCCGTGCTGCGCTGCGTGCCCGGCCCCGCCGGGGCGGTGTTTATTAAACACGCGGGGCTGCAGCACGGCTGCCGGCAAAGGAGCGGCCGGGCCTCGGGGCGATGCGCCGACACCACCCGGCCGGGCCGCAGCAGCCGCCGGGCGCACGCGTGGCCGGGGGGAGCCGAGCCGTGCAAAGCCGAGCAGAGCCGTGCCGAGCCGTGCCGAGCCGTGCAAAGCCGAGCCGTGCCGAGCCGTGCCGTGCCGAGCTGTGCAAAGCCGAGCAGAGCCGTGCTGGGCCGTGCCGAGCAGAGCCGAGCCGTGCAAAGCCGAACCGAGCCGAGCCGTGCCGTGCAAAGTCGAGCAGAGCCGTGCTGGGCCGTGCCGAGCAGAGCCGAGCCGTGCAAAGCCGAGCCGAGCCGTGCAAAGCCGAGCAGAGCCGTGCCGAGCAGAGCCGAGCCGAGCCGTGCCGAGCAGAGCCAAGCCGTGCCGCACCGTGGTGGCTGCTGCGCCCGGCGGGGAGCGGCGAGGACCCTCGGAACCGTGCCAGGTGCGGCTGTGAGCGGGAACAGGGCCAGGGAGGGACAAGAGCCGAGGGGCTGCCGAGGTCTCAGGAAAGGTGGCTTGCTGGGAGACTCTCAGCTGGCTTCTTCTGTGAACCCTTTTATGTCCCCAGACTGATACCTGGGCACTGCTTTGTGGATGCTGAGTTTAAAAAGGTCTGGAAAAACCCTTCTGTTTCTGTAGGACCCTGGGCTTCTCGGCTGGCTGCAGCCCCCTGCCCGCTGTCCCTGCATTGACCAAGCAGCCTCCTGCAGGCTCGGGCTGGGGAAAGTCAGGGACAGATCGGGATTTATTTGAAGGAGAGATTTCAGTTTTTGACTGTAGCTTTGAACCTTTTCCCAAATCCCAGGGCACCCGACCCAACCGATCCCGTCAGTCAGCAGCCACAACGCCAGCACTGAGGTTCGCTCTTCCGTCCATGCCGCCGTCCCAAGCAGCACAGGGATGGACGACGTCTGTCCGCTGTGCAGGTATTTGGGTTCTGAGAGCAGCCTGGTCACCCGAGGTCTGCCGTGGGGCACTGCGTGCTGTGGTAAGAAGGGAGCTGTGCAGATACTGTGGGTGAGCTGATGCCTAACGAGCCGGTCTCTCGTTATCTCTGGAGCTGTCAGAGGCAGCAGTCACCCTTGCATGTGATGTTGTAAAGGACATAGCAGGGCTGAGCAGGAGCAGCTCAGCTCCGTGCCAGCCCAGGTGGCTGAGAGAAGCTTCTCGGGGCCCAAGCTCGAAGCACATGTTGCGGGCTGGTGTCTGGGTTTCTATTTTCCCAAAGACTCTCTTTCCATCTCGTTGCCTTGTGTCTGTACACCTCTTTATGTGTGAACTCTCAAATACCGAGGAGTTCTTCTCAAAGGTTTGACAGACTCGGGTTAAACTGATTTATACCACTCTGACACTTGCTTGGCTAAAATACCTAGAGAAGACCATCATACCTGCCCTGACAGACCGTGCACTAAACCTAAATCAAAAGAGACTGTTCCTTGCCTCTCCTTTTCCTATAACAAATCTCAAACCGTTTCCATTTGTCCGTAGCCAGCACGCTGTTCCCCTTAATGCGCTAAGCTTCCCAACATGATGTTTAGCACATGTTCTTTCGCACTGCCCCCCTCTGCTCAAAGGCAGCCTTATAGTTTGCAAATGGGATGAAACCACTGTGCGGGCCAGTGTCTTGGCTCCGCTCCCGCCGCACTGCGCAGATGCCAGAACCTTTACTGTACCTTCCAAGTCATTATGTATGTTCAAAAGCCTGCCAGAAAGACTAGGAGGATAAAAGCGACCAAAAAAAAAATCCCTAATGCACGTAAAGGAGAAGCTCTGTCAGTGAGGCGTGTCCTCCCTGCTACCTGAAGGGTCCTCGCCCATGGCTGGCCTTCACGAGGTGGGTCTTCCCGTGCCTTGGCCTTCTGGGGAACAAAAGGTGTGCTTGCCCAGGGAGGAGACATCCACCCTCCCATGGGTTTGTCTGGGATGGCTGCCACGATCAACAAACCCGCATCACTTGTGAGAACCTCAGAGGGATCTGTTGGGGCAAGGTAGGAAATGCTGGGATGTGGGCTCAGTCCCTGCTTAGACACTGGGAGCCTTATCACGGCGATCAAAAAACGCTTCAGAAGAGTTAATGAATGCAAATACAAAGATCTGTGGTTGTCTGTGTAAACAGGGAACCGCAGCCATGAGAAAGGATCAAAGGCGAGATGCTCACCATAAGCCACTAGCGCTTGGGCTGGAGGAAAACTCTGTGCTGGCAGCAAGCGGTGGGGTGTTATGGGGTGCACAGGGCAGCCCCTGGAGGGACGGAAGCCGTGAACATGTCCCATCACCCTCGCATCTCCAGGCACCTCCTCTCAGTTGTTATTGAGATGGCAAAGGTGCTCTGGGCTGCCTCTGGGCATGAGGAGCCCAGCAGCAGGCAGAGGTGGGCTGTGAGCGCCTGGCAGCAAGGCTCAGCACGTCGGGAGCTGGCATGTGCAGGAGGCGAGGAGAGGGCAGCGAGATGGAAGAAAGGCGGTAGGCTGCGAGGAAGAGGACCAGTGGAGAGAGGAGATAATCAGCAGGCGAAGCGTCCACACTTCTGCTGACGTACCCAGCCCTCCCAAAACTGCTTGCTGACGTTTTCCTGAGGCAGTCCTTGGCGTTATGTGGGGAAATTGCTTTCCAGCCTGGAAACCTTGCTGACCTCCGGCAGTTGCCCGCGGGGTGCTGCCCGTGGCTCCCCACAGCACCCACATCATCCCACAGCACCCACATCATCCCACAGCACCCACATCATCCCGCTGCCGGCCGCCGGGCCCAGCCACGCCTTGCCTGAGGTCTCGGGCTTATCCCGGTGACCTGCGGCTGTTTGCCACGTTCCCGCAGAAGACCTAGATTTTAATGCCAACTGAGCAGCTGTATAAATGCTTCGTGACATTTTGGAGACAGAATAGATCATGCTGTTCAAGCCTCTTCTTTCAGAAAGCATTCAAATAATACCTTTTCAATTTAAGGGAACTTTATTTGCTTTAAAGATTTTATGATAATTTCCAGCAGAGGCCATCAGACAGCCAATCTGCTTCGCTCTTCCCTCTCCCAGGATATCCTGCAGGCCAGCGCTCCCTTTTTCTCTGCAGGATGTCCTCCATCATACCCACACTCCTCCGCATTCACAGCTTCCCAGGGTCTTCAAAATCCTTCCGATATCGAAGCAGCTATCCTAGCTATTAACCTGCCCTTTTTAAATGCATACAAGCCTCACCAGCCTATGCCTGTCCCACTGTCTCGGGGCCACACAAAAAAAGCTAAAAGCATCATCAAATTTGTTAATTGGTATCTACCGCAAAACTTGTGTGCTGAGATTATGCCGTCTTATTTAATGGGACTACTCCCTTGGCCTCAAAGTTTAAGGCAAAGACCGCAGAAAACTAATGAGCTTCACAAAGGCCTACAAGTCAATAGAACTGGGCTCACCTATGCTGACTGGAAGAATTAGCTTTAGAATGAAGTTTTCTGCAGGAAAAAAAAAAAAAATAATAAAATGGTTTGAGGTCTAGAGATGGTCACACAGCTCCAGCTCCCTGGGAGAGGCAGCTGAGGTGACACGTGCGTGACAAGGGACCCATGTCAACCTGGTGGAGACCATGTCCCAGCTCCTGCTGTGCCCCAGGACAGAGAGGGTGACCTTTCTGTCCTCAGATCAGCTGCTGGTCCTGCTTTAGGAGTGTCTGGGCAGCAAGCAGGTCACTTCCCCAGGCTGGAGCCCTGTCCTGGTGCCTCCCAGGCCAGGCACGGAGATGGGAGGTTGTCCTGACAGTCAGGGACAGCTTGCCCACTGGCATGTTCCTTCTGCCCCAACGGGGCCACGTCAGCTCCATGCCTGTGCTAGGGCCGGCTCCTCTGCCTTTTCCCCAGATATATTCAAATTCATTGCTAAGAAGTACAGTTATGAAAATGTATTCTCCCCCCAAAGCTGTGAAGCACGGAAAAGTGGCTGTTAAATGCTGAAATATTTACTTTGCTTTTTCAGATTAGGAGCTGGCAGTGAGCGGCACTCAGCTTTATTAAAATGAGAGCGCTCTTACACATGGTCTCAGCTAAAAGGCAACCTGCCCTTTCTGCTCTGTCCCACACAATAACTTCTAATTAGTGAGAAATATCACTCAAATGCTAGCCTTTCTTTGTTTAAAAACAAACAATATATCACAGTTGATAAGAATTTAAAAACAGATAAACAGTGGTTGCTATTTGCATAGGACCTACAAATTAAGTGCACTCTGTGCAGTCATAAAGGAGGCACAAATTGGTCTCAATTCCTTTTCAGAGCTGTGCAGACATTAAGACTAATGTTGCTGAAGCAAGAGGCTGAATGAGGAGGGCTTTCTTAAAACCAGCGTGGGTTTTGCCTCCCTTCTGGCAGACACTGGCTTGTTCTTTGCCCCGAATCCTCCCAGTTCATTTTTTAAACCTCTTAAGCAACTTATCTTTCAGTATCTCTCTTTGGAGACCCTCATACATCATGGCTAATTTTAGGTTGCCACCCAGAGAGGATTTTGCAGCTCAAGCCTGGTGTTACGGTCTGTTGAATGGCATGAAGAGAATGGCCAAGTCTTGGGTGGCATTTATCATGTATGTGAGGAGAATTTGCTAAAGAAAATAACGCGGCAGAATTTGGATGGATGAGGCTGAGGCGAGGGCCCACAAGACAAATGTACAAAATCCCACAAGGTGGAGGGAAGCCCAAGCATTTCTTCGTCAGCCCAGCCTGGGAACCTTTGTGGTGGTAAGGGCATCACATGGGGCTGGATTCTGCTACCAGGCCCCGACCGTGGCGGTGCTGGGATGGAGGGGACAGCGAGGGACACGTGGGGTCGGCAGGACGACGGACCCCAGCGCCTCGGATCGCAGGCACGGCACCGAGCCTGGGGCAGGCCCCAGCCGCAGAGTGTCTCCAGTGATTCCCAAGTGTGTCTCCAACGATTCCCAAATGGAGTGGGTCGATAAGGTTTTATATTGCCGTGCCAACACTGCCTCACTGAAAACAAGCCTTTCCACAGGAAGAAGTTACCTCCAGTTAAGTTTCCTTTGGAAGAAAGAAACATTTTGGTAACCTGGCTGGAACGGAGCATGTTGATGTTTTTAATCCCTTGATGGCTCTTAACTTCAAAATATTTGTCAAGCCGAGTTCAGAATGAGATAATAAGCACACTGCGTGGGATCCCTGACTGCCTGCACGTCAGCAAAGTCACCCAGCGCGGCCTGCCGGGTCCTGCAGCTGCGACAGAGGATTTGTGGCTGCAGAGGAGGCGCTTCAGCCTTGTGTTAAGGACCGTGATGTTCTGCTTGGTTTTCAGTCGCTGTCCTGCCACGTGGCATTAATCGCATCGCTCGTGCCCTGGGTGCCACGCAGCCTCACCTCCGTGCCCACGGCAGGCACCGCGGGCCAGGCTCCTGCTGCGCGGCCTCCCAGCCCCAGCAGGCTGCTGTGGTGGAGGATCCGCATCACGTCCTCCCCAGGGAACTGAATCAAGGGGATTTTTGCCAGCTTCTGTCACTCCGGAGCGTGTGTGATCGCTTGTGGGCAGAGATCTCATTTTCTTGGGTGAGCTGTGCCCGAGAGCCCCTGGAGCAGCCGATGACAGCCCTGGCACGACGGGGAGCACGAGGAGTGGGCATGGAGGGGGACCGAGACCAGATGAGATAAACTAACCTGGAGAAAAAAAGAAAAGGAAAAAAAAAAGAAAGCTGAGAGGCAGACAGAGTACAGAAAATGAGAGTTACCAGGAGATTTTTAAATACAAAGCCGGAGCCAGCCCAGAAGGAATGTACACAGAATGCATGAAAATCTCTTCTCCTCCTCTGACAAAGAGCATTTTCCACAACCTCAGCTCCAGAGCTTCGTGCCTGCGCTCTCTCTTGCGGCCGGGGGGAAGGGAGGCGGAGGGCAGGCTGCAGGCATGCCAGCTATTGATGTCTTTTCCAAAGGCGCCACAAGCTTTCTTTGCCGCTTAAAACCCCAAATCAGATTTCATAGGTTCTCCCCTCGCCTCCTCAGTCATACGGAGAACAAAGCCAGACCCCCCGGGAGGGGCTGACCCGCGGCCCCCCCCAGGCTGGCACCTCCTCGTCCTCCCTCCTGTGGGGGCTTTTTGGGGTATGCCCGCAGCCAGGCTTGGCCCTGGAGGCAGCTGGGGTCGTCCCTTCCTGCTACCCACTGCCCTTTCCTCCGCAGTCACCACTTGTGTGTGTCCCCAAGGTGAACGCTTGCAAAGCCGCAGCTGGTCGAAGGCTCTAGAGCAGCCAGCTGTGCCCTGAGCTACCCACGTATTTGGGTCAATAACTCCATTCTTCCTCCGAGCTGCCACGAGAGAGGCAGGTTTCTGAGCTCACCCCTCACAGCTGGTGGAGCGGCGACGCTGCCTCCTGGCAGCAGCAGGAGCTGAGGTCCCTGCGTGAGCAGCCTGGCACACCCTCCCAACAGCCTCGGCAGGCGCACGTCCAGCCTGGAGTATCTCGGCCGCGTCCTCCAGCTGGGCTATTTTTGCTTCAAAGTTTGAGGTTAAGTAGATAAAGACAACCTGGAGGTTTTGGGGTCTGAAAGCTGAGAGATTTGTTGCGCTGGGAAAAGTCTGGTAATATGATTTTGGAGTGCTGCAGCTCAGCCAGCTCAGTCTGGGCACTGAAAATGTGTTTCAGTTATTCTCAGCGTGAGCAAGTGCCAATGAGTAAATTTTAGGGAAATGAGATTGTTAATTACAGATTACTGTTGCGAAACTTTGAGACTGGCAAACTCCAGCAGGTGTCAATGGAGCGTGCAGTTTTAGGGGCTAGTTCTCTACATGCTGCCCCGTACTTAAAGCCAGCTGGGTTTCTTCTCCCTGCCACCTGCGCTCACTGCGGGGTCTCTACAGCCACCCCTTTTCCTGCACCTAACCTGGTGCCTTTGCACCCCACCTCACCACTGTGCAGGAAAACCTAAGGCGGGTCATACCTCTGTGTTTGTTTTATTCTAAGCAACACCATTGGCTTGATAACAATCCTAATCCATGACGTTGGTGCTTAACTTCCAGCATCTACCTCCCTAAAATTCCCTTACAGCTACCCACAGGCATGGACCTGATGCTGTCTTTCCATTAGCTGACCATACTGAAGGCTTAAAAGCTGCGGCTCTGTAATATTTCAGGAAAAATATTTTTAACAGCAAGATGATAATGCTTCCAGGTTTCAATGGCAGAAGACATGAATGATTTCTTTGCCTAAAGAATTAAACCTAATGAAAATGCAGTATTTCCTTCAGAAACAAGAGCTCCCTCCTAGCCAGAAGGAGGATGGAGAGGGACACGTGCCCCAAATTAGCTACAAACGATCAGACCTGCCAAAAGGCAGAACACTAGCTGTCCTTCTGCAGAGAGGGTTTTGTGTAATCCCGTCGTATTTACTGGAGCTCTGGAGATTCTCCCACTGGAAGCAGATAGGCAGGCAGTGCGGAGGTGGCATTATGCATTTCTGTTTGCCAGAATGCCATTATTATAAAAGGAAAATCCTAATTAGTAGAAGTCATGAATTTCTAAAAGTCAACCTATTGGCACGGGCTTGGAGGGGGAGCAGTGCTAATTATTGATTATTTTGATTTACCGCTCCCTCCCTGCACTTGCATCAAAGATGCTTGCCGGGAGGAGCTGCCCGGATGGAAGGTGGGAGCAGGGACTTTTCTTCCCAGCACATCCATCGACTTCACCTGCTGCGCAGCGTGGTGCCGCCCGGCCCTCACCCCCAGCTGCATTTCTCTGCGGGACGCTGGCGCAGAAAGCAGCCCAGCTGCGGGCAGCCCTGGCATGGTGTTGGGGCACCCCGGTGGAAAGATGAGAGCTTGTCTCCTCGTTCCTTGCGGCAAGGAGGTTCTCTCGGAGTGCGTTCGAGCTTTTAATTTTCTAAACGCCGAGCAGAAAGGTGGGAGGACGCAAGTCCTCTGCTTAGCAGGGCTGAGCTGTGAGTGCAGGCTGGGAGGGTGATGCTGCGGCGTCCGGGCAGCTGGACATGCTGGCGAACCTGCACTGCGCCGGTAAGGACAAAACCTGTTGCCTGCGAGTCAGAGTTACATCTGCGGGCTGTGATGGATGTAAAGCGTTTAAGTCAGAACACAGCAGCCGCAGAATAGCAAGCCAGCCGAGCACTCTTCAATCCACTTTATTGATTTATTCCCTTCACTCCCGTCCCTAATGCTCCTCTCAGCTCTACGTGGCTCAATGCAGCACAAATTAACAGAGCCCACAAAAGCCCTCTGAAGCCATTCCCCTGATTAACAGGTCTGTAGTGCTGAAAGATATCTTCATTTTAATAACCTGGCACTAAATGGATTACAGCCATGAAACCGAATTCATGTCGTTCCCCAAAGGGAGAAATGGCACATATTTTTATATGCTGTAGGAATTGCCAAAGATCAGGACAAATGATTCAAGTAAGGATCAAAAAGGGGAGAGAGAAAAGTTAGGAGAGGAAGGACAAAGCTCTGCAGGGGCTCGCTGGGGGCTCTGTGACGGCCGGGTGGTGCGGGTGCTGGTCAGCGTGCCAGGCAGAGCTAGCACCCGTCTGGGGCGTCCCACCGCTGGGCTGGCATTGCTCCCGAGCCGCTGGGGGTGCCCCGAGCTGGGGCCGATGTGTTCACACCTCCCCGTTAGAGGCTGGCTTATCAGCCCTGCTCTGCACCAGGGCACTTTCGTTTAGCCTGGAGCAACCCCAGGAGGTGGGGATGGGTCCTGCCGGAGGTGCCCCAGCTGCCATCCCCAGGCCGTTCATGAGCTTGGCACTGTGCACAGGAGCCAGGCTGGGAGCAGAGCAGCAGCGGGCAGCGAGCGTGTCTGCTTCCCAGGTCACCCCAAAGCCCCACGTTCAGCCTCTCACCGGGACCGAAACCCCACAAAACGCCAGGCTGCTCGTTCAGGATGGAAACTCTCCCAGCGCAGGAGGTCTGGACATTATCCAGAGGCCTCAGTTGGGCTCAGACCCCTAGCTGGCCTGCCGAGCACGGGACCCTTGGGTGTAACAGCTTGTTGGGCCTCACCGAGCCTTCCCCAGCTCTCCAGGAGAGCACCCCGGCTGCTGGCTGTGTCGGAGGAGCTCAGAGGACGGTGAGCATCTCTTCCTGCCCAGCTGGCCGGGGCAGCTGAGCTGGGAGGCCGTGTTCCCCGCTGTCCTCACCTGCAGCCCTGCTGTCACCCCAGATAACCTAAGGCCAGGGGAAGGGGAGCGAAAGCTCCAGAGCCGGCTAGGTAAAGACAGACAGATTATAAGGTGTTTATGCTTTTGCAAAATTAAAGTCTTGAAGGCGAGACAGGTTTACATTGGCAAAGAATTAATGGTTTGATGTAGCACAAGGGGACAGCAAGAGGAGAGAGAGGGGCCATCTATCAGTATGCACTGATGGCATAAAGGAAGGAGATGCAGGCATAAATCAGGTCCTGCGCAGGAAATAAGCAGGATGGATGACAGGCAGTAGCTGGTGATCTGTTATTCCCACAGTGCGCCAGAAGATGCAGAAAATGTGGTTGGGTGTTTTGAGACCTCATTTCACTAAGCACACAGTGGTGTCTCCAGGCTGGGTGATGCCTTCCCTGCACTCAGAAGTGCGCGGTCCCCAGGACAGGGGCAGCAGAGCGGGGATGTGTGTCCCCACTGGCCTACAAGGATGCTGCACCTGTGCCCGGACCCTAACCCTGACCCTATCCCCGTGCCCAGGTGCCACCTCCACATCTGTGAAAGGAGCGAGCCCAGCCCAGCACGACCGCAGGTAGAGGATGCTTCTCCTGCCCCGAAAGGGTGGCTGAAATGGGTTGGGGAAGCTCAGGCTGCCCTGAAGGGACCTTTCTGCACATGATCGTCACGGCCAGACCCTGCCCTGCCCACGCTGGCACCAACACTCTGCTCCTCCTGCTGTCTTTGCATCCGTTCCTGGGAATGGGGGCACTCCCAAGGGACGAGGAACCACTGCCGGGCTGGGGTCTGGTCCTGGCGATGAGCCCCATCTCCAGTTTGCAAGTCCCCGCTTCTAAGACTTTGGGCCCAGTTTATCTGGTTATTCTCCAGACCTCCCGGAGCAGCCTCTTGTGCTGCTCCACACTTCAAAGGGAAATGAAACCTTACACATTTAATTGAAGCCAATTTCCTCCCTGTTGTCGGGTTAGTGAGGGGGGATTAATGGGGGCCAAGGCTCAGTCCTCCGGAGACACCCAAACATTTCAACACGCAGGACGACACTGGAAGGGTGGAAAACACACGATGGGGAGCTGGAGGTGGTCGGGGCTGATCAGGAGCAGCTGAGCTACATAAATCTCTGAAGCTATCAGGAGCCGCTACCTCCCACCCCCAAACTTTATTCAAGCTATGCTTTTTGAAGGAAACCTGAAGCAATTATGCTCTCCTTCATCAGATGTCCTGCCGTCAATTTAGGTCCTGCTTAGCGATATCATGGGGAAATGAAGGATGGAGGAGGCTCCTGCAGACTCGTGCAGGGCTGGGACGGGCACGGTGCAGTTCACAGCGAGTCCTGCTCCATCCTTGCTCACGGGGTCGGACACTCTCCTCTCGTCTCAGCTCCATCGGACACCATCCCACCCTCACCCTGCCCTGGTGCTTGTCTGTGCCATTCCCCAGAGGACGTAGGATGCTTTATCAGGGACAGAAGAGTGATGCTGTGACACGGGACAGCTCGAGCCCTCTGCCCCTTGGCCGTGCCCTGGCCACTGCTGCTCCTGGTGCTCAGAGCAGGGTCTGCCCTGGAGCAGAGGGAGCGCCGCAGCTGGGCGCTGCTCCACCCGCGATAAAGCAGAGCCAGTGACAGATTACATGCTGGCTGGGAAAACTGTGAGATCAGTGTTTGTTTGGACAGTTTAAGGGTTGCTTTGAGGCCCCACGAGAGCCAGCTGCTATCAACAAATGGCCAGCACAGCCACCGCAGGGACTTCTTGTCCCGGAGGCCCAACCTGCGGGGTCCTGCAGCCTCCCTCCTGACCGGGGGCTTTTCTGGGGGATTTTCCCACCCACCCTGGGGCCTGGTGCTCTGCTGGTGACAGCCACGGGGCAGCAGGGACCGCAGCCCTCGGTGCCGCCCTGGTCCTTGATGCTGGGGCAGTCCCACGCCAGGAGCTGGCGCGGAGCCCGCGGTGCCCCCACGTGCCCCCACCAGAGGCATGTGCAAACAGCGCTCACGGCAGGGTAACTTTTGGCCAGGAAACCTCCTGGCGTCCCAAATGAAACGCAGCTGCTTCTTTTGGGGGAAAATGGGTGAATAAATGGCTGCTGGAGGTGTCGGAGCAGCGAGATGGTGCTGTGGAGCAGGGCAGCTGGGGAGGAGGCTCCGGGAGCAGGCGGGAGGCATCCTGCCTCAGCATCACCTCACCCCTGCTGCCTCCTCCGGGCTGAGGGCGGCGCTGGAGTGGGGACGGATCCATTTCCTACTGACCCGGAGAAAAATGTCACCCAGCACCCATCCGCCTTGCTGGCTGCAGACAGGACCCACCGCACATGGGGCACTTACATCTCCACCGTGCCATCGGCGTGTCCCCAGGTCCCCTGGTGTACCGTGGCGTGTTTTTCCAAGGAGGGCTTGGGAATGTCAGCACCAGGAGCTGCTGGGAGCCCCCGGGCTCCATCTGTCTGCGGCCTGGGGGATGTCTGGGGTGGGACAGGGTGCCCAGAGCACCTCGGTCCTCCTGCACTGCGCAGGGTCCCACCTGGGGCTGGACGGGGATTTCTCTCCATCACGGTGCTGCAGACCAGGGCTGTGAGTGCTCAGCTCCCATGCACAGCCCCAAACTGCCACCCCCTTGTCCCCACTCATGGGGCCGGCCCCTGCCCCCTGCACAGCTCCTGTTCCTGAGCCCTGTCCCAGCGGAGGAGCACAAACCAGCCCAAGCTGTGGCAGGCAGCAGTGTGGGATGCGGAGCTCGGCCCCTCTCTTTGGGCACTACCTCACCTCTTATTTTTGCTGCACAGACTGAGCCCAAACCTGTCCCCTGCTGCGCGACTCCAGCCCACAACCATTAACCCTCCAGCTATAAAACATGACTTGGTGTTTAACAACCACACGGCGAACCACAGAGATACTAAAAACTGCACTGCAATTCCCAAGCCAAGGGCTGCAACTGGTATTAATTAGTTCCTGCTCAGACAACTTTTGTTGGTGCCACCAGGTGGTTACAGCGTGCATCTCCGCTCCCGCACCACGAGCTGGCTGTCCCCTAACGCCACCCGGCCCCGCACCGGGGAGAGGACAGGCGGTGTGTGGGGACGTGGGCATCCAGGGGCAGTGGGGACGGGGTCCCCTGCCTTACTGCATGGTGTGGGGACGGTTCGAAGGATGGAGGTGTCTCATCCTGCCACCAAACGTAGCTGCTGGCGTGGGACGGATGAGGGGCCATGGAGAAAAAGGGCGTTGCATGAGCACTGCTGGGACTGACTGCTCGCTGCTCATTGATATAACAGCGTCCTGAGTGTGGCTGTACCCGAACAGGCACCCACTGGACGCCTGGGTGGCACTGGGGGGACACTGGGAGGACCTGGGACATCGCAGGCTCTGTCCTCGGAAACCCCGCACCTGGTCCCCAGACAGGGAGGGAGGAGGAGGCTGGAAGAGGGGGAAGGGCAGAAATGACCTCAGCGATAAACACTCCGTGATAAAGCGCCTTTCTGGGCTTTTCAGCAGCCCTTATTGCCCACGGGAGAGTTGAGCCGCATAGAGCGCTTTTCATACGGTACATCCTGCCTGTCCTCCTGCCTGCCCGGCTCCGCCGCTGCCCCTCCGTCTCTCAGCGGCCCGATGGCCCTGGCTTTATTTTTTCAGGGTGGAAGAAAGCAAGAAACCTTTGATGGCAGGAAGCGGTGGAGAATATTTTCTCCTCCTGAAATAAAAGATAAAATTTTCCGAGCATCTCCCCTTCTGCAGCCCCCCCTCCCCGGCCTCCCTGCCTCCCCCTGTCCTCAGCAAGGTGAAGGCTCTGGCAGAGCCGGCTGTCATCTTTTCAACACCTCGTTCTCCGCTCGCCGGGTGCACGGGGAGTGCCTCTTCCTGTTTACACACCTCCGCTCTCAGGCAGGAGGCGAAACAAAAACAGCTTTCATTCAGTGGGGGCAGCGGGGAGCCGCAGCAGCCTGGCCACGAGCCGGACCGCGGTGTCCCTCCTGTCCCTGCACCCAGCGCCCATCGCCCCGGGGGGCTGAGCTGCTCCTCCGGGGGCCCCGGGGTGCTCCAGGCCCTGCTCCCTGCTCCATGCCGGTGCCTGCCCGGTCCCCGTTAGCGCCCAGCACTGTAGGTTGTAACACAATGTTTTACCAATGCTGTGCCTGAGCTCGTTCTGAGGAGCGCAGTGCTGAGAGCCTGACCCCTGCGTGCCGTTTGCTCTGCGGTTTGTTAAGGGCTGGGCCCACCCAGCCCTGCCTGTGCACCCCAGGGACGGGGCGAGCAACCCAGCTGCAGCATATCAGAGCTGCCAAGCTTTTAATTGGAAAGAGAAGCTCTCCCACCCCTCTTCTCTAAGAGGGGCTGCTCTCTGCTCAAGGGTTTCACCTCGGGGCTGCGCTGCAGGGAGTTTCACAACCGCTCTGTGTTTGGGAAGGTGCCGGGGCGTAGCCCCCCCCAGCACTGCGCGCCTGGCACGTCCGTGTGCGCACTGACACAGCGCACACCAGAGCCACTGTCCTCTGCTGGTCCTGTGCCCACGGACACATCCTTCTCCAGGTCTGTGCTGTCTTCCAAACCCGCTGTACAAAACCCAGGACCCTGTGAAGTGCTTCACTGGGGTGCGCAGGGTTAGTGCGGAGCTTCTGGACAGCGATGGCCCTGGCTGCACCTTCCCGTGCAATATGCAGCACTGGCTGCGGGCAGCACGGGGCAGCAGGGCCAGCGGGCACCTCGCTACGTGCTGAGGTGGGTGCAGGGCTGAGGAGCTGCCTCCAAAGCCAAAGCATTGCTGGGGCCAGCTCCGGGGGGAAGGAGCTCGTGGCAGGCACGTGGTGGGCATCGCTCCTGCGTCCTGCTCCCTGGGGCACGCGGAGGGGAGCGGGCTGAGCTTGTCACAGCTGCCAGCGAGGCGCCTTTATTCATATATCATCAAAGTCGCATCTCCTCAGATGTGACAGAAAACATGAGTGTGAGGGAAAGAAGTAGTTTGCTGAGCGGGGTGGGATTTTTGTGCTACTTGGGGGACCGTGTCCTACTTTCTGGTGCTTCTTCTCCTCCTGACAATGCTCCAAGGGCGCAGCCCCCGAGGACGCCCAGCCCTTGACCTTCTCAGGGAGGCAGAGCTTGCTCAGATGCAGCCTCCCCAGTGGATCCCGGGCTGGCATCTGAATTAAGGATGTTGATTGCGCTCCGATTCTAATTTACTCAACTCGCTACTAGGAAGTCATCAGAAAAGATGTTTTAAAATCATTCAGGGAAAACTCAGAGCATAAAATTTTAATTGCCACCTTGTGAAATGAGGTTCTCCCGGGCTGGCTGAGCCTGGCTGCCCGACCAGAGGTGGTGGTGTGGGGACAAGGTCGCCGTCTCACCGCGGGGCAGCGTGGGTGGCAGAGGGACGTGGGTGGCAGGCAGGCGGTTGCCGTACACCTCGACATCCACCAGCAGTTTGGGACAAGCATTTCGCCTCTGACACCAGCAGCAGCCCCAAGTCTGGCACTCTGGGCACCCTGCTCTCAGCACAGCCCAAACTTTCACCTCTTCAGCAAAGCCCTTCTGTACTTGTAATGGGTGCCACCTTCACCTCCAGAGTCCGAGTGAATTATTCATAGTAACCTGTTTAATAGAATAATTCTACTTGGTTTCAGATTGAAAATTGCCTACGAACAGCTTTCAATTTTTGTGATGTAATTCAGAACATAGAATAAAAAATACCTTGTTCCGTGTCCTGAGCAGGACGAATGCCGAATGCTGGTTGTATTGGTGGTGGTGGTGCCTGGGCACACAGCCTGTGGGGTCTGCTGCCCCCGCCTGTGGCAGCATCACCCCCTGGGGGCTTGCTGTGGTGACCTGCCTGCACTCTCCTGCAGGGCTGTCCATGCTTTAGAAGGCTTTTTTCCCCACTCCCCCCCGCCCTTTTTTTTTTTTTTTAATAATGAAATCAAGTTATGCTTTCCGCAAGAATGCTATTATATTTGCAGATAAAGCCTGACATTCATTTCAGATTATCTTAGGTAGGGATTTTGGGCAGAAACCCAGAGAGGTCTCAGAAAGTGGAATTAGCCCAGCCCCTGGCTGACATAAGTTCAAGCCCTGCTAATAGATGCTTCTGAGCTGGGCTGTTGCCAGCCTGATCCCGTGCCAGGACACCCTTGCTATGCAGAAGAGGCTGCTCCTGCTCCTTTGGTGGGTGGATAGCATCATGGTTTGGGTGAGCAAAATCTCCATTCTCTCCCCGTACAGCTCCCTGCATTTGGAACTAATTCCTCAGGCAGCTGTTACAAGCTACTGACTTCAGAAGCCAGGCTGAACAGGGGATAATTATTTCTGCTGCAGCCAAAAATACATTAGACCTTTGGTTTGGCTTTGAATATTCTTATTAAGCATCACAAAACCGAGGATATTTGAAAGAACAACACAAAGCCAGCCCGAACCTCCCAGCAGCCTGTCCCCATCCAGCGCGGTGCGGCTGCTGCGGGCGCTGTGCAGCCAGGCACAGAGGGGAGCTGTGCGTGCGCATACCTGCCGGCCTTACATCAGCGTGTCTGTGAGTGGAAGAGGGAAAGGAAATACATTTGGCATCAAAACGTACTGCCCGTGTGGGGCTCCCTGTGCCATCAGCCCCTAAAGCTGAAGGAAATAGAGCTGGGAGTTCCAGCTCCCTTCCTGAGCTCTGTTTTCCTTTCTCTGTCTGCTGACGAGCATGCTAATACTGCTGCTTGCCCCTAGCAGCAATGACGTGCCTACCGAGCTGGTCTGCAGTGAAGACTGGTCTGTCCTTTTCTCTTGCTCCAAACCCAGCAAGACCTCAAATGACTTCCAGAGAAGGTCCCTGCCTTGCCCCCCGCACCTTTCCTCTGGGCAGAAGGACTAAACGAGGTGCCACAGTTGGCGCATGCCCTTTTCAATTCTGTAAGCTCTTCAACTTGTCCAGCTGGCTCCCTGAACACACACAAGAGGATGGTAAAAACCCTTACAAAAGTGTGTTCTTTGCAGAGCCACTGGCCTGTTCCTGCACACAAAGGACACTTGGATTGAAAGGCTGGGAGCAGAGCTGAGGGGGACCCCATTAGAAACCTCCAGCAGTGAATAAAGTGTTGCCAGTCCGCAGGCAAAAACCACATTAGCTCCTCCATGCCAGCAAGGAGTTACTGAGGTCTTGAGATGTTGCTCCAGCTCTCTGCCTTGCTATTTACACTGTGCTCCTCTGAGCCCCAGCACGGTGCAGCAGAGGAGGGACCATTTATGTCGGAAACGCCACCAGCTTCCTACGTCCTGCAGGGAGACACCTTCCCCTCTGAGCTCTTCACATCTGCCAGGCAACGCCGTCCCCATCTCCCTGCCCTTCCCAAAATGCTGCTCAGCTCTCCCAGATGCCGAAAGTGTGACCATGCCCCAGGTTTATCTTGCCTCCATTTGACCCACCCGTGGCAACGCCTTCTTCCGCAGCAGCACAGCAGAGGGAATTAAAGCTCAACAGTGTCTCCATGTCACTGAGCCTTCAATCTGCTGTGCAAATAGCCCTGGTGTGTGGCTTGCTTGGCCTCATCTGCTTGGAATTAATATTAATTCCAAAATGAATGTAGATTGCCATCCACTTTGCTACTCACATGGACTCAGATTAGGCTATCAATCTCCATCTGAAGCAAAGCACCTCACACCCTCCCATCCCAGTGCAGACAGACCAAACGAAAACCTGAGATCTATTTTCTGGGTAAACGCTGCTTTGATTGTTCCAAAGTTGGGGCCAAGAGCACGTGCCTGCTGATGGCAGGAAGGGAGGCCGCATAAGTCATTTATTTTTTTCAATTTAAAATACAGAGATGTTCACAGGAAATGTCTGTAAAAACGTCAAGGAACCCCGAACACCTGAAGGCAAGCGGGAAGAGAGAAGTGCTGTTCATCTGGCACAATAGTGGCCCAGGACCTGGAGAGGAGCCCTGCGCCGGCTCACGATAAATTGTTCCACATATGCAAAGTAATTCCTGCTCCAGGAGAGGGACCTGGCCCTGGCCAGGTGGAGAGCCAGCCCCTGTGGGGTAAATGCTTAGGGTGATGTGAGGCTTGCTTCACGGGGGCAAGGGGTGTCCCCAGGCGGGTGGGAGCGCGTGGCTGGGGCAGGTTGAGTAAATCCATGCTGGATGACTTGTGAATGCCTTCTAGCCCCCTCTGCCCCCCTAACAGTGGTCAACACATCTTGGATGCTGGGTGGCACGTGCTGAGGAAGAAGAGGCTGACTGGCTGGAGTCAGCACGTCCCCAGCAAAGACACTCTTCTCCCAGAAGAACACCACAAGTTTGCAACTGGAAATCAGAAAATGACTCTTCCCCCTCATCCTTCCTCTGAGCAAGCTCCTGGTCTTATGCAATTATTTACCTGCTGGTAAGAGGCAAATCAAATATCATTAAGGCAAGCCTAGCAGCAAAGAGCCGGATGCTGGCTGTCAGAACTGCACTTCTCTGCAACGCGATACGAAGCAGCGCGGACGCTCCCCTTTCCCTCGGATACACTCGTGGCACCGCGAGTATCCCCGAGTATCTCCTAACCAACATATCAATTAAGTTACACTTCGGCTAGCGTGTGAGCGCGTATGGCGGTATTGATCCTAAACCACTGCAGTGTGCAGAGTCTATAATAGCTTCAGATGAGACATCCCGGCCAGGGAAGCAGGATCTTCGAGCATCTGATGGATCAATAGCTTTCATAAACCAGACTGAAAAATAGGGGAGAGTAATAATGGTAACAGAAGCGCTGGGCTACACTTACAGAAGAAAAACAATTTGAGGAGGACCAAATAGCAACATTGATCATGCCACTGTTTTCCCATTTTTGTCTTTCTTTGCAAAAGTGTTCAGCAAACTCCAGACAATATAAACCTTCACTTAAGCCACAGTGCAATTAGATGCTAAACATTGTATTGTTGCTTTTTACGTTTCAAGTGTGCTTACTTAGTGCGCTATTTAGAGATAATCTCATTTTAATTAAGTAAATCACATGGGCAGCCCCCCTCCTGTCCCTGCACTGACAAATTGTCAGCCCCAGCACCGCTTCTAGGAGCAATCTTCAGCTTTGCAGCTGTGCCTGTACTGCGAGGCCGGCTGGCAGGGCTGATGTCTGGCACAACGATGTAGCCATCCATGGAGGTGACGGCACGTTCAGGCATGGGGAGATGTTCCCAGTCCCTGGGCTGGGAAGCCAAGGGGCAGCCAGAACAGCTTCGATAGCGTCTGCTTGACAGGGGTGACACAGCCCCACGGCAGCTCGCAGTCTGGGAGCAACGAGCGCTGGCCGCAGCAGGCTGGAAGAATGATGTGCAGCGCTTTGGGTGAAATGTGTGCTGTTCTTGGCCGTACCTGAGCAGATGATATCTCTTGGAATACACCTGACTCTATTTTTTTTATAGAGATCCAATCTACAGTTGTTGACAGGTTTTGCCAAACAATGTCAGGACCAGGGCTCTCTGCAGGATGCACCAGGTGGGGTCTGAGACCCTGGGCTACAGAGGAGTCTTGCACGGAGCGTGTTGGGCAGCCTGTCAAGGAGTTCATAAAGTTTATGGAGTCTTTGAGCTGTCAGTGTCTGTCTGATCCTTCGTCAAGGCCTGCAACAAAACTGCCAGGGAAAATACATTTGCTAGTTAGAGGCAGCTGGTGAAATAACGCAGGGTGCCAAATACCTGGGCAAAGCTGGCAGTGGGAACGGTAATGGGGAGGTGACCTCATCAAGAACTGGGCTAAATCCAGGGAATTTTAGATTTAAAAGGAACATTTTGCAGAAAAACTGTCATGGAAGTTTCCATAAGTATAGAAGCAATCAAAACACAGCTCTGTGGTTCAGGAGGGTTTTATCGCCCATCTAGAGAAAAATCACGCCTTGTCACAGTAACAGGCAGAATTACTCCATGGAAGTACCGCAGAGATGTCCTCAGACTGCAAAGCAGGTACAAGGCCCAGGGAGCCCCGGCAAAAGACGAGATGTCAGGGGGGTGCCAGAGCCGGTCCTCTTCATGCCATGGGCAGGATCACGCTGTCTCCATAAATAAGTTCCTGTTAATGTCTCCCCGTTCCTGTCGCAGCTGAGGGCAGCGAAGAGCGATGGCGCTGACGACTGGCGCAAGCAATGCTCCCTGCCTCGAGCCTCGCGTTCACCTGGGCTCGGGGCCCTGCTTTGGCTCGCCCCGGACCTGCACCTGCCCCGTTGTGGCAGAGATCTCCCAAACCGAGCCCCCGTCGGCCGCCTCGGTACTGCTCTGTCGGGCTGGGACAGTCCCGGGAGAGGTTCAGCCCTTTGAGCTCCACCCGGCTAAAGAAACTCCTGAAATCTCTTTTTCTCCCCGTTGCTTCAATCCCATGCACTCCACGGAGCTGCAGGAAAAAAAGCGGCCATCTGTTTGGAGTTTGCTTCGAAAAGCAAAAGAAAGCAATCTCCTCGGACAGCATCTCCCAGAACCTGTTACTCATCCACTGATCCTCCGCAGCCTTGGCACAGGGAGCACCTCAGTAACGATTTTTCAGAAAGCCAGAGTCCAGGAGAGACCCCGGTTTACAATTATTCTTCAGTTACATAGGTAATTTTAACTGGGATTAGCTGATCCTGTAAAGTAATTGAAGCCAGGAGGTCTGGGACTGCTGCACTGTTATTATCACCATATGCCATTGGAAAAACAATGGGTGATGGCTGTCTTTTAAAGTGGTTTTCAAAACCCTCTAATTCAGGCTTTCCAGGTACGAAGGGAGAGTGAAATTTGACAGGCAGGGAGGGGGAGAGGGATGGCTGTAGAGACAAATGAACAGAAAAGCAAAATGGATCAAGGCGGACAAAGGAGGCGTTTGGAGAGGCGGTGAGGAGCGGAGCTGCTCCCTGGGCTGAATTCCTGTGCAGAAAGCAGGGGCGCCTCGCTCGCCAGCCTGATCCCCGTGCAAAATTCATGGCTGCTTCTTCTGGGAGGGCAGCACTCCTCTGTACCTTCCGATGAAAACAGCTATCTGGTGACTAACGTGGTGCGACCACCTCCCCTTGCTGCCCTGTGATGCTCGGGTATGTTTGGTCCCCCAGCCCGGCAGCGGTGCTGGGCCAGCTCGCCGAATGGAGGGGTCCTGAGCGCCTTGCTGAGCTGAGGAGGTGCCCCGTGTCTCTGCCCGGGGCTCAGATGTCACCCTGCTGCTTTTATTGCCCAAATTGTCCACCTGTGGGTACCCCGGGATAAATTGCTGCAATCCCAGTGCCCTCAGGTTAGGAGACGCTTGCAGTGCAACAGCAGGACCAAGGCCCTGATTTCGCTAATAACAACCCGAGACATATTAGACTGAAATATATCTGTTTGTTTAATAAAAATGTAGGAATAATGTTTTAGGACAGGTCAAATGCAATTAGAGTGTTTACTTGCTTCAGGTCTGGGGGACATTCCCGTGTAATCAGATTACGGCGATTCCCCGTCAGGTCCAGTTTTGATCCTGAACTACTTGTCAGGGTCCCTTTAACTTCACAATAGAGGGGGTACAAGCCCAAAACACAATCAAGCGAATACAATAAAAAAACAAGAGAGACTTCTGCTGGAATTATAAACAGCAGCGATTGCCGTGATTTCGCCATAATCAAGGCCAGGCAGAGCCCCGTCTGTTGCTATTATCTCTCCCAGTAATCCCCAATGTGTTTCCTATTTGTGCCGCTCGGTCTCCACGTGGTGCCGGAGCAGCTGGGGCGAGCCCCCCGCGCAGGGGCCGGGCACCAGCAGCATCGTGCCCCGAGTCCCCCCCTCCTGCTCCTTGTTGCACCGATGTTTGTTTGGCCAAATCACGGCCCGGCAGTTTTAATGTTTGTTATTGGCAGTGAGTTATTCCTTCCCCCAAAAAGCTGCAGCTCACCCTTTCCGGCAGCAGAAGCAGTGCTGAGGGCAGCGGGTGAGCTGGCACAAGCCGGTGCCGACCCTTACCCGGGCGCAGGGCTGGGTCCTGCCCTGCGGCGTGGCAGCACTGCGCCTCCAAAGCAGCTGAGGCTGAGACCAGCGGCTGCTGGCTCGGGAAGAAAAGCCTGTGAAAAGGGGAGCCCGAGGTGGCTGGGAAGGTGAAGCAGCTCTTCTGCCCCTTTGTTCACGGCAGGGCAGACAAGCAGTGGTGTAGCAGTGCCTGTGCAGGCAGGGACGGAGCCAAAAAATGCTGAAGGTCAAACCTGGCCACCCTGGCAATGGGAAGGTTAATGCAGGTGGGAGAAAGGAAAGGGAAGGAATGGGTGAGGAGCACGAAGTGGGGCGAAGAATCTCCTTCACAAAGCCCACAGGGGGGATTACAGCATCCCAGCTCGGAGCAGAGACCTGCTTGTGTTACTGTCTGGAGCAACTGGTCTGAAAGGTCTCTGCACACCTCAGCGGAGCTCCAGATGGATGCAGGCTGGTGTTTATTTGACGCACGGTTTTTGGCTGTCTGCTAGCCAGCAGTGCCAGGTTAACAGCCCATTTCTCAGTTCTTAAGTAATCCAAACAGCTGTCACTTTGCTGATGGGCTGAACATCCCACGCAGCCCTTACATCCCGCAGCTCCTGACACAAGGTGAGCTGGGGCAGGCACTAACCTTCCTGGGGGAGACGAACCTCCCCTTGCCTCCCCGTGTCCTGGGAGTGGCCCTGCGGAGGACAGGGGATGTTTCCCATCTTTCAGGACACCTCTTCTGCTGGCAGCTTTGCTGACAATCCCCCCGTTTGGCCAAGTGTGGGCTGCCCCTGCGAGCTGAGCTCAGCGAGTGCCAGGCAGCGCCCTGCTCGCCGTCATGCCGCGGTAAATCCCAGCGAGCTGCGCTCCGAGGCACCCGGATTTACAGCTGAGGGTAGATCACGACCTGTCCTCTCAAAGCAGTGCCTTTCCACAGCTCAGCAGCTCACAGCTTCCTTTCAAACGGTGGGATGAAATGTCCCAGACGAGCATTTCTTCATGTTTTTTTAGCACCTGGCTCGAAGCAGCGGGTTTACCCCAGGGGCTGCGTGCAGGAGATGTGCTGCTCCTTAGCCGCGCTCGGGAAGCGTGCGGTAAGAGCTCAGCAGCCCGTGTGCCTGCAGTTTAATTAGCTGCACCAACCGAAGCCTGAGAGGAAAAATCTGCGAGGCTGTAGCTGAATTTAAACTTTAATCTGCTCGGTCCAGCTTTGCTTCCTGTTGTGTACCAGGAGAGACACTTTTGGAAAGCAGGAGCCGTGCAGGGGGCAGCAGCTGGGCCCAAGCACTTCTGCAGGCCAGCCCTGCTTCTCTACCTCTTGCCGTTGCAATTATTTTTATCCACCCTGCATGTTTTATTAGGCAATCAAAGTAGCCGGTACTTTTATGGGACACTGATTCATCGAGCTCAGGTACAATATTGCTCCAAGACTCGCTTCCACTCTCCGAGCAGGGAACTGAGCCAGCAAGGCAGGAGGGCACCCAAGAGCCTGGTCAGGGCCAGGGATGAAAACAGTGCTGACATCCAATTATTCGGTTCCAGTGACTTAGAAAATGATGGGCCATCACATGCAGCCCGTGTAGGTGGGTGTTACTTCCCAACAAAGGAGGACAAGCATCAGGCTCCTTGCCGAGCCCGTTTGCACAAGTCAGAGCAGGAAGCAGCCGTACATGCCACAGAGCATGAACCGTGCGGCTTCCTGCGAATGCCAGGAGAAATGATGCAACTCGGCTTCTTTAAGCAATAGCTGTGCTTGTTTTTCCTTTCCCCTTCTCCTGGTAAGGTCAGCATCGCCCAGAAGGAAGAGGTCTTTCAACTTGTGAAAGACTCCGTTTCCACTCACCTGCTCTTCGTGGCAGAGCCAAACCTCTGGCGGCCTCTGCCCAGTGCTCCTGAGCAGCAGGGCTGTGCTCGCCTGGGCTCGGGCAGGAGCAATTCCCACGTCCAGCACCGCTCCTGGGCTGCACCCCACGCACTCGCAGCTTCCTGCAGGCAGGCAGTCCAAAAAAAAAAAGAATCAGATAACCTGAAGTAATAGATGAATCGAAGGAAAATGTGATCTGTTCACTGGCAAACTGTGAGCAATGTCAGCGGCAACATTCTGTGAGTAAGCTATCCATCATGGATTATTCATTCATCTAGACGAGTTACCAGGAAAGATAGCATAAAGCTGAAAATGTTCCACTGCCAATTATTTATTTAAGGGATGTGCTTCTCGGCAGGCTCAGAGCACTCGAGCAAATGTTTCTCCTGCTTTCCTTCGGAAAGTCCATGGCACTGCCTATCAGCAGAGAGAGAGGAAATCTATGCTGGTGCTCAGCCCGCGTTCCCCTCCGTCAGGTTGCATCACCTTCATTCTGAGCTGCCCTGGTGTGGGTCTGTTCTGAACAATGTTTCTTCCTCTTCGGTGTTTGCACCCTTCGGATATTCCTAGAGAGATGTTACATCCCCCATTAGTCTTTTCTGAGCCTACCTTTAAGTATTTACCACTTTTAATCTTTCCCCATCAGCCGGTCCCTCCTGCCGCTTCATCATCTATGCTGTTCTCCAAATTCCCTCCAATTTGTCTACGTCTTTCTTGTTTATGATTCCATGATCTCATTTAGCATTTGATTTCTGCCAAAAATAAAATTGAGCTTGATTGTTTTCACTGATGACTGAAGGAGACATGAATTGTTGCTTGGAAAACAGTCCTTGAGACAGCAATATATGAAAGAAAAGAAATAAAGGCAGCTCCATCAGGCAGACAAACACACAGATAATATCACGTAGGCCAGCTTTGGCTAGATTGAATCTCAGAAGTGCGGCTGGTACGTGATGACAGTAATAGCCACCACTATTAGAGTGTTTAGCTTTTAAACAGAAATGTGAGTTATAACTCAGGCCCCAGCATAAATCACAGGGCCATGAAAATCTTACAAATGCATGCCCGCGCAATAAGCCGATGTGAAATTCCATGTCCTTGGTGAAAGTAGCACAATTGCAACTTCCTCTGTATAGGGAAATGTGTGTGCTCAAGTCAGAGCCAGCAATTTGGCTCCAGGCACGTCACCGAGACCTTTGGCTTGGAGCGCTATAATCTTTTTGGGAAAGGAACATTTGAATTGCCACGCGGTAGGGGAAGAAACTGGCAAGGGCAGAGCCAGACTGCGGAGCTGTCTTAACCCGACGCCGAGCACCCAGCCCGGCCGCCCCAGGACGACCCCTCTGAGGATGGCACCACACCATCGGTGTGCAGCAGAGGGCTGCCCACGACGCTCACCCCGCAGTCCCTGGGTCCGAGGTCTGAACGGGCCCGCACATGGGGCAGGAGCTCGGGGCTGCTTTCCCCTGGGAAGAATCCCCCTTCCAGTGAGACCCCGCGAGGAGTACGTTGTGTTTCAGGGAGATTTCCATTTAAATGCTCTTTGGCAAAATGCCCTTAGAAAGCTGCTGACGCCTCCTGGAAAGCTTTGACAAACATGCTAATTAATTAGAAACAATGCAGCATCTCTATCGGATCGCGGAGCCCCCGTGTTTCCCTCCCTCGTGTTCCCGGCACCACCAGAGACATTTGCATGACAAGAGGGCAGCTTTGTTCCTGGGGCTCTGGTCCCTTCCTGCTGCTTATTCCTCCACCTGAAGCGGGTGTGGGACACCCCGGCCATCCCCACAGCACAGGAGCAGTGATGGAGGAGCCCTCCTGACAGCCCCGGGGACAGTGAGTACGTGACACCCCCAGGACTGGGACCAATTAGGGACGGGGAAGTTCATTAGCATTGGTACTGTGCACTGCATGAGCTGCAGTAGTGCTGCAATGCTCCCATCGAGTCCAGGTGTCCCATATGCTGGGCAGGTGTAAAATTACTGTAAAACACGGTCCTTGCTTCTGCAAACTCAGTTTTACATCAGGCTCCCCCAAAAGATGGAGTGGTTCAGAAAGGGGAGGTACCCGGTTTTTTTGTCATTGCTGCTGGGGGCTCCCAGCCACCTCCCCCGGCTGCTCCAACCCCCCAGCTGTATGGCCATGTCCCAGCCTGACCGTGACCACCATAAAACCCCGTGGCACCTCCTGGGGCTTTGTTGTGATTTGGGTCATTTTGCTGCTGAGAAGTGTAGGACCGGGAAGGGACACGGTGGGATCTCGTCACTTCTCGCAGGTACTGGTGACCTTTTGGATGGTCACGAAATATCCCTGAGCTTCCCCAGCAGGCAGTAAAAGATGCTGAGGGAGCCAAAGAGCAGCTTTCTGCTACTCAGGTGGTCGTGCAAGGAAGGACTAATGATCTCTCCTGGAGAGTGGGAGCAGGGAGGGGACCCTGCTATTAAACACAGCAGAAATCCCACTAGAGCAAACCGTCACTCAGGGTGGCTCTGCCCAGCGATCCCTCTGCTCCCCGCGTGCCCGTGGAAGAGCCTTCATCCCACAGCTTCTGCTGCCACTCGGCTCTCTGCTTGAAACCTAAATAATTCATCGGGGCGGGGATCTATGGAGAAATGGTGGGTTTGCGCAGGGGCTGCTGGAAATTTTCCCATTGCTCAGGGGTACAGCGACAAAGTGATGAAAGAGGAACGTGATAAAGGGAAAAAGCATCGCGGCTGAGCTACACTGCTGGGATTTGGAGTGTTCCCACCCAGCGAGGGGAAAGCAAGCAAACAAACACAGTAACTACAAGTTGACAACAAAGCAGAGGGGTAGCAGCAGCCGCAGTCCCAAGCTGGTATCAATCAACCAGGCCTGGCAGGAACATCCCTGCTGCAGGTGCAGCAACGTGTGTGTCTGCCCGTGGGGCGCAGGGATGTGCCCGAGACACTTGGTCCTGGGTCAGGAAAGGCTTTAAGAGGAGACAACCCATAGACGCTCACTTCCCTAAACCTCAATTCCTCCTTTTTCCTAGACAGGCAAGACCAACGTTGCTCTTTGCATTGCTTTGCATCTGAACAAGGGATTAAATGTCCACAGTGACTCAATGCACACTGGAACACTTCCAGAAAGTCAGCAAATTTGCACTCCCTCTCCCTTTAAATGCTTTGGCTTCCTGCAGGAAAATGAAATCCATTAACAAGTTCCACCCCTGCTCCGAATTCAAGGCTAGAACTGTCAATGCTTAGGAACGAGCTAAATGGAGGGATTTCCATAACAATCAACAGCTACAGCATTAATCTATAGTCATATTAACCTGGGATGACAAGGACACGTCTGTCTGTTCTCTCTAATGTAATCTACCATTATACTCGGACTCCATTGAAGTCTGCTTTGTAGCATGCATTTGGCTGTGATCAGCTAATCTCTCTGGCTTTAAGCACAGCTTAGAAAAGGGAGCGAGGGAGACAGACAGAACAAAGTGATTAATATGCATGCGTGTGTGCTTAGCATGTGGCTGCCTCTAATGTATGTGCGAGCATGTGCACTCGCAGCAGCCGCTCGGGGCGGTGTGCCCGTGTCGTGCTGCACGGGGCGTTGTGCTCGGCTGCGAGGTGTCAAAGTGCACCTCAGGCAGGGAGGGATGGAAGGGGGCGGACACGGGCACTGCATTTTGGCGGCTGGGGCTCTGGGGACACACGGCTGGGTGTGAGCATGACGTGCGTGATGCATGCCGGCGGGTTCGAGGCTTGTGAGCACGGTTTGTGGTGGTTTCAGGCAGCCTCTGGCTTCCCGAGCTGCCTGGGAGGCATGCTGCCTGCTGGCCCCAGGGGCTTGCGGGCAGGGCATGCTCCTGTGCCTGGTCCATGCTGGTGGCCAGCAGCAGCTCGGAGGGATGGAGAGGTGGCCGCCCCTTGGGCACTTCACAATGCCACCTGCGGGGATGCACAGCCCTGACTGTCCCTTCGCTTTCTCTCAGCTTTCTTTGTTAATCTTCCTGGAGAAGCACCTTCTCCGAGTGTGCAGGATGCCCTGAGCCTGCTTCTGGATTAAGAGGTGATTACAGAGCGGCAGTGGCTCACACCAAGACACCCCACACCAAATGGGCTTATGGGGTCAATTACGTTCCCAGCGCTGCTTCCAGACAGCTCAGACGATGCCGTGATATCAGCTCCCACCTTCTGCGAGGAGCCCATTCCCAGGCGGGGATTAGAGCCTCTGCTGCTGCTGTGGGGCAGGCACCGATCTGCTTGCTTTGCCACTGGTTTTTAATGGTTGGAGAAGCTCGTTGGGAAGGGCAAACCAGCTGGGGGGAAGGACTCAGGGGAGATAAGCATTGGAAAAGGTGCTCCTCCACTCCCAGCACAGAAGAAGTAACCAGGAGGTCCGGTGTCCTCGTGCCCAGCTCCCTGCCTTCAGAACTCATCTTCCTCCACCTCTGCCCCTGCTGAAGCATTTCCCATCGGGGCCGGGCTTTCTCTGTTTCTGTTCCGTCACTTTGGACGAGGGGGTGGAAATCGGAAACTCTGATTCACTGGGATCTTTGCACAGAAACTTTACACGCTGGAACAATTAATTATCCATTAAAACCTTTGTCTGTGTGTATCTTATTGTTCCAGGCTCTTATTGAAGCCACTCAGCGAAACCGTTGGTTTGCCAGCATTTGAGTGTGGTTAATCAACTAACAAGCTTATAAACACAATGGATGCAGCAACGCTTTGCTCTCTGTTGCCGAAGGGTCTCAAGCCACTTCAGGACACGTCGGATTAGCTCTGGCTCTCACCATGGCTGCGGGAGCCGAGGCACGACGTTTGGGGCGCACGGCACAGACACTTCCTGCCCAGCCCTGAAATCCCCACCTGGGGCTCGGGATCCGTGTCTCAGACTCCAGTCCCACCTCTTGCTGCCCTAGGAGGAGCGGTCGTCTTGCAACACCTGCCCAAACACGGGGCGCGTTCCTGGCTCCAGCAGCTGGCAGAGGCCAACTGGTTGTACTGGTCCCACTGGGCAGAGCGGGGCTGCAGCCTGCCCTGACACGGAGCCTGCTTTGGGGCCGCAGAGTGGCGCGAGGCTGAGTCAATGGGGCAAGGCTCTGCGGAGGAACCTGGAAAATTTCCCCTTGTCTGAGGTTAGGGTGACCCTTGTGCCTTGGAAAGCGGTTCTGAGGCTGCGGGGTGGGCAAAGTCTGGGAAAGCGGTGCTCAGAGGGAAGCAGGTGGAAGCTGAGACCGTTAAGGAGATGTTTAATGATAGAAAATGTCTCTCCGTTGTATTTAGGCCGTAATTACAGAGGCCGTAAAGGTATTTATTTCCTGGCGATTAATGGCAGGCCAAGGAGAAAACTCTCTCATCAACGCTGTTCTAAGTTTCAATTATTTTTTTCAATTATGTTTATGTTTTCTTTGCCACTTTCAGGAACTGCCCGTGGGCGCTCGGCCTGCCCAGCACCCGCTGCTCCTTGCACCAGGACGGAGAAGGTCGGGAGACAAAGCCGCACAAGTCAGAGAGCTTAGGATGAGCCAGGAGGATCAGAGCAGCCAGAGAATGAAACGTTTAATTGCAAAGGTGGGTGATGGGGCCTTTATGCAACCGTCAGTCAAACTTGGAGCTTTCAGTGCAGTTCCTAATCGGCCTGGCTGTGCCGATGGCCTTAGGGCCTTGCTGTGCCCGCCTGCCACCGCCCTGCCGTGGTGCGGAGGTGGCTTCGTGTGCTCTGGGGTGGGAAGAGGCTGCGGGAGGAAGGGATCTGCTCCCATGCCCAGCACCGCAATGGCCAGGAGTTCTGTGGGGGCTCAGGGCTGCCCAGGGGAGTTTGAGCAGTGATGAACGGGAGAGAAAGACCCAGAGAGCAACCTCAGGCTTCCAAACCCACAACTTTTTCCTAGCGTTTTTGCCACAGACTTCCCAGCCTGTGCAGCACTCAGAGAGCAGCAGAGATAAGAGCATCTATCAGCTTGAAGAGGCTCAAACAGATAAGCATCTCGCCTTGAACTAGCAGATAAACGTACCGTGCTGGGAAGAGCACATCACTAGCACATGGGGGCAGGCACAGCCCTGAGCCTGGGTGCGCTGATGTCTCTTTGGAGAGGTGTGCAGGGGCTGTCCCGCACAGAAGAACGGTGTAAGCTGTCTTCCCAAACCCTGACCAAAATGGGGGAAGCACAACAAGGGCAGAGGTAAAAGAATCAGCATCCCCTGCGCCTTCCCAGTTACTCACCTCGGGCAGGATTGGTGCTGCAGCCTGGTGCCAAGCGAACGACCTGCCCTGGGTGCGATGCCCACCGGGAGCATCCTCAGCCTCTGCACCAGGCACGGGGCTGGGGTGGCCAAAAGGAGCTGCTGGAGGCTCTGACAGCCCCATGCGATGCTGCTATAGTGTGCTGCTGCTGCCCTGCAAGTCACAGTGCTCCCGGGGCTCCCTGAGCGACCAGGATGGCTGCGGGCATCCCTTTTAGTCCCGCACAAAGCGGGGGCAGAGCCCCAGGCATCTCCAACAAGCTCCACGCCGACTCGCTCTGTTCAGGTCTGTGCAGTCATACGGGGCTCCGTAAAGGGGAGAGCAACACCTGCTGATCTGCAGCATCGGGGCAAGCTGGGCAGGAGGAGGAGGCACCGAGATATACGAAATGCTCACCAGTAGCTTCAGCCAGAGCCCAAGTCTTGCTGTCCGTGGGGAGAGCAGCCCCAGCCCTGGCACGGCCCCGGCACGACTGCCTCCACCGGCCCCACAGTGGCTGGCAGGGATTTCTGCGCTGGAGGCAGGTTTGCAGGTCTTGCTAGCCATATAAATGAGCAAATAAAATGAACATTAACAACTTCTGCGCAGTTATCGCAGTTTCCTGTCCTAGATAATTGCCCCATTTTAAGCGCGGCAGCGTGGCAATTGTTATTTGCAATGTTTATACAGCAGAGAAGGTGAGTGGCACTGCGCAGTCAAAAATTATTGCCGGGACATAAAAATGTCTTCAGCTACTAAAGCAGTGACATTTCACTTCATGTTTGCCGTTGTGCCCCAGCCTGAGGAACAGCTCCGAGGGCTCTGGCCCCAGGGCCAGTGGCTGTGGACCCCAAGGCGGGTGCACAGAGACACGAGGGGCTGCCTGGCGGAGCCTGGAACAGATTTGCTGACTCTGGGAGCATTTTGTGTCCGTGTTTCAGCTCTGTTCCTTAATGAGGGAAGAAGCACTTCTCCCTGAACTGCCCTCCCCCCATTTCCAAGCCAGGTGTAGACATGATTTATTGCATTGTTTAGTCATTATTCTCAGTTACCCAATTATGTTTTTTAAAGTTAAAAATGCAAGAACTTTGTTGTGGCTGCATCTGGGGATTCTGCAGCATCTGGAAGATGGTAAGAAGAAAAAAAACACAGAGGAAACCAGGAACAACAACACCAGCAGCTTCTTGTGCGCTACCTTTCAGCGTATCTCACCGCTGGCTCGCAGTCAGGAGATGATGGTGCTCCTCGCCTCGACCCCACGGGTCTCCCCATGCGGCTGCCAGAAGCCGGGCTGACAGCAGCAGCAGCGAGCCTGCGAGAACCTGGTGCATTTGGTACTGCTTAACAGAAAGCTCCAGTTATTGTGTGAAGGCAGAATAATCGCCGGGGAGCTTTCAGGACAAGACAGATAGCACTGAGAACCTCTGCTGACTCCAACACTTTCCATCGTTAACTTTCCTAGCTGTGCCACGCTTGGTCACAGCCACCGAGTTTTACCTGTGAGGACAGCTTCCTGGGGGGTGGCTGAAGCCAGCAGAGCCTCCAGCTCCCATCGTGTCCCTCGATTTGCAGAACACAGCACTGAAGGAGCTGGGTCCCAGAGGAGGAGGAAGCTGGAAACTCGGTCCGTGAGCAGGCAGCTCCTGGGGTGCTCAGACATCCGTGTCCTCAGGACAGCACCTTCCCTGGGTTAACCTGCCCCGGTTGGAATCAGGTCTCTCAGCTGTCCCAGGGCTGCAGCTGGAAGGGATTAGCAGTCTCCCTTCCACGTAGCATGGGCAGAAGTGTGCGTTCTTCATTGCCGTGCTGCCCGGTTGCTCTGCAAGCCAGTTCCTTTGTGCACTTGGGTGACCGGGCTCCGTCACAGAGCCTGCCATGCTGCAATAAGTGTATGGACTGAGGTCTTCTTCTCAGGCCCTGGCTGCCCAGGGAAAGCTCTCACCGATATCAGTGGCTGCAGGATCACGCCTGGAGGCCTGGAAAATATTTCTGAAGATTTCTAAATCCCAAAGCCAATGCAACATCCGATCCCAGCCCTACAAAACCACCTCCTCTTCTGCCTGCCTCTGCCCAGGCTGCAATCTGGGGGCTCTCACTGGCATGTGAGTTCTGATCCCCAGAGTGTGGGGGTGTCTGGAGGACCACTCACTGCTAAAGGTTTTGTTTTCTCCCATGGTAAAACACTGGGAGCTCTGGGCGGTGGGATTGCAGAGCAGATGAAGACAGATCCCTGAAATCTGTCCATCTGGGAGCAGGACTCTGGTTGCTCCTGACTAGCAGTGGGAAGGCTGTTAGCACTCAGCTCAGATCAACATTTCGTATTTAAGACTGATCAGAAAGAGGAACGGATGAAACTCTCCCAGGTGTGTGTCTGGCTCCCAGGCTGACAGCACCAAGGGTGCCAAAAGTGCCGGGTCCGCACCGTGACCCTGGCAGCGGTGGCTGGAGGAGCCGAAAGCTGCCCCGAGGTGCCCACACCGCACCTCTGCCGCCTGCTGCTGCCTGCGGGCTGCTCACACAGCCTGGCAGGCCAGGGGGTCTCCATGGCCCGCTTCTAACAGCAGCCGAATTAATTAAAGGCGATGTGAAGACAGGCTGGGGGGAGGGAGAGGGGGAGAATAATGGCCCTGATTTGCTAATGTGGGTATTTTTGCCTCCAGTCTTCGCATGTGAAGCGCTTTGCATTCTCGCTGCTCAGGCGTTCCTCGGGTGCGTGATTATTTTTGGCTGTTTGCTGATGCACCAATTCCTTCCTGCCGCTTTCCAGGTCAGGTCCCAGCGCACATGGGAGCTCCCAGCCCCTTCCCTGTGCTTTCATCTCCCTGTCCCCATCCCCAGCTGCCCCCCGCACAGGGCAGGCACGGCTGGGGCTGTGCGGGGCGCGGAGCCCCCTTGTTGGCAGCACTGCCCGGCCTCGTGCTGCTTCGTGTGGCTGCAGCCGGGTGAAACGTGGGCTGGGGTTTGCTGGTGTGAGCACCCAGCTTAACAGGGTGCTGCATTTACCCGTGTGGGATGCGATGGCAATGGGGCTGTGTTCAGGTCCCATGCCCGCCCCCAGCTCTCGGTGTGCTCTGCTTCCCTTGGCGTCGCCCTGGTGAGCTGGAAGTGTCACCCCTGCCACTGGAAACACGTGTGCCTGCAGAGCCGAATGGAGCACCTAATTAGGATGGAAAAAAGATGTTTTTTTCCTGCCTAACCACATCATGCCCCTCGAAGTAGGCAATTGATCAGCTCTGTCGATACTTGCAGAGACCAGCGACTTGGTTCACAGCCTCTTTACAATTGTAAATGGGCTAAACCTAAATAAAAGGACCCTAAATCATCTAAATTAAAGCTCTGAGGACAGTGCAGTGCCACAGTCTCATAGCAAATAGCCATAATCTCACTGCTTTTTTTGCAGCCCTGCTGCTGAATTTAGGCAGGGACCTACTTCTTCTGCCTTAGCTCAGGGCACGAGCAGGTTTGGGGGAGCTGCAGAAATCTCCTGTAACGTTGCACGCTGCGGCTGGGTTCAGGGACAGTCCAGGTCGGTGGTGGCCGGAGTGACAAGTGCGTGTGAAGCAGGGCGCGTTTGGTCCTCCAAGCTGCCCCAGGCCCAGGGCCAGCCCCAGGACACATGGCACGGTCTGCCTTCCCCCTTCAGCCTGGTGATGCAACCCTGTTTGCCATGGCAAGATGTTTCCCCTGCCTGCCTGTCTCCCTGCAAAGCATTTCCCAAGCTCCAGTGAGTGCGAGAGAGCTTTCTTTAATTATTTATTTTTATTTATTTACCTTTTATTTATTTCTCATGGCAAATTTGGCCTGCTTTTGTCCACAGAAAGGTGACCACCCTCGCTGTAACCACCCAGTGGCTGGTGCACGTCTGCTCGCTCCCCACGCGGCTGCTCCACCAGGTGGGCACGGGGGCAGAGGTGCGGTGAGCCCTGCCCGGGTCCCCCGTAGGCACAGCACCAGGACGGTCTGCCCTGCCCTGGGAACCACGGCCAGCAAGCCCCTGCCTGGGTTTTCGCTTCTGGCAGTGAGGTGAGAAATAATTTTCAGGACTTGCAGCTCATGTCAGATCTATCCCTCCCTTAAATGTATTTGAAATCCAGGAGAGTCTATTTCCCTCCTCTTCCCCCCTCCGAGGGAGGATCCGTACCCACCTCTGCACATTCACGCTGATTTTGTGAATGGCAGCAGAAACGCTGACCCCAGACCGAAAATATTCCCATCTATGCACAGCTTCCCCAGGGAACTGATGCAACCGTTTCTTACTCATTCCACAATTACCTTATTACTCCAGCACGAGCTGGAAAGTCTGTCCTTCCAGGAACGCTGGCCAATCCCATCCGCAGGGAAAGTCCTGAGGGGATTCTCAGTGTCAGGCATTTTCTCTGAATTTGGTAATTCTCTGCTAAATGGGGTTTCTTTCAGGTGCCATTTATGCAAGAACAAAAACATTCATTATGCTGATCACTCAGATGAGAGATAAAATATTACCTAGGAAACCCGGATTTCGCAGTGACATATCATTTGTTCGAGCTCGGTGTTTCAGCAGAGCAGCGGCGCACAAGCAGCACGCGGGGGGACGGCAGCACCTCTGCACCCAATTCCTTCTGCCCTTCCCAAGTAAGAGACACTTCCACACTGGGTGCCAGTTCACAAAGCAAACGATTGGAAATGCCTCCACTTTGGCTGATTTTTGCTTTATTTGTCAGGCCAGCCCCTGTGGCTGGGTGGAGGGCGGCTCAGGGGATGGGGCTCTGCCGCTGCCCGAGAACATCCGAGGACACAGCGGGAGAGGAGAGGGGTTGCTCAAGGGGCTTGGGGCGGGGTGGTGGGACCAAATCCAGCACAAGTAAATCAGGGCTGGGTGTCAGGGAGAACGAATCCTTCCAGTGATCCTTGCTGAGCTGAAATTGTTTCTGACCCGAGCTGGACGCAGAATGTGCACAGGCTGCAATATGGGGTGGTTTACTGGGGGCTGGGGGAGCACCTGGTTAGAGCGAGGAGACACCGTGCCCATGCTGCCTGCTGCTCCCCCCAGGCACGGGGTGGTGGAGCCCAGCAGCCCCCAGATGGGCCATGATCCTAACATCTTCCAGGCTTTGCTGGTTGGGGTCTGGGGCTCTGGACACCGCAGCTAAGATCCAGCAAGGGAAACTGCAGATCACTGGCTGGCTTCGTGCTAACTCCACGGGTCTGCTAGAGGGGGCACGAGATGGCTTTGACTGGGATGAATGGGCAGATGAACACGGAAGGGGACTTTCCTTTCTTTTGCTGCTCTGAACTGACTTTTGAAGCCCTTTGCCCTGCTCAGATGATTGCAACAGAGCAGCCCGTGGGATGGCCAAGCTTTCCCGTATCAGCCTTGGCCGAGCACAGGGAGCTGCGGACTTATCCAGCTTTCCCTGGGCCTGCCTCCCGCCCCTCGTTTTTCAAGGAAAAAGAGGTGGGTGAAAGGAGAAATGATTAAAAATAATAATAAAAAAAGACAGCCAAATGAGGTGGGGGAAACATACAAGCCAGTCACTTGTTAGGAGAAATCCTGAATAAATGGGACGCCATCCAGCACACTCCAACCAGAACCGTGACCTAATTTCCCGTCCCAGCGACGTGCCGGCCTCCCCTGCCTGCCCAGCATGGGCACACGGCCGTGGGGTGCCCCACGAGCAGGGGTGGTGAGGGACGGGGGGAGCACAGCCCCGTGCCGCAGGGCAGCACAGCGTCACAGCAGAAATAAAAGCTGGAGCTGTGCCGAGGGCCTGCGAGGAGAACAGGGGGGAAGAAGCGGCCGGGAGCTGCAGGTGAACGGTTTCTGATGTTGGGATGCAGAGGGGGGGACAAGAAGGCGGTGATCTCCCCCTCCCTCAGGCTGCTCCTTCTCAGCTTCTGAATTCTGGGGCTGAGGGACCTGTCCCGGCCCCGCCACCGACCGGCCAGAGTGGGTCTGGCAAAGGGCTCTGCGCAGAGACGGCCTGCCGAGTAGCTGTGATTTATTTTTCTTAAGAACAAAAAGTGCAAATAATAATTGTATTGCATTGTGCAAATAGCAGAACAAACAAAATCCTCGACTTGATAGGAGTACGGCTTGTTGTAACCGGGAAAAAAAATGATCAAAAACATGTCACACAGGAAAAAGGGTTTCCATTCACAAAGAAATCATTATGGTTAATTTAATTCATTGTAGCATTTAATATAGAAAAGCTTTTCTACAGAGACTGGGAAAAAAGCCAACATTTATATATAAATGGGTTTTATTTTAAAAGCTAATGCAGTGGGCAGGATGCTTCAGGGTTATTTTCTCTCCCTCTTTCTTTCAGTGCATATGCAAAGCTGGTATTGTATCCAAAAAACAAGGAATTTGCTGCTATCTAAAGTTTACAAATTGCTTTTTTTCAAAAGCACAATTTCATATTCCTTAGAAATGTAAATGACGGGGTTTTTATCTCCTCGCTTTCCTTTCTTTCTGTTTTTTTTTTTTTTTTTTTTAAAGTTACTTATATTAGTATCCAAGGCACTGATTTGCAGAATGGGCTTTAAATATCCTCCCACTGTAATCAGCACAGACATCGGCTGCCATTCATGTGCACGCGTGACAGCCCCGGCTCTTAAAACGAGAAGCATTTTCCGAAATGGCTGGAACGCAGTTAACCTGAGCGCGCTCCTGCCGCGCCGGAGAAGGGCATTCGCCATCAGAGAGTTATAACAAGAATCAGCTGTATTTGTGCAGGGGACAGATGGTTAGTGAATAACCGGTCTGATCAAATACCTTCAGCCATAAAATTACAGGGGAAGGAAACATATGGTATTACCCACTTGTGCCTTACTGTGGGCCGGACGGGCAGCTGCCTCCAGCCCTGTGCTCAGGCATGTGCTGCGGCTCCTGCGTGAGCCCTGCCTTCGGTTCGCACGCGGAAAACGGGGGCAGTGCTGGGAGCCGGGCTCGGGTTTGGCTCCATCCATCCATCGCACGCCAGCGGAGCTCCTCCGCTGCCCTGCGCCATCCCCGGGACCCAGCCCCGGTGGCTGCGGAGCTGCAGGCCCAGCCTGGTTTAATGCCATCTAATTCCCTCTTCCTGGCTCATTCCTGGGTGCAGGCCTGTCCTCCCTGGGCTGTGCTAGCACCCCCGTTACAAGGCTTTTCCCAGCGTCTAACCTGACTTTCCCTTGCTGTCACCCAAGTCCATTATTTACAGGTCCGTGACGGATAGGACAATCTACTCCCTCTCTTTTTCAGACTCATTTTATGTATTTAAAGACCATTGTCTCAGACCTCCCTAGACTAAACAGACCCAAATCCTTCAGCACCAATTGTGTGTGACTCCTGCTGCTTCCTCCTTGACATTTTCTGCATCCTCCTCACCCCAGCAGCAACTGGCACAGGTGGACACAGCCCTTACATGTCCTGCATCCCCTGCGAGGCCAGGATCCCGTTTGGACCTCTATTTTCCTCCCCTTCCTCTAATATATTGTCTTAGGGAAAGTCAAACTGCCCACAAATATCAACAAATGCAGCCACTTCCCATCCGTGAAGCAGGGAGAATTATCCCGCTGAGGAAGGAGCTCAGCAGAAAACCAAGCAGGAGCAAGGTGAAACAACTTGACCAAGGTCACCCAGAAGTGGGGAGTGCCAGCCAGCGCGCTCCTAAAAAAACACGCTTTAATATATACCTCTAATCATCCCTGTGCAGGAATAGCTATTTCCTTTGTAAAATGCCAACTGCTATTAAATCTCTCCCTGGACTTCTTAGCCCTGAAATTGCATACGTTACCCTCTGCTGGTGCTTGGGGCTTTGTTCTGGTTGTATCAGCTGGCAAGACAATTCTCCTCATTTGGCAGCATTTGCATAAAACCAGCGCTGATTGCTGATGAGCCTGGTCTCTGCTGCGACTCCGACTCGAGCACCTGTTCTTCAGGCCCGGGCTTGTTTCTGCTGCAATCAAAGGGAGCTTGGCCATTAACTTCAAAGCAGGCAGGATAGGGCCCTCTATCAAAGCAAACAAAATGCAAACTTTGGAAAGCATGCTGGAACCACTACATTTTTTACCCAGATACCTGATTTATTACCCCCAAAGTCTGCAATTGCTCAGGACCAGAGTTCCTGTTCAGACCCATACTTCTCTATGCCAGTAGCTTTGGCTTTTTCAGGAAGAAAGCTTTCTCACTGGATTATGCAAATACTCCATGCATTGTCATTCTCTGTTAGCATTAAGTTCACCTACCCTCTGGTTTGATTAATATACCCTCTCCCCCTGTGCTTGCTCTAATATGTTTGTTTTAGGGATGGGCAAATGAGCTGGGAATAAGAAAAATGAAATTGAACCTTCACCCAAAACTTGAAGTGGGTGGTTTGGAAAAAAAAAAGAAGCACAACAGAATGAATAAGTCTTTGAACCACACAAATAGTTCCCTTGTTGGTGCAGGAGAGACAGTCTGGGCCCCAAAATGATGAAATACCGTGTCCCTCGCTGTTTCCAGAAGCACTCCAGCGGGCTCACCACAGCTCCCGAGCCCACAGCAGACGGGGCTCCGGGACCATGGAGCTGGGGCTCCGGGACCACGGCCCCTGGCAAATGCAGCCCGGCCCCGGGGGGAGGCCGCAGGAGGCTGCTGCGTGTCCTGGGGGTGCTCAGTGCCCAGCGCCGCTGGATGTGCGTGCCCCAGCACCTGGCCGCTCGCCAGATCGCCGGTCACATCTCCCGCTTGAAATCGCTCTGTGATTTGTTTGGAAGAACCTGTCAGAGGCTGGCAGGTTTCCCACAGCTGATGAAAGGAGCTAAGGATGTCTGAGAGCCTCACAAGGTGATACAGCCATTAAGGCATCATGACAGACTCAGCACAGAGGCACTAAAAACACGGCGAGATTGGCAGCTCCAGTGTCTGAAACTAAACAAGGACTGCAAAATAAACCGAAGGGTGTGCGACGGGGTGTGTGAGCATGCACGTGTGTGTGCGTGTGCATGCTCGGGAAGTCAGCATCCTTCTCTTCTCACTTCCCTTGACAGCTCTGGACTTAAAGTAAGATGTAAGCAAACAGAGAGGGTGCAAGCTGTCGTTGGGAGCCCCGCTCATGAATTATAAAGGGCCATTCACGGGCGTGCTTTTCTTCTCTTTAAAATGCGTTTTGCACCGCTGAAAGGCAGGCTGGCAGCGGGGTGGGTGGGAGCCCTGCTTACCCTCGGCACAGGTTCGGCACACGCAGGGGGCTGTGGATGCCCTACTGCAGCGGTGCCCGGCTCAGCTCCACTGGGCGCGAGGTGCTGGGGACACTGGGCACAGGGAGCAGCCTGCCCGGCCCTGCAGCAGGCAGCAAAGAGACAGCAGGAGGCCTGGGGAAATATGGTGCTGCTCAGCACCAGCATCTCCAATGAGGCTGCTATGGCAGTGGCTTGGCAACGAAGTTGTTCTTACTTGTTTAGGGAGGTAAATCAGTTCATTTGCTTTGCATTCTGGCTTCCCAGCCCTGAGAGAGCGCACTTGGTGTTTCAGCTTTTATCTGTACTTTCACAGCCTAAATGCTTCCTAGGGGTGGAAAGAGAGAAGTGGAGCTATCTGGCCATCTTTCATCTCCTGGGGAGCGACACGTCTCAGAAAAACTCCAGGGATGCCGAGCACCGAAATCACCTTTCTGTGCCCACACCGGGGCTGCGGTAGCCGGCTGTGCCCAGAGCCATGGGGCTCCACGCCGGGCTGGGTGGCCAGGCAGGGCCTCCTGCCGCCCTGTCTCATGGGAATGGGCACACAGGGCATGGAGAGCTTGGGCAGACCCAGCCCTGCAGTGCCCTTGGTCCTCGGAGCACCTCGTGCAGCGCAGTCCTTGCCGAGGAGACACCCCGCAGCGGTGCGCTGCCGGCGGGCTGTGAACGCACCCGGCCCCCCACCCGCCTGAGGGGGCTCCCTTTTAATTTCACTGAGTGCTCCCTCACTGGTGAGTTAGATGAAAAGTGAAGTGAAACCCGACTGACGTCCTCAGCCTCATTTATCTTTCATGCTCACACCGCACTCGCTTTCATGCTTTTTCCCTTCCACTTTTAACCCTCATGCACCAGCACGCGGCCCCGGTCCTCTGCTCCCCTGCACTGCCAGAAGTGCTGCCAGGCTGGGGATTCACCCGCGGGTTTAGAGCTCCTGAAGAGCTGCTGGGGGAAGAAATCCTGCCTCTACCGAACAAACCAACCTGCTGCTCTCACCAGGTTTTTGCTGCCCAACTGAGATATGAAAGCAGATCCTACTTGTTGGGGTTGGGGTTGGAATAAAGCGTGATCCTCGCTTTGTGCGGGGTACTGCTGGTAGCACCGGGTCCTGGGTTCAGAGCATCTCACATGAGAGCAGCACAACACACCCAGGCCCCTGTTCTGACCAAATAGTTTGAGATGTTTGCCGAGCCTCCTGCCGAGCAGTTGCTTTGTGTAGGTGAAGCCAGCCAGGAAATGCAGGGCAAACCCATGAGAGTGATGCAGAGGAGATGAGCTCCCAGGCAGGACAGGGAAGGAAGGGGGTCACCATCCCCATCCCCATCCTTGTCCCTACCCCATTCCCATCCCCATCCCCATCCCCATCCTTCTTCCACCACCCCTGCTGGCCCCACTACCTCCAGCCCATCCCGGGACTGCCAACAATTGGGGAATCGCAGGTCTGAAGTACCACTCTGTGCAAAGAGGAAGCATTATCTAAACTTGCCTGCCCCCCGCCCCCAGCCATAATTAATAAACTCAAAGGAAATTAAACCACAAGTAGAAAAAAATCCAAACAGCAACCCAACCCGACCCAACCCAACCCAAAGTGCTTCACGTGAGGCTTGGGGGGAGCAGGCACCGGCAGCCTGGAGAGACCATCAGAGGTAATTGCAGTCACAGGGCGAGAGGCTAAAACAGCATGAAATGAATCAATTTAACAGATATTAAATTTGCAAGCCCCGGGCGACAGGACTCCATTCAGTTTATTTGCATTAATCAGGTCAGGGGAGTAACCTTGGTTTTTTCTTGCAGGAGATATCATCAGCCTTTATTTGTTTCTCATGTGAAAGTATCACAACGGATAAACACAGCCTGGGCGAGGGCTCTGAAGTCCGAGCCACCGGGCAGCCCAGCCCAGCTCCTGCCTGAGCAGCCCCGGCTCGCAGGGAGGACGGCCACAGAGGGCTTCCCGGCGCCAGCTCCAGACCTGGCCTTGGACTTGGCCACGCTCCTCCTCTTCCCAGATCCTCTAATTCATGCTTTCCCCCGGCAGAAAGTTTTCCAGGGGCAGGCAGGGGGCTTGGACCTGCCCCCCCCAACACAAATGTTCATCTAGAAATGCACAAGTCTGTGTTATGCCTAGGTGTGCACGTGTGTGTGTGCTGCCTGGGCACGCAGGGGAATTATATTTGATAGCATCTGAGACCTTTCAGTCTTTCTCAGGAATATGCGAGGGGTAAATTTAGCTCCGTGTGTGTGTAGGTGTGTCAGAGAGACAGCAGCGTGCCGTGTGTGAGCCTCCGTGCCTGCACTGCCAGCTTCACACGCTGATACGAAGGTGACACCTGCCCTGAGGGGTGTATTTGAAGAAATAAGAATATCATTCTCTGAGTGATACGGGTTTGAGAGTCATAAAGAGGAACTGAGGGGCCTGGCATGTGGATCCTCCAGCGAGGATCACCCTGCTTGTCAGGCTGACGTGCTGCTACCCGCTGCTGCTCCCTCCTCAATGTCAAAAAACAAATAGTTGTCTCTCTCCAAGAAAAAGGAAAAAAAAAAAACATCAAAAAAATCCAAAATATTCATTCTTAGAGATGCAACAAAGAAGGCTCCAAGCACTTAAGCTAGTTTGCCATTGCTGTGTGCTGTAAGATCAGGTGCTGCCTCCTCCAGTTTGACCATGAGCTTCCCTGGTTGCAGTGACATGGATCCGTCTGGCGATCTGAACTTTCCTGTAATGCCTGGTGGTGTTTCACAACACAGCACGTAGCTGTGCTCCTGGTCACGGACTGCCACTGCTACCCTGCAAAGACACATGCGAGCACCCAGCCCAAGGTGCCTGAGCACACAGAGCCCTGTGCTCGGTGACTTGCCGGTGACACGGCGTGGTGCATCCGGAGGTCCTCAGCAGTGCCCAGGGCACTGACTCGGCACTTGGGTGAGAAATGCCTCCGGGGAGCCGAGCAAGGTGCCCGCGGACACAGATGATGGACGAGTAGGGTTTGGAGTTGAACGGAAAACCTCCTGCAAGAGCTCGTGTCCTTCAGGGCATGGGAAGAACCCTCCTGACCTTACAAGCTGTGTACGAAAATCCCCGTCTGGTCAACCACAAGACGTTTTCCACACGCCTCCGACAGGGCAGGAGGGGGAAGCCACGGGAAGGGTTGCAGGGGTGCCAGCAGCGCCCACAGGACCCGGTTGGAGCAGGGGTGGCCGGGCAGTGCAGCCGGTCCCAGGGGCAGGATGTAGCCCCTGCAGTGCACAAATGCCCAGGGGTTCGGTGATTCAGCCTGGGGACTATCTCAGAAAGGAATTTGCATGAAGCTCTTGCAGATGGATCACTCCTGCAAAGTCTTATTTAAATCCAAACAAGCAAAACAGCCCTCCCTACTCAGGGCTGGCAGCGCTTATTTATCACCTACGAAATGCATACATTTGGGACGTATGTGTATGCATGTCTCTGCGTGGGGGCGGGGGGAGGAAAAGCATCTTCTGAAAGAGAAGCTGGTCTCTGCAGAACGGGAGTGCTTGGCATGGGCCACACAAGTGGACAAAGCCCGTAGCTTTGGTGGTGCCACTTTCAGAACCAGCACTTAAAGTGGTTCATAAAATGGGGAGATGGCATGGCTAGTGTATATATGGGGAAACTGAAATGCACAAACGAGAAAGCTGTCCTCAAAATATACCATGAGTCATGCTAAATGGAAGCAGAAAAAAAACAGTTTTGACTCCTAGTCCCCTTCCCTAGGCACTGAACTCCACTTTTAGTCTGGGTTCCCATGAAAAGAGGGCTTAGGCAATCACGCTGTCTGCCTTGATATCATCTATGGCCTCCCACCCTGTTCCTTTCCCCAGCAATTTGGGAAGCTATTGGCCAATCCCAAAAAAATGATGACAGAACTCAGGCCTGCAGGAAATCAGTCTTTGTCAGCTCCAGTGGACTTAAATATTTCCTGTCAGTGTCGGGTGTGCCATTTCAAACGGGGGAAGCCAAAACATCACCTTGGTAGCAGGGCTGGTGCGTACCAGTGTCACAGACATTGTGATCTTCTCTTTCTTTCTTTTTCTTTCTTTCTTTCTTTCTTTCTTTCTTTCTTTCTTTCTTTCTTTCTTTCTCTCTCTCTCTCTTTCTCTCTTTCTCTCTTTCTTTTTCTTTCTTTCTTTCTTTCTTTCTTTCTTTCTTTCTCACTCTCTCTTCCTTCCTTCCTTTCTTTCTTTCTCTCTCTCTTTCTCTCTTTCTCTCTTTCTCTCTTTCTTTCTCTCTTTCTTTCTTTCTTTCTTTCTTTCTTTCTTTCTTTCTCTCTCTCTCTCTCTCTCTCTTCCTTTCTTTCTCTCTTTCTTTCTTTCTCTTTCTTTCTTTCTCTTTCTTTCTTTCTTTCTTTCTTTCTTTCTTTCTCTCTCGTTCTTTCTCTCTTTCTCTCTTTCTCTCTTTCTTTCTTTCTCTCTTTCTTTCTTTCTTTCTTTCTCTTTCTTTCTTTCTTTCTTTCTTTCTTTCTAACATAAATTACAGAAACTGCCTTTATGCAGTTATCAAGGTCTCTGATGCTCTGTAGAGCTGACATGTTTGACTCAGTGGGCTTTACATTGTGAGGAGAACCTAATCTCATCGACATCTTCCAGACGAGAGCACAGCCCACGAGAAGGTGAAGGCAAACAGAGTCTGTGCCATCCTCCCTCCTGCCGCTCAGCCCTCTGACCGTGCAGGAGCTTTTCCCAACGTGACGTCTTGCTTCTCGACGCCTTTCCCCAGCTGCCGCAGAGCTGCAGCCTCCCCTTGCCTCGACCTCTCCTCCCCGCAGCTCGGGGAGCATCCTGACCCTGGGAGCCTCGGTCCGGCGCTCAGCCGATGCCAGGCCGCCTGCCCCCTGCTGCCACGGCAGCTGCTCCTCAGCCGTGCCTCCGGAGTGCCACGGAGGGCGTTTTGGTTTCCTGCCCGCGCTCCTCGCACCAGCACGCTCCTAGCAATGAGCAGGGAGAAAGAGGACGAGCACGGCCACCCCGGGACTAAATATCAAAGAAAAAAAGTGGTTTGAATCTGTTCCATAGCAGTGAAGTTGAGAAAGTGGTCAGACAAGCAAGCTCAGACCGAGATGCTGACTTTTCCAGGTCTGAAGGTTGCTCTAAGTCAGAGCCAGAGCTGCGTGCGGGCAGGGAGCTCTGTGCTGCCCAGCACAGCCCCGCGGCCAGCGCGGGCCACGCGGCGCCTCCTGCTCCCAGCACAGGCGACCTGGCAAATTCCTGCAGCTGCTGCGGCTCGGGCAGGGCTGCGCTCCCCTTTCCAGCCACTAAATAAATAACGCAGAGGGGCCTGTCGGGTAGGGGCTGGCTGCTCCGCTCCGGCCGGCAGCCTGCTGCCTGCTGCCGAGACGAAAGCCATCTTCCAGCCGGTGATTTAACATTCCAAGGGAGCAGATTAATGCCTGCAAACTTCTCAGTGGAAGCATTCAAACGCTAATTGGTAGTTGCAAGTAATTAAAGTAATTTACTCAGATTATAAAGAAATTTCTTAACAGTGATTAAGCAACTCTGGGACGTGTGTAGTTGTTTGTAATCACTCCCCCAGGGGGATTAAAGCTCTTGGCTGCATGTAATATGTCTTGTAACACCCTATGGGTCCTGTTGGCTCATGATAGCAACGAACAGCTTGTTGGAAGAGATATAAATCAGGTCTGCACGCACACAAAGTACATCGCGTGGGGAACAGCTCTCTCTTTCATGGCCCGGGCCGGGGGAGCACCAGCCGGCGGGGAGGCAGACATCCCATCAGCTGCGGTTTGCTCCACAGACGGGGCCCGTGTCATCCAGTCATCAGCACCAGCACGGGGAGAGGCAGAACCGAGGGCAGGGTGGCGGGCAGAAAGGGCTGCTGGCACGGAGACAGGCTCGGAGGAGAGCTGTGGTCACTTCTGCTCGCTGGTTTCCATCGGCCGACCCATAAAACAGGAATAAATCCACTAAAGCTGTTGGTTAAGTGCTCTGAAAGCAGCAGAGGAAACGTGCCAGATAGCTGTTAAGTTGATATCTAGCAGATTGTACTTAGCCAGGACTAATCAGTAGATTATCATTCGGCTCATTTTGTGTCCCTGCTATCCTGGCCAAGCCCTTCCCGACTTTGCTCAGCCTTGGTTTGGGCCCACGAAGCCCATTCCTGCTCTGAGGCACCAAGAGGAGGGAGGCTGCTTTACTCACCTGGGACAGCAGGACTTTTCCTGCCCACATCCCGGTTCCTGGTAACACGTTACGCAGTGATGTCTTTCCCTTCCAGCCCAGAAATGTGCATGCAGGATTAGCCAGGCTCAGCAGGGTGACTTCATGGAGAAATATCCCGGGTCTGAAGTGCTTCCCGCTGGCTGGAAGACACATGTTACACTAGGCGAGAATATCTGGAGTTATATATCACACATCCCACCACCCTGCCCTAGTGCCTCCAGGGTGCTAGGCGGCCACTGTGGCACCTGGCCATCAGCTGGCGGTGTCCCTGAAGGAGCAGAGGGTTCCCAACACACCGTGATCCAGGTCCATGACCCCCAGGAATCAGTTAATTCCAAGGAAAGCCTTCTGAATTACAACCCTATGCCCTCACAAGCCAATGGCTGGATTCTAACTCTTCAGTTTATTTTTAGACGGGTTCGTGTGTGTGTGTCTATGCTGGGAATAGAGAATGGCAGGTATTGCATGAAATCTGACTGCAGAAGGATGCAGGTTTACCTGTGCAAACACATGTGGAGTGAACTGGGAGCACAAGTCCTGCAGTTACTTTGGCACTTCACTTGGGTGTTTGCTTTCTGCAAATTTTGGCCAAACAAAACCAATTGTTCTTTTTTTTTTTTTTTTTTTTTTCTTCTCTCTGAAGGCAACACAGAAAGGACAGAGCAAATCCACGTTTTGTTTGTTTGCTGTTTGAAATGCATGCCTGGGAGGAAGGCATTGTTCTGCCAGCTCTGTGAAGGACAGAAATACACCACAACCTTCAGCAGCGCCGAGCGGCGAACCCTCAGTGTTAGCATTCAGAGGCTGCATCATGGACGCCGTTACATTGTGCGGCATGGGACATGCTTTCCAGACTCAAATATAAATAGTTTTTTTTTTTTTTTTTTTTTTTTTCCTGTGTTCTGTTTACTGTGCGTCGAAATCAGATTTTCCCTAATGGTCCTTTATAAATAGTTTCCACCCACCCTCTGCTTGAAAGCTTCTCTGACTCACATTGAAAATTAGGTTCTTCCCCTCCTCGCTATTGAGAACAATTATAGCTCTTTGTTCAATGGGAATTAAGAAGCATGAGGGCTGAATCCATCCACAGGAAAATTGTCACTCTCTTTTGTTTTCTGCCTGCAATAATTATCCTGCCAACCGCTCGCTCTGACATCCTTAAACCCTCCGTGCCTCCACCGAGCATCCGCTGCGCCCCAGCTCCAGCCCGCCGGCGTGCTTTGTGCTGATTCACTTTATTGGCTCCCTCGTTAGCCACATCCTCGTTACCTTGCCTTGGCGTTTCCCACCGAGCTGCGCCTTCCATCAGGAGGGAGGCAGCCCTGTGAAGTCTGGGCCGGCATGGGCAAGAGGGGGACAGAAGGAGCAGCTGGTCCTCTGGCACGGCCCCAGGGGTTTGATTATTTCTCAGAAAAGATTTCACCCTGTTGCTGCTGAAAGAGGACAAGGCGCAGAGAAACCACAACTTCAAAACATCCCTCCCGGGCCCAAAAGGGGGCTGCTGTCCCTGCGGGAATGCCTGGAAGCTCTGGGGGAGGGGGTCCCATCCTGGCTGGCTCTTGTCCGCGCTCAGCCGGGTTTTATTTTTGGTGCATTCCCTGGAAATCCAGCGGTCTCTGGGCTTGGAGGGGGGTGGCTCGGAGCTGCCACCTCCGCTGCCACCGGCGGTGTCAGGCCAGTGACCATGGGCACCTCCAGGAGATCCCTCCTCAGGGCCAAGGGCACGATGCTGTGGGGTGACAGAGAGAAAACAGGGACACAAGAAGTGATGAAGAAGGCCAGGAGAGCTGCCTGGTGAATAAACACTTTTCTCTTTCTGCAAGTCTGCTCCAGTGTGAAAACGCCTGTTTAAAGAACACGACTAAATCCTACCCGATTTTTTTAAAGGATCCAGAATGACTAACCATTGACCCCTCCAGCCACACACTCATTTTTCATTAAACTGTTCCTTGGATCTTATAAGCAGAGAGAGAGAGAACAAGCAGGCGAGTGAGCGAAAACAACCAACAGTGCCCTGGGGCTATAATAACCGAGGTAGGAACATTTTAAATTATACCTTGGGTCAAAATGATTTTAGATTGATCAGAAACCGAAATTACCCCTGAGTTCCAGTTGATTGTCTGTGTCTTGAGTTCATCTGGAGGCTGCGTTTCTCCAGCAGCCCCCATTATCATTATTATGAGGAGTGTGTATACATTGACCCTGTTATTTTAAGCAGCAGAGGAGAAAAGAAACAGCCTTTGAACCTTAAAAACCCACCAGTTGAAGGCAGCACACTGGCTGGAGAAGTGCACATTTGTCATTTCTGCCCTCCAGCCAGGAGCAGGTCCCCGCGGACCCATCGGGAGGTGCCGAGCCCCCCGGCAGGCTCAGGAGCCCCCTGCCCCTGCCTGCTCTGCCCTTACCCGCGGGCTGCGCGCAGAAATGCTCAGCAGAGGTGGCAGGCACGGCACGGTGCCCGAGGTTGGAGAGCAGCAATGCACGAAACAAGGACAGTATTGGTTTTTCATTACCAGGACAGTGCTAACAAGACAAGACTATTTAGTTGTGAGCTGGAAAACAGAGGAGGCCATTACCTGGCGAAGCTTTCGGTGGCTCTGCTGTGTGTCCCCTGCAGGTCCTCGTGCCTCGGGGTAGCCTGCGACACCCCACCCAGGGCTGCAGCCCCGGCACACCAAAGCACACACTTCCCCCAGGGGTTTAAGCATTGGAGTGTGTGTGTATGCGCATATATTTGTTACATTTTGTAACCCATTGTAAAATACTGCAACTCACTAAGTGCTGCCACAACTTTCCATAAATATCTAATTTTTTTACTGGTGCTTAGCCATGCTGCAGGGGCCCTGCACCCGCTGCCCCACACTCACAGACATGCAGCAGCTCAGGCTGAGCGTGGGAGAAGGCTGGCAGGAGGGTGCTACAGGGTCCTGTATGAAAACCGCTTATTTTTAGTTTTCTGGTATATAAAAACTAAATATTATCATCTTGTCTCATGCATAAAAACTAAATATTGTCTCATTGGTGTTGTCTTGACAATGAATAATCTATAATTTTTTATTTTATTTATTTATTTTTTTTTGAATTATTGACCATTGAACAGTCACTGCATGCTGCCAATGCTAGGACAGCACAAGAAAACAATAAAAAATATGAATAATGTCTGTAAAGGCTGGGGCAGATGGAGCAGGGCCAGGCAGCGGTGCCCGCACCGCAGGCTGCCTGCAGCGGGGAGCTGCCTGCACCGGGCGATAGGACACCAGGACAGACAGGCGTGCAAATGCTGGGAGACAGCGCCGGGGATGAGCACAGTAAGCAATGCAGAGGAGGGGAACATGGCTTCACCTGCCCCAAAGCCTCTGCCTCGGCTGTTTTTAAAGCCCTCTGGGTGGCAGGTGGACGTGTCTGACAAGGTGGTAGCCACCGGCCGGCCAGGCTGAGCGTGGTGCTCGGGTTGAACCTCACCCAGGAGGAATTCCAGCATCACACCCACATCAGGATGTTCCCCTCGCAGCGTGACACTGCACCCTGAGCGAACGGCTGGAGACGGCTCTGCGCCGGCTATCCCCGTGCATGCTACACTAAGTGCCAAGAACTTGCATCGCTTCCTCTCCCTGCCTCCCAAGGAGGCACTTTTCATTCTTTAACTCCTTTCTCTTGCATTCAGCTTGACTGCTGGAACAGCACCAAGAGGTGTGAGGTGCACGTGGTCCTTCAGGCGATGCAGTTAGCATTGCTGCAGAGGCGGCACGCTGCCCGTCAACACTGAGAGCCACAGAGCTGCTCGGCTGCTGGGCACGGGGTGCCTGGGCATCCACCCCCTCTGCTCCTCAAAAGCTCATTTTTGAGAGACTTTTCCTAACAGCAGCGAGTAGTGCTGCTGTACTTTGTTCAGCTATTACGGGAAGTGCATGGCAGGGTCCACTTAATGAGCGTGGTGCTGAGAACTTCAGCCTAGGAGCTTGTCTGGGAGCACGCAGCCCTTGAGCACCTACTGAACGAGCAAGGGAGCTGCAGAGCCCTGCCCACCCCACCTGCCTCCCGCTCCTGGCTCATTCTTCATCTGTTCCCCTCCCTTCGTGGTGCTTAGTTGTTGTTGTTGCTGTTTCCCTCATGTTGGAGCCCTGTTGTGCCCCCTCCCTCTCCTGTCTCTCCTCCTCCCTGCAAGGGAGCAGTGATGCTCACGGGTGTGGAGACGTTTGCTCATTCAGCACGTGTCGCTTGGCGAGGTACATAATGAAGTTGCTGAGCTCTCGGTGCCTCCCAGGGCTGTGACATGTTCAATACCATCACAAATTACTGCTTGGGTAATGCATGATTAATCCAGCACAAAGTACCTGCCAGGTGGCGGGCGCTACGCAGCGCGCTGCCAGCAGTTAGTGTGCTCCGTTAACGAGGGGACGGTCCCGACCCCACAGCACCAGGGTTGTGACCAGCTGCGGGGACAGGGCCACCGCTGTCCCTAGGGAGAGGAATGTGGGACGGGGAGGCCGCAGGGCTCATGGGCCATCCTGATTTCTGTTTTCTTGCATTATAGCAGGGTACTAGTGAGTGCAGGGCTTTCCTGGGGCACGTTTCCAGCATGGTTTTTTTCTGAGTTGGTGGGACTGTGAGAACCATTGCACAGAAACATACCGGGTGAAAGTGATCCCTCCCCTGAGTGATGGGCCACGCTGAGCCTGCTGCCTACATGTGAGCAAAACCTCCGAGCCGACAGCTTTCGGCTTTTGGTCTGCTCCATTCCACTGGCTATTTCTGATGGCTCTTTTGGGCTGGGGCCACGCTGGTGCTACACAAAGATCGTCACTGCTGGACCTCAGGGCTCGGTCCAGGTGCCCTGCAGACACCGGCTGATGGTGGTCACCAAAGACTCTTCCTTTCACAGATGCCAGTGTGGGCAGTCAAGGGTTACTTAACTGTGGTCATGTTTTGAGGAAAATGTTGAAGATATTTCCCATCCTTAAGTGGGATGAAAAAGTGGAAATCTTAACCAACCACCAAGTTTGTACCTAATAGTTCCCAAACTGTTTCTTGAACCTGAAACAACTGTTTCTTCAATTTCTCAAAACAAACCATCTCAATAGGTCTTCAAACCATTCAGGAATGGCAGTCTTCCACTTCTGTTTTGTCACAATACTCTGTTCTTTTTTTTCTAGCATTTTTCATGTTGAGTCTTTATGTTTTTCTCTAGGAGAGATTTGTGAAAAATCTGCAAATAAAAAAAATATTTCCAGACAGTAGTTGCTTTGATCAATTTTCTCCAGAAATCAAACAATTCAATCAGCTTCCTGGAGAAAGGAGACTGTGAGCAACTGATGCCTTTCCCCTTTCCCTCCCAGCTGGAGGCACAGCCCCTGGCCACGCACACCCGTGCTGCTGGATGCGAGCACCCGTGGCACAGCCCCAGGGCTCGGGGCATGCAGCAAAAGTCCCCAGGGGGCACGAGCAGCCCTGCTCAGCCCGGCACAGCAATGCTCTGCGTGGGCATGCAGCACCCGTCTGTGCTGAGCCGCCCAAACCATTTCGTGCCGGGGCTGGCCTCTGCTGGACTGCAGCAGCCTTCGGTCTTCACTGACCCAATTTGGATTTAAGAAATGACCTCGAGGTGAAAGCTTCTGTATCCTGTTACCAGGCCGAACCATCGAGGTCCCAGACATTTATTTGTGTTGAGACGGAAATAAAACATCCCATGGACCTGCAGCCCACAAAGGGAAAGGAAAAAGTTTCTAGAAAAAGCAAACAAATTGTAGGTATGCTTGTGCTACATGAGTTTTAACTAAAGCCTCTCCTCTCCACAGAGCAACAGCAAACACAGTGGGAAATAAAAACAAAATTACCACTGCAAAGCCTATAATTGCATTTCAAAACCTACAGCCATTAATTCCCACAAGCGCCGGGATCAGAACTGCAAATAAAAGCAGCCGCCGATGTGTTCTGCATTCGGGGAGATGCTCCACGAGTCGAACGGAAATGCTTTCTGTGCTTGTAGGATTTTTTATTTTTTTTTTCACATGTGCCTTTTACCCCAAATAAAGCAATTACTTTCACAAAGCCGCCTGCGATCCCACATCGTTAGCAGAACACCAGGGTGGGTTCGCCAGGGGCTGCGGCTGGGGGCAGAGCCGCCAGGACCCCGCACTCCCAGCCATGGTTCCCACGCAGCCGCTGTGGCACCACGGGCACGTAGCCCGGTGGCTCCCACGGGGCTGTGGTGGGGCACAGACCCGGCTGGGGCTTCCTGCCACTGTCCTGTGTGTGCTGGCAAACCCTCTTTCAAAGCCTGTTGTTTTTAAACCTGCTTGGGCCTGGGCAGCTTAGCAGGGAGCTTTTTTATATTTTTCTTTCTTTTTCTCATGAGTGTGGCAGCAGTTTCTTGGGAGCAGTCCGGGACTGAGCACAAATGCTCCATGTCAGAGCCATGGAGTCTGCCTCTCCAACAGATGAACAAAGCTGGAAACGTTCCTGCATCCCCACGCATGCGGTGCTGCTCTGTGCTTTTAAGCTGTGCGGCTTGCTCTGCCTCGGCCCTGCCCATATCCCATAGAGAAATGCCGTGCAGGGGCAGGGAGAGCACCTCCTCCTCCTCTGCACCAGCCCCTGGCATGAGCAGCCGGCACGGCACCAGGAGGGGACAGGACCCCGTGGGGACATCGCGTCCGTCCCCCTGCCCTGCTGGTCCGGAGCTGCCGCGAGCCAGGCTCAGCCCCACGGCACAGGGTACAGAGTTCAGCCCTAATGAACACAAAATGCAAATGGGGTTTTATGGTCATTATCTCCACTTCCAAATAACCTGTGTTTTAACTCAGCTTTAATTAAAAAGGGGAAAAATATACCCAGGTAAACAATTTCCAAGCAGAGGATGGGCCAGAGCAATAGAGAATTCCTTTGACCTAACAGGCCCAACTTTCTGAAACTTTTAATTAAAAACACCAAAAATTTTGCCACGGTAGATTGCCCAGGGACCTAGGCCTTTGAAGAGAAGTAATTACGGCTACTTGGCCCCGTGCAGGGCGCTCTCTGTGAAGAAGCACCACAAATGAAAACGGCCTCTGTCTGCAGCCCAAGCCTCTGTGCAGTGAGGTACGTGAGAGCTCAGCCAGGACAGGGCCATCTCCATCGGCCACGAGGAGAGCACGCCTTGCCCAGGGAGTCGGCAAGGGTCAGTCTGGCTCCTCGGCCACCTCCTGAAGCTGGGGGGGTCCTGATGTGACCCCCTCCGTCTGGTCTCCCTGTCTGCACTTCCAAGACTGCAGTGGAGATGGGCTGCTCCTCCTGGTCACAGTGGGTGCCTCAGCTCTTGTGGGCTGCCAAGCACAGCCATGCAGTGTTCCCTCATCAGGAGGGTTTGTGTCCAGCGATGTGCGGAACTCACCTCCTAACCTGAAAGAAACAGCTCCGATCTCATGGCCCAAATTGTGCATTTTCTGCCTCAACTGCTGGCTTTAGTCCCAGGTGGAGGGACAGCAGCAAGGAGCTGCTGGCTGCGAGCTGGCCAGAGTTCAATGCCACAGGATTGGGAGGACCTCTATCCCCTTTCTACCTTGGCAGGACCCCTTTCTACCTTTTGCAGGAGCAAAATGGGAACTGAGATCCCTTGGACTGGACCCTGCACGGGGCCAGATTTCTGTGGTTGGGATCTGTGGGGGACATTCAGTGCCCAGAGCTGCAGCCAGGCTCCCCAAAGTGCTCAGCAGCTCCTCATCGAGTGGCTGAGCCAGCTTCCTTACTACAAATAAATAAATAATACGATCGATGTTATGTATCCTAACGAGCCTGGAGCTGCCACCGCTTGGATAATGCTCCGGCATGGCCTGCGGGCTCCCCGCAGCGATGGATGCGTCCTGGGACTTGCTGCGGGGCATTTCCCTGCTCCCGGGGCATCGTCCTCGTGTGCTGCCGCATCCCCCAGCAGCGAGAGGGGCTGCGGGTGGGCTCCGTGCTGCTGCGGGGGTGCTAAGGAGCTCGGCACTGGGGGCACTCGGAGAGGAGAATATTTCACAGTTTATAGCAGGAGTTTTGTTGTGGCTTCAAAGAGAGTACATTGCTCTCCGAGTAACGGACAAGAATTCAATAGAGTTTCCCCTGAGCGCAGGCAGATTCCTGCTGCCATTGGGTAGGAATTTAGAAAGAGAAAACATTTTGAAGAAATCAGAACGAGGAGGCAGAAAAACATAAGTGGCTGCACAAGAAAATTAAAATTAGAAAAAAAGAAAAGGAATATGTGTTAGAGATGGAGCTGCTCTAGGAATGAAAGAGCTGTGACAGGCATGTGTTGATGCCACCAGGCATAACAGAAAAAGAAAGAAAAATTGGGATAGTGTTTTTTTTTTTAGCATTTACTCCAAAAAACACTTGCTGAACACAGAGCAATCTCTTTGATATGAAGGTTAATTGAAAGAAATGGTACAGACCCCTTGGAACTCTGTCTTAAATAGCTCCGAAGAAGAAAAGTTTGGGGCGAATAAGGAAGACAAAGGAAGCACAGTAGGAGCAGAAAAACAGAAGACGCAAGAAAGACTTGGGAGGACAAACGGGAGCAGCACACCCCTCACGCCTTGTGTGTTCCCTCCTGCCCAGGCGTTGGGCATCGACCCCATGGCACCAGCCCTGCTCTTGCCCCACGGGAGCTGCTCATCCCCTCGCAGGGTGCTGCGGAGCTGGTGCCATGCCTGGCTGTGCCGTGTCCTGCTGTGCTCAAACAGCACATGAGGCAAGCTCAGGAAGGCATCCCAGAACTGCTGGATGCAAAATATTACAGGCTTTTTCCCCAAATAGCAATGCGATGGTGAAAGTAAAGCAAAAAGGATGGAAAGTTAAAGTCAGAGTCTGAACGTCCTCCCCAGGCCACAGCTTGAGCCATTGCTTGGGTCATGAACCTCCACTCGAGGACAGGTTTAGAAGCCTGCAGATCCTGTTTAATATTCTTCCCCCAGGCCTCTTTGTTCCTCCAGGCTTTGCCCAGAATGAGAAATGAAAGCACTGAGCTGGGAAGCCAGGAACAATTCTTGGGGTCTGCAACTCCAGCAAAATTACGATGGGGCGCACATGTCATGGGAGAACTTCTGTGCCATGGTTTCAGAGTGATTTCAAGATCAGAAAGGGTTCAAGATAGCCATCTGAACTGCTGGAAGCTTCTCTGAAAATGTTTGTCTCGTCTCTAGTCAGCACTTCCTCAAAGCCAGGCTGTTTCTAAAGCCCCTGCTGCAGCGGTGTCTGCTTGTAGGACACGAGCAAGCTCCAGCTCCCCGCACTGCAAGACCTTGCGGCGCTCCTCTTGGCAGCATCACACCACTAATTCGGGCAGACCAGCCCCAAAGTGGTCCCCATGGAGGGGCCGTGTGGGGGGGCCACGGCACTGCCACCACCGTGCCTGCCCCTCTGCATGGTCAGGGGCTGCCGGGGCTTCCCGAGCCTGTGCTCCATCGCCACTCTCGGAGCTACGCTGCAACTGGCCACCAAAGTCCCGTGGTGTTGTCTGTGCTCCTCAGTTAGCTGAACGTGGAAAGCACTCACGATGCAAATTTTCCCTTCAAAAGTCTCTTTCCTGCAAACCCTCAATGAATCAGCTGTTGAAGTCTCCCACTGAGAGCACTCTTGCCAGTAAAAGTTGATAGTGCTAATGTTTGTGGAGCGGGAACACAAAAGGGGGAAGAAGCAGCTAAAGCAAACTAATCTGAACAGTCAAATATTTGCGGAAAAATACTTACATTATCTGCCCCAATCTGTCCCTGATGTTTCACCCCACGCCCAGCACAGATTGATAGCCACAAGCCCAGCCTCCTTCCTTTCATGAATGAAGATGCAGCTGTGTTTTCTTTGTGCATACTCCCTTATTGAAGTCTTTGAAAAATATTCTGCATAGAAACAATTCTGTCGACACATCACTTTTCCGTGTTTTCCTCGCCCCCCTCATTCTTTACCACCAAGGAGATTTGCATGAAAATGCTCGCAATATTTCTGAAGCTCTCACCTGGCGTCTGGGTTTCTTCTGCTGCCTCCCTGTGAGGTCATTCCCTCTGCGCGATGATGCAGTCGGTGCTGGGGGAACGTTTCTGATGTCAGAAGGCTGTGACCACGGAGCAGGGCAGGCTGGTGGCTCACCCATGGACCCACAGCTCCTTCCCTTCCTGGCCATCTCCAGGCATCCCGCTCCTGCTGCCCCCCAGGAGCTTTCCCCCCCTGCCCACCCCAGGGAGCTGCAGGAGCCATAATGGGGGCACAAACTGCAGCAGGAGCATCGGCACCACCCGCAGCACCGATCCTGCCAGGCTTCCTGCGGGAACCCCGGCACGGAGGAGCAGAGGGAGATCAGGCCCTGCGCGAGGAGGGAAGGAGAGGGGAAGGACTGCCTGGGCAAACGCCTACCTCGCCTCTCCAGGACCCAAACCGTTCTAGGACGGAACAAGAAGTACAAAAATGTCTGTACGAAATTGCCCGGTGCAAAGAGACCGTCTGAGCTACAAAGCAGCTCCGTGTCTTTCAGTACCCACAGGCTGGTTCCTGCCTTGGTTTCTGGTGCAGAGCTCTCGTGCCAGGCCCGCTCTGCTCCTTGCTGCGCAGCAGCGCTGTAACAAGCTGCTCTTTGGAGCGAAACCCCCATCCCAAGTACCGGGCGGGCTGTCCGATATTGCATCTCACCTTTAACTTGCTGCTCAGGAGGAGGAAAAGCACAAAGCACAGAACAGAGCGGCCTCTCCCCCCGCCCGGCATTCCCCTATCAGAGGTAACGGGAGATCAAAGGCTAACACAGGCAGGGGCAGGACGGGGAGCCCCCTGCCAAACAGCAGGAGCAAACGCTTTGTGTCCTGTGCGGTGGGCACAGAGCCCAAGTGCTATCCCAGATCAATATGATTTAGAGGATGTAATTTTTTATATCTGCCATTGCTGTCACGGCCACAACCTTTCCTTGCTTTATTTTCTGGATGGCATTTTTTTTCCCCGTCTTATGTTCTTTCATCAAAATATTGTTTCCTCCTACTGGAATCACTGCATTCCTGATCTATATGCAGATCAAACCCTGGGAACAGATGCTATTGTCAACTTTTATTAGTTTATTCCATTAAGAAAGGAAGATATCTGTGCAGTCACTGATATAAACCAAGACTCCCTGCTCCCACCGAATGCCTCATCCCCTGGAAGCGAGAGCCAGCGAACGAAGTCCCCCCGAACCCGAGCAGTGCCACAAATCAGGGCCGTGTCCTGGCTGCAGACAGCACCAGGGCACCGGGGGAACACGGAGCGATTCCCCAGCACACCCAGCAGCCCTGCAGTGCCCCGCACTCAAGGCAAATTGCTTCAGAGTTCGGCAGCGAACCTCATGAGGAGAATTTCATTCCCCAGGATAAGCAAATGATGAGGCCACTTTAGCTATTTGTATTACTTTATGTATTTGTATTCTACTTAAAATGCCACGCTCCCTCCCGCTCGCTGAACACCATCCTTCCAATTACGTGGAGGTTTCTTCCATGGCCTCACGCTTTGCTCCTTCGCTGTTTATACATTTATTATTTACACACAGGCCTCCAGCTGCAACTCGCATGCTGGAAAAAAAACATTCTGTGCTGTGTTTGGTGAAAGATAAGAGAGGCAGGAGAGCTGCCAGCTCTGCACGGGGGGAAGGAGGAAAAACACCCCCAGCCTTATGTCTCCGCTCTTGTTGGGAACTTGAACTCGGCTCCCAGGGGCCGATGGAAAACGCTGCTAATCAGCTGAGCGTTTCAGAGCCTTGCTGGAGCAAGGTATGTAACTTAACCTGAGCTCAGTTGGGCTGTGCTCGGCTCCAGACACCCCCAGCACAGCGCGGGCTGTGCGGTGCAGAGCGCGCCGGCCGCCGGTGCCCCCTCCTCACCACCAACTCCTTCCAGCCCCGCTGCTCCCGGCCGCCCTTCAGCTTGCATTACGTCTCCCTGCCGCTCCTTTGTCTCGCTTTACGAGCTCTGACAAGCTGTGGCGTTTGAAAGGAGCCCCCGCCTAAGTGGGGGCTCTGGAAAAATGCACATATGGGGTGCAGAGCGGGGGCAGCCTCGCCTTGCTCCCGCTGCAGAGATCGCTCCCTCCTGGAAGTCATTTTTCTGCTGCTTGGCACTGGGAGAGCTGCGGGGCTGGGCCAACATCGGGGACAAACGGCTCCGTTTTGGGCCATGCTTTAAAGTGCCCCAGGCCTGGAATCCCTGTCCCCTCCCTTGGGCCTCGAGACACGGCGGGCACGAGGGACAGATCCCCCCGGCCCTGTGCTGCAACCCGGAGAGCCCAGGAGATGTTTACAAGTGCCAAAGGAGCAGTTTGCTTTGCTCTGAAAGCCACCAGAGATATTTCACAGGTTTGGGTAGGGCCAAGCCAAGCTGGGTTGGTTCCTACTTGGTGCAAGTCCCCAGCCCTAAGAAATGGGAAGGGAAATGGGGGAGAAATAACCCTGCAGTCGGACACGAGGTGGAAAGTGAGAGCAGTGTCAGCGCCGAGAGAGCACCACAGTGAGCAGGGCTCCAGCAGCAATACCTGAGCCCTGGGAAAGGAGAAAAATCAAGGGAAAGACAGCGCAGAAGGAGAAACGTAAGAGAAACCAGGCTAAGCTGCGCTTTTAGGGAGCAAGCTTTGGTTTACATTTTGTTATGTTTTCCTGGCAGACGTCCCAGAGCGCTGTGCATTTTCGGTGCGAGTGCTCCTGAGGAGGGGGAGCAGGAGCTGGTGGCAGCGCGCTGCTGCCGGGGGAGCAGAGGCGAAGCGCAGCCCCCTCTGACCGCCGCCACACAGCTCCTTAACGGGGCCGGAGTTTTTGGAGCTGCCTGGCCAGACCCGTGCCGCGGCTGCTGCTTAACCTGAGGGCCACAAAGACAGGTGAAGCAGAGCTCTCCCTCACACGAGATTCCCTGCACAACCCTTGCCTCTCCATCAGCACGCGGAGCCCTGTGCGGGGAAGACCCTGGGGGCAGATGGGTGCAGGGCCCCCTTTATAGGCTCCAGGCTCTCGGGACGTTGCTGATTGCTTCCTTGCTCTGCCCCTTTTGCTAATCCCTGCCCTGTCCCTGGGCTCCCAGGGCGGGAGGAGCAGAACCTCCTCTGGGTATAGAAAAAAGCAACAGGAGAAACTGAGGAAAAGGCACGGAGGGGCATGTTTGGCCAGGTCACGGCAGCTCGGTGCAAAGACACAGGACGTTGTGATTGCAGAAAGCGGCGATGCCCTCGGCTGGTGTGCAGGGAGCCCCCTCTGCCCTGCCCTGTGGCCAGCCCCCTGCCCGCAGCTGGGCTCGCTGCTGGGCCGTGTTCAGCTCCTGCCTCTGTCCGCTGCTGCTGCCGTGAGCACACTGCGCGAGAGCTCCTGCAGGTGAAGCTCCCGCCCCCTCGGGTAGATGGAATCACTTAATTCTATTACCCAGTCACTTCCACGCTTGCTGGCTTGTGTCTGAACCAAAGCAGGTTCAGCAAGGGAGCACCAGAAGCAACTTCTTGTCGGTGCAATTTAAACTGACACCTTCGTTCCCAGCACTCCGCACTCGTGCATTCTGGTTTGATCCTCGTGCTGCATCTCCCCAGATCCCGTCTCGCAGCGGTTGGTAGGAGTGATTAAATGCTTCCTCAGCTCCAGCGGCACGCTACAAAAATAGGGAGAAACAAAGAGCACACAGCCATCACCGTGAGCGGTTGCATGTGGCTGTCTTTGTGAGCAGCTGAAGTCTGCAGGCCCTGTGATGAGAGACGTTTGGGAGACCCGGTGGTGGCTGGGGAGGGGGTGCTGTGCTGTGTCCCCTCCAACCCAGCTGCCCCAGCAGCAGCACAGTGCCTGCTGCCCCGTCCCCCTGCATGTGCAGTCGCTGTGCATGAGGAACCTGTAATCCGGGGAGGTTACATGAATTCTAGCTCTAAACAGAGCCTACATTCCAGCACGGCCTGAAGATTTCCCCTGCACCCACAGTCTTTGGTTTCCCCTTGCTTCCTCCTTCCTTCCCCCCCATTAGAGCCCGAGCTGCTTTGCGCAGGCTGAGGCTGGCAGAGCCGCCGCGTCCTGGAGCAGGGACGAGGAGCGAGAGCGCACAAGGGAACCTGTGCGGGGCTGGGAACGGCGCGCTTGGCTCGTGGTCTCGGCTGTGATATGAGCTGGCTTCCCTTTATTGATTGCAGTAATGCAGGGGATTTGGAATGAGCTGGATTGGGTAATGGGCTATAATTTGGTCCAGGTTTTCCGAATACATTGTTGAATATCCAAAAGAGAAAAAAGTAACAAAAAAGCCAAGGCAATTTCTGGGAGGAGGCAGAGGCTGGAGCTGAGTATCTGCATGCTGTTGAAGGCTCCTTTTCTCACGGGGCAGTGCCTTGCATCATCCACCAGCTCAGCAAATTGCAGCTTAATCCTTTGTGGTGGCTTTGGGAAGGGGTGAGGTTGGGAAGGGAGAGGGGTGGGAATAGGAAGCCATGTGAGCTTTCTGCACCCATCATCAGCCAGCTGGCATGCCAAACTACTGGGTGTTGCTGAGCCATCCTGGCTTTTCTGCAGCGGTGTTGGGTGCTTGGTCCTAACACACGAGTGGACACGTTTCCCTTCCTGAAAGAAGGTCCCATAGGGCAGAACCCCTGGGAGGTGAGAGGCTTTAGCTGCCCCAAGCAGCCCAAACACTCCCGTCTTCTGCTTGTTTTGCCTCCTATTTTCAACCCTTCTGCCTGCTCTGGGAGTTCTCCATCCAGCAAAGCCAGGAGCAGCCAGTGCAGGAGCAGCATGGTGCAGAGGTGAGGGGCTGGAGATGCTCTGCAGGCAAGGAGCCCCCCAAAGGCATCGCCAGCCCCTCTCCATCCCTCCCTCCCGAGCGTGGAGCTGTCGTGGCTGCTCGCTTGCTGCTGCCTCAATAGCTGGGGGAGGGAGGGTTTGAAAGAGCTCATCCCAAGGCCACATCTGCTGCTGCTGCTGCATGTGTTTAAAACAACTCATTAAAGTTCCTGAAAGGCCTAAAAAATGAGTAATTCTCTAAATGAGTGAGTCCATAATAGCCCTCTAATAAGCTATAATAGGAGACTTGTGTGCCGCTGAGCGTGCCGTCGCGGCGAGCGGCTGTGCGGGGGCTCCCCGCCCCGGGAGGCTGGGGCAGGATGGGACCCAGGCGGCGCACATGGGACATGGGAGAAAGAGCAGCAGGAAGGATCGGGCACCAGGGCTCTGCCAAGCTGAAAGGCCTCCAGGAAACGTAAGTGTGGGAAACTGGGCCTCAACTTTAGCGAGATGGCCACGTCGCCATGAGGGACTGGGTTTGTTGGGCAAGGGGAGATTTTCTCTTCCTTCCAGCACGGGAGCGCAGCAGGGAGGAGGAGGAAGTAAAGTCCCCAGTAAAAGCTCTGGGTGCTCTTGTCTCTGCACACGCCTGGCTGCAGGAGGGCTGGGCTGGTGGCAGCTCCTCCCCACTGCCACGGCACCGCGGTGGCACCGTGCCGCTGCCAGCTCCGCGCCCGGCCACCGCCCACAGCGGCACTGGAAGGGGCACCCTTGGGTGGGGTGCCGCGCTTCTCTTCCAGCTGGAGCAGCGCTGTGAAAATTGCTGGGATTGCTTCCCTCTTCCACCAAGCCCACATGTTAACACATGCCACTTCTTGACAAAACACCTACCAGCGCTGTGACATCCTCCCAGTACCAGCTGTGGGGAGGATCTACCAGCTTTCACCGGGGCTCCGGCTGGCTTTCGTTCAGTGATGTCCCACTGCATTGCGAGGGAGCAGATGACATTTTGCTGGGCTCGCAAAGAATTGGAACGTATCGGGAACTTCAGGATTCAAGATGTTCTGCTCTTGTTGTGAACAGCGCATGCTGCTATATTGGTGAGATGATGTACCAGGCTCCTGGCACTGCTCCGTGCTCTGACATCATGATGGGACATAACTCATGGAGCCGAGCTTCCACGTGTGACCTGAGCTGCACATCCCACCCGCCCCACAGCTCATCCCCGGGGTAAGGATGCTTCTCACTTGCAGGATGGCAAGTGGACCAGCAGCACATGGTTACTTTTGGATGGGAACTGGGGGCTTAGCGCAGCCTCTGCTTGCCCAGGCTGGGCTCACAGAACCGATGTGCCACCTCCTGTGCCGTGTATGGAGCCACCAAGAAGCACAGAAGGAGTTCTGAGGGACAGTAACTCTCATCACATAATGCCTTGGGATAGTTCACAGGCTTTGCTTTGCTTCTTAAAGCTGGGGACAAAGCCGAGGCCTGAAATGAAGCCTGTCATTTAAAAACCTCATCATGATCATGGGGAAAGAAAACCTGAGAAATGGGGTCAGGGTTTCCCCAAAACGGTCTGGAAGGTAAGGGAGGGAAAAGCATCATTCTTGCTCGACCTCATGAGGTGCAAGTTAAGATTTCTTTCAAATTGGTTTCAGGTTGGCCTTGATTTCTGAAATCCTTGGGCTGTCACTGTGGTGTTATTAAATAACAACATTTAACCCCAACCAAACCTCCCTGCTTCGTCAGCAGTGTTTGTGAGGGCTGGGCCAAACTTTGATTTCCTCTTTCTGAGGTCACCTGTGCTGGAAATAGGACCCACCAGTGAGTCAGATGTTTCTCAGCAAACTTTGGCACCACTAAATTTGTGGACATCTCAATTAATAAACCCGCACAGCCTTTTCCTTCTCCTGGCACACGCACAGCACTCGTACGCAGCCTGCAGAGCTTGGAGGCACGGCCGCGTCACGGCCTGATGTCAGCCCAGCAAGATGGGCCCGTGTTTATTTATCCAAGTGCCTTTGTTAAGTTCCAGTTAGTCACACAGGTGTCCTGTCCAAGAGGAAGGTCAGGGAGAGGAAAGGAAATGGAAGAGAAACAAAAGTGAGCCTGTGAGATACAGATGCATCCTTTGCCGTGCTCAGGGATGCAAACACGCTTCTTGGTGGTCACCGCGGGATTAGGGACATGGTGCGTGTGCGAGCACGTGCGTGTGTGCTGACCAGACCATGGCCAACACTTTAAAGGACAGTAAAGCTCTCTGGATACAGACAGGATGGATTCTTTCACTAGGAACTTGAACTTGGGGCCGGAGGAATCCGTGTGCCAGTTGCTTCTGCAGCCACAAAGAGCTCCTGGTGCTGCTGAGGGCAAAACGTGGCTGTCGTCTTGCCTTTGTTAGGGATTTGAGACAAAATGTTACAGCCTGGCTGCAAGCCCCTCCTGAGGCTGGTGGAGAGGAGCTGCAGGAAGCAGGCAGCACACCAGCCTCAGCTGCTGGGAGGTTTTAAAGGTGGGGTTTGCTCGGATAAAGAAAGCCGGGTCCCTCGGCATGGGGTGTGCAGGGCAGGCGGGCTGCCTTCCTCACCCACCTGTGCCCAGCACTGGGAGTACGCACCCCAAGTGAGCTGGGCTGCAGGCTGTAAGTGGGTCTGGAGGCAGGGGGCACCCCCGGGGGACACCACAGAGGTCCCACAGGGATGGGCTCAGCCTTTCCAAGCACGCAGCACACCGAGATCTGGGTGTTCCCCAGCATTTGGACTTTGATGCAAACTGGAGCCACAGACCCTGCTTCCACCCACCCAAAAGACAAGTTTCTCTGGAAACCAGGGAAGAGGGGGAAATCCTCCCACCTCCCAGCTGCCCGCCCGGCTCATGGCTGCAGAGCTGCCTTTCCTCCCCCTCTCTCACACCTCCCTCCATCCCTGCAAATCCCTCGGAGACGTTAGATCATTTTTCCAGCACCTCCAGGTGTCCGTAAAACCAGCCGCAGATTCCTCCACGGAGAGGGGAGCAGTGGCGAGGAGGAAACCCGAAGCCGCCGCGGTGCCCCTTCCCCGTGCTTGTGGGGAAGGGCAGAAGAAGCTCCTCCAGTGAGCACTGAGATTGGAGAGGGAGGGGGACACTCCCCCAGTGATGTCCAGGGGTCCCTGGGGCAGAGGACCCTCCAGGCGGGTGGCAGGCTGCCACCTTCACCCCATGAGCACCACGGGGCTTGTGCTGCTGCCTGCAGTGCGTCCCAGTTTGTGTCTTGCTGCCAGGCCATCCTGCAGCGGGGGGCTGAGCAAGGGCTCGGGCACGGGGCGCCGGATGGTTTGGGGATGAGGTGGTGCTGAGCAGCCTCTCTGCTTTTAATGTTCGTCAGGTCCAGAAAGCCGAAAAGCTGCCTGCTGGGGGAGACGGCTGGGGGTGTGATGGCGGGGGTGGGTAGAAAGGGGGTGCAGAGAAGAGGCAATTTCTACTTCTCTCCTGATTCCCTTTTTATTTTTTTTGTAGGCAGAAATGATCTCATGTTTTGTCTAATCTAAATTCTGTCAAGCAAGCAGAGAGAAAGAAAAAAAGACAGACAGAAAGTGAGCAAGGGAAGGCTACACAGTTAATAAAAATCTGCTAGACACATGTTCTGAGCTGGGAGACCGGGAAGGGGAGAGCAGAGCGCTGGTGGTGCTGAGCCCTAGGCCAGGCTGAAATGCATGCCGGGCTCTCGGAGCAGGGGTGAGCTGCAGCCTCCCAGACCCACGGGGACATTTCTCCACCTGCCAGGGGCAGGGCACACAGCTGGGGGCTGCGGGGTGTCCCTGCTGCCAGCCAGCTGTGGTCACCGGAGGGTGCTGACAAGCCTGGGTGAGCGGCTGGAGCTGGAGCCCGTGGCCTCTGCCCGTGCTTCCAATTCCCCCAGTCAGAATCGGAGAGGAAGGACTGATCGACCTGGCAGAGGCTTGCCCTCCTCCGTGTGGCACGTTGCTTTTCCCATCTTGCCCGGCTGGAGCAGGACAGATGCTTCTGGGGCTGTGTGTGCGGAGGGAGCTGGGGGGAGGCAGAGAAAAGCCTTTTCTTACCATTCTCATCCTCCAAATCCTTACCATTCTCATCCATCCTTCTCACCTGATGGATTCACTGGCTTTTGTTTAAAACACTCTTTCCCAGCCATGTCTTTTCATTGTATGGCTACAAAAACATTTCTGTGGGCATGAGGAAGGAGGTGTAATGGGGGTGGGTTGGAGATGGGAGCAGCCCTGCTGCTCTGCACAGCCCTGCTGCCTTATGGTGACACAGCTCGCTGCGGTTCTGCCTTGGCTTCTCGTCACGTCCACTCCCAGTCCCCAGCGTGCTGACTGCCCACGGGAGAGCCCCTGCCTGTGTCCCAGCCCACTCATTGCCTCTGGGGGTCTTCTGCTGCAGGACAGTGCTTTCTGCTTTGTCCATCCCACCTCATCAACAGAGGTCCGATGGGTCCACAGTGCCCAAAGAAGGCTGGAAAGTCTCCGGTAGGATATCCTCAACACGGCTTCGCCCACTGATCCCTGCAGGAGACCTCTGGATGATAACTGCTGTGGGGTTGGGGAACATCCATCATTCAATTGCCCTATTGCCCAGGTGGGAGGTGGACCACCAGGACAGGGGACAGGGGGTTTTGCTCTGTGCTCCCAAGAAGCAGGGTTTTGCCTCATCAGAGCAGGGGCTGGCAGGAAGGCGAGCAGCAGCACGGCTCTGGTTGGCACCTCCCGTGGGTGCTCATGCCAGGGACAGGCAGGGAGGCTGGGTGCCAGCCAGGGGGTGCCACTGCGGGTTCCCGGAGTGCTCTCCATCCTCCCGCGGCGGCAGGGTCCCCGCAGGATGTGCTGGCCCAAGGAGGGCAGCTTGGTCACAAGCAGGGCAGGGGGAGAAGTGTTGGAGAGCAAGGAGGGCCATGGGGGCTTGATCGAGGTCTCCAAAAGAGGATCCCGAAATCCATTTCCAGGCCACAGAAACCACACTGGAAAATTCGCTTCGAATTACTTGCTGTCAGGGACAGAGCCGGGCTCCGAAGAGCAGTGCTGAGCAGAGCGAGCCCAGACAGGGCCTCTTGGTGTCGATTAACAAAACAAACAAACAGCATTGCCCGTAATGAGCTCCGGCTTCGGGCGGGAGGAGGGGTGATTAAAACAGGATGCCACCGCTGCCATGTGTGCTGGGGACGGGCCGAGGGCTGTGCCCTGTGGTTGCTCATGTCCCCTGCCCATGTCCCCTGCCCCACCGCCTGGTCACGGCACGGCAGCTGCCACCTGTCCCCAGGTGCCTTGGTGTCTCACGTGGCCATTGTGTCCCTGCAGGGCAAAGCAGCCTCTGTCCCCCCGAAACAGTTCGTTTCAAAGCGGATTGCACGTCAGGGCAAAAGTTTTGCACTGCATATCCCCGCTATCTGCTGTGCCCCTACCCACTGGAGAGCAGAGGTGTGAGCACAAAGCACGCCGTCGGCTCGGCCCTCAGCACTTCTGGGACCACAGCCAAGTCCTCAGCATTTTCCCATCCTCAACAAGGCTTTCAGGTGGCTTGCGTGTGGCCAAGACCTGAACATGGGACCTGAGAGGCACAGGAGCTCGGGAGAGAGGCATGCCAGTGCAAAGCTTCGTCTGATTTTCCATCACATATTTATCTACAGCACTCCGGGTGCATCATTAAAACCTAGCACATCCCTGGGTGCTCAGAAGGCCCTGGCTTTTCTGCCACCGCACTGACATACAAAGCAGTTTGGGGCCCGGTGCGTCAGGCAGTAATGAAACCCGTCTGGGAGCCGATCACTTCTTTATCTCCCCAGCTCCGTGTTCCTGAGGACCACGTTTTTTAATTTGTGTTGGATAAACAGTATGGGATTGTGTACGCAAAGAAGCTCTAATTATCCCCTCGGGTTGTGTTTCCTTAAAGGAAATGAACTGGGCATGGCATTCCTGCTGGAGAAACGCACCAGCGCAATAGCTTCCAGATTTCTCCCCGTGCCACGAGAATCCAGCAGTGCGGCGCTGCGGGAGGGAGGAGAGGGGTGCTGCACGCACGCTGCCTTCAGAGGGTCCTGGGGATCCTCCTGCCTCACTGAGCATCCCCTAAATGCGGTGCTGCCCCGCACAGCTGGGGCCTGCTGGGTCCAGGAAGAAGAGCAACCCTCATGCATGAGAGTTACTGCAGGGTCTCTTGTGCTTCCAGCATCGTGGAGACACCGAGATGAGAAGTGACCCAAGCACCACCAGCGCCATTTCCCAGAGCCCTTTCCACAGCCCGGGCTGGGAGGTGCTGTGACAGTATCGATTTGCCTCACTAAATAGCAAAGTACAGCAAATGGATGCAGGGTGGGAAGCGACCTCTTCCCAGGGCAATCCACTCTCAACTGAGACCTTTAACCCTTCCCACCGTCCACCTACGCTGCACGCTCTCACCCTGCTGCCCAGGGAAGTGTTCCCTGCTCAGAGTGTTTGGAGGCAGCTGGGAGATGACCTGCCAGAGGTTAGTTAGTGTTTGCATGGGCCCAGACTAGCATGGAGCCATTCCTTAATAAGTCACTACTGGCTCCAAGTGCCTGGTTGTTCCCAGAAGCTGTGAGCTGCTGCTGCTTGTGCCCTCCCAGCACCGCACGAGGTCTCCAGACACCTCTCCAATGTCACGAGTGCTCCTGGATAACCCCCCGTGGGCCAGATCATCTGCCCATGGGAGACAGATGAACCATGAATCTTCTGTATTTATCCCCGCTCCACAGCGCTCAGCAATCTTTATTTACACTGCTGACAATTGCTTTGGGCTATTTTTAGGGTTTATTGCTGATTGGATCTTTACCGTTACGGGTAGTTAACTTGGCAGCAGTGGAGTTAATGCAGGAGGCTTTCACCTCTCCGGAGACCTGACATCAAACCCTATTTATGGCGAGTGAAAGCGAGCCTGGTGCTTCCTCCTCGTCATCCATTGACCTCCATGGATTGCCACGCAGCGGCCTGGGGCATGGATGGCTCTGGTGCCCGGGGGGAGGAGGGGTCCCCTGAGACAGGTCCGCTGCTGGGAGGCTGCTCCGGAGGTTCGTGGCATGGCACTGTGAGTTGCTCTGGCAGGGCTGGGCCTTGCAGAACGGCCCCAGGAGCAGGGACTTGGGATGAACTGAAACTGGGGAGATGCACAGAGTTTTGCTCAGGATAGAGCTGGGGTCTGGTCCAGGAGGTTTGTTGGAGGCTGGCAGTGAGGCAGAGGGGGGCAAGACTCATGTGCGGCTTGGGCAGGGGCCTCAGGAAGGACCATCTGTGCCCAACAGCTTTTCAGGATTCCTCTGAGGTATGGGGAAGACGAAGGGGCACGGGTGTGGATCCAGAGCCCGTGAGGGTGGGTCGAGGCAGGGGTAGCCCCGCACAGCGCCTGGCCAGCCGGCTGCGGCTCCAGGCCACGAGGCTGCGAAGTGTAACACAAACCTGCCCTTCCCCGCACTCACTCGCTGGGAACCGGCTTTGCTGAAGGATTTAAATTCAATTTGTTTTACTGAAGTTCCTTTCTTTCCCCCCGACCAATGCATCAAGCTATCATTTTACTCAGATCAGCTGCTCCCAGCCTCATCTTACGCCTCCCTCTCTGCTCCCCCCGGCCGGCTCTCCCTCGCCCCCCACATCCCGCTGTCTGGATGAGCCCTCTAATTCTTTCTCCTCTTTCAAGCCCACCAATGCTTCCTGCAGCATTAGCTGTAGAAATGCCACGAATTTCCTTTGTGTTGCTGCTTGGAAAAGGCAGGGGGGTAGGAGAAAAAGCACAGCGCGTGGCGTTGCTGGGGCTGACAATAATCTCTGTGGTTTTTCTCCCAGCCCCAAGTTTATCCCTGTGCAATTCAGCGTAGGAAAGCTAATAACGATGTGTCAGGAAGACCTGATGTATATTTGCAGAGTTGAATGGCTGGGCTGGCGGTGCCTCCTGCACTCCCACCCGGGGCTTATTTGAGCCTGAAGACCCCAGCCCTTTCACGCTGCTTTAATAGCAGTGATTTGTAGGGGTGGTCTCTTTTATTTTCCTACCTTCTTTCAGTCTGCCTCCTGCCCACCCCACCACACCACAAAGCAGAGCCCTGCCTCGAGTGCCTCTGTGCAGCATTATCTGCATGGGCACCGTCCTGCTCGTCCCCCCCAGCCCCCGAGGGACGCAGCCCCTCGGTGCCAGCAGCCTGGCACACCCGCACGGAGGGACCTGGCACCTCACTGTGCCGAATGAGCGCCGGGGCCTGTCTGCTTTACGGCTTGATTAATGAAACAGCGGTGACATCAAACAAGCGGGCACTACCCACGGCGAGGCAGCCAGCGTGCCACCGGCAGGTCCTCCCCTCCACCGCCGCTCCGGTTTGCATTCCTGCACAGGGGTGGGCTCGGCTGGGCCGTGACCTGCCCAGATTTATGCCCCCGTTTGTCTGTCAGCATTGGGAACCATCTGCGGGGAAGGTGCTTTGGGGAAGCCAAGCAGGATGGTCCCTGCACGAGGACGGGTGCTCTGGTTTGCCCTCCCCGTGCACCAGGGGGACGGCTGGTGCTGGGCCATGGGCACCGTGCTGAGCACCAGCAGCTGCAGGGACATCACTGGGGGGTTGCACTTCAGGGTGGTGTCACAGCCCAAGAGCTTCCCTCATGCCAGACCTCAGCTCCAGCAGCAGCCAGGGCACTGTGGGAGTGCTGCGGAGCCTTGGCTGGGGCAGGACAGGGCAGAAAAGGGCAGGACTCCCCCGGCAGCTGATCCTGCATGGGAAGGGGAGGGCACTGGGCACTGGCTTCTCTTCAGGACTTTGCACTTTGGTGCCAGCAACTCCTAAAGTGACCACTGCAGCTCCTGTGGGAACCACTGTCTGGCTCGTGAGATTCCCGACTGATTTCTGCTTTCCAATATTTTAAGTCATTTGTCCACAACACTGATCTATTTGGGTTCCTTACATCTGGGGATGGAGTCACCTTCGGCTCGCAAGAGTTCCCAGATATCCTGTTTAGCACCAGACAGGGGTAGGGAAAATACAAACATATTTTAGCAAACATAAACATAACATAACAAAAAAAAAAAAAAGGGGGAGGGAGAGAGAAAAAAAAGTAGAAGAGAAAAAAAGATTTTTTTGCTTTTGCTACCTGTGACCTCCAAGTCACACACGAGGAGGAGGAAGCAATGAAACGCGGTTCTGTTTCTTACCACGCAACACATCCCTTGCTGCCTCAGTATTTTGGCTGCCTTGCTGTACCAGCAGCAACACAGGCCTTACATCTCACAGATGGTTTGTTCTGGGGAGATTACCGAGTTACATCTTCCCTCTCTGCCTTTTTGTATAAAGCGGGGCCATCTGTCTGTTCCGCTCCCCTGCCTTTCCTCCCTGCGCGATGCGAGCTGTGGCTGGGTGCAAGGGCTGGGTCCCCTCCCTTGGGAAGCACCCGTGGGTGCGGGGCCCCCCGCCCTGCTCCCGGCCATGCAGGGCAGCTCTCCTGTCTTTGTGGGGGCTGAACTATTTCTGTCGTCAACAGCGGAGAGTATCTCGACCCAAACACTGTAAAATGAGCAGCCTTTTTCTCTTTGGTCTCTATAGAGACCTCATACGATACACAAACAGCACGGAGGAGAATTTGTTTCTCAGTCTGGGGGCTGCCATTGCACCCTCTGTTTGCAAAGCAGCTTCTTTCCCCAGCTGTTTGTACCAGGGCTGCTGTGAGGTGCTCCTGGGCGCCGATGTGCACGGCTCTGTTTTGACCCAGCGAGTGCTAAAGGTTGTGTGTGCGTCCATGCACAGTATCGCAAGCCGCCCGTGGCCGGGGCTGTGTGTGTGTGTGCGTGGATGCACACTGGTGCACGTGAGGCGCACCGAGGTGTGCTCTATTTTCATGTGCATGCCTACATGGGGTCACAGAGCATGGGATGCACACACCCTATGTGGGATGCCCACTGTATGAGAGGGAGCGAGCTTGTTGCCAGAGGGGAAGGACAAATAACTTCCCGAGTTCTGGGCTCTTCTGTGCCGTACTCTGCTCCCTAGCACCCGCCACTTGCAGTGGAGAGTCCCTGCATTGTAACTGCAGAAACAATTATGTTTTCATTACAAAAGCAAATTAAGGCGGCTGCTTAATCGAGTTTATTAAATACCAATGAAGTCCCAAGGTAAATGAATGGCAAAGAGGCTTTCTGTGCTCGAGTTGGGAAGGAAACAGAGAAATGTAATCACGGAGACGGGCTCGCCAGCACGCGTGGGCAGGGAGCTCTGCGGTGTCAGCCCCGCGCTCGCGCCGCCTGCCCCTGCTGAGCTGTAGGGGCTGAGGCAGCCTCTGGGGGCTGTGGGGTGAGACGTGGCAGCAGTGGGGTGCGGGACGGGCGTGCTGGTCCCTGTGCACAGCCCAACAGGCCCAGGGGCTGATTTCACCCAGACAGGCGTGCAAGGGCATTTCCATGGGGCTCCTCTCATCTGCCCAGGGTGGGCACGACGGTGCCCTCTGCAACGTGCCCCCAGCCTTCTGCACCCGTGCTCAGTCCTGGGGAGAGCTTGTCCCCAAGGCTGCATGCTCCATGCCCCGAGCTGTGTGTGGTGGCAGTGCCCTGAGCTCATCCTCGCCTGCCCCCAGCAGCAGCCGAGCTCTGACGCCCCGATCCTGCCCCTGCTCCTGCCACAGCCCCAGACCCAGGCCCCCCCCCCCCCCCCCAGCCAGGGCCCAGCAGCGCAGGGTGGAGGGCTGTAATGCAACCCCATTTATTCTGATTGACACTTCTCTTTCTCTCTCCCATCGCAGGCTTTGGATGCTTATTTTTAGCTGCCGTTATTTCCCTCAGGCCAAGTTTTCTGTCACATTTCATCCTTTTTCTACTGTTTCTGGTTGTTACTTTCTTCCTCCAAGATGCTTGCTCTTCCAGATTTAGCCCATCACCGGGGACTGGTGCTTTACCCTCCCGTACCCTTTCTCCTCTCCTCTCCCCATCTGCTCCCCCTGCGTTTCCATCCCCGGGGGGATGGAGGGGCGAGAGCTGGGCACAGGCAGAGCCGGCTGCTGACCCCCTCGGGCAGCATCTGGGGAGCCTCTCCCAACAGTGCCGGGGGGACTTGGTGCTGGCGTCAGGCAGGAGGAGCTGGAAATCCCCTGGCACGGCCCAGCACCACGCGTTGGCTCACCAGCTCTGCTCCCCTGGGGCCGGAGGGCAGCGAGGAGGAGCAAGGGAGGCTGGAGGCACTCGCACCCACACCGCTTCCCAGCGCCTTTGCCAGTTGCAAGTGGCACTGGCTCGCAGCAATGGTTCCCGGCTGTGACGATGAGCTTTGTTCCATCCCGAGGCCCCCAGCAGGACAGCAGAGGTGGTGGAGAGGAGCCCTGAGCTGTGCATCTCTCCCGGGGCTCACATTTCCCTGCCAGCCGGCCATAGCTGGGTGTGCTCCTGCTGCCCCATCTGCACGCGAGCACCGGGGCTTCCTTTCCCCCCCCCCCCCCCGATGCTGTTTTGCTTTCAGATAGGTTGCGATGGCTGGGAGGAATGAACTTTAATGAACAAACCTGGCTTATTAAAATAAGTGTAACCAAAGTGCCAGGGATGATTTAAAATGGAAAACAGGGTCTGGGAAATAAAAAGACAAGGCTGTTTCCTACTGAAACGCATCAGGGAAGGGCCTGTGCTGCTTCACTTTGCCCTTCCCTCCTTTCCCCCCAAACCACCTCTGGCATCTTCATCCTGCCAATGCTCCCTGCAGCCCTGCTAAGGGCCGTGTTTCCCACTTCTCTGGCTGTCCCAAGGACCAACACCAGCAGTGCCAGCCGCAGAGCACCGACACACAGCCCTGGCATCTGCCCTGCGGCACCATGACCTGCTGGGGACAGGGCCCCAGGGTGCCAGTGGGAACCGCGGCACGGCCCGGGCAGCCTCGAGCCCTGCGGGGCCCCTGCTGCTTTCCGGTGATACTGAGGGAAATGTGGACTCTCAAAAAATGGAGAAAAATCTTCTAGCCGAGTTCCCAATATAGTAACAGTGCTTCTGCCTGTCCTACTTCACGGTGACTCTCATGCACCTTGCTCAGCAGCACGGACTGTTCCCTGGGCTGCTCCTGGGCACAGGCATCCGTGCTGCTGTGGATTTTCTCTTTTCTTTTTTTTTTCTTTTTCTTCTTTTTTTTTTTTTTTTCTTTTCCTTCTGTTAATCTCTGCATTGCGCTTGACCCAAACACTCAGGTATTACTGATGCAAGAACCTGACTGCCCTGTGTTACACAGCCCAGCACTGCGTACTAGAGCCTGTACAAAGGGACAGGGCAGCCAGATGCTGCCACCAAGGTGTGTGGCATTCTCCGAGTGCAGGTAGAGACCTGGAGTCTGATGCTGTGCAAATCCATGCAAGTCCAATGGGTGAAATCCCTGCTGTTTTGGGGCAGCAGTCATTGCAGGAAGGCCGGTTGGATGTTGGTCCCAGCCACTCCTTGCAACCAGTGCTTCATTCTGGTCCCACACACCACCTGGTCCAGGAACACAAGTGCTTACCTGGCTGCCTGACCTCGCTCCTGTGCCCTGGCAGGGAACGGGAGCACCAGAAACCAGGTGAACATCGCACAGCAGCCACTGCGCTTCCTCCTTCCTCCTGCGAGTGCTCAGGGTTGAAAATCATCCAGCCTCAAATTCATGAAACTGCGGGAGCCTTGGGGCATTTCCCCAGCTATTTGGTGAGCAGCAGTGGGGTGTGGGGGAGCGCTGGGCTGCCCAGGCATGGCCCATCAGTGTCCGCATGCCTCTTCGCTGCCCTGCGCAGGTGGTAATGAGGAGGAGAGGGGGACTCGAGCTGCAGCTGCTCCCCGTTGCTTCCCATCTCCTCATCTCCTGCTGGCCAAGCACCTGGGACCCGCAGCCTCACCTCCTTTCTTCTGGAGTCAAGGGTTTATTAAGTTGTGTGTTATGGGCTGTTTGTAACAAATTGCTGCAGAGAGAAAACAGGAGATTTCAATGGCTTGGACCAAGCAGCAAAACCAGGTTATTTATGTTTTATAATGTGAAATCTATGCTTGCTCTATAAGGGCTTGGGAGTTAGATGCCTTTCAAGCTCCTGAATAGCAAAATAAGGCTTGAAAGCAAACATTGCTGGGGTATTTTCCATCATTTAAAGCAGGTTTTTTAATTCTCCTTTCCATTTCCTTTAGCCAGTGCCACTGCTAAAGTGAGCAGCTCAGCTGAAGCAGGAAATTTCTTTTTGGTGATGCTAGCTGTGGGTTACAGGGTTATTTCCTGCTCACTGATCCTCTCCGGGGCCCTGGTCTCCAACCACCTTTCTGCTGTCCCCCCTCTGTCCCAGCACAGGGATGCGGTGGGGTGGGATGAGGCTCCAGGCAAGAAGCTGCTTGAATTGCTCATGTTGTGAGGAACAGGTAGGTCTGCCAGCTCCTGCTACGGAGAGCAGGGTGTCGTGCGCACCTCCAGCCGAATATCTCCAAGAGCCTCGCAGCAGCGTTGCTGTGAAACGTGGGAGCCGTTGGGGGCTGCTTGGAAAGCTGGCTGCTCGGGGGTGCTGCTACAGGGCTCCGTGGTGGCTCTTCGCACCTGGAGAAACGCAAACATTTCAGCGGGCGGTTGGGGGGGTTTCCCACCAGCTTGCACGCAGAGCTCAGGCAGCCTGACATCTAACAGAGCTCCGGGAGAAGCCGGGGCGGACGAGCCCACACGAGCCGCTCCGTGGCCGCTGGCGGCCGCTAGGGGTAGATCGAGGCTAAGGAGACCTGGCTGTGGGGTGGGGAGGGACGGGGTGGGGAAGAGAAGGTGGGGAGGGAAGGGAAGGGAAGGCGAGTGGCTCGTCCTAGAGGCAGCACTATAGTACCCTATTTTCAGGCTAAAGCACACGCAGAATCGACCTCCCCCTCCCCAAATCCGTAAGGCTTCCTGCCCGAGCCAAAGCGCAGTTGCTGTACGTGACCCAAGCGGCACAGGGAAATGCCCAGTGTGCTCCCGGAGGGTGCAAGGGAAAGCTGGGAGGGCCCTCTGCCAGCCAGACCCCCAGTACAAATGCATTTGCTGAAGGTGTAAAAGAATTACAGGACTGAGGAGATTTCCCCCCCCTTCCCTCCCCTATTTCCTTGGGACCAGCAGGAAGAGGAGGCAACAGGCAGGAAAGGAGAAGCAAAGCCGCAGAGAGACCTGGAGACAGTCAGCGTTCCCAGAAACCCATCCCACTTGGTGCTTTCCTGTGCTGTCTCAGTCGCAGCAGAGGCCTGAGAACGGGGATTTGCTACATAAAGCACATTCAGGCTGAGCGCTGTGTGCGTGTCATCATTCAGCTCCCAAACCGTAGCGACTGAGTCACCGGGAGATGGCTGGAGTCAGCCCTGCTGCGGGGAGGAGGGAGCTGAGACAACACGCGGGGGTAAACAGCTGGCTCTGAGCATGGTTCCTAGCTGGACATCTGCATTTCGGTTTCGCCAAAATTGCGTGGAGAGCGCGGTGAGGCTCAGGAGCCTTTGGGATGGGTCCCTGCTCGACACGCGGGGAGATTACAGCAGAGAAGGATGGCTCGAGGGGTGCTCGTGAACTGTAGGGCAGGAGAGACACCGAGAGTCGAGACAGCCCGGCCCTGACAAATCTGAAAGCAGGAAAATTTGTTCTGCTCAGGTGTGCATCACTGCAAGTGTTCGTCCCCCAGAGCAGGCACCCCAGGACCTCCTCCGTGTGCCCCCGAAACGCGGCACAGCCAGGACGGGAAAAGGGAATCAAAGCGAGGGAACTGGGAGATGACGTGGTCCGGTGTCTGACCGAGGTCTGGGGCAGAGCTGGGCAGCAGCCGTGGCATCTGCTGCTTGGGGGCTGTTTGCACCTTTCCGGAGGGTGAGGGAGGAGCGCGGGGCTCTGACCGCTGGGCAGGGGCCTGTGCTGGGGGCACGGCGCTGGGACCCGGCAGCAGCGGGAAGGGAAGCTGGTGGTATTGAATGACTCTCGAGTCAGGTTTGTTTAGAACGTCTTGATTTGAGGGAACATGTATAATTTTTTTTTTCTGAGACAGGGTTGAATTTCAGTTCAAATCCCATTAATAAACCTTTCCTTGGTTCTTACACTGAGCTGATTTGATTTGCAGAATGGGCACAGAGGACTACTTAGAGCAAAGCAAAAAAAAAAAAAAAAGCCCCCATCAGTGAAGGGCACTGGGTGGTAGGGGCTGGCTGGGGCAGCAGCAGGGGCTTTCGTGGGCGCTTTGCTCACTGCCGGCAGCAGCTTGGTCCTTGCAAACAGCAGTGCTGGGGTGAAATCTGCTGCCCCGGGGCAGGCACCGCTCCAGCACTCTGGGGAGGCTTCGTGGTCCCATACTCTAGAAATTTTTACAGTTAGGCCCTGGAAGGAAGGGATCAGAAAGGGGAAAAGTTCCCAATCCTACCGCCAAGCTGATGTCCTGGCTCTGTGGCCACCACCAACACGAGTGCCCATCCTCCAGTCCCTGGGTCTGGATCCTGCTCTCCCTCCCCAGATGGCTCAGAAAGCTGGTGGCGGGCCTGGGAGGTCCGTGACTTGCAACTGGAGGGTGTTGGAAAGTCAGGTCTTGGGGATGAGCCTTTGCTGAAATTGTGCAGGGATTCAGCTGCATCATCCCAGCCTGCCTGGACATTTAAGTGGCAATCGAACCCTTTGATGGCATCCAGGTTTTGGTTGGGATGTCCCTGAACCTGCAAGTGAGTTGCCAGGCTCGTGTTTGCAATAACATTTGAGGCCCTTCGCATCAGCATTTCATGTTCAGCTGCTTGGATGCAACACAAAGCAGGGCACCTGTGACATGAGTTGGATGGCCTCAGCCAACATATCACAGGTCCTGGTCCGTGCCTTGGGCTGGGCATGGACATGGAACTGGGCCAGGATAATCTGTACCCTGCAGACTGCTGTGGCTTACAGAGGAATGGAGGGGCGAAGGGATCGTAACCAGCTGAGGCTGAGACAGAGGGACCCCTGCCAGCTTTGCCACCTCCCTCGCAGGGCACCCTGCTGGAGCAGCTTGAGTGTTCATCTATCACGATGCTGCTGGGAGAAGCCAGGCTCCTGAGACCCGAGGACGCATTTTTCTTGTGTGTCTGTATCTCTGCTTTGCCAAAGAGAAACGAGAAGGCTCTGCCCTCCTGGTGTGGGACTCGGCAGCCACGGTGAAGTGAGAAGCATCTGCTCTCCCCACGGTCATGCATAAAAGAGATTTGCAAAGTTAGCGCAGTTTTTAAGTCGATTCATCAGCAGAGTTGCAGGTGTCAAAGTGGGTTAGCAGAAGAAAATCTCAAGAAAATAAGCAGATGGGTGATGAGCAGCCAGCAAACCAAAATCACCGGAGTGTTTTGTCTTGCTTTGCTGGAGCAGCTGATGTGCTCGTGGAGCACCGCAAGCACTGGGAGACAAATCCTGCTCCCTTTGCCATGAGCAGGAGGGGCTTTGGCCCCCAGAAGGCACGTTTCTCGGGAGCTTCCCCTCCATAAGGTGGGGATGTGTCACCGCACCTGGTCACAGCGGCAGGACGCGGTGCTTTGGCAATAGCATAACTATGGTGAAGAGCCTGCTGGCTCTTGGTTTAAAAAAGGTAAGTGAATTCAGAAGTGCTTTTTGAGGGTTTAAAGGAAAAAAGACAAAGAAAGAAAACAGGAGGTGGATGTAAGAGCTGGGGTGTTTCTATAGCAGCAGCAGCACCCAGTGATCAGTGCTGGGAGCAGGTGGGACAGCATCCATGTCACTCTTCACAGTATGATGACAGTGCTGTCGGCAGACAGATAAGTGGTTCCTGGTACGATTGATGTCCCACTGCCTTCCCCATGAGGCTGGCGGCGATGAGGGGAGGAACAAAGCAGCCGCGCGAGGAGCATGGAGGAGACAGCAGCGGGGACATCCCACCAAGGAGGGCACTTCCCGCCCCAGGGCCTCTTCTGGTGCAACAGGCAGGTTGTCCCAAGGGGCAAAGTTGGTCCTGGCACCTCTGTTTTGTGGGTAGACAGAGACACAGAGGGTCTGGGGACGTGCAGAGGTTCGCAGGAGGCACAGAGAGCCATGCAGTACCATCAGTACCACGTTTCCCCAGGTCTTTGCGTGCAGCTGTGGTGCCTGTCCATGAAGGCGAGTTCCTCACCACATCCCTCTTGGTCTCATGCCCACACCACAGCTGCAGCAGCAGGACCCGTTTCTAGCTGAGTGGTGCACAAAGCCCTCCTCAAGGTGGGCAAGAAGGGGAAAAGGGGGCGGGGGTCTGTGCCTGCCACCAGAGCTGATCTCCCTCTGCCACCACAATGCAAGCGGGGTGTGACGGGAGCTGCCGGGGACAGCGGGAGAGGGGGCGTGGGCAGAGCAGCGAGTGCAGACCTTCCTGCACCCACCCACCACTTGCAGCAGAAAGTGTCCCGAGGACAGGAACCGAGAGAACTGGTGGAGAGTCAGAAGAGCAGCTGAGAAAACACATTAATGCACCGTAAAGAATGTCTTTGCTTCCCAATGATCTTTTTTTTATTACTATTATTTATTCATTTATATGCTGCTGCTTTGCTTTTTTTTCCCTTTTCTTTGAAAAGGCCTCTCAGTGCCTCATACCACCCTCTCCACCCCTGGAGACTGCATTTCAATAGTCTGATCTTTAGGCAAGAAGCGAAGCGCTGGCAGGGAGGCGGCTGCAGGAGGACCATCAGCATGCCCGACACACGCCGCGGCTCAGCCAGCAGTGCAACGCCCCGGCCAGAGCGCCGAATCCGGCCGCAGCCCCTCCATCGTCCAAATATTTAGATTCTAAAAAGGCCAGGGTAGAAACACCAAGAAAAATAAATATTTTACAAACACAGTAACCGAAAACCTAAACAGGAACCCGCTGCTTCTCTCTGCCCAGTGCATGCTACTGAATCAGAGCGAGCTCTGCATATATTTCACAGCTGTGGCACTGACACTTTATTTCCTTACAAAGGAATGCTATGCGGCTGCGGCATAACATCAGGCAACTTTTATGTAGTTTGGGGAATGAAGCGAACTTATCTTGAGATGCTGGGCAGCTCGGGGTGGGTAACGTCACAGGGCTCCCTGCGGCGCTGCCTGGGGTGGCTCGGGCGCTGTGCCGAGGCTGAGCACAGCATCCTACTCCTCCTCCTCGCACCCTGGAGAGCCTTGTCAGCACTTCGGGCCCGAAGCCAACGGGGAGCTGCAGTGGTGCCTGGGGCAGGTGCTGGTGTGGTGGGCAGGGAGCCCAGAGCAGCAGGACCACGGGGTCCTGAGTTGGGCAGGGGCATCCTGCGAGGCGCTGGGCACCGCTTCGTGCCCTGCTGCTGTGTGGGAAACCCAGGGCCATGCAAACCTCTCTGGTCCCTGTGCCCTACCCAAGGGCAAGGGCGATGGGCGGCTGCTCCTGCAGGAGTTAGGGCTGTGCTTGCTCTGCCAGCAAAGCAAACCCCGTCCCTGCAGGGCCCCAGCAGTCCATCCCCTATTTCTGGCACTGCGCAACTGCCCCAGCGATGGCCATCCTCTCTCTCCTGGCCTCTTTTGCTCGGCAGATTTTCTGGCTCCCATCTGCAGTCTCCACAGACCAAAGAGCTTGTCTTTTTGACTTGTCTTTTTGACTTGTTATTAAGGAGTCCCTCAAGAGCATGGCAGATACCTCCCAGAAGCACACGTCCCTGTCTGGGAGAGGAGGAGGAGGGCAGACGGTCCCAGAACGAGGAGGAACGAGGTGTTTTAGCCCGTGGTGCTGCTGCCGCTTGCTGGGGTCACTTGGGGACCTGCGGAGCACAAACCTTGGGCTTGGTCCCGCTCCTCCTCCTGGCAGCCTCTCGCTGATGACAGATAGGGCATGCCTCTGTGCTTCCTCGCTGCTCGCCACATTCTCTGAGAGCCTCGATGCGGGTGGGACGTGGCCCTGCTCGGGGTGGTGGCTGAGCTCTTCTCCGTGCTGGTGCTCGGGGAGGGCTGGGTGCCCCAGGCGCTGGAGCAGCTTGGCGTTCTCTGCCAGCCCAGCTGGGTGGCCCCGAGGACCACAGGCATTTCCCCGCGTCCTGCCCAAGCTGTGCCCAGAAAGCGCAGCCCCTGAAGACACAATGTCCCAAACCACAGCACTCCTCGGCACCCTTTGCTGTCCTGCATCTGTACCAAAGCACAGCGGAGGAGCCAGGCGATGCTTCCTATAGCAGACCATGCACTCCATGCAGACCCTGCTTGCAGATCTCCACTGGGGCTCTTTGGCAGCTTGCAAAGAGTGACCAGCACTGCACAGCTCTCCCTGGTCACCCCGAATCGCTCCCTTTGCAGAGTGGCAGGGCAGGGAAGGAGCATGAGGTGCTTCCTTGGCCTCTCACCCCAGCAACGGGATGGGACCGACCCCTGGGTGCTTCCCCTGCCCTCCTGCAGCATGCCAAGAGCCAGGCGAACGCCCACCACATGCTGCCCGCTCCCTTACGTCGTCCTCAGGGGAGCTGACGTGTGCAGCGCAGTGCTTTGTTTTGGTAGCTGTGCCTTCTTGTTGTTGTTATTTTTAATCTGCATATTGTTCGGGATTTGCGTCAGAGGCAGCAGGTTGAAGAAAGGCACCTGGCTCTGCGCGGAACGTGCCAAGGCTGGGAATGGCCCCAGCTCCCGGGCTGTGGGTGCCGCCAGCAGCACCTCGCACTGCCCAGCCCTCACCCCATCACCCACAGCATCCAGACCCAAAACCGGGGTGTAAACCCCGAGGCAGAGCAGAGCCTGCAGCCCGAAGGGTGACATCGAAGGGCTGGGCGAAGGCAGGTCCCAGACACAGGTAGCCCGAGGCTTGCTGCGCGCATCCGTCCCGCGAGGCACAGCCCAGCTTCGGCGATGGAGAATGGAGACAAAGCCCAGCGAGGTGGGCGCACGTGGGTGAAGCTGCCCTGTTGGGGACACGGGAGGAATGGCAGAGCCCAGGGGAAGCCACAAGGCTGTGGCTCCAGCATGACCCCCCTCCCCTCAGCCTTGCCGTTCTCCTCCTGCTCCCCTGGGCGCCCAGGTCTCTGCTCTCCTCCTCCCCACCTGAAGGAGATCCCCTTCTTCCCTGCCCTGCTCGGCACTCAGTAACCTTTCTGTGCGCTGTGCATGCCTCAAGGAATTAAAAAAAGACACACCAGGATCTCACTGAAAGCAACCAACTGTTCCCCTCGCACGTAAATGTTGCTGCTCTTTTGATTTTAAATGGCTTTAATGCTGAGTTCATCTGCTAATTCCCCTTCTGCCCCTTGTGTATTGTATATTAGGAGAAATGTTGTTCTGTATCATGAGCAGTTTATTTTATCGAGTTTAAGAGAAAATCCCATACTGAGATGCTGCAGATAAATATTCATTGTCACATCTGTTTTGGTTTAAGATTGTTGCCTAAAATGTTAAAAATACAAACATATTTGGCGGGGGAGAGACTGGGGCGGGAGGGTTGGTGTGGGCTGCTGGAGTCTGGGCCTTTAGTGCAGCTCATCAGGCGTTTTATCGCCGGCACGGAGAGGAATGGCAATGAGGGGGAATCTCACTCAGGGGAAGGAGAGGAGCAGCAGCCAGACGAGCCCCAGACAGCGCAGCGCTCGGTGTGGTGCCCGCACACCGACCTGCCAGGCGCGGGGCCGCCCGTGGGGCGCACAGCACCCTCCTGCCACAGCACCGCCGGGGCTCCCGCAGCTCCTCAGGGCCAGGCAGCGAGGAGCAGACGAAAAAAGGCAGGGTGGGAGGCTGGCCCAGCCTGCAGGGCTGCGGGCTGCCCCGGGAGGGGTGCCGTGCCATGGGCTAGGTGGATGTGGTGGGTGCTGGAGGTTGGGCTCCAGCCCAGCTCCCAGGTGGCCGACTGAGGTCCCCCGGGTGTGGTGGGGCGGTCTGTGCATGGAAGTGGTCCAGGCCCATCCATAGCCAAGGGATGTCCTCATGGCAAACGAGAGTCCTGGGTGATGGGCACCCATGAACCCACCCAGAAGGGATGCCAGGGGCTTGGCAGGGTCCTGCTGCCTCCGAGGAGGGGTCTGTCCGCGTCAGGCTGGGACACACGGTGATGGGCACTGGGGGACGGCAGGAGGGATGCTTGGCTTGGTGGAGTCTGTGCTGTCCCTGCACCAGCAATGATCAGGGCCTTTTCGTCCCCGAGGCTGCCAACCCATTACTTCTACCCAGCAGTGAAATTTTATTTTAAATTTAAATAAAATAAAATAAACTAGCTTGACCTTTTTTTTATTATTATTATTTTTCCTTCTAAAGCTTTTGCAGCTCCACTGAATGCAGCCAGTGGATATGGGAAGGCATAATAATAAGGATAACGCTTTCCACTTACTGAGCACTTTATATTCTCCAAGCACTGTACAAACATTAACTAATTAAACAGAGCAAAGAAGCAGCCCTATGCTCTGTCCTAATGCTGGGAAATGGAAACAAGGAAACTCTGAACCAATATGTCAATAACATCAAAGTCCCATTGTCCTGGCCTTGGCTTTGTTGCAAAGGAATCCGAAATTGTCTAAGAGTTTCCAGCATGGCTTCAGGCTCTTCACACTTGGGAAACAAGTGTGAAAAAAATGTTTCGGAGTCAGAAGACAAGCCCTGATCAAAGTTGGCAGAAGTGGCCAACGAGACCCCGGGACTGCAGCCGCTGCCTTTGATGCCGCCTCATGTGGGAGCCATTCCGGCGGCTCTCGCACACAAGCCGGAGAGCCCGTCCCAAGGGCTGGCATCTTCCTCAGGGCCCTCTCATCTGCATCGGGGGGATGTTTCCTATTAAGGATTCACACTCTGGTTGAGTTACATTCCTAATTGTGGAGATTTTAACGGCCCTAATAGGAAACACACCCGCAGCGGAGTCCCTGTGAGTCATTCTCCCACCGGAGCAGTCCTCGGGCCGGCTGCCACATGGCAGGGGCACGCAGCGCATGCTGCCTCCCCGCCCCAGGGGACGCAGGACCCCATTTCAGCCTCTCATCATGCTCAGCCAGGGCCCTGGCCGGACGGGGCCTCCAGGAGAAGCTCGCCGTTGGCCATCCTTTTCTCCAGAGCCACAAACCCAGCTCTGGAGACAGGAGGGGGCACGGACACAAGGGACAGACAAAGGACGAGTCCTCCAGACCCTTGATTTGGGGCTTTCCCTCCCATGCACGGCTTGGGGAAGGGAGCAACCCAGAGGCAGGGCAGCCCCAGTCCTTCCCCTGCACCTCCCCGCCGGGCAGCCGCCTGCGTGTTGAGCAAACCGAGGCGACCTTCTGGTGACGCCCCGTTGTGCCAGCGCTCAGGTGTCCCATCCGTCATCGTGACAGCCCGCGCGGCTCCGGGAAAAGGTCACCTGGGCTGTACCAGCCTTCCCCTTTCACATTTATGCTCATGCCAAATTAGTTCTTTGTCATAAAACCAAATGACCCCCATTGCAGTTGTCTGATGTTTTCTGAATAAGCCTGGTTTAAGATGCCTCCTTTCCTCCTTGCATCATTCTCTCTGTTATTGAGAGGCACCAAGGAGAAAGCGTCAGTCCGTGCATTTTAAGGAGAAATTCCTTAATTCTGGGGATGTTCTTGCTGAATCTTGGTGCATTTTTCTGTGTCTGCTTGACAGCAATACCTGGTGATGTCAGATGAGCCTCTGGGGCCCTCAGCTCTCATTACCAGCCTGTCTAATTAAGGAGAGATGTTGTTGCTGACTGCTTTTGGTGAGTGACAGTGGGAAAGCAACAAATGCCAATCTCCATCACGCGGCAGGAAGGTCTGTGCTTTTGGGTCCCTGCCGGGTTGGGGTCTCCAGGCAGCCCCAGCCCATGCTCACAGCCACGTGGAGCCTTATCTTATCCGAGCAGCCTCGCTCCAATCACTAATAATTAGCAAGAGGCCAGATGAAAATTAAGGCAAAATGAGTCGTCGTCCCCCCATGGACCCCTTCATCCCTCTCCCCCAGATGGAGATGGGAAGACGAGGTCCTTGAGGCCCACGAGGAGCTGCTGGCCCCCACCTCCGCTCCCGACCGCGCTCCCAGCCCAGCCTTTCCCAGGGCGCTTTCTCCCAGGTTGGGAATGTTTGGCTCAGGGTTGTGGCACGGGCGAGGAGGGAACTCTTGTTTTTATTCTTCTACAGTGGGAATGTTTTTCCTCCTGTTATTCATCAAATTCTGCTGGAATTTAATACTCACCAGCTCTAAATAGCCTATTGCACTAACAGTGATTGATGGTTTCCAACGAGTCCATAAACGCTGCCCCTCCTCATCCCTGCACTTTCTCTCCCTTCTCTCCCTATCGCTCCATCTCTCCTCTCCTCCCTTTCTCTCTCCCCCTCTCCAGAGCTAGAGAAAAGCCAATCATGCTGTTGTTATGTGGATTGATTTGTTTTCTGTTTCTGCTGTGTTTTTGGATAGGAAGACATCAGGGATTTTTGAAAGAGCAGTGAAATGCCATGGCCAATGAAGCCTGACTAGAAATTCCTCAGGTTATTATCGCTTAGATTAGGGAAATCTTGGTGTATTTCTACACAAAAAGACTTCAGGAGAAGAAAATGGCAAAGCACTGCCTGCAAGCAGAGCTGCTGGCCCAGCCTTGAAGGACCCACGGTGAGGACGGGCATGGAGCAGCCGTAGACAAGGCACCAGGAAGGGCCGGGTGCCCGCAGGTGCTTGGTTAACAACAGCAGTGGCTCAGCTCTCACCTGCATGAGCAACCTTTTGCTTCCACAGCACAAATCCCTGTTATTAAGACTTTTGGGGTTAGGGAGGCTCAGCTCCCCTCCGAGTGGCAGTTGGGCTGAAATGCTGCCGGCTGCCTCCCCCGCTGTCCCTGGGACTCCGAGAGTGCTGGCTGTTTACCGGACCTTCCCACAGGACACAATAAATCATCTTTATACCCTTCCCCTCTGCCGGCTGTCCCCAGCAAAGCTTGCTTCTACCTGCTGGGGGCTGCCCTGCCCCTGGTAAGCCTGAGGAACTGAGAAGCCTGCTCTGTCCTGTTCAAATTAAAGCTACCTGAGATAAAATCTGGGGAGCTCTTAGAGGGAAACAACTTAAAGAGATGTAAAATGGTAACTTGATTTACTCATTTGTTACCGAGTGTTTGATTCCTCCCTGAACTGCCACCCAGCCAGCTGGGTTATGTGTCAAATGGAAAAAAAAAATCCAATACAGACAGATCCCTTATCAGATTCCCTGCATTAAAAGGATTTGGGGAATGCTAATGCAGAGGCAGGCGGTGGGAGAGGGGGCTGGCTGGCCGCAGGTCACAGAGCACAAAGCACCGCTCCCCCGGGACCTGCTGGCAGGGCTTGCTCACGAGGCCGGCGCTGGACGACGGGAGATTGAAGGGCAGGCTCCCAGCCTTGACGAAGGAGAGCGTTTCACAGCAGTGCTGTCCCACAGTCGGCTCAGAAGACCCAGCCCGAGTGAGGGCTTTTGGCACCGCTCCCCAAACTTTCCGGACCCCACGTGGAAGGAGCCAGGGCCGTCGAGATGGGGATGGGGATTCAGCCCCATGTCCCTTACTTGAGTTCACCGCAGCAAAAATACCCCAGGGATTAGGTCCTGAGTCACACTAATGACTGGGAGTGAATTGTGAATTAACAAATGCAATTTGTTTGCCAAACAAACACAATCCGAAAAGGGCAAGGTTAGGACAGCAGGAAACATGCTTCGCTCATTCATTTTGACAACTGCAGTTTTGTTTCAATTACTGATGTGCATCCTCTGTAATGTCCTCGTGAGCATGCTCTAGTCACCCTTGCCAAAACGATGAAGTCTTGGTAATAGGAGACCTTGAGTGTGATGGCTCCGCTATTAAACCTGTGCTGAGATGTGGAGAGAGCCATTTTGGTGTGTCCAAATGATGAAGGGCAGATTAGTAAGGCCCTGCTGTATTATACTGTGAATATATTTAGCTACTCAATGTGATATAGATTAAGAGCAGCGGGGAGCCCGGCAGTTACACTTCAGAGGGCTGGGAGGGAACATTTCCATTTAGCTGAGTTGACATTAGCTTTGCACGCACCTGTTTCACACGCCCCATCGGGGGGCCGCATCCCTCCATCCCCAGGGCTGTGCCCCCCCTTCGGACCTCGGGCAGGGTGCTTCCAGCCCCGGCTCCCATTTTGGCTGCTGCAGAGATGCTTGTGCATGAGTCAGACTGATGCAGTGATGGTTTGAAGGGCTTTAGGGGCTCTTTAGGGCAATTCACTGTCCCTGCTGTGCCGTGCAGCTCCCTTTCCCTCCCCTCCAGCCCGTCCCTGCTGCTGGGCTGGGACAGCTCTCATCCAGCCCAGCTGGAGCCAGCCCTGGGGATGAGCTCATGTTATAGGGCATGCTGCCCTCTTGCTGCCCCTGCGCTCAGCTCCATTCCTCTCCTGCGATCCCCAAAGCACCACCTTTCCCCTCGGGACAACCCCTGCCCACCCCTGCCGGCAGCAAGTGAGAGATGAGCGATCTCCCCCAGTTGTGCACGCGTGCCCCGTTTATAGGTGACACGGAAAGGAAAGACGGGGTGTCATGCTCAGCCAGGCAGCAGTCCTCCCCCGCCGTCTCACTTGGATTGCTGGCTCATAAAGCTGCAGCACAGCCTCGAGCTGCTCCATTAAGGGACAAATGTGGCTTTCCCTCTTCTTGGAGGAAAGGTCTGGAGGCCAGGACACCCGCTTCCCGCTGACATAGAGGCTGTTCCTTCTCCCTGTGCTCGGCTTCAGCAAGTGCTGGGCGTCCCAGTCCCAGGGCAGGCTGGAAGTGGCCGGAGCAGGGACAAAGAGAGGGCAGGCCACCGCGGGACATCCTGCAGGTCAGGGAACACCACTGGTCCTGCAGCAGAACAGCTGTGGGATCCCCTTTCTGCTCCCTAAAACCTTGGGCAGAAGCTTGGGGTTGCAGCCAGTGGCACCAGCTTAGATCACATTTTCCTGCTATTTTCCTACTGGTATCCTGGGTGAAAATCCCATTTACATCCATTTGCGACGGATTTCCCCAGAAGTCCAGGTTGCAGATCCCACAACTGGAGCACCCTGGAGCATTCCCTTCCTGCCCACAAGACCCCTTCTGAGCTCCACATCCTCTTGGGATAATCCCTTACTGCTTAGGCTGGAAATTCCTGAGAGCTGGAGAACTTGCCTTATTAGTTGCAGGCACATGGCCACTCTAAGGACTGTATGATTTTAATAACCATCCCAGCGCTGAGGCATGTGGCTTTAACAGTCCTCAGCAGCCCATCCTTCCACAGGGGTAATAGGAAGCTTTGGAGACATTGACAAAAACAAGCTTGCACTCAGCAAAATGAAAAGAAAAAAAAAAAGAAAAAGAAAAAGAAGAAAAGACAAACCAAAATAAAAAATCCCCCTCCAAAACCTGTTTCAAGTCAATGAAAATGTTTTGTTCAATCGTAAAACAAACAGTCCATTTGGTTTCGCAAGCATTGTTTTTTTTTTTTTTTTTTTAAAGTTTCTTAAGTGGGTTTGAATTAAACATAGGCAAATTTTGTCTGAAAACATCATTTTAGAGCAAAGCAAAAAAGATTCAAAAAGTTTCCCTGCAAAACTGTTGCAACAAGATGTTTCAACCTCCGTGATTTTTTTTTCTTTCGTTGATACAATACGATTTGCCATTTAATGAATCATCTTGGTTGACCTGAAACTGCACCTTTTGTCAAACAAACTGCTTGTCAGGAAAGTTTCGCCCGGTGTTACCAGGCGCTTCCTCTCCCTCTGGCTGTGCCTGCTGCCGAGGCCGCCTTCGCCCGGCTTGCTTGTACGCGCAGTGATGCTGTGCCTCGGGGGTGCAGCGCCATGTCAAGCACACAGAAAAGCCAGAATTTCTGGTTTCCATAAAGGAATATGGAGAATATTATCCAGTGAGATTTGAAACTTTGGTGGGAAAGTTGCCAGCGTGCAGCCTTTTCAAAGAAACTCCTGTATCTCATATTGCTGAAAACTGGGAAGTCCTGTGGGCTTAGGGAAGGGGAACCCTGGGGGGCGCAGGGGTGTTTGTGATGGACATGGGGATAGGGGCAGAGCAGGGGAAAACCTTCTGAAGGGTTTCTTTTCTATTAGAATAAGTCATAATTAATGCTATCGAGTGGCAGAAAGGCAGCTCCGGGTAACATGAGAGGAGCCTTATCTCTCCCCATCACGTGGCCGTCTGCGGTCCTGCCCCAGGTGTAAGCAGGACGCGTAAGAAGTGTGGGGAGTGGGATGGCATGGAGGGGCTTGGCCCCTCTGCCACAGGGCTGGCTCCAGGCACCCAGCGATGCAGGGCCGAGCACCAGGAGGAAGGCAGGTGGCGGGGGGGGGCTGTATGGACCCGTGCCTGGGCGCCCTGGGGCTGTGCTCCCTGGCAGGGTGCCCGCCAGTGCCCTGGCGAGAGATGCCGCCAGCAGCTGCGAAGGCGCCTGTGGCTCTCCATGCCTTCATTAGTGCCTCAGCCGCCTTCTGGGGCCGGACCGGCCGTGGCAGCCGGTTACCACGTCTCTGAGGCATGAGCTCATAGTGTTACTTAGACAATTTGTTAAATGGAAGCTGATTAGAGGTTTCCCTGCCTGGGTCCCGGGAACCATATGTCATTGTTTATTTACACTTTTTGGCCACGCTCATTTTCTTTTTCTCTCCTCCGGCAGTCGGATCACAAAGCCACACGATGCCACTTCGCTCAGAGGCTTTGATGCGTCCTCTCTGGCTGCGGCTTGTCCCGGTGTCAGCCCCAGCGCAGCGGGGCCACGGGGCTGCGGCACCGCCTGGACCCCAGCCACCAGGGCAGGAGGCAGCGGGTGCCGTCAAACGCCACTCCGGGGACACTCTTTGGCTGCATAGCTCTAAAATAAATAAATAAATAAATAAATAAATAAATAAATATTAAAGTTCCTAGAATTAGTGGACTGGAAAATACTCATCAAAATGTCTGTGTGGTGAAAAGCCCCTATGATCATAATTACTTTTTTCTGTAAGGATCCTTGCATAGCTGAAATTGTTTCGTTTCTGAACAGCAACGATAAAAAACCACTTTAGGTTTTATTTCCCTACTTTGCCTTCCCTTGGGAAAAAAGTAGGAGAGAGAGATTCCACGCATGCACATAGGCAGACGCATTCACACGCACACAAAAGCCATAACAAAACTCGAACAAACAAAAGCCTCAAAACTTGTTTGCTTTATTTTTGGGGGTTGAAAAAAATGTGAACTTCTCAGAGAGAAGAAAATGTGACTTGCTTGTTTTGTCTTTGCGGCTTGTCCTGTTTTCATGGAATTTTCTTTCTAGTTTGCAGCCATTGCTAGTTCTTAAATTTCTCCTATTAAGGCTAATGCTAACAGCTGCCCTAAGCCACTGCCTCTTGAAGGAAGCACCAAGCAGGATGGAGGTGCCCAGCAGCAGGCAGCAGGTCTGCTCACCCCTCAGTGGCACAAACAGCCTTGGGCAAACCACCACATCCCTGCAGCACCAGGATTCCCCCCTGTGCCCCCTCTCACCCTCTCCTCTCCTGGTCCCAGCCCCACAGCGTCCCCAGTGCTCTCTGCCTGGCTCCTCAGCTCTTTGCTCCAAGGAGGATTGGGTTGTCGCATTTCTGTCCCCTATTTTGTGCAAGAAGAGGGTTTTCTGAGTGCTGACTGCCCCGTCTCGCTTGGGGGATTTTCCTCCTCTCCCCCTTTCCCCCCACACCTCGTGGGCTGCCCTGACACAGCGTCAGGATGGGTCCCTCAGCCTGGCCCTGCATCTCGCCCCCTCTGATCTTTCCCCAGCAGAAAGCACATCATCAAAAGCAAAAGAAGCTTAAAGACCAAACCAAAATAAATATATGTATAAGGTATGATGGATGGTCCCTCCTCTGAAATTCATCTTCAGGAGAGACATAAACTCACAAGCAGCCTGAGCAGCAGGACCAGACGGGGGGTCACTCCCTGGTGTGCACTGTGTGCCAAAGCGTCGTGGGGTGCTGGCTGCCCCCCCCCCCACCCATGCAGGTGCCCTGCCCCACGCCCCTGGCCCACGCCAGTTGCTCTCACTCCTGTTCCATCCATGATATCCATGGAAAATGAGCTGGCAATGCAAACCATGGTTAAAAAGTCCCCAGCGATCGCTGTTCCCGAGCCCTCTCTCTGCCGTACACCTCTCCTGTCAGAGCACGGGGGCCCCCGAGGCCAGAGCTGACTTTATTTTCCTGTCTCATGCAGCAACAAACAGACTGTGGATGCGCGGCGAATACCAAACGGCACGCAGATAAGGCAGCCGTCTGGGGGAGTCACGGCACGAGGCTATGAAAGAGGGAAAGGGCAGCGGTGGGGAGAGGATGTAGAAGTTCGAGATGTCTGAATTGGATTAACTTGACAAATTTCCGAGGGGCTGCGACCCAGGCAGTGCGTCCCATGGCACGCATCCTTCCCGCATGGAGCAGGGGCTGCGCTGCACGGGCAGGCAGACCTGCTGGGGTTTGCACACCGGGCAGATCTCACACGGCAGAAAACAGGAGCTGCAGAAGGGTTTGGCTGACGAATGTGTGCAGGGCAAGGGAGAGAGGCCAGGTACAGAGAGCAGAGAGCCCAGGGAGTGCTGCATGGAGAGGAGGAGGAGGAGCAGGGGGAGGAAGGCCATCTGGACAGTTCAGCAGGTGTGCTCACCTGCTGGGACTGTTTGTGGGCAACACCTCGGTGTGACTGCCGAGGAACCTCAGCTCTGCATGGGCAAGCTGTTCATCTCGGGGCTTTTTGGTCCATGCCTGTCAGCCAGGAGGACCATGAAGGGACGTGAAGCCAGGAGGGAGAAGTCGGTGTCGGGAGTGCGGGGCACACCCTGGGGAAGGACACGGCCGATGCACGCTGGGGTGGTGGAGGCAGGAGAGCAAGAAGTGTAATGCCATTGACCTTCAGCTAGCTTAAAGGGAGTCAGCAAAAAGAAGGGAGGGGAATGATTTAGAAAGGTAGAGGAATGTGTAATTAGAAAGATGGGACTGAGGGAAGGGAAACAGATGATAAATTTCAGGGAAATAATCCAACAGAGAGAGGCAGAGGAGTGAGAAGCTGTCATCTGCAGGAAGAGATGAGACCATCTTCCTATGGCACTGAGAAACGATTTTAATATGCAAACACTGTATGGTAAAAGGTGCAGACCCCGCTGCTGGTGGGGTGATGGCACAGGGGAAGGGGCATGGCCCTGCTCGGTGCCTGAAGCCTCAGCAGCTTCCTGCCATTCCCTCGGGGAGCCCATTTCTGCCTCTGTCTGCCTCCTCAGCTTGGACAAGGCAATGTGCCCTCGCCTTCAGGTGGCTTGGACAAACCCTGCCTGGGCAGGGAGGTGGCAGAAAACGTCCCCAGTGCCTCTGAGTCCTCCTCAAGCTGAAGGCCTTCCTATCCTGCTTTGAAGAGAATCCCACAATAGTTTTGTGCCACGTCTTCACGGTTGTTTTCATTTATAGGCAATACAAATTTCTATCTTTGAAGTGCGCCCGTTTTATTTTCCTGCGCGTTGCTCCCTTTATTGTATGCATTTTTTGTGTGGATCTGTGCTCTGACCAGGCTGCCACTGGCCCACGGATCATAAGGCAAGCAGATCAGGTCTGCTTTGTTTTTGAAGCTGCTTCTGCACATATACTCAGTCGTTTTTCCCCCAGTTGGAGGGTTCTGCAAAAAGAGACCACAAAATCATTGCTGGTACTTAGCAGAGAAAGCCCCCTTACAAACCTCAGCCAAGAAACCACAAAACACAGCAGCATCATGGGGAAGGGGGGCTTGTCCCAAGCACTGTCCTTTGGGATGGGGAAAGTCAACTTCTACACCACGTTACACAATCCTGAAAATGCCTGAAGCTGCTGAGGGCACACGTTTATCTGCCTGACCACAGGGGAGCAGGTCTGTGTGCTGTCCCCAGCTGCTGGGGACGTCAGGCAGGGTCTGTCCCTCTGAGGCCAGGCTCAGAGCAGGTCCTGTCCCTCTGCTGTGGATGTGGGCTCCTCCCTGAGACCCAGCCTGGGCACCAAGGGCTGGAGATTTCAGCACAGCCAGATTTGGGTTGTGGAGTGCTTCATTCCTTCCTAGGGGGGCAGAAATCTAGTCCTGCTCTCTCTTGCTGAGATCCACCAGGCGACGGGACCCGGCCCAGCCTTCGGAGGGTGTTGGCCATCTTTCATCAGTGGGAGCAGCAATAAATCTCGGGGTGGTTCTCTCCGGGCTTACACAGCCTGGACTCCGAGCATGTGGTTTGGCAGCCGGCGGCGGCGGCGGGTCATGAGACAAGTGCTGCTGGGGTAGTCTGATCCTGCTGCAGCTCTGTGGGCACCTTTACAAGAATCCCGGCCTGGCCTCTTTCCTGACAGCCGTCGCAGGGAGAAGGATGCTCGGAAATGCTTTATGGCCTCAGCTGCTCCAGGTGAAGTCCAAAGTCTAATAGGATTAAAATGAGCTGAGGAAACTGAGATTATGTCGGCCTGATGCTTCTTGTGATCGCTCTGGTGTAAGCGGGGGTAACCCCACCACACGCTCTGGGATTACTGTGCTACAAGGCTGGGGCAAATAACATCAGAGCTAGGCAGGAATCACAGACAGAGGAGGCTGATTAGGTCACTTATTTCATCCTCTTGCCAATTGGGCAGGAAATTATTTAACTGCTTTATTTATTTGTTTAGGAATGTACCTCAGCAGCAAAATCCCCCCGCAGCCAGCTCTGTGGGCTGCTGAGCATCTTGCAGAGCAATGGATGGAAGTCCAGCTCCTCGCTTTTAAACACAGGCCTCAAAAAGCATCTTAGGGCTGCCCTTGGGCTTGGGGCTGTGGATGCAGGGCCTGGCGGTTGGATCCTGCCCTGTGCCCCATGCTGGCAGCCCCAGCTCACCCCATCCGGCCAGGCAGCCTGCAGCGGGCCAGGGATGTGAGAGATTGGACAGCTGGGAAGATTTATGGGGCCCATAACAGAAGCTCTCTGGAGAGAGCCCAGGAACTGCTCGCAATCAGGCTGAGCTCCTGCATCTGCTGGAGATGCGGGACTGGCCCCGGGGCTGGCGGCTGTGCAGGGGGGAGCGGATCAGCGGCTCCCCCCCTGCCTTGTGGTCACCAGCAGCCTGCTTTCGCTTCGGAACGATGATGAAAACCAATTTCCAAACGTCATTTTTAAAAAATTTTTCTCTGAACCGAACTCTTGCTTTTCTGAGAGCCCTGGCTGATGCTGGTGGAGCAGAAGGGCAGGCATGCGGAAAGGGGGCTCCCTTCCAGCGGCGCTGGGTGCAGGCGCTGTGCCTCCTCCCCTCGCCATCCTGCTCCCCCAGCCGGGGTGGCGTGGGGTGACGGGGTCTGTGCCCCCTGCAGCAGAAGGGGGGCACCCGAGCACTCCTGGAAGCAAGCCCCTGGCACGGGAGCCCTGGTTAAGGGCCGCAGCTGCGCTCCCGTCGCCAGATGCCAGCGCAGACGAGACAGCCTCGTTACGGAGGAGCGATGGGGGTTTCCTTTCTCCTCCACCCGCCCACTCCCCCCGCTCCTCTCCGTGATCATTCTTGTTATTCGCTTCCCCTCTTCTCTTCTCCTTTCAGTGCAGACGGTTTCACTGGGCAAATCCAAACGAAAGGCTTGCAAAGAGGATGCTCATAAAATATTTATGGAGAACTGCGGTGAACACAAGTAGGATAATGAGGGTCTGTGGGATATGGGATGTGTCCAAACCAGCACAGTGAAGACCTCGTAAGAGGCGGAGGCAGGCGGTGGAAGCCATCAGTGAGTCCTGTAGGCTCTTTACTCATTTCCTTCTTGCACAATTTCTGTACTGCCACACGCTGCTGCCGGCTGGGTTCTCCTGACCGCCCAGCACCACGCCGCCCCTCGCTGGCATCCACCACCCAGCTGTGCCAGGGGGTCTGTGCTGGCTGTGCCCACCCCAAAGCCATTGTGCCACCACCACCGTGAGCCCTGGGGAGGGCCACAGCATGGTCTGATGTGCAGCTGCAGCAGGGAGCTCACCCAGTGCTCCAGCTGGACATTTCCCCATGCTCCAGCCCCACAGCCACCCCGCGTGCTCCAGAAGGTTGTGTAATGTCAGCCGTGGCAGAGGGATGGGCAGGGATTTGTCTCAGCACTGTTTTTTTATAAACTGCGAGGGGACGTGTCTGAACAGAGGCTTGCGTCCCTCGCTCGCATCCGTTATGGTCCTGCCGTGAGGTTTCCCCATGTAAAATCCCATATGCTCAGCTTTAAAGCACACAAAAGCCCAAGCGCTGCCAATGCCAAGAAGGGGCTCAGCAGCTCCGTGCGAGCTCCAGCGATGTGCAAGCTTATCCCATCCTGAGAGCAGAACCAATAAACACCGAGTGGCCTACCTAAAGCCGAGGAAGGAACGCCGTTAAATCTCTGTCTTACAGCAGCTTAGCTAACTCCTTCTCGAGTTACTCAGGCAGCGGGTGTCCCACGTCTCCCACGGCTGGGATGCTGCTGACCTTTGGGCAGTCTCTCCGGGGTCTGACCCATCTCCATTCCATACAGAAGGTCGGCCACGATCTGCTCCCGAGCCCCTCTGCCCGGAGGTGAAGAAGCCCTGGCTTACGCACCCCTTGCTCAGCCAGCCCCCTAAAGGACCTTGAACTCCTGTTGGAGCTTTTATCCCCCTGGGAGCCATACTGCTGGCAGATGTTTGCTGTGATACAGGACACGACAGCTTTTATTAGTTGTCAGCTGGAACACAATATTTTAGGGTCTGTAGGTTAAAGTGGAGAAGCGCAGCTTGCATGCACGCCGGTACCGGCAGCACAAGGCACCCCCAGCCTCATTGCACCCCGAGCTCCGTGGCCGTGCTGCTTTCCCCAGTCCTGTCCCCTGGGACCAGCCCCATATCCCTCCGGGGACACTCCCTGCATGGCTGGGGACTTAGCGCCGAGCCCACCCTGCCCACGGGAGCAGCACCCTTCCCCCCTGCCTCTTGCTGCTACCACAGCGCCTGCAAGGCTCACGAGAGGGGTTTTCCAGTTAGCCAGCAAAGTAGCTCCCAGAGGGGAAGGGTGGGCACCGAGAGGCCGTTTCACCCATTCCTAATGGTCACCGTGGAGCTGTGAACGAGCACAGCCACTGCATCTGTGCTCCAGGCAGGCAGCGGAGGCAGGTGGAGGGATGGAGGGCACCACCATGGCCCTGCTTTCCCCAGCTCCCTGCCTTGTGCTCGGGAGGAATCCCCATCTCTGTCACAATGTGGATCTCTGGGACAAGGAGAGGCAATATGATGGGGTGGGGACAGGGAAGCCACTTCCTCGAAGCTGCTGCACGAGCGATCCCTCATCGTTTAAGAGCCAGGATGGGAATCTTGGCCAGTGCTTGCTCTGCTGGTGTGTGCGTGCAGACACAGAGCGTCCCGCTTTGCCCTCTCCCCTCCACTTCCATCACCGTGCAGGCACCAAAGTTCAGGTCCCTCAGAACCGGGAAGAGTGCTCCAGACATGAAAGGTGTTTCTGGGCATCGCGGGAAGCAGTGATTAATCTCAATTACATGCTTGAACACTGAATAATCTGGAGCAGCAGATTGGGTTATGTTGCCCTCTTTCTGTGGCTATGGAAGGGGGGTTCCAGCCTGAGGAGACGTTTGAAAGATGTTTTGACTACTGAAGTGCCAAACTTAACCCCGGTGTAATTGGGCTTGTGGTGAAACGTGCGTGTTGGCTTTTGCTTCCTGCGCCCTGTGGACAGCCTGACGTTTACCATTGACCATACACGACAGATCTCACCCCAGCATGTTCTTCCCAAGGCTATTTCCTCTCTCAGAATAAATAAATAAATAAATAAATAAATAAATAAATAAAATAAAGGCTGGGGAGGCTGATGCTGGCAGATCCCAGTAGCGGCACCGCAGCTGGGTGGGACGGAGCTGCTCCCAGGCAGCCACCAGCTCCTGTGCTCCTGACGGTGTCCCCAGCCCCAGCAGTGCCACCCGTGACCTGGGGGCCCCGGGGCATCGAAGCCCTCCCCTCTGCATGCCCTGCTGCGGGGTCGGCGTGGGTCTGACCCAGCACAAGCTGTAACCTAACCAGGGTCCCAGCCTCGGTCCCCAGGGGAAAGCAGCGGCTGTGGAGGGCGGTGATGTGAGCCCGGACGGACAGATTGATGGGTTCAATCCAGAGAGCCGCTCAGATCCTTCACATTATTTAACGGCGTCTTTTTCCCCAGACTAGAAGGCTGTTACTGATACACTGTGGGGACCAATAACAACCTAATCTCAATTTTTGATGGACTAAACATACACAGTGTTTTCTGAGGTTTACTCTGGAGAGATCACTCGTACCGTCCTCTGCTGCGATGCCAGAGTGCCCTTTGGGGTGCAGTGCAGCACACGGTTATCAGTGACGCTATTAGAGGCTTTGGATGTAAGGTTAAAAATAAATATATTCCCGGGGGGACTGAGTGAGGCTGGGGTGTAATTACCTGCACTGGAACGGAGCCAGGATCTAACTTGTATTGCAAATTCTTTGCATTACTTTAGATACCTGCTAACGAAGTGATTATAAAAACCATATTTAGAGAAGATTAGGAGGTATGTAATAGATACACATACATAATTAGCCATAATAGATCTGCATTGATTACATTGCCGTTAATCCTCCTCTAAATATGTGCACATTAATTAGTCGGCATTTAACATATATACAATTATTTTAAGAACAGAAACAGTTCTGTTGGTGGGTGCAGCAGAGAACAGGATATTTATTCAGCTTTTAGTATTTATTTCTTGCTTTGCAGCAGCACCCACATCGGGCTGTGCATTCGTCGCACAGGGCCCTGCACAAAGAACAAAAAGCATCTCAGTCCAAAGTGCTACGGCATCCGCGTGGTGAAAAGCACTAACAAGTGCACATGAACGATCTTGCCAAAATATTATTTTTTATGCATAAAATATTTTCCCGTTACCATGTAACCCTGCCCTGGCTGCTGCCGCAGACCAGCTGCAGGGATGGGGCGTTACCTACGCCTCCAATCCCCCTCCTGCGAGAAGCCAGCACACGATTAGCCCTGGTTCTCAGGAGCGGTGCTGGTGGGCAGGGTGGTGAGATTTGGTCAGCCTTGGGCCACAGGTGTCCAAATTTGTTCAGGAGCACCCTGTCCTCTTGGAAGCTCCTGTCTGCAGGGCAGCACGGAGGCGCTGGGGCAGAACCCAGTGCCCAAGGAGCCGGGAAGGGGCTGGGGGTGCCAAGAGGAGCCGCAGGGCCACCAAGGGCTGGGTGGGCATGTTTTTTATCCACGTAAGGAATAGTGGCAGGAGGGATGCTGGTGCCTTTCCCACCAGGCCCTGGCACGCTGCTGGTGCCGTGGCCGTGAGCCGCCCCAGAAACCCTCGGCGTTAGCAGCCCGGCAGCGCCTGATGGCTAAAGCAGCTTGTCTCCCCGGGTCGCTTGTGTACTCCGCCGAGCGCATGAATCATAACACAGATCCCGTTTCATACAACATAAAAAAAACTCTCTACAAATCCAGCAATTAGCCTCCAATTTGCTTTCTCCATTAATGGGAAATGGGGTCTCTCTGGGACGCTCTGATGAGACCCTGTTTTCTTCATCAGTTCAAAACCTTTCCCTCCTATTTATTTTTTTCACCCTTCCCCTGAACGCATTTCCCACCACAAAAACGTTTTTCAGATCTTGGCAATTATTTATTCCACCTTTTCTGTCACATCTTTGCAGAAATGAATGTCCCTGTTGGGACCGGAGGGAGATGAAAGGCTCACAGCCGCATGGGGACGGAGCACGCTCGCACACAGGCACGCAAGCAGCAGCGGCAGCGTTTGGGCAGTGTCCCCAAGTCCCACGGGGCCACGCGGGGCCATCGGCACAGGAGGGAGCCTGCAGGGCTCAGAGCAATTAGGGACTCCTGACTTGGGGACAAAGGGACAAGAAAGAGAGGAGCTGGCTGGGTTGGGCTTTTTTCTTCTCCCCTCGCTCCTCACCTTCCTTTTAATGGCGAGTCCCCAGGGTCCCATCGGTGTCCTTAAAAATGGAAATCCCTCCCTGCCCTTTATGCCGAAGCATGAATGTCACGGAGCAGATGAAAAGGAGCAAAAGGCAGCACTGCTCCTGACGGTGCTGGGTCTTGCAGGGGCACCGAGCTAATGAGGGATGGAGGCACGGAGGAGGGATGTGCTCAGGGGTAACGTGGTGGGGCTTTCCTCTCCTCCTCACTGGGCAGTGGTTGCCAACACCAGGGGTGGACTGGAGGTGCCAGAACCAGGCCAGACCAGTGCAGAAGACAATCTGTGATGGGAAACACTGTGGGACTGTCCCCAACAAGGGACAACCCGCACCTCAGCAAAGTCCTCCCGATTTCACGTGCCAGGGACCCGGGTACGGTGTGGGGCTCCGCAGCCTTACCCACTTATGGTAAAAGCTTATACGTCGGTTTGTAGGCTGGGGCAAACCCCGGGGGAAATATCTCAGCTTCATACCCACTGAACAATGCTATTGAAAATGGAAACAGCTTTTAAAAGAAGCCTTCCTTTGTTTTCCCTCTTTGTTCCTCTCTGCCTTGCAGGGGGCTCGGGGAGGGAGGAGAGGAGCTGTGTCCCAGCCTCGATGGTCAGATTTGTGCTATGCTGGCAGCCACGTCCCTGCCCCTGGCCCAGCAAACGCTGCCGCGACCCGCCGGTGCCACAGCACCACGGGACAAACCCTGCTCTGAATGTGGCTCAGGAAAAAAAGCAAAAATCCTTCAGCACGGGAATTACTTGAAAGCAGCGAGGGGCAACTGGGCCCGCAGGTAGCTTTTGTGTGGATGAAATTCTCCCCTGGAAACATTATTAGAATATCACAGTCTAAAGGGCTTGAGAAATCAAATGATTTGGGAGCCGACAGGAGCTTTTGTCAGAAGCTCAGCTCCTGGACGGCTGGAAATCCGTCGGTCACACATTCCTGTCCTCCGCCAGCATCCTCTGCGCCCAGAGGGGCTGCGGGCCCTGCAGCTTCCCAGCCCCACACTGCTTACGGGATGGTTTTGGGGAGCTGGCGCTGGCTCCCGGCTCTGGGCTTCTCCAGCCAACACCAGGTGGGACACGCTTGAATAGAAAACGCTAGTTCATCAGAACTAAAGTATTTCATTAAAGTGCTTTAGTTTTGACAAGCTTCTGCCAGCAGACCCACCCGCAGCTCAGCAGCCTGCTGGCTTTCCTCCTGGGGCCTCACGGAGAGGGGGAAAAGCACTGATGTCCCCGGCCCAGGGCTGGGGGAGCCTTCAGTGGGATGAGACAAGAGGCCTGGAGCCTGACATGCCCTGGACCTCGGGTTGAAAACCTGCTCAAGAGTTTTCTTCTGCTGGCAGGCTCAGAAAGGCCAGGTTGCAGCACTGCACCTATGAGGAGAAACTGATGGCTTGTGTCCCTTCTCCTTATTACCTCCCAGGCACACTGCAGCACTGCATGGCACAGCACGGCACGGCACGGCACAGCATGGCCCCCTGTCGGGTGCACCCCAAGGAATTCACCAGAGGTGGAGTCTGCCACTTGCTGAGGGGTCCACGTGTGAGCAGCAATTATCTCCTCACCACCCAACTCACCTTCCACTTGAAATACCCAGAGGCGCTGGTTTGCAGTGAGAGCTAATGAGCAGATTATTTCAGCATTTTAAAACTCAGCTGTTTTGTAAATTGGGATTACCCAATGAGTCCAAGAAGACTTCTTTTTTTTTTTTTTTTTTTAAATCACTTCCTTCTCCACACCTCAGCAGCCTCTCTAATAGCTGGCACAGCCATGCTTGAGGCCTCATTTTTCACACTCTCCTATCTCCGAGACATCGCTCCCAATTAACATCAACTTCCCCCTCCTGCTTCCGTTCCGCAGCACCAAGAAGCCCAGTGTCCCCATCCTGCCCGAGAGCAGCGTGGAGCTTTTGGTGTTACCCCAGCCCAGGCTGGCTCGCTCCCATAGAAAAGATGGCAAATCCAGGCTGGAAATCCTTGCTGACAGCCCGCTTTTCCTTTTCTTTTGCTGGAAATGGGAATGGAAAAGTGCTAGCACCTTGCTCCACCATCACAGTTTTCATGACAAGTGGAGTCCTTGCAGATCCCTGCACCCCGCTGGAACCATCTCCCAGGGTGGGGATTTGCTATGAGGTTGTCCCAAATCTCTCCTTGGGGTAAGTAAAATCCAGTCATTTATTGCACTGGCCTCGAGCGCCCACAAAAGCAATCAGTGCAGGTTCTCCGAGCAGAGTCCTTTTACGAGGAAAGGAGAAAGTCGTGGAGACTCAGTTTTCTGCTGTGCACAGCGTGCCCACCTCCATCCCTAAACGTTGCCAGGTTTGGGGTGTTTCAGTCCCCTCTCTTTCTGCAGGGAAGGCACCAGGAGAGGAGTTGAGGAGCCATCAAGAAGAGGGACCTGATGGTCGGAAACATGGAGCTGACACAGCTTGGCCTTGGAGGACCTTCAAATTTCGGGCAAGCAGGTTGCTGTTAGGCAGGAAAAACATTAAAAGCAAAGAGGGGTTCAAATAGCTGACACTTCTTAGGCAATTACCATTAAAGTGAGCGTTGGCACTGGTGATGGGAGAGCTGATGGAAACATGCTGTTTTGGTCAGCACTTCCTCGCCGCGCCGGGTAACCGGAGCCCCGTCACTCCTCCCGCAGCAAGCCTCCGAGACAAGCTCCAGTGAAAAGAACCGATTATTTCCCTCCCTAAATTCTTGCGACTGCAATTTTCATTGCCTCCTGTCCAAAGCGGTTCTGGTGCAATGTTAACGTGATGGACGGCAGCTGTATTTCACCCAGCTTGACTTGTTTGCAAGGGCCCCGGGTTTGTCAGGTCTGTCACATGCTTTGAAATACAATCCTCGGGAACCAAACTAGGAAAGCTTACGGTTGTTTCCTATTCCTTTTCTCACCCAAATATGTACAATCTCATCAGCATTACGCTGCAGCTGGTTGAGAAATTTCCAAGAGAGCGTTGTTTTGTTTTGGTTTTTGTCAGAAAATGTTGAGCTGTCAAAACCAAGGATTTGTGTCGAAATGTAATCGTTTTGACGAAACTGTCATCGGGGAAAGTCTCTCAGCTCTGGGATGGAAAGCCTGATCAAAACCAGACAGATTGAGGGAGACAACCAGAGCCGTGACAGCCGGCAGCACGGTGCGGAGGAGCCAGCACCGTCTGGGTTGGGGCCGTGCTGCTCGGGGACCGCAGGGTGCCCACGGCGCAGGGCGAGCGCTGCTCCCACCTCGCCTGCAGTGCAAAACCATCCTGAAACAGGGCGCACCGGGGAGCTGAGCCTCCGTGAGCTCACTGCGTATCGCTGAGGATGCAGTGAGGGTGCCTGAAGGTTCTCGGTTTGTCTCTCCTGTGTCCCCAGCAAGCCCCCAGAAGGTCTTGGCTTTCTCCAGCCAGGAGTTGGCACAGCGTCGTGCTCAGCCCCTGCTCCTGCCAGCTGCAGGGCTGCAGGGTCGATGCGATGTGCTGAGGGCAGGGCATCGGTGAGCCCCTGCCTGCGGCACTCAGCTGGGCTCCAGCACCTGGGCCCCAGGGCTCCGCTCGTCACTCCGGCCAGGGCTCCTTCAGGAAATGAATCGCAAAATGCACCGGCAGTGATATTTGCTCTTCGAACTAGCACTTCCATACACGGAAAGAATTGGTTTCATCCCCTGATGTCCATCAGCAAGGCACCTAAAGCAGAGGTGAACGCTGCCCCCAAGCGCCCCTGGCCCAGGCTCTGAGGGGGGTTATCCATTGCCCCCCTCCCGTAGCGCAGCAGCACTGGGATGCTGGGGATGTCGTCTGGGGTTTTGTGAGGGCTCCTGAGGCTCTGTGCTCAGCTGTCGGCAGGGATCACGTGGATCTCCTCTCAGCACTGCCCACCTCTGCCTTCCCAGGTCCCAGCACTGTGGGTATGCAGAGCCCACCGAGCCGCACAGCATCCGGACACGGCATCATCCGGACACATCTCCGCTCCTCCCCCGGGACTGCCGGTGCTCTCCTGTTACCTCTCCTTCCTGAGCTTTGCTCAGGGCAATAAATAACAGCAGTTCCTCCCCGACAATACGGATAGCCACAAAGCCAGTGCGACAGGTGCATACCCACAGAGGGCTCTGGCCTCTGTCCCTGCACCCGCTCAGCTTCTCACGGGCCAAATCCTGCCCAGGGCAGTGCAAGCTGCCGCCTGTGTCTGCGGGTGCACAGCGCCCGTCTGAGCGATCTGCCAGACGAGGACATTAGCAATGAAAGAGGCAATTGGCTTTGCATCCGCCGGGTCTCGGTTTCACCATCTGTAACCTGGGGTTAATGATGTCTACTTCAGGAAAATGCTTTAAGATCTTTGGATGAAAAAATGTGTGCAAGTGCAAATTATCCTGCTTATGACATGAGGAGGTTTATGGCCTGCATGGCTCTTAATAATGCATTAATTATGCTTACAGTATTAAAAGTGTTCTGTGATTAAGCAAATAATTACAGAAATAAATGCGTAAATGGGGCACTGGGTGCAGGGCTGGTTACTAAGCTTATCCCATTCTACACATTACATTACAAAACCGTGTTTTCAGTTGCTTACGGCTCTGCCAAACTTTAATTGTTTGAGATGAAATTTTCCATGCTGCTGTCTGCCTCAAGCTAAATTTTTCTGGGGAGTTTCAGCCAAAATGGTTAATCTGCTCCTGAGAACATAGCTTGTCAAAAATATGCTGAATTCTGGCAACCGTTTCTTTGCGACACTCTCATTCTTCATCAGGTTTCTTCGCAGCAGAGCTTCAAATCTGGGAGGGGGCCTTAGTGCCGGGCTTGCGCCCTCTGTGTCCTCCTGCCTGGAAAACATGGGGCCACCTGAATGGGGCCACGTGCCGAGCCTTGAGCAAGGACAGCTCGCACCTTGCCCATTGAGATTTGCTGTGTCTTTGCCCTTAAAATGTTGTATCCTTGTGAGGACAGGGGTCGTGAACCAGGAAAAGGAAAGATGGGCTGGGATTTAGGCACACGAGCACTCCGTGGGGACCAGTCCCTGGTGGGGAGCCTGCTGCAGAAGGGCAGGGGACTTCCCCTGGTGCTCATACATCTCGAGTGTGCCTCTTTTCTTGGGTATTCAAATCTGAGATCACAGGAGAGGATTTCAGCAATGCTAAATGTCTGTGGCCTGCCGGGTGAGCTGCAGGTAAGCCCTGGATGAGGGAGATTGCGTACAAACCCCACGCCTGTGTGATGAGGCCATTAAAGCTTGGGATTTCTTACTTACTTACAAGGAGGGTGGGCAGGAGAGGACCTTGCATAAAATACAACTTCAGTCCATCTCTTCCTAACTTCTGAGTTGTTGCTGCCGCAGTGGAAGTCCCGCAGCGCTGCTCGTGTGTGAGAAGCACCGCAGAGTTTACCTTGCCAAGGCATGGCATGCGTTCAGCTCCCTCCCCAGCACATTTATCCCTGGCTCCTCCTGCTACTGAAGGACACTCAGACACTTGCTTGCCATGATATTTAGTGGCCAGAAACTCCTGCGTGCGTAGCAGCATTTCTCATGCCCTGTAAGGGAATGTGTTATCAGTTTCAGGAGCTCTCCATGCCAGGAAGCTGTCAGCATGGTTGTAATCACACTGTTCATGAAAAATCCTCCAAGGCATCCGCCTACATTTTAACTCATCTTTTTTTTTGGCATTTTTCTCTTTCTGACCAGAAAGTCATGTTTTCGACAAAAATCTGGCGACAGCACTATCTGTCTCCCCAAGCAGTTTGGTTCTTCCCTCTCTGCAGGTGGCTCCATTTCCTCTGCTGTGTCACATCTGAACACAGACACCCAGGCAATGTCTAGTGTTTGTCACACACATGCTCTGGGACTTGTTTTTGACACCATTTATGACACGATGTCCCCCATGGAGCACACGATCCATGCCTGTGGTGGCGCTGAACACCACTGAGCAGCACAGCCGGTGGGCACGCGGCTCCCGGTGCCCACCTGGAAGGAGGTCGGGGTTCCTACACCCCCTCGCCATGCCCATTGGGGGCCCTCTGCAGCCTGGCTGGCCCTGCTCTGTCTCCCTCTTGCCTGGAAAAGAAGACCAAGAGCTCTGGGAATGGTGAAGCAACTCAGCCAAGCAGCGCAGCAGTTTCAGTTTGCCTTTTGAATGCAGCCAGCTGCGGACTCGCAACTTCAGCTGGAATAATTCCACCCCATCCTGGCAATATTTTGCCATTTTCATAGCATACCTTTTGTGCAAATGCATATTTAAAAGAAATAAAATAATAATTAAATCTCACTAAAGCAGCACAACTTTCTGCCAGCAGGTGTGGTGCTGTATTTTCAAGTAGGGAACTTGTTCCATAAGCGGCTCCATGAATATGTCCCTGTACTTCACATATCTGCAAAGGCAATTGGGGCTTCTTGGTCAAAAGAATTAGGGCTTCCTGGTCATTTCTTTATTTCCTGAGATTGTTTTCTGCTTTATTTTACTATATTACGATCAGCTTTCAAGTTAGCCCCTTTGGTGTTACCTGGGACTCGTCTCCCTCTGTGCATTGCTCACCTCAGTCTTGTGCTGTGACTTTGCCCACCAAAGACAGTGCCTTTTACAAAGTGGGAGTGATGTGGGATTAACTGAATGGTCCTGGAGAGCATTTCTGGTAGGATGAACTCACACCAGCAATCTGTAAAGTTCATTTTCTGCCAAAAATTCCAGTTACCAAAAAACCCCAAAGTACTCATAGGAATAGTTGTGGAAAACAGAGAAAAATAAAAGCCTCCTAAATGTTTTCAGAGGGCCCGATCCAATGCTCAGGCAAGTCATAGAGTGTCTTTCTTTTGACTTCAGATGAATTTTGTCAGCTTCAGCAGGAATTTGAGAGTTTTATTCAGTAAATATTTTGAAGGATTCTCCTAGCTTTATCCATGCACAAATGGCTTCAGCATCTCCAATGATCAAATCAGCCAGTCAGCATTGTTGTTTTTTTTGTTTTGTTTGTTTTGTTTTTTGTTTTTTATTTTTTATTTTTTATTTTTATAAACCATTCAGGTCAGCTATTAAAATACAAACTGAGAATATTTTTACAAGGGTTTTGTTCTCACACCAGGCTGGCAGTCAAGCTGGCACTTCTCCTTTCATTTTTACCCCTCTATTACCTCAATGTAGTGTCTCCATCAGTTTGCTCTTATTTATTTTTGCAGACTATTTTAGACAATCTGCTGAAGGAATCTCACTCAGCAACGAGTGTTGACCTTGAGCTGCTCCTTTTCTTTCTCTCTCTTTTATTTAAGAATGTGCAATGAATTAAGACATCACTTATATCCGCGCTCTTTGCAGGCAACAACAGCTCTCCAATCGAGCATGAATGGCAGGTCTGCGGGCAGCGCTGTCCTGGAAATGTGATATTATGGAAACGAGAGGTGACCTGCTTACAGACAAAACAATGTGACGGGAAGAGCCCTGCCTCCCAAATGGGACATGACGGCCATCCCCCGAGGGCCTCGCCACTCGCTTTGCATCAGCAGCCCTTGACAGGCAGAGAGGGGGGCACAAGGACTACAGGGTGCAAGTGCTTGTTCCCACTCTCCCCTCCAAATCCCATCCCTTGCCTTTCCCCACCTGCCTCCAAGGTGAGTCCCAGCAAGTCACAGGTGACCACAAGCTGTGAAACCTTTAACTGCCTTGAAATCCTTCTCGCGTCACTGAAACCCTGGCGGGGAGGTTCGGCACTGCTCACGACGCTCCAGCCCCAACAGGGATGGAGCCAGGACAGGCAAAGTGCAGGATGAGGCCACCCACACACCCCACACCCTGTGGGGCCAGGGGGCACCCCGCCAGCTCCACAGCCAGCCTGAGACCGGGGCAGCCTGAGCAGAGCCTGTGCCAGGGCCTGCAACCAAGGGAGCTCGGAGATTTGGGTTTAATCACATTTATTTGGGGAGAGAAAGGGAAATTCCTCAAATCTCCTGCCTTTTCCCAAACCTTTCTATATCTGGTCTCAGAGGTAACAAGGAATTAGCACAAAACCATACCAAGCAATAATAACTGTATTCAGCATGCTCAGAAGCTCATGGGAACTCGAGGAACAAAAGGAATCCACGGCATTAGGCGCAGAAAGGCCTGTGCTGTCCCAGGCCTGCTGCGGTTCCTCTTCCCCTTTCTGCCTCAGCACTGGGGGCTGCAGAGGGAGAAACCTGTCCCGGGGGGATCCACCCCGGCCCAGCCCCGTCCCCAGCGCCGGAGCCCGGCCCTGCAGATGTGATCAATAAAGCGCACGGCTATCAGATCGCCCCGCTTTGATTTAAGGAGTTTCCCCGCCACCAGGGACTGAACACTCGGGACGTTTGCATGGAAACAGGATCTGTGTTTAAGTCATTAGCCAAATGTGCTGCAGGTGGAGGCAGGCGCAGGGCTGGGGCCGTGCCCAGGCGCTGCCCCTGCCCCACACCAGGCTCCCCCCGGCCCCATGCATCGCACCCAGCCCCGGAGACATCCCTGCGGGGGGATGCACGGAGGGGACCCAGGGAGGTGTCCCCCACCACCACCTGCTGCCTGCACCTTCTGTATTAACCAACAACCCACCCAAGCACAGCGAAGTGGGGCTGCCCTCTCCCCCTTCCCTCATTGTGTGGAAATCATGTGAAAGCCTTGGTGTAACCCAAAAGAAACCCTCTGGGGAGAAGCTACCCTAAGGGCATGGCTGCGTGTGCCAGCTCGGCAATGAGCTGTTCGCCTGCTCTGCTGCAGGGTGTTTGGCGCCTCCGGCACCGTGCGTGGGGCTGGGGGCGGCTGGGGACCTGCACGTGGCTGCCCCCAGCCTCCCTCTCGGCTCCAAACCCGCCACCACTGTCCCGTCTTCTGAGTGGCCTTGAGTCTTCAAAGAGAGGGGGAGGGCGGGGGAGAAAAATCCACAGAGGTTCCTCCTAAAAAATGTAAACAAAAATATCTGGTCTTGGCTGATGTTAAAATCGGAGCATTTCATTAAAAGGCTGCAGGGCTTTTAAAGACAAACTATAATCATTGCCATGAATAATGTAGGCTCCATTCAGAAGATGAGGGTTTTAGCACATCCATAATACATGGGGTCAACCTGGAAAGACGCCGCTAATGCACAGGAACGCAGGAGGCAGCGGCCCCGGCTCCTCTCCGAAAGGAAAACAAACCGAGAAGTTTTAGGAGCTCTCCCACCGGCTGGGCGCTCTGGGACACGGCGAGACTCCTAGGGGGTTTTAAATCCTTTTTATTGGTGTCTTTCTCAACTAAAATAAACTTGGTAATCTCATTATGAGGCTGGGGGCCGATCCAAGAGCGCTGGATATGGCCCGTGCAGCTCTGTAAATAAGGCTCAGGCTGCTGGCTGTCGGGGCAGGGGCAGCTCCGATGTGCTGGCGTGGTGAGGATTTGTCACTGACCCCATGGCATTGCAAAGCCCCGCTCACTGCAGCGCCGGGCAGGATGGGTGCGGGGGGCCAGCTCTGCCCCCAGCCCCGCCGAACGCCCCCCGCATTCCCAGCCACGGTGGCAAGCGTGGGATGGGGCCCGGTGCGAGAGTGTAATGTGTCTACATCGTGGGAAAGGAGCCAACGCATAAACATCACACACAGAAAAACAGAGTCTCTGCAGTAAGGAAAATTGATTCTTCTAACAGTTTTATTCGCATAATGCTTGGTGGCTTTACCCGAGTTCCCAAGTTATCTCCCTCCTTTGCTATTTAACGCTGCAGAGAGTATGTTCTCCAAGTATCTTATCTCTTTAATAGCTCTTCCTTTTTAGAGTGTATATATCACTGGAATCTCCTGCGGCTTAGGTTACCTTAAACACGAGTTGCAGTTAAAAAATGTTACCCTTTCAGAAAAAATGCTGTGTAGAAGTTACTCACACCCATAAAATGAAACTAGAGGAAAAAAGGCTTTCGATGGGCTTTGTGGGACTAATGGGGAACAATCCATCCACTGGATCAGGGTTTTGTAAATCTGTTTTGGCCAAAAACCTGAATTACAATTTACATATTTTTTTTTGCAGCAACCAAAAAAAAAGGGGGGGGTGGTGGGGGGGAGAAAACAAAGTGAAAATCCCTGCGTGATTTTGGTTCGGTGCCTGTGCAGTCTGTCAGCAAGGACAAATTCCCCAGACTTAATCCAATTATACAAAAATTCTCTCTGCGAAATTATTTGGGGATGAAATTGGCAAAAAGTCACTGGGGACTTTTTCTCCCCTGCTTTGCATCAGACCACGAGCTACTCTTCCTGCGCGATGTCAGCTGGGGGGGACCCTGCGGTGGCTGGAAAAGCAGCCTCAGCACAGAGCGGATCTGTCAGGGAGCCGCAGCAGCAGCGTGGCACCACCCTGGGAGCTCGCTGCCGTCGGGTCTGCGCGGGCAGCCTGTGCTGCCCTTGGGCTTCATGGCCCCCTGGCATGTGGGGACAAAATCCTCGCCTGCCACTGAAGCAGCGATGGCAGCGATGCCAACCCCAATTGCCCTTTTCTCCCCAAAAGTCACAGGGCTGCTCCCCGTTCCCATGAAGGCCATTGCTCAGTCTGACACCTTGCTCCGCTTGGAAGACTTTCCTGGTGCTGTGCTCGTATTTCCTCTTTCTTGCTGCCTTTCTCACAGGTCACCTCTGCAGCTCTCTCTCCGTCTGCTTTCCCTCCCTGCCTTTCTCCCTCTGTGGCAGGTGGAGAAAACAGACAGTGCCTGCGGAGCAAGGGAAAGCGTGTTGTGGCAGACACGGGCTGGTTTCAGGCCTGGGGCACACTGGGGAAAGGCCCCAGGGTTATCCTGGGGAGGGATTTGGCTGGCAGGGGAGAGGAGGCATGGGGAATGCATTAGGAGGGTCACCTCGCTGGCTGCAAGCAGGCTTTGTATTGTTACCAAATGTTCGTTAATCCAAAAGCAAAATTTAAGAAATGTAGCAACTTTGCGGGAGGAATTCAGACAATCCAGGAAATCCAAAGGTAGCCCCTGACCCTCGGAAAGCCCCAGGGTAGCCAGTGAGCCCCGCGAGCGGGGGGGCGTGAATTGCACTGATGGAGCAGCTTGCAGGATGAAACCGCGGCACTGTTCATATATCACCCGCTCCGGGGGAAGCAGAGGGGCAAAAGCCAGGAATAAATATCGAGCTGCCTCCAGAGCCTGACATTTTTGGTCAGAACACAATAGCGCAGGCGGCGGCTGCGATCGGCTGGGCTCTGGAGAGCTGGGACAAGAGGGAGGAGGAGGTGAGCCCAGCCCAGCCGTGAGCAGCCCCTCTCCTGCCCCGGAGAAGCCCAAGCAGAGCATGTCTCGTTACATGAGGGGCACAAGGCAGCCCCTGCCCCATCCTGCAGCCTCCAGGCACAGCTGCAGCAGCACCAAGGGGTCACCCGCAGGCTGTGCTGCCACCAGCACGCAGACCCAGCCGTTGCTGGTCCAGACCACAGTGGTCCAGGACCCCTCTTTGGTTCTGCACGGCTCCTAACAGGAACATGCTGTGTTGTGTGAGCTCTGGGGATGTTGCTTCTGGTCGAAAATGTATTTCTTAAATCTTCCTGTTCCTGGGCAGCTGGGTGTGCCCTGGGCTGGTGCGAGCATCCCTGTGTATGGGCCTGGCATTTCCCACTGCCTCAGCTCGGGCATCTCTCTGCCTCGTGGTTCTTATCAGCATATTTTTTCCTCCTTTGCCAGCCAGAAAGCATCTTGCCCACCTCACAGAAGGCTGGCACTAAGTGCTGTGAGATGAGGGGCTGGCGCTGAGACCTGCGAGAGATTCGTGGTGGTGTCTGAGGTTTCTGCTGTCCAAACGACAGGGTACGATGGCAGAGTGGCCCCGTCAGACATGTAGAAGGATTACCTGAGCTTTTCTGCCCTGCCAGAAAACCAGAGCAGATCCTGATACGTGCTCATTAGACCAGCTCCCATGAAGGGTTATGGCCTCACCTCAAGGCCAGGAGGAGTGCAGGCTCTGGGGACAGATCTGGGGCTGTCAATCCCTGGCAAATATTTAGGCTTAAGTGAGATTTGGGGTCTCAGCCCTTTGCTGGGACTGAGCACAGTCACAACCAGGACTTTTCTCCTGATCTGTGGGATTTAAATCTGAGGATCTGGTTTGAGAAAAGGGGGATGTGGAACCTGAATGCTGCTGGCCCCAAAAGGTTTCCATCCAGACCTGGATCTGTGCCCCCTAACAGCTCCCACTCATCGCACTTCCCCTCCCAAGCTGTCACAACCATGGTGCCAAAGCACTGCTGCTCTCCTTTCCCTTCCCACTTCCATATTTTTGGAAGCTTCACCAGCTCCTCACCCGGGTGGCACCACGGCAAAGAGCCGAATACCTCTGCCAATGGCTCCCTGCCCTGCGCTGCCGTCCCCAGTCAGCCTGCGGGGCCGCGGCACTGCGAGGCCCCAGCCTGGGCTGAGCGGAAAATGCCAGGCATCTAAATTTAGCTTTACTAGGAGGGAGAAAGGGAAAAAACCCACTCTCCCTCATTAGAGCTGAGCATCTGCGGAGTGCACTGAAAGCAACACGAACGGGAACGAAAACCTCCCCCACCACAAGGGCAGGGGCTGGCTCGGCGATGCTTATTTTAGCTCCGTGGCGCTCGGGCAGGCGTGCCAGCACCGAGCCCCCAGCGCTGGCGAGGGGAGGGGGCACCAAGTTGGGGGCCTAGCTTTGTGGCTGATGGTGTGCATGGCCACCCCCATGCATCATGTGCAGAGCTGGCGGTGCCACTGCCCTGTGCCACCCTGCGCTGTGGTGCCCGTGCCATCGGCCCTGCAGAGGCAAAGCTCGCCGTGCGCCGCGCCGCCAGCCGCAGAGCCAGGGCAGCCCCCTGCGCCCCCACCCCCAGCAGTGGCCGAAACGAAGGGAGAGGGAGGGAGCGTGTAACAATTTGGAGAAGAATTACTGCGAGAGACTAAAATATCACTGGCACCCTGGTGGCTTTAATGCATTCTGCCTCTTGGCCCTGAATAAATAACAATGGAAAAAGCAACCCTAGAGAAATATCAACCAGACAAAGTACATCAGCAGACCAGAGCAGGGAGTGCGGAATGTATTTAAACAGAGAAAACAGTGGGAACACAAAAGGCATGCTGGATGCTGAAAGGGCAACCGACGGGGAGGTCAGGCAGGTTACAAGCACTGGATTTCCATACGTTTTGCTTGTTTTCCCCAACGCCCCATGGCCAGAAACACCATGGTTGCTGCTTTCCTGGTGTGAATTGCATGCACCAGGTAAATACTGTTTTAGAGGCATGGACTACAGCTTATTGACATATACTGTAGTGATTAGAGGTGGCCAAAGTGTGCCCATCAGCAACTTACAAGAGGCGTAAAATCCAGATTTTTTTAAAAAAATGGCGTGTTCAGATTATTCATGAAAATCTTTATTTTGAACTTACTCGCTCCTAGAGGAAAACCATTGTACCAAGCTAAGGCATTTCATTTCAATATTTGCTCCAAGTGAAAGACAGACTTCTTGATATAAAATTATTTTAATTTTGAGGAAATGCTTGAGAGTCTTTCCCCTTGCGTGAAACCCCAAAGCCGTAGGGCTCCAGCGCGCTGCCTGCAGCCACCAGCTGTGGTATTGGGACTCGCCACCTCTTAACCCCGCGTGCTGCTCAGGCTGCAGAGCATTTCCGTACCATTACGTGGCAGAAGTGCTCAAGTCACCTCTGAGGTCCATAAAGTGATGTTATTTTGGCAAGCTCTACCCCAGAACCTTGCCGTAGAGGTATTTGCTTGGCTCCTGCTGGCTGAGCTCACGGCTTGCAAGCTGCGTTCCGGCTCCAGTGTCCTACCGAATGATATATACGTCCTTAGTGCTGCTGCTCGTTCCTCCACGTTTCGTAGAAAAAACTCCCAAACCACGAAGAGCTGCCAAGCATCCTTCTCTCACGCTGGCTGGCACATAAATGCAGAAAGTCGATGTGGAAAACTTGCAGGAAGCGCGCGTTAGCAGGAGTCCTGCCGCAGGGTGGGAGGTGGGAGGAGGCCGGACGCATGCTGGCGCTGCCACTGCGTGGCCGTGCCTGCACCTTGCTCACCCCATGCACACCACTGCTGCGCCCTGACACCGCCAGCCAGGGACCAGGATTGCTCCCTCAGCTCAGCCCCAGCAGGACGAGGGGGGCTCCTCCGTCTCCCAGCGGACTCCAGAGGTTTCCCCAGTGAGAGGCGGATGGTCGCAGTGATGGGCAATGTCAGTGACAAATGTAATGACGACTGGAGACTGCCTTTTGACAGACCCTGCCCTGTGATGAGATGCAAATCTGAAGTACAGCAAAGTGCATTACTGATCCAGTAAGTCTCGTTTACTTTGGGATACGGTTGTTTCTTGGTTGTTTCTTGGGATTCCCATATAACACAAGCAGCTCTTATTAACCTTTGTTCATCTTGGGATGAACAAACTTTTTATGCCTCATTTTGAACCCACTTGAACACTATGGGTTTGAAAGTTTGGCGAAAAGATCAAATGTTGCAGAGTTCTTGTTCCAGGAGAGACCGTGAAAAAGGGCACAGAGAAAAACACGCTACAGCTAAAATAATGCGGTACATGTTATACCACACCCTCTGCTAGCTAAGCTCCAGCAGAAATCCTATCCCCCCCAGCATACAGCAAATGCTATCCATCACATGGTTTTGTAAAAAAATCCTGTTTGTGGAGAAATGGCTCGAAGTCTTAGAGAAGGGTATTGTTCCGAAATATCAGCGACTCGGGGAAACTTCTCCAAGCATTTCAAGACAGTCACAAGTCTTTCTGGTGCCTTCTGATCACCCTACCAAAACCAACAGATTGGACACACATCTGAGGCTTTTAAATCTTTGTGGGCAGCCGTTAACAGGCAGAACATGGGGAAGCTGCACCCAGTGGTGCTCTGCTGGGGGGGACCTGGCACGAGAGGAACCGAGCGCTGGATGAAGGCTGCGAGGTCGAGGCCCCAGTCCCCACAGCCCGGGCACCTTGGACAAGGGCTGCCTCTCCTGACGTGTCCCCTGTGATCAACAGAGAGATGGGGCCACCTCTTGGGGACGATTCTGGCCTGCTGGGCTGAACAAGGGCATCTTCTCTCCAGATCTGAGTGTGTCAGACAGCAAAAAGGGATGGGATCCACCTGCCTTTGCGTGTAGGTAAGGAGAGGAATCCTTTCTGGACAAGGGAATACTTTGTGCTAACTACCACACAATCCCCCTTTACAAGAAGATAGGACATTTCTTAATGGATCGGAAAGCAACCGGGGCATCAATGGGATAACAGAAGAGTCCTAGAGATGCCACAAGGCCTGGAAACGTGTTTCAGGACTTCAAATGCAAGACGATGCTCGTGTGACTGTAGAGTGTGTTTGGCCACTGGGGAGAACGGGACAATTATGGAGGGTGGAAAAGCCAGGAGAAGTGCATTTTTTGTCTCAATGTTTGCTGCAGAAGACAATGAGGGGAAGCATTTCCATTTCAAAGGCATTGCGTATAGGAAATCAGAATGTGACCTTAACGGTGAGGGAAGTCTCTGAGGAGGAAATCAGGGAGCAACTGGAGAAAGTGTAGTAAATCACCGCAACTGGATGGTATTTATCCAGGAGTTCAGAAAGAAATAAAGGGTGAGCCACTGGGAAGGTAATGACATAGGTACACAATATATTCTGGGATGACGGGAAAGGAACCACAATTACTCCTGTGGAATGGAAATCACATGTGGCACCAAAATAAGTGCAATGTGAGAGTCAGGCACGGATATTTCCAAAATTGTCCCCCCCAAAAAAATTAAGAAATAATTTGGGAACAGTTTTCCATCTCTTCTTGATCAGCCTTGATCAGCTCATAGCATTTGATCTGATTACGTTCTGGTACGTGCAGGGTTTTGCAGCCCCCCTTGCTCCCCCTGTGCTGCCTGCTCCCGTAGGTACCCCCACAGACAGCTCGCCTCCATCCCCCGGGACATGGGGACAGCCTGGGGGCCCACCATGGGTCCTCCGTTCAGGTTGCAGCCCCCAAACTGCGGCGCAGCTGCCAGGAAGCGTTTTCCTGATGTTCGTCACGAACTCCTCGACAGCCGATACCGCAGGCCCTATAAAATGACACGCTCGCAGACATGCCAAAAGCACACGGAGCGCTCTGCAGCCCCCCTAACACAGCCCGGCAGGTATCGCCTCCTGCCACCCAGCGGGGACAGCCAAGGGGCCGGGGCCATCACCCACACCCGGACCCAGGGAAGGCTGGATGGAAGCTGAATTCCTTTGTGCCTTGGTGAGCCAGGCCACAGCAGTGCCCAGGTGACAAAGCCTCTGTCCGTGCTGCCCCCCAAAATGCCCCGGACTGGATGAAGAGCATTTCCCAGAGCTGGGGCTGCTCCCTACCCCCTTTTGCAAAGTTATCCCCAGAAGCCTCTCAAATGGGCAATTTGAGCGCACTCAGTGGCTCGTTCTCACACTTCTAATTCCCATCCAAGGAAACGGAGCTGCCCTGTGCAGGACTGTGCCAGCAGCCCCGCAGGCAGGCAGCCCTGCGCCTCTCTGTGGCAGCGGCGAGCCTGCCCTCACCCAGCTGCCCACAAAAGGTTAAACACAGCCACATCCCTTCCTTTTATTGTTGTTCTTTTTTTGATAATAGTCTCCATTGTGTCAGAGAGGGGGTAGTAATGCTGAGCATCCCGCCCAGCAGCATGAGGACAGAACGGGACCAAGACAGTCCAGAAGTGCTGCAGATGGGAACACGAAGTGCCAGGACAAAGTTTAAGCAATTGTCCCAGCGCAGGGCATGGCCACCACAGGACGAACTGGGACACATGGGAGGGATGTGGCAAGCGAGGGGGAACAACAGGGAGGATGTAAAGGCAGGGAGACAGCGTCCAACGGGCTCAGCTCCCTCGCTCCATGTTCTGGACACCTCGCACTCCATGGGGAAGGAGAAAGCCCCGCTGCTGCTTCCTTGCTAGCCCCAAGTGCAGCCCCGGGGGGGGCTGGGGAGGACTGGGGGGCACCCAGCAGGGTGCTGGCACCCCTGAGGGCTGTGCCCGGCGAGGGGTCACCTGGCCCTTCCCCTGCCCACCCGGAGCTGGGACCGAGGGGTGACGGCGCTGGCGCTGGGATGGAGCGGGGCTGCCGCGGTGCCATGGCAACGCAGCTCCATCTCCATCAGCCCTCAGCCTTTGTGCCGAGCCGCGTGCTGGAGTGGTTTTAAGGGCTTTGAATGCAAGCTGGAATTAAAAAAAAAAAAAAAAAGGCAGAGAGTTAGCTGCCTGAGAGGGGTGTGGAGGCTGGGGGACACGGAGGAAAGCCCTTTCCACAAATATTATTCTTTGGTTTGGAGGAACGGTCCATCCATCAGCTGCCTTGAACAGACCAGCTCGCCCTTGCTGAGCTCATTTCAGCTTTCAGATATTCTTGTAATTGTGGGCCTTTTTTGTTGTTTTTTAATTTCAGTCTGGAAGGAAAGAAAGGATAAAAAGACACCATTGCCTTCCCCCACTTGTGTATCTGCTGAGGAGAGGAGAGGAGAGGAGAGGAGAGGAGAGGAGAGGAGAGGAGAGGAGAGGAGAGGAGAGGAGAGGAGAGGAGAGGAGAGGAGAGGAGGGCAGTAAATTTTAGCTCAGTTCCAACTCCCCAGACTTGCACCACCAAATCCCATGCTCCGCCAGATGCCCTGATTTTTGGGACTGTCTGGCCATCATTTCTAGTCCCTGGGGACACCTCGGTGTGACAGACTCTGTGTGTGTGGCACTGCTCCAGGCATGGGGACCAGTGGCCCAGCCTGTGGAGCGCACAATATCTGCTCCCACCCTACAAAGCCATTTTCATTCCGACCACGTGCGGCTCGGGGTAGTGGCTGTCCCGCAGATGCTGTTGGTTTCCCTCTGTTTGTTTGTTTTCCTGGCAACAGCCATCGTGGGGAGGGGACCTCTGTGGTTCAGCAAGTGTCCTGGGAGCGCAGATCCAGCCCCTGCACCCCGCGAGTGGAAGGGAAGGAATGCCAGGGGCGAGGGATCTGAGAGCAGGCCTTTCTTCTCAGCTTGTGCATGTTCCAGACGCCAGAAGGAGCCCTGCTGACTTCAGTCTACTGGTGGCAATAGTGATGAGGTCCCTGTGGGACGCAAGCGAAGGGTCTGTGCTTACCTCTGGCAGGGCTCGGCCACCAGCAGGACAGCGTGCCAGGGATGTGGCTCCTTCATCTCCGCTCCTAAACAGACACAGCCCTGGGTAACAGCAGCCAGAGCTTCCCAGAGAGCGCCGCGTCCTCCCCAGGAGAGGCCATCTTACTGAAGGATAAACTTCACCTCAACAGCTCATTCAGGCTTGTGCTGCGTTGCCAAAACAGCCCACAAGCAGGACTGGGAAAGGGGGAAGTGGTGGGACAGGGACAATTAGAGCCAACTGCGGTGGAGGGATTTTGAGTTGATCTCTTTTTTCCCCTTTTAATAGCGCTGTATTATAAATATCACAAAACCACATGTTATCAGACAGAATGAAACAATTATGCTCGACTTCACAACTACGGGATATGTGCCTTCCATGGGGCCTTGCGCTCTCTGATGTGGACACCTGCTCTCTAGAAATTTGATGGGTGAGCAGCAACTTGACCAGGATGTGGGCCCCAAGCAAACCCCGTAAGTCAGAGCAAATTTTAGTCATGACCAATTGGGTGCTACTGAAGGAAGAACTCATCCCAGTTGCTGAGTCATTTTAATCACACGCAGCTAATGACCCTCCGGGCCGGGGGAGCGCAGAGCCCGCGCGCGCTCCCGCAGACGGTTCTGATTTCTTCGGAGGACATGGCGAGGCCTGGTGGGTATAATGGATATCCAGGCAGCTGGGGCTTAGCTCCGGCTCCCCTGAGCAGGTTCTGCTAGAAATAATGTCAGTGATTTTTCTGCCCCATTTATTTTGGGCTGCTGTGGTTTTGCGTTCATTTACTAAGAAAACCCGCTCCGGTTCCCCGCCGCCACCACCACACACACATGCTTTCTCTCCCTTCCCTTCCGATGTCAGAAGGATTTTCCTTGCGAAGGTCTCCTCACAGGCACCCCTGGCCTCGGCCTATTATTTATAGGGTACCTCTCTGCAGAGCACAATGCTGGAGGTGAGTGAGTTATTGTTCCGGGTGACATCATGGGGTGGACTTCATAAGGGGGCTCAGCGGACGGTCTCTGAAGACAGCTGCGAAAAAGGCAGCCCTGAAGGATATGATGGAGTGGGTGAGACATAAATTTCTTAGGACAGGCAGTGAAAAAACGTTTACAGCCCTTCTTTCCTGAGTCTGGTTTCAATCAGAGTCCCAGCCGTTTCATTGATGCTTCGCACTAAGCACTCACTCAGACATACGCTTTATGCGCTCAACCTGCCTTATTTATTTTATTTTATTCCCCTTTTTACTGTTTTCAAAATGCACTGGTACAGGATGGCTTACAGATCCTCCAGCAGCCAGCTCCCATGTAAGGTAGCCACAGACAAAGGCTATCTGCCTGGATATGAATCTGGCTCGCAGACGGGAATCACCAAAGAATAATATTGATAACGGTAATGAAGGAATGGGTTTATAAAACCATCACATTGCAGTCTCAGTCTATAACAAACGTGGTATTAACTTTGACATTCATTAAGGCAGCTTGCCATTTCTCCCTGGCTTAATGGAAAATCTGTCTGTTTAGAAGTGTTTGTTGCAACTGCAGAGGTTAAGGGAACAGATAGGTTACTGATTAGGAAAGCCCCGAGTGCTTGGTTACCACAAAGGGCGTTTTAAGTTCATTCTTAGCCTTCTTGCTCCTATTTTCACTTCATCTCATATCTCGGGGTGACTGCTTTGTATTCTTGTGATGACCGTGAGCAGCTGGCCCCGAGGGGTGTCGGCAGCAGGGTCCCGAGGGTGTGCACAGCACCCTGGGGACCCAGGGCTGGTGGTGCCCCCAGGGGAGCAGTGCTGGGGACCCCCCCGACAGGGCCACGTCAGCCACCACCCACTGTCCTGCTGCCCACCAGTGTCTGGAGTGCCTGGGTCCTCCCTCACAGGGCAGCCTAGGTAAGTGTGCCTGGTTTTTGTGTGTGGAGACATGATTTTCACCCAAATCCCTCTTCTATTCCCAGTGATATCCCTACAGGTTTCCTGGGAGCAATGGGAAGCAGGGCTCTTGCTGAAGTCCCACCTACATGGATGCTGTGCACCCCTCAGCCTCATCCTCCTGGATCGTGGGGGCTGCCCAGAGGCACCCACCTTGGGCAGGACTCCCACCCAGCAGCAAGGCAGGGGTCTTCCCGGGACCCTGAGCTTTGCAGAGCTCCAGGATTGGTGCAATCCTGGAGGCCACCGGGGTGTGGGGAGGAGGCGGGTGCTGCCCCCAAGGCCACCTTGAGCACAGCCCTGCTGTGCCGTCTGGAAGAGCCTCTTGGTATCTGCACATCTCGGCTCTCTCCATCTTAATCGAAAGAATAGACTTTTGGTTAATACAGTGAGTTAATCTCTATCTGCCTCTCCCTGTGACTCGCCGGTATTTATCAGCATTCTGCATTTTACATATACGTGCGAGGCATTTAATAAAACCCAGACCGAGGAGATGAAAGATTTATCCGTTTGCCCTGAGAGATGTCCCTTGTGAGGGCAACTTGGGACTCCAGAGCGGAAACCTGGATTGTTTTTTATGGCAGCTGCGTGAAGAGATACAGAGCCTTTGAAGTCCTCCCGGCCCCCTTCCTCCCGCCGGCCCCACCTGCCAGCAGCAGGGCTGCCCTTCCCCAGCCTAGGGACACGAGGACATGGGGACACAGGGACACAGGGTCATGTCCCAGCCAGGCAGGATGGCTCTGTGCAGGGCTCAGCACTGAAACCACCCCCGGCACGCCGGTGACTCAGGATTCGGGAAGGAGAGCGAGGCTTCCCGGTGGTGCTGGAGCGGTGACATTTCCCTGCTGTCCCCCAGGTGCCCGCCTGGAGAAGGGCAGGGAGGGACCAACGGGTGCCAGCCCAAACAAATAGGAGGGGAACATCCCCTGGGGGCACATCGAGGTCTGCCTGGCCCCAGGAGGGTGGCAGGAGATGGCCACTGTTGGTGCTGTGGTTACTAATGAACAATTTTAATTTCTTCCATAAACAGCCAATAAAGCTCATCTCTCTCTCTCCTTCTCTCTAATGCACCATTTATTTCTCGCTTTGAAAGGCGATCAAGGAAATTCACACAGAGGAACGGGAGGGGGAATTTGATGCTAAATGTCAGCGCTGCCTGAGGAAGCCTAATTCTCCTCCAAGCAGCTGCAGCAACATCTTCCCAAACAGGGCTCTAAATTACAAAGAGCATGTGGCTTCTGGTGACCTGGGGGAGCTGATGGCGTCAGCCCCTGCCCTGGGCTGCTTCCAAAATGGACCATCCACCGCCCTGAAATTAGGAGCAGTTGCATTTATGGGGATTATAGAAGGCGTCCCAGGCTGAGCGCTCCTCGGAGCAGCAGCAGCTCCCTGAGGAGCATCCCCGGTCCCCTGGGTGTGCGGTGCCACCCATGTGCTCCCCACCAGCAACGAGCTGTGCTGGGCCCTCCATGCAGCCCAGGACACTACTTGTCCCCGTGGACTATGATTATCCTTAAAGTCACTGAAGGATAATTGTCTGCATGTCAAGAGGCTGGCGATGATTGCATGCTACTGGTGGTGGAGAGGAAAAACGCAAAGCTAATTGCCCAGGAATGACTCTAGTGCTGAAGCTGGTGCCTCTGGTTGTGCAGGAACCTTCCTGGAGCCTCTGCAGCTTTGTTTTGCAGGACCAGGTAAGGGCAGGTTTGCATGTAAGTGGCTGAACAGTGGACAAAATGGTGGAGATCCAGGCGTCCTGCTAAGAAACCTCTTAGGCCTGTGATCCATGTGTGAAAAGCAGCACTGTGTGCACATGGGATATTGAAATATCAAAGAGAGAACTCTTTTCATCTCTGAACTCTGCCTGGGGAAGAGATATTAGAGAAATATTTGCACGATTTAACGTGGATGGTCAGTTCTCAGCACGAGGAGGTCAGGGGAAGGAAGCGTGTCAGCAGGGCATGGGGGAGATCTGGAGCTTCAGCCCCAGTCAGTGTTTGAGTCCCCATGAGAATACAGTGCCGTGAAAAAGGAATCAGCTTTTCAGAATGGGCTTTGCTTAAATGGAGTTGTCTGAGCAGTGCGGAGTCCCAGGAAAGACAGAAACAGGGCTCCTGGGCCTCCTGCTGCCCGGCATAGCCTCCTGCCTCACACCTTCCCTCCTGCTCACGGTGCTCTGCAGCAGCGCTCTTCTGGGTGGAGGCTGCTGGGCTTTGGGCTGCTCCTAAGACCATTTCAATTATTTTGTTGGAGGAAGGATAAAAAACATTTTTCATTGTTCTCCTGCCTTCCCCTGAATCTGTGTGTTTGTTGTTTTGCTCTTTATTCTCCTGTGCAGAACTCTGCGCTTGGGAAGCTGTGCTGGCTGCTGCGGCTGAGCATCCCTTCCTGCGATATTCATGCTGCAGGTATCTCACACAACATAAGCCTGGTCTTGATCTTTCTGTAGAAAGATGCATAAATTAGAGAGAGATTTCTACAGACCTACCTACAGAAAAATCCAGGGCATTCCCAAGACCTGAGTTACATGAGCAGCTGAATTCATGTCCTGCACAAACGTGTATCTGCTCCCTAAACCCATGAGATCTGATCAAGCCTAACGCTCATTTAAAGATGTCAAAAAACTGTGGATCAGATCTGTGGCAGTTTTAAGTGGCCTTAGATTACATAAAGTAAGCAACTGCCAGTCATCAACAAGAGCTATTTGACAGGGCATATGCAGAAGAGCTGGGTGTACTCGCCTTGTAATATTCAAGACAGGAACGATAAAGCTGAGAGAAGACTGCAAATAATTTTTTTGCAGGATTAGCTCCAAAGTTTTAAATGGTTCCTCCAGCTGCACTCAAGCTTTCGAGCTCCCTTTTTGGGAACATTCAAGCTGCTTTCACTGGCATGGGTGTTTGGAAAGAGTTCTTTGGTCTCCCACCACCGATTCGTGCCTGAAGCACAGGCAGACACAGAGCCTGCTTCCCTGCCCTGGTACTGTATCTCCACGCAGCCTAGGTAGGACCATGGTAAATCTGGAGTCAGAAAAGCCCACCCCAAATATGCTTGCATGCTGCTTTCCTGGAAACACCATTCTCCCCGCAGATATCCCATAGACCGAAAAGGAGGCCCAATTTGTCAGGTGAATCTGTCAAGCAGGGGCGATAATCATTCATTTAGCCAGTAATGACATGGCACTTACTATGTAATAACCTGGATATTGCATGGAAATTGCCATGTAATCCAATGCTCGGTAGCTGCCATATTGTCAGCGGCTGCATGGTAATTTGTGCCCTCTCATTTAAAGCCCTGCAACTTCTTTTATTATGAGAATAAAGCGGCAGATCCCCAGTTTGCCAAAAGGAGGATCTCCAGAGGGATGTTATGAATAATTAGGCAGACACGGTGGTTTTGGATAACATCTTTACCGTAACTCCATTAACTGGCAATTGATTGCTTTCCAAGCTCCGACCTGCTTCCAGCCCCCAGCAGTGCGGGCAGGGCTCTGCGGGTGCTCACTGCATGGCAGCAGGGTGAGCACGATGAGCAGCAGCCAGTGCAAACTGCTGTCCCTCCCCGGAGCCTGAAGGAGCACCTCCAGCATATGCTGGTTGAGAACCTCACACAACATTTGATCATCATTAAAAATGTACAAGTTCAAATTGCACTGGCACAACCATTGCTCTATTTAAAATCACGGCCGCCTTCTCCAGGCCACTCTCCAGATATCCAAATATCTGGAGATCAATCTCCAATCTCCAAATATCATCCTCGTGTCTCTCCGTCTCCAAAATCTCCCTCACAGCTTACAGGCGATCCCAACTTGACCTCTGCCACCCTCAGATACACATCCTCAGCCCTGCCTCTGGTGCGATAAATCGTGGTCCCCTGCAGCCGCTGTTGCCCTGATAATGTGTTATTTTTAGATGGAAGAAGTACGAGGTCAGAGTTAATGTTTTGCATTTGTCAGTGGAAGACGTGCCCCCCCCTGCCCTCCTGCACTCTCCCCCAGCCCCTGCCCCCCCAGTCCCCTCACCCGCGGGTAACCCCGTCCCACCCCGCCTCTCCCCCCTGCTGCTGCCTTGGGCAGCTCGGAGCCTGCTCCTCTTCCTCGCCTCCGCTCTGCCTCCCAGGCCGGCCGGCGCGGGCTTCCCCAGCTCTGCCTCCGTGCTGGTGATATATGGAGGAGCAGCTCTTCTTCTGCTGTTGTTTGCTGTACAAACTCCTAAACCGGCTTGTGCCTGGGATGTGAGAGGCATGAATGTGTGTGGGAGGTTTGCAGTTCCTAGTGATTGAGATTCCTTGGTTGAAGAAGCCTAAACAAACACCATAACCTCAGGGGAAATTCTGCAAAGTTTTAGTTTTAAGTGTTTCCTCTAACAAAATAACTGTTTGGCCTAGAAAGCTACCAGAGAGCATTCCTTTGGCTCACTAAGGCTTGGTGGGCTAAGGCTGGAGACGAGACTGTGCTTTAAGTGTGAAAATACAAGAACTTTATCTATACTTTGAGCAAGAATTGGAAAGTCTCCTTGTTACGGACTCAGCTCTGTTGTACTTTCCACCCAATTAAATGAAGGAAAATTCAGCTAGTGTAAGTTCCCCAGTAAATCTCCTAGGGCTGGTGTAAGGACAGGATGAACAGGGGAGAGTAGAGGAGAGCCTCATTTGTGAGTGCTCATCCATCGTGCACCTGGACACGTTCTTACCTGGAGATGGAAGAGGTGTCCCCACACCCTGTCACTTCTCTCAGCCTTTTATTTATTTATCTGGGGGGAAAAAAACATTGCTGACCGCTTTACATATCTCCAAAACTACCAGCCTGAAAGCCAAGGGAAAAAAAAAAAGAAAAAAAAAAAAAGCAGTAGGGAATAGCAGATGTGTGACTATCCCTTGGTATGAGCAGATGTCAGCTAACCACCTGCCCTGATCTCCTGGTCCTCCTCCAGCTTCTTTGTACTCCTGGGGGCATCTTTACCTCCTCCACAGGGACCTGCCCTGGTGCAGGATGTATTTATTGCCTTATAGAGGTGGATCCAAATCACAGCTGCCGGGCACTGGAAGATGCTTGTATTCAGATCTGAATAGAGAAGCAAGGATTCTGAGAAACAGGTCCGTGGGAGAAGAGGAGTGGGATGAATTTGGAGCAGTTTGGATCAGTACCTGGAAAGCTGCATGCCTGAGCTTCCTGCGGCAGCATGCTCTGGAGGCACACAGCTCCAGCAGAGCAGAGCCATTGTGCCCATTGCGTCAAATATAGCATCATGGGGGCAGTCTGGTATCAGTTCACACCAATGAGGGCAGGGGGTATTTAAAATGAAATTCCTGAACCACACAGCTTTATGCATAAAATGGGCTCAGTTTTTGTTCATTTCAGAGGCTGGGCAAAGGACTAGGCTACCTGCTATTTTTCCAAATCCTTCCCATCCAAGGCAGAACAAGCTCTCAGAAATGCCCCAGGGCTCCTGAGGCATGGTTTGGAGCACTCCCCAGTAACCTGGCTTTTTGCACAATGGCCCCTGCCCTGTGAGCCACATTTGGCAAAGGGAAAGAGTGATACTTACTGGCCTGATGTGTGCTCCTTGATTTTCAAGGCATGGCTGAGTTCTGAGTCCCCATTTTTCAGCCTTCTCTACCATGCCTGAAACAGGACATGAAAAGCAAATTTTCAGAAATGGTGAATCAGTTTGAAAGGTGAGGGTCACCACCTATGTTGTACCTTTAACCCAGGCTGAAACTGCATCAGGAGTGAACTTTCCAGGGCAGTATGCTTAGAGTGCTTGGAGCCGGAGGTGTGGAAACAAGCCAAAATGGAGAAGTAAGCAAAAGTATGTTTTTAACCTCAAAACTGCTTGTTTCTTCTGTCAGCCTGGAATGAAAGCCTGGAGTGGGCTCTCATCCTGCTGCTCATCCTGTGCAGCCCAGCGGCCAGGGCACCGTGGGGCTGAGCCTCGCACCCAAGGCACCCGGCTGCTGCCCAAGGACCACTGGGATAAAAATCCCAGCAAGAGGAGAGGATGTAGGAGGAGGAGACAACCTCCTACAGTTCTCATCACAGCATCCACTCAGCCCTGGGGCTTTTTCAGCAAGATCAGAATCTGCACCCAAACTGGTTTCTCTTATAGGAAGCTCTGCAACCAGCAGTAATTGTATTTTGTCAAGGTTTTAGGAAAGCTATCCACATTTATTAGCCATCTGGATTACAGAAATGATGTTCTTGATTCTAACTGCCAGCTTAGTCTAGCCATTATCAAAGAACAGAGTAACTTTTCACATTCCTGTCTTTCCACGTCATGATGCGTTTGTTTCTCTTGCATGCTTTATTTACTTCTGCTTGCAGTAAGTATGTCTCAGATAAATCACTGCCGAATCCAGGCCACCCGTTTGGCTCCAGGTTACGGCATCAAGTACAAATCTGCCTGATGCTGCTGTTGTCTCATGACTTTCCAGAAGGGTGAAGGAGCTGAGACGTGCACAGTCAACACGAATTTTACAAAATCACCTCAAGTCAATTGTGAAAGCTCATTAGAGAAAGGAAGGGGGTTCTGTCTAGTGCCCATCACCTCTTTCTGGCCTTCTCCCACCCCTTTTATAGCCTTGCTCTAGATACAGGAATATTCCTCCTTCCTTTGATTATATCATGTTTATTCTGCCAGCCCATCCAGCAGGAACCTGGAGGGACCTGGAGGGACAATGCTAGTTCCACCAAAACCCCCACTCATTCCTGTTCCCGTGGGGTTTTCCTTTAATTGAGCTCCTGGCTGCATTAACCAGGGACTCGGGTATTGATTCGGCAAGCACTGAGATGAAGGAGCTGAGCTCAGGCCTTTGCTATTTATGGAGACGTGCATTGCTGCAGGACCCTTCAAAAATGAGGACACACATGAGCTCACTGGGATCGTTATTTCCTTGGATGGAGAAGGGAAACTATTCCATCCTCCTGCCACACCTGGAATGTGACAGATCCCTTAGCTGCAGCTCACGGCTTCACCTCCCTCCTTCCACCTGCATTCCCACAAATTTCCAGCATCCAGCAGCACCATGGCAGCATCGCAGCTGAGGGAAGGGAAATGTTTTTGCAAGCACTTGCAAGGGCTGAATCCACGGGGGATATTCCAATAAGCAAATTTATCCTTGATCAGGTGCACCTTCTAATGCTTCTAAAACAGCACCCGAGGTATCACGTCTCCAGAGGCAGCAGCTAATGGAAAATGCTGACATTCCCAGGGAGTCCAGCAGTGGCCTTGGATCTGGGCATCCCGTGGAGCATGCTGCAGGTCACCTGCAGCACCGCTTCACACACTTCAGTCACTGCACATTTTTGGAATTCACCTGAATAGTTTTCTCTTTCCACAAATTGCACTGTGAAAACTTAGGCTAGCAGATTTGTTCTAGCTTTCTTTGAGAAAGTTAAAAGATTTCTCATCTATCTTCTGTTTGGAGGAAAATAAGACAAGACTATTAGAGCTGGCTGCAACACAAAATTCCCATTCAGCCAAAAATATCACAGTTTCAGAGTTTTCTTTCATCCCATATTTGAACAACAATGTTAGCAGCTCCAAATTTCCAATGAAATAAAAATTCCAAACGCCTAGTATAAACACTGAAAAGCCTTCTCTAAATATTTTGCTTCAATGAGGCTAAAGCGTTTCACTCAGCTTTATCATTGAAAACCCCCCAGCATATTGTAAGATATTAAATGGTTTCATTGCAAATCACAGAGCCGCAATGCTGAGGCTGAGGGTCCTGGTGTGCTCCCATGGGTGTCACAGAGACAGTGAATGCTGCTGATACTCTAAGTGCTGCCCAACCTCTCCCAGGGTTTTGGATCTCTTGCTTTTGATCCTTTATACGGGGATTTTGTTTCCTCCAGGGAGATGGAAAAGCACCTTTGGCTGGTGGCAGTGGGGGAAGTAGGTGCTCTGTGGACCTAATTCAGTGCACGCTACAGGAACGCATGCTGGCAAGGTGGTAGGTCTAAGGACCCAGGAGCTCAGCCCAGCCCTACAACATTTGGGGGAGAAAAGCATCCCTCCAAAAATGTTCCGACTTCCTCTAGGAACAGCTTTTGCAACCATCTGAATGAGTCATATTGCAAGGAATGGGGCAGGCAGAGAGAGCAGATAATTGGGAATGTTTCCTATGAGACAGATGCCTGAAATGTGTGCAGAGTGCATGCACTGTACAGACACAAAATGTGTAGCAGAAATGAGAATGAAGTTGGCTACATTATCTTGAAAACAGTTTCATTTCCATTTCAATTCCAGGTGAGGGAGGAAAGTCAGCACCTTTCTCATTTCAGCAGGTCTGGGTCTCATCTTACTTACGAAAGTTAAAGTTCATCCATCACCCATGCCCCGAAAGCTGTGTGCCAGACCAATTATTCATACTTAGCGATGACTTATTCCATGGAGAGTCCCGGTGAAATCAATGGAGTGGCTCAAGAAACAGGGTTGCACGCGAGCTCCGGGAGCAGCAGGCTCTGCCCTGGGGTTTATTGTGCAAATTCCCACAGCTTTCCCATCGATTTACATGAGCACTTCTCCAGCCTGAGGATCACAGGGTGAGGCTGCTCTGCGTGCGCATTTGTGTGTGCTGAGTTTTAATGACTCTGTTTTCACATCAGGCTCCCTGTTCTCAGTTTTTCAGTGCTGTCACTAATCCTGTTTAAGCGAGGCTTCCCTCGGCTAATGAGGACGAGCGTGGGGTGTCGGCAGAGCCAGAGGGCAGCCGGTCCTTCTGGGAGCACATGGGAACACTGGTCACAGCGGGGAGGGACAGGTCCTGCCAAACAACTCGGAGTCAAATAATTTGATAACAGAAATATTTTAATGCAAGAAAACTTCAGGAACTAGAGAGCAACAGGTTACCATCTAGGGGATATCTGCACCCTGCTTTTGGGATACTCCCTGAGTAAAGGCATGGGGAAAGGCTCAAAGCTGCATTTTCAGCAAGCTGTCCGGTCAGCCCTGAAGGGATCTTGCAGGCTCAGCTCCCACCAGTGACCTCGGGGGAAAGGCTCTGCCTCCTGCTTCAAAAGCCGTCGTTCTCACGTGTGAGGCTGGCCTCTGCAGGGGCAGGCAGCTCTGACATGGGGCAGTCACTGTCACGCAGCACCCAGAGGGCAGCACTCACACAGCCCCGCATCCACCGCTTGTACCAGGCCTGGCACAGCAGCCTGCTAATGATGCACCTGGAGGAGCACCACCAGATATCTCCAGAAGCATTCTCCACCTGAGGGAAGATGAAGAAACACAGATCTGCTTGAAACCGTAGGCAGTGCGTGATAAAAGCTGGTTATCGTGGGTTGGGAGAGGCAGAGCTGACCCTGCACTTCTGACTGAGAGAGTGATGGGGGAGCTGGCTCTAAGAGGGGCTGATGGACGAAGACAAACACCTTTTTGGATGGGAGTGAAAAGGTGGATCTAGTGAGGAAGAGGAAAGCTATGGCTGGCTGCAGTCCCAGTGAGGGGCCAGAAAAATTATCTTGGTAACAGCCTTCTGGATGGATATTAGCGGGCGGCCCTCACGTTTGTTAAGGCTTGAGAAAAGGATGTGTCGAGAAACAAGTCATGAAAAGATAACAGCCTGGAAGCCTCAGCCGTGAACGGACAGGCAGGGTCGTACCTGGGAGTTACGGTGTGAGCCGCGGAGGCACGCTGGGTGCGCTGCCCCGAGCGGGGTCTGGGCCAGGAACACTGCCCGAGGAATGAGGCTGGAAAAAAGGCTGACGTAGTGCATATCTCTGCTTCTGTGCAAGGAGAGGCAAAGAGGGCAATTAGGGGCTGCTGGGTCACTGATAAGAAGGAAAACCCAGTATCATGGGAGAAATTGCAGTCTCCTGAGCACGTGGGCTGGTCTCCACAGGCCAAATGCTGAACGCCTGATGACTCTGGCTTTCCCCATCGTGTCCAGCTCTCCAGCCTGGTTCATGCAGCCCATGCTTCTTCAACATGCCTTCACCTGTGTCCCGCTGTGCCCTGTGCTCCTCTCCTGTTACCACTCTCCTCTCCCCTGAAACTTTTTCTTGTGCCGCCCACTGTGCATGCAAGCCCCCCCCCTCCCCCTCCTCCCTCTCCCCCCCCTCCCTCTCCCCCCTCCTTCTTTTCTGGAAACAACACCCTGGGCAAAAACAGCAGCTCGAGTTGCAGAGAAAAATGCCCATCCCAGAAGCAGCCTGGCCCCTTCAAAGTGCCTGAAATCTCCTGCCTGGGTGTGAAGCAGGCTGGGAACAAACTGAGCCTAAATCCGGCTCCTCTGAGCCTCCATTAAACTCCACCTTGCCTTCGGCAGGGCTGGACACTTACCTGACCTGGGGAGGAAATACTTCTTCCCCTGAGGAGGAAGCAGTATGCAACCAGGAGCTGTTACAGAGATGATAGTATTTTATTTATTTTTTTGCTCTTGCAGAATCACTTCTGACCATAATCACACTTTAATGTTAAGTCGGAGGTGGTGTGAGCTCTTGATTTCACAGCATCGCTGCATTAGTATGCAAGTACGAGGCACGCAGCAGAAATATTCCTGCTTGCAGAGAGCACTTGGATAGAAACATTAAGGAGGGGAATGTTAAAGTTGTATTAATTGTAATGCTTTTATTTATTTCCATTTTATTCCTGCTCAAAGCTGGATTTACAGAAAAGTTTCAAAGCTGCTAAACCATTGAGCATTCAAACCCCTCTTGATGTGTACATAGCTGGCATAAGCAAACACGCAGCCTTATTGCTGCTTCCTTTGTCTTCCCACCCTTCATTCTTTCTTGTTACTCTTATTTGCTGTGTCTGATCTCCAGCTAAAGGCCTGTCTCTTGTTCTGTACTGCTACAAAGCTGAACACAGGGAACCCTTTCAATCTTAAAGACGTCCCTGAAAGTTGCCTCAGTAGAAATAATAAATAATAACTTTGGGAGTTTGTATTTAGCAGGGCTGAACATGTGTTTGCTTGTTTGCTTTTTAAAACAAAGCTTATTTTTGTGCTCCATGGAGGTAGGTTTCTTTCAAACGCTCCCAGAGCTGTGCCTTGCTTTTCCATCCCTTTCCTCCACCACTCGCTGCCCCCCGGCCAGGTGCCCTCTGCCCAAGTGCTTCAAGCCCCTCGGAGCGGCTGCTCTGCCCCCTGTCCCTTCCCAGCCCCTCTCTCATCTCTGTCCTTTGCCTGCTGGGACCTCGTAGTTCCTCCCACCCAGAACGTTGTTCCCCATGAGCTCCCCTTTCTGCCACAGCTCTGGTTCTTGGAGACATCGGGGGGCTGGCGGGAGGGTGCCCAGCGGGTGCTGCTGCCCCGCCAAGCCCTGCGGCTGGGGCTCACCTCCAGCTCTGGCTGGCCCACTCCCACCACCTCCTAAATTGTTATTTCCTTCCAATTTCCTCCAGTGCCCCAAAGAGAGCACAGACATTTTTTCAGCTTGAGATGCTCCAGATCAGCTCAGCCCCCAGGGAGGGCCAAGCTTTCTGCAGGGGTCAGGGTTTGGAAATGTGAGGACAGCCAGCCAGGTCCTCAGAGCCTTGCCTCACCCCAGCCATCCCTGGGATGTGGCCATTTGCAAAATGACCTCAGCCGCTTCCAGCACGCTCTGCTTGTGTCGATGGAGCCTCAGGGTAACCTCTCCTTCCCACGCAGCGTGCTCCTCACTGATCCTAAATGGTAGAAATGGGAGCATTTCGTGACAAGGAGGATGCTGAGGTAGTGCCTCCACAGGTGCTACAGCCTGCAGCATGCCAAAACTCAGCCCAAACCATACACATCCTCTTGCCACTGAGCAGGACGTGTCTGGCAGCCGGGGGGGTGGCGGCACGCCGGGGGGTGCTGGGGTGGGAGAGGAGACGGGGACGCAGGGAGTGTGGCTGTCTGCTGTTTCTTATAAGTAGTGGGTGAAAAAACCTCAGTTTTCCCTAAGTGGGAACATTTGCCTTTAATGAGGCTAAGAGGCTTTTTTCTCTTGCCTTTTTTTTTTTTTTTTTTTTTTTTCAGGGAAGCAGGGACCAGAGAACGGGTCATTTGTAATAAACAAAGCATCAGACACATCTCCGGCTGCGGGATTAGCACCCTGCCCCTGTGTAGCACTGCTCGCTCTTGGCAGCCAGCGCAGCCCTTGCACTTGTGGCCAGCCCCGACCGAGTCCTCTTGTCCCCAGTCTGTCCGTGACCATCCCTGTCATGGACAGGGGACACACGTGGTGACAAACGTGTGACAGCAGCACCACAGCCGTGCCAAACCTTCCCTGCGCTGTGTGCGCGCCCCAGCCTGATTTGTGTCGCACCAAAGGGCCCCTCTGAAGCTGGATGTGTTTTAAATGTCTGAGAGAAATTAAACCAATATGATCCCACTCAAATTGTTTTACTGCATCTAAACTATGTGGCAGATCTATTTACTTTTGTACTGTGCGTTTGCCACATTAAACCTGGGTCATTTTGGTTCATACTGTAGCTATTTTAATGTATCCATGCATCAGATCTGACCGCAACGCTGCTGGTCAATGCCATGGGAATATTATTCTATACGGGAACAGATATGCTGGATCTGGCCACAAATTAGTTTTTTCAGTCTACAGGCAATACCAATGTTTACTCTGGATTTCCATACAAAGCTAAAATTTTATACAAAATAAAAATTCCTATAAAATTCTTTCAATGTGAACTGAAACTTTGTTTTAGTGAGAAAAAATATTTGGTCTAACTACAGACAAAAACCTGATTCCAGTGATATCAGAGCATGTCAATGAGCCCCAATTAAACAAGTACATGAAATGTACAAAAAGACCACTTTTTCTGTCATGTAAAGTTGAGAGTGTGAATGGAGAGAACAGCTCCAATGTGACTCATTCTGACTTTTTCCTCCCAAAATCCCTGTGCGTCCAACGTGCTCTTGCGCAATGGTTTAGCAGAACTCGTGGCAGAGCGAAGCGGATGCAGACCGACCCATCGGGAGGCTCCAGCCCCGGCACAAAGCTCCTTCCCAAGGCGGCACAGCAGGGCACATGCAGATGTTCCTCGAGGGGAGGCTGTGGCCCCTCTGGATGAGGGGGAGGCCAGGGAGGACACGTGCGACCTCGGCTGCTGCCAACCCTTGGGCTCTGGTGTCCCAGCTCATTTCCTCAGTGTCACCTCCCCGACTCACAGAGGGCTGTGCCTGCTCCCCCAGCCCCAGCCGCAGCGGGACGCGGGGCCATAGCTCGCCTGACGGACGGCTTGTTTGGAAATCCCTGGCCCGATTTTGTTCACACTCTGCCAGAGGGTGTTGAGGTCCCCCACGCCCCTCCTTATGTTCCCCTGTCAACACTTCGTCTCCCAGGCCTTTGGCCAGAGCGTTCTTCCTTCAGCCCGAGGCCTGATATTGGAGGAATCCAGGCCGCAGATAAGAGGGGAGGCCGGGGCAGCCAGGCAGGGGGGGGCCACGAGAATTTACTGGCAGGGCCAGCGAGCGTTCAGCAAACCAGAGGCTGCAGGGCTGAGCTCACTGCAACACGCTGGAAGTGACCGGCCGATGATTAAGGCTGACCTCCGAAGGAAGGGGCACGATGTGTTTCATAAATTGCTTTCAATGCGACATATTGAAATATTGGTGCTGCTTTCAGGAACTGATTGATTTAATTTCAGATGAAAGCCAGCGAGCATCACCACGGCCGCTGCTCTGTCCGAGCACAGGGGTCGTCCATCTCCCCTCCGCAGCCCTGCCCGCAGGGAACGAGGCAGCTGCAGCTCTGCGGGACTGAGCCATCCTGCACCCCAAGTCCAAGCTGGTCCAGACTCCACGGCTATGCAGGCGGCCCCACGGAGGAATGCCATGCTGTGCTGCAGGCCTTGGGAGCAACAGCTCTTTGGGAAGACCTGTATGCATCGGGGCTTCCAGCTCTATGTTTCTTGCTGCGTGCTCCAAACCTGCTGCTCAGCCCTGGCCGTGTCCGTCCCCATGCGCCACGCTTTGGGGTGGGTGGCACCTCGTGCTCAGCACAGGACTCGGTTCAAGGGGGGCTTTTGCTTCCTGTCACCCTACCCATGTGCTCAGCCCCATTTCCCTGAGTATTTGTGGAATGAAATGCTGTTGCTATCATGGTTTACGTGATTGGAGAGAGGGAACGAAAAAAAGCGAGGTGGGGAGGGAGGGAAGCGAGGAGGAAACAAAGACAGCATTGTTATCTCTTCCAAAAAACTGCAGATACTTATTCAAGGCAGAATGACTAGTTGGGTTTGTGGTTTGCTTTTACATATGTGTTTAACCTTGTGAAATAGTCAACAGCCTGGAAAGAAAACACCACACTCAGAGGCAGGGGCTGCCCAAGGCTCCCAAGCCCTGGGCCTGATTTTCCAATTTGGGGCGCTTGGCTGGAGCCCTGCCTCGGTCCCTCGGATGCGACAGGCCCTGGGTTCCATGGGTGGGAAGGGTCCCCGCCACCGGCAAAGGCGTCTCTCCACTGTCCGTCAGGAGCAGCACATCAAGCTTTATCAGACTTCTGTCTTATCAGTTCCCAGCAGATGCTACAAGGCGATCTGTCATCTAAACCTTGGCATTCCTCGCTCCAGCCAAGTGGCTGCAAGAGCCAGAAACCCAACAAGAAAAAAAAATAATTAAAAGGAGGAGTGGAACAATGCAACGAAAAAAAGAAACACAAATTCTACAGCATCAAAACGTGAAAGAGAGAGTGAGCATGCTGTGCTGCTGTGCCAACTTTCCAGGGTTTAGAGCACAATCTTTTCTGTGGTACCACCGCTTATGATTAAGTTTGCCTGACACTTCCCATCAGGAGGCTCTGCAGTCACTCGAGCAGAGCTTTGCCAGACTTGAATCAATTGGGCTGAAATTTCCCATGTTTGGTATCTGCCTCAGGCAGAAGCTGAGGAAACAATCCAGTCCACATGGCACAGCCATTTCTGAGAGCAAGGGTACGGAAAAACACCATGTATTGCTATTAAAAAAAGAAAACAACTCAATTTCCAATTATATTTATTTCATCTTCTCGAGAAGTTCTTGCTCTCCCATGACGTGGAACAGATGCTCAGCAGTTTCCAAGAAGCAGCCTTCCTTGCAGAGATCTGCCTTTTGCTCTTTCTGCGAAAACCTGCCCCAAATTCGGCTGATTTGATGTGCCTCTGAAAAACCACAGCTTACGGCTGAGCCAAGGGTCCTCGGCCTCCCTCCCCGTGGATTTGCCCCCCAAGGGCAGCACGGCCTGGGGGAAGGGATGGAGCAGGTGGGCACACAGGGGGAGAAGGGCAGTGCTGAAGCAGCAGCCCGGGGGTTGAGGGACCACCGGGGGGGGGGCACCATGGGAGCAGGGTCTGTGTGGGCAGCAGACCCCAAGGAGAGGAGCCTGCATGGTAGGGGATGGTGCGCAGCCTGCAGGGCAGCCTGGCAAGAGGGATCAAACCGAGATGGATAGCGTGCCTGTAATCTCTTGGGTGTAATCACATGAATGAAGTGACAGAGCATCGTGCCTGCTCGCTGCGTGCTCTCTTTACACCAGTACCTATAGTAAGGGCTATATTTAGCTTCCTCATTGCTAACTACAGGGTGTCAGTGGCTTTTTTCCCCTTCGGTGACTCAGCCGAGTTCAATTGTTCATTCAAGCAGAAGCCAGGCAGTGCAGGCACAGACTGATTTGGCCCGTCACCCCCGGCTCCACCTCACCCTCAGCCCTGCAGCCCCCACCCTCAAGCCTGGCTCCCTGCCTCTTGCACAGCCAGGGCTCATCCCTGTACCTCTGTGCCAGGACAAATTGGGGGCCGCTGTGACAGCACCAGTTGGAGAGGCTGAGAATGGGTCAGAGAGGGCTTTGGAGTTGTTCTCGCTCGTTTTGATGAGAAATTCCACCCTGGATTCGAGGAAATCCTCACTAACTAAATTTTCATTGAAAACACTACGTTTCCACAAAAGGTTTTGATTTCCATGCATCAGCATTTTCCAAAAAAAAAAAAAAAAAGGCATGCTTTGTTAAAAAAATTCCTCCTCCATTGAAACGGGATCAGCGTGCCAGAGCCGGCAGCGAGCCCACGGCATCGGGAAGGGAAGGGCTGGGCTGGGAGCTGCCCGTCCATGTGCTCCAAGACATCACATCAGAGGCTGCCTAATTGTTCTGTGCTCGTTAATATTTGCTGGGGATGTCTAGCGAAACCCTGAGCCACAGAAGCCCTGGGTGGCAGCACTGGAGGGAGAGCGACTTCAGCTTGAGTAAGCAGCTTTGTGCTGGGACCACTGACCAGACGGGCGTGTGGCCATTTGCTCGTTTTAATCTGGATCCAGGAAAGAGAGAGGTGGGTGAGGGAATGACTCTGCCTCTTGCACACACTGGGAAAATAAAAAGGGACAGAAATGCCTGCCCATCAGATTTTTTTCCCCCCTTTCCTGCCCCTTCTGCAGCTGGGGAAACCGCTGGAGCTTCAGAGGCCATTTGGAGCCGGCTGTGCGGACGCAGGCTTTTGGAAACGTGCAATTACATCCACAGGCGTCTCCTTGTAGCTTAAGCAGGTTTAATATTACAGGCAGGCACAGGAAATCTTGGCCCTTTTTTCTTTTCTTTCTTAAATTATTTTTTAAACGCGCTCCTAGTAAAGTTAATGAATCACTCCCAAAAATGAGGCTTTTATTAGGGTCTGCAATTCGGCACAGATTTCTTTGCCTTTCCTGTGGCAGAAAGATGCCAATTAAATAAAAATCTTTTGTTTGAAACCTATTTCTATTGCTGTATTAGGGTTTTATCCCCACACAATTTAAAACAAACAAACAAACAAACAAACACGATATTCCTTTTTGTTTAGGGTGGTCACAAACAACCGCTCAACCAAAAAAACCACCCCAAAGTCCTCTCCCACAGACATCCCACTGCTGGGAAGTTTATTTTCCTTTGCTGTGGTCCCCTTAGCTTCCACCAGCCCCATTTATTTACCAGCCCACCGCCAATGTGGGAAGCGTCACCACCATGGGCTTCCTCCCGCTCATGTCCCAGGGCGGGGACCCACCACACGGAACACCCTCCTGGTCCATAGCCCCACTTCCCATGAGGGCCCTCACCCCAAATCCCCTACTATTTAGTCCAGTTTTTTGTGTCTGTCCATAGGGTAAATGGGACACAGCCCAGGCTGCTGGGCTTTGAAGAGGTGGGAAAGCCATTGCTGATGGTTGCCGCTGCCTCCTGGTTTGTAGTAAGGCAATTTCTTTTGAAAATCTGAATGTGAATCATGCTACTTTTATTAAAAAGAAAAAAAAATGTTTCCCCCTCGCCCCAGCTGCACAGCAGCAGCCAGCAGGTGTGTGTCAATCGGCCAGCCTTGGAGATTTACAGCCTGTTTGAGGCTTTCTCAGCCAGGCTTGGGTTGGGGAAGGATTTTCTGCTCACAAACAAAGGAGCTGCAGCAAGGGGGCCCCAAGGGACACAACAACCGGAGATGAAAAAACAAACGCATCCTTCCCTAATGTGATTAAAAAAATAAAAAATAAAAAATAAAAAATAAAAAAAGAGTGGAGCCATGGGCTCTGGCTGGCCGAGGTAGAGAAATTAGCTGCCTCTCCCCCTTCCCTAGCTGGCCCCCTCCCACAGGAGGGGTGCAGGAGGTGACGGGGGTCCCATCCCCGCCAGTCGCTGGCTCCAGTGGCCAGAGGAGCTGACCCAGCTGAGCCCCATTGCTTTTGGCCGCCCATCGCCTTGCCAGCAATGCAATTCCCAGCTTTTCAGCACTTCCCGTTAAAAATAGATCAAAGCTGTGGCCGAGGAGAAGCCACAGGAAGTGGCTGGGACTTCCCGTGGTCACCCGTGCCCCCGCCGCACCCCGAGCACGGGCTGGAGCCCAGGAGCTGCTCCCAGATTTGTCCTCGCCAGGCAGAGCTCCCCTGGCTTTGCTCTCATCTGGCCAATTTTCAGCAGAAGACAGGAGCCATGTCCTCGGTGCTTGCCTAAAGGTGGCCTGCTGGCAGGGAGCACTTTGGTGCTGGGAGAGAAAAAAGTCACTGCCTTTCTCTTTCTGGAGTGGAGCTGTGCCCTGCGCTGCACAGGCTGCTTCCCCCATGCTCTGGAATTCTCCTGTGGAAGATGTCGCAGAGATAGCAGACGTCTGGAAGGGTTTGTGCTGCATTTGCTGAGACAACCAACTGCATCCACATGACGCACTGTCTTGCAGAGTCCAGCCCTTGGAGATGCTCTGTGAAAGCACCTGAACGGCTCTTTGGGAAGAGCTGTCAGCAGCAGGCACCTCGTGGTGATGCACCTGGTCCCAGGCAAAGCAAGTGTGCTGCTTCCCAGCTAAATCTCATTTTATGTTGGAATTAATGGGAATGCTAACTCAGAGCATTAGCCTTGAAACATGTATTCCAGCATAATTCCTGCAGGGTCACTGAGCTGGTGAGTGCAATAAACCCCTGCGACTTGTGAACGCAGAGAAGGGGAGGCAAGAGGAGGGCAGCCGGTACCCACAGGTGCCTGATGGAGGGAGAGCAGTCGCACACAAAGACCCGGGGCAAAACCAGAAGCATTAGGGTGAGAACGAGTCAGGGAAACCTTAGCTTAGACAAACAGCAGTGACGTAAGAGCGAGATAATTAGGCTGGAGGATCCTCTGCCAAAGGAAATACTGGAAGTCCCACTGGCTGGCCTTAGTCAGCACCAGGCAGGGCGAAACCCAGGGGGACGCGCACAGTAGCTGCTGTCCCCACGGCCCCGCCACGTGCGGCGAGGTGACACGTCTCCTGGCAGCCGTGCTCCCCGTCCCCTCGCCAGGCAGCCTGGCACGCGGCGGGGCCGTGGCTGCAGCCGGCGCGGCGGCAGCGTGCGCACAGCTGCGCACATCTGGATGCGGGCTCCTCCGGCGCGAGCTCCTTGCCAGCAGCCGACCATTTTGGAAGAGCCCCACCGACAGCTGCTGCGGCAGGAGGGAGAGGGAGAGAGCGGGCTGGAGGCTTCTGCGAGGGGCTGGCAAATGCTGTGGGAGCAGCAGCAGCCGTGCGTGGCAGCCGTGTGCAGGCGGTGTTCGGGAGCAACGGGGTCGGCCCCAGCCCCGCCGCCGCCCCCCCCGCCCCCCCCCCCACCCGATGGAGAGGCCAGGGAAGTCTCCTGGCTCTTGCGAGCCCCGCAGCCTCCTCAGGAGCTGCTCACCAGCCCTTTTCAGCAGCAGTCTCTGCTGGCGGCACTCAAGCATGAAAGGAAATGCATGACTAAGAGCTGGAGGAAAAGGCTGGGAGAGCTACTGCAGCTCAAGGAGCCAGTGCTCATGTTTCCCACAAGGGCTGTGAGTGAGTGCCCGGGTACACGACGTGTGGGTGTGATTTCCTGACGTCCCATGCCTCACGTGGGCCAACGTGCCCCACAGTGCCAGGAGAGCCACGAAGGGAGCGGGAGCTCTGGATCGCCATGCATGGAGACTCCTGGAGGAGGTGGGAGAGGAGCCTGAGCTGCCGGTGCAGAAATGCTCTGCTCTCCTTCCCACCCACGGCTGGACCCCATTATCTGACCCCATGGAGCACCAGCCCCGGCTGTCCCCGAACAAGAGGAGCTTTGTCCGATGTGTTTACTGCAGTCAGGAGATTAAACCAAAGGAAACAAGGCGGCTCAAAGGCTTAGGGCCGTGACTCACGCAGAGGGCTTCCCAGGCCGTCTTCACTCGGCACATTGCTCTGTCCCAAATGAAAAATGACTAAGTCAAAATAAATAAATAAAAGTCAATAAATCTTGTGCAGCGGAGATGGTGAGTGATCGGGGAACAGAAAAACCTGTTCAAACAGAGCAGTATATCCTAGGCAGAAAATTCAGCGTCACGTTCCTTGGCTGAGAGGGGACACTATGGAGGGAGGAAGAGAAATAAATATACATTTCCCAGCTACGTGACACAGCTTCCAGAAAGCATCAGCTGGTGGCTGTGAGGTTTGCACTTCAGGCTGCCGTGTGCTGGGCACAGTTTGCAGGCCAGGAGCAGAGAGCCAGGCAGAGAGCTGGATGCTGCTGTGTGTGCCCATTGCAGCTTGTGGCCAGGATTTCGGGGCAGGCAAACCAGCTTTCACTGGGGAGGATCCTCTGTGGGCCTTCACAAATTTGTTCCCCATAACCCAGAAGCCAGGGAAAGGTTTGGTGACCTCAGTGCTCTGCTCAGAGCTGTCTCTGCAAGGCTGCGGCCACACCAGGACACTGCGCTGTCCCCTCTGGACTTCGGACCCACAAGGACCCACGCTCTCCGAGTGGGAATGGCCTCTGTGAGCTTGTCCAGCTGTTATGCAGACCAAGGATGAGCTTCAGCCCTGCCCAACCCTCTCCTTCTCAAGGACAAATCAAAATTGTTAAGATCCAAGGGAGTTTCAATGCACTGTCTCACTGCATTGCAACCACAACACCAGGGTTCCTGAAAGCTTCCGAGTTTTCCTTGCAATCAGGGGTTAAATAACAGAAACCTCCTGCCTGCGTTCAGCTCACGGAGCCCACGTGTCCCTGAGGGATGACTTCCACTGAGCCGATCTCCACTCTTGTTATCACCTCCGGACCCTGCGACCAGCAAGAGAAACACATACTGGGAGGAAGAAAGACCCACAGCAAAGCACACAAGCTCTGAAAAGCCTTCGAGGTGGAAGCTTCATTTTGCCTGAGGTGACTTTATTCCTCCCCAGGCCTGGGCACAGCTGACAGCGAGGGCTGCGGTGTCTGGGAAGGGGCTGGAGAGCAAACGGAGCTCTCAGCAGAAGGCAGCGGTTGCAGCAACAGCAAGCATTAAGGCACTAATGAGACAGAGTAGAGCTGGCCCGTCTTGTACAGAAGGTTGGACTGCGTAATCTAATGGTCCCTTTGGCCTTACAATTTGTGAAACTGTTTCATTCTGGTAGATAGTTGGCTCTGGCTTTAAATCATCCTTTGCAATCCAACAGCAGAAAGCTGGGAAACACAAAGACTTTTGGAACTGCACCAAAAAGCTCTTGGAGTCATTCGTGATAGCATCGCCGGGCCAAACCCTGCCGCAGCCCTCGCCCCGCTCGCTGGTGGTGAGGTTTGGTTTCAGCCCGGCTCCCCGGGGAGGAGGGGACTTGCCCTGCACGCATGGGCAGAGTGGCGCTGGGTCTGCAGGGAGGCCTTTGAAAGCTGCCCCTCGCCGCCCTTGTTGCGATGCATTTACTGATGGGCTTGGACAGAGGCACTTTCCTCTCCTGAATCCGGCCCCATTTCCCTGACAGTTGGAGTAATAGAGTCCAACCCTTCGGGCCCCGGGCCAGCGAAGTGTATTGTTTTAAGACGATCAACTGTTGCATGCTTCTCTCCCCCTGCTGACTCGCGTAACAAAGCCTCTGCAACGGCACACAGGGCAGGGTCTGTGCACGGGCTGAAAGGGAAGGAGAACTCGGAAGTGGGCTCTCGATAGTCTTTTCTGGTCCCAGGGCTCCTTGTTTGGATGCCAAGACAAACAAATAAATCATATTCAAAGGCATCTGCCCACAATAGTGCTGAAGTCAGAAGAACATAAAAGAGGGGAGCTGAGATCAGGGGTCAGGATTCCTGTTAGACACAACAGCTTTGCTCAGTGCTTTCATTTCATTTTATTGCCTCTTCTGCTGCAGTTCGGATGAGAGCGATTATTTATTTTGTAGCCTCTCTTTGGCCTGTTTTGCCAATAGGAATCTGTGATATGCTTACAGAATTTCCTGGCACAGTTTGTGGATGGGGCTGTCGGCTGTGGGCAGCCTGCTCGGCCCTGCAAGCAGCGCTCACGCACTGGTGCAATGCGCAAAGCCCTCGCGTCCTCCGTGCTCAGGCACCGTTCAAATTCCTTTCGATGGAGGTTGAGTTAGCCACCAGGAGAAGTCAGACACTTCTGCGGCTGATATTTAAAAGCAGTGTTAGGCAGCCAGGGAGTGAAGGACAGGGGCTTGTCTGGGGGATGCTGTTCTCACCCCAGGTAAGATGCAGCGAGGACAATGCTCAGTGCCTATTTCCCAGAGAAACAAAACCCATCATGGTCTCTTCAAAACCAATAACCCAGCCACCAGCCACCCACTGCAGCTCCTGGAGCATCCTCAGAGATCTCTGAGGCTCAGACTGGCCCGGCTCAGCCCCGGCCCCACTGATCCAGGCTGGTACCCCAGCCCCGGGCAGTGGCTGCATTTTGGAAGGGAAGCCGGGAGTGGCTCAGGCTCATCGTTGCCACATGGCAGCAGCAAAGAGAAATTCAGCACGTCAAATCTCACCCCCAGACCTCGAGATTGCAAGACCTTTCAATGAGGGGCTCAAGGAAAGGACTGAAATCAGCTGGGTCATTTCTCATTGCTCTCAGAGGCCAAGAGAACCTAATCGGGACCTGATTTCAGCTCTTTGTTTGCCAGGACTCAGACCTAAAAAAGCTCCATCTGAACTAGAAAAATAAAAAAAAAAAAAAGGGGAATTTCCTTCCCCTCATGGTTTGGATTGTTTCTTGACGTTATTTCAATGCAGGTCTGTTTCGTGCTTATTTGGAGCTTTAGGTGGAAGAAAACAAGCCTTGGGTCAGCTCTGGGGCCGGGCCGGGCTGGGTGACCACCGACGACGAATGTTGGTAGCGATGAGCACAGCGCCCATCGGGAGCAGGGAGGCATTTACTACCAGACTCGATTTTCTGGTAGCAGCCCCCTTGGTCCCACACTGAGTAGCTGGGATGAAGATCTGAAGTGTTGTCCTCAGCTTCGTGCAGGGGTGGGTGGCCGGGCATGTGCCCTCCTACGCCGGGTGCCGGCAGCGCGCCCGCTGGCGCCGTAACCAGCAAGGAGCAAGCAAGTTGCCTTCTCCTCCAAATCTTCAGGAGAGTTATTACTCATGCAAAAATTTGACAGAGTTTTGGGACTTGTGAAAGTTTTAATAAATCCCCAGTGACTGTCTCGCTACTCACAAAGAGCGAGTAACAGGATCCCATAAATCATGGCAAAACAAACTCAGCACTTTGGGTCAGGAAAATATTGAGAAATCCGTGGGTTTTACACTAATCCTCCCATGGCAGGGGCCCTGGAAATGCACTTTTTTTTTCTTTTTTTTTTTTCATCTTTCTGGCTTTGACACTAGCTTCCTATTCCAGCCTAAGTCTTGCCAGGTCCAGCAGATGCCTGGGCATCCAAGGTAGAGCGCATCAGGACAGGGAGCAGGGAAAACTCTCCTGGGCCTCAGCAAGCCCAGCACGCTTGTCAGCCAAAGAGGAGCTTGCCCCATGGACCACATCCTCTAGGTTTGTGCATACCACAGGCTGCTGCACAGCCCATAGTCCACTTCAAACTTTTATGGGGATGTTGAATTTTCATCTGTGGTGCTGCTTCCCTGCTTTACCCCAGACTTGTGGCTTCTGAGCTGTCCCTCCAGGACATCACATGGGGAGGGAGGCTTCAACCTGCCTCCAGCAACACGGTGTCTCAACTTCTATCAAGTCGTTCTTTTCAAGAGAGACAGGAATTGTTGGTTTTATTTTATTTTTATTTTTTATTTTTATTTATTTATTTATTTTCAATGGCAGCATATCTGAGCACTGAACGCCCTGGATTTTGGGCGGGCACCATCCTGTGCCCTCCTGTGTCCCCATGCAGTATCCCCCGGTTTGGCATCTGGGCTCTGGCCCTTCTCCATCCAGATCCCGTGCTCCGGAGCGGCCGAGGCTCCCTGCCCATCCCAGAGGGTTTGGGGTGGAAGGAGGGGGATCCTGGAGATCTCCTCTTCCATTGCAGCCCTGCTGGAGCAGACACACTCAGCACAACAGACAGGTGGATTTGCAGCGTGTGATGGGACCAAAGTGACAGCACCTGGTTCATTTTCTGGGTTTGATGACCCGGAGCTGGGACAGCACTGCTCACTGCGACCAGCTCCCCACTGCCCCCGGTCCCCCTCTCCAAGCCATTTGGTCTCTCATCACGCACTGATCCATTGGTGACTTCAGCTGTAATTGGCTGCAGTCTGGCATCAATAAACTGAAATGTTTATTGCACAGCTTAAATCTAATACAGATTATAACAACCCAGCTAGTTTTTAATGCCTGAGCCAGGAAGCAGCTCCACAAACTCTTGTTTTGCAGGCAGGAGGCTCTTCCCTGCTGCTGGAGCCCCATCCCGGCTGTGGTCCACATCTCTGTCCCACGTCCTCCTGCGTCCCCATCCAGTGTCCCTGCGTTTGGCAGCTGGGCTCTGGCCCCTCTCCATCCAGATCCTATGCTCTGGGATGGCCGAAGCCCCCTGCCCATCCCGGTGGGTTTGGGGTGGAAGGAGGGGGATTTCCTCCGTACCTGCGATGCTCACGCCCGCTGCAGGGCCAGGGCAGCGGGGCAGGGGTCAGCCCTTATCTCAGGATCTGCGCTGGGGTTGTGGGGTTGGCTGCAAAGCCTGCACCAGAGCCAGGAAATCTGATTTGCCATAACACAATAGTCCTTTAAGTAACATTTTCTTAAAAGACCTTATTGGAGTTTAAAGAAGGGGCCAGAGTGCAGGAGAACTTTAAATTTAGATTTTGTAATTATTTGCCCAACTACTGTTGTTTAACCCTTGCGAGGCCGAAGCCCAGATCCACGCTGCTGCCGAGGGAGCAGAGCCCTCACGCTGCCCGTGGCGGTGCCCAGCACTTTGTCACTGCAGGGCTGCTCCTCCACGTGGCTGCCCCTTACTGCTGGTGTTTCCAAAGGGGAGCTGGATGGCTCACACATGCTCTTTCTCCTCCCTGCCCTGTGGTTTGCTTGCAGAACACCCTCCTGGGAAGAGCTGTGGGACAGCCCCGCTCTGGGTCCCCCAGCATAAGCGCAGACACCTTTTAATGAATGCAATGAGATACAAATGGCAAATGCCTCATTTTCTCCTGATGTAAATAATGTATTGGGGAGGCACTTTAATGGCATTTAAAAAAAAAATAGTGGGGGAATAAAGAGGTTTGTAGGACTTTGTCAGCCTCTGCCAGAGCGGGTCCCCCCGCACCCTGCCGGTGCCCAGGGACAAGGCACGAGCGGCCCTGCAAGGGCTGGGGGCCAGGAGGAAAGCGGGTGGGTAAGATTGGGTTTCTCCTGGACACCAATTCTGCTGCCACCGCTCCGGCGGCTCCCCAGATCTGATTAGGCTCTCCATCCCTGTCTGCCGCGCGCTCGCATGCCAGGAATCGCTTAACAGGGACCGGCTGGAGTGCCTCTGCGGGGCGAAGGGGGAGCGCTGCCGGTCCCCCCCCCGGCATGGTATTACTATCAGAAATATCAGACGTTTCGACTCAAATTAAAGTCAGGTTAAATATCTCAAATGCAGAAATTCCACATGGTTCCAGATGGAAAGCGGTTCCTCAGCTTCATGCTGAAAAAAATAAATAAGAAACCTTTCAGACCTGTGGCCGCTCCTCCACCAGGGAGAGACGGGGAGCCCCCTCCGAATTTGAGAACTTTGAAGTTGTAATTTGGCTGGACTAATGCAAAGCATGACACACTCTACTGGAGTATAAATAGCGTATTCGTGAAATGCACAGTGGTAAATACGTTGTAATGATAGTAAGCAAAGCAGAACCATGTGTGTGTGCACACGGGCTGCACACCATGGCACACACACGGTGCACGGAGGCACACGCCGGCACAGCGCACCGATCCTGTGCACACCCCCAGGTCCAGCACCACGCAGCCCTGGCCGTGCTGCACAGCGGTGCCTCCAGCACACGGGCGCACATCTCGCACACGTTCCCGCATACTGGACAGCAATGTGATAGCAATTACATGTGGCAGCACAATAGGGGGAGAAGAGCTTTATCCACGGAAAGGATGAGATGATTTAGGGCAGGTTTCTTTGCATGTTCGTTTTTCTCTGTCCAGACATGTATTTAATGGCACAGGCCTCAGCGTCTGAGCTCAGGTTGGGTGGGACACCAGGGCAGTGCCATCCCCCATACACTCTGAGGATGCCAGCAGAGCTACACAGCCGCGGAGCAGGTGGGTTCTGCCAGGAGGCACCCAGCACACTCAGCCACCAAGCTGAAGTTGTGCTGTGGCAGCCGGGGCTGCTCCTGAGCATCAGCAGGGCACCCCGAATCTGCCCCGCTGCTCAGCCCTGCCCCATGCGCTCATACCCACGGCATGCAAAAAGCCACCTTGGCAGGGGACCTGCTCTGCCGCCGGGCCACGACGTGGGGCTGCTCCCCGCAACGCTCGCGGGGCTGCCAGGCCTGAGCTCTAAAAGGAAGGGGAGAGCTTTGCTTACGGCAGTGCTGAACCCAGATCACACTCTGTGGCTTTAAGCAGCCTGAGCCGTGCCAGATCCCACGAAACTGGATATGCCCTTATCTCCCCAGCCTCCCATCCCTCCATGCCGAGATCGGGCCCAATCCCCACAGTTCAGATCTGGTTCCAAATACTTCCCGAATCAGATGTGCTTGCAGAGCACAGGACTCTCCCCACCCCTGCTCCTAGGGGATGGGTCCCACACATGTCCTTGCCTCGCAGCCCTGCAGCTCCACGCACAGGTTCAGCAGCCCCAGCAAGGCAGCTCCGGAACAGGGCATCCTGCCCACGGCTGTCACGGGGCTAATTCCTTACCTAATCCCCCGCTTCTTCATTAGCTGGTAAGCATCACAGCACCCAGGTGTGAGAGCAGAAGCCGTTGGCCGTCACCGCCCAGCACACAGCCCCAGCCCCAGCCCCCTTCCCTGGCTCCTGTCACTCCCTGGGGATGTCCCTGTGGGTCCCCAGCCCCGGGTGCACCGAGAGCAGCAGGCAAAGGGGCAGCTTGACCTCTCCAGGAAAACATGCTCTGCTCCCTCCATGTCCCTGCTCTCTCCTGAGAGTCCCCTGGCTCTTTGTGGTGTTCCCAGTCCTGCCCCCCTGTTCCCCAAGGGCAGCAGTCTCTGCTTGAGCTGGGCCATCCCCGTGCTCTGCTGTGGCTGGGGTAGGTGATGCTGACTTCTCTCTTTTGCCCTTCTGCTTTGATTTAGCCTCTGCCTATCTCTCCTCAGGTTAATCAGTGGATTAACCGCAGCTCTGCCCCCCTTTCTCCTAAATCCTTATCCTTCATCACTAATCTAGGAAACAAAACAGACCAGGTACTTTTCCACGGAGGCAGCCAAACTATTTGCTCACCTATCAGCTGGTCTCTCCCACACCTTTCTCCAGGCTGCCCTGACCCCAGAGACACCCGCTCGTCTGCCCCTCAGCCCCTGGGGCTGCGTAAAGGCGCAGCACAGACACACAGCTCCTGCTGCTGCCCCAGACATGTGGCTGCAGGGTGGGTGCCCCTCCAGAGGGACCCTGATGGCACCTGGCCCTCCTGGGACACCAGCCGGGATGCCCCAGGGCAGGAAAGGACCAGAACAAGACCCACACTTTGCAGTTCTCTGGGGGATGTGGGTGCCATCCCTGCCTGTGCCATCTCTTCCTGCCACCAAGGCACCCGTCTTGCTGCCACCTCTGCTCCCCCTGACCCATCGCCCTGACCCAGCAGGGCCCTGCTGCTCTCAGGGCACCCCATCCCTGCCCAGCTGCACCCTGACCCCTGAGGCACCCCGAGCAATGCCCGGTGCCTCAGGCCGGCGGGATGCCAGCAGGGCGACCCCTCCTGCCATCTCCAGAGAGGGAAGGGAGCAGCCGATAGCTGCACCTTCAGTTCTGAGGCCCTCTGTATTCTCTGCTTTAATCAGCAGCTTCCAGAGCTGGCTGAAGGCAAGATAAACTCTGTCAGCCTTCTGCAAATAGGTAGCCAAAATGAGAGTCTCTGACATAAAAGATGAAGCCACTGTAAAAAGGTGTCCCGATCCCAGAAAATATCATTTCCTTGAACAGTGGTGTTAAATAGGCTTCTCATCTTTCCTGTGGCACACAGAAGAGGGGCACTACAGCAGCAAACCCTCAGCATACTGAGATCACCCCACGAAACCTCCTTAGGAGGCCAGGGCCCCGTTGTGCTGGGTACTGAAAATTCGGGGAGAAACGAATCGCAGGCACTGGCGGGAGGCATAGGGCTGGGAGAAGGAGACCAACGCTGCCCTGAACTGCTCCTGTTCAGAGAGAAGGGCCGAGGAAAGGAGAAGAGAGGGGTGCAAGACAGAGCCAAGAGGATGTCCTGTGGAAGAGGGATTCCAGCAGCTCACAGCCATGGCCCAACTCTTCAGCTCAACCGCTCCTGCCAAAGCAGTGCTTCCAGAGCTGCAGCTCCCTGATAAAACCTAATACCGTTGCCCATAAATTGTATTAAATAAACAGCAGCTGCAGATCAAGGTATATCCATCAAGGGCTTCCTCTTTTTTTATGAATGGCTGAGGACTCCGAGATGCAGTTTGCCAATAGTCTGTCAGCGAAGCCTGCGTTTAAAATCAATTTGGTAATTACAACTCCAACCCAGAGCCACAAATCAAAAAGGAAACTTCAGACCTTCAGGATGTTTTGGCCCATTAGGGAGCTGGTAATTATGCACCCCAGCCGGGCATTAATTTAAGGCCCTGGTGGAAATGCTATGGTGTGAATTTGAGACAGGAAACTGACTGTAAGGAATTTCAAAGGTTGGGAGGCACGCTGTCAGTCTGTTTACAACCACCTAACTTAACATGGTTAAAATCTGCTAGGAAACACTTGCTGAACTTGGGATTGCCATTGTGTTCGTTTATTTTTCCTCGTGAAAGAGGCCACTTTTCTGCTGGAGAGGAATAAATGAGGAAAATATATATAACCTCTGTTTATATAGGATCTACAGTGTTTGTACTGTGCTACTCCAGGTCACTTGGATTCTGGTGTGATGAACGGCGTGTATGTATATAGATAGATAGATATATACACGGGCAGACAGGAGGGTTTGACAGAACAAGCAGAGGAAGCATATCTTTAACTCCGCTAGCAGCAAAGTGAATTTGACTGGAAGACTCTGCTACACGCCCCGCTCTTTGGCGTGCCAGGAGCACAACCGGAGGCTGCTCCTCCGCGTAAGCCCCTTTTCCTGGCCAGATCCTTTGGTTCATGCAGTGTGTGTCCTGCCTCCAGCACCTCCTGCCTCTGAGAGGCCAGCCAGGCTGTACCCAGCACCTCCTGCTTGTGAGAGGCCAGCCAGGCTGTACCCAGCACCTCCTGCCTCTGAGAGGCCAGCCAGGCTGTACCCAGCACCTCCTGCCTCTGAGAGGCCAGCCAGGCTGTACCCAGCCAAAAACCGTGTGCTGCAATGGGGGGAGCAAAATGTTCCCCCACGGCCACTCTGGCCAGCCTCAGCCCTGCAGCAGCAGGTCTGGCCATCCCTGCAAGCCGGATAACACTCAGTAGCTGCAAATGTTATTAATGGTCATAAAATGATCCAGTTCTTCAGAATATCTGGTTACACTGGTTGTCTCGGTGACCTCCTGCAGGCTGGTCCCACAGCCCCACTTGTCTGGGCTCTCCGAAGTGTCACATCTCCACCAGGAGAGCTGGAAAGGTAGTTCAGTCCCAGGGACCAGCTGAAGGTGACGGTCGGATTTGGGGTTCTGGGGGAGAAGCTCCCAGCCCTCCATGCCCCGTGTGGCTCCTCTGGGGTTGGTAGGCCAGGGTTGTGCATTGGTTTGTTTCAAAGTCCTGGAGAGCAAGCGAGAATTGAGGCAGCTCTGCCAGTGCTGCTCCTGCGATGCTGCTCCTCCAGTGCTGCTCCGTGCTTCCCTTTGGGCACCAGAACCCACCTGTGCTCCCTGCTTTGAGGCCGGACATGGTGATTTTGTTGATTGGCACCTTACATCCAGGAAACCCCCAAAAGCAGGCATCTGAGGAGGAGAAGGGGTGTGCCTGCTCCCAGCTGTGCATGGGCTGCTAAGGCCTGATGCACATGAAGAAATGCCAACCAGAAAACCACAGCTCCCCGACTGTGTGCTGAGCCCTGCACCCCCTGTGAGCACCTGGAGAGGTTCAGAAAATCCCTTCACCTTCAAGGGGCCACACAGAGCTCTGAACCACCCTCCTGCCCAGCTCCTCTGTGTCTGATCCTTGGCAGACGTTTCTTTTCTCCCTCTGCCCCAAAGCATTTGTGTGGTTGGTGCCAGAGGCAGCTGGCTCCCACCACTGCAGCGGCCCAACTTTGGAGAGAAATGGAGCAATCAGGCAGAAAAAAAAAAAAAAAGAAAAAAAAAAGTGAAAATTCCTCATTCAGGATGTAAAGCCTTTTGTTTCAAGTTTCTAAACACAGTAATGGCTAATGGCTGTGTAACGCGGCTCTGGGGGTCACGGTGCCAGTGTCCGTGGGGCTGCCCGCCCTGCAGCCGCTCCGCCTACACCAAGGGATGCGGGCAGCCAGCCCCGGCGCGAAGCCTCGTCCTGTAAATAATGAAGTAACAAAGCAAGGATGTGTCTCGCAGCACTCCATTAAGTGGATGCATCCAGGCTGCCGGCTGACCGAGGAGCTTTGATGGCTGGGGGAGCCATGGCAAGCAGAACGATTAAACAAAGCCCAGCTCCAGCAGAGCGGAGCCTGCTGCGGTCAGGACGGGGCAGGGGAGGCGGCGTGGGCACGGTAGGTGCCTGGCAGGCACGGTCCTGCAGCGTGGTGCTGCTGGGGGCCAGCCCCGTGCCAGGCTGGAGGCACCACAGCGTGGGCTGCTCCTGGTGTGAACCAGCATCCCTGGGTCCCGGCTGGGTCCTTCAGCCCCAGATGTAAAGGATAGGACAAGGTTTGCAGGTGACAGGAGCACCTCCACGCCAGGAAGCTTCTAAACAACTGTTTCTCCTCTTTAGGCATCCCCCCCCGCCATGCTGCCCCGAGCAGACATGCTGCCACAGGTTCCTCCAGGTAAATGTCACCACGTCACCGAGCTGTTTCCTACCCCGCACGTCGACGCTTGGCATTTCTTGTGATTTTCCCCACATCCCCCCCAGACAAAACCCAAAGTACATATAAATATATATTGGAAACGGAGACGTCGTCGTTATTACAAGCCTTGCTCTGAATGGCAATTTCTGCATTTGCTTTAAATACATCCATTTAAAGTGACAGGCGGAAAGCTGGCTGAGCTGACATCAGGGAGACAGCAAGGAAAAGGGGGGGTCAAAATTTTACACTCTCCCCTTTCCTTCTGCCCTCGGCCTCCTGCTGGAACCAACCCATCACCCTGGGAAGAACTTTAAAACAGGAGGCAGCGCAGCGTCCCTCAGGAGACGATGGTCAGGATGCAGGGGACAGGGATGCAGGGGACAGGTTGGGGACTGTCTCACATTTCCTCCAGTGCCAGTTTGAGCTGCCTGGGGGAAGGGTGGGGAGTGGGGGAAAAGAGAAAAGATATTAAAATGTTCACTCTGAAGTTACTGACAAACTGTCAGGCGTACGGACTGCACACAGAACAAAGGTTTGCATTTGCAAATCAATAAAAATAAATGTGGAGTGAAGACGCAGGAATATTTTAACATAAATCTGCATAAACCCTCACCCTGGAAATGCCTGTGCATGTGCCGGCTGCCGGCTGCCCCCCGTGCCTGTCTCAGAGCAGGTGGCTGGGCCCGGGCTGGGCGATGCCCCTGCAGCCCGCCAGGCCGGGGGGGCTGGGGGTGATGGAGGAGCAGAGCTGCCCCCCAGCCTCCCCAGCCCCATCTCCTTCCCCTTGCAGTGCCACAGCCTGGGTGCTGCCTGTTGGCTTGCTGGAGGGAAACGCCTGTGCAAACGGCAGAGCTCGGGGCTGTTGCTCTTGGCTGTCGCCTTCTGAATTCTAAAATTTCTCGGCAGTGCAATACGCAGTGCTGAGAGCCGGGAAATGACCCGAGGAAAACGCTCTGTCCTCTTCCAGGGGAAGTGCCAAGGTGGTCATCTACCTCTTCCCTGGGCTCAGCACCGCTGCTGCATGTAAAGCTCTCAGCCGCTGTCTGAGCACCGCGAGGGAAGCTGGTCCAGAAGCAGAGTTCCTCCCCTCTGGGAAATTCTGACATTTCACATTGTTGTGTTTTGTTTTGTTTTCAAGTCCCACATCAGGACAAAAAAAAAAAAAAAAAAAAAAAAAAAAAAAGACCATAGAATAAAATGCTCCTCAAAGGTTTCTGTTCTTCACCGTGGAAGGGACGTGGGACATAGCACTAGCAGGGAAAGTCCAGAAAGCTGAAAACGCATCTTCTGTTTCCGCTCCTAATAGCTCTGAAAATTTTCTGCTAAAACGTCAGCTATCAGCTTATTCCCAGAAAGCATTCCTCTTTCAGGCAGCGTGCTCTCTGCCAAATGTTAACTCTGCTGACTGCGTCATCCAAGTGTCGGTCTGTTATCGCCTGCAGTTTGCAGCTGGGGAAACTGAGGCACGGGGGCTCTGCCTCCATCTGCTGTGACAGGTCCCGTCCGCAGGACTGGGGGCGTGGGGCCCTGGGGACAGGCAGAGCTAAGGGGGGAGGAGGTGGCTGGAGCCCCCGCACCCGAGGATGAGGTAACGCTCCCTCACTGCTGCACCTCCTCCATTCCCAGCTAATTAATTGCCTTTTCTCTCCCTCTTCTTCCGCCTTAATTGGGACGAAGACATCTGGCAGAGATTTGCTGGTGCAGGCCCCGGTCTTTAGCTTGGAGACACATTCTGCTTATTGGGGGGTTAAGAGCAGCACTCCCCCGAGGGAGGCGTCCTGCAGCAGACCTGCCGTGGCTGAGCCATGGCTCTGGGGGCCTCGTCCCAGCCTGTGCTGGCCGGGAGCCTTCTGCCCGCGGGTGGCACGAGCATCCCGACACAGACATCCCCCTAACCTCACCCCTGCGTGCTCCCCTCTGATCCACACCCCAAAACCCACCCGGGGAAATGCTCCTCTGTGCACCAGGCGGGATCTGCCAGGCGCTTGTGAGCAGCCCGGGGAAAAGCAGGAATCCCAGAGAATGTCCTCCAGCACCTCCCATCCCATTCCCACTAGCAGAAGCTAAAATGCTGCTCTAGGTGGGAATTTTGATGGGAAGACTTTTGCTTTGCTGCTTCAATGGGAGGTTTTCATGGGGTGGGCTGGGGCCAACCTCACCCCTGCCCGCGCCTCCTGGTGCTGGGATGCCCACGAAAGGGAGAATCAACAGGAATGGAGTCTCAAACTCCCTGGAAAAAGCACAGTGTGTGAACATCAGGCCTTTTAATCACATCGCTAGCTCACTCATCCTATGTTTCTCTTGCTAAAAATGACCCAAATGGGAATTGAAACATTTTGTTTCATTTTGAGCAAAGCATTTTGTTTGATCTGAAAAGAACATGGATTTTTTGGGGGGAGGAAGAGGGAGAATGGGTCATTTCAACAGCCAGGAAACAGTTCATTTCAGCTCAGAAAAAAACTAATTTTGTTATTGTTGTTGCTGCGTTTGCTGTCTGGGTGCCCAGGGGGAACAGTGGCAGAGCAGGCGAGGCTGGGAGCGCCCTGCTGGAGGGCTTGCAGGCAGCACAGAGGATGGCGTGGGGCTGAACACCACCGCTGGGGACAGAGCTGGTGGCCCTTTGCAGCAGGGCTGCCCCAAAGCCACCCTGCTGGAGCGCTGCGCCCTGCTCGGGGCTCCCTATAGGGAGCAAACACAGCCACACGCCACAGCAGCAGTGCTGCCTCCTGGACACAGCTCTGGGGAACTGAGCCTGGCCATGTACTTTGGTGGAAGGACTCAAAAAGGATCCTTCAGTGTGGGGCTGGGTGCTTTTACTGCGAGCCGTGCCACCAAGGTGCCCCTGCAGCCACTCCGCCAGACTGAAGCTGTATTTAGCAAGCCCGCAGATAGCTTCAGGGCAGCCAAAGCTGCATTTCCCAGTGAGCTCGGCAGCTCTCCCTCTTTGTGGAGGTCCTCTGCATTGCCAGCCCTCTGCTCCTGCCCCTCCAGGTCCTCTGATCAGGACAGCCCCGCACCGAGGGGCGCGGAGAGCCGCGTGAGTGCCGCCGCAGCCCTGCCTCCTCCCGGCTCACCCAGCGCAGGGCTGGGTGACTAATGGGTGGCAAATCGCTTATCAGACAAACTTTAGCCTCTCTTCCGGTTCATGAATTGCTCATGAGCTATTTATGGTTTTCTTGACTTTAATTGTTATCCTAAATTATTCATCAAATAATTTCAATAACTAGTTCTTGGGCCAGATTACATTTTAAATGAGCTGTTTCCGTACGCGCTCCTGCCAGAGCGTGCTGTCTGGGAGCCACAGAAAGCAAATGCAAAAAGGACACAAGGCACGGGGAAAGAAACTGCAGGAAACACAAGGGGGATTTTTGCTGTGGGGTTTTCACCCTGCTCTGCTCAGTGTTTAACCAACGCAAACAGCATTGGGCTGCAAATAGCATGGGGCTGAGCTGCGCAGCACCGTTCAGGATCTCTGGTGAAGGCAGCTGACGGATGACCCAGTTTCCCTCCCAGGTCACCGAGAGAGACAGAAAACTGGTGACAAACCCAATGCTGCCAGTTCCCAGGTTCATCGCTGCTGGACAGCACCCCCCTCCAGGAGCCCAAGCTCCCGGGGGGAAAGGAGACCTCTGCTCCCCAAAGTGCTGCTCCTGGCCATGAGCACCCCCGCTGCCGGCGCTCTCACACCACTCCCTGCAGCCCCAGCCCCTCCTGCACAGCCGGCTGGAGGAGCCGGCAGCACCCGGCCGCAGAGAGGTCCTGGGGCACAGCGCCAGCCCTGTCTGAGCAAAGCAGCCAGGAGAGGCTTAGCGCACAGTGCAATTAAGGAGCCAAACGGAGATTTTCCCAGCCCAGCCCATATCCACATGCCTGGCTCGGGGAGCATGCCCCAGCCGGAGGGAGCGGACGGTCCCACAGCTGTGCTGGTGCGAGTTGTTCCTGGTAACTGGTTCAATAGTTTGCTGCAGCACGCGGGGATGGAGCTCGCTGCCTGCCCCCTTACAGCAAGCCCAGCAAGGATTTGGGGAAGGGCTGTGTCTGGCCGCAGCGGGGAGGACACAGAGCTGGGGACAGCCATCACCTTGCTATTGCCGTGCTCCAGGAGCTCTGCTGCTGCTGCAGGGCCGCCTCCTCACCTCACCACTGACAGCACGTCCCACTTCAAATGGCTCCAGGAGGCAGAGGCCATCCTGGACTTTTAGAAGGGCATCCCTCTGCCCCTGATGCTGGGTGGCTCAGCCGAGGCACACCCCAAGCCCCCTGGCACGGGCACACGCCTAAGCCCATGTGGATGCAGACTGGCTGCAACGATGGCAAGGTGGGAATCGGGGAGGAGGCTGAGAACTGACCCTGTCTGCTCCTGGGATAATATATCTCCGAAGGCTGGTTCAGGTTTCCTGGCTTCAGTGCTGCTGTTGAAAATTTATGGTTTGAGAAAGTTCTTGGAGCCCAAATCCCTCGACCTCTCACCTTTTCAACCTCGTGTTTATCGAGACACAAGTTCCTCTTCCTCCCACCCTTTGTTTTTGGCTCTTGGAGCCTAGGAGGCTCAGTTCTGGGGCTGCCCATGCGAGCGCTTACAGTCAGGCCATGGGATGGTGCAATAAATTCTGGTTTTCTCCTTTTTTATGCTCCTCTCTTTTTGTCCCCATTCCCCTTTTCCTGGGGTGCAGAGTGGTGCTGGCATTCTGCTCTTTGCTGGCCCCATGTACTCATTGCTGCTTCCCTGCTCTCGGCTCTGCGAGGTTCATCCCTGGGTATCAGACCCTACAAACACCCACACCAAAGGGAAAGCAGATGGGGCCCTGGGGATGGGTGCTGAACTGGCCACTTGTGTCACTGTCCTGGGTGATGCATCACGCAGAGATCTGTCCCCAGGATGTCCCCAGGCTGTCGGCTGTCACACCATGGCACGGCGTCCCGGAGGGACAGACAGACACCCTCAGGCAGGGTGTGCGCCCGGCCCTGTGCTGTGAGAGCAGTTTGTTCCTGTCGCATTTACTATCACTGACACTAGAAAAAATTGTATAACCATTTTTTCTTCTACAGTTTCCTCGTCTCACAGACTTTCTGTCACCTGTAGAGTACAAAACAATTTACCGGTATCAGTAGGGGAACTTCCAGACTGGAACCAGCAGGAAACAGAGGAAGGCAGCAAGGTCCCCGACGGGAAAGTGGGCGGCCTCTGGCTTTGGACGAGAATTAGAGGGGAAGTCCAGCCCCAGGCACGAGGGGACAGCAGGAGCCCAGGTGAGGGGGCGGAAGACTCTCAAGTCCCAGGGATTTGAGAAGAAGGCTTGTAAAAATGCTGGAAGTAATGAAAGGGGAGAAGAATGACCGGGAGAACAGAGCGGCTTATTCCAGGAGGAACAACATGCCGGCAGAGGAAAGAGAGGAGGAAATATGCCAGAGTTCAATAAAATCATGGACAATTGAGATGAGGCGAACAAGAAAAGATTATTCACATTTTTCTCAGGACACAAAGCCCCCAGGACATCCAATAAAGTTACCCAGCAGCAGATTTTAAACTAATCCAAGGAAGCCTCCTATCGCACGGAGCCCAGCTGTGCGGCGGGGCACATTGCCACGGGACGCTGCGGGGACAAAGCCACTGCCGGGGCGGCCACAGCAGAGGGACAGAGGTGTGTGAAGGGCTCACTAACTACAGTCCAGACAAAACCTCTGGATGCGGTGGCTGCCAGGAGCTGGAAGGCTGCACCTGGGAGAAACACCCAGTTTCTGATGTTGGAAATGTTGCTGGCTGCTGCCGGAGGGGGCACAGCGTTGGGTGGAGGGATGGCCTGAGCCACGCTGTGCCTGTGCTTCCCGCATTATCAGCGGGTGTTCAGCGAGGACCTGGTGTCACAGCCCCACTGCTGTCCCTGGGGCAGTGCTGTCAGCACGCTGGGAGCAGATTAAACCATGGCGTGGGAGCTCAGCATCCATCCCACACCTCCGGTCACACCAAGCTTCCTACAGCAGAGTGGATCACCAGAAAAAGGAAAAAAGCAGAGAAACCCTGGCATCGGAATCACCGACAGCTTTGTCAGACCAGGGGAGAGCTCAGGACAGCCCAGTTTGGTGGCTGCCGACCAGCACTGGGCACACGTGGCTGGAGCCCCAGTAGGGATGGGGATGGGGATGGGAGGGCAGTGGGGCAGGGGAGGTGTCTGCCTTCCCACTGAAGGGGACGGGATCAAGGCCCACGAGGACAGGTTTGTAAAGGGGAGGACACCTCTACCTCTGATTTTTATTCTCCAGCTGGTGTCACAAAAGCCTTTCTCAGAGGACACTCCAGGCAGCTCTTGCCAGTTATTAAAGTCCGATAAAATCCCACTCCAGTTAATTCTGCTGGCAGAAAGCTCCAGATTGATGCACAGCAGACTGTCCCTCCTGACTTGACCATGTCTGCCTATTTATTTATTTACTTCTAACGTAAACCTCAGCTGTACAACTACAGAAAGAGGGCCTCGTGAGTGGCACAGAGGTTTGTCACGGGGAAGGAGGAGGCTCAGGATGCTGAGACACGGGTGGGGAGCACTGGTGGTGGTACTAGAGGTGGACACCCATCTTCCCAGGGTTTGGACCTCCCTCTAGAGACCTGCCAGTGACTGGTTTGTTGCTCCTGTGCTTCCAGTGGTACCAGTGCCCAGGAGGACACGGGACAGCCCAATTCATCTGCCATCAGACACAGCGGCTGCTTTCCCACCCCAGATCCTGGCTCGTGTGGTCATGGCCGTGGTTCCCAGGACATCCACGCTCATCTCTCCTTCACACACAGCTTTATAGCTACTTCTCCAGAGTTTTATACAGCTTTTACAGTCTGTTTTTATGATGTTTGAGTAATTGCTGTTTATTTATCATGGATTGTATGTCAATGGCTAGGTCACACCCCCTGCGCTTTGGCTTGAAAGGAGCCATTTGACTTATTTTATTAAATTTCTTATTCTTATGCTATTTATTCTACCTTCAGGGGCACAGCTGGCACTGTGGCATGGCAGGCCGTGGGTGGTTGTGCCCACAACCACGACAGCAGGAAACCTCAGCCCCCATCCCGCAGCACAGCCCCGCTGCCCAGCCTGCGTCGCCCCGCGATCTCCCCACCTGGGTGGGCTTCAAGAAACCCAGCTGGGGCTGGGAAAAGCAGAGAGCAGGCTTTAGCACGGGCAGGGCTCGGGGAAGACCATCGTAACTGGAGCCAGCAGGGCTGCACCGGGCAAGCTTTGGGTGCCGCACGCACACGTGGGTCAGCTGCACTCCCGATCCCAAAGCAGCACCCAAGCCGAGCACTCCTGCCTTCCAGGAGTGCTTGGGAAGCAGCAAAAATGAGGGATGAGTCCGTCAAGGACCAGCTTTAAAAGAGAGAAAGAAAAGCCATTGTGGGAGGGAGCAGCTGTCCCCCGCTCAGGAAGGCAGCCGCAGCCAGCCGCACGCTGGCACATCCCGCGGCACCACTCACTCATCTCAGCATCACCCACTGACAAGGGCTGCGCAGCAGCAGGGAAACAGATTGCTGTCACCATTTCAGGGCTGGAAAAGGGGGAAAACCATGTGGGGAGCATGTTGGAAAAGAAAAAGCAATAAAAAAAATATGCGCGTACAACCCAAAAAAGCCTCCTCCTCAGCCAGGGCCCTGCATATGGGCTGTGGGTGCTGGCGCGGGGCGGAACAGGCGGGTGCTGGGCAGAGGTGAGGGGCAGATGGGTGCCTGCACAGAGCCACCCAGCACGGACCCCGTGCCAGCCTGGGCGAGCAGGAGCCAAAGCTGTCACAGTAAAGGCTGGCATCACTTCGGGTGATGACTGCTGTCACCTTGTGCCCAGCCACAGGAACAAAACCCCCTGGGGAGGTGGCAGTGGGGAGGATGGCAATGGCAGGAGGCACCCTGCACCCAGACCAGGGGGACCACAGCCAAAGCCATCTCCGTTCCCCTGGTGCCAGCACATCCCCATGCACTGCTTGACTGCCCAAGCTCTGTGCTGCTCCCTTTATAGCCCTCATGGCTACTGAAGCTTTTATTGCCTCCCTTGCAGATAGTCCAGCTGCTGTGAAATCCAGCTTCCTACCAGCTGGGAATTTAATTAGGTCAATTAATTAAGAACATTATGTCACCTCCTCCTCAGGTCTACATTGGAAACACTGGGTTGTACCTCCAGGTGGGCACTGAAGCTTTGCAGAGGAGGTGTGGCAGAGGGAGGGAGGGAAGGATGGATGGATGGGTGGGTGGGTGGAAGTGTGAGTGGATGGATGGATGGATGGATGGATGGATGGATGGAGGTGCTCCGAGCCTGTGTTATAAACTGGGCAGGCAGGAGGAGCAGCCCAGCTTGTACTGGCTCTGCATGGTACTGACAAGGACTGCATGATGCCTGGGTGGCGAGGAGCACAGCCTGCCCTGAGCATCTCTGGGACCTTAACGAGAATAAGTCCTGCCCAGGTTGCTGCCGTACTCTGCATCTCTAGACAAAGGCATCCCCTCCCCGGGGCCGTGCTCCTGGGCAGGTCCCAGGTCTGGCCAGCCCAGGCCCAGGCAGCTGACCTCTGCATTTCTTGCACATATTTATCCCAGGAAAATGAAACCTCCACCCACACACACACAGGCACACATACACCCCTCTGTCGTGTTTGTACATGACACCAGATTTTGCTTACTGCTCAGATTACCTTACTATTTTTCCTCTTTAAAATTGGGACCATTTATTTGAAATAAAACCAGTGATTTACCATAGGGAAACAACCAAAAAAAAAAACAAAAACAACCTTGCAGGATTGCATTTCAAAACATTTTGGTTATTTGAACGTTTCTGTCACTTCCAACAGGGTCAGAACTACTGGAATTTAACTCACACTCACAAATGGCTTTGTTTCACATCACAGCTGTATTTTTTAGCAAATCTGGGTTTGGGGAAGAAAAAGCTGTCAGGCTGAGTCTACCACACTCTGACCCAGAAGCTCCTCCAGCTTTACCTGCCGCCTCTGCGGGGAGGGGGGACCAGCAGCACCAGCACCGGGGGCTTGGCGCATCCTTGCCTGGGCAGACACCCCAGGAGGTGGGGGCATGGCTCCTGCCGGGGGATTTAGGAAGGGGTCTGGAGGCTGAGCAGAGCCCAGGTCGTCCCACCAGACGTGGGGCACCAACATTGCTGCCAGCCCCATCTCGGCTTCTGCACCCACACAAACCTGGGGCCCATCTGCTGCCAATTGGCACGGGCATCCTACAGTTCCCCATCCTTCCCCCCATTGAGCCGGGCTCCTGTCTGGTTGAGCAGCTCAGTGCAAGGGCAGGAGGATCCCTATTTGCCCCAAAGCAGGGGGGTGAGGGGGGCTTTTTGGGAAGAGGGTGTGTGATGGGCAAGCCCGTGCCATGCTGCACGGCGCGACCAGCAGCCCTGCTCTTGCAGCAGCGAGGGTTTATGTCCTCTGATACCTTTCCTTTGAGGTGGCTTAATGCAAAGCAGAATCCAGATTTGGGGATTAGGGGAGGGACAAAAAGGTCAGCCCGGATCAATGGTGATTAGCTGGAAAAGACCTAAAGAGCCCATTGTTTGCTGTGCATTAACGATCCTGCCGCTGAGCCCGGATTCCCTCTGAACCACTTGAGAAATGAAAGGACAAACATACCGCGCTGGAGATTAAAGCCCTGAATCCCTACACCTGCGTGCGTGCCAGCGATGCTCTGAGAGCCTGCGGGCACCACGGCCTGGGCCATGGCGGTCCTGTGCAGCACAGCACCATAGCACCGTGGGGACAGCAGCTCTGTCCCTGTCCCCCCACCACAGGTAGCCAACCCCACCCTGCTCAGTGGCACACAGCCCCCATCCTCGTCCCAGCCCGTTTTGGCCATGTCTGTCATTAGGGAAAGAGGGAAGGGAGAGCAAAGGAGGATTTACTGCAGCAAGGAAAATGGGGAGTGAAGCCTAAAAAGAGCATGTTGATGGAGGGAAGGCAGGGATGGAGGCAGGGTGCAAAAACTTCCTTTGGAGGAAAATGGAAACAGATCAGAGTGCTATTTTAACGTGGAGCGTTGGAGGAGCTTCTGAATCCACCGCCCCAAGCTCGTGTGGCTGACACCCGGTTGCACCTCGGGGCCCAGCGGAGCACCCAGGGGTGCGGGCAGGATGGGGTGGCCCCGGGAGGCACCACCCAGGCTGAGCCCAGCCGCCTGCCCCAGCCCTGCAGCACCGGGCTGTGCACCCAGCCTCACCCTGCCACTGCTGTGAGTGATTCTCAGCCAGCACCACTTCCCCAGAGCTGCATTGACACGAGATCGACAATTCGCTCTGCGCACAGGGCGAGGACTTCTTTCAAACCTGTCCTTTTGATCGCAGCTCATCGCCCAAGCTTCACTCGCTCGCATCTTCCCACCTCTCTCTCCAGATTTCCCGTAAAAGCTTCATTTAGATTGAAAATGATATTTTCAGCACGTTAATTAAGTACTAATTGCTGATTAGAAACATATTTACCAAGGTCTAACAACTATGTAACAAGTGATGTCTTATTACACCGCCATTCCCTGGGAGTTAGACCTGCGGAAAGATTGTTCTAATAAGCAATTGGCATTTGGGTAATGCGCAGTTAGCAAGCCACGGAGCCACTCTCCCAAATGGGAGAAGACAGTTATTTATGTTAATGAGATGCCAGCTGATTATTAGAAACACATTGATACAGGTTTGGGCTGTGGTGTAACTGATACATATCTACTGTGTTCAGTAGCTGCGAAACCTCAATCAATATGTTTCTCATAATCAGCCTGCGTCTCATGCACATAAATAATATCCTTGACGTGGAGAAGAGCTCCAGTTCCCAGAAGTTAATAAGAAAGCCCTGCTCCCCTCTTCCCCACGCTCGTAACACCAGGACGGCAGCAGCAGGCTGAGGGGCCAGGCTGGCCAAGCCTGGGGTGGGCGGCGGGTCTGGGGTCCTCGTGGAGACCTAGGACCACGTCCAGTGTCCTCCAGGGGAAAGATCTGGGCTGCTTGATGGCACCCCTGGGATTCAGTATTCACCGGACCCCACACGTCTTTAATTTTTAGGTCTGAGAGACGTAGAGGCCTTAGGACAGCCTGGCTGGAGGATACCACCACCTCCCCGTCCCATGATGCCGGGGATGTTCCTGCCCCTGCCCCTGCCTTCGAGCCTCTCCCCTTTGCTCTGTGCAGCTGGGCAGTGACTGGGGAAATCATCTCCGCTGCAAAGACACGTGGAGCTGAGAAGGAAACCCCAAGGGATGGCGAGTGGGCCACCTTCCCTGTCCGGAAGGGAACGTCCTTCTCGGTTATTCTCGGTGTGACCTTGTCCAGATTCAGCCTCTGCTCAGCACTTCCCTTACACCTTCCTTCTCTGAAAAAAAAAGACTGTTAGTATCCTCTCCACTCTCCCTAAACCCACGCTTATGCACTAATGTGTACTTGCACAACAAAGGCATTTTTGTCAGCCATTTCTGTGGCTCTTTTCTGGACACTTTCCATTTTTCAGTGGTTTTTCAACGCGCCAGCAGCAGAGTTGGAGGCGGTGGGCAGGATGGGGCTCACACAGCCACCACGCCCCAGTGGCCGTGTCCCCGTCACCCCCCCATCCCTGGAGCCTCAGCCTCCTTGGGGCCCCCTTCCTGACCCCGTGAGCCCCCCGGAGCTGCCGTTCTCCACCTTGGGGTGTGTGCTGCCCCGCTGGGCTGGGCAGGACCAGCCGGGAGCCCCTGCGCTGCAGCCGCCCCGCTGCCTCTGCCACAGCAAGCCCAATCTCATTACAGAGCAAAATCAGGTTTGTTTGGCAAGATCTATTTCCATAAAGCTGTGCTGACTGACACTAATTCCTCCTCTATTAAATTCCTTATCATTTTTTCCCCTCTGCTGCCGAGGCCTGGTTGCCCCTTTTGCTCTCTCTGCGGGCAGACAAGGCAGCGCCGGCCGAGGACCGTGATCCCTGGTCCCAGCTCCAAACCCTCCCAGACGTGTGTTACGGGGCATGCGGCATCCTCAGAGGCTGCTGCTGGCCTTATCTGCTCCTCTGCACCCAGCCCAACCAGCTGCCGGGTTCTCCTCCATGCCTTTACCTCCCCTTGACTGTTTTTGAAACTTCAAATCTCCATCTATCTCCCTTACTATCACTTCCCCCTCTTCCTTGATGGATGTTTCCTGTTCCTAGCTTTTTGTGCTCACTAAGACCTTCATTAAAATAAGAGATGGACATTTAAGCACAATTTTTGACTTAAAATACAGCTGCTGTTTGTCCAATGAATTTTCATTAAAGAATTTCCTTATTTCTCTCTGATTTGGGGGCCCGATTTTTCTTCCTCGGCAGCCTAGGGGACATCAGTCTTTCAGAAGCAACAAATCCACAGCTTCATTAGCTCTACACTTTGTTTAGCCTCATTGAATGCCGTTTAGTCACAGCAGCTAAATCTTGGCAACACCAGCTTCCCCACCAGAATTTAACTCTCACATCAAGAAGTCCAGGCGAGAATGACTTCCCTGGGCAAGGGACCTTCTGCTCACTGTGCCGGGCTGCGGCAGGAGCGCACAAAGGGACAGGGACGAGTCTGGGAGCAGCACTGCTGCCCTCTCCGAGCACCCCCTGCCCGGCCCCCCGGTGCCCCAGCGATGCCGAGGTCGGTGCCAGGGGGGCTGCACAGGCAGGGCCTGGTGAGCAGACAGACAGGCGGAAAGCAGCCGAGGATGAAGTCAGGTGGAAAGAGGAGACAAAAAAGACGTTTGTGGGGGAAACGAATCCAAAGGTATCGGAGCAAAGCAGTGGGGATGACGCAGGGTGCTCAGCCCACACCTCATGAATGCCAGAGAGGGGCAGAGAGGGAATTGGTTTTTTATTATTTCTTTTTCAGCTTTCTTCCTTCCTTTAATCTTTGATCGGGAAACAAGCTGATTTTAATTAAAAAGCCCTCCAATTAATGCTGCCGTGGAGTTTTCATTTCCTGGGCTTCGGTAATTTGCAAGCCCAGGTTATGGAGGCTTTGTGTTGCTTCTTGTCAAATAAATAACAACAACCGAAATAACTCGCCAGGAAGAGCAGGGCGGCTGCTGGGGGCAGCTCCCTGGGGGCTGGTGGCTCCTTCTCCCTGCCCTGCTCCGAGCCCTGGGAGTGGCAGCAGAGTGGTCATGGGCATTGGCAACGACCTCGAGGGGCCGAGGATCCTGTCGTCCCCCCTTCAGCTCCTTTCCTGGACACACACGTGCCCAGCACGCACTGATGGGCACCCTGTCTCCCATCCACCCGCACAGCTGTACGGGCAGGAAAGCTCCGTGGAAAAAAAAAAAAAAAAAAAAAAAAGGATTGTGGAAAGCCTTTATTATCCCCAGTCCCATCTATTGTTAATGTGATCGTGAGCAGGGAGTGTTTGGCGAATTCATTTGTGATAAATATTTATACCCCGTGTTTTTGGGCTGTTATCTGCAAAGTGTGGCTGTTTGATCTGGTGTAGTGATTTTTTTAGGTCATTTACATTCCCTTTCGTAGGAGCCCTTGTCCTATAGTGGCTATCACATAATTATGTTTCTTTTGCTTATCCCTAATCCTGTCAAACCACCTACTTATCTCTAATTTCCTGTCCATTACCCTTATTGTTTGAGCTTAGATCTCCAGCGCAGGACAGCGCAGGCTCCGGGGGCTCGGCGGCAGGCGGGGGCACTCCCCATGGCCAGCTGCGCCCTGTGACCGCCCCCCCCTGCCCAGGGACCCTTGGGACCCTTGCTCGCCTGCAGGCAGCCGCACACAGAGGGTATCCACCTCCTGGGGCAGGTGAATTCACCCACACGTGCCCAGAAAAGCAGGATTGTGCCCCTTGCTGGGAGATGGCACAGAGCAGGGTGCCCACACCCTGGTGAGCGCCCAGCCAGGGGTGAGCGGCACGCAGCACGGCAGCGACAGGGCAGCGCATGGTACCGTTGTGCCAGGAATAACACCCTGGGAGGCAAGAGCTCGCGTCTCCGAGCCATCAGAGCCACGGGGACGGATCGTGTCCCACTGTCTCCAAGGCAACCTGACATTCGGATTAGAGAGGCAGGAGCTGGGGCACCGCAAGGGTGTCACCCCGGGCCGTGGCATGGTGCGGTTCTGTCTGCGGTGACGGGGCCGGCCCCTGCCCCTGCTCAGCCCCTCCTGCCAGATCAGCCTTTTGGAGGGGGCTGGTGGCTGTGGTCACTGCTGGGTTGGCTGCTCTTCAGCAGCGTCTCTGGGTACGTCGCGATGGGGTTCTGATAAACATCAACCACGGTGCCTCCCGCAGCGTCCATCCTGTGCCCTGTCCCCAGGAAAGGGAGGCTGCTTGGAAGCACACTTATGGGAAGAACTCCTCAGGTGGCCCAGCACTCATATCAGGCTGCACCAGCCCCAGCTGGGGACCAGCACTGCTCCCCCTCTGACATCAGGATGCCGTCCTCTTTAAATGCAATGAGGCAGAAGCAGTCTGCTTGATGAAGCCCAGGCTCCATGATCCACATTTCCAAGTCACTGCGTCTTAGCACAGAGCATCACAGGTGAGCCACCATCAGATGAACCCAGCTGGCTCCCCTGGGTGTGACCGGGGCTCAGCTCCATCAGCTCAGCTCCATCGGCTCCGTATTGCCCAGAGCAGGATCTCACCGCTGTTCTGCAGGGAGTCCACTAACAGCCCCAGCAGGGGGACGCAGCAGGACCCGTGCCAAGCTCCCTGTTCCTCGGGGCACCATGCAGCAGGCAGGTCTCACCGACTCGACAGGAGGGCAGCAGGGGCCTGGATTTAAACTTCCAGGTGCTGCTTCTCTTCCTCTCAAGGAGAACCACCAACTCAAATCTGGACACCGAAAACACAAGGCTGTTTGAAATTTAAGGCTGAGATTTGAGCATTGGGATCTGAGGCTCAGGCTCATCTCTGGGAGCTCCGGGAGGAGGACGAGAGACATCTCAGTGCCGGGACAGAGAGGGTGCTCTTCAGGAAGGGCTGGGGGCCCCGAGAATCTGCAGATGGGTGTGGGTGGGGACACCCCCCCAGGGCCGGCTGCCTCCTGGCTCTGGGTGTCTGTGAATTCAGGTGCCCCACCTGCAGCAGCCCACACGATGCCAGCGTTCAGAGCAGGGGTTCTCCACCCATTACGCACAGTCTCCTCAGCCTGTGCTGCGATACAATACCCCTCTCGCTTCCCACGGTGCATCTTAATAGCATGTGGCTCATTTCTTAAACATTACTTATTTACAGCAGCTTTCTGCCAGATGAGCATCAGCTCCATGCCACCATGAGGGTGGCAGAACGTGCTGCTCTCCAGCACAGCTGAGCTGTGGCCAGGCGCCAGCGCTACCTATTATGGGTTTTATATTGGAGTTTTACTCCAGATAAAGAGAGAACCACTGGGGAATCACTGTCTGCCACCGATGCCTCAGCCTGACTGCAAATAAACCGCTCCTCCGTCAAACAAAGAGCGCGCATCACCTCCACGAAGGAACCGTAGGTGGCATGCAAGGCCAGTTTACAGGGACGCTCTCGCCACCCGCTTTGTCGTGGCGCCCGTGCTGTCTGCATTTCAATTGTGCCTGGGCTCTGAGCAGCGGCAGTGCCCGGTGCCGGCAGAGCGCAGTCACTGCTCCTGCTGCCGCCCTGGGGACAGCCCAGGAGGGGTCCCCGGGCTGCAGGCACCCTTTGCAGGACCCGGCTGAAGGTGCTGGGTTAGGGTGGGGGAGAGGGACTGCCTCAGCCCTTCCCTTCCCCCTGGGGAGCAGTCGTGCTGTGTTTTGCATCTCTCCATGTCCTGCTGCCCCTCTGCAAAGCAGAGGTGGAAACGGCAGGGCAGGTAGAGGCAGGGGCCTGATCCTGCACCAGCAGCTCTGCTCTCCACCTCTGCCGGCATGGATACAGGCAGAGGAGTTTGCAGGGCAGCGAGAAGTACCCAAGTGGCACACCCAGACCCACGAGACGGGCAGGGGTAGCATCACCAACTGGGCTGCAGCATCAGTTTGGGACCAGGCAGGACCTTGTGCCCCAACGTGCGACAGACGGGGCCGGCAGGAGGGCACAGGACAGATTTGCTCCGCTTCGGAAGCACACAGGGACTGCCGTGGCTGGAGCCAGCCCGAGCCACACGGTGTTTTTCAAGGCTTTCAAGTCTGACTCACGCTGGCTCCCCTTGATGCCGGGCTTCTGACGCACGCACGGTTTGCCGAGAACAGTGGCTCAGTAATTAGCAGAACCGGCTGGCCACAAGTGGAGCGATGATACTGCACGTTGTCACCAGCCGGAGCCCTCAGCATCTGAGGCGAGAGCTTCGTCTGCAGGACTTTGATTACTGAAGTGACATTGAAAGACAGCAGATCCCCATGTCCTCCAGCCCAGACATCCCTCCCAAAGGAAGAACTCAGATATGAAAGGCTGCATTTATCTTTTTATTACAAAAAATGTACATGGGAGCTGGGTACTTGTCCCCGACGCAGCTGCTCTCAAAGAGCTGGTGGTGACTTTCCCCTGCTCTGTGCGTGCACGCCTGGTGCGGGCAGTACCCGAGGCAATCTAAGGCAAGACAGGGAAAAGCATTGTCTTTTTAAAATCTCTCCTTGGTTTTGTTTCCCTTGTCCTGGGATGGGCAGGGATGGGGCACGGTGTTATTAGCAGGGCCACTGCTCCCATGCAGCTGATATCTGATATCCTGCAAGTCTCACACCAAAGTCAGGCCCCAGTAGATGCCTGCAAGATGTGTGTCAAAATATAGGAACTGACTCAGCAAAGCAAAGCAGCCTCCATTCAGTCCAATAAATAGGAATGAATTCACCTAAGAGGTCAAGTCAGCCACAAGGGGACCTGCACGGTGAAGACTTTATTTTCTGTGCCCTGTATCACTGGCACAATCCCCCCACATTCTGCACCTGGATGTCCCCATTCTCAGCCTGCCTGGAAATGAGCAGACCTGCGTGCTTTTATCCCTCCCAACATCTGCCAAACAACTTCCAAAGCCTCGACCTGCGCAAGCAGTGCGGCACTCCCATGAAAACCAGGGCAGAGCTGCCCCTGCTGCCCGTGAAGCGTGCCAGGCGGGGAGGGGCAGGGCGAGAGGAGCTCAAAGGGAGCGAAGTGCCGAGCAGGAGCACAGCCCTACCTCGCCCGGCCCCTCACGGCCTGACCGAGACCTGGCGCGGCTGACGCCCAGCCCTTCCTTTCGCCCTTCCGAAAATCTGCTGCTTCCTGCCGGCCTTTTCCCAGCTATTTATAGAGCGGGGCTGACAAGGTGCCCCTGTGAACGGCCTTCCCCTGGGAAGCAGCTGCCCCGAGCGTGCTCACCGAAGCGGGGGGGCTCTCCGGGTGCTGCTGCCCCATCCCACGGTGCATTCCCCAGGCCCAGACCCACTCCAGCACTTGTGGCAGAGGCTTGCACACCGCAGCTGCCCCTCCTGGGGATGCTGCTCCGTTCCCCTGTGCTCCTGCCCGCGCCCATCACCCCCAGCCCCAGCCGTCCCGTGCAGTCGCAGCCCTGGTTGCTCTCCTCTCCAAAGGCTTTCCTGGGAGCCGGTCAAAGCGTATTTCTCACCCCAAGCAGCAACTCCCCTCCATGCTGCTCGGCCCTGAGGCAGCCCCTGCAGCTGCCCAGCCCTCCCTGCCATGAGCACGGTCCCTGTGACCACCGCTCGTCCCGTCCTCCCGGACACACAGCAGTTGTCCCCTTAGAGCATCTCCACGGCGTCAGGCAGGCTCACAGGGACAGGCACAGAGCTCTCAGCTCAGATCCCAGCTGCAGAGCTGGATGTGTCAAGGGCCGAGCGCCTTTCTTCCCGTGAGAGGAAAGCACGATGTCTGGATGAGGCTGGGGATTAGGAGGGGATTCACCGCCTGTGCTGTACCTGGTCTGAGCAGCAGACACCATTCCCCAGAGCTGTCAATCTGGTACCTTTCACCAGCACTAAAACTCAATTAGTTAAAACAACAACAACAACTGTGGCTCCAGACAGCTTGTGCCTAACATATTTGATCCCTTTTATTACTCAGCACTGCTCAAAACCCAGCCAGCAACATCCTAGCTGACTCCCACTAGTTTCCCTGTTTTATTCTACCAGGATTAAGTCAACCCTACAGTCTCCAGCTGTTTTGTGGTTGGGCCTGGATACATCTTTATACTCTAGCTACATTATTAAGTGGATTGTGGCCAAATTGACAGAGCTGCTTCAGGGAGGACAAGGCCATTCAGGTCAATGATGGTCCTGCCAGCTGGAGAGACACTTGGGACTCATGATTTGCTAGCAAAGCTCTGGACTGTTGTCTTAGCCTCACTTGATGTCCCGGAGGGGGCTTCTGTGAAAGCCCTGACTCTAGCAGGAATGTTTGATTTCTTGGCAGAGATATGTAGCAATCTGTCTTGGAGTATTGCAGGAAGATTTTGTGTTCGGTGAGGTTTGTCCAGAGCATCGCTCCGGCGTCTGGTGCGTAATCCACGCTTTGGCCTTCTCTGAATGGAGTGTCCGCTGGCTGCTGGCAGTCCCTGCTGCCATTAAACTCAGAGCTCTGTCCCTCTCTGGCATGAGCTCACGCTGCTCACAGGTGGTGACACCGCGCCCTGCTCTCACCCGAAGGCGCCACGTCATGATGCGATGCGATACAACGTGATGCGATGTGGCGCGGCACAGAGCGACCCAGTGTGACACGGTGCAGCACGCCCATGTGTCCTGCTGGGTGCTCAGGAGCCAGCCCTGAGAGCAGCTCCTGCGTGGTTCTGCCTGTGCCAAATGGGAGGACTCAGGAAGAGAGTTAACTAAACAGACAAGAGCCCGTTGCTCCCAGGTTAAAGCACCCTTTGTGCTGTTAATGAATAGCAGCAGAAGGGTCATGCAAAGAAAGGGATGAAAGCTCCATCCATCAGTTCGTTTGAAACAAGACTGTCTGCATGATTTATGAAACTGCCCTGAACATAGGCGGTTGGTGTGGGGCTCTTTCTCCTCCTCGGAAACGAGCATCATCTCGAAGCGGAGCTGAAGGGAGTGGGAAGAGGTTGCCATTAGCTGCTGGTGTGTGCAGGAGGGTGGGAGAAGGCTCCCGACCACACATCGTCTGGTGGCGGCAGCTGAGGACCTGCCGGTGCAGGATCCCGTGCTGAAATAACGCTTTGTGATAAGCTGCTGCCAGGACAGCTCTCTCTCTGGAATAAGAACAGCTTATTTTGAAACGGCGAAATTTGTGGGTGGGAGTGGGTGATGCTCACCGTGGGCAGCATGCCCGCTGTGTGTGAGAACATCCCACGGAGAGTTAACCGCGCAGCAGCGATTCGTGGTCCGGAGCCGTTCCCCATGAATCTCACACCCCACCTAAGCACAGTTCAACTTCCCTGTGCAGACACGTCCCGGTGTGTCCTGGCCTCTTCCAGGGCCCCGCTCACCCTGTGATGCCGGGCAGGACAGGGGACAGTGGTGGAGCCTCCTGGCAGCCGGGGCAGCTGGGGCATGCGTACATTTGGAAATGTGCAAAGCTGCTCCTCCTGCAGCACAATAACACCGCTTCCATGTGTGACTCATATTTTTTTTTTTCCCCTGCCTTGGTCTTGTAGTTTTTCTAATTACTGTGAGCTTTGCAACTGTGAACATGTAATGTTCCAGAAATGTGTGTGTGATTCACCTAACGCGGGGAGCGGACTTCCAGCCAAAAGGGACTTGGAGATTTTTCTGGCATCAGCCTGCAACCTGGAGAGCAGCCAGCAAAGCTCACCAAGGTCATTTCTTTCTCCTTCTCTTCTTCCTCTCTCTTTCCCTCAGCCCCTCATTCCCTCCCCTCTTCCCTCTGAACAAGGATCAGGCAGCACCTTGTTTATTACTCATCAGCCTTCCCTCCATAAAAATCTCCCCAGAAACACACACCGAGCCGCAGCTGTGCTCCTGCCAACTGCTCGCTCCGCGCCCTGCGCTGTGCTGCCGGAGCACCTCCTGCCTGGGATACGGGCACAGCACGGGGGGTTTCAGCTGGGACACGCTCTGACCTTCCCCGGACAGGTTTGGGTGCTCCCGTGGGATTTAGGAACTTAGCTTCCAAAAGGATGCATGCATTGAGTCCCCCGTTTGCTTAGAAACTCCTATAGGAGCTGTGTGTCCGTCCGTCTGTCGCCCAGCTCTCGCTGTGCAGCCTCAGCCAGCTGTTGGTGTTTGGGGCAGCCCCCAGACCCTGGGTGTGCAGGACCCTGGGAGATGTTTGGGAAGAAGCTTGTGCAGACGCAGCCTCAGGGCTCCCGTTGTGCATGGAAATAATCTGGCATCCCATGACTTCTTGTGAAAGCAGCAGCAGCAGTGGCTGTGGCTGTTATCAGCTGTAACAGGTTAGCTCAGACATAACAGAGCCTGCGGGGGGAGCGGGGAGGCGACCAGCACATGTCATTTGTCACTGCCTTGTTTCGGTCCATGGGGACTGCGCTGTCCTGTGGGAGCATCTCTGCTCCCCCAGCGTCCCCCAAGGAAACAGCATAGACACATGTCCCCCTTTACACAAGGCTCAGAGGTGGGAGGTCACCCAGAAAGTCCAGCGGCTCTGGAGTATTTTCCCACTGAGGAACGCAGCCCATTTGGACCAGTTCCCAGAGCCTGAGTGCCAGCACAGGCTCACGTCAGCCAGAGACGCCCATCGGTGGCTGTGGCGGGGCTGCGGAGGACGAGCGATGGTGCTGCGGAGGACGAGGGATGGGGCTGCGGAGGACAGCTGGGCCAGTTCCACGTGCTCGGTGTCTCCCGCTGGCTGCGGTGCAAGATCACAGCTCAGCAGCCAGCCCTCGCACCACTCCGTGCCCACCAGCGCCTCCCCCAAGCCTTCCCTGCCTCCCCGCGCTCCCATCCCACTCTCCTTCCCTGTGCGAGCCACGAGCACAACCGAGACTCATCCCCCTCCCCGCCAGCTCCTTCCCTGCTGCAGGACTCTCCGCAGAGGTGGCATTTGCAAGAGCTGCTAACCCCAGAGCCCATCGTACCCAAAGCCATCAGAGGAAGAGCTAAGGGGTGGCGTTTGGGGAAAGCCCCGCGCTACCTGCCGCCTACAAAATGTTACAGCCAGTTCCTGGGTTTTCCAGCACAGACATCCACGTGTAGGCTCAGCCAGCTCGGGGATGCCCCTCTGCAGCACTCCAGCCCTGTGTTTGCCCCAGTGCTTCAGCATGCTGAGCAAAGCAGGGCAGCCCCTGGGGAGCTTGCTGGCTCCAGGAGCCCAGGACAAGAGGGAGTTTATCCCGTTACCTCGGTTTTGATCTGGGAAGCCACCTTTCCCCTTGGCCTTGTGTTCAGAAGGACCATCACAGATCTGTCTGGGTCTATCCCAGTTTTATGGTTTGAAGCTCAGTATGGGACCCTGGCGAGGGAGCTTTTGATAATGACATGGAGCTTGTGACCCAAATCACACGGAGCTGGCGGACAAGCCCTCAGGAGACACATCTGGTCCCATGGCCAGGCTGCCCGCCTTGGCTCGCAGCTCCGGCATGCTGCGCTCCCCTTCCGAGGGACACCTTGGGGCTCAGATCCTGCCAGTTCGGCACCCCCCGGTGAGCTGGGGGGCTCACAGCAGGCAGGCAGGACCTGCCACCTGCCTCCCACCATCACCGAACTGCGCTGCCTGGATTGAGATTGTGCAGCAGCTTTCAGGAGAGCGCCTGCCGTGAGCTGTGTGACACAAGGCGCGTTTGCAACATGTGCTCTTTTGGCCGGGCGGTGCGTGTCGGCGGCTGTGCTGTGGTGTGAGCACAGGGGATACTTTGGACCATCTCCCCCAACGGCGCTTTGCTGAATTCTTCATCTCTGAGATCACAGATCAAGGCAGAGTTTTAAGCAGTGGCCAGATCACTGTTTCACAGACCTAGAACAAATACACTAAAAGCTTCCCCTGTGTGTGTGCAGATTAAGTCGTTAATGAATATTTTTGCTAAGCATCAGAAATCTGGCTGGCTTCGGAGCTCAGCTCAGCCAAGACGTTGGAGATTTGGCTGAGGAGACTCGACAGCAGCAGCACCGGGGGCCTCAGCCTGCTGCAGGGCTCGCCAGCTGCTCCTGCGGCACCGCTCCGGCCCTGCCTGGTGCTGCATGAGGGCAGCAGCCACCGACCAGCATCGCTGGTGCCTGGAAATGGGGGGATTTATATTTGATTTGTGCCCCATTTCTCAGTTAGCAGGTGGACAGCAGCAAGAGCTCCTGAGCTGCTACTGACGTGGGCACAAGATGAGTGCTTCCACTGCAACTGTCTGCGCACACCCTGCACAAAAGCAAGTTTAAACTTCTTTACAGGGAAGGCGGAGGGCACTTTGTGAGGTTCTGCAAATCACTGGGGACTGCAAACTGTTGCGGGAAAATGCTCGTATATCCAGTAAGTGGGTGTGCACATGTGTGTGTGCAGGCAGACAGGGGTGAAACCTGTGCAGGCAGGTGCTGAGGAAACTGGTGAGCGCTCCTCATCCCTGCGAGGCAGGCGGGCTGTGCCTCTGGTGGGGAAATCAGGGGTGCTGGGCTCTTCACTAACACAGGTAATGTTGGGAAAAGAAGCAGTAGATAGAGTTCTGTGTGTCTGCCTGGAAAAAAGGGGGTCTGTAAAAAAAGGAAAAAAAAAAAAAAAAAAAAAAAGAACTTAAAACCATCTTGGTATGACAGTAACCTTCCCTGTCTCACATTTTCCAGCATCATGCTCAGGCAGCTTTACAGATGTTAATTAAGACTTGTGCCCTTCCCCAGGGATGCTCTGAGGTATTACAAATAATAGTATTAGCAGGAGCATCGGTACAGACAAATTAATTAGGGGTAATATTTTAAAGACAGGAAGCTGTCGGGTCACGCTGTCAGCTGGGAGATGGGCAGGGTAATGGCTCCATGAGGCGGGGGGCAGTGCCCACAGGGTCTGGCGGCTTTATCTTAATAGCTCAGGCACACTTGCAAGGAGGAAAGGCAGGGTTTTTCCCCTGCTCTGCTTGCTGCAGGGCAGAGGAGGCTGCCTAGGGCAGAGGCAGGATACGGCTGCAGGTAGCCCATGAATCAGTCCGGCAGTGGCTGCACGTGGAATTATTTTGGGAGACCAACCGTCTGCGCATCGCACCACTCCTTGTGTCCAAAAAGAGCCAACAATGACAGTGGGGAAAAAATAGCATCCTGAGGCATGATGCAGTTAGATGTGGGATATGATCCGTCCCGATTTCCTGTGATTCTGCTGCCCGGGTGCACCGGCGTGGGTGCCTGCGCGGCCGGCAGGCGCGGGAACAATGGCCGGAGCGCCCGTCCCGTGCCAGCGAGCAGCCGTATCAGATCCTGCGAGGGAAGAGGAGGCTGGCCAGGTTCCTGCAGCCCCCAGATAGGGCCGCGCATTGTTTGCGCCGTTTATTTCCATGCAGTTTTGGCAGCCAAGGTCCTTGGGATACTTGGGTGAGGCAACTCCTGTTGTTTCAGACATCACTTCCATTTTCCTTCCTCTTCTTCCTTTTAAACAAAGCCGTTATCACTGCCCTCATCTTACTCCTGCAGGGAGGGAGCTGAGCTGCCCGTGGAAGCCTTCCCCTTCCCGGCATGCTCGGCCCCCACATTTGTCACCTGGGAGCTGGTGACAGCCAGGCGCACGCCGGGGCATGCAGCGGCGAGGCCACTAGGCTGCATGCTTGGAGCACTGCTGAGAAAGTCCAAGACTTCTTCGGGAAGGTTGCAAGGAAGAGAATTAACCTAGTGTAGCAAAGTCCTACCTGAGACTAGAGGAACAGCAGACGGATGGTCTCTGTGGGCTTGTGGTGGGACAGAGGAGAAGAGCTGTGGGTCTCCAGCACCACACAGGGAATGCAGTGGTCTGACCACGGGCACCTGGATGAGAGCACAAAGGAAAGCTAGCAGGAGGGCTGGGGCACCTCTCCAGCTCCTTCAGGATGGAGCAGCAGCGTGCCGATGGAGGTATTTGAGAACAGCCTTGGCCAAGGCCCAAGGAGAGAGACTTTCCAGACTCCTAATCCAGCATCAGAAGAGCCTGAGCTAAATACCACTCGGAGAAATGACGCTTTCAGGAATGTGCCCTCGCACAGGTAATTGGTGCGGGCAGGTTCTCTGCCTGACTGTGCCTCTGCCTGCTCCCGGGATCCACGATGCTGGCTAGCTGGAGCACTCACCAGCACCGTGCAGGCAGACCCCAGCTACACAGCACCACGGCTAGGCATTATTTCCCACGGCGCCTGCATTTACCAGCGGGTGGGAATCTGCCTGCCCCCACCCGCTGCCATCGTCCAGCCATAGCGCACGCACGACCGGAGAGCGCAGACCAACCCCTTTTTCCATCTTAAACTCCTCAGATTCTTTCATTCATCTGGAGCTGCTGTTTTGTTCATCACTCCTCTTCCAGCATGTTCCCAGAGTATGCTCAGCCCTTACTAATTAAAGCAAGGGTAAGGAGAGGCAGTGATCTGTGCGCGGAGCAGACATGCAGAAGCATGGATGCTGTGAGTCAGGGAATGCTCCTTGCCAATTCTTCACATATGCTTTTGTACTCAGTCATTGTTTGGCTTCTTTATTTTTTTTCCCAAAGAGTTAAGCAGATGGATGGGAGCACTCCCTGGATGTACCCACGGGCAAGCTGAGCCTTACAAAATCCACGCCGTGCCTCGTGTGAAGGCTCTGACGGGGCTGGGCAAAGCGAGGGGAGCGGAGAGCTGGGAGGGTCCTGCTCTGCTAGCAGCAAGTGTGGGCAGAGAAATGGCAGCAGAGGAACGGCTAGCTGAGAGACCGGTGGTCTACGGCTGATGCAAGCCACAAACTGCAGGGAACCAAAGCTGTGTCATGGCTGGAACAAATCCTGCTTCTGCAGCAGCTTGTGTCCTGGGAGGGAGTGCTGGCTGGAGCAGGGCTCTGCCTAAAGGTGCCCCCAGGTAACACCATCAGTGAGGCAGAGGAAGGTCTTCAGCACCCTCCAGTTTCATCACAGCCTCAGCCATCTGTCCCGGTGCCATCCTTCTGCACGAGCAGCTTTGGGTTCCCCGACCTCACGGACACTGATCCCTGCCCCAGCAGTGGTGGTGGCTGAGCCCCCTCACGCCGGCCAGAGCAGCCTCTGAGCCACAGCCCCACACTTGCATGAAAAGAGGGAGAAAAGATGCACAGTATCCTAAAAGCCCAGAAAAATGTCTTGTTTAGGCACCTCATCTACAAAAGGCATTGCAGTGCAATGCAAACCCCATGCTCGTGGTCCTCCAACTGGGCAACTCTGCTGGTGCTTAAAACGCACACGCAGAGGGAAGCACGCAGGCAGATGCAGGAGGCATGACAGGGAGAAATTAAGAGTGAGACTAGCTGTAGCAGAAGAGACACCTCAGATTGGATCAGCGTCGGCTTTAATACAGAATATTCCCGTCTCACAGCTCGTGGTTTCAGGCAGGCACCAGGTTTTGACAGCGGGTTTGTTCAGCGAGGTTTGCGTAAAGCAGCTGGACACAGGCATTGCTCCTGGGTTCCACTGGTGGAGAGCTCTGCAAAATGACTTAAATGTCTAGAATAGAAAGCCAAATTTTTCTCCAAATGAGGGATTCATGGTGATAGCAACACTCCCATATCACTGCTGTTGCTGCAAAAGCACATGCACCTCATCATCTGCAGCTTGTAGGGGAGAGAACAAACCACCTTCCCACACTTGGTTTCAGAGCAGGATCTGCACATGCATTAGGCACTGGAGGGAGATGCCAGCGTGCAGATATGGCACTGAGCTCAGCCAGGGAGAGGCGGGTGCTGCGCTCAGTTGCAAGTGGGCGTGTGAACGCACGGCAATATACCTAAATAATATTCCGCTGCCACTGGTTTTCTGCCCATCCCATTTCTGGTTTCTCTTGGTGACCATGGGAAAAAGCTTCAGGCCACCCAGGATGCAAATGAAGCACGCAAGGGCAGCTAGAGGGATCTCATCTGAGCTGGAAGACTTTCTGAAGGTGGGTATGAACCAGGTTTCTGTTTTTTCCGAGCTGCTTGGGAAAAAACATGATCTGGTCCAGGCCCTCGCTCTGCAACTCCAATCAAACCTCAGCTGATACAGTCTGAAAATGTTTGGTTTGCTCTCATTTGGGAGGACACATCCAGCAGCCTCTCTCCCACTGCAGCTTTGTTTTCAGCTCAAATAGCAAGGTGCGATGAGAAAACCCTTTGTTCTGGCGCTGCGGTTCTGGTTCAAGCGGAGCCAGGAAGCACACAAAATCCCAGGGGAGCAGAGATCTTTCAAAGTTTTCCAACTTAATCCTCAAACCAAAGATCTTTGCAGCGCGTCCAGATGAGCTGTCTGAGCGGCTCCGAACTTGCAGACCTCGTGGGACTCCTCTGCAGCCCTTCCGGAGCCTCACCTGCGAGCTGCGAGCAGTGCCACCGAGGGCAGCTCCCGGCCCAGGAAGAGGGCACGGCTCCACGGCTCCATGCAAGCCACGCCAGGCTGCTCTCTGTGGTCGTTAAGACTTTCTAAATACCACAGAAATGCCAGAACATGCATCCAACTGCCACAAATTAATCTGCACTGGCCAAGCCCCGTCCAGCCTTGTGTGTGTGCTGCTCATGTACAGAAGTTACACCAGCTTCGTGCTTTCAAGGGCCGACTGAAACCCATTTTAGAGAGGCTGCAAGGCTGCTGGCCACAGCTACCAAAGCCAGAAATGCCAGGGACCCTTGCCTCTATCCAACAGACAAACAAGGATTAAAAAAAAAAATACCCTAACTGCACAGCTTGCCACAGAGCACATGTGGTATTTATCCATCGGGCTGAACACATTGACACAGCAGGGGAGCAAGACCAAAATTCCCCAGGAATACATTAAATGAGCCACACACAGCCCCGGTCATTTCCTTCCCGAACAGGCCAGAACTGGCACATGGCTCTAACGAAGGCCAGCGGCGGTGTGGCTCTCCGAGGAACTGCTCTGTGCAGAACCATGAGGCCCAGATGAGACGGCTGGAAATGATCCCAAATGCCCCAGTATGTCCTGGTTCCACCCCCTCGCACCTCACCTCCCAAGTGATGCCTACCCCACACCAAGCAGACCATCCCGCATGAGCCAAGCAGCCGAACCCAGCCTCACAAGGCTGCTGGAAGCTCAGCCCCCTGCTTGGATGCTAGCACAAGCGTTGTCTTGCCTGCTGCTACCACTCGTGCCCGTCTCTGGCCTCCTCCCATAAACTCCTTGCCTGTGCAGGGAGCACCGGTCTCCCACGTCTGCCAGGGATGCTCTACTGCTATATATACACCTGGCTACAAACAGCACACCACAGACCCTGCCACTGGAAGGTGAACAGAAATGCTCCTTAAAGCAATCAAAAATCTTAAACATAACAGTTTAGCTCTCCATATCCCAAACTGGGGATGATTTGAATTTTCCTCCTGAAAGGCTGGGTACAGAGGGAACTCGACCCTCTGGGTATCACTGGAGCCCTGGGCAGTTTGCCCTGCATGGCTGAGCTTGGCCTGTCCTTGAATGCACCCTGGCTGCACGGAGCGGCAGACGGGCGCTGTGAACATCTCTGGGGAGCCCGCACACCGCCTCTGCATGCTGCACTGTAACCAGCACCTCCGAGTTTCTGGGGCAAAGCCATGAGAATCTGCAGCTAGATGAGTTTCACAAAGCTGAGAAGACCTTTGGGGAAAGGAAAAGCCTGGGGAAGGCCCTGTGTGGGACAGTGCTCCTCCTGCCCCGGGAGAATGCATGCAGCGGGACCTGGTGAGCCTGCTCCATCTGCAACTCCTCCGTATGAATGAAAAAACAGGAGAAAGAAAATTACAAAGAATGTGGGATGCAGAAACAGAGCTGTTTCTAAACAGGATGCTTTTAAAGCCTTCCAGGAGGCATGTGCTGGTTCTTTAATCCCCATCAGTTCATTTATACCTAGTAACTTTTTACTGCTGCCCTATTACATCAGGCCCTATAGGGACAGAAGATGGTGGTGGGAGAAACTCAGGAAGTTGGAAATGGGAGGGAGAGGGACTGGGCGAGTTATGTGGGTCCTTTCTGTCACTAGTTCTGCAGGAGCTCAGGTTTGGGTAAAGCACTCAGATGTTTGAGTACGTCCCCAAACTCGTCCAGTTCCCCAAGCCAACAAAACTGGCTAGGGCTCTCCTGGCCGCAGGAGCTCGCTGCGGAGCGCGCGTAACTTCTGCTCGTGGCCGGGCCAGAAATACCAACGGACAAGCCAGTCTGGCCAGTGGTGAGAAGAGGACAGAAAAGTTAGACTTTTCTCAGCTTCCCAGAGGCTTGTCCTGGCTGTGCTTTGCAGATGAGCATCTCCAGAGCCTCGGAAGGCGGTGTGCTTTGTCTGCTGCCGAGCAGGGTCCGGCAGGTCCCAAGTCCAAGGGCTCTGCTTTACAACCTCTGCTCCACTCCTCTGCTCCAGGAATGCTGCACAATAACCGAGCCAGAGTTTCACTCAGCCAAACCTCTGGCACAACTGAAGAGCAAGGAGGGTTGCAAATGTTATTAATGCTGCACACACTGGGCTTAGGAACAAATTCCTCTGATGAGTACATTCAGGGCTGTCAGATGGAGTAGACTGGCTGCGGTCCTGCTCCCAGCGTGAAGACCTTGGTGGGGTAACGAATGGCTCCACCTTGGACCAAATGCACCACGAAGACATGAAGGAAGAAAAATCCTTGGTGAAATGCAACTTTTTGTCTTTTATTGGAACAATTGCTGTGATGAGGCTGTGTAGGCTGCAAGCAGAAGTCAGTCAGGAGGCTAATAGTAACAATTATTTTAATCAAAGGTCTTTGGGAAGCAAAACCTAGAGGGGACAGGACCTCTCAGCCCAGTGGAGGACCAGATGCAGAGTATCCCTTACAGAAGTGGGCCATTTCACGTTAGTGACAATTTGCAGAATGTATTAAATTGCCTAAATGCAGCAATGCTCAGACTCCGCCTATCCCACCTCTGCAAATATTCCAGGGGAAGATTTGGGGGTGAGGATTGTCACTCAGGCTCCATCCCGGAGAGAGGACAGCCAGGGGTGTGCAACCTCCAGGCTGCTGAGAAAGGGGAATGGTCGCTGGGCACAGAAATAAATTCTATCTTCCCAACTGGAGTGGTACAGAGAAAAGGGAGGAGAGTGGGAGAAGGATGCATGAAAGAATGCAGAGGGACCGGAGAAGGAAAGAGAGCTGGGATAAAGTCGGAAAGAGGGAAAGACAAAAGGCAGGAAAAAAAAAATGGAGGCAGAAGTGAATAGGAAAGAAAACATGGGAAGGGCTGAGCCTTGTGCAGGGCGCAGCTTTGCTCCCAGGGCCGTGCAGTGCAGCGCAGGCCTCTCCTTCCCCTCGCAGGGGAGCAGGAATGCCTTTTCCCACTAGCACCATTTTGTTGCTCTGTTTTTTCCTCGCCTGCTTTGTTCTTTCTCCTCACAAGCCGTGGCCGAGGGTAAGCGTTAATTCCTTCCAGGTGTCTGTGTCTCGCCATCCTGCTGCTCCCCCTCTCCTGGCCACCGCAGCCCCGGCTCCGCTGCCTCCAGAAGGGCTCAGCTCCGCCTCTGCTCACCTCCCTGGGGGCAGCACCCAGGGGCCTGGGGACAGCCCTGTGCCCCCAGCCTGGAAAAAACAGGCCTGCAGAGTGCCGAGGGCACTGCCCTCGCCTTTCCATGTGGCTTTCCCATGAAGTCAAAGAGATTTGGGTTCAGAGGGAGCACCCGTCTCATCCACTTTGGGGGGGATGTGGCCATGGGGCAGTGGGCTTGGGGGGAGCTTGGTAGGGCCACGGGGGAGCAGGTCCAACATCGAACACATTGCATCTGCAAAAGCAGGCTGGAGAGATCTCGGGAGCTCAGACATCAGCTCCCTGCTCTGGGCAAACATGCTCTCATGGGAGCTTTTCAGTTTTTGGACAGAGCTCAGAAGAAGCGGAGAAGCAATGTCAGGCCAGGAAATAACATCAATTTTGGTTAAATGCTTTGGCATCTCAGTAAAAAACTTTCAGAGGGGGAAGAACGGTTGTTCAGGTTGTGGGCAGCAGTTCAGGACACTCACAAACGTGTTCACATGACTCCAATAAAAACAAACCCAAGTCAAATCACAATAGGTGGTCCACATTATAAAACCCGTGGACCCAGCAGGATCAGTCCATAGGTGGGTGACCCCCAAGCCCCTTTTCCACCAGCCCCAAAACCACTGATGTGAAGGACTGGCTGGAGAGGTCTTCCCAGAGCTCAGCAGAGCCTCCTACCACCAGCATATCTGAACAGTTGGAAAGGAAGCACAATAAAAAGACCACTTAAACAACTCATCGGCTAACCAGCTGAGAGAGGCAGGAAAGAGGTCTGCCAGCAAGTTGGGGTCTTAGCATGTTTGCAATTCATCAGCCTCCTGCTCAACTCCTAGCAAGCTGCAGGGCCAGGATTCAAAGGTGAAATACCTGCATCTGCTCCCATCATGTCTGCTGCTTAGCGCAAACATTTATGTTTCTCGGCATATAAAATAAATAGGCCCATGTCCCAGGGAAGCCTGTCAGTGCAGCAGCAGATTCAATTTATGATGTGTGAGCACGACTCCCAGTGCACGAGCCCAGGACTGGGGGAAAGGGAGCAGAGCTTCCTTGCAAAGCAGACGACTCCTTGGCCCCTTGCTTAATTCACCTTTGCTGCCCACAGACCCAGGGAATACACCCGCAGCCCCAGCACAGCCCTGCACCTTCCCAGAATCCCGGCACCCCTCCTGGTCCTCGACCGGGCATGGTGAGCGGGCTGGAGCTATTTATTAATTAATTTTACATCCACAACAGCAGCACGTTTTGCAATGGCATTGCATGAAGCCAGAAAATCCCACCTGTGCAGGGGAAGTCCTTGGCTCGAACTTAACTGTATTTAATGGAGGCATCCCGTTGGCATGAAACAAACAGAAACCAACCCCAAATGCCAAGGGTGGCAGGACAGTGTGGGCCCAGCCTTGTGCACAGCTCAGCCATGGGTTAGGTGGGATCAGAGATGCCGTCAGAGCCCAGTTATTCCCCACGCTAAGGGCGATGCGAGGCAGAGGCTCCCCCTCCCGCTCCTCTGCCCAGAGTCACTCCTCCAGTCGCTGCCTCCGGGTTCCCAGGGCTTCAAAAGCAGAGTTAAAGATAAGAGACAAGAAGGAGAAACACACAGGGACAATCCCGAGGAAATAAGGTTACTGGGACCAGCAAGAGAGACTTCCTTTATAAGCCTGTTTTCCATTTCCTCTCCCTCCTCTGAAATTATCTCTGAGATTTTTTTTCCCCTCTGCACTGCCCAATATTTAATTGAAAACGCAGATCTGTAGCCCAGAGAGGTGTTATTTTCGGCACGAGAAATAGAGATATCTGCTAGCAGCTGTCAATCCCAGTGACCTTAGCTTCTGTGCAGACTGCATGGGCCATTTTTTCCCCATTTCTTCCTTTTTTTTTTTTTTTCCACTTCCCTTTTTTCCTGCAGCTGAGTTACTGTTTCATTGCACTCCGCTGGGACTCCGACAGGAGCCGAGCTCCTCGCAGATGACACAGAATAATTGAGATGTCCTTCTGCTGACCTTCAGTCCCTGCCAGCACTCGCTTCCCTTCTGGTGACGGGGCGAGTGACAGCTGAGTGGCACACACATGTGCAGCACCTCCGCGGGCACACGCGCACACAGGCAGCTCCTTTCCTATGCAGGCAAAAGCAAAGAGGGGAAAAAAAACCTGCATGCAGAGGTGTGCAGCTGTGCAGCCTGAGCAAAGCCCATCAGCCCCAGCGGGGGATATGCGGAGCCCCCTGGGCAGGTCCCAAACCAGCCTCTCCAAGGAAAGGAAGGAAAGAAGGAAACGTGGTTTGTGGGATGGCCTGATGTCAGTGTTGTATCAAGCAAAGCTGCAGCGCTGATTTCTTCTGAGGCCACTGTGTTTGCAGGGGAGTCCTGCAGGACCCTGGCATCCCTGCAAGCACAAGGCTGACATTTTCCTCATTTCCACTGGGGCTGCAGAAAACGAGCTGGCAGCGCAGGCAATAACCTTTCTGCGTGCGCCGGCCCCATTAGCGGTCCATGGAGCGGGCGCTTTGCACGGAGGAAGGAAGAAGAGATAGATGTGCTGGTTTGGATTATGGAAACACCGCAAAGAGACGGCGATGTAAGCAAAGAGGGTTGTTGGTTGTTGCTATCGCTGCGCCTAGAGATAAGCCATGAGTGGGGACAGCGCTTCAAAACAAATGCAATGAGAGACAGAGGCTGCCACGAAGAAGTTTGTGGTGTGAATAAATTCAGGGGCTTGTGGGGGCTGCAGTGCTGAGCCCGGGGGTGCAGGGAGCGCTCGCCCCGCTCAGCCGCAGCAGCAGGCTCAGGTTTAGGCAGATTTATCAGTGTCCATTCAAAACAAAAACAAATTCATCTCAGAAAACAGTATGACTAAAGGTTTTGACTTTTCCAGTTGTTTTTTTTTTCCCCTTAATTTTTTTCCAGTCTACTCTATTCATCCAATTTGGCACTAATTCACCAATAGATTTGATTGTCCCCAAAGCAGTATTTCTGGTAAATAAACTATTGTCCACCTCTTTCTCCCCAGCATTAACTATGCCAACTTCCATTGTGCTGACAATTGATTCCAGGTGGTTTTACTCTTTTTTTTTTTATTTTATTTTTTTTTTATTTTATTTTCAGAGCATATGAAAATGTCTCTACAAAATTAATCTTGGTGGCTGGGGCGAAGAAACCACCTCTCAGAAACACGCTGGACAGCCTGAGCCAAGCATGCTCCCAGGCATGTCAAAGAGCCGGACAGATATATGGGAACCTTCCTAAATTCATTAACTCCAAAACAAACTGCGAGAGATTGACAAGTACTGCTTGTAACTGGTGAAACTGTACCCTTTAAACTGGATACTGCAGCACAATGGAAAGACGTGTCCAAAAAAAAACACACTGCCTAATCCTGTGGCTGGGGAGAGGGTGCAGAAATCCACAGCAGGGCTTCCGTGAGCAGGGAGCAGTCACAGTGAATTTTAAGAGCCATATCACTTAATAACTTCCTAATTGTAAATGCAGGTGCTGTACCTGTGCTGAGTTGAAAAACGTGAGGCAGGAGAAACACTCTGGCCACTCAAGCTAATGACTCGAGCTCTAAACTAGCAACTTTTAATTCCATTTGTGTGCTGGATATGGCCCTGAGATATTTCAAAGAATATTTGTAATGGGTTAGAGGCATTACAATGTGTCGTAACCTAAAATGGGAAATGTCTTAATTTCAGTTAGGGACCTTAAAAACACAATCAAAAGCTTAGGTGAGACTTGTATGCAGGGTGGGAAACACGCTGCCCATAAAAAAGGCAGAAATGGAATCAACAGAGGTTAGATGTAATGGCTATAACTGCGCAAAGATGGTTTAATTGTCAATTTAGAGGGAAATGTCAACTCCGCAATGGAAATATCTACAGAAATTTATAGCAAGGAACTATTTGGCTCAATCTATGGTCAATGATTGAGATAATTGCTGCAAAATGATATTGTCTGGCATTGGAAAAAAAGAGACATAAGAGACAGCTGAGCTGCTAGAAACACTGTTTTCCAACCTGCGGTTGTTAAATAACAAGGAGAGTAAAGAGAGTTGGACCCTGACGGGGGATCATCTTGTCCACTTTAGGGAGATATTATCCAGGCAAACAGCCTTTCTAAAAGACGAATAATTTTTTCCTGCAGTGTCGGAGCAAGAGCTTCTTCACTGAACCCCGAGCCCCCAGCCCTTGCTGCCCACAGCTCAGGCATGGGGCAGCGTGGGGCTGGGGCTGGGACGCAGCTCCTGCTCCCACCGTGCAGCATCGCATCTCAGTGCTGCATCCAAACACCATCACAGGGACCAACCTTTGCTAAAACCTCTCCAATAATTCCAAAGGAGGGAAAGAAATCTCTCTGAACGTTGTCCCCAAGAGGAAGGACCCCTCTTGCCAGTGCAACCTTGGGTATCCTCCCTTTGCATGTCCCCGTACCTGCTCGTGGCTCCTTGTGCCCAGCCTGACTCCTCCTCAGAGCATCCCTCTGGGGGCAGAGTGCTCAGGCATCAGCTCCACGCATCCACAGCCCCCTGGAGAGGCTCCCGGGGAGGGAGAGAGGACACAGCTGCCAAACAGAGCAGTGCATGGAGAGCCCTAACCCGCTCCTGGTGTCCCCAGCCAGCCTGTCCCTGCACCAGGGGATGGCAGTTTCCCTGACAGGACAATTTTCTGGAATTATTCTGGCTCCTGAGCAGCCAGTGCATGACCCAGGGGAGCCGCTGTAAGCAGAGTGCTGTCCTAAGGAGCACCCCCGTGCCTGCAGGATGCCGGCTGGGGGGAGCCAGGAGTGCCCCCTGCCCCCCGCGATGAGCCTTTATCAGCACTTAATTAAAACTTGACAAGAAGATTAACACACAGAGGGCAGTTTTAATTAACTTAATATTGCATTCAATTTTCCAATTCGTTGCAGCGTACCAGGCACCTGCAGATCCCGGTACAAACCCACACAAACAGGGGGGCAGGGGAAGGGGCAGCGTGAGGAGGTGCCGACACTGCAGCTGGAGCCCACCGAGACCCCCTCCTGCTGCCCTGCCCTAACGTAGCCGCCTCTGCTCCCCCCGGGCTCTCCGTAAGTGTTTTTGGATGCTAATAGGCACTGTTCCCTGCTGGGCCCATTCATGCCGACCCGGAGCTGTTTGCTTTCCAAAATGCATGTATTTGTTTGATTTCTATTTATTTATTTTGAGCTATGTTCCTGCGGATTCATGAACATGAAGTGAGCTCTGCTGTTTGCTCTGGAAGCGAGGAGGAGGGCTAGCTCATGAAGAACAGCTCTGGTCACCACGGGCTCGGTCCGATGAGCTCGGCGATGCCACCACAAGGAGCAGCTGGTCCCTTCCTGGCCTTCAGCCCCAGTACCTCCTGAAGACGCAGCCAAGGGGCTCCAGCTCCCATTGCAGTCAGGAGCAGCTGGGAGCAGAGCTGGTCGCATTGCACCAGGGACCATGCTGAACCTTCAACTAGTTCTCTGCCAGAAATAGTTTGCTGTTCAAAAAAAAAAACCAACATGTTATTGTTAACTTTCTCCTTCCATTGTTTTTTCTGTGTCACCTCATGCCTCTCCCCCCGCTGGTTTCCTGCAGCCTTGGGAGGAACAATGTGCTGACAGAGTATTTTTTCCTCCAGAGATTTACAGCCTGTGCACCGAGCATGGCCGAGGGACAAGGGTGCTCTCCTCCAGGTCTGTGCTCAGCCCCAGACACTTCGAATTGTTGTACCAGCCTGGGCAGGTCTGCCCGCTTCAGAGCTGCTACTTCTCCTTTCATTGCCTCAGAGCACATGTATTGTTAGATTAGGGCAAGGTACTTCAGATCCCATGGGGATGACCTCTCAGCCATGCTATGGGGTTATGCAGCTGGCAAAGGAACACATCCAGCACTCCAAAGGCAGGTGTCGGCTGGGCATGTCCTTTTGTGGCTCACGTGCTTTTATATTTTGGCTGCCATGACCCTTATTGATGTTCTGAGTTTAGTCAGCTGTAATTTAATAAGCTGTAGTGTTCCAGTTTTCCAGGGAGAGTTTCATTTGGGTTTGATTTGGGAAGAAGGGGAGAAGTCCTTCCAGCACCCTTCTAAAGCAGGATTTTCTTCTTCTTTTGAATCAAATCAAACCCAAAGTCAGACGGGAGCCGTGAGACACACAGGAAACAACAGTCCAATGTCATCAAATGTCCCCATCAATTCTATGTTGCGGTAAAAAGGAAAGAAGTGACAACGCCTGCTGCAGCGAGCCCATGAGGTCTGGGAGATGCCCAGCTGGTCAGGTACCTGAAAGCATCCACCTGAGGAAGGCACATCGCCTGAGAAATAATGACCACATGCTTTGCAGAGGGGTCCCTGCTGGCAGGGGTCTCTAATGCAAACTCAGCCTGTAAACTCGACCAAGGTGCTCATGGCCTGGTGCTATGTACACTCCCTGCACAAGGGTGACTGCAATTAAGCCCACGTTATCCAGCAAACATTTAAGGATAACAAAGACTTGGGCAGAAACCAGCCATGGGTGTGTGAGTGCTTTGCAAACAAGAACTACGCTATTAGCAAACTGAGATTGCAGCAAGCAGTATTCAGCTAGGTCTAACCCCAAAATCGCATCTGATGGCTTTGACAAGGGCAGGTAGCTTTCTTCTTGAGCAGAAGCCAAACTGGCTGTGCAATGAAGCAGCGAGCTCTGCTCACCAGGCTGCATGCAAGGTCTGCAATCCCCACCTGAGCACTGAGCTCGGGAACTTCTCTGTATGTCCTCAGCAAAGCCTTACAGACCACATACCACCGAGCTTGCTGAGATCTAGGCAGCAGTAAGAGTGGGAAATCATTTCTAACAAGTCCTTAGGCCCTTGTATAACCATGCTTTCAGTTGTTCGATACAACTGTGCCGACACAGTCGCAGGAAAGCAAGGAGCCCTCCCCAGTTGCTCCAAGCACCAGCAGAGCCATGGCGTGCCCTTCCCAGCAGCACTGCCTTCGCCAGGCTGTCATGGTCTCTGTGCTGCCAGCGGGTCCTCCAGAGCACATCCAGCTCTTATGAGCAAACCCTCATTCCAGCTCTGAGGGCAGCAGGAGGCCTGAGGGTACCCCAGCGTGCCCTCCGGTTTGTGCTGGGGTACCGTGGGGTGCTTCCAGTGCTTCGCTGTCCAGCTGCTGCTGTAGCCAGGCTCCAGCTCTGCTCCACCACCTCCCACTTGAGCAGTTCCTTCCAACCAGCTGCTTCACAGGCAGCTACCTGTGCGCCCTAGGCTTGTCAGAGAAATGTCCCCGCGATTTGGGACACAATCAGTTCCTTTCCCAAATCCTCCATTTGACTGCCTCCTGGCAGGAGGCTGCCCCATGTCCTTCCACTTCCCAGGAAAGCATCTTTCGGCACCTCCCCGTCCCCAGTCCTTTCCCACGAGGAACACAAGGAGCGGCCTTGACAGAGGACCAGGAGGCCACGGGAGATGAGACAAGCATTTAAAATGCTTAATGGACAGAAACGGGCCATCCTACGTGGGGGGCACAACCTCTTGCAGTGTTTCAGAGGGCAATAGAGAGGCAGGCCCTCCTCCCCCACCTTGTACCAATATGGTGTAGGGTTTAAAGGAGGCTCCCCATAGCGAGGAGCTTCAAAGCCTCGCAGCCCCTCCCACCGGAGTGTCCTCCTGCTTCGGTTCCACCCTCCACATTTCAGTGCCTTTCATCCTTCGTCTTCCTCGTCCTCCTCGTTATTAGGTTCCCTTCCCCCTCTCCCGCCCACTCCCACCCTTTCTGGAGACTGCCTTTGGTCAGGAGCCCAATGGGAACCAGCTGTCAGCCGTGGCTGGGATATCCTGGGGAAAACAGCTTGAAAATACCTCTCCCTGCTCCCCGCTCCATGGCAAAGGGAGAGAAAAATGCTGCTGTGAAATGGCCCTGCAGATGGAAAAGGCATCCTGAGGGCCACCCTCCTGCTGACCTGAGTGGGTCTGCTCACTGGCGTGGTACCAGGAGGTCCGGGTCCCGGCTCCCTCCGGCCCCACGAACCCATCCTGTTTGTCCTCTTCCTGCCAGGGAAGGACACCCACAAGGGCCCAGGGCCGCTGGGCTGGAGCATTTTGCATTAATCCTCCTTTGTCGACTTCTGGAGCGCACCTCGCTCCAGCATTGTTCTTCAAAGATGTTCCTGCCCTGCCCGGCCTGGAGGTTGTTGTTGTTTAAACAGCAGCAGCAGCCACACAAGCTGCTAGCTGTCCTGCCTTTACAGGGTGGTCTGTAATTGCTTCCTGTCCTCTCCAGCAACTGGCTTCATTTGTTTGAATTTCTGCCTAATCTCTGAGCTGGGGGAGGTTGGAATGAGAGATGCTTACCCTAGACTCTTGGGTGTTTCCCTGCACTGGGCCAAGCTTAGCCAGTTTGGGAGATCCAGCCTGGTACAGTCGCAGTCCCTCCACCAGAAAAATAAAATGAAAAATAAAACAACAACAACAACTGAGCTTAAAATAACCCAGCCAAGCCAAACGCCAGCGTCCGTGTAGCTGGGGTCCTCGGTTAAGAGGTGCTGGGGGACTGGGGCTTTCTGTGGTCCTTGGATGCAGCAACTGGAGCCCAGGTGTGCCGGCAGGAGCTGGGCTGGAAAAAGAACGGGGGGATGGGGAGAAATGAAATGTTATTTCTCAGACTTCAGAGCCTCGCTGTTCTTGGTCGTGTTATGGTACGGGCTGTGCTTGGGGTGGATTTTATCCAAGCCGGCTTGCACACATCCCGCTGATTTCCCAGCGTGCTGGTTTCGTGTCTCCGCGCTGGCCTCTGAGCTCCCATTATGCTGAAGCAGGGAAAAGGGGATGCCGGGGGCCAGCCACGAGCAGGGCTGAGCGGCTCAACAGGCTTCAGACAAAACACTGGAAATTTCTTTTTTCCCTCTCTCTGAAGAACAGACTTTGGCTCTCTGTTGAAACAAAAAGTGCTGTGGGTAATGTCCACTTCCAACAGAGTTTTCCAGGTTGATAAACTAAAACCTTTAAAGAAAAATGCCCCAGATAATGTTTCTAGAGATAGGAAACATCTGGAACAGGAGGCTACATGGGCTTTCTTCTTGGGGTCTGGTAAGTGACTGAGAAGGGAGGTGAGGAACGGGGACAAGAAGAGCAAACCCCACCACCTTTCTTCCATCCAAGTGACCAGCAAGGCTTCCCCTTCTGCTCTGCATCTACCTGCTCCCGTTACATCGATGTTTCATGGTACAAGTACAGGAGAGGTACCCTCCCGTACAGTGCCCAGGGCTAACGGGGGATTTTTCCTTTCGGAGAGATTGGAAGGAAATGAAGTCAGGTGTGTGTGTCAGATCTGGGGTGCTCAGAGCCAGGACTTTGGGCACAGCCGAGCTGGGCTGGAAGAGGACACTGCGGGTGTGTGCGGAGGAGACCTGGGTGACAGTGGCTGGGGAATCCCAGACTGGACATGCAGCAAGGACATGAGCAAGGGGGATTTTACTGGGGGTTGGGATAAAGGACTGGAGGCTGGACTGGGAGATGTGTGTAGGGAGGGCAAGGTGGGAGAGGAAGAGGGGCTGGGTGTGCAGTACAGGGTAAAGCTAATGCTGTGTCTGTAATCAGGGATGTGCACGGCTCCTTCGCATGCACGTTGTGCTCACACTGTGCTGGCAGCTCCTGCAGGATGGCCCGGAGCCTTTCCACAAACCTGCCTGCATGGAGGGATTATCAGTGAATCCAATGTTGGCAGGAGTGAATGGAAATGTTGGTTCCATTACTGCCCCTCTGCATTAAACAGCCACTGAAGTAGTGAGATGACAGCGCTGCAGAGTGGGCTGGGCTGCCTCCTTTTTATGCTGCCTGTAGGGGGTCACCAAATGTACTGTGGGGCTCCCGGGACAGCAAGCCTGGAGTTAAAGCAGTCACAAAAACAAAGACAGAACCAGCCCATTCCCGCCCCTCACCCCTCGAAATATTTTCCTGAATGGCTTTGCAAGCTGTTCCCGGTCCAGATGCATCTCACACACATTTTACATCGATGTGCTGCCTGCTCTTAGTGTGCACTACATTGCGTGCGCATATTGAAAATATATCGGCCTACTGTCTAATTTAAACTGCACGAATATTACGTGTTAGGCCATATTTTATATGTGCCTGCATATATTTTAAATTAATGTATGGACAATAGGATATATGATGGCTTTTTAATGCCCCCTGTTGCACACAGGCCCCATGGCAGATGCAGTTCCAAATGCTTCCAACGCACCCCGCAGGCACTGCCTGCCCTGGCGCGGTGCGGACAGCTTTTCCCATGCAGGAGAACTACAGGAATGAACTGCAGGGCTGGCCTGGCTGGGCCTCCCTTTTGTGGGACAGGATCAGGCCATCCAGGCACACAGCTTTATGCAGGACAATGTGCAGTGCTCTCTCTCTTGCACAAAGTCTCCAGCACACCCTCAGTCCCTCTCTGCTCCGAAGCCCTCCAGGTGCTTTTCCTGATCTTGCCCTCGCCATGCCTCTGGTAGCTTAAGCACCCTCCTCCAGAGCTCCAGGAGCCTGACCATGGGACACATTGATTAGCAAGGTGATACAGGCTTTAGAGGGCCTTCCAAATCAGGCACAGCTTCGTAATGGAGCAGGATCATCTGACTGGGTGTCCTCACCGTGAGAGCTCAGGTTTGGGCTGGGGTCCCCAGCTCCCGCCTGCCTTCCCTTCTGCTCAGTCTTCTGGCTTTGGCACAAGGTATCACCAGGATCCATTCCCCCTCCTAATACCCACTCCCTCTCTGCTTGCTTGATTAGATGCAGCTCTTAATAGAGCCCTAGTCTCCTCCTGGCAGGCTGCTGCTTCCCTCACAACCAGACTGCCAGGAGCTATCGGTTCTCAAAGAGACAGGCTCAGTGCTGGGATGTGAAAAACGAGGAGCAGCTGAGGTGGGAAGAGAGATCTCCAGGGCTGGAGTGCAGCCGGACCACAGGAGACAATGGAACTGACCATGACAGCTTCCTGTTGTCCTTGCACCGATCACACAGGTGTGACCTTACTGTTCATATCTGTGAAGATGGAGATTTCCATTTTCCAGGTGGAGCCGGTGGCCAGTGCCAGACCTCTCACTCACAGAGACCTCTCCCCCGTTGTGGCACCCTGGCCATGATGAAAACAAGCCCTGAACAATGAGCCTCACGGACAAAGGAAGGGGAGGCTGCAGCCCTGGCTGCAGAGAGCTGGAAATAGCGTTCCCAGCTAGCAGACAAGAACCATGTTGCTTTCCTTTCAGCCATGGCTGTTTGGCTGCCAGTAATGTATCTGCTAGCTAACAGCAGGTCTTAAAGGGTTATCCCGAAGGGCTGCAGCCTTGCCAAGGCTTTGACATTGGTGGTCAAGATACTAAAATGGACTTTCTGACCAACAAAGAGACATGATCTGATTGGTACCAGAAAGAGATGGGGGAGAGGAAAACATACATGGTTCTGATTACCTGGCTTCAAAACCATGGTAATAAACCCGAATTTGGGAAGCAATTAGAAAGGAAGAAGAAGAGCAAGAAGAAAAAGGGGAATGAGAGAGTCGCCTGGCGGTCTCAAGGCAGCCTTTCAAGGATCAGCATTTGGATAAAAGCCAACATATCAGCTCTAATCTTTGGCTTTTTGTTGGACTTAACAAGGACTTTAAAATGAATCCAGTCGCAACTGACAGGCCCCATATGGATCCTGGTTTGAAACCTCCTCCTCAGCACCAAATCAAATAGTCTGGGACTACAGAAAGCCAGTGAAGAGACTTTAAAAGGGAGAGACAAAGACAGAAGCACACTAGACACACACATACATGTGTGGGCGCACACTCGTGCACGCAGACCTTGCACGAAGACATTAGGCTCAGTACCAACGCAGCTAGAGCAGACAAGTGGCTTTGTGGCTCCACAGAGGGGCTGTCTGTGACCATGACAATGCCACGATATTTCCCTTGATGCCACTCAACTGAGTCATTTCCCAGACTTCTGTGAGTTCATTCACATATGCATCTGTAGATTGCCTTCTTATACTGCCTTTTATTTCAAACTTTGATAAAAATGTATGGATATTTTCTTCATGTCTCATTTTTTTTTAATTCTTCTCTCATCTCTCTCTGAAGCTGGCGCATCTCTCATCTCCCTAAGCTACACCACGATGCGAGAACAAAGGCATCTGACCTGTATCCATGGCAACCCTCAAATTCTACACCTTTGCCTTTTGTACAAAGTACCCCCTCCCTTCGCCTATACACACACATGCATATGTACACACTCACTATATCTCTGTCTATATGTGTACATGTGTATACGTACAAACGTGTGTATATATTATATGTATACGCGTATTTAATGATATTATTCCAGATTCTTGCAAGACTTTCTGTATTTGCCTCGTATGCCAACTGAACTCGTATTTGTTCCATGTTGGGTTTTGCCTTTCAGGTGATGGCAGGGTTAACTTAAAATCCACTGATGGCCACAAGGTAGCACTTGGTTCAAGGAAGAAAAGCAAGTGTTGAGAGTGGAGCAAAGCAGGAGTGTAATAACGCGTTATTGAATAACACTTGGCATGCCAGGGCTAGAACAGCTGGCCTCTGCCTTTTCATAGCCATTGCTGGTGATTCAAAGGGACATCCACCTATTCAGTCCATCAGTCAACTCAAGGTGAAAGGCATCCTGTTCCTGCAATGAAAAATTTAACAACAACAAAAAAAATCCATTTGGTAGTTCAAAAAGGACGTGCCAAGTGGAAGCACTGCTGGGTCACATTTTTAGCACCCCTCTCTTGCTGTCATCAGACCGGGACCAACTCCTGACTGCCTGCAGCCAGCTCCTCTGCTGGCAGAGGGTTTGCCCCCAGCCTGCTACAAGACCCTTCTCTGAAGCACGCTCTCTGCCTTTTTGCTCTGTTTGCTTTGGAAGGATTTCAGTGTTTTGCAGCAGAAGCCAGCCACCAACGTGTATGGAGGATGGCACGGTCAGAGCAGGGGACACAGCACCCAGCAGAGCGCAGGCAGGGCAGGCAGCAAGGAGCCACGGCACGAGGGAAGGTCCCTGCAGAAGGCAGCAGCCCTCTGGTCTCAGTGAGCTTTAAACCCAGCTCTTCACTGATCAGCTGATGGGCAGCGTCTTGCCTTCTTTCCAAGACTGGTTCTCAGGAGTTTTTAACTGGGGAAAGGCTGGCACCACCTGCATGTCATACCCAGAAGGCTGCCAATCGCTGAGCTCTTGGAAGATACCAGAAATGCACATAATAACAATTGTTGGTTTTGTACTGCCTCAGCAGATGCAATGAGTTTTATTCTGAGAGGGAACATTCAGATCTGCCACAACTGCAATCGCGTAGTCCTCACAGTCCCCAACAATGCCTCCTGCCCTGAGGGTGAAAGCAGTGGGTGTTTAATCCGCTTCTCCCAGGATGGACTGGCACCACTGAACCCGGGGGTGAATGGAGGCTCTTCTGAAAAGGAGGAGCTCAGCTCTGCTGAAGGCACAGCCCAGGAGACCTCCCTGCGGTCGCGTTGTGTCACAGTAACAGCTTTGTCCCTGGGCAGAGAGGGCATGGTCAACCCTTTCTCCTCCCTCCCTTTTAAACGTTTCCAGTTGTCAGTTTTTGCAATAAAAAAACAGCTGAATTGTGGTTATAGACAATGAATGATGCAACAGAATACCTCATGCAGACATAGAAGATTTGCTGTTTATTTCTCTTCAGCAGGAGGGCCCGTATGCATGGGGACCTGGTCCAAAATTATTGACGTCAACAGAAGACTCCCATTGACTTCAATGGGCTTTCATTGGGACCATTATTCCCTGTGAGAAGCCACTTACTGCGAAACCAAGGGAGGATCTAAATTTGTGAGGAATAAAGCAAAATGTAGCTGTGGTCCTCTACGGTACCAAGGCCCAGCCCGTGGTGGCCACACTTCCCAGCAGCCATCATCAGCCATCATAAAAAAAATTTGCCATGCTGAAGTTCACCCATGACGAGACTGAAGTTGCTGCTCTTTCATCTAAGCAGGAGCAAAAATGTCTGAGATACATAGTGGTACAGTCAAGTGCAGGCCTTTACTGAGTCTCAGGTGGGAAGGCTTGCCAGCCAAACCCCAGGGACTGTGCTTTCATTCCGCGTGATCCCTCCTCACTCTCCAGAGCAGGTCCAACAGCAGGTACCCCCTCATTGGCTCTAATATCTCAACCCTTGGACAACTTCTCCCTCCCTGGCCAAACACAAATCGGAAACCAAGGAGCTCTGTGTGAGTTCAGACTGAAATAGTGCCTAGAAATTGTTGCAAACCGCTTTGTGCCCCCAGCTCTCCTCTGAGCTACCAGCACCAGGGTGCTGGCTCTAGACACCACTGAACTTTGCTTCAAGACTGTATATCAAACGATGCTTGAGGTATTTAGGCCTGTAGTTCAAATTCCTTGGCCCCCTGAAATAAAGCCTACAAGCTGTTTGACACATGGGGATGAAAGGGGAAGCAGAGATGAGAATGCTAAATAAAAGGACCAGCGCACACCAGTTCCTCTCCTCAGCTGGGAAGATTTGGACACGCAAGCAGAAAAGAGAAGCTGTCTTCTCTCTGCCCTCTGCTCCATGACCCAGCCTCCCCCACCCCTCCAGCCTCCTCCTCCGTGGGGAAGAGGTCCAGAGCGAGAAGCATTCCAAACACCCCGCTGGTACCATGTTTATACAGCGTGTCCTCCTCGCCGAGCTGCTCAGAAACAGCCTGGAAAAAATAAAAAAATAAAAAAAAAAAAAGAAAGGGAAAAACAGAGAGAGGGAAGAAATGAACAGCTTGGGCTTTTTGGCCAGAAAACAACATTTTTTGTTTGTTTTTCTAGCAAAAAGAAACCCTGCCAGAGATTCCCGAGTTTTCAGATTTGAAGGTGTATCTTGAACTGGAGACAGGGAAATAAGTGGATATTTGGTTTATTCCCTTTTCCTAAGTTAAATAAGAACCATCAAGGACTGATGTTCTTGGCGGGAATAATCCTTTCTTTACCCCCTGGGCGAGGGAAGGAGCAGGGTCCATACGCTTCGTTTTTAGTTCCAAAATCAAGGAGAAAACAATAGAGATGTTAATTTACAGACCTTGCAGTTCTGGTGCAGGGACTGAGTTCAGGCTCCCTTTGGCTCTTGTTTTCATTTGAAATCATGGTCCCCAGAGGATGCTGCAAGAAGCTTCTCCACACTGATGCAAAGGAATCTCTGAATGCAGCAATAGCCACAGCAAGGGCTGTCTCCTCAGACACTTCAACAAACTGCAATAGCACATGGTTTGCTGTAGTCCCTTTTGGGTGTGAAATAGCCATGTCTTTCCAGGAAGCACAAGAAATGAGTGCTATGCCAGCAAAACCATGGACAACATCCACATCTCCTGGAGTTAACCATTTTTAGGGACTCAGAAGGACTCTTCCTTAATGAAAATATCTTGGAACACCATTAGTTCCTTTATCAGTCTCTTATGAGACCCTCCTTTTAGGACCCATGAACACTCCAGACATAATAGATGTAGGTGCCACTTGTTGCTGTAGACGAGTCTAGAGCTTATGAGCAACAGCCTATGCCAAATTCCCACACCACGCTGCCAAAAATACTTTGTGTCTCACTGATGTGAAATGTTTCTCTGTATTGTTTCCTCCTAACATCTCGATTTTATGTTGCCAAATGCAGGAAGGAACATAATATAGGGACCCACATTTCCATCTCTGAGGTTGAGAGAGGGCCACTCTCCAGGAAACGTTGCTCGGTTTTAACCAAGACAGCATGAAGACGATAAACACAGCAAGAATGCACTCAAACACACTCCTGGGACCGAGGGAAGTGACTTCTGAAATATCCCAGTGTCTGAGAAGGGACGCTGCCTCTCATACACCTGACACAGTTGTGGGTGGTGTGGTACCAGAGAGCTTCCCAGCCCAAAAACTGGTGTCGTGTGTCTGTTCCTCCCTCGCCTTTCCCAGGCAGTAGACCATGGAGATGTTCCACTGATTTGCCCTGGTATCTTCTGTTCACTGCTATATTTATATCTCAGCTCTCAGTCATGCATGAAAAGGGTTAATTAAGTGCACTGCATGGAAATGCGTGACACAGAGGGAGTACCTTGTTCTGGTTCTTCTTGGAGGTACAGAAACAACTCACATGATGAACCACACTGGAAGTACAGGTCAGGGCTCTGCTTTCCCCTGAAGATATGTGGGTGTGAATCGGAGTGCCAATACGAATCATGTTGTTAAGCAAAGGGCTGATAGTGCCAGACGGAGACAGCCAGAGTGGGAAGATGTTAGGTAAGCTTCCTCCATCTGTCCCTACTAACGCTTCTCAGTCCCAGGCCTCACCACAGCCTTCCCACTTCTCATCCTCAAACACAGACTTCTGCTCACCTTTCTCTGGGCCAGAGCAGCCCCTTCCATAGTCTTGGCCATGAAATGGCTTTGCTGTGTCCCTGCCAAATGTTCTTTGCTGTCTCCTGTCATCCCTCAGCCCCTGCCCTGTCTGCCCATGAAAGCAGTGTCATGGGGCTTTTAGCAGAGCAGTGTGAAATGTCTGCACTAAAAGCAAAAGCACTCATCCCCTGTTGCTTTCTGCTTTGCTGGCATTCTGAGAAAAGTGCTGCTCGTACCAGTGCTTCCCACATTTCCACCCCATTTCACACAGGATTTTTCCCACTGATGGTATGTTAAGGTACTCCTTTCAGGGAAGTTCTGGATCCATTGGTTGCAGACCCAGGCTATCTGTTGCTCCCTGGCTGGAGGGATGAACTACTTTGTCTCTAGGCTTAAGAGGCACTTTTTTGACTTGCTTTGTCTTTGCAGAGAAAGGACAATCTTATCTGCCCTCTATTACCCCCACAAAACACATCTGTGTAGCTTTTCTTAAGTTTATACAAGCAAAACAGCTTGGAAACAGATTATGATTTTTATTCACGTCGCAATATTCCCCCTTGTATACTCATATATTGCATGCACTACAGCAAGACTTAATTTGCCTCTAGTTTCTGTTCTGATGGGCCTGCAATATTCACCCCAAACGAGCATCCTGTTACTTGACTGAAGTCTGACTGACCAGTGCCTCGAGTAATCCCTTTGATCTGGGGAACAGACTGACTGAAGTTTTATTGCTACCTATTAATCCCCCATGATTCTCTGTGAGGGAACTGCTTGCCGCTTCCCTTTTTCAGTCTGCAGTGTTTGAGACTGTAAATAAGCTTCACATGTATTATAGCACAATATACTGTTTTATAAGGGGAACACACAGCTGTCTGAGAAAGATCAGAGCCCTCTCCTGCAGTGTCCTAGCATCAGAGGCATTCCTTGGACCATGAAGGGGACTAGAAGAAAAGATAATAGCATCAGCAGCACTGGTGGTGGTTCTCCACTTGTAAAGACACACCTCTAAAAAAAGGTTCCACGGGGCCACAATCACAGACTGGCTGTCCCTCTGAAAAGCAAACTCTTTTGTTTGTACCCTGAGCATCACCCACCTCCCAAGCTCAGGTGTCTCTCTCCAGTGCAGGGTCTCTGGGACATGCAAAGGGCTGGACTGCAGCCCAGGCAGGCTTGGCAGGCTCGGTGCTTTCACGAGGTCCCCGCATTTCCTTGGACCCGTGACCTTGCTCACAGTCCTCCCCTCCTGCTGCAAGAAAGAGCAGGTCACAGGGAATGTGGAGGGTCACAAAAAATCGACTTCGTCGGTGAGATTTTGCAAGCTGATACGCTGTTTTGCTTGCTGGAGAAATAATAATAATAATGTGTTCATTCTCCCTCCCCACACAAGATTCTCAGGGAAAGCAGGAGAGTCAGTAAACTCATATGAGAAAAAAACTGTTAACAGCAGATTTGCCAAATAAGTGACTGCATTCAGTGGCCTGGAAAATGAGCGGCAAGTGATATAAGAGCTCTTTCCGAATTCTGCACACTCAAGGAAACATTTAATACTCTTGAAGTAAAAATATGCCTTGGCTCTTGCTGCTGGCAGAAATATTTTGTGTTCACAAGTGTTGGCAAATATTGAGACATCTGTGTGTTTTAACCAAGAGCTTTGTCTCTCAGAGTCCATCTCCCTGTTTGGTCTCCCCTATAATCACATTAGCCAGAGGAATCCTCCTGGTATTTATGCAGAGGATGGGATCAGAATCATTTCTATTAGTGCCTTAAAAGCAGGCACGAGCTTACAGAAGACAACCAACAAAGGGCCTCAGAAGAGCTGACAAAGATCATGTCCTACATCAGTTAATATCAGTAGGGTCTCCTCTAGGAGATGGCTAATTTAGCATGAATTTGCGGACACAGACGGTGTCAGGATGAAGGCCATTCTTATCTCTACTGTAATTTCCAGCTTGTATTACTATATTATATATAAGGGAACAGAAGAAAGAAAACTTGCTTGTGGTAGTAACTCAGTTTAGATATGTTAGACTTGAAGTCTCCCTGCATACTCCTGTACAAAAGTTTGATGCCTCAACAGCTTCTGGTGAAAGAAAAGCAAAACACAGGGACAGCATTGGCAGCCCAGGAATGGAGAGAGGAGGCCTCTGCCTGTGCAGCAGGACTGTGACCACAGACTAGGTGCTTCCCAGATCTGTGCATACAATTTTATATATCAGGCAGTTCATTTTTTCTCTTCCTTCAATAGCAAGTGATATAATTATTCAGCAGCGTGTGAACCAGACACCCATTCAGTCCAGTTCATAAACTATGGGCCTGCTTGTACCCAGTGTCTGTCATGTCCTGCCTGTCAGGACACAGGCAGACACGTTCCCGGTGGAAGCACTGTAAGTTATCTACTCTGATAGAAGTTATCTGCTCTAATCTTTGCCCGCCCCCCCCCCTCCCCCGGGGAAGCCCCTAGCCGCTGTGTGGTGTTGTGACTAGGCCCTAAGAACTGTTCTCCCCGGTCCCTGCTGGCAGTGGTAGCATCACCCAGAAATTGCCATGCCGAGAAACAATTAACAAACAATTCCTAAAAATTCCTAGAGCTGATCTGTCATGTTTGTTGAAGAGGTCAATGAGTACATTCAAAGCATTCTAGATAACTCTGGGACTTGGGACAATCAAAACACTTCATACTTAAGTTTGGACCTAGATAACAAACTAATGATGTTGATCTGGAAAAAGATGTCAATCAAATCCTGAAAGAACTGAACAAAATCGCAACTGAGAGCCAGCATGGGGGCCCACAGATGAGTAAGTATGGAATAAACAAACTTGAAAACCACCAAATCTTCGTGCACCCTTTGGCAAGGACCGAGGTTGAGAGTGACTTTTGAATGAGTGAGTAGCATCTGTACTTCACCCTTCTGTCCAGAAGTGGGCATACAGAAGTGATGGAAGAGCACTCACCAGGCACTTCCAACCGATTTATTCAGTGGAAGATGCTCAAGTAAGCAGAAGAGAAGCACCAAACTACACTTCTGGGTGCTAACCTCAGCCACTGCTGTTTTGACAGGTTAGCTATCATGGACAGAAAAAGAGCTCCTGTTGTGCCCTCGGTGGCAGGTTCCTTACAGCTAATGCATTAACCTCTGAATAAACAAAACGACTAAGGCCCTTTCCTAACCTAGCAAAGTACAAACACTGACTACATTCTTCTGATTATAAAACCACAAATGCAGGCCACACTCCTGGGAATGGGCTTGATATGTTTTCTCTTTGATTCCAACCTCTTGGGAAGATTACACAGTGTCGTTGCCAGGTTAATACATAATGACCTCAATGTCTCAAACATTATTGTGTTGCAAGACAGACATTTACATATTTCTCAGTTGCCCAAAGGTACAGAAGACATGTTTCAGGTGCCTGCACTGGAAGCATGCTGGAACACAGGCAGTGCAGCACAGTGCATGGAAAGCAGAGGGCTAGACACAACGTTAGTGAATCGGGAAAGGAAGGTGGCTCTCTAATGGGCCAGCCCGAACTCTCTGGCCGACCAGCAAGCAGCTGTCAGTCAGCAGCATGCTAAAATCGATTCTCCTGATCTGAGCACTACCAGTGCCAAAGGAGGCCACGGGGAACTGAGCCATCTTCCATTTCCTCCCACTCAGCCTCCTGTGGAGGAGCAGCAGGAGCCCAGCTCACTCTCTGAGCCAGTTCTGGAGGATGGCCCTACAAATGGGAGCATTTCATGCCCAAACAGATCTCCTCACACTCACAGCTTAGTGGCCAGAAAGCTGGCAGGTGTGCTTGCCTGCTCTGTGAGCCATTGGCTCCTGGTGGTGAGAGGAGGGAGTGAGATTCCCTGTGGGATTATCAGCACTTTTCTATGTTCAGACACAGAGGGATCTGCAGATGCATCCCTCCGGCTGTGGCTGCTCTACAGCTCCAAGTGCTGTGCTGAGGCGAACAGAGGGAGGAGGGATGAGAAGTAGCTGGGTGAGGCTCAGGGTAGCAAGATACTATTGATGACTGCTGCAGTGTGATGCCACGCTCTTTCCACTCTGAAGGGCCTTGACAGCAACAATAACCACTTTCAGGCTGAGGAAAATCAGACTGAGCTTGCAGTCATTGCATGATTCTTCCCCGTAGGTGGTTAGGCTCTAGCATAGCTTCCCAAAGCCCAACATTGTCTGCCCATTGGGATGAGCTGTTCTTGCAGAGGCTTGTCTCCACCATGCAGCGGGGCTTGCTTTCACAAGGTAAAACACTGTGAGCTCCCTTGGGTGAACTGTTCTCCATCGCTCCTTCCATGCTGAGCCCAGAGGCCTTGCTGGAGCCTCACAGACCTTCTCCATCCCTCAGCACAGCCCCGTGGGCACGTGCTGCGGAGGCCGGAGGGGAAGGACCGCACTGCGGTAGCTGCCCCATTCAACACAAACCACATGCTTTGTCAAGAAGCTTCGTCCCAGTAATTTAGCAACTCTCAAGAGGACAAGCACCACCAGCAGCAAGGCCATTGAGTCCCTTCCACATTCAGCAGATCAGGAAATAGGCTTTTTTTGTCCCTGAGGAACTTTTAATTGCCCTTTTGGAGGCAGGAGGCTGCTGGCTGGTACAGCACCTCCAGATGGTTCAAGTTGCTCTGAAATCTGCAGAGATGTCCTTCCTTAAAAACACCCCTGCCCGTGCTCTGTCCTCCCATCACCCCCATCTGGTTTCCATCTCTTTGGCCATACCCGGGCATACATGGGTGTCCCCAAAACCTGCTTGTGGGGGCGACCACAACCCAGACAGACAGACTGTGTGGGACAGCAGGCCCCGAGTCTGCCCACCCTCCCCTCGAGCAGAGGGGGCTGGTGAGGGGCCCAGGGGCCCAGGCCCCTGGAATTACTGCCTATGAACCTGCTGACAGAGAAACTGAGCTCCAGCTCTCCCCTCAGCCAATAAATCTTGCAGTGGTCTAATTTTGCAAGGAATGATGCCTCAGGGAAGGCCTGTGTGTTCCAGAAAAAGAAAAGAAAAACTAAGCAGGCTAAAACACCCTAATTCTGCTTATCAGCTCTCCCTCCCACAGCCCTCCCGCTCCTCAGCGAAATGGCACCTGATGAGGGGATGCAGGCTTGTACAGAACACACCAGCCAGCCAGGGGGCAGGACACAAGCCTTGAGGCAGGCCCAACAGCCTCCAGCTGTGAGATGGTGGAGGATAACAGGGTGGTGGAGGATCACAAGGTGATGGAGGATCACAGGGTGGTAGAGGATTGTGAGGTGATGGAGGATCAGGAGGTGGTGGAGGATCTTGATGTGATGGAGGATCACAAGGTGGTGGAGGATCGTGGGATGGTGGAGGATTACAATTTAGTGGAGGATCATGAGGTGATGGAGGATCACAAGGTGGTGGAAGATCACGAAGTAATGGAGGATCAAGAGGTGGTGAAGAATCATGTGGTGATGGAGGATCATGAGGTGATGGAGGATCATGAGTTGGTGGAAGATCACTGGGCTCTGTGGAGTTGGATCGGATCACACCATGGGCTGCAGTTGGCCCCACATGCACCCCTCAGCTGATCACATCTGCCCCCCTGCCCAAGGAAAAGGCTGTGCCCTCCCTGCTGGCCGGCTGGTCCCTTCTGCACACCCAGGGCCTCTATGGGAACCCGATGCACTCCCCTGCCCTCAGAGAGGCTTCGTTCAGGCTGTGGGCAAGGACTGGCAGGGTTTGGGCAGGAGGCTCTGTGTGGAGAAGTGCAGATGACTTGTTTCCCTCTGCTCTCTCCCTCTTTTGTTCCATAGACCCATATTATAATTTGTAATTTTTTTTTGAGGTTAGTACTGTGTGAGGTCAGCCGGGAGTTTGGGGCGCTCATCCTGTGTGGTGAGAGCAGTTCCCCAGGCCTGGCGCCGGGACTGCAAGTAGAGGGCATGTACCATCATCAGCTGGGGCTGATCTCCCTGTGGTTTGGGAGAAGGAGAGCCTGCTGCCCTTGCTCAGCTGCTGCCAGGGCCAGGAAGGGGCTCTCTGCCCATGGGGGAGCAGAGAGCAGGGCCCCCCCTGCCACCCATGGGAGAGCAGAGCTCCGGCCGCAGCTCCACAGGCCTGGCTGGGGCTCTCCACCCCCACGTGAACTTGCTTTTCCGGAGCATGGAGAAGGAGAGCATGTGGTGAGGTTCCTTCCCCTGTGCATCATAACAAGACGTTAATTTGAGTCCTCTGCAGAAGACAAAGGGAGAGTTGTAGCTGTTTTATTTGGGGGTGGAGGGAGGCAGTGCATCCAGGAAGCGCCCTCCCCTGGGAGATAAGGGAGACCTGGCCACCCACGAGCCGTGGCTCGCCAGGAATCCAGGCTTCCATATGTACAAAGCTGGTGCCAGAAGTGTCGTTCCCATCGTCAGCAGGCCACCCGCCCCTTCCCCCACCACCTTCCCTCCCTTCTCCCTCCTCCTCTTCTCTCCCTGTAACCAGCTGACTTTTTTCACAACCAGGAAACAATCAAACAACCTCTTCAGCTGCTTCGGCTCCTCCTCCTCCCCACCACCACCATCTCCCCCTCTAAAGGATGCTGTCAGTACTCCCAAAGCCTGATGTGCTGTGCAGTGCAAAACTGTTATTCCAGCCTCCCAGTGGGGAATACCCTCTGGGCTGCAAATACCTGTGTTTCGTTAAGTAAATAATCACACAAGATACAATATCTGTCTTGATAAAGTGGAGGGAGGGGAGCAAGGATGCAGACCTGGTGCATACCAGACAGCACCCCCCTGAATCAATATCATGGGCGCTGTGAGCTGGATGGCAATACCATTACGCGCCTGCCCTTTCTTCTGTAGGTAAATGGTGACACTGACGCCCACAGGAGGACAATTAAATACACACCCTTCAGCTGATGTGACCCTTTGGGGGGAGCATTGCGTTTGGCTTTTTAAAATAGCTTTCACAAAGAGAATGGCTGGGAAATATATTCACCTACCCTCGCTGAGAGAGGCTTGGAAACCAGCCAGCTGTGTTACTACAGTGTTACAGGGCAGTGAGGAAGAGGAAGGCGAATGGCACCAGTGGAAGGAGAGCCATTCCTGACTGTCCCTGGTGGTTTTTGTGCCACCATGGGTGCTAGTGGACACTAGACCCTTCAGAAATGCTGTCCCTCACTGTAGCATCACATGGAGGGAAGCTCAGCTCCTGTATAAAGCCGGCTGCTCTCTGCCCCTTTCCCCAGAGCAGGTTTCTGGCAGAGCCAGGCACTGACCCCAAGCACCCTGGCGTGCTGCCCGCTGCTCCAGCCACCAGCCTGCAGTGTTGCTGCCTCCCTGCAATGAGGTCCCGTGCGTTTTATTGCTCACCTGTTTAGGAGACTTCACACATCCAGCATGGAGGCTTATAAACCTACTGAGGAAACAGAGGAAGGGAAGGGGTGAAGGAGGAGTTCAGCCAAGAGTGAAATGCTGGGGAGTGTGGGAGCCTGGGGCTGGGCCTCGCCAGGGTCACCCCGGTCCATCCCAGTCCATGCAGGAGGCATGCAGGTAGCTCACCCACACTAGGGTCTCGGGGGGAAGGTCTAGGATCACCCCTGGGCTCTAGGGACGGCCAGCACCAGCGGTGTGGAGCAAGCAAAGGATCCTGCCAAGGGCCTGACAGGCAGCTTGCTGCGGCACCTACAATTGTGAACTGGAGGTTGATTCAGGGCTGAGAGTCTCCTGGATTCATTTCTCAGTCATTTATTCAGATATAATTGCCTGTCTGCCTGTCTTAAAGCTAATGACTGGATGTGAAGATTTCCAGTTAGGGTCTGTGAGAAGGTAATTACATTGCAATCTCGCTGTATGACTATTCCTTGAATGAAGATAAACTTGTTTGAGTAGGTCTACACATCGCAGGAATCAGTTGTATTACAGAGCCCAGGCATGGCAGGGGAGATAAGGGAATGTTTTCACTGCTGCTTTTTTATCTGCTGACCTATTAAAAGCTTTTCTGTCTGAAGGGGGTGAGGAGCAAGCAAAGGGGTTAATCCAGAGCTTCTCACCCCCGATGAACATGATTTAAGTCCCCATCACTTGGCTGGGGCTTAGTGGGTGCTCTTAACTTCTTTTCTAGTAGGTGCTGGTTTGCTTTGCTGAGATGCCCTGAGCTGAGCTCCAGTTCCATGAGACTGACAGGCTTCACCCATGGAGGCCCATGAGATGTTGTGAGGGCTGCTGCAGACCCAGACAGAAATAGGCCGGCACAGCTGAAGCCTGGGAATAAAAGCCCAGATGGGGGAAGCAGGGAGGGGATCACAGCACAGCACACATCAGCAGGACTATGAGAGCAAACAGGGTACTGCCACGAGTGCTAGGCAGGTGCCAGAGCTGTGTATCGGCTGCTAGCAGGAGGTGCTCCTGGTCATCATCGATGGCTCATGTGCCGGCAACACACGCCATCCCTGCGGGCAAAGCCTGCCTCTGGCCGGTGTTATCAGAGCTTGCAGATGCACAGAAACTCACCCTTGTGATTACAGGGCAGGTTAACACAGAGCGTCCTCTCTAAACACCAGCCAAAGAGACAGTAAACTCGAGCAGCAAGATATCTTTCCAGGCTCAATTGGTTACAAGCCTGATGGCTAGATAAAACCCTCTTCCATTTTCAGGAGCTCCTCGCTGTTTCCAAGACCGTAGAGTGATGTGAGCCTACACAAGACATCAGCCAAATTTCCCCCTCTGCCCCTGTGCCGGGCAGATCCTGGGGATAAGCCTCATTTGTGGTTACACCATTTACCAGCAGTCTTGTCAACTAAGGTCACTTCTGGGAAGTGCACATTCAATGGCCTCGTGCAGTCTTGGTCCCACCTGACGCTGCCTCAGATGTGCTGGCTGTCCCCAGGTGGACACAAGGCACCCTCCCTCTCTGCAGGCTTCTCCTGGTCTGTTGCTTTAAAGCTCTCACCCTTCTTCGAGGCACAAGCCGATGCACTGAGATCATCTCTCGGTCCCATCTAGCTGTTAAACCCCCTCAAATCTTTCTTGCTCAGCAGCACTTCATATAAATCCAGTAATGTGCATATCGCTTTGGCTGCCAACTGCTTTTGGGTCAGGAGGGAGGGGGCTGCGTGGGGGTTGTTATTACAGTCACTGTTCTGTCTCTCCAGGGGATCCCAGGAAACCGCAAGCTGCCAGCAAACGTCTCGAGGATGGAGGCATGTTGGGGACCCCTGGGAGTCAGCTGGCAAATCTGATGCACTGGGTATGGATTAACAACCCATTAGGGCAGGGGGCTTGGGGCTGCATTAAACAAATCCTTCCCTCAGCCTTTGCAACCGCTAGTGATTGTTTCCTTAAAGCAAGGCAGAAGCAAGGCAGCATCAGCATGGGGACGGTGCTTAAGCATCAGGCTCGCACCATTAAATATCGATGAGGGCTTAAGGGCATTGCACAGCACTTCCCTAAGGGAGATGAATGATTTCCTGGGATGAACCCAACTGGCCCACTCTGTGCTGCATTTGCTTGATGTTGAAGCGGCCAAAAGAACACTCTTTGGCATGAATAAAACATGCTTCTTGAGTAGCAGCAGCAACTAGTTTGTCAGGAAGAGCCCCCGACTATGACAGGGCAAAATGTGTGAACCTGCCTTTCAAAGGATCGCTGCCTGAGCTGCTTCAGGAGCAGTGTGATGACAATTACCCCCTTTCCTGCTGCGGCAGGGAATCCATGCTGGTGGACAAGGAAAGACTTTTCTTATCTGATTTTCTCTCTTCTGCAGCAATCATCCGGAATTGATGGCAAAACCACCCTGGGGAGGCGTTCTGCCCCTGTGGGCCATTAGATCCCATTTGGGGTCATGACCTGTTTGTCAGAGGTGCACAAAAGGTGACTAAGAAATGCATATCCAGATACGTGATACAGCCATCACCAGCAGTATCCTGCTTTCCACCAGGGAAAACTGAAAATTGAAAAGATCTAAAAGCTCCTGCTTGATGTGCAGCCGTGCCTGGGTACAAGCCCTGCCACTGGCTGGTGGTGTTAAATCAGGGACAGCCATCCACCTGCTCTGAATTTCAGTTTGCCCACAGATCTGCAGCCTGGAGCATCACAACTCCCGTGTCTCAAATACATTGGGACTTTCAATGGGAAAATTTTGGAATGGGACATATTCACTGTTATCAGCTATTTGGATGCAGATTTGCAGCACAATGAGTCTGGGTTCTGCTTCCTTGAGTTATGGGGATATGTTTTGTTGAGATGGAGAAGAGGACAGCAAGAAACTGAAAATTTCTGCTCTGGTGTCCTGGAGTGCTCAAACGTGTGCCTAGCACTAAGACATTGAAATCAACCTTGCTGACATGGGGCTTCAAGTGATTAAGAAAAATTCTAATGAAATTTTACCTCCTGGAAAACATGATTTTATCCAAAATAAAGCCTTTGCAAGAAGAAAAATTTAATTTACAGATCAAATAAAATAGTCCTAATGAAGCAGTGCTACACAGCTGGAAATTTCCGATCTGATTTGTCAGAATGAATATTAATATTCTCTTTCATTTGTAACTTCATCACTTGAAATGTATTTTGTTACAATATCTTAATGAAATAAGGTCACTACGAAAAGTTGCTTCTTAAAAAGCAAGCAATTTGCATTACTTACATAAGTCAGGGATATCACTGCAAAAACAAATTCCAAACTGCTGGAGTTTTCTGAAAACTGAGGATGTTGCCACAGCTCTGCGTGCTGGGTTTGGGAGGAGTTGGGAGAGTAGCAGAAAGAAGCATAAATCCCAGGGAAAGGGAAATCTTCCTAGCTGTGAAGACAGTGAAATTTCAAGTTTGTTTTTTCTAGGGCCGTTTTGGCTTCCCCATCATCATGCCGCTTTAAGGAGAGAACAAACACACAGCTGTCAGGATTAGCAGGGAGCGGGCTTTTGTCTCTTGGGATGAGGGGATGAAGCTGCTGAGGACCCTTTCAATGCTGTTTTTTGACCGTCCTGTTACTCTGATGTTCCTTTTCCCAGCAAAACAGCAGTATGCTCAGGTGGGAGCCAGGCACCCAGCCTTCTGCCTGCCTTGGCTGCTCGGTGCAGCAGGTGAGGGCAGGGGCTGCTTGCTCCTCTGTGCCTTGGTCTTCAGTGCCCTGCTTCCCAGATGGGGGTTTTGTGGTTTGTAAGGGTTAGCTGCTCAAAGTGTCTGAGTATCACTGAGCAGGCAGCTGAGGAAAGACTTGATCAAAATATAAACAAATTCTAAGTGCCTGAATCAAGAGAATGACACAAACTAACCCACCCCTTAAAGTGCCTGTGACCACAAACCACATCACTGCAGAAAAGGAGACACGCTTTCTTTTTTTGTCCTAAGTCATAAAAATTACTTACCAAGGTGACAAATTTATGGCTGGAGTAATTGCACGATTACTTTATTATGTGCCACCAGTGTGAGAAAATATATATTAAAAAGTCACTCATGTCCAAACCAAAAGGGGCAGCAAAGAATTATTGGCGGCAGTAAATAAATGTGACATGTACAATTATTTACTTGGTTGGAAGCTGGAATTTCAGATTGAAAACCAGCAGTCATGTTCAAAGGCTTCAGCTGGCGGTGGCAGCAGCTCGGTTGGGCCAGCCAGTCCCCCCGCAGTCCCAGGGGCAATGTGGCTCCTGCGGAAGGGATGGAGGGAGCTGCAGCAGCAGCCTGGTTTAACTGTGAACTCTTCAGCCCTTTGGGTCTGTGCTTTGACAAAGAGTCAGGGCTCTGGTGCAGGTGAGCACAGGCGGGCCCTGAACTCTGGGGAGAGCAGGAGCTGCAGGTAGGTGCCCATCACTGCCACCCCAGGAGAAGAAGCACAAAGCCCAGCTCTCGCTGGGCCACCACCGTGCTCCTACAGAGGACATTTGTGACTATTAGATAGCAGATTTGAAACAAAGTCATTAAAAACCACTTTTTTCCCCCTTAATTTATTACTAAGACACGAGACCAGGGTTCTGAGTGCTTCCTTTATCAGATGAGTGTTTCCCAGAGACCCTGCACATAAATTTTATTTATACTGAATTGCTTCATTTCATGAGGGGAAACCAAGACCTTGGGCTCTAATCCAGGAAGGTAAAAATAAAATGGAAAAAAAAATAATACCAATAACGTCTGCAAGGGTTTTAGCCCTGCCCTTGTTGGTGTTCCCCTGCTCTCTGTAACACTGCCTGCTCTCAGCACCCACCTAGGTCCGTGCCTGCTTGAGCTCCAGCGTTGCAGGGGGAGGTTTAAATCCTCGCCCTCCCAAAAGCCTGCCTTCTCTCAGAGACAAATGCCATCCTGCAAAACTCCTCGTCCTGATGATGAAGAAGATTCCTAAACCTTGCATGACCATACGTCCGAGTCTATCACCTGAGCTTCAATGCAGAGATCTGACTCTGTGCCCAGCGCACACAAAAGGATTTGGTTTGGTGTCTGGGAAGGCCGAGACCAGAACTGCTCACAGCCTGCTCTGCTAGGTCTTCCCCTTGCCCTTTCATGGTGGGCCCACGTAGCATTTTTTATTTGCTTTCTTTTAATTTTCCTAAGGGCAATTGCTCCATTTGTTGATTAACTGACAGAACGGGCTGTGGGTGAGGGCAAGGGCGGTCTGGGGGCTTGGTGCTGGTGGACCAGGGGCCCACCCCACACAGATCCTGCCCTGGCCCCATAGGGTTGGACCAGGAGGGACCTGGGGCTGGCAGAAAGCAGGGAGAAGGCTGTGGGAAGCTTTACTTACCTAGCCCGTCCCAGGAGTCCCAAGTGCCCCGGATACTAATTGCTAATAAATGTGCATGCTGAGAAGCTTTTGTTTTTCCAGTGAGATGGAATAACAGGGAAAATATGTGAAAGTCCCTCGACAAGAGTGTGTTTTTCTTTCATTTATATTTACCTAATTACGCTGTCACAGGCTGCTGAAAATCATGCCTTCACCCCTCCCCATGTCCCCAAAATGACCAAAGAGAGCAGAGGCCCCAACTGTGCCAGACACCGAGCCGGCAGCAGGGGAGCCAGGGAAGGGATGCGCTGGGCAGCCCAGCACCCCGAGCCTCTGGCTCTGGCCTGTTGCAAGCACTGTGGAAATCAGGGCCTCACCCTCCATCCTCCAGCAGGGAGGCTTAGCAGGGATACGAGGCAGAAAGAGGGCGGGTGGCTGCTCAGACCTGGGTGAGGTGTGAAGTGAAAGGCTTTTGGTCGCGTGTGCTGCAAGTACTAGATCTGGGGAAAGACGCCACAGATGTTAATTCTGCATGCTGTCATCCTCCTGGGAGGAGGAATTCTATTCCTATTCTATTCCTATTCTATTCCTATTCTATCCTCTCGCAGGGAGTTCCGTGGTGCCCAAGCTGATTTGCAGATTGTGGCAAAATGCATCTCGTGCTGATTGACTGGTCAGAGACCCGGATCCAGCCCCAGAGCTCCCCACGGGGCGCCTGTTACTATGAGGTCTGCTCAGTGTCTTCAGGAGCTCATGAAGAAAAAAAAAAAACCAAAACATCAGGAAAGGTAAAACAAGGGATTTGTTGCATGTGATTGGAGAGGGAGCACGGGTCGGGTGCTGGGCTGGCAGCAGCCAAATGCCTGAACACCAGCACTGAAGCGCTTGTAACTCTTGTTGCAGCCTCAGAAGTTCACAGCTTTTGTCAGCGGGGTGGAGGAGAAGAGCTGGTAGGTTGTGCTGTTAATTTCGAGTTAAACCAACAGCACCACTTGACTGCCCTGCGTTATAAGGCAGCTTTGTTAATCTTCTTAATTTGAGGGATATTTATTAGATCCAGGCCTCCAGAGGTGCTCCTCAGACGTGGCCCCTGGCAATGTAGGACTTATTAATGCAGGAGATGGAGCTTCTTGAGAGGCAGGCCGGTGCTCTTCCAGAATTAAAGATGAGTATAAACCTCACCTCTATCCACAAGTGTAAGGTAGACTTGCTTTTTTTTTTTTTTTTTTTTTTATAATATGAACATACAGCATGTATATGCTTTAGTCAAAATAAAACAATGTAAAAAAAAAAACAGTCCTGCATTACATCACATATTTTTTGCTCAAGAAAAGGAGAGCAAGGGAGGAGGACAGAAATGTGGAGACAGCTGTGGTCAGCACCACGCAGGACTCTGTAAACCCTGGAGCCCAGAGCAGAGCCTCTGAGCATCAGCACTGCGGTGCCCCAGCCGAGACTGCAGTACTCAACTGCGAACAGAATTGGCCCAGTTTTGGCTTCTGTAAATCACTGCTATCTCCTTGTGTACTCTAGCAAGGCCCAGTTTATAGGGATCCTAAACCAACAACGTAACTATAATTACAGCTTAAACTAATCAGCAGGGAAATGGCTCTTCCTTTATTGCCATGGCTGCAGGATCCATTTTTAGTGCATTGTGCTGAGACAACACACTGTAAGGCAGACTGTGGTGCAGTGCTGGACCCAGCACAGGTGGGTGGTGGTGCTGTGCACGCTGTGCAGCACCCAGGGGATGGCCCTACAAGGGCAGGGTGCTGAGCAAGGTCTTCCTGGTGCCAGGGGACCCTGCTGAAGTGAGCTGGCTGAAGGATGACCAGGAGATCCCAAAGGACACGCAGATCTCCTCGGGTGCTCTGTCCCAGCAGGAGGCTGGGTGCTGCCCTCCAGGGGGTTGCCCAATAACAAATTGCCACGCTCCATTTCAATTCCCTTCCTAGCTTGCAAAGAACATGACCTCAACATGACAGGACAAGGCTCTGGTTTTACAGAGCCTTGAATGACCAAAAAAATGCAAAAACCCAAACTTGACCAGGATTTTCCTGTGCTAATTGGGTAAAAAACACTGGTTTTACTCCTCCATAGCCTGGATGAATCACAGTCCCAGCCCAGGAGGAGATCGATTTCCATGTACAAACATAGCCTAAGGTCTCAGGATTTCCTCCCTTCATTGCAGCTCTAGCCAATTTTGTTCTTGAGATAGAAACTGATGGAGAAAGGAAATGTTAAATTTGTGTGGGAGGTGACTAGGGCTTGTTCAGAGCTGGGCTGGGTTTTGCAGGCAAAGCCCTAATTGTGGCTCCTGATAACAGCAAAGCTTAAGCACATCACTGCCTCATTAGCTTCAAAACGGGTCCCCAAATTAAGCTTGTTTTTAAAAAGCTCCATTTCATCTAATCTGCTTTGTGACCTTTATCTTGCCAGGACCAGGATGGCTGCAGCCCACCATGGCTCTGTACACACCCGTGCTCGCCGTGGCAGGTTTGGCAGAGGGGAGCACCTGAGCAGTGCAGGCTGGGCTCGCTGCAGGCGCCCCCCATGCCCCCGGTGCACCTCGGGCTTGTCCCTGCATGGGGTGTGCAGGAACGGAGCAGCCTCCTCTGGCCAGGGTGGGGTCTGCAATTTACCCTCCTGGTTTAAGATAAGCTTACATCTGAATATTTGCATGATTTCTCCCAGCGCAGCAGGTTTGCAGGGTGGTCAGGATGACCTGGGGCAGGAGCTGCAGGCCCATCATGTGCAAACCACCCCCACCTCGTCTGCCCCCTTCTGTGGGTGCTGCTCTTGCTGGGAAATGCCCTGAGCCTCACCACTGATGGGCAAACGCCGTCAGCACAGCCCGTGCTGTGCTGCTCACACTGAAGTCAGCAGCGTGCAGCACCGAAACCACAGCTGCATGCATCACACGTACCTATAAATACAAATGTGGGTACGTACACTTATACAGAGATAGCGGGAGAGAATAGAGTCGGTGAGGAAGAGTAAAACCAGCAGTGGGATAGTAGTTAAATTCGAGTTTATTGAAATCGCTTTAAAACGCGCAGTGCAACAGGAGGCATTATAAATACAACAGTTAGCTATCACAGCCAGTTCTGAAGGGAGCTTTGGGAAACCCTGCCCCATTTTCATTATGCTTGTGTGCTGTGCAGCTTAGGAAACCTATACTCGTCTGTGAAAAGCCTCAGTATTTTTTCCACGTGTTGCCTCGCGGAGCTGGTGCGCAGCAGGCCTGGCACCGTATAGGATTACTGAGGCATTCCAGCCCCCTTCTCACCCACAGAAATGGGCTGGTTCCTTGAAAAATTAAAACCACTCTATTTTATTCCTCCTCTTACGATCCCCCTCCTGCCTGCCTGGGCTGTGCCACAGGATGTGCGGGTTTGCACTACCGCTGCCGACTCTCCGTGCTGGCAGATGACACGAGGGGCGAGTCGCACGTCTCCCTTCCTAATGAATTGGAATTGATGGCTCCGGTTTGCCACGGGCGCGAGAGCAGCAAGAACCCATCAGGGCTCCTGCTGTCACCAGGACAACACCACACGGCAGCGACATGCGGCCTTTTGGGGAGCCCGGTGACACCTGACATCATTTTTCAGGCACTTTGGGTTTCTGAGACCTCATTGCTCGCGTCCCCTCCCTCCCCAGCCCATGCCCCTGCCTCAGCGCTCCCTACAAGATGGTGCTGCGCTGCTCTTGCTGCAGAGCTGTTAGGTTCCTTTAGCTTCCCTGTGGATCCTATTAGCTGAAGAATTTGCTCCTTTTTCAGGGCTCTTTTTTATTATTTTAAATGAATAGGCTTCAAAATATGTACATATATACTTTTGCTTTGAGACGAAATTTCAGAGCTGAGACTATGCACATGCACTCCTGCCTCTTTCTACCTCAAACACTTTTTTTATACACATACATGGATAAGAAATGAGTTACTCAGTTAAATCCCCACCGTGCCCTGCAGTCCCTGAGCCCACTGCTCTGGCAGACGCAGCTCTGCGGCTCCTTCCCAGGCACCAGAAGACTCCTTCACGTCGATCCTCCCGTGTCTGCCGCTTGTCCCCAGCCCCACTGGAGGAGGTGGCATGGGTGGCTTTGCCTTCAGGCTGCCTGCTGCTGCCTGCCCTCCCACAAGAGGGATTTGGTTGTGGTGGCTTCACAAAGCCCTCTTTCATTTTAGAGCGGCAGAGGGAGGTTGCACTTGTGTATCTGTCTGGCAAGCCGCTCCAGAAGGCGTTTGCAAGAGGCAGACAACGCTGCCAAGAATCTCATTACACGTCCTGCTTCACCGCGTGGTCCAGCCCTGAAAAGGATGCTCTCCAAGCAGCCACCCCATAAAGCACGCACCAGGGGCTCGGCGCTGACAGCGGTGCTTCTGCTGGGCTGGAGGGGATGGCAGCCGCCTTGGGCAGCCCGGGGAAGCTGCTGCTCCTGGCTGGCCCCACAGACCTCCCCGGGGAGAAACCCCATGCCCCGGGGGGGGGACAGAAGAGGCCCGGCAGGGATGCGGGAGGAGGATGGAGAATCCACACCAGGCTTTGTGTACAGCTCGGAGCGGGCTGGGAGAGGACTGCAGGAGTTCAGCCAAGGCAGACACCCAGACGGGGCAGCCATCATCAGTAAAACTCACAGCTCAGCCTCTCTGTCTTTATTTAGAGAATTTCCACGCAGCCAAGAGCCGAAGTCCGGAATTGCTCTCCCGTGAACACCGCTACTAGCAGCCGACGGGGTCCGCTGAGGGGTTAATGGCAGGTTGCAGTCAGAGATCCCTCTCCCTCACAATGCTTCGTTAATAATTTTGTGGTGAAACAAAGCAAAACCATCCAAGTTTGGTGACAATTTTCCCACAGTCATACACTGCTCTGATTCATTTTCGTCCGCAGATTTAAGTGGTAATGGCCTGACCACAGAACATTTCCTGGGGATTAATCATGGCTGGGAAAGGGCCACAATGCTGAGCTGTGCTCCAGGTGCCCCCAGATTCTCTTCCTTTGTGAAGAATTAGCTGGTGCTGAGGTCGCTGTGCTCTGACATTGCTGGTGCAATTATAAGCTAATATATGCTAATTAACAGCAAAGTTCAGACGTCAAGGTGGTGGACTCGGTAGACGTCCATGTCCCTGCTCTCTCTCTGCCCCTGCCCCGCCGTGCCCGGCCACATGCCCCTCGCAGAGCACAGCAGGCCTGGGGTGCCGGGGGGAGCCTGTCCCTTGCTCCCTGTGGCTCCCTGCCCCTCTCTTGCTGCTCTGCACTGAGGTGAGCGATGAATTGACTTTGGGACCAGCCGGATTTCCTTTCCAAAGCCTGCGGAATATCCCCTGGTTTCAGACACCCGGCTTTCCTTCCAGTGAATGAGTCAACCCTGGAAAACCAAGTCCCAGGACATGATTCAAGTAAATGCCTTTTTTTTCCAAGCATGAAGGAGAAATTTCTGGTCAATGGAGGTGTGGGAGGGGGAGGCTGCCCTGGCCTGACTGCTGCACTGGGGAGGAGGCTGGGCTGGGGGCAATGCTGGGGCGATGCTGGGCGCTGCGAGGGGCCCCCATGCTCCCTGCACAGCAGCAGAGGTGTGCTGGGCTTCCATTCTCCGTCTCAGGGAAGTATTCAGCCTGGTTCCAGCCTGGTTCGTGACGGGAAAGCAGCCGTCGGCATGGGCGCGAGCCCTGCATGGCTCACGGCGCCTGCAGGCGGAGGGAGCTGGCTCCAGGCAGGTTCTCCCGCTGCCTTTTTCTGCCTCCGACTGGCTGCAACATGCACAAATAGCCCAAGAAAGGGATCCCCCAGGGTATTTCTGAGCCTCCTTCAGTCTTGTATAATAATATACAAAAATTGGGGGGGGAGGGGGGGGGAAGCCGATTTCCGCAGGTTTCTAGCCCGCAGCAGTGCGAGCACCGCAGCTGCAGACGATGGCCCCATCGCCGCTCGGGCTGCAGCCGGTGCTGGTTGGGGTTCCCCGCTGCTCTTCCTGTCCCCGTGCCACATGTCTGCAGCTGGCTGCCCGCCACCGCCTCGGAGGCAGTGAATGCAGCTGAATTTCCTATCCTGGCCCTGCCAAATATCTGGCGGGGAGAGCCGGCAGCCCCCTCCTTGCCCCCCAGACTGAGGCTGAGGTGCCTGATGCTGCCCCCACAGCATGCAGGATGGAGAGGCTTCTGGGGGCATAATTGCTCTGCTTTCCTGCCTTACAGTTTTGTCCTGTTTGATACACTTTAGAATTAAAGGTTGCCTTTTGAAGACCTCTCATTGCCAGAAGGTTCCCCAGTGCTGTGTCCCCGTTTAGGTTCACAGGTAGTGCTGCCTTGGACCGTCCTTTGAATTTACCAGACTTCCCGGCACACGAGTACTTGCATCCATCTCTTGTCTGTGTTTCTGAAATTGATATTCTGTCTCCCTGCGTGATCAAATCTTTTATTTTTGATTGAAGCTGTCAGAGAAACAGCTTTCTGCCTGGTGAAAATTCAGATTAAAAAAAGAAAAAAATCCAAACTGGGCTAAGAAGTAAAAATACTATTTTCATTGACTTAAGTAAAAGAAAAGAGCACCAGTACAGGCTGGTCCCAAATATTCATCTCTGTTGTAACCTTTGCCTTTCTTCTGTTACTTTTTTGTTTTGTTTTGTTTTGATGGACATCTGTTTGGAGTCACAAGCCCATGTTAAGTGGGAAGGCCAGGGAGTTTTCATTTTCAAAGTATCAAAAAAATCCTCCTGGAAAATGCAAAGGCAGATTTTTTTCTGCATCTTTTGTAACTGCTATGGCCCATCCAAATCCACTCCATCCCAGAGAACAAACAAATAAATGTTTCTGTTCCTATCGAGCAGCATTTTCCAGCATCATCAAAAGTCATCATAAAATTCCCAGCTAGCTTCCCATCACTCAGGCTATCAATTATCGACACCTTGGCAGACAGCACCCTCCTGCTTTGCACATTCTTAGTAGTACAAACTTCTCTGTGAACAATGGGACTAAAAGGGAAAGAGGAAAGGACAAATTAAAAAAGCATGCTGTGAGCTTAAACTAGAGGCTTGACACTGTCAGCACAGCCCATATGGAAAAAATAGACCTTTTCCATGGCATAGCAACATGTTTCTTCATAAAGGGGATTGCACACACATGTAAAATATATGTGCGTATGAGAAAAGCGTGCATGTAATAGATACTGCATCACTGCAGTGCCAGGTAGTTCCACGATTATGAAGGCTGGGCAATTCAGTGCAGATATTTTATGGACTGTTGCTTCGAATGCCTTAAATATATTGTATAAGAGAAGATAGCCAAGGCAGTAATGTTTGCAGCCAATCTTGTTAAGGTAACGAGGAGGGTAACTGAATCTGCACTCTTTAAGGGGCAAGTTGTTTGTCAGAGGGTCAGGAAGGAGTGGATTTTCCAGCGATGCCTGGCACGGGCGGCCATGTGAGTTATGGCATGGGAATGGCTGGCTCCAGCAGGGTTGCAGGAGCTGGCCACTGCTGGTGGCAGGCTACCAGAAGCAGTGGTGTAGTGGTCTGACTGGGAAACACACAAAAACTTGCACTCTTGTCGATATATGGCCTCTGAAGACGCGGTCATCTCCGGCAGAGGTGGGTTATATCCACGGTTCACCGTGGTTCATCTCTAGTGGAAAAATGTCCCACCTGCCTGTCCCCAGCAGCCAGTGGGGATGGATGCTTTGAGCAAACTAAAACTGTGGCGCTCCTGGTCAGCCATCCTATTGCTTGTGCGTGGAGAAAAGGGGGAAAAAAAATCCCTTCCTGAGCCTTTGTGGCATTTGAAGGTGAGTGACAAAGTGTTCGGTCCGCAGGCCGTGCAGGGGCTGTGGGCAGGCTGGTGGGGCTGTGAGGATGCTCAGGGCAGGAGGCACCAGCCAGGCTGATACAGGGCGAGGGACTGCTCCCTGCCAGCAGTCCTCCTAGCAGGTTCCTTGACCCAGGTGACCACAAGGCAGTGTTCACAACTTCTGGGTTTAATATCCGTATTTATAGTACATGTGCATTTATTTAACAGGTCTGGCCCAAACAGCCAGCATGTGCCAAAAAGAGACAATCATCCTTCATTTCACAGCTGTGACATCATCAAGTCATATTTCACGGATATGATGTCACTACTGCGCAATACAACTTTTTATTTTCAAAAGGTTTTTATTAATGCTGAGGTTTTTTTTTTTTGGTTTTTCTTTTTTTTCCTCTGGTCTGGCCAGAACATCTGGAGCTGGGAAACTTCAGAGTCCAGAAATATTCACAAGATGTAGCAGACAGAATTACAACCCACAATATTTCTTTGAGAAAAAGAGAACAGATAAAAATGTGGGGAACCAGTAGTCACAACCAACTGTTAAAAATCAAAGCGCAGCATAGCCTGGGAGGGAGTGGGAGGCAGGAGGTGCGGTGGGCAAGGCGGCGGCGATCCTGCTCCTTCGGATGGGTCCCCAGCCATCGGTGAGCAGGCTGGGCAGGAGCAGGATGGGACTGGGTGCCCAGGTTATCCCTTCAGCCTGGGGGACAAGAAAGGTGTGTTCCTCTTTGTCATAAATAAAGGCATCTATCCTTCCTAGAGAGCAGAGGAACAGGGGAAAGGGAGGGGAAAGGATGCTGGGGAGAGGGGGGTGGAGCGGAGATTGTGCCCTGGGCAGGCAGAAGGGATCAGGGGCGCTGCTGGCAGAGGTGGGACAGGAGCATCCATGAGGCTGGGGCAAGGTTTGGGTGCTCAGCTGCTCCGCAGGGCTTGGAGGAGGTCCCGCAGTGGTGAGGGTGAGGGGTGGCTGGCCCCCGTGGGCACGCACACCTTCCCCCGCGGGACCGCCCATCTGCTGCAGGAGCTCAAGGTGGGAAAAGGGCCTGGGTGACTGTTCATCTGGAATCTCTAATTAATGCAATCCAGCTGCATCCCTTTCGGGTTGCCTTTCCAGCAGTGCTCGTGCAAGCGAGCACAAAGAGTCCCAGACAATAGATTTTAAATGCTTTTTCCATAAGCCTGCGCAGCAGAAGCCGGAATGCAAACGCGTTACTGTCAGGGGAAAATACCACGTAAGTGATGTGACCGCGCGCCGCCCGGCTTCGGCTCCAAGCAGTGGGTCACCTCCCGCGTGCCAGTCCCGATAAATGTCACTGCCTAATTCTGCACGGTGAATAACAGCCTGAAAACGGCAGCCTTTGTGCAGCCAGCTCCGGGCAGGGGCGTGCTCAGCACCCAAGGGAGACACGCTGCTGCCCCACCAGCTGTGGGTGCAGAGCAGGAGGGCTCGGTGCCGCCGTCAGCAGCCCAGGCAGCTCAGGTGGCTCCCGTCCGCTGGGCAAAGGAGAGCAAAGCTGCAGAATTAAGACTGACAAGCTGACGAGATAAACTGGTCAGATAAAAGGATGACAGAAATAATTTTACACGGCATTACTGTGAAAAGCTAATTTATACACAGATGAGTCCATGACAGACTCAGTGGAGGGTGGCAGACGAGCGGGGAATGAAGAGCACTTCATTTATTCCCTGCAACAGGAGGGGGAGTATTAGGAGCTGGCTGCCTGGGACATCTCTCTCCCTCTGTCTTTCTCTTTCCCTTTCTCTTTCTCTTTTCAAAGTTATCAAACTTTATCTGGTTGCTTTTCTGCAAATTAGCAATGTCAGAAGAAAAAGGAAACCACTGCCTCTGCCAACATTCCTGCTCTTCCCAGACCCACTGGTGAGAGCTCAGGACAACCTTGCAGAGCAGAGCCCTGATTTTCCTCTACAAAACAAAACAGAAACCAGGCAGAAAGGCAGCCATATTTTTGCACCACATGGAGCTTTTGTTTTGCTTTTCAAGTGAGCCCCAGTCACCATTTCTCCTTCTTCAGTTTTTTTTTTGTTTTTTTTTTTTTTTTCTTGGTGGCAGTACCAGGAGCTGCGTGCCTCTCTTCACCTGGCAGTGCCCAGGCTTGGCTTCAGGGCTCGACAAGGAAAAACCTTCCTCCGTTTCTCCATCCTCCTTCCCCTTTCCTCCCTTTCTCTGGCAGTGTAACCCCCAGCAGGCACTGGCTGAGCCCCCAGCCCCTGATCTGGGGCTCCATGTCCCAGCCAGGCTCTGGGGGCTGCGCACCGTCACCAGCCACCCCGTGGCCCTGCGGCTGCCTTCAGTCGCCCTTCTCTCGACACGAGCACCCTGCGCTGCTCTCCGTATTTCATGCAGACCTGACAGTTTCAGCCCTCTTGCTTTTCTCCCAGGCAGAAAAGCCGTGCCCAGCCCTCGCCTACCACACAGGCCAGGGAAAGCAGGGGAGATGCGGGGGGGATGCTGTGGTCCCCATCCCCTCCTGTCGCTGCCCCTGCAGCCTCCTGGCACGGAGAGTGGCTCTGCTGCACCGCACACTTGCTCGGCCATCACGAAGCAGGCTGGCTGTTCTGCAGCTGCCAGAACAATGGTAATAATACTAATAAACCCCCTTCACGCTGAATACTGTGGGCTGTTGGCAGGTCCTTCTCACACAATTAGCATTTCTCGTCGAGCAGGGGGCTCACAGATTGCACATGCTGGTTAGTGTTTTGCAGAACAGACTGAAACCAATATGGCCCTCCCTGTACCATCAGCTCAAAGTGGCTTCCCACCAGGACGGGCCCAGCACGGGTTCCCCCAGCACGGCCGGAGGGAGAGGCTGCCCCCCGGGCTCCTCAGGGAGACGGCGGCTCTCCCAGCTCACCGAAATGCACCCTCGGCATGGTTACACCTTCCCCCACACGCAGATGCCAAAACGCTCAGTCTGCATGGTTTCAGCAAGGGATGTTTTGCAGGACTGGCTTCTGCCCTTGCAGGGACAAAGCTGGCCCTGCAGGCAGCAGGAGGACTGCTGAGCAGAGGAGAAAACGCTGCTGCTCCTCCAGTTAGGGTCAGGGACTGCCCCTGTCCTTGCTCAGAGGAAAAGAAGAGCATATTGGTGGGCTGCGGGTGTCGGGAACAGCACGGCACTGGTGGAGAGCCGAGGGTTGGGTCCCCCCCCGCGGCTGTCTGGGCTTAGCGAGGGCAGGGCGGATCTCTGCAAGCTACCGCTGCTTATAATCCTGCTGCTCATCAGCTTAGCGATGACAACGAGTCCTGCGCGGGCTCTGAGCCTGCTGCAAAGGCCGGATCAAGCAGGTAAGCCACGGGGGCGGCCGGTAGCTGTGCCTTTGCGCGGCTGCCATGGGCCCGGCACGTGCACGGTCAGCTAATGCAGCTTGGCGGAGGCTCGGTAGCGCCTTAAACCAGAACAACCCCAACTCCATCCTCAAAGTGACACTTGAAAGGAGCCTTAAACTCGTGTCTGCCTGTGTAGGCTGGACCTGTAAATCTCGCAGCAGACGCTGGACTCCTCTCCACGCTGTTAAACCATCGTAAGCCCATCCAGACAGTAGCGTGCACCATGATTAATTGCCTTGCTTTAAAACTCCTATTTATAGACAAGCACTACAAGCCCTGTGCCAGCGATAACAGGGCTGGCCAGGCTCCTCCTTTGCCGAGCAGCACAGCCCCGCAGCTAATCCCATAGCCTCAGGCCATCCCCGGGGCTCGGAGCAGCTTCACTTCTCCTGGCCCCGAGCCCTTACCTCCCTGCCTTGCCTTTGCTGGCACAGGCTGGGGGACTGGGACACCCCCTGGGCTCAGGGGGACAGCGGGGGGCTTGGGGACCCCAGGGCACTGCGTTAGATCCCAGCGGGGCCAAAGGGCTTCAGCCAGAGCTCCGTGCCTCTAGGGAGCTGAGAGCAGGGCCCGTGGGCACGTGTGAGCTCCGACCTTGCATCACCCAAGGCCATCAGTGTTTGGTTTCTGGGGAGGTTCAAGAACCAGCCCTGGGGGCTGCCTGCAGCCGGTGCCAGGGAGATGTGCTCGCGGAGACGCTCCGCAGCCACTGCAGGCCCAGGCTGCGGTAAGCAGCTGGGCATGCTGCTCAGGGAACAATGTGTTTGGGGAGCAGTGTTCCACATCAAACAGGTTCCTACCCTGCAAACATTTTTCTTTACCCTACATTTTTCTTTATAACCAAAAAAAAAAAAAAAAAAAAGAAATCCATTCCACCCTCTGCTTTTATTTTCTCGCAAGCCCCAGATCTTATCAACAAAGCTTCCTTCCTTTCTGGACGGCCTGCGGGCTGTTGAGTGACAGCACAGGGGATGAAAAGGACAGGTCCCTTTGAATGCCAGCAGCTGAAACGCACCACAGTCACTCCCAAGTTGATTCATACAAGATGGGTTTCTTCTTCCTTTTCCACTGGGGCAGATCCTGCTCCCGTGGGTTCTCTGGGAGGGACGGATGGGGCACGCTGCCGAAGAGCATCCTCTGCCCCACAGATCCGACCGCAGTGGTGCCAGGAGGCCTGCCAGACTGAGGCTTTTTCCCCATCAACTGCCAGCAGCATCCTCCCAGTCCAAGGGGCACCAAGACTCCGCCAAAGCTGCATTTCCACCCTGTGGGTTTGTGGCAAATAAATATCTTGTGTTCGTGCTTTTTGTCTTAAGAGGGATGCAAATATGTTCGGCAGGGAATAGCCTCCCCATGCACGCACACACACAGAGGCTGGGGAAAGCAGGGGGGAGGGAGGCATTTACACACACACAAAACAATCCCTATTTGTCTCCAAAGACAGACCCCACTGTTGGGTTTCCTGGGGTCACGCAGCTGCACGAACATGTGGAAAAGAAATGTATCTCTCCTAAGCACTGGACATACATGTAATTCAATATATTGCTCCCATGTGCAAGAAATCCACCAAACTGGCCCCATTTCAAGTCGCAGGGAAATGCAGAGCATCAGGGACAGAGGCAAACCCACTCTTAATTCAATTCTTTACTTCATTTTAATTGGGTTGGACTCGGAGCGCGGTGTCAGGGGCTGCACGGGGCTCCTGGGGCGCCACTGCTCGCGGGCTGACCGTGCCGGCAAACCCCCGCTGCCGCCCAGCTCCCGATGGTGTCTGCCCATGATCAGAAACCGGGGTCCCACCTGGCCTCGGCATCACCTCTGCCGTGAGCGCCGGGAAGCCTCCGGTCCCCGGGGTGCCCTCTCCGCCAGCCCCAGCACCTCGGCTGTGCACCTGCTCCCGCCCTGGCCGGGGTCTGGCCCCTCTGGGCGAGCCAGGAGGAAAACCTATTTGACTTGCACTGACGGCGCGGCGAGGAGGCGAGCTGCAGTTACCTCATCTGAGCGTTAAATGGATTTTTCCATTAAGAGGGGATTTTTTTTGTCTTGTTTTATTGAAAAGGAATTTGCAGTAATTAGCTCTTACGGGGGATTTCACTGTTCTCTCTCCTCCTCTAAAGCATAAAACACTTATTGCAACACATTGTTTAACATGATATCCACTCCCAGAGATTTTTCTTTCCTCGTGCGACGATCAAGCCCTGCCTTAGGACTTCAAGGCCCTAAATCTTCCCACAGACTTGAGCCATGCCCTGGTCCCCTCTGGCTGGATCCACATTTATCTTTCCCTTGCAGTCCTCTGAGCTGCAAAAAATGAGTGAGCTTGCAAAATGAGGCTTTTTTATTATTATTATTTCCCTCTGCTTTGTTGGATTATTGTTGGTAGGAACTTTCCGTGTCTGCTTCCACCGTCACCAGGAAAGCAGCCGCCCATGGTGGAGACACAGAGAACAGATTTTCCCTGCAGCCATCTACCCCTCCCGGCACCTTCACCTTTGATCCACTGCCCTATATTTAGACCGTAGGGCTTCATCCTCCTCCTGGGAGAGCGCAGGGAATGGAGCAATAAATCCCTGCCCGCGGCTGGCGCAGCCCTGCTGCAGAGGGGAGGGATGTGGCTGGCACAGCCTGGGGACAAAAGGACACAATCTGGGGACAGGGCCAGCTGGGGTGGGTGGCCAGGGCATGCTGGCATCTCTGGAAATACCCCGGGGGGCTGGCGGGATGGCACAGCCCGCTTCTTACCTCTGTGTATATTTCCCTGAATATTCTAGTGCCTTTCTACTCCTCTCAGCTAGTGCAGACTGAAAGGTCTTGGAGACCTGGGGCACCTCCCGAGGAAGAGTTTCCTCTTTGTGCTCCAGCTGTGGTTGCAGTTCGCCAGCCCTCAGCATCTCGCCCATGGTTGTGGTAGCTGGTACCAAAAACCCTCTTTGAGAGGAAGAAGTTGGTTTTGCCGGCTCTGACAGCACCCACAGGCATGAATCCTTCACAGCCCGCAGCCAGGAAGGCAGGAGATCCCCAAACCTTGCCCGTCTCTTTCCAGCAGCCCCCGGCACACCCCTCCTCCTGGAGAGCGACACCACCACCAGCCAGGCTGTCCCTCCTGCTCCGGGACATCACCAGTCCCTGGTCACTGCACTGCACCAGCAAGAAGTTCCTGACGTTCAGCCTACGTTTTCCTTTTCTCATTTCCTTGTCTTTGTATCACTCACTGTAGCCCCTTGAGCTAACCTAAACAACTCCCCCCGCCTTGGCATTTGTGCTCCGAGGAGACTTGCAGATGGTTCTCATATCCCTCCTGCTATCGGCTGGCCCGGCTAGATGTAGTTAAGTTGTTAATGCAGTTGGGTGTAGTGTATGTTAGCTTCTTTTGAGTGCAAAGATGAAAAACACTGTGCTGTGAGCGCTTATTATTGTTGCTATTATGCAGCCCTTTTAAACTTGCCATATAAATCATGCCCTCCAGCTCCTTGATTATGTTCCTGGTTCTCCTCTGAACTCTCTCCAATCCATCAGCATCGTTCCAGCCAGGAGCACAATATCGCAGGTGCAGGCGGGGGAGCCTTGCGCCAAGAGCCTCTCGTCCTCCTCGGAGGCCGGCACGATGCCGAAGGGACCCAGCCCCGAGGTCCCGAGGTGGCTGCAGTGGCACCAGCCCTGCACCACGCCTGCAAACCGCCTGTGTTGCCAGAGCGATCTCAGACAATGCTCTGACGTTAACGGCTTCTCTGGTTGCACTGTCATTTCCCATTAGAGGCCTTGGTAACTAGCACTTCATGAGGCTTTGCAGAATAATTTGTATGTTTAATACACCTCGAAAGCCCATGTTGGGCTGCAATTAAGGCGGGGGGAGGGAGAGGAGAGAAGAGGAAAAGCCTACCTCCCGCTGGTTGCGAGGAACCTGCTGCTTTCTGCAGAGGGCTGCTTCAATTGAGGATGCCAGGGAAGCTGGAATTAGAGGCAAAGGCATAATTTGTCATTTGCAAGTGTAAGCCAAAGTCTGCGCTGCTCAGAAGAGAAACGAGAGACCTGGGAGCTCCTCCTGGGAAATCAGAAGGGGAAATGCCCTGTTTGAAGAGCTGCTCTGTCCACGGGGCAGAGCTGGTGGCCCGGAGCAGGATGGGGACCGCTGGCAGGACAGGGGCTTGGTGCCGGTCCCGGGGGAGGAGACGCTGCAGCCTGGGCTGAACGCTGACCCGCTCCGCACCAGGGATGGGAAATTCATCTTTCTGAGCGCTGCTGGGTAGCTCTCCCTTGCTTCATTTCTGCTTCTGTTATATACAAATGTTAGAGAAAATAAACAAAGGCAGAGAGTGGCCCTCCCCCCGCCGGGTCCCGCAGGTGCTGGGTTTCGGCGGCGCGCACCAGCGTTTATTAATTCATCCAGTCGGCAAGTAGAAAAACACACGGAGATGCAGTCACAGGTAACCCACACAGCTCTCCTTATTTCAGCAAATGCAAACACTGCTTCACATGAGGAATTATGAACTGCTGGGAGTAGAGAAGTCTCGAGTGAATTATTCAGTGTGAATTATTCTCTTAGCCCTACACCGATGCACTGCCAGTTGAAAGGAGTTTCCACTGATTTCAGCCAGTGCAGGGCTGGTGCCTTGGCCGAAAGGTGACAAATGTTGGGAGCAATCCACGTGTCACCAGAGGCAGAACAGGACCCTCAGCCCCTCCTCGCCTCCCCCGAGGTCCCGGCCAGGGATGCTCCAGTTTGTTTCAGGACACACAGACTGGGTCCGTCAGGAATCCCATCAGCAGCTCTCGTGGCTCCTGAGCAGCAGAGACCTGAGGCCGTTCAAAGCCAGGCTGCCACCAAACCTCACCAAACCACCCAGGCTGTACACCCCTCCTTCCAGCCTTGGGCTGCTGTGGGTCCTGCACTCCTGATGGTAACACTGCCATCATCCCCTTAATGACTTGTCATGCTAATTAAAGGTGCCTCAGGTCCCTGCTGGTGCTACCACCAGGCTGGGTGCAGGATCTGCCCCTGCACTTTGCTCCTGCCTCCTTCTCCAGCCCAGGAGTCCTCACCGGCTCTCTTCTAGGCAATGCTTTTCCTGTGCTCTACTCCTGGCTGTTGCTCCCAGTTAATCTCCCAGGGCTGCCCCACACAAATCCCCCGAGCTGTGATTTATGCCCCTCATATTCTTGTAGATAGTTATCGGATCTTGCCATGGATGTCGGGTAGCCTAGCTGGACAGATTTAGCTCTTTTAATCTCTCTTCATAAGTCAATCCCTTCAGCCGCTTAATCATTTTTGTTGTTCTCCTCCAAATTCCCAACGAGATGGTTTGTCTTGCAAGTGCCTGATGTACAGTCATATATTTACCAAAACTTCAGCAGCTTAACATGGAAACGGCCGCACGGAGCAGGTTGTTTGCTCGCCAGCAAACCCAAAGAGCCACCGAGCTCCCGATGAGATGCCAATGGCTCCACGAGCTGCTGGCTCGGGTCAGAGCCTCCGGGCAGCCTGCTGGGGAGGGCTCAGCTGCAGGAAAGTGGAAAAAATAAAAAAACATGCCGCTCGTGGCAGCGAGGATGTGCCCTGCGGCACGGTGCACGGGCAGAGGGACAGCACAGCCGAGCCGGGTGACAGCCCTGCCCCGCTGGGTTTTGTCACCGTGCTCATTTCTGGGACACCCGGTGAGAAGCTGTGACCAGGGACTTGCTTTCTGATGGCTCCCCTGGCCCAGCTTTATTGCATTTCTTCTGGGAGGAGGAGGGCTGCAGATAGCATCTGAGGGCTGGGAAAGCCACCTGGCCGAGGGGCCCGGCTGATAGAAGGGCAGATGGAAAAAGCTGAGGCAGGCTTTGATCCCGGTGGAGCTGCCGGGAGGAGGACTGGCGGGTGGTGGGAGTAGCAAGAGCAGGGAGGGAGCCCAGACTGCCTCTGTCCTTTCTCCGAAACCTCCAAAAGCATACTTAAGGGTTCATGAACAAACTCTTCCCCCTGATCCTGCTGCCCCTGAATTCCCCGGTTAACAAACATGCTCGTGCTTGAAATCACAGCCGAGGAGCTCACGGGATGCGGGCTGACCGCACTCGCACCTGCTCTTTTAGTGGAACAGCCTTCACTGTTTTTTTTTCCGGCCTCTGAAACATGGGAGGGAAGCCACCCACTCCTAAAAGCAGGTCACGAGCACCCAGCCTGTGGAGCTGGGAAGAGCCCATCCCCGGGCACGGTGCTCAGGGATGGGAAGGAGCATGGCTCAGGACCGAACTGGAGGCCAAGGATGCCTCAGAAGTGGCTCGGTGCTGTTGAAAGAGAAAAAGGGAGGGCTCCTGCCATATAAAGGGAATTTTGGAGGTGTTTTTTTCTCACACAGACCCCACATGGCCGTCCTGGCAGCTGAAGCCCCATGGAGCTGCAGTGCCCAGAGCCAGCTCACCCAGCCCAATGCCCGGGGCTCAGCACCCTGATGCTGCCTCCTGGGGCTGGCGTGGGGCTGAACCCACTGAGGGCACGGGCTGGGCCCTGCCAATCCCTGCATCCCACCCCAGGACCCCAAAGCCGAGCGGAATTCGCCTCCATTTGGGACAGGGGTGATTGTTTCAGCAGAGCTGGGTTAAGGTTTCACCGAGGAGCCCCAACAGCGTGGGGCTGGTGGCTGGCAGAGCTTACATCTTTCAGTAAAATCCCCCTCCCTCTTCCTTCCCTGTTCCCTGATATTTATTATTTCCCCTCATAATGCTTTTTTCATTATGAGATAAAAATCTCTCCCACTCCCCCTAATTGGAAACAACAGCTCCCAGCCTGCCGGCCCACCGTGGCCGGGGCTCGGTGCTGCAGCCGAGGCTCCGCTCCTCTCCCTGCACCATGCCCAGTCGGCGTCCCCAGCCTAGGACACCCATCTGGGCTTTTTTTTTTACAGCAAAGCTGTAAGTGATGTGTAGTTTCCTCTTTTCCAGGAGGCCAGAGCTTACTTAGGATGGGAGCGCTTTGGGGCACGGCGCGCCCAAGTGTAATCCTGTAGCTCGTGTCCTGAGCAGCACCCAGCCCAGCTCCCTGCCCGCCCCGGCAGCCAGCTCCATCCTGCACAGCCAGCCCAGGCTCCCCTCTCATGGAAACCCTATCTCTGCAAACACTTGCTCCCTTTATATCTTCCTCCTTCCTTTTTTTTTTTTTTTTTTTTTTTTTTTTTTTTTTTTTTTTTTTTATGGGGAGGCCTCGGAGGAGAGGGAAGCAGAGGGGGCTGGCACGTCCCCCTCCCTCTCACCTCTCCAAAATAAAGGGATGCAGCTGGTGAGGCAGCGGTCTCTGGAGCAGTATGGATGGGGTGAGAAAGTCATTACCTGCCTTGGGTTTCACTGTGGGAATGGCTGCACCTTTCGCTGGGAAACGCCTGCGTCTGAGGGGGCTTCGGAGGGGCAGGGGGGCGGGGGGGTGGGGGCACAGGGCAAAAAGAGTCCATCAATAAAAGAGCTAGGAAAGAAAAAGAAGGGGATTGCTTTTTTTTTTTTTTTTTTTTTTATGTAGACATGTAGAGTCTGAAATAAATTACCTGTCTCCAAAAACAGTGCATTAGGAGGAATAATCGATTGAACACGCCACAAACTCTTTTTTATGGTGCTGTAAGGCTGGCTGGTGCTGGGAGCCGCGGGAAGGGAGAAGCTGTTACATGCAGCAGAGGGGGTACTTCGGGGAGGAGGAGGGGGTTGGCCTTCTTTTTCTTTTCTTTTCTCTTTCTTTTTGTTCCTCTCCTCAGTTTTATTTATTTATTTATTTATTTATTTATTTATTTAATCTTCCCTTGGGGACTTTCCCCTTTGTTCTGTTGTGGGGGAAGAGAACTGGATTGTGTTTCTCCTGTTCCTGACTCAAAGAAATGACATCAGCCCAATGTGTTTCAGCATCTCTTCCCTTCTGCACTTCTTACCCCTTCCCTGCCCTGAGCAGTTCGGTGATTTGGAATTTAAGAAGAGATTTATTCTCCCCCACCCCCTGTTTTAAGTGATCGTGGAAGAGGGAGGCTTGGGGTGGCGGTGGCAGAGAGGACCCAGCAGGATCACCCATCTGCCTGTTTTTTCTCAGCACCCTGCCGTGGTGCTCGCCGTGTACCCGACCCCTCGCTGTGCCACGTCCCAGCACCCCCAGCCCAGCAGCAGGGACAGCCTTGGCTCGCCTGCTGCCAGGGGAACACATCCCTGTGCACCTCGAGCTCTCCCTGGTGAGATGGCAGCAGGACAGAGCCCTCAGGTGGTCCAGGGGCTTAGACTCTGTTCCTCTGGGACCAGGGAACAACAATGAAGGGGGAGGAATTAAAAGATGATTTCCAGAGCCAGGAGTAGATACATGAGAAAGAGCAACAGCACAGCAGTCGGGGGAACGCGAGGGTTTCTGACAAGTTCCCAGCCTAGGGGTGATATTCGCCAGGAGGGTCATTAACTTCCCCGGTGGGAGGGGAAAATTAGCTTTTTTTGGAAGCCCTTAGGTTGTTTCCTAAGGTTTTTCTGCTTACCTGATGCTCCATCGCAGCACCCTGACGGCCTGCAGGGAGGTGGGATTGACTTTATTCCACCCCGATGCTGTGTGTACGCCACAGCCTCGGTTTCCCTTTGAGCACCAAAGAAGAACCGGCCCTTTTCCTGCGGGTACCCTCTGCATGGGCAGATATCCAGGCTTTGTTGCCAACTTGCCCATGAACCTCCAGGTCCTCTAACACTACACAAGGCTGAAGATCTGGAAAAAGTGGTCGTGGACCCTCCGGTTGGCCACTCAGGGGTCACAGATGAGCTGCGTAGCTCACTGCTTAGCTAGAGCCAGCTCTGCCACCCGCAGGTCCATCGACAGCTCTGGGCAGATCCTGTGCATCACCCAAAAGTGCTCCGCAGGAGACACCATTAACCTTAGCGATGCAGCCAGCTCAATTCCCGGCTGGTGTTATCCATAATTAAAGTCGCACGGAGAAAATAAATCTTGTTCCCCACTAATATGATGGTGGAGCATGTTAAATTATGGTGCAGTTTATCAAATGATTGCCCGGTGCAGCTACCTTCTTTAATAACTTCTGATAAAACATGTCATAAAATGATTTGGGAATTAATACCTACTGGATGATGCTGTGACAAACGGCTATAATATGTTTCGCTACAGAAAGGTGCGAGTTCTTGTTTTATTTAAGAATCTCCAGCTGGATTTCATATTCATGTAAATAAGGGGCTGATTGACAGGCGAGGGCTTAGGAGGGCAGGCAGGTGGAAGAAGGGCACTGCTGTTTTGCCAGCATTACCTTCTCCAGCAGCATGCTTCTCCCACACTTCTCCACCAACAGCCGGAGGGGACCGGCACCATTTTGGTGCTGTTACATCCCTTCCTCCCATTTTCCCCTTTCCTCCCTCCTGCAATCCAACCTCCGATAACCTCCGGGACTGCGGTACCCAGCCTCCAATATTTTCATGGTGATAAAGAGGTGAGGAAAGCTGGGTTCGGCTCGTTCCCACTGCCTCCCGAAGTCGTGTTACTGACTGCAGTTAGACACCGTGGTTTCCACCTCCTCCTCGCTTGGAAGCGTTTACAAGTGGTTTGAGAATCCTTGTCAAAATACAAGAGCTGGGAACTGCCAAAGACGCCAAACGGAACTCGAGAGAGAGGAGCAAACAAAAAAAAAAAAAAAAAAAAAAAGAAAAAAAAAAAAGGAAGAAGGGAAAACATCCTGTAAAACTATCGCTCTGTTACACAGGTCACATTTGATTATCTCCTCTGAAAATTGAGTTCTCAGCAGAAGATGTAAATTTTTCACAGTGCAAATCTGCTGTCAGACTCTGCAGGGATTTCCCCTGCGGAGCCTTAATCGTGAGCCCGCTCCTGCTCTGCGCTGAGCCCATCAGCAGCATCCTCGGGCTCTGTGATGGGCCAGAGGGGCTCCCAACATCCCGCAGACCCACGACACAGGTCTGCAGCTCTCCTGGGCTTTGCAGCAGCCGTTGCCAGCACTACAACCATTAAATAGCCCAGGGCACAGATCCTGCTGCAGCAACCCAGCTCCCCTTCTCCAAGACGTGGTGCTCACCATCTCTCCTCCCACCCCTTCTGGGGTCTCGAGGGGCTCACAAGGGCACCCCAGTGCTACCAGAGCACCCGCTGCCACCAGGACCCCGCCATGAGCACCCGGCCCTGCCGGCCCCCAGCTCGCAGCCGGGCAGCAGCAGCTGCCAGTAGCACCCCTATAAAGTCGCAAAGCAGCTCTCATAATCAGCCCCTGTTTTCCCACCCTCATAAATGTCCAAAGCATTTGCATTTTAGGCTGAAATTCCCCATGTTTAATCTCTGCCCAAAGGAGAAAATCTGCGGGGAAAGCCTGAGCAAATTTTCTTCATCCATTTGCAATTTATCAGCAAAAAACAGGGGAAAACCGACTCTTTTTCTAAAGTAAAAAATAGCCTAACCACACTTTTATAAAAGAAATCATGGCTGAAGCAAAACAGTAAAAGTTTGTAACTGGAATCCCAGATAGAACCACAGGCTTTACAAGGTTGGGGAGGGGAGAGGGGGGAGAAACATGCTTTAAAAATAAATAAATAAAAAATCCCCACATTGTAAACTAAATTAGATAAATACCACAAAACAAATATTGCATGTACTTGAGTCCTCAAACAATCAGTTCAGACCCTGCCCTGTGTCCTGTTTTGTCTTTGTTACCCGTGAAAACTCTGGCGATTGTGCTCACTGCCAGCAACCTTAGCAGAAACAGCTAGATTTAAGTAAATATTACGGAATATCCATAGGAAACACATTTTGGGTTGATAAGCACAAATATATGCACTACTAACCTCACTCAACAACGTGCGTTCATCCGCAGGCGACAGAGCAGCGCAGCGTGGCTGGCTCGCCCCGCAAGGCTGCCTGAGCCTCAGCCGCCGAGTATTGAGGCAAAATGCTTACAGATGGGCCCCAAGCAGATGAACATTACTCACTACAATCACTCAGTAAAAAATAAAATAAAATAAAGAATTACTTTGATTAAAATCACGCTCCACAGACGATTCATGGAGGAATGACCAATCCCCAACTTGGGATGCTCCAAGGTCTCCCCACGTCCTGGTTAGCCCTGGGTCCCCCCCAGCCCCATGGGTTATGGGGTGGCTGTGACACAGGGTGCATTGGGGACTGGGGAATAGGGATGTTACCCACCTACTGCTGCTGAAGGACTGGAGGGGAACCACGATGCTGGAAGGAATAAGGTCCTGCCTGAACTGACACAAGGCTGGGAGCTTCTCCTGTGCTGCAGGGGACAGAGGGTGCACCCGGAGCTTGGTGTGGTTTGCTCAGCTTCCCGTGGGGACGTGGCAATGCAACCCACCAGCCCCTTCCCACCCCTCTGAGGCAGGGCTGGGGGCTCCCTGAGAGCCAGGGGGGGAAAAGAGGGTCCTGAGGGGGTCAGGCAGCTGTGCTGTTCCTGGCGTGGTGGCAGGCACAAGGAGGGCACCAGCTTCGAAACCCGCTCATGTCACAGGAGGACATTCAAGCGCTGCCTAAGTCCATTTAAACCTGATATGATCCCATAAACTCTGCCTACCTTAACTCGTATTAAATGGAATTGGCTGGGAGTGTGTTGTAACCGAGATGTAAGTCAGTTCATCTAACTCCTTCCCCGTCTCTCCTAAATGGGGGCTTAGGGGAAAAAGAGCCATCAAGGAGCTCAAACCAGTAATAATGGTGTTATGTTGCAGTAGAGAAAATTAAAGTCAAACATTAGAGAAACCTTTATAACTCTAACTAGAGTTCAGACGTGGAACAGGCTGCTCAGGGAGGTTGTTGAATCGCTCTCCCCAGAGATATTCAAGGATAAGGCTAAGCACACATCTGACAGGGATGGTTTACCGGCCTGACGCAGGGGATAAGAGGGAGCAGGTGAGCTGGTGGAGGTGCCTTCCAGCCGCAATAACTCTGTCGTTCGCGATGATCGGTGCAGGGCCCTTCTGCACGGGAACATCATGAAGCATAGCCTCGTTTTTGCATAGCCTCATTTTTCACCACCTCTTGCATAGAAATACGCTCTCTGAGCACTTTCCAGCGCTAAGTGACAGAGAAGCATGGATCAAGCACCACAGCCACTACGAGGCCCGTGCTCAGGAACTCGAGAGGGCTGCAGGAAACGTAAAAGCTCGGAACAAAGAAATCCACAGCAAAATGCATCTAGGGGAATTGCCGGGCAATGGGAACGCCTCCAGGAGGACTTTAAACCTCTCCATCCAGAAGGCTGCACTGCTGGGGCAGTGAAAACAGAAGCGGCAACCCGGCATGCGGAGCGGCTGAAGATTTTCTCCTGAAAGCACTTCAGTGAATATACAGCCCGTCTGCCTTCGCCTCCCTTTGTTTATAAGCTGCAAATACAGGCTACAGCCGGCGCGCTGCCGGGGCTGCTCCCTGCAAGGAGCCCTCGGGTGCCGCCTGCTTCCTGCACCCACCAGAGCCGCCTTCTGCAGGGGGGGCACTGGGGAGCGTGGCAGGGCCCTATCCTGCTCCCACCCCAGCCCTGGGTGCTGCAGGGGCAGCGCTGGATGCTGCCTGCTCCCTAAAGCACCAGCTCCTGGGGCCGCCTGTGAGTCTGGCTGTGGCACCCAGAAAGTCCTTCTGGCTGAGAGGAAAGGAGAAAAGGGGGCTCTGGGCACTGCGGGGGCCGGGTCTGCACTGGGGGGCCAGCTCCCCACCCCAGGATGAAGCCCCAGCTCCAGCGACTGGTGGGCCAGGCGTGGAGGTGCTGGGGAGAGACTGGAGGCAGCAGGTAATCTCTCCATCGGCCCTAGCTAATTTGTAAGGCATTACTGAAATGTCGACTGTACATATGTTAGTGTTAAGTCAAGTGGAAGGTATGCTCAAAATGTGATAAAGAAGTGGCTCAAGGAAAGAGGAGGAGCACAGGAGATAAGGAGCGGGACCCAGGGCCACGCTGTGCCATGACCACAAGTGCCCGCTGACAATGTGACAGGGGATTTTGCTCAGGGCTGTGCCCGGGTGACCCAGGGTCCCTCTGCCTCTCATTCCTCTGCTGTTCCCGGCACGGACAGACCCCTGCGATCCTTGGGTACCCGTCTGTGCCCAGTTTCTCCCAGAGAAGCATAAGAGACAGCTCAGATGTGGGTGAAGCATGGAGTGGGCTGCAAGCAAAGAGGAGTGTGGGTGAGGGCTTATCTTGCACACAGCTTTGGGGTATTTCTTCCACCGTGACCTCCCTGGCCCCTGCCATCACCACACTGCTGCAGAAATCAGTGCCCTGAGCCCGGGAGCTCTGCGTGGGCTCCCCTTCGCCACGGCGGTACGGCAGACCTCTCCTTGGACTTATCCCAGCGCTGTGGCTTTGAAATGCTGGGAGAGAGAGGAGGGAAGGATTTGCCTGGCCAGCAGATCTCTCCCAGGACTTCAAAGGCTCTTGGATTCATCCCAAAACAAAATAAGATTTCTTTAATTTTCCAGCAGGATAAGGGGAGAGACCTCCCTGCCAACCTCTGCTGAGCGCCTGTGCAGAGCCAGCGAGCGGGGCAGCTGCGTGCTTCCCTTTCCCTGCGTCTCCGAAGGGGAGAGGACATCGTCTCCTCCTCCCTCGGCTCAGAGCAGACACAGAAGATTGAGTGCCAGAAAGATTGGCAGCAGGAAACTGGAGTTCTTCTTCATTCCAGCAATTTGATATATACACGTGCAGTCTGACTTCGATTTCGGCAGTGCGGGGATCCAGAGGTGGGTGTGCAGCCCAGCTTCCAGCTGCTCCAGAGGCAGGAGAGTGCTTGTGTTTAATGGCTGTCATATTAGCAGTTGCTATTTAATATTTGATGTTTAGTCTGGTTTGTCTGCTTTTCCCTTTAGATTCGGGTCTATTCCAAACAAACAGAGCCAAAACAGGCTTAGGGAGGAATCAGGTTCAAAGATAGACACAAATTGGTTTCAGGCTGGCCGGGCAGCTCGCGCTCCTTGCTGCCCAGAGCAGGGTGCAGCTTTTGGCTGCTGCCTTCTGCTCCTCTGACCTGTCAGGTGCTGCGGGGGCACACGGGACACCAGGACCTGGGGCTGCCTGGGCTCCCCGTCCGAAGGCTCATGACCACAAAGAGGCACCAGATGGAGCCACTGGTGGGGAAGGTCTCGCCTGCCTTGTCCTGCCTGGGGCTGGAGCAACACAGGGAGTGCCCTGAAGCCTGGTCCCAGCTACAGACACACGTGTGATCCTGCAGGAGCATCGCTGGTGTCAGATAGTTCCTCCAACTTCTAGAAACCAGAGTTAAGAAAAAAAAAAAAAGTACCTGGCATCTCCTTGGCAAGGTGTGGAGGTGTAACATTAGTGTGTGTTTTACAGTTCATGAGCTGCAGACAGCTGGAAAAATAGTTAACGTTCCTGTTTTACATGCTCCAGCCTGGCTTTCACAGGGAGCAGGTCTAGCAGCTGAGCTCTGCCAAAACAGGCAACTGCAGGTATTTAACTTAGGGACGCGACTTGGACCGTGATGCACCAAGGTCTCTGGGGTTTCTTGGCACAGTGGAAATCAGAGAGCAGGTCTGGTCTCGGTAGGCTCAGCTTTAGGGAACAGATGAATCTAGCGCGTTGTGGTTTGGAGTAAGGCACAGGCATAGCACAAGTAGGAGCAAATGCATCAGTTTTAGGGGCCCTGGACTGGGAAGGTAATGCTCAGCCTGAGCCCTGCGTGTCCTGCTGCGTGTGGGACATCCCATCCTGGAAGAGGCAGCAGCCGTTTGCAGACCCACGTTGCCCAGCCCCTCTCCCCTACCCCTGCCTCCCGGGAGCTCAGGGGAGGAGAGAGGCAGACTTATTTTTTCTCGCCTAAGTGAAGAGCTGGGTAACCCTACATTGACCCCAGATGCCTGCGCTGACCTCCTCACCCAGCCAGCCTCCCCGAGCTGCGTTAAGCATCGGCCCTGCAGCCACAGCCAGACACCCAGGAGCCGGAGGTGGCTGGGGGAGGATTAGGAGCAGAAACATCCCCAATTGCTGCGGGAGCAAGGACGTGGTCAAGCAGCCCCTCGCCCTGCAGTGTAGTGCCATGGAAGAGGGTACAGAGCCCGAGGCACAAGGCTCATCCTCACCTCTCTGTGCTCACACAGGATTTGTGCTTCTGGGCATGATGCCTAAAGCCAGGCAGGATGGAAGCTCTGCACTTTGGGCAGCTCCATGTGGTCTCCTTAAGATGACAGACCCACCGTGGTGGCACTGCAGTCTCAGCTGCTTGTCCCAGTGTTCCTGATCCACCTGGAAATTGTCTTGTAAAAAAAAAAAAAAAAAAAAGATTCGATCAGCTGAGACCCCTGAAGCTCACCTGTGCTTTGCACAGCAAAGGAGAAGGCACATGGGGGGTGCCTTTGTTATTAGTACCAAGCATGGAGACAAACGATGTTCCTCAAGCAGTATCACAGGACAAATCAAACCCACAACAAGGAGAGCACTGCAAAGAGCCCTACAAGGCTTCAAAAGCTGGTTTAAAATAAAAATTAAACTAGGAAGCAACAGCATGAATCATGGTGCATTTCAAACAAGGAAAGGATATATTTAATTTCCAGTTTATGAAGCCAGTTTTATTTATTTATGATTATGCTCCAGTGTTTAGCTTATGTACAAAGTAATGACTCATTCCTGAGGCAGCTACAAGTCATATTCGGAATAGTACATTTCCTCCATGAGGAAATTAAAAAAACAGTAGTCCTTTCGGCCCCATCATCTGAGCATCACAGGGGAAAGGCTTGACATTTGCATCAGAAGATTTTCCTTGCCTCGTCCCTCCTCGGTGCGGAAACCGCCTGTCCTCCGGGGTAGGAAACTCCTGTGTTGTTAACCAACTGCACCAGGGAGCGACGTGTCAGCACTGAAGTGGGGCTTCTGAATGTTCTCCATTATGGCAAATAACATTTAATGATAAGAAATAGCTCCTGTCACAAATATGAATTTTTTCCTCCCGGTGAGGTGGCAGGGCGGTGGGATTCATCAGCCCCTGACTTCTCAGCCTCGTTCCTGCTCTTCTGCTGGCTCCTTGCTGCCCGTAAGCAGAGCCTTTCACACTTTTTGCCCTTTGTCAGGGTGATGTTTTCTGTCTGTTTCTGGAGATGCACATGGGAATATCGGTGTGGGAGCCATGGCTCCCACCCCAAGGGCTTGCAGATGCTGGGGGAGCTGCAGGAGCCTTTGCTGTGCGAGGGGGCATGGGGCAGCAGCATGTCCCCACCACCCTCCCCATCAGGGCACCCCAGGGCAGAGCGCTGGGCTCAGGGACCCCTCTGTACACCCCAGGCCATCACCAGGAGGCTGCAGAAGCGTCCGTGGTCCCACCTCACCTGGGCCTTTCCCCCAGGATCGCTCCCACCCTGGGGTCCCGGTGGCCCCCCAGCCCTGGGAGCTGCTGCAGACCCCTGGAGGAAGCGCCATCAGGCTGCTATTTAAGGCTCATTATCTCAGCTCTGCTACAGGCTTCCTGATAATTCCCTGAATTAGCCAGGCAGCTTTGTTCTCGAGTGTTTTTGTCAGATATCTTGGACTACACCTCGGGGAGGGGGCGGGATGGGACAGGGAAGGGGGGGTGACAGCACCACTGCTGCGTGTTTACAAGTTCCCAGGCAGGAACTACAACGCTAATTAATTTCTCATTAAGGAAGAAGTTGAAGGATAAAGAAGCATAAAACCAGAGCTCTGGGACATGCTGTGGAGTCCAAAGACACGCACACACTTTTTTGCCTTTCATCCCTGAGAATGAGGTTCCTTTCATAGCGCAAACACCTTGCTTTCTGCTTCTCCCTTTTATCGCCAATGCTGCTTTCCCAGAGACCTCCTCTTCCTTACCACACGTTTTAGGGGCTGTGGCGCAAGGCACATGGTGAATCAGCACAGCCCCGTGGGTCAGCAGAAATAGGGGATTTCTGGCAAAATCTCGACCTTAGCCCAGGGTGACGCAGTGACAGTAACTGGGAGCAATGACTCGGGTGCAGCTGCAGCTGCTTCCTGCGAGCAGAGCGGGGCTTCAGCCAGCCCCATCCTCCCCTGCTGCAACCCGAGGGGAAATGCGGGTGTAGCTGCTCCCTGCAGAGAGCCGGGACACGCTGGGGACGCCTTCCCAGCCTGGCTGACCCCTGTCCCTGCTGCTCCATGAGCCTTGCAATGAGAAATACATGCTTGGGTTTGCGCCTGAGTGCCCGCACTGTGCTGGTCTCTGGCTGCTTTACGGGTCAACCCCGGGAGTTTTCCTTCAGCGAGCAGGGGACGAGCCAAGGGCACCAGCAAATGGGGTGGGAAATGGCTCCGAGTAGAGGCAGCTACAGCCTCACTGCCAGACGGGGAAGGTTTGGGTGCTCAGACAGCACCCAGAGGTCTTTGAGTCTGGTTCTTGCTTTATGGGAGATCGTTTCATGGCCTCACGGGAAGATCAGAGCCCAGGGACCCAGTCCAGCTGCCACGAGGGACAGGCACCAGCACCCTGCTCATCTAGCCGATCAGAAACTCCGTCCCAAGGCTTTTAGGGTTTTCTTTTTATTATTATTATTGTCTTCCCCCCTTCCTGTTACAAATCTCGCCCAGACAGTGTGGGATCGCATGGCCTCTCAGAGCCGTGGGGTGACACAAGCGGCCCAGCCACACGCCCTTCTTCTAGGTGGGATTTGCCTCGTGCCATAGCTTTTAAGTGCTATGAAAACTGGTCCATTTTACGGTGTTCAGCGGACTGTGTTTTATAAGATATTTTGTCTCAAACATTAATTATGCAAACAATAAGTTTTATCAGGCAAATAATGAATGTGAGGATATTGAGTATGAACTTCTTGCCTCCCCTTCTCAGCACACGAACGGGGGAGCAAGTGTTTCCTGTGTAGTCACAAAGAAGCTGAAGGCAGCAGGGGTGTGAGGAGCTGTGGGTGGCAAGGCTCTGCCAGGGCCACAGCAGGGACAGTGGCCATAGAAACACCATGATGCTGTGTAGGGGCCATGGGGTGGCACACGGGGGGGGGTCGCATAACCCATTGTCCTGGAGAGCCCCTGCTGTCTCCAGGGGAAGGAGCTCCGTCCTGCTGCACGGCTGGGTGGGTGCAGCCAGCAGCGGCCAGCGGGGAGGACTGGGAGCTCTCCTCCTCCTCCCCACCACCCCCAGCCTGGAGCTCGTGAGCGCATATGCAGAGCTCATGGAACAATTTCTCCTCTCATTTACAGAAGGTTTTTCCCAGCTTGGAATTCAGTTAGCTGCAGTTTTCGTGCACAGCGTGCCTGAGTTGGCTGGAGTTCGGGGAGGTGCAGCCCTTCCCTGCTCCCCCAGGTGCGGAGGGAAATCACACAGTTCATTTTTTCTGGCTGCAGAATGCCTTTTCCTTTGCATTCTTCATCTCTCAGGTACTTAATCACCATGCTTCCTATTCACATGTCTGGTCATTTCACTTGTGTCAGGGCTCCTTAACTAGGAAATATCAAGATGTTTTCACCCTAGAAAGCTGAGAAGCATATAATTAGCCACCCAGGTAATAAATTACCTGCACTGGCGACAGCCCACTGGGGGAACCTTTATTCTCCATCTCATCCTATTATGCTGAGCCAATTTAGCACATCTGTAGTTGTTTTAAAATAGTAATTTAGATGGAATCATAGCAAAAGGAAGCTTATTAACAACTTAGCTGCCAAGAGAAAGATGGAAGGGACAGAGGCTGCGGCGGAGGGCGAGGCTTGTTCCTGGCTGCAGGACAGCCCGAACAGTGCCGCCAGTCGCGCGCTGGAAGCGCAGCGCAGGAGCCGGGGAGTTCCCTCGCCAGCTTGGCACGTGGGTGAGTGCACGGCAGTGACACTGAGCTGGTGAGGCTCCCCGGGTCCCCAGCTGGCAGAGCCGAACCCCCACGGCCACCAGCTGCACGGCCCCGGGCACTGCTCCTTTGGCACCTCCTGAGCCCGGCACCGCAGTGAGGGGCGCTGGGCTCCACAGGTGACAACGCAGCGGACAGCTGAGGCCACCGGCCACGTACAAATCACCAAGAGCAGCTGCTGGGAAGGAAAGAGCAGCTCCAGCTTGGAGGTAGAAGAGAGAAACAATATCAGTGCATGTATAAATAAAACAGTTTCTTTCTGCCTCCGTGGTGCCACACTGTAATCCCAGTGCAACCATCCAGGCCGGTGTTTGTCGTGAGAACTGCGCTCTCCAGGCTCCTCCCGCAGCCTCAGACACAGAATCACTGAAGCGCATTCAGCGGGAGAGCCAGCATTTGCTCTGGTGGGCATTTTGTCAGCCAGCAGCCTTACCTAATGCACCATGTGCAGCATTCGGGTGAGAATTGTTTAGAGTGCTCCATCATGATCAACAGGAGGCTTTACTTGGCAGCAGCCGAGGTTCCCAGCACTGGCCACCGATGCCAAGTGCAAACCCAAGGGCTCCACGCCTTGGCACTGGCTCCTGAATAGACAAACTGTTCATTTCACCAAGCAAGCCTTTCCTCCTTCCTCCTTGTTCTCACTATCCACCATATGAGATCTGTTAGGCACTTTCCTTTGTTACAATGGCCAGGGCTGTATCAAGAGCCATGCAAGATCCTTCCGCCCTGGACACGAACAAGCTAGCTGCTGTGAAACCTCCCCAGCCCAAATCCTGCCTGAAATTCAGTTCCTCCCCATGCTGCTGTGGGGCATTTCATGATTATGGCAGGGTGAGAGGGAACACAAACCAGTTTGTAGCCTGGAATAAGGGATAGGAGAGCCCTCAGCTTCACTTTGAATTCAAAGCAGATGTTCATCTGGACATCACCATCCTCCAGCAGCAAACAAAGAGGGCTCAAGATCTTTTTTCTTTTTCTCTGAGGCCCCTGGCACCACTCAGCCCATGCACACCCAGCCAAGCTCTTGCCTTCCAGAGCAGGGCAGCTGCACCCAGCCCGTGGGGAGCTGCAGAGCCTGGGGCTTCCTCGCAGCTGGGGCGGGCTGCCCACGGGGCCAGCAGCCCCCTGGAGGGTGGCCACAGGCAGTGGGTGCAGCTGGGCTTCTTGGAGGCTTCAGAAGTGCCTGTGCGCTCTCCAAGGAGGGGGCTGCAGCTTGCCGTGGCACTGCCAAGGCTCTGGGTTTGGTCAAGGGTTTGAAGGCAGCAGGAGGTGGAAAAGCAGGCTCTGGCATGCAGGGGCACTGGGCAGCACGCCTGAATCTCCATCCCACCCCTCTGCCCACCCATACACTGCCAGCTCCAGCCAGACCCCCCGGTAGAAGAGCTCGGACACCCCCAGGAGGCTGCTCTCAGGGCTCTTACCCAACGAGACACTTAATCCTACCCCAACTCCTCACAACAAGGACCTAAACCCACATGAAAGACGTTATTTTTCCAAATTCCTTCGTCATCTGGCAGCCCGGGGGGCACATCTACCTTGAACAAAGCATCCTGGCATTTCCTCTGCCATCACCTAACCGCTGACTGCTGCTTCGGCTCCCTCCGTGCCTCTGCTTGCTGCCGATGGAAGCCTGGCTGTGCAGGAGACCTGGCCTGGCACAGCAATAGCACCTCCAAATAAATGGGCTGTCAGTAAGTGCTCCAAGCAGGCAGGGCCCTGAACATGGGGCACCCTCCCAAGGCCACGTACTGTTGTTTTTCTTCCTCCAAACACAATGCTTAACATATCTTTTTGATTATGTAAATAAACAGAAAGGATATGCGAAATATTTCACTGCAGACCTCTTCAGAGCGCAGCTATAAGGTGGTGGAGCCCAACCACTGCTGCAGGTTGCCTTCAAAGTGGGTCCCCACACCGTGAAACTGCATCGTCCCCAGGTGGTCACCTGAGCACGGGGGGCTCCCGGCGACCTTGGAGCCAGCAACAGATTTGCCTAAAAAAGGCAGAGCAAAGCATGTGAGGGGAAGCTGTTCCCTGCGGTTTTATTTTTCCTTTCTTATTTCTTATTTACACAGGTTTTTTGAGGTCTGCTCTCATATTTTCGCTCTTTGCAAATGGAAAAGAGCGACACAACATACCAAAGTCCTGACCCTGAATGGCTGCAATAACCCGCTGCTTCAGCCCACCGAGCTCACATCCAGCTAATCAGCTCCCAGAAAACCAGGCCATACATGAACATCCCCCCTCTAGATTCCAAAGAGGATTTTTCTTTCATTAGGAGGCCAGCAAAGGCACCTCTTCCATGTAACCCCAATGCCTCGGCTGCGTGCATGCCCGTGTCGAGCAGCCGGCGGTGCCTGCAGCCCCCGAAGCCCACCCACGGTGCCCGTCTCGCACCCCGGCACTCCCACCCTGCCTCCTGCCCAGATGGCTCAGTGTGGTCTGTTGTCAAATCACCGCGCTCCGGAGCTGCTCAATATATCATTTGCCTTATGCTTTCATTGAACGGATCGTTGACCCCACTTCTCCTCATTGTCTTTGATTATCTGAGGACATCCCATTCGCTGCCTCATGCATAGCTCCCAGGAGGATTCCAGTCCCTTCCACGTAGAAAACCAAAACAAATGCCCTCTCATTTTTTGGAAGGCTGGCTGCATCTCTCTGATGAATCAGCCATCCCTCTGCATCCACATTTCACTGAAGGGCAGGGAGTGGAGGAATGGCTGTGGGTTTAGTCAACTGTAGATTGAGGAAAACAGGAAAAAAATCTAGTTGACTCAAGCATTAGTTAGCAAATCAGATTACTCTCCACTTCATCTATATTATTTAGGCTTAATTGTATTACTGGGGCTGTAATACAGTGAAAATACAATTATTGGCAGAGAGATTGCAAGAATGGCATCTTTAGGAAGGCAGGAAGAAAGGGCACGTGGCTGCTATTGATGAAGAGGCTGAGACCTACCCTGTGCTGAGACAAAGACTCCTCTCCTTCAGGGATTCCAGCTCATATCCTAAATTAGGTTGGAGCTGAAGTGAGCTGAAGGCTTTCCCCCAGTCACCAGATTGCATCGGATATCACTGAGCTGCCGTGTGGCCACTGGTAGTCGGGACTCTGCAGAGGACCAGAGCAGGACAGAGTTTGCCTTGCCTGACGAAGGGAGGCCCTATCGAACACCTTGGCTGCAGTGCCAATAAACATCCCACTCCATTACAGCCTGCCAAGGACCACGAAACATGCCGATCACTCTTCCATGTACAGTTATTGAGCGTGTCATTGATTTTGCCATCCTAAGCACCATCGCGCAAACCTTTCCGCTGTGCAGTCATTACCACAGGACGCAGCTTCGGTACTTACTGCTACTCAGGAGGCAGCACACCGGGGGCTGTTTTCCCCTCTTGCCCTCACCTAGGGACCAGCAAATCCCACCCCATCTTAACAAAACAGCCTTCTTCCTAGGAGCAACACTGGTTCCCAGTGGAAAGGGGCTTGGCCCTTGGACCTGCCCTAGTCAATGCTTGCGCCAGCACCTGCGAGACTGTTACAGTCAGGGGAGAATTTCCTCTTCGGAAGTTTAAAGACAAGTAAGACTCAGAATAATTAAAATCCCTTCTGCAATGCCATTAAATATAAATACAAATGGTGTTAATATCTCTGGTTACTACGAGAGCATTCCCAAGCACCCTCTAATTGTCTAATTAAATCACTAAGGGCTTAGGTTAGTGACAAGGTAATCCTTAATGGTGCCTTGCTTGTACATTTATATAAGGTACAGTACAAGATTGTTGTTTATCTAATTAATCCCCAAGGTCAGATTCAGAGTTGGTGTGCAAGGTAATGTAATTTAGGTCCCTTGTATTTTGTCAGGCTTGCTCAGACCTACTTACACCCAATTGCTGCGCAGAAGGAGATGAAGCCACGCAGCTCGCGTGCCGCGGAGCAGGAAGGCAGCCCCAGAGCACGCACATGGAGCTGTCACCTTCTCTGCCCCACTCTTGGCCAGGCCCTCCATTTCTCCTGCTTGTTGCTGTCCTTGCACTGGGCTGGCACTGGGGTGATGTAGGGGGAAGGGGGTACAGCACACACTGCAGTTTGGGATGCCTGTCTCAAGCCAAAGGAGGAGATGAGAAGCAACAGACTCCAAGGAATCTGCATCCCCCTGCCTTGCTGCATGGGCAGGATGTGCCACACTGGATTGCTCCTGTACACGGAGAGGGGCAGATGGAGAACCTCTCTCCTGCAAGACAGATAATTGTAGGAGCAGATATTTTCTTCCAGAATGAGCTGCAGAGGCTGAACCTACTCCTGCCCACCTCCCCTCCCATGGCAGGGCCAGCTTTGAAGCGTACCAGCTCCTGTTGCTCGTGCTCCAAAGACCCCCTCTTGCCAGATAAAGGGAGTCTCTAATGCTACTCATCACAAGTGCCAATGAAAAAAGAAAAAAAAAAGGCAACTTTTATTTCCCTCTCTTTGAAATAACGAACCCCTCCCTCCCCGCTTCTAATGTTGGATCAGACAACGCTGATGGCTTTGGATAGTAACCGCTCGGTCTGAATTCCTGGGCAGGCTGTCAAGTTGTCACAGACCGTACATGTGCAGCGAGTGGATGGTGCTCCATTGTCCACAAATCAGGAACAGATGTGAACATCCTGACAGCCACGGGCTCCCGCGGCAGCCTGCCTTGGAGGAAATAAAAGAGCAGCCGAACTCCCAGAGATGCGGCGACTGCTACCCCCCTTCCCGCCCCATTTCTCACAATGAAATATGCAAAATGTTAAGAACAATGGGCACGTTATGAATAAAGATGTGCAGCTGGGCAAATAATAACCCTTCCCCATCGATGCCAGCCTTGACCCCCAAATCATCCCCAAACCATGCTGGCAGCACTGCTGGAAAATCCATCCCTGCAAAAGGAAGGGATGGATTCCTTCCCCTTCCCCTCGCACCCTGACAAGGCCTGGGAGCCCCCCGAGGCCAAGGGCAGCATCCCCAGCACATGCGTATAGCACCAAATTCAGCACAGTCCCAATCCTGACAATGCTGAGAGCTGTTACAACAAACAAGCATGGCACAAAGCCGATGAGCTTGCTCAGGAGAAGCAGCTCATGGCCCTCACAGCCCCACAGGGAGACCTTTCTGACCACCAGCTCCAGGGCTGGCCTCAGCCCACCCGCGTCAGAGTCACAACTTGGCCCGCTATGAATGCGGCTCAGCCGGTGCTTTCAGAGCTGTGGTGCCAGGGCTGCGTCTTCATTTCCATGGTCGGGGTGTATAATTCCGTCTTACATTCCTGGGCTTTCTGCTTTCTTTTCATTTGCACCGTTGTAAATTAGTATTCGCTCCACTGGAATCTGTGGCAATGTAAACACACTGTTTGCAAGAAGAGGGCTGGCCTTTTTAAAAACTTCAACTGGTATCTTTTACCGGGACGCATAAAGCAGAGAGCAGATTTCCGCTTATATTTGTTGTATTTCAAACAGAAGCAAATGTTTATAGCTGGGCTGTAAACCACGATAATGTGGGACAGATACTTTACAGAAGCTGCACTTGTAGACAAAGGAAAAGGAGAACCCGTGGGTTAACTTGGAAGTTTGGCTTGCCTCTGCAACGCTTCTCCCGCCTTAGACGCATTTACCAAGCATCAGTCACATCCTACACATTTATAAAATTACACACACACTGAAGTCATGCACTGACAAAAATACACATACACTGAGTCACACTCCTGTGAAATTTAATTTGTGTCCGGTCCCACATTTATGCAATTTCACACACTCGCGAATGGATATCCTGGCAGCACAAAAGCCACCGACACGGCCCCTCAGCCCCCTCAAGCAGGAGCCTGCACACTCTGCGCTTACAGCGCGGAGCCGCGAACCTCGACGCCGACATCTGGCAGGCGATGTGAGAGCAAGTGGACAACAAGGCGAGATATCACTGTCATCCCATGCAGCAGGGCAACTGCATTCCTGAGAGACAGATGCGATTCTCCAGGATCTCATCATAGAGCCAGAAAGCGCTAGGACCCTCGCACGCCTATGATATTTGAGCCAGCGCATCCCCAAGTCCGGCTGTCTCTTCGAGACGCTCCCTGACAAACAGTTTCGGTGACCCAGGAATATTATCTTAGCAAATCAAAAACGTAAACATTTGGGTTCAGGACTGTGCTGAATGGATTTGAAAATGAGTTATGGTAGGAACCCGGCGAGGAGTCTGAGTTTGGTTTGGCAGTTGCCTCCTTTGCCTGGAACCTGCTTTTCAAGATTAAATACGATACTCTGCAATACATCCAAAATGTCAATTACTCCAAGTCTCTCAGGTTTGCAATTACAGAATGCAAGTCATGTTCAGCATTTTATGAAACTGCTTTTTTTGGCATGGACCATCTTTCTCTTATTGTAAAAAATAACTTTCAAATCAAAGCATTAAATCAAGGCAAATACACTAGAAAAGGACGCTGGGCTGTAAACCCTTATAACGCTGTAACTGGAAGGGGGCTGAGCGAGACGATTTCTGTTCAGGGAAGGAGAGCACCGAGTGGTAAATCAGGGAGAAAAAATGTGAAACCGTCTTTGTTGAGGAACGCCTAATCCCCCCATCACAGAGCTAAATCCCACAGTCACCCTGTTGGACACCCCCGTGGGACAGGGGAAGCAAGCCTCCAGAAAACACCTCTCCCACCCCCCTGCAATCAAAAAGTACTGTCATGTCTCGCATTTCAGCATGCTGCAGAAGCAGCTGCAGGCAATTTCTTTCAGGCTTTTCCAAGCTTTAGGTCTCCACTGCCAGAGGCACTCTGCCCCCTTTCTTCCTCCACATCTGTAGGGCAAGTGCAGTGGATTTGGGAACACCGCCCGACCTCGCTCTCACAGCACTGGGGAGGACTCTGGCTTGGAAGTGGCTGCAACACCAGAGTGCTCCACATCCCTCTGAAGGTCAGGCTCTGCTTTGTGTGGATGCTGCCTGCACCGCAAAGGAAAGGTGAAGCTCCTGGCAAAGCAGTGATTACAGGGGAGTGTATTCGTCTTTGAACCAGCGAGTCTGGCTGACAGGGAATCACCTTCCTTCCGCTGTGAGTTCAGCTGCAGCTCCCCAGCCTTTCAAGTCCTGTCAGATCCTCCAGGGTCAGGGGAAACCCTCAGCACCAGATCTTTAAAGACACTTTAATTCGTGTCACTCCCGAAGGAAAGAGCCAGCAGACCTGGTAGGACCTGTGCTTCGGGAGGCACCTCAGCTGGGTGACACCTCACCTGCACATAGTGTGAGTGCTGACACCCACCCGCCTCACAGCAGCCCAACCAGATTCCTGGCTGGGCAGGAGATCTGTCCCACTGTTTTCAGTCCTGTTGACATTCCCATCCCGGCTGGTGGTGTCTGGCTAAGCCGGGGCGGCTCCACACAGGGCTGGCCGCAGCCGTCCCAGCCTCAGGATAAGCACATTTTCATCCGTGCACACGTTTTATTTCCGATGAGGAGCTTTGGCAGGGGATAGCCAGGAGCTGTGAGCTCACTGTGTTGATGGTTCCAGGTCAGACCTGGCTGCTGAAAGCCCTCAGCAACATCACTGTCCTCACGCACCAGCCTTGCACGAAGCACACCGGTGCTGCTGCGCCGGGCAGCCAGGCACCGCCAGCCCCAAGCTCCCAGAGCTGCCACCTCGGTGCTTTTCTGCAGCAGAGAAATCCTTTACAGTAGGAGAGGGAAAGGGAGCATGCATCTGGCAGAGGTGCAAGGCAGGAACCAGAAGCTGAGCGAGGACTGGAGCTGGCCAAGGAGTCTTAAAAATCCCTGCCATTGGACTCGAGAGCGCCATTCCTCTGGACCCTGCTGCGGGCTTGGGCCCCTTTTGGATGTTATTCCTGGAGATGCAGGTGCACAGCGTTAAGAGATCATTTCCTGTTTGCACTGCAGCTTCAGGGGATGGATTTACCACTGGGCTCAGCCTGCCCTCCTTTGCTCTCCATCCCCCTTTGTGCTCACCTCCGCCTCTGATCCACGCAAGCACCTAAGAGCCAGGCAGATCTGCCGCACAGCTGGAGATGTCCTGTTCTGCAGGGAAAACCCAGCTGCTCTCCCAAAAGGCATGCTTCCCATCAGGGGAAGAGGCAAACAGCTCCTCAGTGGGGCCTGTGCAATAGATAAGAACCTGAGCGAATATTAGAAAATGCAAAAGGCAGAGCAAGCTGAAGGAGGGAGATACAAGCTGAAAGTCAGGCAGCAGTTCTCCCTCAGCTGAAAAGGGTTTTAATTGCCAATCACACAAAGGTGATCTGTAAAACCAGCCTGAAGTGGGGAGTTCATTTGAAACACGTGCAGGGACTGCTTAAGTTGCCAATGGAAGTGCAATTAAGCACAGGAGCTGGGGAACAGGACCTGCTGGAGCCAATACAGATGGCCCCACATTACCAGCACTCAGAATGAAAACCTCCCTAATTGCAGAAGTTGATGGAGAGGGAGAGACTTGCCTCCTCTCCCCAGATCAACACAAATCTTCCAAAAAAAAAGCCACTCTGAAAACTTTGGTTACTAAGTGAGCAATTTGACTCAAAAGTTAACTGAGTTTTGTCTGCCTTTAGCAGCCTGTTTCCATGTGTTTCACCTGCTACACATGTATGAAAGGGGCAAGAATTTGTTACTCCAAAAGAAAGATTTGAGAGAGAAAAAGACACGTTTGTCTGTGTCAGATGGACAAAGGCAGTACAGTCACACCCTCAGATCTCTCCTTCCCTCTCCACCCTTTGGTTCATCTCCCTCCTCATGGGGCAATTCTCCTGCTGGACCCATTTTCTTTTCAGATTATCCGGACTTTTGAAATGCTTGGGACTGGTCACTCATCTGCAATAATGCCTTTGCATTGCAAAAGCAATGAAGGTTAATATCTGATTAAGAAAAAATGAGTAGTATCATAAAAACAGATAGTATCTGTCATTTAGATCACACTCTAATTTAGGGCAAAGGTTAAGAACTATGTTAACAAGGAATGCCATATAAAAAGGCATTTCTTACAGCAAAAACTCACCTGAGAGCTCTTTGTATGCGCTAAAGGAGGAAGGAGTCACCTCAAGCTCCCAGTCCTCAGTGTGAAAACCAGAGTGATGTAAAGTCACAGAGCATCTCCTGGGATTTCAGGGATGCTGGCCTGTTGGAACAGCGCTGCTGTCCTGGAAGAGTCATTGACCACAGCTGCCCCCTGCAAACAGGATGCTCTGCTGGGGTCCCTGCCTCACTGTGCTCTGAGCAGGACACCTTGCAGAAGCAGGAGCAGGCCCTGCTGATGGTAAGTGCAAGGCACGGAGGAGGTTCTCCAATTACCTTCTGGAAACTTTATATTTTTGTGAGCTCAGTCTTCCTTTATCAGCAGAGATTCAGGTCTTAACAGCAAAGTGAGTTACGCTTGGAGGAAACTGAAACCCTTGGTAAAAAACAATGTTATCTCAGTGAAGAACAGCCCTCCAGCAGGGCACGCACCAGCAAACCCCAGCATTTGCAAGCACCTGACACCAGGGATATTTCCCCTGTGCTGCTCTTCCCATCCCTCAGCCAGGAAGTCAGTGCTGGTGGAAGGGGCAGGCTGGCAGCCCTGGGACAAGCCCGTCCCGAGGTCACTTCCAAAGGACGATTTGCTCCTTGGGCTCTGGGGTGTTCCTGGCCCACCAGCACCAAGAAGTGACACTTCTGAGCTGCATTTCCCTCTGACAGAGGATGGATGCCCAGTGTGGGAGGGCCTGGCAGGCTCCACAGCCCATCTCCCCACACTGGTTGATGGCAAGGTTGTACCAGCAAGCTTGGCTTCTTCACCGTTCAGGGCAGGATGTTGTCGGCACTCACCAGCACTGGCCATGAGAAAACGGGGCAGCCTTCAAGGACCAGCACAGTCCCACAGCAAGGATCAGGCATCATTAACCTCCTCGTGGATGCTTATCTTCATTTGTGCTGAAATGGTGAGAACTGGTGGTCTTCAGACACCAGGACCCCAAGTCCCCTGGTACAGGGGAGCAGCAGTGCCTCATCAGCCCGTGGTCACAGGGAGATGCTGGGAGAACTTTTTTCCTTTGGTATAAGTTCCTACAGTGCATTTAGACTATTAAACCAAAAATCAATTCCCATTTGATGTTGCATCCCCAGAAAGGCTGCTCTGACAATCTCCAACCAACGAGGGATCAGACAGGGAGGCGAGCCGGGCTTGCTGCCCCGCGTCCTTCCACCACCGTCGCTGCCATTAGCTGTTGAACACGGTCCAACAGCGCTCTAAGAGACGCCGAGAGCCTGTCAGTCGCAGCATGTGCTCTTTCTCATTCACTCCCCAAGAGAGATAGCTGTGGATGGAGTGGAAAGCTTTCCGAGTAAGGCTTTTGGTTTGTTTTCTGTATACAAGTTGCTGTGTGTTTATACTGGGCTGGAGAGGGTGTATTAAAACCGGGGCTATTGCATGCTCTTTAAGCATGTAATTACTAGAAAAGATATTGATACACTGAGAAGAGTTTAAGGGGAGGCTATAATGATCCAGAGGCTGGAGGAATCCAGACAGAAGTATTTTAAGTGCAGCATCTGCCTACTTTAAGCAAGCAGTAACCAAAGGGCGAGATGACAACATCCTGCAAATAGCTAAAGTGCATAAACACTGCAGGGAAAAAGGCTCCTGGTACACGCTGCTGAGAGCCAGGGATCACAGTAATAAAGAGAGCTGTGGCTGAATATTGTTAAGTTCCCTGAAGTGAAGGTGTGTTGAGATGGCAGCTCCTCAGGGAAAGCCCCAGAAAGGACGGGGGTTCCCTGGGCAGCACAGCTGCCAGCCACCACAGCCATGGGGCAGGGAGAGGGGAGCTGAAGGGTCACAGGCACGATCCTGGCCCGCAGCAGTCCTGCTGCTGCCATCGGAGGTGGTTTTCTTGGCTGCAGAAACAACCTAAGGAGAAGGCATCAGGTAAGAACGTGCCATTGCAGCAAAGGAGGGTGCCCCATCTCTGAAAATTCACTGTAATTCCATGGTAGTCCCCACTCCTCAGGGCCAGACTGTCTACAAAGGTCTTGCATTTGGCATGGGAGAACAAAATTAACCCGTGAAATGAACCTTTGCTTCTGGCTGGGCCTTTGTAACATCCATCTCCTCCACAGCTTCTAAGGAAGAGCCAGGTCCCAGCTTTAATTAGCTGCTAAGAGCTTGCTTGCTCTCTTCACTCCAACTACCCCTGTTCACAGAACTTGTAAAGTCTAATTATCTTCAAATCTTTTAGGCTGTTAAAGGTTTTGTTCCAAATCTGCCACCAACTCATGTGATGTCAGTGGGTCTGTTTTCTCCTGGCCTTTTCTCCCTGGAAATCAGGGCAGGAAAGGTGCCTGTCCCACAGGAAACCAGAGGTAACGAGCACTGCAGGTGTCTGAAGGTGGCCACCTCACCTTCGGAACCTTCTTTTTTGCTGACTTTCATTTTCAGCCCCAAATCATCTTAATAAAGTACAAGTCCAGTTTGAAGAACAATGGAAGGGAAGATTTTGCACGTTTGAATTAAAGAATTTTATCACTTCCCAGAGGTGATCAGTGGAATTCTGCAACGCAATCACATGCACAGAGCCACACCAACCACCACCCCCAGCTGCTCGCCCTCCGAGCCCTGCTGCTGGAGTCCTCCACTGGGCAATCGTTTTGCTTTGTAATCCTACTTGAATGCTTTAAACACTATTAAGTGTGGACACCAATACTGATACAGCACTGTTGATTGCACCAAGGAGGGATTCATGGCTATTTAGGACCCTATTAAGTACATACAGTGAAAGCAGGCAGTCATAACCAGGTAATAAAAAAAGCATCAAATTATTTTTATAGTTAGAGCTACCAGAAAGTTCCTGTTCATCCCAGTACAAGTATTGTTCCCTGATGGTAAAAGATTGTTTGAAGAGGAGGGACAGCTGCTGCCTTTCACACTGTTAATTATGAAGATGGGCTAAGAATTAATCAGGTAAGGGGAGGGATAAAAAAACAGGATGAGGAACTGCTGAATTTGTCCTTTAAAGTTAACCACCTATTGAAACTTGTCAGAAACCCAACATATACATCCCCACATACATCCTCAGCTTCCAAAAATGTTAATCTACAGCTCATTTTCTAACCTTATGCAAGTATATAGGGTGCATTACATTGAAATTCGGCTGGACACCCAGGAAGGGAGAGGTGCAAGGCAGAAGGCTGGTGCCCACTCACCACCTGCCCTGCGGAGCGGTGGGAGGCGATGCCTGCAGATCCCCTCCACCCTCATACACCGAGCACAGGAGCTGCCAGCTGCAGTGTGAAAACTGCTCTTCCCCAGCCAGAGTGCCAGAAAGCCAAGCAAAATCTCAATCATCAGAAGCAAAGAATCAAAACCCATCTAGCTGGCAGCCGAGCTTAGGAGCTGCTGGTCTCGGAGATGGGATTGATAAGATCCCTGGGAGGCGCTGCAAGATGGGAAGTCTGCATGCCAAACACAGCCAATTAATGTCAGCCCTTTTCCATGCCAACCAATTAAGCTGTGTATACTTGTCACCAGCAATTGAGAAGGGGGTGGAGGGCAGAGAGGACACAATTCCAGAGGAGCCTTGAAGATATAAAACCTGCTTAATTTATGGAGGGGAGGGTGAGGGCATAGACACCCTGCACTAATCCAAATGGGACCTGATTAATGTCTTCACTAATTTAGGAGCTGCTTGGCTCTCATGACCTGGTGAGGCTTCATTTAACAGAAACCAGGCTGGCATGGGAAGCAAAGAGCAGCTTAACAATGTAAGAAGCAACAGATGGGGTCTCCAGCCGCCTTGCCAAGCACCAAAACTGTTTTCTGAATGCTTTCTCTTAAGCCTCCAAAAGGGAGAGAGGAACACAGAGCGATAATCACAACCATAAAAACATGTGGCTTACCCACTAAGCGGGCAGCCAAGGGCTCTTTTGGCCACGGAAGCAAAGCTGTGGCAGCAGGAGCTGGTGCTGAGCCCTGTTCCCCACATCTCCAAGAACAGTGGACAGCAGCAGGGGCACAGAAGAAAGGCAGCTTTTGACCTGCCTAGCCCAGTGAAAGCCATGGCCTGCTGCGAGGCAGAGGACGGTGAAGTCCCCGGGGGGGGGGCTCACAACACTGCTGGGATGTCAGAGGGGTGCTGTTGGCCAGGCAGTGCCTTCTTGACACATATGAGCCAAGCTGCTGTCCTGGAAAACAGGCAGCCTCCCTCCCAACATAACCAGTGCTTCAAGCTGCAAAGAGCTATTTTGGAACGTCTTGCAGCAGAGAACATCACTGGTTTGGAGGTGTCCCCAGCACCCAGCAAGCCCTCTTCTCAGGGTGAGCCATCTCCAGCTGCCTCCCCAGACACACTGCCTTGGCTCTGTTAATTGCGTGGCAAGGAGCCTTCAGGCACAGGTTAGCAGTGGGCAACCACCAGCGTGTTGTGGCAAGTTACCTGGCTGACTGCAAGAGAGATTGAAAGATTAAAGCCATGGAAAAAATGCACAGAAGCAGGGAAGTCAAATGGAGCACCCAGTTCAAGCCTCAGACAATCCATTTATCAGACGGGGGAGCAGAGGCACCAATAAAGCACAGAACAAAGCAAGCCTGCCTGCATCTGGAGCTTTTTAATAAAGAAACAGTAAAAAACAAATAACAGAGCAGCCCCACTAGCTCTTGCCAAGGGGTTTCAGGAATTGCACCTGGCAGAGGAGAATGGCTCAGACAGTTGTATCTCCTCGAAGCCAACGTTGTGAGGAGTGAAAGGTGTCGTTCCTGTACACGCCATATGCCAGCATGTAGATGCTAAAAAAATACTGATGTAGGGGTTTTGTGTTTGTTTTTTTTAGGATTTCTTACTCTTTCCACCCAGGAAATAATATCCGTTTCCACAGATCCTGGTTGTACTTTGTCTCTGGAATACTTAGTCTGCTAGCAAACAAAAATAAGGAATGACCACTGACCTCCTCCTCCCTTTTTGTTTGCATTTAAGAAGGCATGTACATTAAAAACAGAAGATATTTATTGCAATTTCTTGCAAAGCCTTCATAAAACACCACATAGCCTGAGGAGCACAATAACAAAAGCAGTGTTCAAAGTCAAGTCAGATAGTCTCGCCTCTATTTGAACAGGGTTTTTTCACCTTTTCATACAAATGCTCCAGGATAGACGGAACAATGCCTGACATTTCCGAAGCCTGCATCAGGTCCATTTAAAAGCCTGGCGTGCACAAAGCACGTTGTTGATCCCCCGGTCTAAGCCAAATATGAAGACAAAAAATAAAGAAAGTTTTCCTTCTTTTCCCCCTGGATACAATAGGCACCAGAAGGCCAGGCTTTCTCCTGAGCTTTCTGATGCAGCAGGCACCATGACCCTTCCGCAGCCGTGCTCACCTCCACCAGCATCCAGCCAGGTTTTGGGGGCGTTTCTCGGGCTGAGCTGCAGCCACACTGCTGCTCAGCATGGGAACAGACCTGCTGAAACCCACCAGAGGAGCTGGATCCAGTGACCCACACCTTCGTAAACCCAGCAGGCAGCATCCTGCCTCCAGCACCCCCAGCAGCCCCCTCCTCCTGAGTCCAAACACGTCTTTTGGCTCGCTGGAGTCCATCCCTGGTATTTACCTCTTCCTTCCACAAATGCCAGTCCTTTGGCCAGCCGTGCCCTGCCGCAGCTCGAGCTGCTGTGTTTCAAAGGCTTGGAAAAAGTGACAAGCAGCAGCTGCCTCTGCTGGATATGCTAAAAGCAGGGAGTGCCATTACCTAATCCTAAATGAGATGTGTTTTAGAGCAACAACTAAAGTACGTGGCTGCCTGATACACTCCCTTTAAAAGAGCTTCGTCTCAGCTGGCTCGATGGGAGATAAGGTGGTTGTGGAAAAACAGGGGAGTGTCAGCAAGGAATGAGCTACCCCTTCCTGCTCCGCTTTTAATTGATGAGGAGCAGCTCCTGGCAGAGATGCCCTCCCCAGGAGTTGCAAACCTAAGATTTACACACAGTCTCAGCATGCACAAACGCAGACATACCTGGCAAGCAATTTACAGCATGGAACAGTCAGAGCACACCAACAAGCCCCACAAATGAATTTCTGTTCTTTAAAGTGTTGCCTGTTCCATCATGAATGGCTTATTAAAGAAGTCCATGGTGTTGCTCTCTGCACGTGAAGTAGTTTATTGCAAGTGATTTATTAAACTGCTCTAACTTGTCAGCAGCCACTTGAAACATCCACTTTCTTTTCTTCCTTCACATTTGCTAATGTCTTTATAAATAGCTGAATAAATAAATCTCCAACACTTGTGTCTGACTGTCACATACCCAAAACTCAATCGATATCAGCCCAGATTAGGAATGAGGTGAGACTGAGCCCTCCCCACTTATAACCAGCCCCATCTGTTGAGGTAAATGGATGGTAGCACACTTCCAGAAGATGTATTTTGTGCCTTCTCGCAGAAGAGCTGGGCTTGACAGTACCTAATTCTCCCCATTTCTGGCCTGGCCAGTAGGTGCTGGATCCCTGGGTGAGATGAATGGCACTGCTGCAGGACTCCTCTCCCGCATCCTTCCAGCGGAGATGCTCATGGGCAGACCCTGCTGGCTTTATAATCTACGGAGCTAATAGAGTTCAGATGCTTTCAGCTCAGTTCCCACTAGACAAATCTCTTTCCAGGACAGGACTCCTTCCTATCATTAGTTTTACCAGTCTCAGCTCATCAGCCTTAATTTATTTGCTGCAGAATCACTGTTATTTTAATGATTTGCTCTGAGTTGAAATTCTGCCCGTTACCTCTTAAAGTTTATCCCTGTTTTGAAAGAGCCCAAGTGCTGCTTCTGCTGGTCCCAGCCCGCAGAGCACCCTGTGCCTCTCCAGAAGTGTCTCTACAGCACACAAAAGCCAGGCTAAGGGTGGGTTTCCCCCCTGCCCAGATAAATGCTTGAACATAACACATCACCACCATGCATTTGCTGTTCCCAGCTCAGGTGCCATGGGTAGAGCAGGCACCAGAGCCTCTGCAGCCCAGCCGCGGGCACCCGGCCTGGCTCTCTATCCATCCTCCTGTCCCGGTAATTTAGCTCGGAGCTGCAAACCATATGCTCTGGATGCGCCTCTCTCCTCTTGCTCTGGCTGTTGCCACTGAAGTCCAGGGAGATTCTCTGGAAGAAGCCACTTTTAATTTGTAATCTGATTAAGCCATTAGAGGCGAATAGAGCAGTAACTAACACAAATTGCCAATCGTTTCCATCAGCAAATCCCCCCAATTAATCCTGAGATTAACCCTGATTACACGCAGTAATGGTGATCAATGCACCCTAATGGGGTAAATCCACCCACTCCACTTTCTTCCACATCCCAGAACAATCAATTTTAAATCAGCATGATTTATCTGGCAGGATCCGAGCAAGGCAGGGAGTAGAGATGGGGCACCGCCTGCATCTCCAGAAACAATCAGAGGAACACTACCTCATTAAGCTAACTGCCTCCCTTGGGGAAAAGAAAGCCAAACTCAGAAAAAGAGCTGGATACAGAGAAACAAAGTGCAGGGGAACGCGAGACATTTCATCCGCCTGCCTACTGCATGCCTGCCCGTTTGAATCCTCCCGGCACTAAAAAGCTCCTGCGAGGTGATGAGACCAAATGGCTCAGAGCAAGGCTGCTCTTCTCAGGGATTCCTCTGTCAAAGCGAAGAAGTCAGGCTGCAGAAGAGCTGAAAAGGAAAAAGCCTTCCCACTTTGTGATCCAAGCCTCTGTTCTTCCCTTTGCTGCCGAAATCAGAAGTTACCCAGGACCATCCATTCCCGAGGATCCCCAAGCACTTCGCAAGCTTCAGAGACTGGCTTAGTTCTCACTTACTTCTGTGTTATTTATAGAGCAGCTGATATCCAAATTCTTGCTTCAATGGGGATTTTGCCTTTGTACAGACTAAGAAAGGACTAAGTCAGAAGCTCAGGATTTGACCTTTGGTATACAGAAATCAATTCATCCTGCACTGAAATGCAACCATCTCCAGGGTGAAATGCAGCAGTAGTTTAACAGTGCATGGCAATAAAGCAGGTTGATTTATACAGCCTTCTCCTCCAGTACTACTTCCCCTACTTTGGCAAAGTAGAAGAGGAGCAGAGAAGAACTGCTGGGAGATGTGCTAGGCTCCATGCAGCATCTCGCTGCAGCCCGTGGGACAAAAGCAACTCCAGCAGCTCAGGGCAGTGTTGTACCCAAAGGCTGGGGCCTGGGCAGAAGTCACATCAGTAATGGTTTTTGCTGTCCCCAGCAGGATGTTTTGCAGGTTTTGTGATACGGGAGGGAGCACCTCAAGGATTACAATTCCTCCTGCTTTAATCCAAACTCTGACCAGGTATATTCCAGGTGGACCCTTTCCAATATTCCCCCACCAGCAGCTTGCCCTGTGCTGAGTCAGCTTTCTTCCACCAGCACCATTAACACTCAAAGTGGCATAAACCCTGGGTTCACACCCTGCCTCACACCTCATTAGGATGATGGGGCAACATGTCCTGGCAGAAGTGAGAATCCTTTCCCTTCCTTCATCTGATGGGTGAGGGGAGAGATGCAGAGGGACACCAGAGGGACTGCAGAGCTTCCACACCCACTGCTCAGCTCTTCCCATTAGGATTTAGGGAAATGTGATGGGAGCTGCACTAGATGTACCCCTAACACTGTCATCTCTAGATCCAGCCATGCAAAAACTGAGCTATGTGCTCCATAAAAGCACAGGGTCTTTTCCATCCCATTGCACCTAGGTCCTGAGATGCTGGAGCTACCAGAAATCCAGTCCCTGTGCAAGTATCACAGCACATCCTGACCCACCTAAATACTGAGGAGGGGGGGTACACAGCCCCTGTGGCTCCATGCCCATTGCAGGACCCACACTTTGCCGCACAGACCCAGCTTCTCCTTCCCCCAGGAGGGAAAACCAGTCCCCTCCTGTCCAAAACACAGCAGGGGTTCCTGTGCCAGGACTGGAGCTCAGGGAAAGCAGCCGTTCTGTGTAGCAGCTCCTCTGCCCACACTGCCTGCTCCAGGAATGCTGTCAGAGAGGAGAAAAACGCACAGCAAGAGGTTGCCTAAGTATCAATCAGCCTTACAGTCCCCCAGGGAGGAAAGGTTTAGTTCCCCTGCAGAAGCAGCGGTCAATAAACACGGCACGTGCTTTATCGCCTGTCACGGCTGCCCTCTCCCATCAGCAGACCTGACACCAGCCCAAGGCAGGAGAGGAGGCAGGAGCCCAAGAGCCTGGCCACGGTGAGCCCGGCCACCTCCTTTCAGCACCTGCCTCCTGCAGTGCCACAGAGGATGGCAGAGGAGATGTGCTGTCCTGCACACCGCAATGGAAAACAGAGCAAATCCCTGTGCTGACACAGCACGAGGATGTCCTGGGATAAGGAGCATCTCACAACCCAGACACAGCTTTAGGCCGGCAAGCTCTACACAATGCAGGGAATTTTTGTAGTATTTTTCCCCAAGTTAAGCTAAAAAGCCTGGGACACTTGAGCTCTGCCCACACAGCACATAGAGAGACTGTAGCTCTGCTGCTCAATAATTCACTGTAATATATATGGGATCAGTGACCCCTCAGCGAGGCTCAGTGTCCAGCCCAGCCATGCCCCAAGCCCCCCATCAATCTACACGACCCTGTGAATCAAGCTGGCAATACACAACCCTGTTCCCCAGGGCAAGATCCTGCAGCTTTCCCCCTGGAGGCACTTCCCAGCTCAGGGGCAGGCAGAGGAGCTCATCCCGCTGTCATTGCTGGGACACCTCCAAGGCAGGAGGACACAGGCAGCTGTGCTCCTGCTGAGCTGCTCGTGGAGCAGGAGACACGGCAAGTACCAAAACTGGGGAAAGCCTAAGGGAAGTACTCTGGCAACTCCAAGGCTGCGAGAAAGCAGGCCAGGGCCATTTCTCCAGAGCCCTGCCTTTGCAGCCAGCAGGCTGGGTTTGCACCTTTGCACGCACAGCCCCAGGTGAGCACTGTACGAAGCACACCAATGCTGTCAGCATTTCCAGCTAGCACTACAATATCATCTGCCATCGTTTGAGACATGGATCAGACCCCAGACACACATAGGCACACCCTGCAGGTGATTTTTTCCACTGCTGGCTACAAGGGGTTTCAAAGCACTTTGTTTCGGGATGAGGTGCAGGGCCCCAGTGCCTCAGCTGCCCCCTCTCCCCCCCGACTCCTACAGCCTCTCTCAGAGGGGCTTTTTCTCTCCTTTGATGTTCAGATGAATCAAGCCTCAGCCGTGAGAAGCCCCACGGATTTATGAACTCCTCCTCTATGATGTCTTTCCAATAGCATCCCCCAGCAGAGCATTTGCTCTCCCTTCCTCCCTCTCTGTGCTGAGCCAAACATTCCTTTCTCCTCCTCCGTCCCCTCTCTGCCGGCCCAAGAGCTGCTCTGCTCGACCAGAGCACAGGCTCCGAGCAGACAGCTCTGTTCTGCAAAGTGGGCCACTGTCAGCTCATTTTCCTGATTACAGCAGGTTTGATGCCTCCTTACTGTCAGCCCTACAGAAGGTAATGCAGGCTCACTTGACAGCCAGAGATGAAATACTGCAATTCAATCTACTCCCACCCCAAATCATGCCAGGTCTGCAATTCTATAGAAGTTGCCACAGACTTGAAGAGAGAGGGACAAATAACTGTGATGGAAACCATTCACTGGAGACTTCTAGGGGAAATTATACACCCGCAAGGGGAAAAAGGATCATTAGGAGGTGACAGGAGAAGGCATTTGCATTGCAAGTCAAACCAGCTGGAGGCTCGGAGGGAAGCATTGTGGTCACTGCCCTCCCCAGTCCAATTCAATCAACTCTAACAACTGGGAAAGCCTGGAAGACAGCCCCACTAGCTATTTGACCCAGATCCCCCAAACATAGAAGTCAACCTTTACCTATAAACAGAAGTGGAGTGTTGCAAAAGTCCCACAAAGTTCACCTCCTGCATTAAACCCCAGCACAAAAAAAAATCTGCGTCTGTCTCCTTTTTAGCAGTCACCTCCACCTCGACAGCTTCTGAGAGCCATAACTGCATGGGGAGATTGCTTTGCTTGGCAAACAAACGGAGATTAAAGTGAGTTCACCAGGAACATCTCTATTTAGTTTCTGGGCTGAGCATGCTGATAATGTGATGGCACGTTTAACTTTCGCTGCTTGAAACAAGGCACAAGGAGTTGGAGGAGACATAAAAATGAAGGAGAGTTTATCCCCGGCATGAGCATCACACCAAAAACCCTGTCCCCAGATGCAGCCCAGGCCATGTAAAAAAATGCCACTAAGGCAGAGGCAGCAGGCAGGGAGAGGGGCTGAGCCCACCTCCAGCAGCAAGCACACAGCAGATCCAGAGGGGTGGAACAAACCCCCCGGGGACAGAAAGCTTCACACCCCACCCCTCGTTTCTCTGCCAGAGCATTAGCACAGTTCCCCAAAACCCAGGAGAGGAGGTTCAAGGAAGGGGAGTGATGAAAGAGGGGCTGAGAGGGGCCGCCTTCCAGCCAGCTGGAGCAAGGGCTCCTCATCATCCCCTGGGGATCCACAGGCCTCTCGCTGCATCCACACTCAGGATGTGCAGAGAAGCCTGCCCTGACATTTGCACGCAGGCTCGAGCCAGAAGCACTGGATTTGCAGCTCTGCCTTGGCTACAAGCACGGCGTGGAGGTTTGCAAGGCAGCCTCCAGCACGTCCTCAGATGGCCGGCGCAGCATTAGCAGTCTCAGCACATCCTGGCAGAGGCAGCTCTCCCCGGTGGGCAGAGCAGGCGGGGAAGGAGGTGATATACTCAAGTGACATTTGCGCCTGGGCGCGACTGCGTGTCACTCAGCACAGCCAGACCACGCAGCGTCTCTGGGGCACCAAAATTACACAGCCGAGTAAAGCCTACAAAATCCATCTGCCCTTTTCAATATTTGGAGATAATTAACTCCTCCAAGCTGAGATATTACAAAAGAAAGCTGTTAGTGAATCTGTTCAGCCACAGGTCTGGCTGGATACGGAGCTTGCAGGCACCTGGGACACTAAAAGGGCAAGGAGGACATTTCATATTGCCACACATTCCTGATTCCCTCGTAGAGAGCCCACAGGAGGACACACATACCACAGTAGGCCAGAAGAAAAAGACCAAGAGCAGACAGACTTACCGGGAGAGAGACGTCATCGCCACCCCCTCCGCTGGTACCATCTGAACCACAGACGTCTCTGGATTACTCTGGCCCCAACAACCCACCTAGCAGCTGAGCAGCACCCAAACCAGCCAACCCCCCCCTCCCTGCAGTATTTATATGGCCTGCAGCTGGCCCAGCCCTGCCACCAGCAAATCCCAGTCAGACCAGTTGATTGCAGCTGCTGGAGGGGGGCAGTTAACACTTTCCCTTCCATCCTCACCCCGGAGCTATACACCCACTGTGGGGTGATGTCAGGGAAAGTGAATTCAAGGGCAGTTCTGCTCTCGTGTCTGCTCTGTTCTTCACACCCATCCCATTCATGTTTATCCCAAGGGTGGGAGAAGCTCGGCGGCACGGGGTGCCTGTGGGGGTTTGGGAGCCTGGCACTGCTCTGGGTGGGCACCCGGAGCTGCAGGCTCCCCGTGCATCTGAGCAGATGTGCAGGCTTATCTTTGAATAAAAAGCAGGCCAGTGGTCAGCAAACAGGGCAGGAGGGGAAGCACATGCCCAGAGTGACCGGGAGAGACACAAACTGAGCAAGCAAGGGAGAGAGATGTGCAGAGCCCTGGGTGAAACCGAGAGCCTGCCGGACAGAGAATTCAGCAGGCATCTCCTCCTGTGAGCCATTATACTGGTTTTGACAGACTTTTCTCACCCTGCAGCACGAGGGATGTGAATCATTCACAGGTACAACGTTTTGGCTGCCTGGGGAGCTAACATGCTTTACTAGCTCCCCAGGCCCCTGGCTTCCCAGCCCTGAGTGCTGCATGTGCTGCTCATAAAACCTTGGGAAAGCCTGGGGAGAGGATGAGTAGGATGCGTGCTGCTGCTCACCTCCCCACCCCGCACCTCTGCCGCTGGCCCTGGGAAAGCACAGCATAAGGCCATTAAGAAAGAACCTGACGAACTCAGGATGAGGTCCTCAAGCAGCTGGCAAGGTTTTAAGACTCTCCGCTAATTGCTGGAGCGATGCAAAGGCTGCCAGTCTCCGGAGCAGGGCAGATGCTTCCCGCAGCAGCGACCCCGTGCAGAGCCGCCGCTTCCCGTCCCCATCCCCGGCCGCTGCTGCCTCCGCGGGTCATGGGGGCAGTAAATATTTGCACAGGGCTGGACAAGGAGAAAGCAAACAGGGTTCTTTTATTTATGGGGCTTGGCAGCCCGCTCCCCGGGCAGCTCCACGGCGCTTCCGTCCTCACCAGCCCCTGCACACCCCAGCTGCTCCATGGGAGAGGTGAAGAAGTGAGAGATGTGAGGCCAAATCGGGGAGGACAGGGAGGAAGCGTGCGTGACAGAGAGAGGGAGAGTGTCAGAGCCGGGATTTGCAGAAGCAAGTAAAGTGGTGTTGCACGGGTGTTTTTGAAGCTGTGTTTATTTTACCTGCAGGCTGGAAGGAGGGAAGATGGATGCATCTGCTGCTCCGGCTCCCTCCCACTCCCAGGGCCTCTCTCATGCAGCCAGGCCCGCTGCGCTGGGTCCCCAGCAGGATTAAACACTTTTTCTGTGCCTTTTCCTCCTGCAGGGGGTGGTTCCTGACCCCAGGGGTCTTCCAAGAGGGACAGCAGGAGCCTGGACCCTTCCTGCATGGACACAGGTGTGTGCCAGGACACGCACATGCCTGCACACATGTGTACATGTAGGTGACCCTTGCACAGGGCAGGGCTCGTTCCCCTCCCCGGGGCACCCCCCTGAGATGCTCCCCAGCCTCCAGCACGTGCTCCAGAGACACAAGCCATGGAAATACCTTCAGAGCAGCTGGGTGTCCCAGGAGAGCCTCATCTGCTTCGTATCATCCACCCGGAGACTGATGGCAGGAGGCAGAGGGGAAGGAGCTCGGGGTTCACTGACCCCTCTTCGTGCTGAGTGTCTGGGTTTAGGAAGGATTCAGACTTATTACAAACCTCCGGAGTTGTTGATTTCTTGGATTTCTGTCATGTCATGAGGAGCTTTCTCCGGGCTGGAAAGGGCAAGGGCATGTATCTCATTCCATAAACTCCTCTGAGATGAAGGTAAGCCCATGAGGCCAGGGGTTAAAAAGACCCAGACCAGGCTGGAACTAATAACATGGAGGAATATGTGAACAACAGGATCCTGGTGGCTCTTTGGCAGAGGTCAAGATGGTTTGCTGGTGATGGACAATGTTTGTTATTACATTGGTGCCCGGCGTGAGGGGCTGTGCCGAGACAAGCCCCATCCCTAAATCTACTAATAGCTCGGAGGGATAATCAGTCCTGGCCTGTCAAGCCTGGCGCTGCCCATCGGTTCCTTCAACATGGTTGACAAAGTGCTTTATTTATGCACCATGACCAACACGGGGACTGGTCAGTCCATCGCTCACTCCAGCAGCACAAGCAGGAGAGTTCCTTCTGACAGACGGATTGATGGCCTCCAGCTGGAGGTCTCCGCAAGCTGCAGGATTGATCTCCCTCTCCCAGGTAAACCACAGTGCTTCTCTTTCAGGCGGTCGTTTCTCAAGCCAACAAATGCACAGTAGCAGGAGTGGGGGAGATCACAGCAAGCAGGGGCTGTGCTCTAGAGGTGGAAAGTGGGAGCCAAAGCAGCACCCCTCCTGCTGCACCCACGGAGCGCACCTCTTCCGAACCTGCCTGCCTCCTGCCACCCGCCAGTTCCAGCCCCCAGCAAGGGCTGAGCTGCGCCCTTGGGTGTCTGTAGGAGGACGAGGCTGGCATTCCTCAGGGCTAGGGGAGGTAACGTCCCTGGAACAGCAGAAGCAGGCTGTCACACAGGGTGTGACCAAGTTTTGGGCCAGAACTGGTTGATTTTCAGAATCTCCAAACTGGCAGCCCTGGCTGTGTCTGACTCTGCCTTGCTTCTTCTGCCATAATTCATCCTGCAGCAAAGTGAGGCTAAACGGTTACCATATGGGTTCGATAGCACGCCGCACCTGTTTTTCCCTGTAGATAACCACATGTGGTACAGCATGATGGAGAGCCCGGGCTGTGCACACTCATCAGCCCCAAGGCAAGCCGTGTCGTGCCACGGGGTGCCGCTGCCTGCAGTGGGGACTCCTGGAGCCGCTCATCTCCCTCGTGGGTCTGCTGGGCTGGGTTTGGGGCCCCAGGGAGCAAGCCCTAAGCCATGAAGGAGTCCCCAGCTCCAGACACCGCTGGATCCTGCCCAAAGGTGCCACAGGTGATGCTGCAGCCTGCTCCCCCAAGCCAAACAGCGATGGGAGGCCACAGAGAAGAAAACGCCCCGTCTCCATCAGGGGAAAAGGAAAGGAAGTCAGGGGCATTTTCCTCTTGCTATCCATGCATTTTCTTTCAGGGAATGTAAATTTCCACAAGGAAACAAACCATCGCTGACCTACAGAAGCCATCTGACTGGAGCCCCGGGAATCTCTGGGACGAGTTTACAGAGCTCCGCATAAACATGGCAGACAAGGCGCAGGCCTGTCGCAGAAGCGTTGCACCTCACACGTACGCATGCTTGCAGATGCCACTGTTCAGAGCACATCTCTGTGGCACAGAGGGGCTGCTGGCCATGGGCAGAGTGATGCTGCCCACCTCGCTGGTGGCTGCGTGCAGGCAGAGCCTCCCTAACCCTGCCGTGCCTGGCAAGGAGCTGCTGAGGCTCACACTTTGGCTGATTTTTGCAGTCAGAGGTCGTTCTGTTTTAAAGGTCTTGCAGAAATAATGAGCCAAACTGATTTGCTTAATGCTGAAGGCAAGCCAGCACGTATCAGCTCTTCTGCGAGCTCACAGCACTGACAGAGATGGAGCACCTGGCCGGGCAGAGCACAGCAGCACCGGGGTGCAGGCCCCAGCACTGGCAGCCCTCGGGCTGGGGGGGGGGGGGCCTCTCAGCAGCACCCCCTCCCCAGGAGCTATCTGAAATGCCTGCCATCCCCCAGAGGCAGGGATCATCCCCCTCTGCCATGTCCTGGGAGGTGCAGCAAGTGATGGCATGGATGAGGTGCTGCCAGCAGTATATGCTTGGTTTAACCCACCCTAGACATCACTCAAGAGGGGTTCGTGTCTGCCCTGTGTTTCTCTGGTGCTGGTTCAGAAGCAGCCCGGGACAAAACAGAGCTCTGTGTCCACACTGATGGGTGCTTCCCGGGCTCGGAGCAGCTGGTGACATCCTGCAGGTCCATGTCTGGGTTTGGAAATCCTCTCTGTATTCTTGGTCAGTCCTCGCTCCCTAAGCAGTGCTGCACCTTAGGCTGGAGCCTCCTCAGACAACCCAGAAGCCGGGGCACATTCCCTGCTTCCCACTCACTTCCCCACGGTGCCCTGCAGCCGATGCAGCACCCAAACACTGGCAGGGGAGCTGCACACCAGCCCCAGCTCCAAGAGGGGTATCTGGATATCTGCCGTTCACGGGGGGCACAGAGGTGGCTTCTCGCGCTCTGCAGCCCGAGGGGAAGCCCCAGGTATCTCTAACCCTTTTCCACTTTTTCCCTCCCCGACTGCTAAAATATTTATGTCAAAAGTAGACATTAAAATTTAAGGAAAGCTAAATAGAATTTAAACTTGTGTATTTTGAGAGGAAATGAGTCCCGTAAGGTGATCATGCTGCTAGGCACAGATGATTGATGTCGGTTTATTTATCTGCTACCGCTAAATGCTTGCAAAGGAGACAAGAAAAGGATACAGCCGAGCTCCGCGGGGCGGGGGCAGCTCCTGCCACTGTGGCAGCTCCGAGCTGGGAAGCGCCGAGCAGTTGTGCCGGGCCAGCCTGGGCACCACAGCCCCAAACAGAGCTTTGGGCTTGCACAGTGCAGGTCTGGGCTTCTCCCGTCCTTGCTGTGAAACCACCGGTGAGCATGGGGATGGAAGAGCAGAGAGAAACTGGGGCCTGTCGCTTCTGCTCAAGCACCAAAGTCTTTTCCTTTTTATCCTTTCCTTTTCCCTTTCCTTTTCCCTTTTTTTCCTTTTTTTTCCTTTTTTTTCCTTTTTTTTTCCTTTCCTTTCCTTTCCTTTCCTTTCCTTTCCTTTCCTTTCCTTTCCTTTCCTTTCCTTTCCTTTCCTTTCCTTTCCTTTCCTTTCCTTTCCTTTCCTTTCCTTTCCTTTCCTTTCCTTTCCTTTCCTTTCCTTTCCTTTCCTTTTTCTCTTTTTCCCTTTTCTTCTCTTTCATTTTCTTTCGTCTTTTTCCCACCACTGTCAAGAAAACCACTTGAACACATGAGAAGTGCCTTGATAGCTTCTTTCATGGTTCCCACCCCTCGTGTGGATAGCACCACACCACTCGCCAGTGGTGTTATTACATGGGTAATATCTTGCTCTCCCCTGCCTGGAGATCCCAGAGCTGCTTTTGCTAGCTCTATTTCCTTTTCCTTATGAGGCCGCTTTGTTGGCCTGGCTACTATTTGCATAATGGTGCCCATAATCACTTGAGAAGGAAATCATTTCCTTTCACTGGAACTGGGGACCTTTTCATTGCATTTATTTATATATATACATTCCTGAAAGCCGTGCACTGACAGATGCTGGAAGCGGCCGCCCCCTGCTCTGCAATCAGACACCCCTCCACCCCGGCCTTGCGGCTTCCTTTTAACATTCTTTTTTTTTCCGCAGAAAACAAGGTTTGTTGATTGAACGGTGGTGCTTTTGCAAACGTTGTTCGTTGGGTTCCAGCCATCTGTTAATGCGTTCAAGGTTACCCAGGGGCTGACTCATGCTCACGTCTCTCTCCTCAAATCCTGCTCTTCCCCATTTTATACTTCCTTGGAAAGAGATGCGTGCCTTGGTATGTTCGACACCCATGGAAGCGTTGGTGGCTGATTACGAGCTGCCAGGTGGCCGTGTCCTCCAGCAGGGTGCCAGGCATGCCCTGGGGGTGCCACCCCTCTCCGTGGGGCTCCCGCGGGCTGGGGGTCCCAGCCGGGAGGAAGGAGCTGTTACTTATCATCGGCCTCTTCCAAAGTCGTTGCTCAGGTTTCCTTGCTTTGCGGGTAGATAAATATGTGTATGTAAATAAAGCCCTGGGACAGGGAACGGGGAACGAAAGCTCTTGCTCCAGGAATGCAGTCAGGAAGAGGGGGCTGGGAGAGAGGAAGAAGAGAGACGGAGCAGGGGTGCACGGAGCAGTCCCAGAGAGGTGCAAGTAGGAAAACAACGAGGCTGCTTCCAGTGCAAACATGAGGACCTGGGGAGAGGAAGGTGCCCGCATGATCTGCTGGCTGTGTGCAGCACGGGCTGCTGCCTCCCCCAAGGCCGAGGCACGGATGGTCTGTGAGGGTCCTGCCCTGTGCTGCTGAATCCATCCCTGCAGGATCCGTCCCTCCATGATCCGTCCCATGGACGAGCTGTTGCTGCCTCTTGCTACCCCCAAAAGCCCAGAGCAGAAGCGGGGCTGGGCTTTTGCAACCAAGAGTAGAGGGTTGGGGTTGGTTTTGTTGTTTTTATTTTTATTTTTTTTTATTTTTTTTATGGAAAAAATGCTGATGTGTCAAAACAAAGTCTCTTTGCAGGAATGTGCTAGTTTCGGTTTAACTCTTTTCAGGAACTTCTGGTCAAAACTGAGAAGCTGAAGAGTGCTCCCATCCCGTCCAGTCCCATCCTGTCCTGTGCTGTCCTTTGCCACCCCTGCTGCCCCACGCCCACAAGGGCACGGGGCACCCAGGCCAGTGCCCACCCAGCTCCACCAGAGCCCTGCTGCCCAGGCGTGGGCTGAGGGCAAGCAAAGGGTTTCTGCCTCCAGATGTGGTTTTGATTAGACATTTTTGGAATAAAAATGAGCAAGTAAAGAACAAAACAGCTTGGTTGACATCGCTGTACGCTTCCCGTAAAAGTTTCCATTTTGATTAATCAACATTCCTCGTGAAAAGCATCTCCTGCCCCCCCGCCATCACAAAATCCGTGGTGGGAGCTGCTCACCACGGCCCTCATGGCACACAGGGTGGGGGCTTTGCCTCTGCACATCCCCACGGCCCCTCGGGGCACGGGCTGACCGCCAGAACCCCCGTGCCATGGTGCCAGGCAGGGGGCAATCAGAGGCGATCTGCAGCCCTTCCAGCTCCACTTCAGGGACTCCAGTCCTGCTTAATGAATGATCATTAACTGGGGACATTTCAGATGAGAAAATTGTTTTAGGAACGAGCAATTAAATCCTAACGCTTAGATCACGTAACTCATTTCTAATTAAACTCACTGTAAATTATAGCAACGGTATTTATTTTTAATGAGGAATAAAACTGAAAAGAAATAGAGGCCCTTCAAAAAAATGAAATGAGTGGGAGGGAAGGAGCAGGAGGGCGGTGGAGGGGAAGAGAGCAGAGTGGTGAGAGTTCAGAACCAGGCAGAAGAAGGCTATTAAAACTCTCCCCGGCAGACCCGGCAGCAGCCAAGCAGCGATCTCCATTCCTCCTCTGCGCCCGAGCACCTCCTGGCAACAGCTCTTTATATTCTGACCTTTCCCAAAGGTGGGGAAACCTCCGAGGCCGTGCCTCTTCGGCGTTTGGCCACTGGGAAGCGGGCTTGCTTCCCTCTCCCTCCAGATACAGCTGCGGCGTGACAAGGAAAAATGGTGCCCATATGGAGGCATTAATGATCAGAGGTTGAAAGCAAGCACGGAAGGATCGACTGCTCTCCAAGCATATATTAATCGCATCCATCACGGCTCGGGCAGCGGCAGGGGAGGGCAGGGGCAGCAGGCAGGGAAGCCTGGCGAAGGGGACGGAGCAGGAGCAGGTGGTGAGAGGGATGCAGCACTGCAGGAGTGGGTCCGATGGAAGCTGGGCGAGAAAATCTGGGGGTCACCTGGTGGGTCTGCACCCCCTACCACAGCCCCCCCAGGAGGTGCTGCAGGGCTGCGTGCGTGGAGCACAAGGAGAGGAAGCCCCTGCCCAGGGCACTGGTGGTGGCACGGCCACGGCGGGTGGAATCTGCAGCAGACAAAACACATTCCGTGCGATCACTGCGACTCAGCGAGGATGTGTAGCTGCGTAATGAGCCCTCACGTGCAGGCGTGCATCTGTTGCTAACTCCAGTCAGTAATCCCTTCCTGTCCAACACACCAAAGCCCTCCGGGCCAATTGCACAGTGCCATTACAATTACGCTCTGCTGGTGCCTTCCACCCAAGGACCTCAAAGCACTCTGCAAACAGTAATTAAGTCAAATCACTACCTTTCCAGTACCTCTTTTATCCTTAATTTTCAGATGGGGAAACTGAGGTGCAGGGCTGGGGCCAGACCCAGCCACCATCACCGCAGAGCCCCAGAGCTGTCTCTGGCACAGCAGCCCCACTGTCATCCAACAGCCCCCCAAACATCCCAGGGCACCCTGGCAGCCCCAGCAGGACACCCTCCAGCGATGTACCATGGTTTCACAAGCTGTGCATAGGAATTGCCCTGTTCCTTGGGCCAGGGGGTTGTTTTAGTGGAAAGCATGCTCGTTTGGATCCAATAATGATGGGCTTGAGCCCGCGAGGCTGTATTCACACCAAGCCTGCTTGGAGAGAAGTTCAGAAAGTGTCGGGGCTGAGCGATGCCCACCCAAACCGCAGCCCCAGCCCTTGGGCAATGACAGCAGCGTGTCCTTTGCTGGGAAAAGTGGCAGGTCTGGGCTCAGAAGCAGCAGCCTCTACCCTGTGCAGGTCCTCTCCGCCTGCAGCAGGTCTGGACGGCAGCGCCGGGAAGGCAGCGGGGGCTTGGAGCAGAGGCACCTCCCTCGGCTTCCCGGAAACCTTCCCACGGGGCCCCCGGGGAGCTTTTCCTTTCGCGCTGGCTCTGTTTAAACAAGCTCGGTGCCTTGACACTGCGGTGCACGCTCCTTCCCTGAAAGCCTCACTAATGACTTTTTCGAAGGGGCCCTCTCAGGCTGCTAAGCCCACGGCGGCCGGAGCGTGTGTGGTGTGGCTCGCCAGCTGTCTGCACGCGGATTTCCATCTGATCGGCGTGCAACGGCAGCAGCCACGGCGCTGGGCTTTGGACAAAAGTAATGATTATTCACCTCCTCCCGGCAGCCCCGGCTGTGTCCAAATGCTTCCTGGCGGTCGCATGCTGCAGCACGGGCACTGTCCTCTCCAGCCCCTGGGCTCTGTAGTGAAATAGCTGCACACGGATGCTTAAATTGCAAATGTTTTTCCCCATGGCTATATTCCCATCACACCGAGCTGTGACCAAAATACAGGCACCAATGGTGGCTGCGTTGGAGAGGACAGAGATGTGCAGCTGGGGAGAAGGGGAGTGATGGGGACGTCTGTCCTGCCTGCACCTGCCCGGGTCCCTCATGGGGAACAAACAGAAACCCTCGATAGCCGGGGCATGCACGCAGCATCCCCCTCCTGCAGGAAGCAGTCAGGGAGCAGACTGGGAGCAGAGGCCTTGTCCCTGCCTCTGCCACTCATTTTTTATTTTTTGTCACCCCTGAAGAATCACATTGGGGCGCCCAGCTCAGGGCTGCGCTGAGCTGCACTGGGGTTTGCGGTCAGATGCTTGCGTGGGTGGCCAGGGGGACAGGTTCTGTTCGTGTCTTTCTCCTTGGTTTATTTGCATTTGCAGAGATGATTGGAAGAAAAGTCCTCTTCCGGCTAGGGGATAAATAAAGCAGAGAGAGATGAGCACTTGAGGAAAATGGCATTAATGGGAAATGACACACTTGCTGCCCTGCAGCAGGTGGCACCCAGGTCTCTGCAATAGGCTGGCACCCAGGCAGGGAGAAATGCATCAAGGCAGAGTGCAAGAGAAAAGGAACCAGCCTGGCAATGCAGGCGTGTTGCTCTCTCTGCTTTTGTGGATTTTCTTTTCCTTAAGCCCCACACCCACCTGCAGGAACATTTGGCAGGTGACCTGGGGAGCAGAACTGCAGGGCTGGCCCCAGGTGGCAAGGAGCAGTGCGAGCGCCGGGGCCAGGGAGGGCACAAGGGCAAGCGCTGTGGGTCAGCTTCGCCCTGCCCTGCACGGGGTCTGCGAGGGGAAGAGCATCGCAGGAGCATCCCGGCAGGAGCTGGGCTCCCCCTGCAGAAGGCAGACTCACAGGGTCCTTCCAGCTCCCCTTCAAACCCTGAACGTCTCATATGGTTTTAGCACCTGGGGACTATTACCATTATTAATAGCAATTATTGTCCGACTGCTCTTTACACCATACCAGGAGATTGCCAGTAAGCAGGATTAATCTCGCTGCTGCTCCTCCTCCCGCTCCACCACGGACGGAGGCAGCAGGAGGCAGGGCCCGGCCGCTGCAAGGTAGCCGAGTCAGCACTCCGGCTGCCCAATTTAGCCCCGCTGTTCCTGTCTGAAATGGCATGTGCATATGGGAGAGGCCCGGCTGCGGGCTGAGTAACCAGGTCAATGTTAAACACATGCCCCTTCAGAAAGATTATACGGAGCGTGTTTTCCATGGCCTCGGACAGCTGTGCTCTGGCAGTATCATCTGTCTTTTAATGGTGCCCTGCAGAGCTCCGGGGTTGCCACTATTTAGGCAGGAGAGAAAGAAGCAAAGTGAGAAAAGGAGCGGGGAGGTAGTGGGAGGGAGCGATCCCTTCCGTGGTGACCGCACGCATCCTGCTGGCGGGGATGGTGAGCGGGGGCAGCAGGAGGGCTAATAGCCAGGGAGCAGCAGTGGTCCTGCCCTTCCCTGGAGTGCAGCCCCAGCCGAGGCAGGACAGCCAGCACCCTAACCTCTTCCAGCTCCTGCACTAAGGGAAGGGCGCCCGGACGGCTCCTTGCTGCGCGGCGGGGACACCTTTGGCTCCCAAACTGCTCAGCCCCCCGCCTGGGAAGCAAGAAAAGGTGCTGGGGCTGTGCTGGGTTACGTGCAGATCCCAGCACCGGGCTCCTCCCGTCTGAGGGTACCGGTCCTCCGGGCTCTTCCTCCGGTGAGACGTGAGACGGTGGCTGGGATGCTGAGGAGGGGCGGGATGCAGAGGTAGAGTGATGGGATGTGGGCTGCTGGAGGTGGTGGGAGGGGAGTTGCTCCCAGAATGGATGATCCTATTAGATCCAGATCAACCCGGGAGCTAAAACCACCGAGCCTGCGGTTAGGACTGTAGGAGCTGGAGCATTAACACCCACGGCACCTTCCTGCTCCGTGAGCCTGCCCATCCGCCTGGCTCCCTGCAAGGAGGCACAAGGGCCTTCCCCAGCTGTGCCGAGCTGCCCCAGATAAATACCCGACAGCTGGAACAGAGAAAAATGGAGCTGGTTCTCTAACTGCCAGCGTGAGCCGATCCATCACGCTGGTCCTGGCACCTCTTTTCGGAAGGGAATCAAAGGGCTCCTTAGTGAGAAGGGATGAAATGACAGGTAGAAAGGCCAGAGGATAAATCCTGCTGCCTACTGGGACTGTTAAATATTAGGAGAGATTAGTGTCTGACAGGGGAGAGTAGGGCAGCAGCTCTGCTAAACAGCCAAAGAAATGCGTGGAATTCCTGCTCCTTTGTCAGTGGTAAAGTACAACACTCAGGGTGGAATAAGAGGGAGAAGAAAAAGTACCTTTCCCTGATAAAATATAAAAAATATAAAATAAAAAATAAATAAATATGATAAAAAAAGGAACCCATACAGAAGCCTGTCTCGCTCAGCCCTTCCCGGAGCTGCCTGGGATGGGGCAGCAGTGCTGCTGGAGGAGGGAGCAGTGCCCCGGCTCCTGCGTTTCACCCAGCATCATTCCTGCTTCTGCACATCACCTGCCTGCATCCCAGTCCTTCCACGGGGGATGAGCTGTGAGCAAACAGCAGAGAAGGGAGGATGGTTCAGTAAAGATAGCAAAAAAAAGGCTGGCCAGAGACATTTGCTGTTCTGTCCCGGCTCCTCCCCTGCCTCTCTCCAGTGCCTTTTGCACCCCACTGTAGGAGTCCTTCCAGGAAGGACCTGCTTTCTCTGGTTACAGAAATACAAGCAGGCTGCACTCACAGGCTGCACATCAGCCACTGCACCCCGAGCAGCTTCAAGGACCCCTGGCCAGCCCCATTTCTGCACTACTCACCAGGTCAGGGGCTCCCTGGCTCCCGACCCCTGCCCGTCCCTTCCTTCCTTCAACCCCCAACCTCCTGCCAGGGAGGACACCGGCCAGCTCGGTGGTAGCACCCCCGGTGTCACAGCTGCAGCCATCAGGGATCAGGGGTCAATCCAGCTCAGGTAGATTATACCCAGTGATAGTTTCCATTTCCTTGCTAAGGCGTCATAAAGCGCTTTGCTCAGACCTGTAAAGCACATGTGATGGGATTTAAAATATTAAAAAATTGGCCAATTTTCATTCTTTCAATGTCTGGCATGCCACAGCTTATTAACCAGCAGAGAAGCTTCTGTGCTGGGGACAGCTGAGTCAGGGGGTGTGTGTGCACGGGGCTGCACGCGGTCGGTGTGCCACTGGGCAGGGAGGAGGAGGTTGGTCTGCCGTGGGGGAGGCAGCAGGGCGCAGCGTGAGAGTGTCTGTGGGTGCAAGTGTCTGTGTGTGCAAGTATCCATGTCTGCATGAGCATCCATGTGCACGAGCATCCATGTGCTCTGGAGAGGAGCAGCAGGGAAGGGATCAGCCAGCAAGGAGGGCCTGGGACCCGCGGCAGGCTGCAGGACAGAACCAAGCCCCCATCCACACGTGCAGCGGGTCGCAGGCTGGAGAGGGACCTAGTTGGGGGGCTGGGCTGTCAAATTCGGCTCCATCCCGAAGTGAAATTGGGAAATGTGTCAGGCTCCCATCTTGAACCAGTTACATTTCTTCCCTCAATTACCCCTTTGGAAAGCTATTTTATAAACTCCCTCAACTGATGATTAGGAGAAACCTTTAATTTTTAGCTGACATTTACTCATGACAGGTTTCTACCAATTTAGCTTTATGCTGACGGTGTCCTCTCGCTTAAAGAGTTCCTTACATTCCCGGGTGTTTCCTCCCCAGCGTACAAACCTCTTAGCCTCTGTATTTTTCTAGACTACACAAGCAAAACTCCTAGAACCAGCTCTCCTGCCTGTGCCCACTAAACCACATTTGCTGCTCTGTTGGGGAAAAAGAAATCCACTGATGCCTTGTATCCACCTCAAATCAGTAAATCTCATCCCACCTCCTCATTTTCAATAAAAATCCCAAATGAATTGGCAAACCGTGATATCTTCTATCCTTAAATGCATTCAATGCAAGATGGGTGCTGAAGAGATCGGATGGAAGGAAGAGAGCCTGGCTCCAGCAAGAGCCCAGGGGCGAGCAGGCATTTAGCCCCTCCGCACAGGGGTCACCGTGCCCGGCAGAAGGAAGGCTTCGGAAATCCCAGCAGAAGGCAGACTTCTCCCCACCACGCTGGGGCTATCACAGGACAGGAGCCTGCTGAGATCCCAGCCAAAGGATGTCCTCCGAGGCTTCAGACCCAGCTGGACGCTGCCTGGGCAGCACGTGGTGGTTGCTGCGGGTACTTACAGAGGCCATGCTGAGGACCACGAAGGCATTTGTCATGGGCAGTCCTGAGAAAACCCAAAAGCGTTTCCTTTGTGGTCCTCACGCTGTCAGAAGCTGCTCCAAGGCTGGTCTCTGGACGGCTGTGCTTTGGGATCTGAAATTCTTGGCAGTGCCAGAGCCTCGGGCAGGGCCACCAGCAGCCAAAGAGTGGCTTCTCCAAGCCCTTGCTTCTGCTGGCTGTGCACCGACGGCTCCGGCTGCGGCAGGTTATGTCACATCTGAGAGAGCAGGTAAAACAAACAGCGGCGCTCGCTGCAGCTGGTGACAGCCCCTGCGGGGAGCACAATACCCACAGTAGCTGCGGGCTGGCAGGTGCCCCATCGCTGCCACTGGCATTGCCAATGTTATCTTTGGATGCAAAACCCGGGGAAAATTGAGTGCTTGGAAGAAGACAGGCCCTCCTGGGCCATATTAGTCATTCCTCGTTAGAAAAGCCCTGCTGGTTTCTTTGTTTCTCTTGCTCTCCAGTGTACCTAGATAAATACATTTTCTAATTCTCCAAGTCCCGCTGAATAGGAGAACAGCAAGGTGAGAATATTAAAGCAGCAGATTATCAAGTGCTTCCTGAGGCTGGGAGCTCCAGCAGAGGAGCCATGGGGAGGGGGCTGGGGGCAAGCGGCAGAGGGAGGGAGGGCGGGGGGCAGAGGAAGAGGAGGAGGCAGAGAGGGAAGGAGGAAGAGACGGAGAGAGAGGAGAGGAGAGAGCACATGGAGAAAACAGAGGGAGAGGCGGCTGGTGGAGGAGAGCAGAAGGGGGAGAGCTGGGCTGTGGAGAGGTTTGGCAGCCGCTGAAAGTGTTACGCATTTCAATTTTTAATGATTCAAAAATACAACCATTAACATGTCAGAGGCAGAGGTAAATGGCAGAGCTTTTTTACAAGCCCTTATGTCTTTGAAGAACAAATGCCATATAAAAGGGAGGTTTTTAAAGCATTTTGGCTCTGCCACGCTGCCTGCCTGCCTCCCTTTGAGGGGAGCGTTCCCCTTCCAACACTGCCGATGTTTGCGACCTTTTGTTTGTCTCTTTTTTCCTCCTATTTGTTTATTACCACCCCGTGTCTGGGCTCTTCCTGTGTGTGACACAAACCTGTGGTATTGGGAGCAATGCTTTGCTCTCCCAACATCCTCCGGCGAGCAGATTTGCATCAGGCGCAGACAGGGACGAACTTTGAGCCCTCCTTCCCAATTTCAGCAGAGAAATCACCCTCCTGCCCCTGCGATTTGACTTGCTGCTCTCTGCCTGCTTCTCTCCGTGTCCCCTTTGTCTCTGCCTTCTCCTCCCCGTGCTTCAGCCACGCAGACTCCTGCGAGACAGGAGGTGAAGGTCCGGCTGTGTGTGCAGGAGGGGCTGTAAGCGAGGGGGGAAAAGGTGTCGGGTATTTCCCCAGCACACTACGTGGCGTTCCTACCCGACCTGGCCGACCAGGTGAGTCGATCCCAGGTAGGAGGAACCGCAGGAGCTGTGGCATTTCCTTTTTGTCTCTTAGGAGGTGGCAACAAGAGTGGGTGGTGGTCAAACCGAGACTCTTGCGTTGCCACTGTCACCATCGGTTCTGGCACAACTGCTAGCAGCAGGGCATGCCGAGCACAGCTGGTGCTCCTGCCAGCTCTAGGGCACATACTTCCATACAATATAAATGACCTAGCTCAAAAATAAATGAGAACTCGAGGAGTATAAAACAAGAAAGGAGGCGTTGCGTGCCAATTGGGCATGTGAGGTTCAGGTCACTTGCATTTATCCCATGAACGAAGCAACAGACTTTAAAAGGCCAAGTTATGGCAATGGGAATAAAATAGCACCCTTTGGGGTGGGGGGAGGAAGGTGTTAGATCCCACAGATGGTCTCCCTGAGACTCTGAGGCAGGAGTGATGGGAGTCAAGAAGCCCCCGTGCCTGTGCATGGCATCAGACCTCCTGCATCCCTCCGGAGCCACCTCCTTGTGCAGCCCCCGTGTGCCAGGAGCAGACTCGCCCTGCCCTGCAGGCTGCCAGCACCGGCTCTGGGGTAGGCAGCGCAGGCACCCCGCTGCCCGTGTGCCCCCAGGCAGGCTGCAGGACATCGGGAACAGCGTGTTCCCAGGGCCCAGGACCCAGCCAGGAGAACACAGCGCCGTGACAGCCCGAGCAGCTCTCTGCTCCGGGTGGGCAAGGGGGAGCGGGGCCCCTCACGGAGGGCAGAGAGCAGCGCTCGCTCCTCCCCGCCGCCAGCTCTTCCACCTCCCCTTCTGCTGACCCTACGCTTTCTTCTCCAGCTGGAAGCACAAGTCTCCAAACAGCTCCTGAGGGGTTGTTCTCACAGCATTCCTGCCCTGCTCTGACACGGGAAGTGAAAGGAGCCTTGGGAGAGAAAACTTCCTGGCCTGAGCCCTGCACAATGCTGCCGGCCCCGAGGCTTTCCGAGAGCCGCGCAGCCTCCACGAGAGCTGGCAGGGGTCGGGGACAGGCAGAGAGCTGGATCCTTGCACCTCTGAGAGGATTTCATCACTCAGTCTTAGGCTGAATACATATCCATCATTTACAGATTTCTTTTTAATGGATAAAGTATCTTCTTTTTAAAGAGAAACCCCGCTGCTGATGGCATGAACAGCTGTGCAGAGAAATATCATCAGAGCAAACCCAGTCAATAACCCTCCCTGGGCATCCTGGGGAAACTAACAGCTTTTGGCTTTCAGAATGACTCCGAATGCAAAGGAATTTCAAAGAGATGACAGCAAGCCTGCCCTGTGTGCTCGAACACATCCTCTGCTGGGCCCTGTCTGCCCGGCCCCTTCGGGTAGCCCTGGGACAGGGTCAGACCCTCGCACCCCCTCTCCGTGGGGAGATGCCACGGAAGCCCCCATGTACCAGGGAGAGGTGTCCCATTGTCACATGCCATTCACTTGGGGCTAGGCTGCCCAGCTGCACCCAGGAAGAAGCTCCTGCAGCCCCCACCGCCCCTCCTGAGATGTTATTGAGTCGGACATGCGTTGTTCTGCTCCTGATGGATCCCGGCACTGGAATACCCATCTGATAATCAAATAAAATAGCCCAGCCCCCTGTGTGCTGCATATTTTATGTGCTGCTCCCTGACTTCCGTTGTTCCACATTGTTTAGACTATTAGTCAGAATAATTTGTCACCCTGCCCCTGCTGCCTAGCGGGATTAGCTGGTTGCGGGGAAAGCAAGCGCGGTTGCCACTGCCGGAGCTGCGGGCGGCAAGGACGCGGTGCTGAGGCGCACGCTGAGATCCATCAGAGCTGAACCCCTGCACCACGGGGTGGCTTCGTGGAGCCTGGGGGGAGGCTCATCCCCTGCCCCGAAGGTCTTGCAGGCTGGGGAAAACAGGCAGAGAGAGCTTTGGGATAGGAAGGGGGGGGACAAAGAGGATGAGGAGAACGGGCAGGAGTCGGAGCTGGGCTCGCAGAGACGAGGCACTTGCCTGACAGGCGAGGAGAGGCTTTTCTGGCACGGCAGCACAGGCTGCAGGCGCTGCTGAGCCGCAGGAGCTGCTGCCAGCCCCGCTCCCCCTGCCCCGGGCGGTGCGGGCAGAGCGGCCGCGCTGGCTGGGCTCCACGCTCCGGCTCGCAGGCAGGAGCTCAGCCCAAGCAAAAGAGCTTCTGTTCCCATTCCTGCTCAGATCCCTTCAGGGGTTCCTCGCATTATAAACACCTCCTCGGGAGACAGCAATTGCTCTGGCTGCTGTTATTTTGTCTGTCAAGTCTCCCTGTCAGCTCCACTTTGGTGTCAGGAGCTTGGAGGGGGTCTGTGGGCAGAGCCGCAGCGGGAGCAGGCGGCCTGCAGTTCAGGAGGGACGCAGCTCGAGGAGCTGTCGCTGTCCCGTCGCTGCCTGCCCCACTCCCAGGAGCCAGGTAGATGTTTCCACGTCTGTGCCAGCCCCAGCAGGTCAGCCGGCGGGTCACCCTGGGGGGCACAGGGCATTGCGGGAGCTTAGCGAGCCAGGGCACTCGCAGTGGCAGAAATGTCAGTCTTTTTGAGCAGCCCCTAAAGCCTTGCAAAGGTGCCATAAAGGCTGGCAGGACTGTAGGAGTTGTTAGGAGCTGTCTTCTTTGCAAGGGTGTTGCCCAGACATCTGTCTTCAAGCAAAAATGTGCTAGCCAGATCAACGGCGTGTGGCTGAGCCCTCTCTGCTAGGCAGCGGCTGGCCTCCCCTTCTCACCCCTTATCTCCGGGCTGCTCCTCAGAAGCCAAGTGCAGCATCCCCTGCAGCTGTGTCCCAAAGCAAACTGCAAATTCAGGCCTTGCCTAGGAGGCAGAGCAAATCCCCATAAAACCTCTGAATGGAAACAGAAGTGCGTGTTATTAAAAAAGGAAAAAAAAAAGAGAGAGAGAGAGAAAAAAAAAAAAAGAAAGAAAGAGAGGGAGGAACCCACCTCGCCATCCGTGCACGCAGCGTGTCCCTGCGAAGCCAATGCCCTCTGCACTTGGTGCCCAGGCGCCCTGCAGCACACGGGGGGTGTCCCAGCATGCACCCCCGGCACAGGACCCCCCCACGGCCACGCTCAGGCCCGACATCCGCTCCTCCTGCCCTGCTTCTCACAGCCCAGAAGGGGTTAACTCCCAGCAGCTGCTCCCCAGATGCCGGTTCTGGAATTCACATTTGTGTAATAATAAACCTCGGGGTAAGCGGTGGTGATGGGGGGAGCTGCTGCCCCCCACCCCCCCCCCCCCTGGCTCCCCCCGCCCAGTGAGGGGCTGCTGCCAAGCGGGCGGCCGGGGGCCGAGCAGCAGCCCAGGTGCGGTGGGATCCCTCCCGTGGGATCCCTCCCGACGGACTCCCAGGGAGATGAATTGGGGGCCGCCGGGACAGCCTGATGCATTTCCATGCCCATCGCCACCCCCCTCTCCCCCGGCCCCGGGATGTCCCGGGGGGCCAAACGGAGCGGGTCTCCCCGAACGGGGCAGGAGCGCGGCGTAATGTGTTTCAGGAGAGAGGGGTGAGGAGAGACGGGCATAAATTTTATTTAGAGGCTTTCTCTTTAATGGCTCCCATCGCGTGGCGGGGCAGCACACCTGCTTCCAATAGCCAGCCCCCGGATTCAGATTTGGCTGCCCGTGGGTGCGGGAGAAGAAACCTCTTCTGCCACCGCCTCTGCCCAAACACCTCCTTTGCCCCTCGTCCTAGGGCATGCCCGTGCTCCCCTCGCTCTCCCCCTTCCTCCTGCGTGCGGATTTCCCCCCTCGCCCCTCTCCCAGGGGCTGGGTGAGCTCCCGGCCGCCCTCATCCCATAAGGGTGCTGTGGGGCTGCAGTCACGGCCCCGGCAAGCCTCGAGCAGGGCAGGCAGGAGGCTGCAAAGCCCTGCCGCCCCCAGAGTGGCTTCACGGTCCCGGCTCAGACCCACAACGGCCCCCAGTGCTATGCAGGGAATTGGAGAGAGATCAGAGGTTTCGCTCAGATGGGCGGCAGGGGCAGGAAGAGAGTTCGGGGAGTCTGATTTGAGCCTATCTGTCACTCCATTTGTCCTGAAACCCTAAACCAGGTCGTCGTCTTTCAAGTGAGGATTGCTGCTGCCAGCCAGGATGCCTTTCTTCTCGTGCCGGTGCCGTATTTCACACTGTGGGGAGTCACCAGAGCCTCCCGCTGACCACAGCTCGTCCCCTGCAGCACCAGGCTGGGAGACACCAGCACAACCCAGGGCCCCCCAGAACCCCACGGGATGGTGAGGACACAGCCTCAGAGGCCACGGGTGGAGGAACAGGAGGCTAGGGGGATTTCACACCCGTCCCACAGGGCTGTACTCGCGGCGGGGGGGCACCCAGGCTCACCGAAGGACGGGCGTCAGCTGCAGCAGCCCCGGCGCCGTGGGTGGGTTCGCAGCCCTCCCGTGGTCCCTCTGATCTCCGGAGCTCTGCAGCATCTCCGCTTCCTCCCGTGCAGATGGGGGGCCGGAGGGGGGGGGGCATGCCGCTTCTAGGGGCCATGCGTCATCTGCTCCTGCTGCTCGGCAGCCCCGCACGCAGCACGCCCCAAGGAGAGGGGTGCTGGGGAGCAGACAGGGAGGGTGATGGGTGTGGGGAGCCTGTGAAAGGTGAAAGGCCAGCTGATGGGGTACGGGGGGGGGGAAGGGGTGGCTGTGGGCACAGAGAGCATCCTGCTTTCCTTCCCAAGGAGCTGAGCGGGCTTGCAGTGAGCTCGCCGTGCTGCACCAGGGAGAAGCCACCGCAGCTGCATGTGACAGTCCCCATCCTGCTCCTTGTCAGATAGCATTGAGGACAGCGGGGGTGAAGAGCACGCAAGCGCAGCCAGAAGACACAGACACCCCCATCAACACAACCCCGCTGCAAACCTTCCTTCCTGGCCTCGAGCTGCCCTGAGCCAAACCCCGGCCGATGCCCCGGGAGGGATTTGAATCAAGCTGTTTACGAGGCTGTGGAGCCTCCTTGGGAAGACCTTCAGCATGAGCTCCATCCTGGTCAGCCAGGTGAGGACAACCCACAGCGTCGCCCATTGGAGTGTGATCGTGCCATGGTGCTGGGGCCAGAAATCCCTGCCCATGGCCAGCCTCTGTGCTACCCCTGTGCCAGCTGGCATCTGCGTCCCGCTTGACAAACATCTTCCTGACAGCATCTGCGGATGGCCCCAAGTCACCAACGACAGCACCACGCTCGGTCCCGGGCAGAAAGGCTTGCACAACAAAGGCACAGCCAGCACGCCTGCCTGGGGAGAGCAGTACAACCCCGCGAACCTCGCAGCTCCTGGGAAGGGGGTATTTCTGAAATCACCACCTTTGAAGGATTTCGGTGCATCCCTGGGGACGTCCCCAGAATTAACTCTGGGGGGGGGGTTGGAGCAGGAGCAAGGCTCCGTGCTCCTGCAGCCACTGGAGTGCTGGGGGGACAAAATGCGCTTTTGGGGAGCCTGCAGCATGATGCTGCTTGCAGTCTGCTGCTGCTTCCCCTGGGCCAAGTGCTTTCTCTAACACCAAAAAAAAAAAAAAAAAAGGAAAAAAAAAAAAAGAAAAAAAAAAGAAAACCAACCCACCCAAATTATCTCAAACGGCCTCGTTATGACTATTTTATTTGCTGGCTTCAGCCCAGCCGCTCGCTGGCCAAAGAGCCTTGATTTCTCCCTCCAGCTCCAGCTCTTTGGGGGGAGCAGCCTGGCCGCGGTCCCGTGCTCTGGATTCAGACGAGCCTGGGTTTCCTTTGGAAAGCACCGTTAATTGACATGAGAAAATAATCCAAGCCTCTTTCTCTCTCGAGCAGCAATGGTTCTCCTCAGAGGGCATCCTGAAAAGCCGCGCTGCTTTTTTGGGACCGTGCAAATGCACCAGTCAAAATAACACTCCCCAGGCCAAAACCTCTTCCCTGGGGCAAGGCTGACGGCTTCAAAAGCCTTGCTCCGGAGATGCCTGCGGCCGCTTGCTTTGCAGGCTGGCCATGGGCCGGCTCCAGCCCCGTGTCCCTTTCTGCTCCCCTTCCGCATCCCCTCTGCTCGCTCCGTGTCCCCTGGGAGGGCACAGGGACCTGCTGCTTCTCTGCTCTGCCTCCACCACGGACCTCCAGGTCTGGCCAGCCTCCCTTGCAGAACCCCTGGAGGCTCCCAGCAGCACCCTGGGGACAGCTGGTTGTCACCTCTGCCTGCCCTGCCCAGGTCATCCTGCCCTGGGAGTCACTGGGAAAAAAATGGGGCCGAGGGACAGAGAAAGCAGCCAGCAGTGGGCAGGAGCTGGGGTGCCTGGGGACCCCAGGGTGGTTCCATAAGGTACTCGCTTGTTTGTTGGTTGCCTGGCATTTGTTAGTTTTAGAAATAGTCTTATCTTACTGATCTAAAAGCAATAAGAACATTTTATGGGAAAAATAAATCCTACCTTACTTCTCCCCAGTGGTGCATTACTGCATCCCAGAAACAGCACCGTCGGAACATTTGGGTCACCACAATGAGCAAGCACATTTTCAAGTGGCAGGCTTGCTGCGAGCACATAGCACTGCCCTCCGCTGGTGTGGGCAGGGGCACCAGGATCTGTGCCGGCAGGAGGAAGACGATGGGCGAGGAAGCCAAGGGTGTTTTCAGAGCCCTTGGGGCCCAGCGTGACCCCACTGGAGAGGCTGAAACCTCAGCCTGGGGAAGAGGAGGTGATGGAGGGAGGGTGATGGAGCTTCTCAATCCAGTGCACATGCTGCTTGCAGTTTTCATGCACCCCAAGGAAGGGGGAAGCAGAGGGCAAGGGCATGGACGAGCCAGCAGCAAAGCTTGGAGCTTTTTTGCTCCTGCTCGCTCCAGACATCACCCACAGAGCAGAAGCCACCAGTGGTAGGACGGAAACTTGGGATGCAGTTAAAACTTGTGGCTCAGGGAAACTTCTGTGGGTGCGGCTCCTCCCTGGGCCTCAGAGGCAAGCAAAGGATTCTGCCATTATTGCTGTGAGACAGTAATTTCCACCAGCCATAAAACTTGCTTTTACATTTGTATAAAATACACTTAAGTGCATGCTAAATGCAGAGCAAATGAGACAAGAATTGCAAATGGAACGAATGCCATATTGATTATCGAGGATTTATTCCCTGAGGTTTAGCAGGTTTGCCATAGGCACAGATCTCCTTGCACATGGCTGTCGTTAACACTCATGAAACCAGCCATTAATAGTTAATGGCTAATTTAATAATTAATCAGTATTTAACAAATGCAAAGGGGAGCAGCCTGAGAGCCTCCAAAATCAAAAAGAGAAAAAGTTTGCAGCGGTGGCGTCCGAGCGAGTTTGGTTTGGTTTGCTGGGCTCCAAGGCCGTAATTTGGGCAGTGCCAAAGGACAGCTCCGCAGGGCCAAGCCCCAGGACCCTGGCCAGGACCCCGCCGCCAGCCCCCATGAATACTGCATGCTTACAAATGGCTGCAGCGCCGCTGCTGCCTGCTCCCTAATTGCTTCAATCGCGCATCTTTTCAGGCGCTAATCTTTTCATAAATATTGATACTTGCACTGGAAGGCAGTGCCCAGGAGGGGCGACTCCTGGCCAGCAGCAGAAGCCATGCCACCACGTGGAGGCCACCAAGGGCCCCCACCCCACGAGGCCTCCAGCACCCTTTGGCAGCACTCCCGTGCCACGCGAGAGCCGCGGTGGCCGCGCTCCCGGGGGACCGAGGATTGGTGCAGAGCCCCCGCCCCCGCCACGGGACGCGGAGGCTTTGAGTCAGCCCTGGGCATTTGTAAATTAAAGGCTTATTATTAGCAGTACTTGAGATGTACATGTTCCGTCTCCCTCGGGACGTTCATTTCGTGCCGATTATCATATTTTTTAAAATGTAATGAATTTATGGAGATAATTCAATCCCACTGACTAGGAGGGTGTCTTACTTCTGCCACAAGTAAAGCTGCTGCGTGTGTGAAAATGGAAATTGCTGCGGCACTTTCCATGCCTTTTGCCTGTCTTCCCCTACCAAAGGATCCCAAAATGCTTTGCAGGCCCTATCTGCTGGTGAGATCGACCAGAATCACAGCACTTCACAGGAACACAGCCACCTCTGGGCTGGAACACAGAAACTCTTTAAGTAGAACCAGAAATGTAATCAGATTAATTAAGTAAGTACAATTCCAAGGCAAGAAAGTCAATTAAATGAATCATACGTCAATATGTAAATAAAAGGAGCTGGCTTTGAAGCAGGATTAGAGATAGGAGTGACAATCAAGAGCGCTGCTTCTTGCAGAGCTTGTTCAAATGCCTTCCAAGAGCCACTTCTCGGGGCCAGCACCAGCACCGCATGGGGCTGCTTGCCACCGGGATGGGGATGGGGACAGGGATGGGGACGGGGACGGGGACGGGGACAGCTCTGAGCGGGATCCATGCACCAAAAGTGCTCCAGCAGCTCCAGCTTCTCCAAGACATCTGCAGAGCCAAGCGTGTTTGAAGGCACACAAGCGTGTCTGTGCTTCCTCTGCGTGCTTCTGCCCACACACTGGCAACACCAAAAGCTTTGCATACCCATGCCCATGAGCATGTGTTACCGTGCACATTTGTTTTCCCAGCCAAACCCGATTCTCAGTGATTTGCCCCCATGGTGCCTAGCTGCTCTCCTCTCAGCGGTCCAGATACCCTCTGCTTTTCCAGCACGTTTTCTCTCCTTTCCCTCCTTCCTTTCTCCCTGCCAGTGAAGACTCCCTGCCACGGATGTCTTCCTGCTCCCATAAATCTTTTGCATGGGCTGAAATAGTGTCACAGAAAAAAGATCTTTTTTTGTGCAAATTTCAATAAATGCCACTGGAACAACACAGTAAATGATCCTGAAAATACAAGAGCAAAAAGGAGAGAAAGAAATGGCAGCCGAGGGGGAAAGAGAGTGAAACGCCTGGATTTAAGGCTGCCAAACAATGCATTTAAATAATTCAATTTGCAAAAGCAGAGAAGAAAGAGAAAAGAAAAGAGGAGAAAAAGCTCAGCTTGTGTAGCAACCCAATAAATAAACTCAGAGAGCACGAGGCTGGGAATGCAGGACTGGGGTAGGCCTTCTGTTTAGAGGGTTTTCATTATAATGCTGGCAAAAATAAGAAATATTTTGATAGATTAAGGCCATAATTTCACTTTTGGTTTCTGAAGTGCCCCGCCTGTAACAAGTGCGGTTTTGTGGGCGCAGGGACACACATAGAGCTGCAGCTCCAGCGGGTTTGAAGCAGGACACCTGAGGGGTGCAGGGATCCCACTGTCCCTCCGACCACACCGGGGCTCGTGCTTCCTCCGAGGCTGATCGTCTTTTTGTGCTTTTGCCTGTTATTGCCCCTTAATTACCACGGCTGGGGTTAACGAGCTAACTTTGATTTGCATATGTCTCTGAGAGAGCCTGTTCATCCTGCCAATTCCTGCCTATAAATCCCTATTCATGTCGACGTTGTTGGGAAAACGAATCAAAATAATGATCACTCATTGCCTTTTACCCGTGCAGCCCCAGCCAGGTACTTCACAAAGGCATCGAACTCTGAAGAGGAAAACCAAGCAGGAGCATCACGAAGTTTGTTAGCGATTCCTGCAGCACGGTAACCCCTGCAGCCACCCTGGTAAGGTTCACTGAGCATCACCCCAGGGAAGAGCTGGACAGCACAGCAAGAGCTGGGCACCCCTGTGGTGGATGCGTGGGCACTACGATCTCTGCTGGACCCCGCTGCTGTCCCCCAGTGCTCTGGTGTGATGCCTCCTGCTGACTGTTCTGGACTCAGGTCTCTACTCCACGCTAGGTCAGGGAATCCATGGCTCTTTCTTAAAACCAGGGCCAAGCAGGACAGGAGCTGGGACACACCAAGGGACAGGCAGTGGCCGGCCCCTGGCACCTCCCCATGGCACATCCCTGTGCCTGGTGCCGGGGGTGGCTGTGCCCAGCCGCCTGCCGAGTGCTCCCTGAAGAGACCAAAAGGCTTTTAAACTTAGAAAAGCCACATTTTATGTAAATAAAGACGAGAGGCCTCCCTTTTCAAAGGGAGAGAACTCAAAGCAACTAGGGAACAGAAGAGAAATAAAAAGCTCTTTCCCTGCCCGCCGCACCCGCGAGGGCAGAGCCCTGCTTGCACACTTGGATTCAATTAGCTCAGGGACTTGCAGAGCTGCAGCAAACTCTGCTGAAGCCCCCCTGGCTGCCAGGATGTCCCCTCTGCCTGCGGAGGTTCCCGGTCCCCATGCTGGCTGTGCTGCAGTGAGTGCACCCAGTGCATGGGCACCCTGCGCCCTCACCCCGCTGTCAGCCCTGGCAGCACCTCGCATCTCGCCCAGGCTCCTCACAAGCACATACAATTGAACAGCTCAGCCCAACAACATATTGGCAGCGATCCCAGGGCTTTACCAGGAGGTTGGTGCTGAAAACCAGGTGGGATTACCTGCACAGGGTGGGCTGGGGCGTGCTGCCCACCCTCCAGGTGAGGCAGGGGCTGCTGCACACCAGTAAGGACGCACATGTGCAGGGCACTTGCTGGTGGCATGGCACAGGGAGCAGCTGCCACCTCTGCTCACGCTGCCTGGCTGTTATTAGCACCGACGCTGCCACCTGCCAGCACAGGGGCTGCTGTTGTGCCCAGAAACCGTCCCCATGCCCCTGCAAAACCCTGGCACTCGGGAGCAACCTCAGCAACCCCAGCCCACAGAGGTGCTGTGACACCCAGACATGGCCACCGCCACCACCCTGACCCCCAGAGCTGCAGCCCTGCACACGCTGCTGCCTCGAACACCCCACGCCCCTTGCAGAGGTAACTCTGGGTCATATATTTGAGATATATTAAACTGTGAGGGAATGTTTAATTATCTGTTTAATGACGCTTAAAACATGTTGGAAATATTGTTCTGCAGAGGAGAAAAGTGCACGGCATCCTCTACTCCCAGAGGCCGTTCATTACCCCAGACGGTTTTGTGTTAGTCACAGAGTTTAGGTTCTCATTTTATTCCCGTTCACACCCTGCTGCCTCGCTGGTCCCTGAGCTGCAGAAAGAGGCCCATAAACAGGGGCAGAAGAAATACCTGCAGCAGATGGGTCTCAGCAGCAAGGACTCAGCGCCTGGGGAACCCAGCACTTTCATGGGGTTGTGTGGGTGGGGATGTCCGAGGGATGCTCTGCACAAAGGACCAGACCTCATCTCAGCCAGGAGCCAACCGTCGCTGTAGGAACACCAGGGTCTTGTCCTGGGTGCCAGCAGGGGACATCCACAAAGCCCTGTATGAACCCCCCAGGATAGCACTCACCTCGCCTCGAGCACAGTGCCTGCGGCAAGGATCGGGCACTGCTCCTGCCTGGGCTCCAGCAAGGGGAAGGTGATGGCTGCTGTGCTCGGTGACCTGGCAAGGGCTGAGGCAGGAGCACCGCGGGGACCTCGGCTCTCTCCTGACAGCTTTTACAGACCCTACATTTCACTGGCTTGAAAGTGCTGACACTTGTGCTCCCACTTAATTCCACCAGTGCAGCCCATTTCGGGGCTATGAGCCTTGGAGAAAGCCAGCCTGGTTCACTCAGAGTGGAGATGTAAATCCTCATCGGACCCCTGGCAGCAAACATCACCACCTCCATGCCATGCTTGCTGGCTAAAAGCCTCCTCTTGCAGCGAGGAGATGAAGCACCGTCCTGCTGGAGCCAGCCACGACCCCTGAGGAATCCAGGGGAGGTTGTGCCAGTGGGGCTGGCACAGAGAGGACCTGCTGTTGGTGACCCCAGACCTGTCCCCATGCAGGAACTCCTGTGAGTGTAGGCTTTGAAACTGGCATTTGGGACCAGCATCTGCTCAGGAAAAGTTTGCTGTGCAGCCTGCTTGCAGCAAAGTCTCTTCCTCAGCGAATGCGGGGCTCGGGTGCCTCTTTCAAAGGGTTCCGGAGAGCTGGCCTATTTCTGGAAAGGACAAAGTGCCATTTCCTGATTTATTTGCAGTTTAAGTGGGTCTGCAAAGTCCCATTTTGAGGTTGAGGAGGAGGGCAGAGGGATTAGCCCACAAACAGCTGTGGTGCCTTGAGTCCTAGAATACTCTCTGAAAGAGGATCCTGGCCCTGTAGCTGAGCTCAGTGAAGAGCTTTCAATTTATTGTTCTTTTTAAAGCACCTGTGCTGCAGGATGTCATTTGTCTCTGTGGAGGAGACAGAGTGCTAGGATTTAGGTCCCCACGGACAGGCAGCCAAAGGACCCTGCACATCTCACGATCCCAGCTGGGTGTCCCAGCATCGCTCCTGACCGACACAGGGGGAAAAAGAGATGAATCCCATAAATCCCGTAGTCATCTTTTTAAAGTCCTTCCACGTCATCAGGCCTGGTTTCATCTCCATCTCATTGCCCTACAAGCAGCAGAATCAATGCACGACACCACATCAGACACTGCTAGAGGGGCAATGCCATTTCGTGTGTGTTTCGGTGAGGAAGGTGGTGCCAGGACGCACCAGCACTCCTGTCCCAGTAAAACATTGCCATCATAGAAAACACTCCCACTGCAGTTAAGCAGACGTTATGGGAAAAGCAAATAGGGTTGAAGCAGCAAGCAGAGCACCTTGCAGCCACGAGCAGCTGCTCACCTTCAGCAGCACAGGCTAGAGTTAGATGTCAGTAAACATTTATTTGGGGTATTTCAGTCCCAGAGGTCCATTCAGGCCTTTTCTTCCATCCGTATTTTCTCATGGGATCCTCAAGCTCTGGAGCAACTCCCTGAAGGCAGAGGTATGGGAAGGGATGTGTGCGCTCTGGGCCCTACAGCAAGGTCCTGCACTGCTTGTGCTCGAGTCCCACACTCATCAGTGAGGCAAATGTCCGTAAAGGCACCCCAGAGGGGTCTTGCAGATCAGCTTTGCATGAAGAAGAAAACAATGACATCCCAGTGCTTCCCATGCAATTCACTTCCCTCATACTCTGGAGACTCTCTTTTCTTCCAAGAACCTCCACGGCTTAGATTTTGGGAATAATTACTGCTCTTCTTTCAGTGGTAGCACTAACAGGGCTCCTCACGGGGCCAGGGCACGCTGCAGCCCAGCTCTCCTGAGAGCAGCTCCAGGACATCAAAGCCCTGATGTTGCTGCCTGTGTCTGTGGCCCCACAGAGCTGACCGGGGGGAGCCAAGGCATGGCAGGAGCAGGCAGGAGCAGGCAGGAGCTTCGTGCCGGGGCTGCGGGGCCGGCTGGACAGGGCATGCTGGCCTGGGTCCGCCACAGCATCTGGCTTGCCGTTGGCAGACACAAGGCTCAGCAACTTTCTCCGAGCTGAGGAAAGAATAACGACGGAGTAAAAAATAGTCCTGGTCCCTCGTGAGCCGCGTTCATTAAGAGAGAGCAGCATGCTTTATGGCTCTCGCGTTATCCTCCCAGTGGTTTCCCCAGAATGGGATCCTCCAGACAATGAGAGCAGCTCCGCCAGCGTGCTCTGCACCATCTCCCGAACGCCCTGAGCAGGGGCCATCACTCAGCCTCTGTTGGCGGCTCCGTCAGGCCCACTCTGGGACCACCCCAGCTGCGGGTCTCCTCCACCCTCCTCTCCTCCCCACGCCGCCCCGCTCCCCATGGCTGTGAGCTCACCGGCTGGAAATCCATGGGGCGTCAGCTCGCACCTGGGGCACGGGCGCTGCTGGACGAGAGGCTGCTCCACGTCCTGGTTTCATCTCCATCTCATTGCCCTACAAGCAGCAGAACCACGTTCTGGCTCTGTAGCTCAGCAGTGGGCTCTAGCCACAGGATTTAGGCCTGAGTTTCCAAATTCCACCCACTCGAGCTCAATGCTGAGCTTGATGAAGACTCCCTCATGCACCAGCTTATGCTCGCTGTCTCCTCCTCCAGCCCTCCCCAGTGCTCTCAAACAGCAAGTTGCAGCTTGGAGGAGAAGGTGGAACACCAGGAGTAACACCACCATCTCTTACAAGAGAGTTTCACCTGCCTCTGCACGTACCAAGAAGGCAGCTGAAGGATGGGCCCTGCATCCCAGCTCCATCTCAGCATCAGTTCCACGTCTCCCACTCAGAGATGGTGCCTGCCCTGGGGTCCAGCACGGGAAGAATCTGCCTGGTCGTGGGCTTCCTTCACATCCAACAGGATTTGCATTCGAGGCTAATGATGTGCCAATTGCTTTTACAACAAATCCTCCCGGAGGTCTCCCAGACGGCTAGTTGATTCTTGTGGCCTGCTCTGTATGTAAGATTATGTAGCTGCTGCTAACCCCACCATAAATATGTTTTTAATGTTTAATTTGCATCTCACTCACATTCAATAACTGCTCTGGGAAATCTAAAGTGCATCTTAAAAACTGAGCCACAATAATTATTGAATATTAGATACCATCATTGGAGTATTAAAAACATATTTCTGTATAGAACCAGAGTTTGAACACACAGCACAGGGCTGCACCACACACAGTGCGTGCCAAACGCCGACAAAACAGCCAGCTTCCTATTGCAATATCAGCAACAACTTGCGTTCCGGATGCATTTCCCGTCACAAGGACCCCAAAGAAATTGTCCCTGCAGCCCGGACAGGAGCGATGTGCCATGTGTGGACACGTCTGGGATCAGGCTGCACCACTGAGCCCTGGCACAGCTCGTTCCTCCCAGCACGGGGTCAGGGACCGCTGCGGGATGGCCCAATGCTGCTCCCTTAGAGCCAGCACCTTGGCAGCTCTGGTCTTTCATGCTGGCGTGTGGGTAGCCACAAGTTAAATCAGCGAGCCCAGCAATGGCACTTGGTGCCTAAATGGAGAAATGTGCTCTGAAGAGGCCACTTAGCTGCTCTCACTCTCTGTTTTACCTGGTTTGCCCACTCCAGCATGGCAACTGCACAAGCAAATGAGACTTGCAGCTGAGCAGAACCTTTTCAGAGCTAGCCCCAATTAGGCTTACTCGCAGGATTAGTGTACATATTTTAACAATGCAGATAATAATAAATAAAGGGAGAACATGCATTAGTTCCACCCGGGGCCCCGCAAATACCCAGAATTAGCGAGTTAATGTAAAAATAGAGCATGCGACTATTATTTCCCCATCCTCAAAATTTTCATCCTCTGACGGATGCACTCAAGGGAACAGTTTGAGTGTGTCTCTTCAAGACACTTTCTTAGTAATTTGACTGCAAGGTTTTTGCTTCTGTGCTCCCAAGAAATTGGAGGAGAATCAGCACTTCCCTTGATCATGTAAAACTTTGATATCACCAGGCAGAACTGCTTCATGCCTCCAAGACCTGTTATGTTATACAGTCACAGAGGTGAAGATCATAGACCCCAGCAAGCACAGAGGCGTTGTGATCTATCACTGGAGCTCCTTCTGATGCCATGAATCAAATCTCCAAGGTTTTAAGAGACCAGGCACCAAGGCATTTAGCAAGCACAAAGTCTGAACAGCCACAATAAGGCCTTCGATTGCTGCAGGGACCTGATCCTGGCCTTGCACCTGAGATGGGGTATGAGTTTGGGCAATTTATTCCATTTTCCTGGCCTCCCTTCTGTGGGGGTAATCTGAGAGGTCTGTTTCTACACAGGCAATTCTGTGGTTCCATATACAGGACTGGCTTAGTGCAGGAGAGGAAGAATCAAAAAATACTAGGCCTGTTTCTCTGCTTTGCCTTTCTTGGGTTAGAAGCGAATTCATTTTGCAGAGGAGGGAACTGCAAGGGAGCAGCACAAAACTCAGCTTTTTCCTGCGTCAGGAGTCTGAAACCCCAGGTTTCTCTGGAGTCCATTAAGGCTAATAAATTGGCTTTTCCCACAAAGGCAAGATTATCCTTTGGGATTTACCGCCACAGGATTTTGCAGAGCTGCAGACAGGCTCAGGTAGGTGCAGGGCAAACTCGCGGAAGAGAAACGCAACCCAGGCTGTTAGGTGCAGCCACCTGGATGCTCTTGCTGCTCGGTAAATCCCTAAATCAGTAGGTATAAGAGCAAAACGTATTTGATTCTGCATTATTTCTTGTATGTGTTATCTCGGAATCACGCCACCAACATTTTCCAGGTCTTGTCATCCTGGAAGAAAAAGCAAGGCACGACACACGGAGGCGTTCCTGCGGCACACTGAGGCTGGTTCCCAGCCGCGCAGCTGGTGCCAAAGAGAGACCCGTGTCCTGCCAGGTGGCCCTGCCTTTATCCCCCAGCACCAGACAGAAGCACGAGGGTGGGAGTGGGAGCAGCCCAGCACGAGGGGACAGTGGCTGCCACGGGGCACCCCGCGTCCCAAGGCTGCCGGGCAGCTGCAGAGCCAGGCTGGCAGACAGAAGGGAAGCAGCAGCTCTCATGCTATTTCAGTCCTAAAAGAGCTGCAAAATTCATGAAAAATAGAAACGCGTGAGAGCAAAAAGCGAGACTCTTATTCCGGCAAGCTGTTTCAAGCTGACGCTTGCGGCTGGCCACGTTGCATCCCCCTAACCCCCCCACAAAGCCCCGCGCCCGGGCGCACCGTGCAGCGTGCGCTAGCAGGGCCGCGGTCCCTGCGCACGGCCACGAGACCGCGCGGAGCCGAGCACCAGGCTGTCGGAGCCGGTCTGCGGAGCTGTCAGGGAATCTGAGAAAGCCGAGTGTGAAATCAGCATGTTTTGTGGGACAGTGGGCACAGACTGCCCATATGTTACCCACACACATCACCAGTCATCTGGGAAATGCGCACATCTTACAGGCTTTCATTTCTCCATTTTTCCCTGTTGGACTTGTCAGAGAAATTTCGCTGCCAGCCCATATACCTTCGCGAAAAACGCATGGCTCAATCTTTCACAGATGGACTTCCCTCACGTCTGGGCTTTGATCAAGGCAAGAAAGCAGCGGGGGGGGATTATTACCTAGAAATGTGTCTGTGGAAGCATTTGTGCGTGCAGACACGCTCCTGGTGCCGTTTGCAGGTTCATTTCCCTATGCCTGTGTGCATCCACGCCGCTGCGGCTCAGAGCGGACCCAAGGGCACCGCTCACACCCCAGCATCACCCAGCCAGCCCAGCAGGTGAGGGGGTCACCAGGGGGCTTTTTCTCCTCCCCTCCCTGCCAGCAGGGTTCACACATTGGCAGGACCGGGGCCAGGACCTTGCCGGAAGACAGACAAGTGAGAAAGCTGAGCTACACCACTTTGCTGCTCTTCAGGGGCAGCTGAAGTGCGCTGCCTCCTTTTTATTGTTCTCTTCTTTCCATTGGGAAGGGGGGAGGATGGAAATCTTCAGCGCAGTGTTTCCACCAGGATCCTCAGAGCCCTCCTGAATACCTCCTCTGAGCCCCTCTGGCCTGCTTTGTTTGCAGGCTCTGGGTGAGTGGTGTCAGGAAAACATTTTTAACCCTGGCTGTCGGGGCTGGAGGGAAAGCCCAGTCCCCCCCCGGCCCAGGGGGACTGCAGGGAAGTGGTGAGCCTGAAAGGGAGGCAGCTCTGTGGGCACCTGGTGGCTGGAAAGGAAGATAAAACTGAAAGGGACCGGAGCATGGGTGGGTCTAAACCATGGCACTCGCATGCAGATCGCTTCATTACATTTGGGAGGAGTTGCTTTGTTTTGTTGTCTGAGAGAAGGGCATGTCACACAAAGCAGAAAAGCTGGGGGATGCAGCAGGGAGGGCAGCTGATATTTGCGGGCGGGGGAATTAGTTCAGCGAGCGCTAAAGTCTCAGAAAGTTTGTTTTAATTTTCCCAGGAGGCTTGGGCTGGTTATTCATTAGCAGCGCCTTCAGATGCGGACCCGGCCTGGCTGCTGCCAGCCGAGCGCAGGCAGAGGGTGACACTGCTGTGATCCCCGGCATGAGGGGGGCACCCAGGGCCTGCAGCAGGGGGGACAGCCCCTCGTGTCCCCTCTGGTGAATCCTGCCAGCCCCGGGAGCTGGCACCTGCTGCAGCCCAGGGCAGAGCCGGCACGCTTGAGATGCCCCGAAAGGAAGCCTGGACGGAAATGGGAGTTTTGGATGGGGATTACATCCAAAACAACAACAGCAACAACACTGAGGGTAGGGGAGAATGAAAACAAAAGACTCAACAGCTTAAATTGCCCTTTCTGAAAAAAGCTCAGAAGAGCTTTCAGAAAACCTGGAAGCTTTAACCCTGCAGGGCAGAGAAAAGCCTCTGACCCTTGCAAGCTGCATTTTTCAAGCAAAATGTCAGGGCACATCTCAGAAGGCAGAAAACACTTTAAAGGATGAAATAATTGTAAAACACCCCCAAGCATGGAGCAAACAACAAGACAGCTGGGATATAAACTGATTTATTTTTCATTTGGCCGATGATTCCCCCAAACTCCACCACCCTTTCACGAGGACATGGCAGCCCTGCCCAGAAGCCAGGCACAGAGGGGCCAACACCAAGGTGCTGCCGTGCCCACCCTGTGCCATGCTGCTCCCCTCTCTGCACACATAGCTGGCGTGGATGCACCCGACCGGGGACGGCGGTTGGCCTTCCTGGCTGTGCTTCCATCAAACCATCACAGCTTTCATCTTGAGCAACAGGATCTTAACCAACCCCCAGGGACGCAGGGTCTGGTCTGGAGCACTTCACAGGGTGAGGGAAGTGGAGAGGGAGCGGCAGGGTTGTATTTGGCAGGGTGGATTTGCCCGGCTTTGTGTTTCTTCTGGCACCAAATAAAAAGCAACCGAGTACTTGAATCCCATGCACAAGCAATGTGCACAATGCGCTCTGCCTCTCCCCAGGCTTTTGCCGGGGTTGCACACCCCCGGCCAGCGGCGGTGTCCAAAGAACGCGGCGGGTGCCGGGGGTCAGCAGCGGGGCTGGGGGCACCGAGGGCGCTGGGGCCGGCAGCACAGCCAGGACAGGAGGCTGCTGCCAGCAAGGGGACCTCATGACAAAGCCCAGAGCCCGTCGCTGGGCAGGCTCTGGGAAAAGCAGCCGAAAGGAGAGCCCACGGAGGCTGCCGAGCCCGCTGGCCGAGCCCAGCCAAGCCATTCCATGCATGCCCAGACTGCTCGCTCCGTCCCGTCTCCCGCGCGCAGGCAGGCTTTTTGCTGCGTGGCTTCAGCAGCTGCCCCTTCTCCCAGGGCCTTTCTGGCCCCTCGCAGCCAGCCAGAGCAGATCGGGCAGAAAAATCCCCTTGGCAGCGTGCACAGATCCAGCCACAGATGGCACACGCACACCCCCCGATGCCAGCCCCTCCCTTGAAGGTGACCACCACTCGTCATCCCGCAGCCGCCGGCGCTGTCAGGTCCCCCGCGCCCGTCTCCGGCGTGACGTTCCAGCTCATTAATTTTCCCCATTAGACGTTCCTGAGGGAGCTGAGGAACTTGGGTGCGATTTTTCTTCCCAGTTTTCAGCCCCTGAGCACATGTGAGAAGAAACACGCGCAGCCCCCCCTCGCTGCTTCCCTCATCGCCCGCGTTAGGACTTGACCTCCCTGCTTTCTGCCCCGATTTTTAAATAATGTTGAAAATTTGTCACTGGACCCCTGTCATTCTTCAGCCACGATCCACTTTAAATGGATGATTTGCAGAGCCAAAGAAAACACTGTTCATGGGACCCGGACAAGAAATACCAGACCTGCTCTCACTGGCCTTAAAAGCAATGCGTGTTGTAGACCATACGTCCTGTCTGACAAGAGCTGCTCCAAAAGCAGCCTTGGGAGAGAAATGTCCCGGGAAATACCCTGAAAAATTAATTCTTGCATGTTGCCGCCTCCAGAATAAATGAGATAACATTTTTAGCTCTAATTGGGTAAACGGAAACTCTTGTTTCCACAGGGAACTTGGGCTCTGTGTAACAAGCCATTAATCAGGGGGCGAGCAGGGAGCCCTGGGGCAGTGTGCCCCCCTGAGATGTGTCCTGGCGCCCCAAAGCCATGAGACCACCCTCTGCCAGCCCTCGTGGGGCACAGCCCAGCCCGTGGGATGCAGTTCAGACCATGGGGCAGCCCGCACCCCTGCTGGACCCCAGTTCTGGCCATGTTTGTAGCCTGCTCCTGCTTCGCAGAGTGGCCACAGGTGGATAATCCCCTCCTTGCCCTATTTCTTAGTGTTTTACATAGGGAAGGATTTGCATCTGACTTCTTCATTTTTCATTTAGAGAAAGCCATGGGGAGCCCCATGGGAGGGCTGGCACACTGCTGTGCTACCCAGCTCTGCTCTTCCTCTCCTCTCTCCCATCACCCAGCCTAGGGGATGCAGAAGGGGTCTCTGCCCACCAGCTCACCATGCCACCATGCATCATCCCACCATGCACCATCCCAGCACCATCTGCCTGCTCACCACCTCCAGCACCCTTCCACCTGCCAGCCCAGCCCAGGTTCCCTGCAAGCCCCAAAGCCATCCCTGGCATCCTACGCCCCAGCCCCTCGCCCTCCCTGCAGCACGAGGCAATAGCTGGAGCCCGACATCCCATCTGGAGCCGATCAGCGCTGGCTGACTTGGAGATGTCACTCGTAGAAACCTCGATGCTTCATTTTAAGGGGCTTCTGCCTCTTCCGTTTGCGGTGCTCAGACTCAGAGACCCCCAAAAGGCGCTGAGCCCTCCCAGCCCTTTGCAATTAGCAGGGCTGGGGCCAGGCTGGTGGCTGCAGGGGGGGGAGCTGCAGTTCATAAAGCTGCTCGCAATGCCCCATTTCACAGCACAATTCCCCTTGCCCCCTCCTGCTCCCCCTCCGGGGCTGAGACTTGCTTTTTTGTGTACCCGCACACACGTGGCCCTGAAGGATTGCCGTCTCAGAGATTAAAAGGCACCATTATGGGAGTCAAACATAAATTCTCTTTTTATTAAGCAGAGTAAATGTCATCAGTGAAAAAAAGCAGAGGAGGATGGAGAGAAGAGGAGGATTTCATTCCAACTTCCCTTTACTTTCGTTCTTGCTCCTGGCCCTGGCTCGGTGAAGTTGTTTATTTTAAAGTCCAGTAGGGAAAGTTCATATCTTACCTGCTTTCTGCGGGGATTTTCTGCACCATTACCATAATGAACAGCATATACAGTGTCAGCACCACTTGGCTCCAGTCTTGCTGCTGAAACCGTCGGTCACTGCCTTTGGGAGGGCCAAGCAGGGCAAAGGCCCCATGCCAGGCATTGGAGCCACCTTGCCCCTGTCCCCGGACGGCTAGCACTGCCCAACACATGGTGACAGTGGGGAGGTGAAAGCCGCCATGTGAAGGCCGCAGGGGCCAAATTCCTCCCAGCGTCCTGGGGGGGCCAGAGGCAGCAGCTGCCCTGCGCAATGGACAGAGCAGTGGGATGGATGGGGACGGCCCCACGGGGGTGCAGGGCGGCTCCAGCTCCACTGCTTTGCCTCCTGGGCCTCCTGGGGATCCTGGGCAAAGATCTTCAGTTCAAAGGGCAAATCCCTATCAGTGGAGCCAAAACATTTCCCTTAACCTGACGAGACAGACACAAATTTGTGTCACATGCCCGCCTCACCTAATTGCCTGGCGTGAGGCTCTCCGCAGCCCTGGAGCCAGGCGGACGCAGCGAGACCACCCCGCACAGCCCGCGGCTCCCTCGGCATCCTCTGCACCACAGGGAGAGGCTGCAGCACCACCGTGGGGTCCTGGCCTTGCAACGGCATGTCACACACCCGAGAGCAGCAGGGACCCCAGAGCATTGGTGTTACACAGCATTTTTCAAGGCACGGAATTGGAAGAGGGAGAGCGCACGGGAAATGTTTTTCCTCCTTTCAGGTTTAATTCTTCTGTCATGCACTTGCCTGAGATGGTTTTATTTGCACACAGCAGCAGAGAAATGGCTGAACAAAGGGGCTCCTTTTTTTATACTTTGTGTTATCTTTGTAGTCTGAGGAATGTAGCTGGGTTTAATGGATGCATTACCCAGCACGTGTGTGTGCCTGCGTGCACGAGAGGAAGGGGAGAGGGGGGATGCGGAGCTGGCAGGAAAGCCGGCGTGATAAACACCGCGTGCTGCGGTAACCAGTTACTGCTTCAGGTGGAGTGTTTGCTTAAGTGGGCTTCACAATGTGGGGGGAGCACTCAGGACACATCTTAAACAAATAACCACCATGCACAGCAAATCTGCCCGGGAGTGGGTTTGCTGCATGGCCAGGTGCTCCTTCCAAAGGAGATTTCCGTCCTCCTGCAGTTACCTTGGGTGTCCTGCCCGTGGGGAGAGGTGGATTTATTCGAGCACCAGGCTGGCTGGTCACCGTGGTCCCCCAGATGCCTGTGGGCAGCGCTGAGCCTGGCTCCTTGGCGTGCTGCTTTTCAGTGCCTGTGTGTTTCCACCCCCTGGCAGGGGCCGAGCAGCCCTGCATTGTGCCCAGGCACTGCTGCAGCCCTCGGGCTTTACCCACAGCGCTTATAGATCACCCCACCGGTGAGCCAGAAGCCAGAGTGAGACCCTGTGCCCTTCCCGCAAGGCCTCGATTGTTCTGGTGCACACTGACAGGCTTGCACGGTCACAGTGTGCGCCAGGGAGGGTCGGTCTCATGGCACAGCGGGTGTAGCAGGGGCCCAGCACCGCGGGTGGTTTATAAAACGATTGCTATCAAAATGCCTTCCGAGAGAGATGGAAATGTCCAGCCCCAAAACAAAAGCAAAGGGCAATGGAAGGGTTTGTCCTGTGAGTTTACTGTTTTTTACACCAGTGCCATGTTCAGGATCTCCAGCCGGGCAGGCAGGTGGGTGACCGGGCACAGCCCCACCACATCAGCCTGCTGGCCCTGCCGGCTTCTGCCAGGCCCCGGTGCAAGCCTTGCCCAGCATGCAATAAATAAATGGATAAATCATGCCCTACAGAGGGTGTGCTCTTCCTCAACCTCTGCGTAAATCAGCTTATTCCTTGTATCATGACATATGATCACACCCACTGCGGCCTGCACTGCAGGGTTGCTGTGGCAGGCACCTTTTGCGCAGGCCGTGCCCCAGCCTCTGCTCACCCGGCCCGGCTGAGCCCCCCAAAACCACACGCACCATGTCCCTCAGCCTGGAGCTGGGGCAGGGAGCACAGACACGGTCATCTGTCCCCACAGCCCTTCTCCATGAGGAAAGGAAAGGCCTTGGCATCCTGTGACGGCGAACCACACAAGCTCTGTGTCCCTGTGCAGGGCCTACTCGTGCCATGCGGTTCCTGCCATGGGGGGACACAGCTCAGGGGGAGCAGAGCGGCGGAGGTCTCCCTCAGCCCTCGAGCCCAAGGAAGCAAGGGCTCCTCTGAGCCTTTTTGCCCTTCCCCAGCGAGCTCCCCAGCACTCACCTCCCTCTCTCTGCCCCTCCAGTTTCTCCCGCACACACATACAGCTTCCTCCTGTTATCTTTGTCAGCAAAGAGAAACTGATACGGTCCATTAGCTCGGCCCCCTCCCCTGATGTCCCCCCACCGACAGGGAACATGACACTGCGCTGCCAAGCACAGATGCAAGCTCTCCATCCTGACAAACGTGTGTTGAGAAAGCATTTTTGACCAAGTTCCATATCCAGGGCTAGTGTCAGACAGGGGAGGTGGAAGAAAAGGACCTCTTGACTGGAGACGCTGGAGATAAGCAGCAACAGGAAGCCTGCGAGTGAAAAAAGATGCTAGCCCCAGAAATTTTAGAGCGGAGAGCAGCGACACAAAATAATTGCTGAAAGAATGCAGCTTGATTGCAGACAGCGGGGAGAGTCTCAAATCTTGCATGGAATGAAAGGCCAGGATGATAGCTTAAGGGGAAGAAAAGTTATCAGGCTAGCAGGAGTGATTTATTCAATGGAGGGGATTAAGAGTCCAAAAGTTAATGTGCGTAATGTAAAACAGGGAGGCTGAGGGCTTCAGCGGGGTGCAGTGGGAGAGACACGTGGGTGCATTGAGGTGTAGGAGTGCTGCTGGAAGTGTCAGGGTGCTGGTGGCCATGCTGAGCCCTTGCTCAGAGGCTGCCCCAGCCCGGGGTGGGGTGGCCAAGGGGTGCAAGGAACCACCATGCCTCGTGAACCGAAGTGGTTAGGTCTGGTGGGGGCCAGGCGGTTTCACCCCAACCTCTCTCCTCTCTTCCACATCTCTCTGGAAACCAGGAGCGATGTCCTGGTATGGAGGATGCTCTTCCCCAGCCTCGTGCTATGAGGCCATGAAATGGGGTCAGGATTACTGTGGTGACACCACGTTCACAGCAAAGGGCAGCTTCCCTAGCTGGTGGCTGCAGGACAAAGCACCCACCCCAGATCCCCCCCTGTGCTCTGATCCGCTCCTTCATCTCCCCGCAGAGAGCCAGCAATGGGCCAAATCCTCTCCCAGCTCAGCCCACTGGGGCCGGTGGAGCGCTGCCAGCCATCCCCAGCCAGCGTCCCTGCATTGTTCGTGGGGAGCTTCCTCCATTCATCCCTGCTCTCCTCCCAGGTGCCTCGCCAGAGAGGGAGGGAATCCTGTCAATCGCTAACAAAAATGCTGTTCAAATCATATTAAAATAAAAGGCTCTTGTAATTTTTAGCGTTTATTGAAGTGGTTTCTCTTTATTTCTTTTCTTTTGGCTCCCCGAACATTTTGGAGCATGGCTGCCAAAAATGAGATGTTTGACCGGCCCCAGTGACGCTTCTGTTGGCCTCTTTCCCTCCGCTCTTCTCCACGCTGCATTTGTCTCACGTCACCTCCCCACTCAGCCTTCCTGAAAGCTGCGTGACCCCCTGGGTCACCTCACCTTCTGCTTTGCCCCACCTCTCCTCCGTGCTCCCTGCAGCCCGTGATGTCTGTGGGCAGGAGTGGGCTGCCTCCATTGTGATGGGATTTCATGAGCTGGAGTCCATCATCGGAAAGCGAGGGGTAAAGGCAGGGAAGGCAGCGGATGCATGGGCATGCCAGAGGAAGAAATGTGCGGGTCCTTATGTCCAGCATGTGTCCACTGGCTCCTGGGCTCTGCAAGCACCACTGCCACCTCGCATGTCCCATCAGGGGGCTTTGGCAGATGCTGGACCACCATCTTCATGCCCATTGTACAGCTGAGGAAGCTGAGGCATGGCAAAGCAATGCACACAGAGCCATTTCCCCTGAGTCTCCACCAGCCTGTGTCCCCCACCACCCTGCCATGCAGCAGCCACCCATGCACAGCATCCCCATGCTGCCCCTGTGCCACACACATCCCCGCAGGATGCAGCCCAGGCGCCTGCTCCCACCTGGCTGCAGCCCCGGCAGACCCGCACACACCAGCCCATGCCACTGCAATTAATGCCTGGTGCTTGGGCTCCCAGCGTATTTAATCCGCTAATGGTATTAATTCCCTATTAAATTAAACTGTGCAAACATGTTGCTGGCTGGGTTTGGGGAGGAGGGGGTTGTGCCTCTCCCTCCCCCACCCTTTTATCCCAGGAAAGACACTGGAGCATTTGTTAGCGGAGAGAGAAAGAAAATCCTACAAAGAATTGCAGCATTTATGCAGTTATAAAAAAAAAAAAAAAAAAAAAAAGCAGATTATTTTTCAAAAAAGCCAAAGGAAACTCCCCTTTTCCTTGCAAACAAAATCCCCTCTCTCCGGGCAGCAGCCCTCTGTCCCCGGTCCCAGCGTGCAGGCAGACAAAAGGCCTCGGTGGGGCACAGGGTCCGGAGGGGGGCAGCTGGCCGCCCGCAGCAGCCCCCCGAGCCGTGCCTGGCCGAGCTCACATTTCAAAGCTGTTGTTTTTACATCGAATGTCCTTCTCGTCTCATACATATATGCATTCAAAGCAAAGTTATGATAAAAATCCAGCGCAGAGCTGAAAGCGAGGGCTTGAGTTACGTTTTGGCACGGATGGGGCTCATCCCTTCTGCAGGAGGCTCCTTGCCAGAAGACATCTTGGAGTGGAAGGAATTCTGGAAATCGGGATTCTGCATGCTATTGGGTTTTATTTGTCTCATTCAGGGAGGTGAGAGGAAGCAGCGAGGGGCTGAGTGTAAAAAAATCTGGTCTGGGATTTACCTGCGACTGACGCAGGTGAAAAGTGTTGGATGATGGATTCTTCCTGGTGAATGAAGAGACAAAGGGGAGTCTCTTCCCTGTCTGACACTTTGTTAGTAGCATATTTTCAGGCAGGGGAGGTTAAGTAAAAAATCTGGTCTGGATCAGCGTGCTTGTGTCTCGTCGGATGGACTCTGCGATGCCATTTTAGATAGACACAAATTGCAATGAGCACCTCGAGAAGACGTGTGGCTGGGAAACTCTCCCGGCTGCTGGAGCCATTTGTTGGACATACCAGCTCGCACGGGACCATTGGCTACGTCCGACTAGCTGCCTGGGAGAGGATTTTGTCCTCGTGTTTGTTGTCTTAGTCTCCTTTTTCATAGCTCGCTGCATGCTCGCTGATCGCTCGAGATCAGCGTGAGCCAAATGCTTCCAAAACTTCTCACTAGGATTTTTGGATGACATGCCCCTGCTCTGCTGTGTCCCAGGAGATGATCTGGTGAGCAGAAGTTCACACCCCTGATTCTTATGAATTTCCAGGAAATGGCTACAGAGAGCTGAATTTCAATTCAAGCACGTGTGGCTGCATCACTCAGCCAGCTAGGAAGGAGAGGTATACCGTGTTTCTCGGCTGGCTGATTAAAATTAACCAATCCTAATCAGATTTTCAAATACCAAACACTTACAGGAAGCATGGGCAAATGCATAGTGATGATTTGTTAATACTGTTCAGAGACACATAGCGCTTAATTAATGTATGCAGGAAAACCACACAGAAGGCAGGTTGCAGATGGAAACACAGGTAGGACACAATGATTTCATTATCTGCGATTCTCTGGTCACAGTCTCCCCGAAGCACTGGTGTCTCTGCCAGCCAGGGCTGACTCGGGTCCATTTTCCCACTAGTGCCAGGAGCAGCTGGGCTGTTAGGAAAGGCCGATGCTGCTCATCCTGCCCGTCCTCGGGCTCCCTGGCTTCCCAGTTCTTGTACCAGGGATGGGTGCAGAGCACCACTGCCTCCTGAGATCCTGCGTCCAAGAGCCCCAGATTGGCTCCAGGAGAGCAGCAGAGCCTCCCACCCACGCAGCCCCGGCTGCCCCGAGCGCAGCGGTGGCAGCAGCTTGGGGAACATGGGAGCTCTGGGGCTCATTACCTGCTCCTGCCCCAGGGAAAAGCGGAAACCTAAGCCTAAGTGCAGCGTATGCCGTGGCTTCTTTGAACGGGACATAAAGGGCTATTCTGAAAACATGAAAGGGGGAGCACAAAGTTGCCTCTCTGCAAAATGGAGGCACAACGACGATCGGGTTGTCCCCGCGGAGCGGAGGCGGGTGCTGTTTAGGTGTCGCGGAGGTGACAGATGGTGAGCATCTCACACATCTCCTCTCTGATCCCAAGGCAACCTGGGGGGATGCCGCAGTTCAGAGGAAGATCCTGGGGATGGGAGGCTGGGGGTGCAGGAGGGGCAGATGCTCCCGCAGCCCCCCGGCTATCACCTTCCTCCCACATGCGAGTTGAGTGCTGGGGAAGAAACCACCACCAAACTCTCTCCAAAGTCCTTTTGTTACAGGACAACCAAATGCTGTTTCCAAGGGCCCAGGGGAAGGTCAGAAAAGCACATCACAGCTGCAGCATTTCCTTGATGTTTCCGTGAGGATTTTGCTCACTCTTTGCTGAGACCACGGCAAATCTGAGTTGCTGGTTTGCATAGCAGTGAAAGTACGAGCAGCAGCCCCGTTACCCCTGGGTGTCCAAACTGCTGGAGTTCAGCAGAAAACCACCACCAAACCTGGCCAAAACTTCCCACACTACAGCAAACTGCCCGTGGGACAAACCTGTCCCTGGGTGTTTGCGGCAGACTTGCAGGTTACCATTATGTGAGCTGAAATGGAGAAAATTCGCTTGGAAAGGTCTGAAACGACCAAAGTTGAACGAGAAATGAGATAGCTTCTAATGACCAGATCCCAGGCACTTCCCTAATTGGGCAGCCCCAGAAATTGCCCTTTACTCTGTCTATTCCTTCCTTTTTGTAGAGGAAAAGGATTTCCATATGTGCACAGCTCAGAGAGGTCAAATTAGCAGCGCCCGCTCAGCCACGCTGCTTGGGGCAGCTCGGCAGGGAGAGGGGGGCACAGAAAAAGGTCGGTGTTTTCGGAGAAAACCGCCAGCAGCCCTTCTTTCTGCAGAGCAGTGGTGAGAGGTGGGGAAGGAAGGCTGGGAAAGAGATTTTTCCAGGAAATGCTTCTGAAAAACAAGTACCTGCCGTGACCCTGTGCAGTCAACCCTGGCCATGCAGCAAATAACAGATCAAGAAAACACAACTAGAAGGAGCTGATCTGGCTCACAGATGATTAAGGCTTTGGGAAATCTATTTCTATTAAACTGCCAAAGGATCTGGGCGGGAGGGGGAGAGCAGGAGCAGGCATTTCAGTGACACTGCAGTGTGAGTATATCCTGCATGGTTGAGTTACCGGCTGTGATTAAAGTACCAAGGCCTTTCCTGAAGACTTAATTTGGATTCAGACAACTGACTTTGCCCTCAGTTTGCTTTCCAGGGGGACAGGCAAGTATCTGAGTCTAAGGGGAACCCCAAGGTGTGCAGAATGAAGAGCCCAGGTGGGAAATGTCACCACCAAGGATGCTCTTCGCTTCCTCATCCTATAGAAATAGAATGATACCATGAAATGAACTCATCTCGCCTAACTTTAGAACAGACATCTAACTTTCAGACAGCAGGCAGAGATCCAGTTGTCTTCCAAAGTCAGTGCTGGAGCAGATGCTCCGAGGAGGTGACTCCTGGACTGGGGAGGAGCAGATGACTCGTCTCACAAACACCATCCAGCAACACGCAGAGGCATTTGCCTTTTGCACAGAGGCTTTTTGCAAAGGCTTTTTTCCAAGTCTCAGCAATGGTGGAATTTGAAATGAGCACACAAACATGGAAGGGACCATGACATAGGAGCTGTGAGGTTTTCCTTTTTGAGTGGGTATACGGAGCCTATGGAGTAAAAGACAAGTTAACTGCTGTTGTAATAAACAGGATTGTAAAAGAATTTATTTCACACAGTGACTTATTTGCTAAATATGCTTTGCTCAATGTCCTGCTTCAGCTGTACTCGTTTGCAGAACAAACTAACAGCCACCATGGGCACTGGGTGACCGGAGTACAGTCCCCAAAACTATTTTGCAGGAAACTTTCTCTGCACTTTCCCATTCCACTTTGTAAAACATTCATGAGCAGCTTTAAAATAATAAAAAATTAAACAACCTTTGCTATAAGGTATGAAATATTTACCATGCTGCTGTAAGCTAATTGCATACGGAAACTACAAAGTGCCAGCGCTATAGGCTAAGTGGCACCGCCGCCATCCGGGGCCTGATGCTGGCCGGGAGTGGTGCTGGGACAAAAAGCCAGCAGAGCTCCAGCTCCCCCCTCACCTCCTCCCAGGAGGGCTGCACACAACGAGGAGGACAGGCCAGCAGCTCCTGCGCCCGGTGCTGGAGGTGCACGGCCGCTGCACATCCCGGGAATTAGCTCCAGGAGCCTGCGTGCTCAGCAAACGCTCGTCGTGCTGGAGTCTCACAGGCCCTCCTCAGACTTTGTCACTTCTTCCCATCCCGTCTGCAACCCTGAAGTGCTGTAATGGAAAATGGTAGAGCCGGCTGAACAAGTTGGAGCAAATGATATATGTGACAAATTAAGCCTACGTTTCTGTTCACTTTAATCATTGCAATTTCCTCCAGTTTTTCTTGTTGTTTGGAAGTATTTAAACATCTTTGGGAGGGAGACTTTTCTTTTTTTTGGCTTGATTGCAAACAGCTCCCCGCGGGTGCTCAGCGCTCAAGCTGTGCTCTAGCGGGAATCAGGACTGATCAGAGCAGTCACCTGGTGCCGCCTCCAGCCCTGGGTTGGCTGCACGGAGCGCTCGCACGCCAAATACACCCCACGTGCAAATCCAAACGCGGCCCTACAGCCGGAGGAGAGGCTGGAGCGCGCTCGCTTTGAGATAGGCGCAGCGCAAACACACCAATGTTTGCAAGAACCAAGTGGTACACGAGGAGGATGTGTCCAGCGATAAGGAATTTGCCTCTCCCGACATCCCTTTCCCCAGAAAAGCTGGGCTTCCCGTCCACCAAGTGCCTGTCCCCAGATCTCTTGCCCACAGCCCGACCCCGCCTCCTGCCCACAGCCCCCTGCCCCACCAGACAGCCGAACCCCCCACTCCTTCGGGGCATCAAAAGGGGCGTTCTGCTCCCCGATGCCTCAGCTGGGATCCAGGAGAGCAGAACCCCCAAGGAAGAAAGAAATGAACACTGGGCACAGAAAGTATCAGTGCTTTCCATTATTACAGGATTTATCTTCCTAATATCCGGGGAGCGTTGCCTGGCAACTCGGCTCTCCGACCTCTGCCATCTCCCCCAAGCACAGCCCAAATGAGCTCGAGCCACACGGAGCCTCCTCTGGCACAATTGCGAGCTGATTTACATGGGCTGGGGAAGTGAGCACACTGCTCACCCCTCCAGCTCCAGACCTTTCTCCTGCCTGGCGGCGAAGCCTCCCAGCAGAGCAGCCAGGCTGACCCGCTCCTGGCCCCGGGATGCTCCTGGAGGGACACAGGCTGGGATGGAGGCAGCTCTGCACCTGCATTTACACCCGGTTGGGGAACCCCGTCATAGGGCTGCAGGGCTCCCAGGGGACATCAGTGTGTGCCTTCAGACACATCATCCTTCAGGAAATCCTACAAATGGCTTCAAAGCAGAAGCCCCGAACACACCCAAGTCCCACAGTCTGGTGGGGTGCTGCGAGCTCCAGCTCTGAGTCCTGATGTAGAGGGCGGAGCAGGGAGGAGAGTGGGGCCATGCCGTGCTCCCAGCCCATGGGCCAGTGCTGAAATTTTATTCTTTGCTCAGGACAGGATTAAAGCCTCGCACATCCCCAGGGAAGGGGGCTGGGGCAGGGGGAGCCCAGCGCTGCTGCCACCACCGCAGCAGTCAAAAAGTCTTACACTTGTGCAGGTTGTGTTTTCATTGTCCATAATATTTATTTTTCTATGCACTCCCCCACCCTGGGATTTCAAAAGAAGGAGAAAAGCAGCAAAAACAGTAAAAAGAAATTGTAGGACAGAATCCCAGTCCTAGGTACGTAGCACAGCCTGAGTGTACGGGTGCCGATATCACCCTGATAACCACAAAATCAATTCTGGAATGCAACTGGCAGGGCTCAGCCACCAGAGGAGAGGGATATGAAAGCAGGGATGAGGAGAAAGGGGATGAGCAGGGTTTCAACCTGTGGGTGATTTCCTAGACAGCCTCCAAAACCAGCCCCTGGTCTGTACAAACTCCTCTGGCTGCACCTCGCATGCTGGAAGGCAACCTGCAGCCGGCGAGGCTGCAGTTCAGCTGCGTGTTAACAAGCGAGCAGTCCTGTTCAGGCTCACAAGGCTGAACATTCAAAGAGCCACACGTTTCCTCTTCCCTCTCGAACACCAGCGCCCAGCAAGGTGCACAGAAAAAACCCTCCCTCCCCTCGCACCCCGCTGCACCCGTGGGGCGAGGAGGCGAGGACAACCAGAAAGAGGAGCAGGCGTGTCGCTCGGCGGAGAGCAGGGCGCTTGCACAGATACTATGGTGACGAGCATTGTGTAAAACCTGAATAGACCAGAACAGAAAAACTTCAACAGTATCACAGCCAGGATCACCGAGGCTCGGGGAAAGCCGACTGGCTGCGCACACTTGTAAAGTTGAGGGTGGGCTGCTATTGTAGAGCAGAAAGCTGGCAGGAGAGGTAGGGGCGGGGAGCGCTCGAGTGATGGAGAGAATTCAGGTGAAAAAAGGTTAAGTGCAGCCAGATATTTAAGTGAGACAGAGTCGCCCATGAGAGCAATGCAAACAGTTCATTGCAAGGAAACCTGATCCAAGGCCATTCACTGCACAAGCCCAGAGACAGGCAAGTGCCCCCTCCCCTTACACTCCATGGGATCTGGCAAGGACAGTGCTGGCTCAGAGTTCATAAATTCTTCAGCAGAAAATACTTAGATACTTAATCAAGGGCTCCTCTGTTACTCCAGAACAAGTTTACATTATTAGAGGGGGAAGGAAAAAAAAAAAAAAAAAAAAAAAAAACTCAACCAAACAAAAAGGGTCCTAAATAAAGAGATAAAGTAGTATGACAGGACAGCAATAATAGCTTTCAGGTGTATGTTCTGCATAAGATTTCCAGGCAGTTGGTTTAGTTAATGGATTCCCTTAATCTTTCAGCTGTCAGCATGCAATCTATAGTCTACTGTTTCCTCCACACCGTATTTATATGGACAAATTCAAACTTGTATAAACAGACAGGAGTATCTATTGTTGTGTGAGAGCAGAACACAATGGGAGCTTGTCACCGATACATCACAGCTGTCGGAGAGCAGTGGCTGGAGAAGTCGGGAGCTCGGGGCCAGGAGCAAAGGAGCAGCCTGGAAGGACACGGAGGTGCTGGGGAGTGTGGGAGCAGGGGCAGGGCGAGACGGAGCGGGCTTGGCAGTGGCCAGCAAAAGGGGAGGGAACGAGGAGCAGGAAGGGAGGAAAGCAAGGCCTGGTGATGGAGGAATGAAACACAGAGGTTTAGTCTAAAATAATTATGGTCCCATGCAGCGATGGGGGAAAATTGAGCCAGCTGGAGAAGGCACAGGGCCAGCCATGGGGCTGAGATGGAAACGTGAAAAGGGACCTCAGCGGAGGGGGGGGCACAGCCCCAAAGAGATGATGTGCAAGGTCCCCAGGCAAGATCCTTCAGGCAAATCATGTCCAAAGAGGAGGAGAAACTGGGAAAAGTTTGGTTCTGACAGCATCTGGAGTCCCTCGCACAGCGGTGTGAGGGGAGCAGGCACGGCCCCTGCGCACACTCACCCCAGCGGGGGATGCTCGGAGCTTGCTGTTTTGCTTGTGTGCATCCTGCACCATGGCTCGGAGGTGCTCGAAGCTCTTGGGGATGCTGAGAGCCCCAGCAGAGCTCTGCCCTCTCTGCTGGCATCACCTGGAGCCAGGGGAGGTGGCAGAGCCAGGCCAAGAATTGCTGATGGCGAGAAGATGAAATCTTGGCCCCCTAGGCACGTGGAGGCCCAGAAGGTGCTGGAGGAGCGAGGACAGCACGGGGAGGCTGCGGGCAGCGGGAGGTCGGGGCCGTGCACAGCTCTGGTCTCTGCTGCTCCTGGTGCTTAAATCACGGGGCACAGCTCCGTGAGGAAGGGCTTATTTCTCCTTTGATAGCTCTGGTTGAAGGCAGGGAGGTTTCTTGCCATGCCCTGCAGCGAACACGCTCCTGGCACCAGTAGAATACAAATAACCAGCAATGAGCAGAGCAGATAAGTTTCTGCTGGAGAAGTTTGACAGAGCCCTGCGAAAGCGTGCTACCCAGCACGGCGGCTGCAGATATGTTTATTGGCAAAATGCAGGACAAGGGAGATAGGGACTAACTCCCCGTGCTGGTCTGCTTTGTGTACTCGAGCACTCACAGAAAACGCATCTGAAAGCGTTCCCCTCCGATCCCATCCCTGTTCATCTTTTACTTGTTTATTTAAAAACGCAGAGTTGCAGAAATGATCTTTCCTGCCCCTCCACTGCCCTGTTTCTCCCTAGCCCCTTCCCACAGAGGCTCCCAGGGTGGGCAGGGGGCTTCTGCTGGGACCTGCCCTGGCACGGGGGCGAATGGGAGGAAGGAGCAGGGGGTGGCAGCCTCAGCTCCCTGCCAGCCGCAGCGATTTGAATATATATTGAAAAATTTTCCCAGTGTGTCAAATAGGCAGGGAGAGGGTGCGGGAGGGCTGAGGGGGCAGCAGGGTGGTCACGGTGAAGGGTGCTGCTTGCTCGCCTGTCTTCAGCATCCCAGCTGTGCGGGAGAGGCTGCGCCTCCTGGGGCACATGGAGCAGCCTGCTCGGCCGAGGCAGTGCCTGGAGGCACAGGGATGTGGTCGGAGGCCATGGATATGGCCACGAAGGAGAAGGGGATGGAGAAGGGGATGCTCATGCAACAGGAGGCTGGGCGGTGGGGCAGCTAATGGTTTATTAAGAGGGAAGGGGTCAGGGAGCCATCATCAGGCCCTGGGGCAATTACGCCACGTAGCCAGTCCTGGCTCTTCCGGACACAACTCATCTCTCTCCAGGGTAATGCAGGCCGCCTGGTGCACCTGATCCCCACATTAACACTGTCACAAGCTGATGATATTATCAAGTGAAGCGTAGCCTCCAGGGAAGAAGGCTTTTAACCCTTCCCATGCTGGCCGTGCAGGGAAGATGAGCCCTGGGTCGTGCCAAACAACAGGTGAAAAGGGATCTTTTGAGGCTCAGGTGAGTTTGCAGAGAGAAGTGCCTGGGGGAAGAAAAGGAGGGGCAGCAGAAAAGCAAGGCATGGACCGTGATGGGTGCAAGCTGGTGTCAAAGCCTCAGTAATATTTGTGGCTGTACAACGGCCCCCAGAGTTTTCCCCAAGGACTGGATTAGACAAGCCATTGCCTTCTAAATGGCCCATCCTCTGAGAAATCATACCTGCCACCACCCCTCCTCCCTACCAGCACTAAAGGCAATGCCCTGAAGCATTAAACCACCATGTCAATACAGCTGCATCTTCACAGAGTGCCAGAGCCATGCAGCACCCACAGCCACAGCCGCATGGCCAGGACCTGGGTCCTGCGGCAGCCCCAGAGCCCTGCTGGACTCTGGTTTCCTGGTTTGGGTCCACAGCAGTGCAGAAGGCCCCCAGGAGCAGCAGCCCTGCCATGCTCCCCTGTCCCTCCCCACAGATCCTTCAGGACCATCCTCCCTGGTGCCATCCCCAGCCCACCATGGGAGCCCCCCAGCTCCTGTCTTCCACTGCTCTGTGCCACCCACCTCACGTGGCCCCTTCCCAGCCTCCTCCAGTTCTGCCAGGCTGGAGCCTGGGGACACAAACTGGAGCGTGGGACTGCAGCAGGGTTGCGGAGATGCTGTAAAACCCTGCTCCTGCCAGGCAGCCCTGTCGCGCCTGGCTGGCATCCTCCCTGCACCTCCCCGGGGAACCCGCGCCGGTCCCCACGTCCGTCTGCAACGGTCTGAGTTGCACTGCTGAAATCTCCAGGGTAGGAAAAAAGGTTTGAATTGCAGTGCTGAAATCTCCAGGGTGAGAAAAGCGGGAGGAGGAAAGCGCCCATCCTGAGGAGCCGAGCAGCTGATTTAATTCAACCTTCCCATCGGAATCGGTGTTGTATTTGAGGTCGGAACAGGGGAACAGGTAACTACAGCATAAAATGAAAGCGGATACCAGAGCGGGTGCCAGGCCCATGTTAGGAGGCAGCCCGGTGTTTCAGGCTCTTCATTCTTATTCATTACCAGCTCTGGAGGCAGCATCTCCAAATCCCTCTAAATTTCTGTTCTCTCTCTCCTTGATTTCCCTCTCGTCCCACATGCTGAAGTCTGCAAACAACTCACTTAAATCCACTCCTCCACTGCCCATTAAGCTTTTAACACTTGCTACATTTCCTGAAAATGACGCAGATTGTATTACAGCTGCTTAAAAGTTAATTTTTTATTGATTCTATATATATATACATAAAAATACACACGCACTCAAACATGCACGCATGTATTGATATATATATATTGATATCTAGCGAGTGCTTGCTGCAGGCATTGTATCAGAGGCTGATAGCTGCTACTTCCAGGGAAAAGGGGCACCCTTGCCAGCATCAGGAGAGGCCAAATACGAGAGCAGTCTGATAAGCCATAGCCTGTGAAGCAAAGAGCCTCTCCTTGGGGTGCACGCAAGTTAAAGCACCAGAGGTAGCTGCTGGGCTGGCTTGAAGCTGAGATGACCAAGTAGTTTCTCTTAAAAAAATGCCCTGTGCTGAGAGGTTTACCACTGCTTTTATAGGCTTTGCAAGACCACAAAGCACCTGTGTGCTCAGGCTGGGGTCAGGAGCCAGCTGGGGAACGGGCATTCTCTAGCGGGTGATGGTCTGAAGCCTCTCAAGGCTTCAAGGGCAGATGATCCACGGTGGATTTCCCTGGCACTGTGCTGCCACGTGGGTTAGATACAGGGGAGGCATAAAAGGGTCTGGTCTGCTTGGAGCTCCTTGAAGTAGTCCATCTCAAGGTGGCAGTGGAGACAAACTCCCTCAGCAGATGAGGTCGCAAAGCTCATTTCCATGATATCCAGGGAGTTACTCTGCTAAAAGCAAGTAACACGGTGAAATCAGGCGTTCAGACACGGAAAAGCAGCACGGGGGCTGAGTGCATCCTCTCCTGTGGCAAGCACTGCTTTAAGCCTCTAAAAGCAGAGGCACGTAATGGAAATGGAAAGCCATCAGAACTCCAGGGCCTGCTGCTTGTATTCCCTTTGGCATATATAAAAATCTCCCTGTTGATATGAATAATTTTAATAAAGTAAGGGGAAAGAAAGCCGTGGGTGAACGTTGAGGACATACCTTTTCTTTAACTGGGAGTCAGTGTTCAGAGGGGGAAGGAGGGACAGGACCTGGGGCTGCAGCCCCGCACCGCCTGGCAGGGAGCGGGCTGTCCCTGGGACAGGGCTGGCTCGTGGATTAGCGGAGTTGTTGGGCTCCGTGTTGCGGTCATGGCAGAGAAGCAGAACTGAGAAGCCAAATGGTTTTGCTAATCCGCTTGCTTTGATTTAGCAGTACCAACCGTTTGCAAACACAGCTTTAATCTCCACTGCTGATTTTCAGCATGAAGAGCTTGAGCTCAACTAAAGACACCGGGAAGAGAGGATGCTCAAATAAAAATTGTACTGCGGAAGCTGGCCCAAAGAAGACCCTCCTTTGCACACGCTGAGGCCTCATGCAGGCACATGGGATTTTATATGTCAGACCTGCTCCTGCACAGATGCTGCTGACTGCGTGCAGAGCAGGCGCTCAGCAGAGGACAAACTCTCCCATCCTGAGAAAACGCCTGTCCCAGCACAGCGCTGCTCACAGAGAGCACTGTTGTCACCTGCTGCAGGGCAGAGGCTTCAGATGGGGGGATCTGCATGCAGAAGGAGCCTGCTGGAAGGAACCAGGCCCCTCTCCAGTGCCAACAGCCCTGTGGCTCTGGGTGCTGCCCCTCCTGCCTCCCGCACAGCCGCTCCCTCCTCCCCTTCTCTCCTGGTGAACTCAGCTCTGTGTCCTTCGGGGTGTCTCATGCTTGTGCAAGATGATCTGACATCCCTTCCCCTGGGCTCTGTATCGAGGTCTCTGCCTTCAGCCAGGGCAGGGATGGAAGAGCTGCAGGCACAGAGCGGTGACCAGGCGGACATCTGCCAGCACTGCCAGCCAGCACCGCGGGGCAAAGCTCCGCGGAGCAAAGCTCCATGGGGCAAAGCACCATGCTCCCCAAAAGTGGGGTGCCTGGGGATCATGCGGGGTCATGAAGAATGTCCTGCCATTAATTAGCTCATGCAGAAGGGAGGATTCCTCTCAATCGGAGGCATCACGGAGCGTGACAGGGCCCTAACTGCCGCACAAGGCATGTGGCAGCATGGCTGACGGCTGCGGCGGCAGAAGGAGCAGATCACAGCCCCTGACTGGAGGACCTTGACAAGAGAAAGGTAAGGGTTCTTCTCACCCTGCTCTGCTCCTCTCAATCGCATTCATCACATCACAAACGCGTTAGCAAAGGGTAATTATTAAAGATCAAAGAACGACATTTGCAAAGGTTGCACAGGCAATGAAGCCCAGAAACACGTTTCTGGAGAGGCTCTGCCTTTGTGCCTGGATCTCAAGGAGAGCATTGTGAAGGGCTGATGAAACAGTCTGACTGTGCTTCGGAGCTGGTATTACTGTAATTCATTTAAAACTTGACCCAGTTTTATTTTCCATATTGGCATATTTCATCTTTTTTAAATAAAAAAAAAAAAAAAAAGAGAGAGGGAGAGAGAGAATAATTGAGTACACCCAGCAAAACGTACCAAATGTTTTGTTTGAGCCAAAACTCTGTTTTTTAAGGGAAAAAACAGTTGGCAAAAGTCTTTTCCCAGAATCGGAGTGAGAATGTGGGAGAAGATTCACATGCACAGCAGCACGTGAGCGCACGTGGGAGGAAGCTGCCCCAGAGCCGTGTGTCGCACTGCCCACAGCGCGGGGAGCGCACGGCCTCCTGTGCTGGTGGCTTCTTCTCCTGCCTGATGGCGAGGGCGAGGCCCGCTCCAGAGCGAGTTTTGCCCTGATTTAGGGACTGTTGGACAGAAATGATAAACCCTGGCTGTGCGACAGATTAACAGGCACTGTCTGGTAGCCGCAGCAGGAGGGGTGAGTGATGGCCCTGCCGTGTCGGTGTGCCTTAGCTGATCGTCTGCTGGTGGTGAGGGATTTACGGTGTGCACACGTGTGTTCGAGCACACCTTCTGCCGTGCCTACACCCCTGACTCCAGCCAACAAGCCCTGGTCTGTGCTCAGTGCGAGGCAGACTCAGCGATGCTTTTTCTGCATGGGATGCGCACCTCCATTCATGTGCTTATTCTGCCTCCAGGGCATGAAAGGGAAGCAGTTTTTCTACCTAAAGGAAATTTTCTTTGGCATGGAGACCACAGAGGGAAAAGTGCCTGGTGTGCAGGTAGGTGGGGGAGGAGCACGGGAGAGCGGTGGGAGGCTGCAGGGAGGCCCAAGGCTCACAGCTCGTGGGCAGGGGCTGCTGCTGGCCCTTCCCAGGCAGGGAGGGGATGGTACGGGGCAGGGGCCACGGGCACAGCCCGGTCCAAGCCCCAGCACAGCAGAGCAGGACATTGCTGGCCCCTGCTCACCCCTTCCCCGCACGTGGACCAGAGCCGGCTGCTGCGCCCGCTGCTGCTTTTGAGGGGATTTAGTCTTCCCTAAGTAAACATGGAGGCAGTTGATACACACCTTATAATTACATTGCTCCACTCTGCAATTATTACATTTTCCAAGCTACAGCTGCTTCCTACTCATTATCAGGTTAAGAAACTTCTCCTGATAGTACCATTGCATTAACCCTGTAATTAAGAGGCAGACCACCCAGTGACTGGCTGCTGAGAGGGGCTTCTCCAGGCACGAGGCAGCCATGCCGCAGCTCGGCAGCGGCTCTCTGGGATGCAGGGAGTCACTTTTCCACCACCAGGCAGCTGCCCTTCCCTCTCCTCTCTGATATTTTCAGTGGCACAGCAGGAACATCCTCACTAATGCTCTGTGGCAGAGGTGATGTGCTGAGCATTCGGAGGGGCTGAGCACAGCATTTCGGCAGGCATGGGCATGGGTACCTGGGCTCCCTGGGGGCTCACTGGCGCCTGATGGATTTTGCATTTCCAGTTTGCGAACATGGGCTTCTATAAACGAGATTATTTGCTGTTGGAAATGCTGTTTCCCATGGCCCTGCCGAGGCTCAGGCTCTTTACTGCAGCTGCTGGGAGAAACGGCTGGGTTGCACACATCCAGCTGGGTCCCCATTAGGACAAGGGGTGGTTTCTGGAAGGTGGGGATGTCACCTAAAGCAACACGGAGGATGCCAGGAAGGCAGTGAGGGAGCTCGCTTCCTTGCAGAGCTGCTGAGAAACCCCAAGACCTGAGGCTGAGCAGCTGCTGTTTGGGGACGTGTCCGGGGAGAACCAGGTGCAAGGCCTGCAGATGGGCCAGAGCCACAGGCCAAGCATTTTAGCCCTTATCATAGTGATTCTCCTCAGACACATCACTTTCAATTTGGTTCAGACCTGTTTAGAAGAAAGAAGGGCACTTCTCAGACTAAGAAGTTCAGAGCACCACCATACCCTCACCCTGCAGAGGCTGTAATTTCATGACCCTTCCCAGCCTGGACAATTTAATGTACTTAGGAAGAAATTAGCTGCTACTGCTGAATTCAGTCCGTGGCATAACTTGACACCTTTAATTACAGGAAGCAGAGCTGGGCTCCAGATACAGCAGCGTATCTGGAGTGGGATCATATCAGTGCAATCAAACCCAGCCGGAGAGCACCCAAAGGACGGCTGGGGCGGCACATTGGGCTGCTGCTGCTCTTCTGCCTCTCCTGGAGCAGCAGCTGGGCTGCTTTCTCCTGCCCAAGCAGAGCTTGAGAAGCTGCACACACTTCACTGCCTCCTGCAGTTGTTTTCTTTGGGCTAGGGGAGTGGAGCTGGGAACGGTTCTACCTGCTGGAGCAGTTTGCAAAGAAGTGAGGGAGCAAATATATTTAAGCTTTTGCCGTGCTTGCCAGTAGCAGCAGGATCTGCCTCTGCGAGCAGGGCTCTGCAAGCCAGGGACAAAATCCCCCCCCAGGCAGGACAGCGGGATGGGATATGCAGCCAGCCCCGGCCGGACCACAGCCCACTGGGCTTGGCAGTGACAAATCGCCGGGAGCGGCGGGGATAAGTTCACAGACAGACCAACAAAACTCCCCTGGATCTCTTTTTGCCTTCACATACAGAAAACCAGCTCCCTCTCCAACGGGATCTTCCCCTTGCTATCCCAGCAGCTCGGCTTCCAGGCCGTTTATCACCTACCTAAAAATCGATGACAAGCCGGAGTGACCCCAGGACCTGGAAGTATAAATTGGCCCTAATTATCGCAGCGGCTCGTTATGCGCTGGGTGCTGGGGCTGGTGCGCTGAGCCCGGGGCATTCCTGCCCCCTGACCCCGTGCATTTCTCTCCGTTTAAGCACTTTTCTCCCCGTCCCGCCTGCGATCCCACCCACCTCAGAAACGCTGCTCATTTCATCTTCAGTCTGCCTGTAAAACAAGGGTAAAGGACACCCCCTGCGAGGTGCACTTAATTAAAGTTTGAAAGATGCTCAAGGAGCATCAGATAAATAAAAAGGGGCTTTGATGGTGTACAAGTAGTCCTAGGAGTGATGGGCGCCCCGGCAGCCAGACGGGTTCCCGGGGGAGACCCAGGGGAATGCAGCGGTTTCTCCCCCAGCTTCTTCCCAAGCCCCTGGCATTTGTTTAGCCCCAGGCTCTCTCCAAGGTAAACGGGAGGGCCGACCCCGCCACCTCTTCCCACTCCAGTTGCCAGGGGCCTCTGAGTGCCCTGGCAGTTGAGCAGCCCTTGAAAGGCTCCTTTCACCGTAATTAGACATGTAAAAATGTAAAACCTAAGGAAAAGAATTTATGCATCTTCTAATAGCCCTCAAGTGTCCATCCAGCCACAGCCTTTTTTTCCTGGGCTTTTATTTGGAGAGTTGCAATAATTTATGTCATGCAATTAGGTTTTTGTCTGCAGTCTCCAGGAGGGACCATGAGTGCAGAGCCAGGGAAGGAGTCCCGAGCCTGGTGAACAGAGGGAGAAGGGGAAGCGGCTCCGGCAGGCTCGCTGCTGCTCATCCCGGAGGCAGGATTTGTCCCTGTTCGCTGGGTGTGAAGCAGCTCACAATTATAGACCAGAAATATGTCATGGCAAAGTCCTTGAACTCAAATCCCAAGGAGAGGGTCCTGAGCTTGAGGGTTGCTCCACGCCCAGCTCACTGCTGGTGGGCCGGGCTGGCCGTGTGCCCCTGCCCCAGCCCCTCACTGCCCAGCATCTGCAGCAAGTCCCCGTGGCTCAGCACGACCAGGGCTGCTGGGGAGGCTGGAGGAGGGTCACGAAAAGGGGTGGAAAAAATATTCAGAAACAGGAACCTTGTTGCTAAATGCTGCACATTCAGCACATCTGGGGGTCAGAACACTGATCGCAGCCTGGGCTGTGCCAGGCAGGGCAGACCCTGGGTGCAGGAGGCCCCGTTGTGCTCCTCAACCTGCCGCAACCACACGGGCTCTGCTCTCCCTGCACGGCTCCGAGCCCCGTCCCGGTGCTGCCAGCTGTGCCGAGCCCGGGCAGCACCAGCAGATGTGTAAGCCAGATGCTGCCGCCGGCTCCTGCCTCTCTCATCTCGCCGTCAGAGGGAGAGCATCGCCCGGCCTGACGTGCAGATGGTGCGGGTGGATTTCCCTAGCGCTCAGCCTGACACCTTCACATTCAGCGTGCTGTCACGGGTCACTGCCCCCCCGGGGGGCAGGAGGAGCAGGCAGGGCTGGGTGCGAGCAGTCGGGATGCTTGCAGTTCCCTCTGACAAGGGCACGGGAGATAAATGCAACTCCTGTGCAGCTCTGCGGGGGGAACTGCGCGCTCGCCTCCTCCCAGGGGTCCAATCCTGGGGAGGAAAACATTTTAGTAACATAGAAATTAGGTCACATCCCCTCGATTGTCTGAGTAAATGGGACGGTGTGTACATTTTATTTACCTTCCTACAGGGCAAATGTAGTGAGCATGTAATAAATCATTTCTGCAGCTGCTGGGCAAGCCTCCTGCTGCAAACCCAGCAAAATTCATGCATACTAAACCTGCCCTAATTACAGCTCCTTCTCCATCTTGCTCTCCTCCCAGCTCCTTCTTACACATCCACTCTCTCGCTTGTCATTCTCTGCCTTGCCCCTCCTTTTCCCCATCTGCTCCTTCCCTTCCTTGCCCTCGCTGTTGGCGGAGGGACCCCTGCTCTCGTGCTCACCATGAGCCTCAGCCCTGCTCCTGCCCTCAGGATCACACACCTTCCCCCCTGCTTGGATCCTGCCAGCCAGACAGACGTGACCTCCTCCAAGTGCCATCATAGGTCTAGAAACCTCTGGGGTCCCTGTGGGAGCTCGCGGGCTTGCTGACAGCTCTGAACTTTCTTTTTGGCTCTTTGAGCCCAGTTTCCTCTTCTGCAGGCATGGGTTGGGGTTGCCCCATTGCTGTGGTGCTGGCGGTGGGGTGGGGACGTTCCCCGGGGGGCCACCTCACTTGGGTGCCCCCACGGGGCCGGACAGGACCAGGGGCTGCTGAGAGCTGAGGTTTCTCACAGCACTTCAGACATCAGAGCAAACAAGCTGTGTCTGCCTCGGCGGGGCAGATGACAATAGTCTTAAATTGCAGCAAAAAGGATCCAGATTGGTGTTTACAAAAGCCTTTCTAAGGATAGCAAATCGCTGGAGCAGATTGCCTGGGGCCGTGCCAGACTCCCCAGCACCGGCGGTCCTGCGGGAGCCTCGGAGGGACGGCTGCTGGGAATCGGCCTGGCCAGCCGGGGAGGATGCCTTCCCCCGGCCCTGCTGGGACCAGGGTGGACGTGAGCTGCCCCGGGGCTCCTCCACCTCCTGAGCCACGGCTCTGGGCTGGGGCGGGGGGAACAGCCGTGCACCACATGTGCTGGGCCGGCCCCGCGAGCTGCGGAGACCTTGAGGTCCTTAAAATAATCCCTAAGAAATAAACAAACAAACAAAAAAAAAAATTAATGCCAAAAGCAAATACAGAACAGGCTTATTCCAGTCGTTCCTCCAGCAGAGTCTATTCAAAGAACGGAGAGAGGATGACACGCTGGGCCAAGCTAAACACCCATGCAACACATTGCAAACAATAGCTTCACAGAGCATGAAGCCAGAGGGAATCATTGTGGTCATTTACTCTGATTTTCTGCAGAACATATGCCATGGCACTTCCCAGAATTCATTGTTTAAACTAGGCAAGGCTCGCAGAGAAATATTCACTCTTGACTTAAACTTTTCCAGGGCGGGCGGATTCACCGCGGAGCAGCACCAGGGAAGAGCAGGAACTCTCCTGTTAACCAGTTTGGGGACTCTGTGTTACCGGAGTGAAACCCCCATTGACTGGAAACAGCAGTTCCAGCGAGATGGAAACTATTTGCAAATTTAGGCTGAGCCCAGACTTAACTGAACCGGGCCTTTTCAGCACACAGTGCTTGGGCTTTTCACTCTGGGATTAATTCTCCAATGCAGAGGGAAGGGGGCCAAAGCAGGAATGTCGTCACCTAAAGCCAAAAATAAATATTCTGTTTGAGGTTGGGGTGTGCGTTGTCCCTGTGTGTTTCACGCTGACTCATTGGCCCCCAGACATCCGGGGCTCCCCCCCCCCCCCAGTGCAGTGCATGGGGGCAGCTCCTTGCCGTGACTGCCGCAGCCCGAGGGCTGACCCCACAACAGCAGCAGCTGCAAAGCACAACGGGACGCTTCTCTTCGCAAGGGGGAAGCGTTTCCCCTGCTTCCAGGAGGAACGTTTCAGGTCTCACCTAATGCTACTGAGAACTCTGAAAAAAGAAAACTAGTCTGGCATGCTGACAACTTTTAAAATTTGCCCAGCTACCTCGCTCTTAGCCTCAGGCAAGGGAAGGGAATTTGAGTCATTACAAGTATTTGCAGCTCACTCTCCATCCCTCCTCAGCTGTGATGCCAACAAATATTTTTTGTTGTGCTCTTCATTTAAACGCCCCGTTTCCAGTCCTCTTCCTTGGTTGTGGTCTCTGGTCAACACAGACGGCATCACCGGGGAGGGCACTGTGTCTGGAAGGAGATGTCTCCGCCAAGGCAGGATGCTTTACCCAGGGCCGCTTGAACCAGGAGTTTTCCTTGTCCCTCAAAACCCTGGGCGTTGCTGCACAGTGCAGGTTTCTGCACAGCCAGACCCAGCCTGGCACGAGGCAGCAGAGCTGGCAGCAGCAGCGAGTGGTGCTTGTATGGGGGCCGAGGGGATTTGAGTTGTGGGAATGCTGTGTGGGTGCATGCCCCACATGGTGCTGGGGTGTGGGGCTGGAGATGCACACGAGCATTTCTGGGATGCATTTTGTGCTCCTCTTCTTCCTCTGAGCTGAAACTCTGGTGCACAATGAGCTCATCCCCCACTTCTCCACAGAAGGGTCAAAACCGGGAAAGAAACCCGTTTCATTCCTAGTGTGCCTAGTCAGCAAGGAAAACCAGAAAAAGAGAAAGGTAAAGGACATGGGGCGGCTCCGAGAAACGAAAGGGCAAAGAGTGGGCAAGGGGGAGGAAGAAGAAGGATACCAGTCGCTGCCAAACCACTGCAAACCCAGCGAGGAGATTATGCTTGGATGAGGTTCCTGGAAAAACCAGCCGAAGGAGGGAGTCCAACCCAGCCAGGGATTAATGAGCGTTGAAATCCACTTCCACCGACAGTGCCCAGTGGCTGCTGGAGATGACAGCCCCGCCTGAGTCAACGCTTGGAGAGGTGTAGCTACTAATCCAGTGGCACGAAGGCCTGGAGCAAGGCAGACAGACAGACGGATGTCGTCCAAACCACAGGATGCTCCCAACCCTTCCCAGCACAGTGGGGGTGCTGCCTCCCGCCTGGGGCTCGGCTGACCCCATCCCAGCAGTGCGCGGCTGGCAGCAGCCGAGCCAGGAGTCGCACCCGGCAGGAACCGGGTCAGACACACACGTAAATACCTCGGCAAGATGCTGGTGGCCCCAAAACCCAACCAGGACCAGAGCCTTTGGAGGGGACGTGCAGGACCCCTGGAGCCAGCCCCAGCAGCAGGGGCACGGGGTCAGCTGGGAAAGCCTGGGCTCGGGGAGCACCAGCGTGGGGAGGCTGAGCTCACACGTCCATGTGCACAGCCTTGGAGAACAGACAACTTTTGAAGGATATCAAGACCAGGCCCATCAATAATTCCTCAGCAATGACATCCTTGCAGAGGGAAAGCTTCTTTTATTAAGGGAAAACCACTAAACAGAAGTGCTGGTTTCAGAGGAATAACCATTCAAAGCCCAGCGCCACCGAGGAAGCCAGAGGCCTTCCCCACAAGCCCTGGGCTGCTTCCAGGGGGCTGGGAGGTGTCAGCACCCTTCCAGCTCGCTCACACGCTGGGTTCTCCTTTTTAGAGACAGCAATTCCTTCATCTTGCGTAAGAAACCTCCACATCAGAGCTCCCCTCCTCACCCTGACGAAAGGGAAGCAGATCTATTACTATTTTTTCTGCAAATGTTTTTACTGGCTACAGGACCCGCTGGTTCTCCAAAAGCAAGCAAAAATTAGGTCCCATCCAGCTGTTCCCATGAGCGAGGTGAGGTGGGGGAGCCGGGCGGGGAGGAAGCAGGAGGTCAGGCAATAAGGGGCTGGGAAGGGAAGCCCACCCATCACCCACACAGCCCCTGCCCATGGCTCCCTCGTCACCAGACCCTCAGCCACCAGCTCAGAGCAGTGTCAGTGGCACCCCAGAGCCTGGGCACTGGGGTGGAAAACTGCCCTGGGTGACAGAAACTTGTCTGAGCTCCCTTCTACCAATGTTTCCCGTGTTAGACGGTCCTTTTCCCCCGTGGTGCTCACCTGCAGCTTCAGGCATGTTTTGCTACCACCACAGAAAGCTCTTCTTTGTAAGCGTGGCCAAGGCAAAATATTTCCAACAAAGAGTCCAGGCACACACAGAGACCCCTAGGACATGTGGTCCTCGTAGCCAACCCTTGTTTATAACAAAAGAGCTCTCTGGGAAACCACCTGGATATCATTAGCCCTGTCTCAGAGACGGGGGGAGCAAGGATGGGCAGAGGAACACTTGACCCAAGCACAGACAACCAGCAACTCGTGGAGAGCGCAGGGCACTGCTGGGCACTGCACTGGTGCTCTGGGCATGAGGCTGCACGAGGGACAAGCCTGGGTATTCACCTGGACGTGAGGTGTGGGGAATCAAAATATTTGTCCAAGGAAGCCAAAGGCAGAGCTGCTTTCCCCACAAAGCTGAAGAAAGGCCGTGGCAGAGCTAAGGTTTGCCTCCAGCTCCATAAGCCCTGGCTGCAGGAGCATCCCGGCTGCTTCTCACATGCCTGAATATTCCCAGGGGCTCGGTGTCAGCAGCCAGCAGCCAGAGCAAGCTCTGCCCAGGTGCTCCATATCCTGCTCCAGGTATCCATGCCGGGCTGCTGTCAGTGAACACAGTGATGAAAATTAAATGGAAACTCAGCACTCAGTCGGCAAACCTGACAGTGGCCTAATTTGGAGAGGCAACATGCCTCAGGCCATGCCGGTGGGGCTGAGAGAGCAAACATTTTTAAATGTTCTAAAAATCCCTCAGTTCTGCTCCTTAGCCCCAGGAGACTGAGGCCCCAGAGCACCTTGGAGCGCTTCCCCTTCTCCGTCTCATCCAGCTGGGGAAGGGTCGGAGCTGCATCACTCCCAGCTAATTGCTTGGGATGAATCTGTGCGGGGCCGGGGAGAACCCACCAGGCCCTGGGGACACGGCAGCACCAACACAACCTGTGGCCCTGGCCCAGGGACAGTCCTTAAACGGGGTAAGCAGCCAGGTTCGCTCGTGACTTATGCACTTGGATGAATTTGCCGGTAGAGCCTTACCTTCTGCAGCCCTTCGGGTCTCATCTGCCAGCTCTCCTACCATCCATCCACAGGCACCGTGCCGTCCCTGTGCCCGTTAACCTTGTGCATATTTTTAAATGATGCCATTTCCTTTGGCTTGCACAGCACTTTATTTGTTCTTTATGGCGCTGCTCTCACGCAGGGTGGATGCTGCTCGGAGAGAAATAAATGCTGCGGGGAGGAGTGGATGGGCTGGCTCTCCAGGCTGCAACCCTTGCTTTGACATTGACTCGCCACGGGCTGTGAGCTCCCTATCTGTCTGTAGAAGGGGATGGTGACATTCACCTGGCTGCTGCAGGAGCTGGGGGGGGACGAGCAGCCCAAGACGAAGAGCACTTTTTTACCGGATGGCACTGCCAGAGCCGCGCTCAGCGGGGAGAGGCGCATTCGAGATGTTCCAAGTATGACCACATCTATTCCTGGGGTGGGCGATGCCACATCTAGAGCATGATACAGACACCAGCCATGCAGGCAAGGCAGAAGGGAGGCTTCTCTGCTTCCAGGGGGAAAGCATTTGGCTAAATCCAGCCTCACCTCGATTCACACATCTGCTCCTGCGGGGCTGCATGAGTCACAGCCCTGCTCACATGCACAGCAAGGACGGGGATCTGACAAAAATCTCCTCCCTGGCCCAGCCCCTGCCCTTGGGCTGCCGGACATGAGCCCTTTGCCCACCCCGAGGCTGCCAAGGCACAGGGGGCTCCCCTGCTCCCACCCACTGCTCTGTCCCCTGGCACTGGGGGCCTGGCACGGATCCTGCCCAAGCCACAGGCACTCAGCCCCCAGCCATGTAGCCGTGACCCAGCTGTGGTTCACCAAGCTGTGAACTCGAACCCAACCCGTTCAAAGCCTCTTGCCAGTCGTCAGCCTCTCCAGGCCCTAGTTAGAAAGGCATCACAAATTAAAATGCTACACAACTTACCCAAACACATACGTTTGGTGCACCAGAGAGCTCATCCTGGCAATATGGGGCTTTGGGCTGTGCGGACTGCCTGATTTCATGGCACTGCCCATTACTGAGTGGGAGCCAGCAGCTGCAAGCACAGGACACCCACAGAAGCCATAGGGCCACTGCTCTTCACACAGCAATCACGTCAACCACCATACAAACAGTCACTTGAGCCCAGTTGTGGACTGGATGGTTCCCGAACCCACAGGCCCTCCCCAGATAGCCTCTCCAGCATCGCCACCAGGAACAAGCCCTCACACGAGCGCTGTTTGTGTCCCTTACTGTCACTCAGCAGTGGCTGATGAATTCCTATCAGCATTCAGCTCATCTCTCCCCATGCCTTCCCCATCCCTATGGATGTAACATGTGCTCATTCCCCCGCAGCCCTTCCCTCGCTCCTTCAAACCAAAGCTGGGCCATGTCCACACCACTCGAGCCCTGGGCACCAGGACAGAGGTGCAGGGTCCCGAACAAGCACCTTACATACTCAGGGGTTTCCTTGGCAAAACATCGCTGAGCAAAGCCCACGATGCCAGCACATCGCCCCACCACAGCCCCAGGACACCCGCCAGACACGCTGCACCTAGGTGAGGTCCGACCCTGCCTTGCAGAGCGGGACCTGGATTTTCTTCCAGGGGAAGGGGAGCAGGCAGCGCACATGCCCAGCTACAGCAGGACCCGGCAACATGTGCCGTGTCAGGCCTCCAGATGAGCAGAGAGAAAGCCAGAGTCTTCCCACAGCCCTGCCGCTGGGAAATGCTCTCACGATAGCTCGCTCCGATGCCTTTGGCTCTGCGGAGGGCTGGATGTCTGCTCAGGCTCAGGGCACTTCCTCTCTTTGAGAGCTGCCACCCCAGGTGGGTTCCCCTTTGCTTCTGTTAATCATCTCAGTAGCCAGCCCCAAACAGTCTGGAATTGATAAAAAAAAAAAAAAAAAAAAAAAAAAAAAAAAAAAAAAAAGGTGGTTCATGGCAGGGATAAAAACTTGCAGACAACAAAAGGAAGGGCCAGAAGGAGAATCCATCCCTTCTTCCTGCAGACAAGGTGCTCGTGCAGCAGGGATCCTCGGCTGTCCCAGGTATGCAGCCGTGATTTTTTAATGCTTCGCAGACATAGCAGGCCCATACATCAGCACGCCTTGCCAAGGGAGCTCGGCTAATGAGGGTGATTTATGCAGCGGTCACTAATGGCTGACCTGGGCTTCCATCAATCTCTCCTGGAGGTTTCTGAGGATGGAGGGAGATTACAGCTTTCCTGCCAGGAACTGGGGGACGGTGCTGTGCCAGCGTCCCTACCTCGGGGGAAAAACCCATCAGGGTGCCTCCGGCTCCCCTCTGCTGTTATCTGTAGCCACCATGCACAGCGGGGATCTTGCTCTGGATTTAAACCCAGATCCATTCGTTCACACTGCAGCGAGCTGAAATCCTCAGGAGCGAGCAAGGGAGTGAGGCACGACCTGAGAAACCTCCGGGGGGGATGCTCCTGCTATGGGCTGTTGTGGCACAGACATTACAGGGGGCACTGCACTGAGGCAGCCAGCTAGTGTACGGCAAGGAGTGCTATTAAAATAAAACACACTGAGCCAGCACGGCTGCACAAACTCCAAGCAGCACAGGAAGGGTTAACTTAAGCAAAGCCAAAACAAAAACAAAAACAAAAAGGTGAAAATGGAGATCCAGGAGGATAAAAGGGCTATCAGGAGTGGTCAGCCTGAGAGGAAAAGAAACAGAGGAGAGGAAAGGAATTTGCTTCCCCAGAAACCACAAGTGGCTTAAAAAATTTGTGAACCGACGGACCACAGCCTGCCAAGGTGGCATGTCCCCAGGAGGGCCACAAGCTGACCAAGGTGGCACGTCCCCAGGAAGCACAGTGAATGTGCCGCACAGATACAGTGCCAACAGGATGGGGAGGAGCAGCGACTTCTTGGCAGGAGATGCTCAAACAGGAGGAGAAGGAGGAGGTGGCCAGCCTCAGTGACACAGGTCTGCAAGTGACACCTGAGTAATAACAGCAGCAGCTTTCTCCTTGGCCTGTGATCATTATTCAGCATATTGGCTCCAAACAGAAGCCTGGGGCACTTAGGATGAGCCTAGCTCCTGCCTCATCCTCTCACGTGAAGGCTGCCTCCTCGGCTCGCTGCGGTGGGAAGGAGATAAATGACGCCCTGGATGGATGGGGAGGAGAAGTGCTCAGCTCAGGGACCGCTGCTCCTCACCGCAACATTAAATTTGGCCTGATGGGCTGGGAATAGATGAGGCTCCAGACAGGCAGCATCCTGCCTTCAAGGTGATGCCTCTACCCTTGAACACCACGGCTGCCAGAAAGACCCTGCCAGGGACGGGAGCTGCTGACGAGGGACCAGCTCTGTGCCCACAGCATCACTCGGGGTTTTAAGGTGAAATAATGGGAACAACGGGAGCAAACCCACAGGCAGGCGGTGCTGAGGGTGGCCGGGATGGATGCAGCTCTGTCCCAGCCTCTGCTCAGCTGAGCACCGTGGGCACTGGCCATCAGCGCTCTGGCACGGCGCTCTCCTCTTGGCACTGTCCCCCTCCTATGAAACGCATTAAATATTTAGCGGAGCGCTGAAGCTGTCCGCCTCCATGCCATGCAGGAGCGTTAGCTATTGGGAAGCGATCCCTTCCCTGGCACTGGGAAGGGTGAAATATGTATTGAAAGGAGGAACAGCTCCAAGAGGAAAGACAGGGAGACAACTTTGTTGTCCCGGCCAAATTCTAGCCTGCCAACTTCTGCTTCTCTAAAATGCTGCCTGCATTTTCAATAAATAACAAAAATCAAAACAAAACCCAATCCCCTCCGTTCCTGCTTGAAATGCTTCTGCAGCGGGCTGTGTAAACACCTGCCACATCCACCCCAGCCACGGCTGCGTGTCATTGTTGGGCGAATTGATCTTTGCGTATAGCTTGCACATTTGTCTGTAAAGCTCATTAAGATCCGGCAAGATGAAAGGCAGCACAGAAATGTAAGATCATTATCGTTATCAAAAGAAACACAGAAAACTGCTGCTATAGAGGCAGATTTGTTTCCATATAGAAAGCTGTTCAAAGTTCTCCAAGACACTCTTTAATAAGATGGCTGTTATGTGAATAAACTTCAAGAGCTTCTCTCACACTGGGGAAAAGTTCCAAGGCCCTGTTTGCCTTTCACGTCCGTTTCATAAATTTTCCTTGCCATTCCTGGCAGACGGGAGGTGATTTTGGTGAGGCGGAGCCCAGCCCTCCCGACTCGCAGGCTGCCACGAGGGCTGCGGCGTTTCGTAGCAGATCTCCATGCCTGCGCTGAATGGCTGCAGGTTGCAGGAGCTGGCTGACGGGGATTTGGACGCAGTGAATCTGCTCGTGCCTGGAGGAAGCAGAAGAGTTAAACTCACTTGAGGCACCATCTTTTCCAAGAAGAATCAGTTCTTCCCACACGGGGTCATTTCTTTCTTGAAACCAGCCTCCCTTTTATCCACAAGAAAATCTGCTCGTAATTACCGACCAAGGAAGAAGGGGCTTCTGGAAATATTCATCTGCAGCTGAGCCATTTTCACCCTGGCACCGGCGGAGCGAGCCTTCCTCGCTCCCATCTGTCGCCTTCGCGGCGCTGCCAGCCGGGCTGTGGCACCCAGCGCCGTGCTCGGCCAGGAATGTGACACTGGGGGGGTGTCCTGGTGTCCCTGGTCGGGTACGGGGGGCCAGGACCCATAGTGGCACAGAGCCAGAGCACAGGATGCCACCTGGGCCAAACCTGCCTTCCCCTGCGCGTTCTGACGGGGTTCCTGCTCCTTCTGCAGGGAAACATCCACGGCTTCTCCCCGTGGTGTATCCTTCCCTCTCTAACTGCATCCCATTTACATCGCCAGGAATAAATCAATCTGCTTCTTGGTGCCTACACCTTCAAATATTTATAGACTGTTATTATACTTTTCACTCCCTCCCTATACACACATGCCCTTTCCTTTAAACGTCTCTTCACCAAACTATGTCTATTTAGTTCTTTTAATCCCTCCCCATAAATCTGCCCTGATCCACTCACTGCACCCTGTCCATTTATTTCCGTTAATGAGAGGCTCAGCAAAGCTCCCCGCAGCGATGGCCAGGCCAGAGATGGCCAGGGAGGGGCTGTTTTCGCCTCCCCCCCAGCACAGCACCTTGGGGACCACAGCTCCGAGGTGCTTTAGCCCAGAGCATCCCAACGTCCCCTACCGCAAAGCTCAGCTCTGTTCCTCAGCCAGACTTCTGCTTTCTGTCTCCGTTGGATTTTGCTTTTTTTTTTTTTTTTTAACCCAACTGCAAATGACAAAACTGCGAGCAGCTCCCAGACAACTTGCAAACCCAGAAATGAGCTATTTCTGGTGACTGAATTTAAACTTCCTTTCTTATTTGCAAATTGCCTGTGAGCAGATTGCGAGTAGCAGGCATCCAGAAGCTGGGGAAGGCTGTGAGTTTAGATTCGGATGCTCGCCCCACGTGGGCTCCTTCCCTTCCTCGGTCTGCCGAGCCCCGAGCCACCAGGAGCAGCAGCCCCGCTCCCCAGGACTCTGTGCTCAGCATCCCCTTTGGGCAGCCAGCCTTCAGCCTCTCCTTGAGCTCTGCCTCTCCTCTGGGTGCACCGATGTGCTGGAGAGCAAGCACCAAGAGCATGGGAGACCTGGGTGGAGAGAAGACATTATTCTTCTCCAGCAGGACTTGGAGGAGCTGGCCCTGCCTGGCTGAGCTGCATAGATGGTCCTTTCCCTGCAGCAGCCTCCTCGATGGGCTTTGCACCCCTGCCTGGGCCGAGTGCTCGCTGCCTGGATGGGGACAGGGACAGGGATGGGGACAGGGACCGGGACAGGGACTGGGACAGGGACAAGGACAGGGAGAGGGCAGAGCCCTGCTGCATGTCCCCAGGCACGAACCTGCTCAGCCCGGCTGCCCTGCCGAGGCTGCTCATGTGAAATTTGGCTCCTGAACAGGAAAACAAAGTTATTCTTTAAAAACAGAATAAAAGAAAGAAGAAAGGGGCTGCTGAAGTAAGCACATTTCCCATTGCCAGGCAGGCCACAAGCAGAGCTGCAAAATCTACGTGAGGTTAAAATTTGCCGCGATGAAGCTGCGTCAGGCTACATACCCCCCAGCTCCCACAGCCGGCTGAGGCTGCAGCGGAGCATCCTCTCCTCCATCCCTTACCCTGCTTTTGGGGAGGGCCGGCTGCCCTGAGGTCTCTGGGGGATGACGACAGGCCACCCCAAATACCCCAGGGGACAATCAGAGGGTGAGGGGCAGGGTGAGGCCGTGTTACCCATCTCAGCCTTCCCACTATCTTCATCTGTGGCCAGGCAAGCTCGTGTATCTTTTCCATACCAAAACCTTCAACCCCCACTGCAGTGATTGCTTTCTCATTCCCTTCTTTCCTGGTACCCTGGATGCGACAAAGCCTTCCTCCTGGCAGCAGCTCTTCCTCCCTCCAGACCCCCCAGCTAACTCTTGAAGCTCCTCCATCCCGAAGGGAAGGCATCGGTCCCAGGCAGGTCTCTTCCAAAAACAGTTGAGGACCTTTCTGCAAGGAAAAGATCCCCGACCCACCTGCAGCTCCTGACCTTCACCTCTCTCTGCAAAGAGGGAAAAACAAGCCTCCAGCCCCTCATTTCTGAGCCACCCTCCATTCCCATCCAGCCTCCCAGCACTTGGCCACTTCTGCACCTCCCACCCAGCAGGTGCTGCTTTGTATCACCACGCAAAGCCCAGCTCAGCTGGAAGTCCTTGTGAGATTAAAGCAACTTCTCTCCCATTAAACTCGTTTCTGTGATCCTCTGCAAGTTCCGGGGCTTGCAGCCATGTGAGCAGAGCCCACGTCTGTTGGGCTGTTGTTCACCTGCAGGGTGTCTCTGCAGAACCAGCACCACGTTTCTGCCCTTTGCTGCCACCCTGACCCAGCATCCCTCTGAGCTGTGCCCCAAGAGGGGAATTTCAGGGAGATGGGCACGAGGGGCTCGAGCGAGGAGGGTACCTCCGTCTGGGCATGAGCTGCTCCCTGGGTTCCCGACCCCCGAACGAAGGGGCTGTAATTATCCTTTGGCCCTTGCACAAATTGCTCATTGACTTGGAGCGCCAAGTGCTGACGCGCTGGCTCAGTTCGGAATTGGGGTTTAAATCAAAGAGCTTCCCTCCAGGGATCTGGGGGAGATGGAGACAATTAGATTTGAGCCCTGAAGTTTTACAAGTCTAATAAATTTCCTGGTAGCCTCAGGCTGCTGGGCTGCCGTGCAGGAGCCTGGCGAGAGACCTTGGTGAGTGAAAGCAAACATTTCTCAAGGCAGGAAGCCACAACACGGATCTTCCTTCCCCAGCCGGGGCCTGGCTCCTTGGCCCCGTGTCCTGCAGTGCTGGCAGCTCCACGGCTGGGCTGATGGCTCCCAGGGGAGCAGGGCTTCTGATGGAGAAGGTGAGAAAAGAGCATCTCCTTAACCGTGCTTCGTGCAGAACCACCAGGAAAGGCGGCACGGGGAGAGGTTACGGAGATGTTGGCACCACAGCAGCAAGCGCCCAGGGAAGGCCAGCACAGGGCAGCCCTCACCCCTCGGGGGGCACAGCCTCGCCTGCTCGCTATCCTGCCAGAGATGCTCTTCTTCTGACCAGGCAGAGCCCCACATCCACCCCACCCTTGCTCCAGCAATGCTAATGGAGAAGAGGATGGAGAAGGAAGATCCTTTTCTGCAGGAGTCTTTGCTTCTGGGAGCCCCTGTAGCAAACCCGCTGCTGCTGCCATCAGCACGGAGATCCCTGGTGGTGCTCGGGAGGTGCGGGGTCCCCTGCCGCGGGAAATCTCCTCCGGTGCTGCCCTGCTGCGGGCACGGTGCCACCAGCTGTCCCCTGTCCCTGTCCCAGCACGGCAGGTGGAGCAGCTCCCGGTGCACCCACACCGCCCTGCGCCGTGCCCGTCCCTTTGGACCCGGGCGAGAGCCCTCAGCCAGCTCCAGCTCCTCCTCCCACGCCACCCCCTCTGTGCTGGGTGCCTCCGGTGTTTGTTCAACAGAATATTGCCATAAATTACATACTCCTCTGACACGATGTAAAACATGTTTTATGCTCCCATTTTCCCCCTGTCTTCCTGCTCACCCTTTTTCTTTTCCAATTTGAGTTGGATACACTGTGCCAGGGATTAGCACAGACTTATTTAAGCAGCCAGTCAGCTCTAAAGCATTGCTCATAAAACCCGGAGGTCTCTGCAAGCCCGTCGCACTTGTCGCTGGTGACCATAAATCCCCAATCGTGTGAGCCTCTCTCCTCCTCCTTTTCCTGCTCCCTTCCCCGAAGCAGCCTGGCAGCTCCACCACGCATGGGACCAGGCAACAGCAAGTTGTTGGGGTGGTTCATTTCCTTTTTTTTTTAAGACCCTATATCCCAACTGCTCCCTGAAAGCCCTATTACCCGTCACATCCCCTTAGGCACAGAGGCATCCATAGGACCTGGCAACCCTGTTGGGGTTCATCCACCCCCTGGCATTGCAGGCTGGGTTCCTGGGTGAGCATGGGTTTGGTGAGGCTTCGAGGCAGCAGATGCAGCCATGACCACGAGGAACATCTCCCACCAACACCCAGCAGCAGGGCTGAGACCCCTCAAGAGAGGACAGCGGTGCAGGGTCACCACTCCCAAGGTGTGGGGGTCCCAGCACAGGCTGGCAGCACACAGCAGCAGGGAGGATGTGCAGCAGGCTGGCCACCACCCCACTGTCCCCTGCCCTGAGTGCCAGCGGCAGCACGTGGGACACTTGGCACATGCTGGCCCCATCGGTGGCAGCAGGGAGGAGAGCCAGGCTGGAGGACTTTGATCTCCTCCTTTAAAGCAAATATTTCCTTGCTGGGACTTTGCTAACCCCTCATCCTGACAGGCCGGATTCCTTCCTTTATGCTCTGCAAGGAAAGCTCCAAACAGAGATTTCGCTCTGGAGGAATTCATGGCACCCACCCTGGTGACAGGGCTGCGAGGCAGTCTGCGCTTCCCCCCTGTTTGTATTTTGTCTTGTGTTTTTTGGACGGGAACCACGGCATTCAGAGCGCTGGCAAAGAGCAGAATATCCTGAGCAAGCACAGCTGGGCTGGCTCCAGAGGCTGTGGCCAGGATCCGGGGTGCGGGGACGGGTCTGTGCAGGAGCAGCTGCCCTGCTGGCGGGCACTGCGGGGCCGATGGGGCACCAGTGTCGCTGCCAGCAGGCATCCAGGGGTGGCAGTGGTGCCCTCTGGTCCCCTCCGTGCAACAGGAGAGGCTGCAGCCCCTGAGCAGTGACCCCCAAGCAGCCAGACCCAGCTGTGTCCCCCTGAGCCCCTGGGGACAGCCAGGTCCCCCTGACCAGGGGACGAGCCGCGAGTGGCAGAGAGCAGCAGGTAATGAGGAAATCTTATCACCGCTTCCTGCTAATTTTCCGAGTGCACCACGAAAAAATACAGTCCTGGGGACATGTGTAACTAATTAAATGGTACAGGGAGAAGAAAAACACAGATTATTTTTTTCAAGACTTTGAATTATGTCTGGAGGTGAAGGAGTCAGCAGGCTCGAGGGATAATTAATCACCGGAGGTGAGGTGCCCTGGCTCCCCATGCCAGCGCCTGCTCCTGGCTGCCAGCCCTTGCAAGGCACTGGCCAGCTCTGAGAGCAGCCCGTGGTGCTGGCGTGGGGCAGGGAAACTGCTCTTGGAGCCGGAGAGAGGAGGAGAAGGGCTCCGTGTCGTGTGGGATGGAGTTTGGCACGAGGGACCCCAAGGAGGCCAAGCTGGAAATGCTCCCTCTGGCTGGGAACTCTCCCGGGCTGAAGTTTGGGCACGTCCTTGGTGCTGCCGGTGGGATCCCAACATCCCCGTGCTGAGGGGTGTCTGCAGAGTCCTGGGGCAGAGCTGCACACCCAGGACAAGCAATATTTGCCACCCGTGGGGCCAGGGACCATGAGCCTCTGTACCAGGCCCACCGAACCATCATGAGCATCCTTCCCAAATATCCCCGTGGGGGCAGGCACGGAGCACATCCACGTCCTGCTGGGTGCTCCCCTCCTCCCGGGGCTGCTGAGGGCTCCGGCAGCCAGCACAGAGGTGAAATGCTCTGGGCGCAGCTTCTCCCGAATGGTGAGCGCTGCCCTCCTCACCCCCCGGTGGCACGCAGAACATCCCATACACCTTGTGCCATTTCAAGCCACTTCTTTACCGAGTTTTACTTTCCAGTCCCCGCCCCGTGACCGTAATCTTGTTTCTGTGTGTTCCGTATCCAAGGTGTAAGAAGTCGTCGAGAGCTGTTGTTAACTGGAAGGGTGTATTTGGTGTGGGAAACGGTGAGCAGATACTCCCTAATCCCTGTGTCGGCTCACATCCTTTTCCCATCCCGTATGGGCACTGCACCCAAACAAACAGGGTGCCTGGTTACCACCACATTGGCCCTTCCCCTGCCCTCCAGGAGGATCAGGGTGCGTTTGGGACGTGTCTCCCTGTCCGTGCCATCAGGAGAGCTCCGCACGGATCCACAGCCACCTCTCCCAGCCACAGGCGAGGCTCCCCCCGATATTTTTTGGGGGTAAGGAGGAGAGGCCAGGACTCTGTCCAGCCCCGGCCCAGAGTTCAGCACCAGCCCCGCCTTGGGACAGCGCGGGCAGCGGGTGCCACCAGCCAAAGCCAAGCCGCGCCTGTCCTCATCCAAGCAACCTGCAGGGAATTGGGGGTCCCAATTCCCTCCTGAGCTCACTGACCCACGGAGCTGGTGGATATCTGAGGCCGATGCAGCCCAGCTCCGGGTGTCCCAGCAACGGGGGGTCATCCCTCCTGCCCCTGCCTCGCCTGGCCACTGCAAGCGGGGATCCTGTCCCAGCCTGCGCAGGCACAGCCCCGGGAGGCTCCCGGCCGCCGGCTGCCTGCAAGCTGAGGCAATGTTTGTGGGTTTTCAAAGAGGCAGGCACGCTCCTCGCCGAGGCAGCCCCAACACGCAGAGCTGGGCAAGGCGAGGGCTGCCGTCCTGGGAATGGCCCCAGAGCCTCCCACTGCCTGGCAGAGAGGGCAGTAAAAATCCTTACTGCCAGCTTCTCCAGCATCTCCTTCCCCGGAGCAGAGCAGCAGGACGGGCCAGTGGCCTAGTGGCTGAGACCACTCTGCCCCTGCCCTTAAAAGCCAGGAATAGGGGAAAGATGAGTGAAGGGTGAGGGGGGCACGGGCCCACCCTGGCTGGCTGAGCAGTACAGGCATTTCTGCGAGCTGACCCAAATCTTTCCAAGGGAGAGCTGTCATCAGGGAACGCTGATCCCGCACTTTAGAGCGGCTTTTTTGGAAACGTATCTGTTTCATCAACATGTTTTGTGAATAATTATGAAAACATACTACAAGGTCCAGGAATTTCATTGGAATTCCATCATTTTTCCTGTTAGTTGGAACAGTGAAGTCAAAACATAATGCTCTGACCACTTCAAAACCCACTTCCAACCTTGCCAAGAGGATTCTTTTAAAGATAATTTCCCAATTTATTACAGGGCAATGTTTTAAGACCCAGCGGTGCTGGGGTTGCGGTGTCACATCCTGCACCCATCGCTCCTCCTGGGCTGGCCCTGACCCTGCTCCTGGGGGGTCATCCCAGAGGCCCAGGGGGGGCTCCCTATAGTGTGTTCCCAGCCCCAGGGCCTGGGGACATTGTGGCACGGGGGCTGGGTGGCCTTTCCCTTGCCATCACAGCGCTTATACCTGCTCCTTTCCCAGGCAGCAGCTCTGGACTGGGGGCTGTAATTCTGGGCCCTTTCAATTAGCATTTTGCTCTCCTTTACTACCCAGCGGTTAGAGGTGTGTCCAGCCGGCACCCAGGAGCCCTCCCAGCCCATCTGAAATACCATTTCCATTTCTGACTGGAGTAATTGATGTCCTATTTTCCCTTCATTCATATGCAGGTGGCATGGGAAGGCTGGAGTGACGTGGAGCAGGAGCCCGACGGGAGGAGCTGTCACCGAGCCCCTCGCTGCTGGCCACCAGCATCACCGGCTCTGCTGGAATTTAGCCTCTGCTTCCCCCAAAACTGTGGACCCACAGAGCAGGGGCCAAGCTGGCAGCCTCTCCAGACCAAAGCCTGCTTGGAGATTCAGCTCAGACACAGAGAAAAATAGCTGTCTGCCATCCACCTTGGTCCCAGGGGTGTTTGTCTGCATTGCTGGTACTTGTCACGGGGATCGCCCAGGTGCACGTCTGGCAGCCCCCGCATGTCCCCAAGCCGTGGTGGGGTCCCAGAGGGGGTGAGGACCAGGAAGCACAACCCATGCAAGCCCCAGGACACCTGTACTGCCCTCAGATCCTCACCCTGCCAGCCTGGGGGCTGCCACGTCCCAGGGGACAGGGCTGGGGCAGGACCGACCCGTGTCCTGCAGCGGTGCCATGTCCCTGCCCCATGTCCCATCCTCGTCTGGCTATTACCTTGCAGAAGTGCCCTTCTGTTTCCAACCTCCGCGCTGCTGTCTGCAGAGCAGGCCCTGCTGCTTGCTGCCAGGAGGACGCTGCCGCGACAGTGCCAGCGTGGCAGCGTGGCAGGAGGGGGCCCTGCGCTGCCTTCCTCCCGGCTCCCAGGGGACGGTGACTGATGGGTGCATTAGGCTGGAGAGAGAGCAGGTGACAGGAGGGCAGCCCGCAGACAGCCGCGGCTCGGTGACACGAGACAGGGAACACTGATTACTTTGCCAGCCCCAGAGCAGACACCTAATAACAAGGCGGCGAGGGAGCAGGGACAGGAAGGATAAATAGCTCTGAGGCTGCAGGGCTTCTCCGCGCCATCGCAACCCCCTGCGTGCGGGGGTGTATCGCCACGAACTTTGCTTCTGCTTGATCCTTGCCAGCGGACGGGCGCAGGGCTGGCGTGCACGGTGCGTGCGTGTGCCTGCCCGTGCGGCGCTCTGCTCGGTGCAGCAGGTCCGTCCAGCCCTGCGCTCTGCAGCCGGTCCTGCCGCCTCTGGTCCTGCCTGCAGCTCTGAGTCACCCGGGCAGGAAGGGCAAGGCACCGTGTTAACCGCTTCCCCTCCAGCAGCAGCTGCCCGGGAAGAGAAGGGTTTGCTCGGGAGTTGCCGAGGCAGGGCAGGAGGCCCGCAGTGCCTACATGGCCTCATACACGTGTGTGGTGCCCCACGCGTGGGGCTGTGCGTGGGACACGTGGCAGTGGTGGGCACTCCTTGGGCTGCTCTGCCCTGGGGTGTCCTGAGGGGTGGCCCACCTTGTCCTCCTCCCCCAGGTCTCTCCATGCACCCTTCGTGTCTGCACCACCACCATCAGGTGTCTCAGGAAAGGGTCGGTGTTCCCTCTGACCCCCCCTGCAGCCGCGCGGCCTCTTGGAGCTCTCCTGGAGCATGTCCTTATTATAATTTCATTTTTGGGTGCTCTTTAAGGAGTTAAAGGAGGTGAAGGTAGAAGAGGCAAAAAATTAAAGGAAGGATCGATCACCAGGACTGAGAGGGAGAACATCTCCCCAGGGAGAACATCACCCTGTTGCAGTGGATGTAAAATCCTCTCCCCCCCAGGAGAAGCGGTGTTTGCCCTGACAGCAGCCCCGGGGGATGCAGACCCCGTGCCCGGGGAGGTCGGCTGCTCGGCAGGAATTTGGCACAGCCGCCAGGGAGCAGGGCAGCTGCCCCGCTTGGACAAGCGTCTGGGACAAAAATCAATGCCAGGATCGCTCAGACAAGTCGTGCTGCTGGGGTCACTGCACAGTCTATGGCCCGTCTCGTGCCCGGGGATGTGTGCTGAGGAAGCACAAGTCCCTGGCTGCCCTCCAGGAATAGATAAGCTGTTTAGTTACAGAATAACTCGATTAACCAGGCTGTGTGGGGACAGCAGATCACCACTGCCAAGCCCGAGATGTGGGCCTGATGTGCCCTTTGGCCCGTTGTGATAAAGCAGCAGGTTCAACCTGGAGCAAAAAGGAAGGTGGGAAAGCCTTGCTGCAAGTGCACATACCCAGGGACTCGATGGACACCTTTTGCAATAGCTCACGGAGACACAGAGGTGCTGTGAGCTACATAACCCACGATATGCCATGCCACCCCATCCCGTCCCATCTCACTCCCCTTTCCCTGGACAGCCAGCGGCGATAGCATCAAGCTCCCCATGGCTCTGCCAGGTCCATCCTTGCACGACTTGTCTGACCTCGCTCGCTGGCTTTGATGCCCTGCACAAGCCCTGGCCGCTCCCCGGGCTTCATCCCACCTCCCAAGTGGCCAAAGCTGCCAATATTTGGGCTGCTGCAGCCCCTGAGCTGCCGTGCCTTCCCAGATTAAGCACGAGGCTGCGAGTCCATGCCCGAGTGAGCCGGGTGGCTTTGCTGCTGGCCCTGCATAAAGCACTTCATGTCTTTGTTGCCTCCTAAGGCCTGGGAGCAGTCCTACGTGTCTCATGGACATGACCTGATTAGTTACTGCTTGGTGTCTGCTTGGCCCACTTGAGGCCAATACCTCAAGGCCAAGGCTGGGAAAAGATGGGACTTTTCTCACTCCAAACAAGTGAGACTGGGAAGGGAAGAGCACAAAAACTTCCTGCAGCCGTCACAGCTTCCCCGGGATTAGCTGGAGAAGGGAAGGTTGGCTCATCCCGGGGACAAGCAGCTCATTTGCTAAATTAAAGCGCTAACCGAGGAACCAATTTTTTGTGTGTGTAATTTCTCCCTTCGTAATACTTGGTACTTATCCTGCTAATTGCTGGTGCTTGGGGCAGAGCGGGTGGGTGTTTCCATAGCCCAACAGCACCTGGAGCTGGGCTGCTGGTGCAGGCAGGGGGCAGATCTGCCCTCCTGTGCCAGGGGGAGAGGGGCAGGGGGGCTGCTCCCATCCCCGCTCCCATCCCCGCTCCCATCCCCGTTCCCATCCCCGCTCCCATCCCCGTTCCCATCCCCACTCCCAGCCCCATGCCACCCACTCCTCCCAGCCCAGCCCCATGCCAGCTGCGCACCCTGCCCTCCTGCTCGGCACCGCTGCAGGAAGGGGAGGGAGGAAAAGCATTGCTTAATTCTCTTCACGAGCAGGCGAATTGCTTTATAGCCTCTCTTCAAGCCGTCTCTTTTGCCACTGGCTTCCCTGTGCAGCTTCCTGGGGCACTGGCACTGCGATGGTTTTAATGAGGGAGATTTCAGAGGTGATGAGTAAGGCTGTGAAGCCTCACTCAAATCCACGGACAAATCCCTCCATCAAAAGAGCCAGTGACTTTTAAGCAAAGTCCTCCAAATTCTTCCTGAGGCTCTGAGCCTGGTCCCTTCTCCTGCCCCTGGCTTTCAGGTGCCCTCTTGGGAGCTTTCACCTGTAGCTCTTGGTGGAATCAGCTTAGGTGTGCCTGCCTCCCTCCTTTTGGTGCTGACAGCGAAGCCGTCCCTGACCTCACCCTATTGCAGACAAACCACCAGGCAGATGGCAGATGAAGAAAATGGCCTCCTCTGCCCCTCAGACCATAAGATGGAGAAGAATTGGCTTGTGGTGAGGCAGAGGCATGAAGCAAGGGGCAGGGACACGGCACTGCCCCCTGCTCTGCCACCCCCTGCCCCGCTCTCCCGGCGGGCTCCCCTGCAGCTGCCCCCCGCCGCGGGCTGCTTGCTTTGCACCAAAGACGTCTCCACTTTCCCCACAACACATCATAAGGCAACCACACAAACCAGAGGATGTAAGTCTGAACGGCTCCGAGCGCATCGGGCAAATTTGATCCTGCCAGATTAGGGAAGGCATTAGCGGGGCTTTGAGCCCTCGCCTGGGTCTGGGGTTTATATATGGCCACGGTCACCGCTCCGAGAGTGACATTGCAATACATCACGCCTGCCAGCCGCAGCCCGCGGCTCCCTGGCACCCGGCCAGGCAAAGGTAATTTTGTGCTGAGTGATATCAGAAGTCAAAATGAGCCCCACATACTTCGTGCAATTCCCAGTGGCTGTAAAACACCTCGGCCGTCTCCCATCCAACATTTATGTGTTTTGCATTAAACTTCCCCAAATTAGTGCTAAGTGCATTAAAGTTGTAAAAATAGCCTGCGTAAAACCCCATTAAGTGCTTAAATATACGGACCCAGTGCACAGGGATCTATAATTCAGGCCGGAATTCGGGAGCCCTGTCAAGCAGAGGTCCCGTGCCTGGGGGACGTCGGAGCCCTTGGCTGCGCGGGTTGCTGCGGGAGGAGATGGTGCCAGAGCTGGGAGCAGCTTTTCCCCCATCAGGAGCTTCCTCCGAGACGTCAGACGTTGCAACTCTATTAATACTCGCCGAGCATCGGATGCAGACAAGACAGGCCGGGGGGATGGGAGGGGAGGAGGCAGGCGGGGAGGAAACATCCAGGCTTGGCCTTACGCACCACTGTCCTGGCACGTTTTGGGGATAATGGGGTGGAAGAAGGCCCGAGGGAACGCACGTTGGCCCAGGTTCAGCTATTGTGGGGAAGCAGAAAACTCGCTCCTGCCCTGGATGAGGCTGTTACCACGTTTCAGAGGGAGCTGGGAGCACTGTCGTCACTCTGGGAGGAGGTTTTGCAAAGATCATCTCCCCCAGCACTGCCTGCTCAAGGTGGGGATGCCAGGGGGGATCCTCCAAGCACTGCCCATCTCCCCCAGGGGCTGTGCTGGACCCAAGTGCATCACGTCTCCGGGGACCTGGCACCCAGCCTGCATTTCTCATTCCATCCCATCTTCTCCAGCAACTCTCACGTAGTTTTGGTGTTTGCATCCTGGGATGCACGGACACCCCGACCACATGCACAAGGAGGATGTCACCAGATGGCGGGTGCATTCAACGCTTCCCATCATCCAGAGACATCTTCCTCGTGGTGCTCGTTCCTCCACCAGTGGAGCCGATCCACCGATCTCCAGATTAGCAACCATTGCAGGGCAGAACCAGTCAGGTAGGAGGCTGCCCACAAGGGTAGGGAAGGGAGATTTCCTGGTGTTTGCTTTTCCCACGCGCTCCCAGAAAGGTGGGGATCTTTTCCAGGCAGATTTCAGGCTGGCTCATGGCCGAAGCAAACTGGGAAATGTGCAAACAGCCATAAAATCACCCAATCTGAAGAGGAAATAGCTCAGCCTCCCTGGTGTTTTTCCATGAGGGAGCAGACTATCAGCTCAGCCTCCGGGTCTAGAAAAGCAGACTGAGGGCCAGGGAGGGAGGTTTGGCTCCTTTGATCCCACTGGTCAAACTCCAAAGGCTCTGTCCCACTCCCTCTGCTCTGCTCCTGCCACCACCACCCTCCATGCACCTCCCCTGACAGCAAGTTGACCACGTTGGCACTTTGGGAGGGGAAAGGCATGACCACTTGTATCACACACCGTGCTGGGAGAAATAAGTGGGTGCTGCTGGTCCAGCACCCAGGCTAGGCACCTTGTGAGGGTCCCCTGCTGGAGGGGAGCAAAACCCTGCTGCCCGAACCCTTTCAATTGCAACTGGAGAAGAAATTTGCAACCTCACCCGCTTTTTGTTGGCATTATTCTTCTGCCCTGTAACACCTCTCCCTTGCTCTGCTCCTGCAGAAGAGAAAAAGCCCATTAGTGATGTCCCAAGCGGGGTGGCCTCGGGTGCGCGGCCAGGTCCTGGTGGCTCTTGGCCATTATACTCCGTGCTTCCTCTCAAAGGTACCTGTCCAGCTTTATTACTGTCACTTCCCAACCCTTTGGAAGCCTTCCCAAGATGTACTTACGGAATTACTGTTCCCACTCTGCAGAGAAAACAGCTAAAGCCTTGTTATAACTCCTTAATGTTAACATCTGAATGGAGGGATTATCCTCCCTTACAAAAGGCTACATGTTTGTTTAACGCTGTTTTCACTTGTTTGAAAGTGAATTTTATAAAGTCCCTTTCCCTCCCTGCACCTCCCCCTGGCTCCAGCCCTTCAGTTTCTCGCTGGGGATGGAGCAAGCCTCGGGCACTTGTAGCTTTTCCTGCTGGAAACATTGCTTTTGAAGCTGCACCGAGATGGGGCCTTTGGTTTCCCTTTTTGCAAGGTTCCCAGCTCATCTGTGTGCCCAGCTCCACTTGCACTGGGAGGTCCCCAGCCCACTTTTGGTGCTGAACCTGCACGGAGGCTGCCCCGCGGCTGGCAATGCTGCTGATCTGGCTGAAGAAAATCCAACGTCAATAACAGTATTTGCCCGCTGCTGTCTGGCACTGCCATTGCTGGTGGCACTGCAGGGGCATTTGGGAAGCACGAGCAGCACAGTGACAGGATCAGGCCCACGGCTAGGCTGGAGAAGGAGCAAGAGCCAGTGGGGAGGAGACTTTCCTGCACTCAGAAGCAGCAGGAGCACAGGTTTCCACATATTCAACTTTGGGATGGGCAGAGAGGCACGAGGGAGTGGGGAGAAAGGGGAACGAAACTCCTGCAGATCTGAAAAGCTTTCAGTGGGTTCGTGCTGCCTGTATCGCATCCTGCACGGCATCCCATGCTGCATCCTGCACCACATCCCACATTGCATCCCATGTCACATCCCGCTCAGCACCCCGCTCAGCACCCCGCACCGCATCCCTGGCTCCCCCAGCGCCGCTCCTGCCTGAGCCGCCCGCCCCTGCCTGCCTGGCTCTGGCGCACACGGAGCCGCTGAAGCTTTTGGACCAACTGCGTTGTTTTTTTTAGAAGCCACAATATTTATAAATGGTTGGTAAAATATTTACGTTATGAGCCAGTTTGCCTTGTTGGTTTAAAAAATTAATATAACATTAACTCCTCTCAGAACATTTAGGTTTTTAAGAATTGAGCTGAAAATTAAACAATCGTTGGATTTGTGGTGGGAGTAACGTGGCAGCAGGAGTATTTATCACGTGCAAAACAAATGGGATTGCCACTTCTCTGCCAAAGACATCAGAATTTGGGGGTATTTTTATGCCCTGAGTAAATATTCTCAATTCTTTGTGAACAGTTTAAAAAACAAAACAAAAAAAAAAATAATAAAACCTGGTGGTTAAGAACGATCAAAACAAAGCCAAGACATTGATGTCATACTTAGAAAATATAGGAGGCTTAAAGATAAACTTTTACGTTGGTCAAATATAGAAACTAATTATACCACCAGAGTCCCTACAAGGATTTCTCTATAAGGTCCCTCTGGTTTTGTCCTCTTTAAAGAACTGCTGATGCCTCATGGAAAATACTGATAAACAATTTGTTCTCAAGTACAACCTGGCTCTTCCCTATTTCTTTCCTTTGTTCTCTTCTGCTGAGCTCCGTGTGAATGGAAACAGAGGGCAAACTCATTTGGGGTGTTGGTGCACTAAGTGGTTTGGCCAGGGCTGAGGCTGCACGGAAGGGCTGACGGTCCCATCGTGGTCACCCCCGGGCTACCGCCATCCCCAGGCAGGGCTCGGGCCAGGGAGTGGCAGCACAGGTATGTAAAACCTCCAGCAAACATTGATTTTTGCTTTATTTTCTAGAGCCATTCCAGGGCAAGAGATGAGGCGTGCAGCGCATGGTTGTGCCTTAGGTCCACAGTCGGGTGGAGAAAGGTCAGAGGAGGAAGAGGAGGAGGTGGATTTGGGATGGTTTCATCCTGCCCTAGAGACAAATCTTTCTCTTCAAGAAGCTACACGCTGGAACCTGAAATAAGCCCTCAAGTTTGCTTTGACAAAAGAAGCAGAAAAGGGTGCGAGAGGAGGAAAAGCACTTCTCATGGGGTTAAATATCTAGTTGAGTAACCCTAGTTTGAGTAACCCTACCTAATAACTCTCTTCCATTAATGCTTGGTGTTAGTTGAGTCATCAGCAGAAGAATAACAGCCTACATTTTCAAGAGCAACCAGTGATTTTGTGAGCCCAACTTGACAGCACTTAGAAAGCAATCAATTCTGCGCGCTCATCCTCCCAACGTCAGGCAGCTTTCAAAGGTCTTGAGATGGGCACCAAAAAAGCGCCTCTGCTTTTCAACTGCCAGGCCAACGCTCTTCGGGAATCCAAGAAATATTTTCATGGGGTAATTGTGCAAGAGCAGACTTGTCCATTAAACTGCTAGCCCTGCCCATGGTTATAAAACCAGAGGTGAAACGGCTGAGAAGGAGCAGCCGGCTGCGGAAGGGGGGTAGGGAATAATAAACCTCGCAGAGCACTGCAGAGGAGAAAGGCTGCCGAGAGTATCAGATTGGGCTTGATAAGCTGAACCATCAAGGGAGCAAGCCAATTACTGGCAGAAAAAGGACATCGTGGAGAAGGTCGGAGTGGATTGTCGTGCCAGTGGATGTGCTAAGGTCAAGGAGAAGGAAAAACAAGCCCAAGCAAGGCGTGGCAGCGAGGAAGGAGTCACCAACCCCCAGTGCTCCTCACATACCTTGAATAGCTAAAATAATAACATAATAAAATCCAAACTAAACTGAAGACGCTGATGTCACCTTAGAAAATATTTAAGAGACCTGCACTTTTATACCAGTAAAGTAAAGGCAGCGATTAATTAAACCCCAGCATGCCTTAAAAGGCGTTTCTCCCGACTGCGTGTCTGCTCTCAATGAAGTGGTTTCTGCACGCGGGCTGGGACACTGCGGCGTGGGAACGGGATATTCCTGCACGGGAAAGGAGGTCAGGGCACTGGGGAAGGGCGGCAGGAGCCGAGGGATGCCCGTGATGGAGGATGAAGGGCCACCAGTGCAGGCAGGTGGCATTTGGCACGGATGGTAGGAGAAAATCAGCCATGGGGACATTGCTCTCCAGGTCCATGATCGGCAGCAGCCACCCCAAGTACGCATGGTGGTGGTGGCTCTTCTAGTTTGTGGTCTTCTTTTGAGCATCCAGCACCAGTCATGGTCAGAGAGAGGGGATGAACATGGGTGGGCCACCTCTCTGTGTGCCCAGGGGCCTGATTCAGCCCAGGAGGGGTGCTGGGGCCACCACCAACCCGAGGATTGCTCATGTGAGGGCGGCTCTGGCAGTGGGCAGGAGCAATATGTCCCCGTGCCAGCTCTCCAAAGGAAGAGGTCCAGCCCGGCAGAGGAGCAGCCCTGTGGGTCGGGCAGCAGCAGAGAAGCCTCTGCCTAAATTGCTTCATTTAATCTATTGTTCAGCTGACTACATTGAAAATGGAGCATGTAATTGTTTCCCCGAATAGAGTCGAACACCATTAAACACTGGTCTGAAGCTTTGCCATCCAGCAAATATTCCAGCTGGCTGGGGATCCTCGGGGATTGGCTCCGCGTCGCCATGGTTACGGACTGTCCACGGCTTTATCCCTACGGTTAATTAAAAAGCCTGTTTTACCAGGCGGCTCTGCCCGAGGTGCGCTGCTCGGCCGCCCCCCCCGACCCCAGCCCCCAGCCCGCCCGGGGCACCACGGCCTCGCTCGCTGGGTGGGCACCGGGAGCAGGAGACGCTGCTGTTCGCAGGGCTGCTGGCCTTCCTGCTCATTTTTTTCTACTACTTCAAATGGAAGGGTCATTTTGTACACAAAACGCGGATTTTTGCTTTTTCTCAGATGTTCTTTGACGCCAGGTGAGGGCTCACGGAGCTCTGTCTTGCTCCCCGGCTGCTTGTGCACACGCATTGCCAAACCCAGCTCGTGCCAGAGGTGGTCCTCGAGCAGAAACAGGTCCTCTGCACAGGACCTCTGCACAGGTATGAGCAATCCAGGAGCAGATGGGGGCTCAAGGGAGTAGGGGTGGGGAAAACCCTTCCTCCCCTGCCCCAGACCCCGAGGGGCTGCCCACGCTGCCAGCACATGCTCTCTCCCTTGAACTTTTAGGACAAATCCCAGTGCCAGAGGGAAGGGCATTGAGACCACTGCCCAGGGGAACAGAGGCGGGCAGCCGGGCTGTGCGCCCTCCTCCTGGCATTGGGGCATCACCCACCCATCCTGCCTGCGCCTCCAGGGCATCGCCGGAGAGCAGGGAGGAGGGAGCGGGGGAAGCAGCCAAGTTATGTGGGAAATTACCTAATTACTGCACAAAATGACTGAGCCACAGGGAAATTCAGACAATGCTCCAAAATGGCCGGGTGCAAATAATGGGAATGAGCCCCATGGAGAGAAGGAAGCCCCGACCACACACTGCCCACGACTGACCCCGGTGGAGGGGAGATGCAGACTGACCTGTGGGGCTCTGCCAAAAAATTAGGCCACAGAGGAGCCGAGCCCCATGGAAAGATGGAAAAGGGAGTTAGGATGCAGGCAATGTTAGTATGTCCTGCTTTTTATAGCCTTTCGTTCCCTGTTTCAAACCCCATTTGAAAAGTCCCAAGGAGCCTTGCTGGGAAAAAGTGGATCCGTTGGGTGACTCAAGTCCTCGAGGGCAGGATTCATCCCTGCAGCCAACCCTGAGAGTCAGCTGTCAACAGCAGGCAGAATCAGGGTCTCAAGATGAGGAGAGAGAAGGGGAAGAGAGGGAGAGAAAAAGAAAAAGGGAGAAAGAAATAAAAAGAGAAAGAAATAAAAAGAGAAAGAATTAAAAAGAGAAAGAAAGAAATGAAGGAAGAGAAGAGAAAGAGAAGAGAAAAGAGAAGAGAAGAGAAGAAAAGAGAAGAAAAGAGAAAGAAAGAAATGAAGGAAGAGAAGAGAAGAGAAGAGAAGAGAAGAGGAGAAGAGAAGAGAAAAGAGAAGAGAAGAGAAGAGAAGAGAAGAGAAGAGAAGAAAAAGGGAAGAAGAGAAGAGAAGAGAAGAGAAGAGAAGAGAAGAGAAGAGAAGAGAAGAGAAAGGTAGAGGAGAAGAGAAGAGGAGAGAAGAGAAGAGAAGAGAAGAGAAGAGAAGAGAAGAGAAGAGAAAGAAGAGAAGAGAAGAGAAGAGAGAGAAGAGAAGAGAAGAGAAGAGAAGAGAAGAGAAGAGAAGAGAAGAGAAGAGAGAAGAGAAGAGAAGAGAAGAGAGAGAAGAGAAGAGAAGAGAAGAGAAGAGAAAGAAGAGAAGAGAAGAGAAGACTGAACGTAAATGAGGCTTAATTGTGATGATGGGATGTAGCTGATTATCAAAGCTAACGTTTAGGGCGGGATATCAGACACCATCTGGTGCTTTGCAGCAGGCTGGGAAGGGCCAGGAGAAAACAGCCTCGCGTTAAATCACTGCAAGCACTAGGTGTCGAGGGCTGAGCCGGGGCAGCCCTCACGTGCAGCAGCCCCACTGAGACCCCAGCACCCTCAGCAGGTTTGGGCCATGGGCAGGACCTGCTCTGCACCTCCAGCCCCGGCCGAGCTCCATCCTGGGGGGGTTCCCAGCCACTATTGCATGGGAAACTCACCGTGTGCGGGCTTTGGGCTCGTGAGCAAGGCGGCTGCTTTATGAAAGAGAATTTCTGAATCCTTTTGTCAACAACTAAATGTTTCAGTTGACAAAGTCAATGCGTTATGCGAAATTATAAATATTAGATTAATAGTATTGTATAGGATTTATATCACACAAAGATCCAAAGAGTTATTTTTACCTTTGTGAAAAATAAAGCAAGAGAGTTAAAGTGATTTGTTCAGACACATTTCCCTCAAAAACTTTGTCAAAATCCACTCATTCCCAGGGAACACTTTGATTTCGATAAAACTGCATTTCTCAGTAGAAAACTCAACCTGTCAGCGGCCTCAGCCAGCTCCAAACATTGCCTGAGCACTAATAAAGGAGGAACCTGGCTCCAGAGAGGCATTTCCCGAACTGTGGGGGCTCGGTTCCCTGCCAGGGGCTGGGGGAGCTGGTGGTGTCCCCCTCCTCTGTGTGTCATGCATGTCCCCAGAGGGAAAGTTGCAGCCCAGCCCTGTGGGTGGCGATGTCCTGCACCCCCTGTGAGGTCCTGCACCCCCTGTGAAGTTCTCAACCTACCAAAACAGCCCACAGCATCCTGGGGCACCCCACCAGCAGCCAGAGGGGTCGACTGAGCACCCCGGGGTGCCGGGTCCATCGTGTCCCTGTGATGGCATAGCCGGGGAGATGCTGTTCACCGTGCCAGCAGCTTGGTGCCAGCACCCCTGGAGCCACCCAAGCCTCAGCCCCGTGGCACTGTGCACACACCGGGGGACACTGGTATTGTCACTGCACCCCTGAGCCTGCCCTGGCTGTAGGATGGAGGTGAGAGGCAGCCTGCGACTCCCCCCATGCAGCAAATGGGCAGAAACCCTCAACACACCTCTGCCTCATTAACTGTGCTTTCCTGGCAATAAAAGGCAGTTAACCCACAGGCCCCTTGATCAGCAAATTCGCTCCAGCCTGGAGAAGCCCCCAGTGTGGCTGGGGCCGCGTGATGCCAGGCTCACCCAGCTGCCCCCATACCCACAGACCGCTGGCACGCAGCCCTGCACAGCGGCGAGGGGATGTGCCCAGGAGCAGCTCCCCCTTAAAACCCTTTTTCAATAATGATCCTCCAACTTTTGAGCTGTCTCTTTCTAGCGCTGATGGTGCTCATGTCCAGAGCATGGCAGGCTGGATCCCAGACGATTGCATGAGTTTGTTTTGCTCCAAAGCCCCCCGTGCTCCCCGTGCAGGGGTCTCTCCCGCCCCGCAGCCCAGCGCCACTCCCCTCCCACCTTGCCCCCTGCAGCCCCTCCCGGGACCCCCCCCCCCCAGCTCCGGTCCCGGCGGCTGCTGCTAAAATTAGCGAGGAGCTTCTGTCCATTCTAATAGTAATAGGCCCATTTTTAATAATGATGTTTTCGCAGCAATTTCAGCCCATCACGGTGTCACGGGGGTATTGACGAAAAAAGCGTCTAATCCCTTTTAATAGATTCCATTTGACAGCGAACGTGTCTCCGGGTTCGTTCCCAAAGGCCCCGGCGGTTTCGGTGTCACTCCCGGCTGACCCCGGTGGGTAACGAGACCTTCTCCAGAAGAATGGCTCAGTGTCCACCTGGGGCTGGGCTCCCCAGCCCCCTGCCCCTCTCCCCCACTTCTCAGAGGAGGGCTTTTGCCCGGTGCTGTGGCACAGGGGGTGCCATTTCAGTGGGTCCCATGGGGCTGCAGTTTGGTTTGCTCTTTCTTCCCCCTTGGATATGAAGCGGGAGGAAGGCAGGCAGGCAGCAGGGGGGTGCTCCCTGCCCAGCTCACAGGATAAGGGGTTCTGTACCTGGGCAGCACGTGAGCAGGGCAGCCCAAAGCCTCGCAGCCTCTCCTGAGCCATCCTGCCGGACCTGTGTGCGTAAATACACAGCACACACCTGCTGGAAGGTGCCAGACAACACGTAACGAAGCCGCGGCAATTGCAGGTCCAGGAATCATTAAGCAGGGAAGAATAATTGGCAGCTTCTCACTGGCATCACCGGGGTTGGGAGCTGAGAAAGCCACCTCTCAATGGGGGCTGCTCACCCTCCTGCAACCAGCCGGGACAATGCCAGAGCCCCCCACCTCCTGCATGGCTCCCCGAGCCTGGAGGCAGCAGGGAACCCATCCCCAAGCCCCCCAGCACCCCACAGCCAGCCCCTGATCCCACAGCCCCATCCTGGTTCTCCCCCAGAGCCCCTTCCCTGCCTCCATCCGAGGCACGCCTGGCGGCGGGGGCTGCTCCCCTGGCAGCGGCCGGGGGCAGGAGGAAGGGCACAGCCCTGCTGTGGCTCACAGCTAAATGCTGCCTTTCACTCCAGCATTCCCAAGGAAAGTAATGAGAATAATTAAAGGTAATTTCACTTATTTCGGTTTCAGCATGTAAAGCAGATGGGGAGGGGGGGGGTCCAGCTCCTTGCTGAAGGAGGGAGGGGAGCAAGCAGAGCTCCGAGCCAGGCAGCAGGACCTGCCTGCAGCCCCCCACCCCCTGGGACTGGCTATCAATGGGCTTACTGGGGCTGTAGGGCTGCTGGAGAGCGGGTACAGAGGGGAGAGGTGGTGCTGGGACACCCAGGGCTCTCCCCCTGGGGCGGGGTGAAGTGGTGTCAACTGCTCATCAGCACCACGACCGCCCCGCATCAATACCTGACCCCAAGGAAGCTGGGAGCTGAAAGCGGGGACATTAGTTGGTTGTTAGCCACACCAGTACCCTGGGCCAAAGGGACCTAACCGGGTGGTGATGATGCTGATCTGGGTAATTACGAGGCCATAAACACGCAGGTCACCGCTCTCAGCAGTGCCTTCGCCACCAGCCCTCCTGCTTCTGTGCCACAGGCTGGGGGCTAACGGAGCCACCCTGCAGCCCAGGACCTCATCTCCTCATCCTCCCCCATCAGCATCGAGCCCTGGTGGGGGTGAGCCGGGCAGACTGCTCTCTGGGTCATGTCCTAACTTCCTCGAGTGCAGGGGACGGTGCCCCAGGGCTCCCCAAAACTATGGGGACAGGGGGAGAGGTGGCAGGCAGGGAGGCAGGGGGCAGCCCGAGCACCACCAGCCAAGTCCCCTGGGAGCTTGTTCAGGCGCAGAGAGCTCTTTGACTCACCTGTGCTCTTGACCCCATTGTGTCTCTTCTGCATGAATAATGCCAACGCTCAAACTTCCCCAGCACGCACGCTCGTTAAATATAAATTCCACACTCAGATATTCAGTGGCAGCATTGTGAGCGGTGCGTTTGGGTGCGTTTGACATCCTCGCCGTGCCGTAGGTGACGGAGCCACCCAGCTGCCCCCCAGGAGCAGGACCACCGGGATCGCAGCCGGCGGCACGAGCAGGAGCTGCAGGATGAACTCCCCGCCGTGCAGTCTGCAGGCAGACCCACAGAGGGAAGGGACGTCAGGGAGAAATTTGTAAATTGTTCCTTGTGACAAATATGATTTGGAGAAGAGATCTCCTCACTGAAGTGCCATTAAAAAAAAAAAAAAAAAAAAAGAGGGAAAAGGCAAATCTCAGAAGGAATGCTTTCGCTGTGTTTTCCCCCAGCTTCACATCACCAAAACTTCATCAGTGGCTTCAGGCCTGCGGATATCTAAAGGGCCACGGGTGCCTCCAGTGTCAGACCAGGATCTCGCTGCTGTTGGGTCCTTGCTTGTCCCAGGGCTGTGAGGACACCACGTAACCTCGGAGCCAGCCCTGCCCTCGCCCCAGCCCTGATGTGGCTGCCCACCAGCCCTTCCCTCTGCTCTGACCATGTTTCCCCAGCAGCTGTGTGAACGTCCTGCCCCTGTCCCTGAGGGAAAAGTCTGTGGGGACAGCCGGTGGCAGGCAGCCTGCAGTCCCCTCGGTCCCAATCAGCTGTGATTGAATGCAGCCCAGAGCCCCCAGTTCCTCCGCACATCTCGTGACGAGCATCCGTGGAATCTGCAAGCCATTAACTCTCTGTTATCTTTCTGGAGATGCTGAGGTGAGCCATATGGAAGCACTTACTCGTCAACAGCCTGGGACAGAGTTTGGTGGGGTGGCCAGGACTCAGCCCTTTGTGAACTGCAGAGAAGCTGGAACGCGTCCATTGACCCATTTAATGAGCTCCGGCAAGGGGAATTTCACACTGTGCCTGGAGCTGCAGTAACCTTATATGTAGAGAGAGGGGGAGATAATTTCTAATCTTGTCAATCACGCTGTTGTGAAATCCGCAGCAGGGTTTCTTATAGCGTGAGGGCCAAGGAGAAGGAGGAGGGCCTGATCCCGGTTCGTGCAGAGCAGGACTGCACAAGAAAGGCCTTTCATTATTTTTCTTTGCAGCCTCCTCATTTCCTCGCTGAAAAAAAAACAACAATATATTTATTAACTAGACAAATATTTGACTGGGACAACATGCTGAAATGACCTGCGGACGCCTCCTCGTTCCCACCGCGAGGGGCTCCTGCTCCCCCCAGCAGCCGCCTGCACGCAGCAGGGGCAGGGCTCTGCCCGCGCTCCCCATGCCCCGCTGCCCCCCAGCTCCTTCCACCCCCTGGAGCAGCAGGAATAGGGCACAGCCTCTCCCGGGTCCCCCGCTGGGAGGGACACCTCAGCACCAATGTCACCTGGATGGTCCTGGGGGTTTGTTGCACCTCCCGACCCAAAGCTCTTCATGCCCTTGCTGTGGTGAGGAGCTGCTGCTCCAAGCAGCACAAGGCAGAAGGACGAGGGACGAGGCCACCAGCAGCTGTTGCACCTATTTCCCTCAGTGCCCCCAAGGGTGCACTGCCCCACGCTGGCCTCCTCCAGCCCCTAAAAAGAAACATCACCCCCAAATGTATATAAAAAAGACTTTTTTTAGAACCTGAGCACAGGACTTCATTGGCCTCGTGCCTCCAGAGAGCCATGTGCCCACCGGGGTGGGCAGGGGAGGCTCCTCCTGCTGTGCTGGCAGCTGTGTCCCTGCAGCGTCACCCATTTTTTGGGAGGGCAGCAGAGTTTCCCCAGCATGCTGTGACTGTGAAACTCTTTAAAAGACTTTTCTTTTTAAGAAAAACCCCACCACCCTCTGGTGGGCCATCACTCCCCAGCATAACCAGGGTTTGCACCCGCCGAGGCCCCATCCCTGCTGCCAGAGCCAGGGGACGGCACCGCTCACCCCAATACGTGCAGGCTCCCCCCGATGCCAGGGCCCTGCCTGTTCCATCCTTCCCACCGTGGGGAAGCGCTCCAATAGTGAGCTGCAAGCTAAAGAAACAAACACAGCCTTTTTTCCCTGTTGTTTTTCCTGTTTGCCTAAGAAACATAATCTTCCCCCAAAATGAAAAAAATAATAATAACTTACAGGAAGGCCCCAAGCGTGAGCCGGTTTGTGTGCGATTTCAATCAAAACAGGCTTTAAAAAACAAATTCCTTCGATATTCATCACATGTGTAAAACACATTAAAGGGGGACAGAGGAGCAGAGCCCTCGGGGTCCTGCTGGCACCGAGGGATGCAGCCGAGCGTCAGCGGTGGCTTCTCCTGCTCGTCCCCATCCCCGGGGCCGGGGGGGGAGCAGGCACCCCCACCCTGGAAGGGACCCAGCGCTGGCTACGCTTCCATTGCACGTTACAGAACCGCTTTTATAACCACCACCTTAGATTCCCCTTGAAGCTCTGGCTCCCTGCACCCTGGTGGAGCTGAGGACGGCCACGTTCCCGGCTCTGCTCCTGGCAGAGGTGGGCAGCTGCCAGCATCAGGCTCGCCGAGCACCCTGAGTCCCGTACAACCCAACCTCGGCGGGTCCCAGCTGCTTTTTTTCCCCCCCCTCATCATAGTGGATTACTGCTTATTTGCACATATGCTAACACAAAGCGACTGCACCCCCCCACCTCCCCGGGTCACACTTTCCCTGGCAGGGTCTCTCCTCTCCGCCGGAGCCACAGCCCTCGCTGCGCCGTGCCGTAATCATTATCCCCAGCGTAACACTGCCCGTTTTCTGTGGGTTCCTCTGCTTTTACGAGGTGTGATGGGGAAGGAATGCTGTGTACAGTTTAATTAGGGACTAAGTGCCGTGGGGGGGAGTGGAAAGCAGCAGATACCCCGGGCACTAGCCCTGGACACTCAATACCCTATTAAAGCAGCCCCTTTGATGTCTGCTGACAGCAGCCCCGGTGTCCCACCGCGCACAGCCGGGACCGGGGGATCGGTGGCCAGGGTCTGGCCATGGGGGCTGTGTGACCGGGCAGCGCCTGGCCCCCGCCACGACCCCAATACACCCCGGGCTGAACTGGGCAGCCTGCTGAGCCGGGATGAAAGTCCCCAGGTGTCACCTTGCAGAGCTGCGGCCGGGACAGGCGGCACCTTAGGCTAGGCCCTTTCCCCCGGGGATGGAGCTCCACTTCCCCCAGCTTCTATTTCTGCTTTGCTATCTTGTCCAAACACATCTGGGAGTGGGAACCAAGCGGAAGCATGGCCAGGCCATGGGACAGCAGGAGGAGAGCGCGCAGTCCCAGCGGGAGGCTGCACCTCCAGGGCACGGCAAGGGCTCTCCTGGCCGCTGGGCTGCCCTGCCTGGTGCTGAGCAGCTGCAAGGAAAGGGATTCGGCCCATGACACCCTTCAGAGCAGACCCCAGGCCAGCCCAGGAGGCCACAGCTGGATGGTTTTCCACTCCGTGGCAATGCACAGTGCCCGGCGGTGCCTGTCCCCAGCGCTGAGGTGCCAGCACCCGACTGTGCCAGGCGATGTGGGGGCCCCGGGAGCTCCGCTCCCACGCGCCGGGGCGGATGCCTGCTCCTCGCCCCATGACTCACGGCAGGGCCCGGCACAGGCTCCCAGGGAGGCTGAATCAGTGCCCCGGGGGCAGGATGGGCCCTTCCCCTCCCCTGTGCCAAGGAAGAAGTCATGACCTACCCCTGCTCCATCTCCCGACTTGTTGCGGACTGCAGGTACATGTTGTGAGAACGAGGGGGGCTGTGTCAGCGTTGGCTCATCAAGCCTGGGCTCCCACAACATGTGACAAGATGTGGTGGCACACTGGGAGGTGAGAACACAGAGGGGTCCCGGCTGGGAGATGTGACACAGCCAGCACAGCACCTGCACCAAGGAGCTGAGCCTGGCGTCACGTACCGGCCTGCCCCATGGGAGAGGAGGTGCACAAAGCCCCTCTGCAGTGCCAGGGCCTTGAGGTGCTCTGCACAGCACAAGCTGGCTGAGGACACATCTGGGGACAGGCTGGAGGTGACCTCCCTGCCTGGCAGGCTGAGAGCTTCCCCTTGGCCTCAGCGAGGATGCTCTGTGGGGTGCTGCCTTCCCCAGCGGCGCCGGGGCTGAGGGCCAGGCTCCGGGTGCACGGTGCAGCCCCAGCAGCACCCTCCTCACCACAACACCTTCACTCTCAGGGCTGCTTCGAATTACAGAGGTAAAACCTCACTTCTCTTCCTCCCGGGCTGGCGGGGAGCCGGGAGCACGCGGGGCAGGGAAGGGGGTGTTTCTGCTGGCAGCGCTGCCAGCCATCAGAGGAGTTACAGACACTTCATAAATATCCGCTGGTTAAGAGCTTTCAGGCTGCAGATGGCCACGGCAGAGGAGGGCAGGGGAAACTCAATGCCCCCCACCAGGAACCCGACACAGGGCGAGGGAGCCTCCTGCTCCCCGGGAGGCCGCCGGGACGTGTCGGGAGAGCCCTGGCCTGGCTTCATGGGGCTCTGCTCGTGCTCCCCGTGCTGGGGCACAATACTGGGGTCCCGCACAAAGCACCCACTTGTATCCCACCTGCTTTTTCACCCCTTCCTCCCGAGCTGCAGGACGTGCACCCTCCTCTCCAGTTGCACGGGCACTCATCCGTCCCGTAAATAATTCCCATCTCCATTCCCCAGCACCGGGGTGACACGTGGAAGCGGAGATGTGAACTCGGCACACACACACATGCCTCCCCTGATTAGGACAACTTTTAAGTAGGTCAGAGCCTGGATTTAAGCCGCCTGACAGTTCCCCTATAAAACATACCTAGTTTAATGCCCTGTATATTTTTTGTGATGTGAAATAGGAGCAGTTTATAGGGGCAGTGTTGGGTAGCAGATGTTATTCCCATGCTGGGGGAGGGCAGCAGTGGGGAAAGTGACTGCTGCAAATGAGCTGGTGATTGAGGTCGTTAAAGACCCCTAACGGAGGGGCACGGAGGGGCCGGAGCCGTGCTCCTGGGCTGCCCCATCCCCCAGCTGAGCTGGTTCCATGAAGCCAGCGGGCACCTCCTCCATATATAGTTCCTTAAAGCTCCAGCTCCCAGGGTCCTGTGATTATAAGAGAAAGGTGACTTTTGGCATCACCTTTTTTTTTTTTCTTTTTTTTTTTTGAATAAAAACGGTCACCTCTTTTTTTGTGTCAGTGGGATAAGAAGACATTTCAGAAACAAAACCCTACAGATCCATGTACCATAAGGCAGGCATTACAGAAAGCACTCATCCCGGTGAAAAATTGCAGCCACCAGATGCTCCAAAGCCCATCTTGCAGTGCCCACGTGCTTGGTGCCCAGCCCCTGCCCTGCCCAGGCTGTGGCTGCTGGAGAACCCACGTCCCTGGGGGGCTGTGCGGAGGTCCCCGAGGAGCAGGAGGCTGCTCACTCCCCCGTTCAGGGTCTGGGGGTCCTCGCCTGAGCCCAGCAGTGCTGGGATGGAGATAAAGGGAAAACCCTGTGTCATCAAAGTTCACCCCCAGGCCATCAGGGCAGCTTGGATGGGGGTGCTGTGGTGAACCCGTTGGACCCCTGCACCTCCTGGGCTCCCTCCCTGCGGCCCATAGGAGCTCCCACAACCCAGGACATTTGGCAGCGGTTTGCTCCCCTCTAACACCCCCTCGCCCCAGCTCGCCCGCCCCCAGCCCCACTCCCCCCGCGTGCCTCCAGCCCCTGCGCACACGCTTTCTGACGAGGCAGGCGAGAGGCATGATTTAAACCCGACCTCTCACCCCGAGCTGTGTCTGTAATCAGACGAGCAAACGTTAATAGGCCGAGCCAGGCAGCGGAGCCCAAAGCCCAGATAAAACCCAGCCCCGACGACAATTCAATTTCCTTCCATGAGATCAACTTGCAGCTTTAGCAAAGCCACTTGTGAGGTCGCTGGACTGAAACAATCTGGGCTGGCAGGCACGGCCGCGCTGCCTGCAGCTGGCACTGCCAGTTCCTGCACGGCAGCTCCCCAACCAGCATCTGAGCAGGGCCGCCCAGCACCCTGGTCCCAGCACCCAGCATCACCCAGCACCCTGCACCTTCCTGGGGGCTGCCTATCTCCCAGCACAGCCCCAGGAGCTGATCTCCCACCTCCCCCTGTACCAGGGGTTGGGAGCACACAGGACTCAGGCACCGTGTGCCTTGCAGGGAGGGCTGTTATTTCCAGGGGAGGCTTTTCTGTGCGCGTTTAACCCAGCGGGACTGGCAGGCTGCCCTTCTCCCACAGCACCCACAGGCACCACAGTCCCAGGCTGCCCGAGGCGGTGGGAGGCTCGCAGTACGTTCCTGGTGCTGGGACCATCCTGCCTCCAGGCTGGCCACACTGGTCTCTTCGATGTGCATGAAACCCTTTTCCTCCTCCTCCTCCTCCTCCTCCTCCTCCTGCTCAGAGCCGGTGTGTGCAGGGCGAAGGGGAAGGCTGGAGACTAACGCACAGCTGAGATGTGCTTTCTGTTGCGAGCAGCAAATCATGTCCACATGAAAGGCACGATGCTGGCTTTTGCTTTCTCTTCCTTTTTTTTTTTTTATTGTTGTTGTGCTTGCTAGTCTTTGACCTAGATAGCAAGGAAACTTGATGGGAGAGAAGGAGGCTGGGGCGCCGGCCAGGGCTGCAGCAAGCAGCATCCTGCCAGGGCATGGCACAGAGACACCATGGGGTCTTCAGGAGCAGTAATGGAAATTTTTGCAATACCCGCACCCAGCACCAGTGCACTGGACTCACCATGGTTCCCGGGGCTGCTCTCAGTAACCACCCAGCACCTCTTCCCAGCTCTGATGCACATCTTCTGCGTGTCCCCTGGGTACCACCATGGGAGATGCGGCCCCAGATCAACCCCTTCGCTGTGGGTCTCAGCCCCACGGTGTCCATACCCCACAGCTGCCCCACACTCTTCCAGCCCCCAATCTCTGGGTGGGAATTGCCATTATCACTCATGTGCAAGCCCTGCTAGATGCCTCCAGTTTACAACCTGCTGTCACCGATTTCCAGCCCACTGTCACCAATTTGTAAGCCGTTTCTGTCGGCTGAGCGCACACGGGGATACTTTATTAAAGAAGCAAATCTGCACAAAGAAGCTTTTACTCTAAACGTGCACCTCAATAACCACAGAAAGACCGAATGTAAAAATAATCATCCGAGGTCTCAGTCCTGCATCTCCTGCATCGGCACTCACTGGCTCTGCTCAGAGATCACAAACTCCCCTGTGTGCTGCATGCACAGCTCCAACAACCCCGGTCTCAGGGAAAAGATTAGCTCTTAATTCCCCGAAGCCAAATCAGGACACGACACAGCCCATATTGTTCCAATTTACACCTCCTTATGAGTTTCCTCAGCTCCCTTTATAGTCTCAGTCTCTGTGCTGTGACTCTTCCCCATTTCCAGTCGCTCAGGTCTGGGGGCCCCTGGGTCCCACGAACCCCCGGAACCCCGCAGCCCACCAGCTTCCAACCCAGGGGGCTGCATGGACGGAGGCCCCAGCCCCTCGCACAACGCCCTGCGTGGCAGCAGCGACCAAGGCGGGGGGAGATGGGGGGTCGTGGCCATAGGGGAGCCCCCCGGGGACGTGCTGGGGGTGGTGAGGGACCAGCCAAGTGCGCTGCTCACAAGGGCCTTGGTGGAGAGCTGGGCTCCAGCCTCACGTGGGATGCTCGCCCTGGGCATTCCAGCTTCATGTGTGGCAGTTTTTTTTCCCATAAGACATTATAGACTTGGTATTTTGATGGAGGGGATATATATATTTCTTTTTAATGAAACATGAGGATCTGATGAATGAGGCAGCAGCCTCGAATAACCCCTGGCTTGGCGTGAAGGCAAGCCCTGGCTGCTTGGGATAAACACGAGCCCTGAGGAAGCCGCCCTCTCCGCAGCCCGACGCAGCGATGCTGTGGGTGGGATACAGGGGTGGCAGGAGGGAAGCTGTCCCATCCCCTCATTCCACGGCTGCCCTGTCCCACGCCAGCCCCAGGAGCAAACCCCACATGGGTGGGCGCAGGAGGGAGACCCCTCCTTCCCCAGGCCCTGCTCCCCCTGGGCTGGCACCTTCCACACTGCTGGATGAGGGGCGTTTAAATGGAACTGCGCTAATTGTCCCAGCTGTGGGTTTCACCCAGGTGCTGGCTCAGATGGGGGGGCTTTGGGTTTGTGCTCGTGGCACTAACACAAACCTGCCTGGGACCCAGGCAGGGCAGCCACGGGTGCTGCCCGCTCCCAGCCTGTGCCCCCGGGACCCAGCAAAATGAGCCAGCGGAGAGCCACGGGCGCAGGCGTGCCAAAAGCCCTCCTCGTGAAAGGCAATTTATTCTCAGATTCAATCCGCTGGCTTAAGGGATCTGATCTGGTATTTTCTGCTGTTAAACTGCGGCTCCTGCCATGAGATGGGAATGAAGAAATCCGGAAAAGGCTTTGTTGAGCCCAGAGTGTCTGCAGGAGGCCGGGGGCTGCACTGGGGGAGCCCAGCACCCACCATGCAGAGCCCTGGTGTCCCCTGTGGGGCAGTGAGAGCAGTTTCCAGCCCTGCTTCAGCCCCAGGCTCCCAGCAAAGCCTGGGGCTGGGCAGGGTCCTGCCCTCTCTGGTGCAGGAAGGAGTTAACGCGGTGAAAACCTCACCTCCTCCCCAGAAGGGCTTCCAGGGACCAAATCCGATTACAGTGACACGTACCTGGGGAGCGGTGGGGAGGGCAGCCATGCAGCAAACCTCAGCGGTTTGCTACCTCATTTTTTTCCCCAGGACCAGACTGCTTCTGGTGGAGCCGCCAGAGAGCAGCCCATGGGCTGGAGGAAACCCTCACAGCCCAGGAGCTGCTTTCCTGCTCTAAAAACCATAAAGGGGGGCCTTGGGGACAATACCTCCAAGCGTGCATTGCTCCCCTCGAGCCAGGATGGCACAGAGAGTGAAGGGAGAGGCAAATGCACTCGTTTTGGAGAGCTCTGGGCCAGCAGACTCACAGCACCCTGGTGCTGCCAGCGTGCCTGAGGCTCAGCCAGCCCCAGCAGGGAGCCACAGCTCACCCCGGCCAAGCAGGGAGGGGAGAAAAAAGGAAGAAGGGAGGAAAAGGAGTTTGATTAGCCCAGGCAGAGGCAGGAGGAGCGGGGGCGGATGCTTGCCGTGGTGCACAGCCCGGCGAGACCCGTGCCTGGAAAAAGAGCTCGGCAAGGAGGCGGCTGCTGGGCTGGTGGAGCGGGGTGGAGAGGGTTGGGTTGTGCAGGGTAACGGAGACCTAGTGGGGAATTGGCAGCAGCGGGGCAATGACACGGCCCTCTGCCGGAGAAAGGAGCCCTCCCGATGGGAGCCAGGTGGCATCGCCCCTCCGGCCCTGACCCCGGTCTCTGCGGAGCAAAGCCACGAGCACAGCCCTGTCTGTGGGATGAAAGCCACCGGCCCTCGCCCTGTCCCCAGAACAGCTCCATGGGGTGCCAGCAGCTGGGGGACCGCCACATCCCGCTCGTGCTGCCTGCGGCCGGGCTCTGGCACGGGGAGCAGCTGTGTCCCCAGGCCGTGGCACGCTTCCCAACGGGCTGCAGGACCGGCGGCACTGCCAGCGGGTCGCAGCCGGAGGCAGGCTGCACGGCTCTGCTGGAATGTCAGGGACGGAGGGGACAGATGGTCCGTGTCACTCAGGGAGCCCAGCGCTCCTTGGCCCTGTCCCCTCGCTGCCTGCGGGGATTTGGGGCAGCTGTCGGGGCGGCGGGCGGGAGGACGTGGGGACAAGCACCGGGGTCAGCCACGCGCGGCGATTCTTGTGCGGGACCAGCCTCGGCCATGAACACACCCCTATGGATCTGGGCACGGTGCAGGGGGTGGCAGCACCACTGCAGCCAGCGCTGCTCCTGTGCTCAGCATCGCTGCCAAAAAAACGTGTCCCCACGGCCTCCTTCGGGGGGGGTGGCACGGCGCATGGTCCGGGTGGCACAGCATGTGGTCCAAGTACCCTGGAGCACCAGGACCCCTTGTGCAACCTGTCCCTACCCCAAACTGGGTGCCACCAGCAGGGGTCTTCTTCCCTGGGGGGATGAAGGGTCTTGGGACCAGGCCTGCTGTCTGGAGAGCAGAGCCAGTGCTCGTGCAGACCACTTCACTTCTGGAAACTCGCGGTTTTTCCAGTGCCAGCTCCAGCTCCTGCCCCCCCGGCAGAGCTGCTCTGGCTGTGAGCTCCCTCCTGGCACCGAGACCCGTGAGATGGCACCGGACCAGACCCCGTTCTGCTCCCCAGCCCAGGGAACAGTGGGTGACTGGAAAGTGGTTTTATTTAACCACTATATCTGGAGGTACGGTGATCCAAGAATAGAGTTTATGCATAAAATTGGACTCCTCAGTCAGGGTATATAGCACCAGCACAGCAACCGGCCCCATAAATCATGCATCATAAATCTCCGATAATGCATAACCTGCACGCTGGCTGCAGCTCAGCTCCAGGTAATGGCTCAGAGAGGAACCAGACTTGGCAGCACCGTGGAAATCAGACAGGACAGACCCATTCAGACCTCCTGCAGCTGCCCCAGGACGCCCAGCCCCTGCACACTGTGTCCAGCAGAGCCCCACAATCCTCCCTCATCCCCAAAGCGATGGGAATGCTCTGCCCTGCCCCTCCCCAGCACGGCTTACACACAGGGTCTCTGCTTTTTGCCCTATTCCTCAAGCCCCAAAGCAGAGGCCTGCCTTTCTGAAGAGCTGTGCTTTATTTGATGGTGCAACACCCATCATCTACTGGTTGCAGCCAGCCTGGGTCAGAGGCAAACCGTGACATAGTCCCCAGATTTTTAACTCTGACCTGGCTGCCTCGAGCAGAAGGCCATTTGGACTCCATCGTCCCCAACTCCCCTGGGCTCTCATCCAGAGGCAGACATCACCTCCCTGAGTGCTCCAAGCAGGGCTCAGGAACAGCTGCTGCTCCTCACTGACCGGTCAAGCACAAAGTCTGGCACGCGAAGGCCAGGAGGAGGCTGACAAGGACTGTGCCCTGCCCTGCCAAAAGCAGGGGAGGGCAGGATGTGCCCGCGGGCACAGGAGGCAGCACTGTGCCTGATGCCAGCTGCTGGGCCAGGTATTTCCACGGGGCAGCCTGCAGGCATGGTGCCATGGGACAGAGCAGGAAGCATCCAGGCAGGGGAGGCACATTTATAGCTCCCCACCCGGAGCCACCATTCCTGGACTTGGAGCCCAGTGTCAGGAGAGTCCTTGGAGGGCTCGGTCAGAGCATCCAAATGTTGCAGTTTTCATCCAAGGGTTCACTTAAGCCCCTTTCAGCTTTCCAGCTGTGCTGGAAGTCTTGTGAGGTTCCCGTTGCATCAGATTCCCATGAGTGCACTCCCCCGCAGGCACTTCCAGTTGTGCTCGAGCTGCTGCGCTGCCTGCTGCTCAGACCACGAAGGAGCCAGTTTATCCCTCCGTGGCAAAACCAAGATTCACCCCTGCTTGCTCTTCTTTGAGGTGTAAGAAGAGCATCTCTCCTTTGGTGCACCCCTCTCCGTGGTGCAGTTTCTATGCAACTTATCCTCCCTCAAAACAGCCTACCTCTCTCTGCCTGTGATACATAGGGCTTTATTAACAATTCATCTCAGTGGGGTGCACGGTGCCCAAATCAAGCCCAGCATCGCACAAGCCATAGCAAAGAAGAGGATCTGTGATGTTTCCCCAGGACACATGAGTAGGCATCCCCTCTGCAGCCGTGCCCAGAGCACAGAGCCAGGGCTGTCACTGTCCCCAGGGCTGTCACTGTCCCCAGGGCTGCCGGTCACCCTGCAGAGCAGGAGAGCCGAGCTCACGGCACCAAAACCCAGATGGAATGTCCTTTCCCTGCCGCCTTGCACGTATTTGTTGTTTTTTATAACACGAGGTTAGACTGTTTCCATCCCGACTTCCAAAACAAATCACGTTAGCATCCACGGCATCACAGCAGGGCGAAGCAGAGCAGCTCAACAGGGGCTCTGCAAAGCCACGGCACGGGCAAAACTGGGTGCAGTGGGGATGGCCACCTCACCCAGCTCCCTCTCGCCAAGGCTCCTGCTCATGCTTGTGCTCATGTTCATGCTGGCCGGAGCAGCACTGCGCACCCAGGGTGGCACAGCCCCACGAGGGACATCGGCCACCCTGGGGTGTCCCTGCAGCATGGGAGGAGGTGTTTGTTATTCCCCCGTCAGGCAAATAAATGGACACTCACAGTGCAAAGCTCATGGCTCCTCCGCCAGATGTGCCCCGTTGCTGTTATCATGTAATATTAATCAGAAAGGCCTGTGTGTAATTTTGGAGTTTTGATTAGAGAAATCTCCCTTACAATAATAATCACGCTGGGGCCTGTATAAATACCAACGGCTCCAGGTTTGTTGGCTGGATAAAGTGGCATGTTGATTGCTCGGCTCGCCTGTTCATCAATCACTCAGTGTTGCCCCCACGTTCGCTGTCCTCCCGGAGAGCCCCCTTCGTCCCCGCTGCCCCAGTGCTGCCGGTTCGTTAAGAGCCGCCCTCCTCCTCCCCTCGCACCCCGTCCCGACGCCGTCCCCACGCTCGCTCTCTTCCCCCTTCCTCCTCGCCTGCTCCCTGATCCCTGCATTCATCTCGGATTATATAAAGTTTGGCTGCCTCGAGTAAAATAAATTGCAGGCTTTTGAAGGGCTGGGGCTCTGTATATTTTTACGGTTAATGAATCTTCCTGTTTGAGTTTGGAAGATGGGAACTTTAGTTTCCATCTGCCATGTGCAGCTCTGGGCCAATTAAACCAGTGGGGGCTGGAAACATCGTCCTGGCAGGGGACACTGCTGGGCACGGCCGGTGCCACCCTCCCTGCGCGGTGACACCGCCAGTGGGCGAGCCTGAGCCCCCAGCATCCCCAACATGTCACACCATGCATGGCACTGGGATAAAACGGGAGCAGCCCATAAGTGGGGGGAAGGAGAGAGGCCACCGTGATGCTGCTGGGAGTTGGTGCTCTGCCTGGCAGGGGTCCTAACCCTAAAGGTTGACACCGTCTGAGCACAGACCCCTTTTTTTTGCTCATCCAAAGGGCAGAAGATGACCCATGCAGCCCTGCCCCATCTGCATGGAGCACAGCCCCATGGGGCCACGAGGGAGACACTTTGCTACGAGTAAAAGCGAGTGCTGGGCTAGCAGCTCGCACAGATCGTGTATTTGCTCGGCTTCTCCTCGCCCTCTCAGGGCCGCCTATGGGCAAACTGCTCCAGCCCCTAATTTATTCATCGTTGCGACTGATTCATCATCTACTTTTTACGTCTTGTTTCTTGGCCTGTAGACTATCCGCCAGCAGTTTGTTGAGCATATTTGACATGTGAAACTCAAGCTGTGTTTACTTGTAGTTCATGTACCATGGCGTTTGGGTTGGCCGCGTGCCACCGGCCACGTGGTGCCTGCGCCGCGCGCGGGTTGGCGGAGCGGGGCTCGCCGCCGATGCTCACACGCCCCAGCGCCGCGCTTGCCGGCTGCAGGCGCTTCCCCCCGCTCCCCTCTCGGTGCAGCGAGCAGGGAAAGCCAATCTCTGTAAGAAGTCAGTGTATGAGATCCCATACGATGCGGGGGCAGCGCTGGAGGAGAAGAGGTGGGGGGTTCGCCAGCCCCACAGACAGGACCGGCTTTCTTCCTCCACGTTTTCTGAGCACAGGGGGGTCTCCAAACACAAATTTCCACTCTCGCTGCATAACCCTGACCTCAAGCAGAAGAAAGGAAAGCTTTCCCAGCCCCACGTCCCACGAAGAGCCAGAGGGGTGCCGTGCCCTGGTAGTGAGCACAGAACCAAGCCCAGGGCCGGGGGCGGGCAGAGTCCATGGGGCAGAGTCGGGGTGCGAGGCTGACCCCGCCGGGAGGGGAGCGCAGAGCCCCGCAGACGGCTGTGTGACATGCGTGTGACAATAACCCCATTAGCGTGCACACACATCAGAGACACACTCACGCTGCGGGAGAAGCAAAAAAAATGAGCCCTTTCTGTCCGATGTGCTTCAAAAATATGTATTTGATTTTCAGATGTGAAGCTGGAATTGCATCCAGATGGACTCGGGGTCACACTCCCTGACACTGGCTTCCCATCACTCTGATATTGAATGCAGATATGGTTTATGCAGCCAGCTGACAAATATAGCACAATGTTGTTTTCGGGGAGGTTTTTTATAATCCACATCCCCCACCAGCCCCTGTGGTGCCACATCCCCAGCTCCACAACACCCCACACTGCCTGGGGCTCCCCGCATGGCCCCGAGCTTGTCCCACGAGGACAGTCGAGTGGCAGAGCCGTGTTCCCCGTGGTGGCAGCCACAGCTCCTGCACCCCCGCTGTGCTCCCCTCTCTATCCCTGCATGAGGATGGATGCAGCACTCAGACACAAAGCAAACTTCCCCAGCCACCAGCACCATCCTGGACACCAAACAAATGCAAACTGGACTGCAGCTGGGTAAGAACAAACATTTAACAAGACGGCAAGATTTGTGGGGCTTAATGTGTAGTATTAAACGTGGCAATAAAACTATACAGCTATTAATGGTGTCATTCCAGCGCTGAGGGCCTCGGGCAACTTCAAGGCTTGCTCTTGTGCTTCACATCGTCACCATGATCTGTTGATGGAATTACAGCCACTTTATAATAGGAATAATAATAATAATAATAATAACAGCAATAATAATAACAATAGTAATATATTTTCTTGCCATTCAATTCCTCCCGATTCCCCAAGGGTACTGTGCAATCAGTCCCACTGGTGCTGTCCCCGCAGGAGGGGTCCTGCCCTGTCCCCATTCCCCTGGGAGCTGCAGCCACGCAGGAAGGGACATCGTGCACCCTGAGTGTCCCCCGCGCCCGGGGACGAGCAGACGCAGCGGGACAGGAGCTCTCCGGGTATGCACAGCCCCTAACGCTGTTTGGGGAAGGTTGCTTCTCTTTTTTTTGCTGGTTGTTGAGTTGTCCGGGAAAGGATCACTGTTTTCTCAAATGTATTCATTATCCAAAATTTTTTGGGGCCTAACATAGGGGGATCTTTCCACTGACTTAGCTGGGTTTTGGATTAGGCCCTTAATGAATAATTTCTGCAAATAATTCTTGGCCTGTGTCTTGTTCACAGGCAGTTTACTGCAAGAATTCAAAAGTCAAGCTGCTTTATTGGCCGTATAGGTCATATGGGATTATTTCCGTTCCCCGAGCAGATGACTCTTAGCGCTGAGTCTTCAGTGCACACATTTTGTATTAATTCAAAATTTGCTTTCTATGAATATTTTACAAGAGTGCCTTAAAATTCACTGTTTCCATAGACATTCCTCCTGGTAACTTGGTCTGTTTGCTTGAACATGAACCCATGGCAAACAGGGAAGGGGTGCGGGAAAGCACCGGGCACGGGGGCTGTGGGGAAGCTCGGCCGAGGAGCTTCAGAAACACCAGCACAAACAAAGCAAAGAGCAGTGCCTGCTCCCAGGGCTCACCGAGCTCCATCCCTCCATCCCTGCAGCACCTGGCTCCAGAAAATGGGAATGTCGGGACCCCAGGCATGTCCCTCCCTCCTCTTGCTCCCCCCTTGGGAACACAAGAAACAAGCAGGGCACCGTCACTTCTAGACAGCCCCGAGCTGAGTTCAGCCCTGGCTATAGCAGCAGAAATCCAGCCCAGCTCAGCCCCAGGGTGCATTTACCCCACTACAGACCAAGGAGGGATCCGTCCCGCAGCATGCAGGCTGTCAGGCCCATCACTTTCCCGGGAAGCCCCGAGAAGAAAGCGCATTTCCTCGCCGCCAGGGAGCGAGGAGCCGAGTAACGGGGCGGTCTCTGCCTGGTGAAATGTGCATCGCATTTGGGCTGAGATTCTAATAGATTCTGATGCGATTTTTTTTCCTGATTTGTACCAGGCCATCTGGATTTGTTTCTGTGAGATGCTGGTTTAATACACTTAAAATTTCCCATTCAGTCTCATGCACCAAAGAGAGGGGGAGGGGGCAAATGAAAAGCAAATTTAATAACAGAAAGACCTGAAATCTATTAAATATACATTAAAATACATTTGGTTTCCCAGTGGGTGCAAAGTGCCATAACGTTTTACTGGGTTTATGACGCTGGCAGAGGCTCTGAATGAAAACGGAGCGGAGAGTCCAGGGTCCCTGCTCAGTAGTTCACGGTGGAGAGAAAGAGTCGTCTGCAGTTTGCTAACGCAGCAAAAACGGAAAAGGCTTCTCGGGTAGATCCGCAGAGGACGCGTTTCACATGTGTTTCCGTTAAGGATGTTCACAAAACCTGAACAGCGAGAGACGCTCAGGTTCTCAAGTTATTTGGGACTCTCGCTCTCCCTCTCGTGCTGCAGCGTCAGCAGGGCCCCTCGGCATCCTTGCAGCACGGCGATTCAAGCCCTAGGAGTGCCACAGCTCCGTGCAATGCGCTGCACCCTCATCAGACGAAATCCCCACGTGCATTGCATGGCAGAGCCTGGAGTCATGCCATGCAGCCCATGCCATCCATCCCTTCCTGCAGGCACAGCTGCCAGCTCGGGGACCCCATTCCTCCCTGCCTGGGACCCCTAACACAGCGCTGGTCCTCACGAAGCCAGCTCCTGCCAAGGGGCTGGGACAGACCCCGGGTCCGTTCTCCATCTCTGGAAGGTTGGGACAGGAGGAGGGGGCTGTCCGAGGTGAGCTGCTGTCCCCTTAGCAGAGCCCACCCCGCTGTCGGTGTATGGGCTTGACCCCCTGCATTTCAGACATCTGCATCCAGCAGGAAGGAGCTTTTCTTGGCATAATTCTGCCTCTCCCAGCCTGGTCCCAGCTTGCACATGGTAGAGCAAGTCATGAGAAAGTAACAGGAGGAAATACATGCACTTGCAGCCACCCAGGGCTTCAAAAAAAAAGCTTTGTTTGCACTTATCCAAGGCTCCAGCTGCTCCTGCTTTGATGTAGAGCAGTTCATGCACCCAGACACCGAGCCTGCTCTGCAGCAGTGCGCGTGGCCAGCGGGGTGGGGCACACGTGTGTTCATGCGTGTGCAAGTGCACATGTGTGCAGTGGGGGCTGAGCGTGGCGCGGGGCATGTGCACTGGGAATGCAATGCCCAGGGTTGGGGATGTCCAGGGCAGTGGGTGCCCAGGGCAGTGGGTGCCCACGTCTGCGGGTGCCCAGGTCTGCGGGTGCCTGGCCGTGCACAGGCAGCAGCAGCACAACTGTGTGTGTTCCTGCAGCCCCGTGTCAGCCCTGCTCCCCGCCGAGCCAGCAGCAGATGTTCGGGGCAGCGCTAGCCAGCACTGGGCCAGCTTTCCATGCTGGGAAGGAGACTCCTTCCTCTGCCAAAGTCGGGACGAAGCTTCCCCCAAGATAGGGTTAGCCAGCAATACGGAGATAATGGGAAGATGTTAAGGCAACACAGCTGGCAACCATCAGCACGCTGCTCTGCGTCGGCTGCTGCAGCCCGTTGCTCCATTGTTCTGGAGGGAAGAGAAATGCCGACCTCTGGCCGGCCGCAGAGCCAAGTTCGCTGGGAGGGTAGGGAACAGGAACAGGACAGGCTTCAGAACGAAGACCAAAACACAGCCCGGATGGGTCACAGATGATTAATCTCGCAGGGAGCCGCTCTCCCAGCTCCAAGAGCTACATGAGTCCCAGCACTAATGAGCCGGTGGGTGAATTCCCCCACGCAGACTTTAACGATGAGCTGGATGTGAGCCAGCCCTTCCTCTCGCCGTTCCCACAGCCACCCCTACCAAACCCTACCGACCCCTGCCTGGCCATCAAATCCCACCTCGCTTCAGCACCAGACTTGGGAAACGAGGGGGAAGGTGACAGGGCTAGGAGGGAGTTACCGGGGTGGCAATGGGTGGCTGGGCTCCCTCTCCTTTGTCCCCTGGGCAGCCCTCCATCAGCCAAGCCTCGAGCAGAGCTGGTGGCACTGCATGTCCCCAGCATCCCTGTCTCCAGCTCATCACCCTTTGCCTGCCCACGTGCTGCAGGTGCCCCTGGGCACTTTGGGTGCCACCGACCCAGCAGGCACACCTGCATCTGCCATCCCTGGGCTGCCCTGGGCTTGAAACCCCCCCAGATCTGCCCTTCTGCAGCAGGCAGGACAGAGCTCAGCCCTTGCTCGCTGCACGCAGGGAGGCCACGGAGATGAGCGTAATTCTTGGCTGCAGCCACAGAGGAGGAGGGAGAAGCGCTGCTACCCGGCCACCTGGCACGAGGAGCCCGCTGCAACGATGCTGCGCTCAGCGCTCTCGCCCGCGCTCCCAACCGGAGCAGGGGAACTTGGACAGGGTTCAGAAAAGAGCTGGGAGTGAGTCAAGACAGCGGAAAATATGCATTACAGTGACAGAGCGAAGAAGCTCCGGCTGTTTAGTTTATTGAGGAGACCAAGAGGTGGCTTGCTCACGGTCTATGAGCATATGCATGGGGAAGAGATTTCTGATAGCAGACGGCTCTTTAATCTAGCAGGAAAAGGCATTACAACATCCCTCGTTGGAAGCCGAAACAAGACAAATCCAGATTAGAAATAAGAAGCACATTTTTAGCAGTCAGAGCAATTAAGGGTTGGATTGTATCCCTGGGGACAGAGTGGGATCTCCATCACTCGAAGTCTCTTAATGGAGACCAAGTATCTTTCTAAAAAATATGTTTCAGCTTGAGCAAAAGTTGGGAGGTTTCTGCCAAGGCAGCGGCCTGTGGAATGCAGGAGGTCAGCCCAGCCGGTCGCAAAGGGCCCTTCTGGCCTGAACATCCATGAATTGTGCTCAAATTTTCTGATATGGGCAAAAAATTACCCAGGCTGGAGCATTTACCGCCCTGGGCATTGGGTTTTGCAGGTCCTCAGATGCTGGAGCCCATTCTGCTGCCCATGCTGGACAGGCGAGGACAAGGCAGAGCTCGGAGCCCCGAGGCCACCACGGCAGGTCTCTGCCCTGCCATGTCCCCATGCCCAGCAGCCACGAGAAGTCCCCACATCGGGGGACAGTAGCTGTCCTCCCAGGGGGACATCCCCAGCCATAGCTGAGAGATCTGGGCTCACAACCCAGCCGCCTGCCCACGGAGAGGTAAACCCAGGCAGAAAACCCGTCACGGCTAGAGGAAAGCCAATGTTGAATGGTTTCCTTCTTAATTAATTTAAATCTGGTTTTAATGGCTGTTCTAAGGCAGCTTTTAAGCCCAAACAAAAGGAGCTTTAAAGTCTCAAGGAGTGGTGACTGTTATAAAAGGGGCAGGAGAAGGTGGGAAGCCCATGGGACTTCGTTAGGAATACGAAGCCTGATCGCAAAGCTGCTGCTCAGCACGGCTCAGAGCGAAGCCTGGCAATTAGCACGATCCTCAAAAAAAAAAAAACAAAAAAAAAACATTCCCATTGTATACCCTCAGTAATGCTGAAGGAGCAGGGAAAGGAGATAGGGGGGCACAGAGCCACCCTACCCAGGGCAGTGCTCCGCTGGGACCCAGCACCTTGGTCCTACACAGCACCAACACTGGCCACGGCCACTGCTCAGGCGAGGGACGTCTTTGGCCGGGCACTGTGCATGGGAAGCTCTCGGCAGGGCTCTGGGCTCTGCATCTCACCCCCGTCGGACCCCACTCAGGCTCCGGGGGTTCAGGGACACCAATGCCCAAGGCAGCTGGTGGCTGGAGGGGCTGCCAGGGCCAAGGACGTCCACTGGCTGCAGCACGTCCTGCCACCAGCTGGGCCCTGCAGCTGCCGTGGGGACCACAGCGAGGTGGCACACGTCCATATACCCTTCCTCAGAGCGGGGGGACACCAAGGGGACTCGGTGGCACCTCGTGCTGAGCATCTGTGCCCAGGCAGCGGTGTGCCCCAAAGCATCCGTCTCTGTGGCAGGATCTGCCGAGCTGCGGCACGGCGGGCAGCAGACAGACGGCAGGACAGGACGGCAGCCCGGTGGGTGGAAGCTGAGCCTGGAACACCTGCCACTTGGCCACGGAAACCCAAGAGATGGTTATGACCCCATCAGCTAAGAATCTTCAAGCATTTGATACTTTATTTAATTTAATGCTCCTCTCTCTCATCCTTAATTGCATTTATCGTCATTAAAATATCAACAGAAGAACCTGGCTCGAGCCCAGGCTTGCTGGTGCTCGTAGGAAATTTCCCATTTATTTGATGGATTTAGCTGATGCCCTGCCACCTGCTCTTGGCTCTGCCCTGCTCTGTTTGCAGAGGGCAAAACTTAGTCAGGGGTGAAGTAAGAGCCAAAAAATAGAAGCAAATCAACACGGGCTCAGAAATTCAGCCATTTTGGAACAGTCTGAGCAGTCGCGGGGCAGGATGCAAACAGGCTTTCATGATCCCGAGCCTGGCTGAACAAGGGATTTCTGGTGGCTTCTGTCCATCTGAGCTGCTAATGCCCAGCGTTCACAGAGCCATTTTTCTCCCTCAAAAGGAGTAATAAATATGATTAAGTCTCCTGACCACTTTGGCACGACTCAGATCTTGCAAGAGGCAGAAATTAGAAGCAGAGCAGAAAGTGGCACGATCCCCTTGCTGGTCACAGCAGGAGCTGAAGAAGAGGCAGGTGAGCTCCAGCTTCCCTCCCTGCCCCGAGCCATGACTTCCCCATGCCTCTTCTGCCAGGGGAGGAAGGTGCAGAAAATACCCCTCTGTCCTTAAAGCCCAAGGGCTGAGCTGGAGCTCTCCCGGCAGACCACGAGCAGTGGTGGTGGCAGGGAGCGCGCCACGGAGAGGACACCCCAGCCACAGGCGTGTGTGCATGCACAGCACCGGTGCTCATCATGGGATGCCTTTTTCACCCATCCATATCCAGGCACCCTGCGGAGGATGACTTTTTTGGGAAGAAAGAGTATGCCCAGCCAGGGAGCAGAGACGCAGCTGTGGAACCACCGTGCCTGGGGATGGGGGAGTGCAGGGGAGAGGAGGAGATAATGAGAGCCACGGTACCTGCCCTGAAATATTAACAATTATCCAATGTGATGGGGATGCAGGTTCAGGTTTCCATCACTCCTTTAGCACACGATGCTGGAGGCATCCTCCATCCAGCCTCGCACCAGGAGGGACACCCAAGCAGAGAGCAGGCAGGGTGCTGAGGAAAGCAGCGCACCACGGCACGCGGCGCGGGGCTGCCAGCATGCCCCCGGGTGAGGTTACACCAAAAGGATCCTCCCCAAATGGGGCACCAGATCCCCAAGGACATACATCATGTGCTGCGAGGACACTGGCAGCGGCAGTGGAAAAATCCTGCACCTCGCCTGTGATGTCTGTGGGGCCCCTGAGATGGGACAAGAGACGTGGGGATGACACAGAGAGGGAAGGAGAGCCAGCACAGCTCGCCCCTTCCCTTCGGATAGGGCTTTGATTTCCTCCACATTACGAGTCAGCGGGTCCCCTCTGTTTTCTTCCCAGAAGAAAGACAATACATGTCTTCAGATTTCAGGCTTCTGCCCAGGGCAGCTCTGTTAACCAGAAAATAGGAGGCATGAAGCTACTTTGGGCTCTGAAATGGAAGCGAAAACCAGACATATTTGCATGTGAACATTTTTGCTGTCTCTGGAGCAGCAGAAATGCCTCTCTGCGGACTTCTGTGGTTTCTTTCTGTTTTTGTGATGAAATATGTGGCATGGGGAGGGGTTCATTAGCAAAGCCCCGGGAAGGTCTTGCAAAGCCCTCAAGTTCTCCAGCGCGCTCTTACCGCAGGGAGAGCCAAAGAAAACTCCCTGGCCCCATTTCAGGATTGCCTCTCTTGCAGCGGGCCTCGAAACCGCGCAGGGAGGCCCGAGCCTCCCCCATCCTGCAGAAATGCGCAGTTCTGCCAGCCCCACGTCCTGCCCCCGGGGTGGGACACCCACAGAGTGCTACCACCCGGGGCACAGCCCGCCCAGTCGTGCCAGGGAAGGATGAAGTCAGCTGGAGATGTAGGCCGCAGAGGACATGGTCTGCACCCCATAACTCACGGCCCCTCTGGATGGCGTTTGTCTTCCTTGCATCTCCAAAGCCCTTTTGTTCCTCCCCCTGAAAGGAAAGCTTTCAGGTTTTTGTATGGGTGATGTTCGTCAGACAAATCCCCTCCCGAGGAGTCCTCTGAGGGAAATCAGCATCCCAGGTTCCTGGCTCACCTCCCCGCTCCCCCGGGGCTCTCAGGCACACCGACAATTGCTCTTGTGCTCCAAAAACGCCCGTCCTTAAGCCAAGCCTCCCCTGGAGCTCACAGAAGGCTTCAGGGAGATGGGAGCCTTCGCCTGGCCGAGGAGAGGGCACGGAGAAGCAGGGGCCAGGCAGGCCACATGCCCCATGGCATCTCTCGAGCAGAGGCAGGATGGAGACCCAGCCATGCAGAAACGACCAGCTTTAAAATCGTGGCACGGCACGTAATTCACGCAGCACGGCTCTCTTCAATAATTCAGGCACCCTGCGCCACGGATGGGCCCACGGGTGCGCTCTCCCTTGGCAGCCTGGCAGAATAAGCCCAGGAGAGCGGGAGCTGAGGCAGCGGGTGGGGGTCTCCCTGTGCTCAGGGTAGGGAGATGTGAACAGTGTGGGGATGCCAGAGGAGAGGTGGGCTCCGGCGAGAGCGTCCTGCCCGTGGCATGGGGCAGAGGAGCCCTGGGGAGAGCCAGGGGTGGCCAGGGCCACCCCACAGACAGCCACTTGCCTCACAGGCAGATTCAGCCCTCCAGATGGTAGGGAGATAACTAATTACCCGCTAATTATTAATCAATTCCCTGTGATTTTATCTTAATTGGGCTCTTGCCTACCCAGCCTCGTGCAGCATCTCCCTGGCTTTGCGCGAGCGGCGCGGAGCCGCGGTCCCCTCGCTGCTGGGGTGTCCCCGTGCCCAAGCTGTGCCCCCCGGGTGGGGGGCGATGGGGCTGGCAGTGGCAACACTGGGACACGGGCAGTTGACATCGGGTCCCTCCTGGGAATACGGTGCCCTGGGGCATGGCCACCAGCTTTGTTTGCCTAAAAGAGTCCTCAAGCCCTTCTGCTGCAGAATGAATAATAAATACGTCTGAATAATCGATACCTGGAGGCTAGGTCAGGGCTGCCGGGGGGATGCGACAGCATCGTGCCTCTCCTCCCCACACAATTCCCCCCCAGGTCAAGGCAGGACATCACCTCTCCACCCAGGGCAGGGCTGGCACTGCTCTGCCACCCGCGTATGTTGGCAGCCCCCTGTGCCAGATCCCAGGAGGAGTCCGGGGGGGCTGAGGGACCCCGGACATGTGCAGGTGACACAGGCCGAGCACACACGAAGCACCTCACTGTGTCCCCACGGCGCCGAGGGAAAGGAACCCAGCCAGGGACTGCTGCTGGGATTTCCTCCCAGGAAAGAAACGAGGGCTGCAATTAGCACGCGCAGGCTCTAATGATCCCCTGCAACAACTGCGGGCAGGGAAGAGGTGTGTGGAGGTGGGTGCTGAGCGCAGCAGGGCTGGGGGCTGCCCAGCACCGCCGTGTTTTGGGGGCTGCGGCGGCTGGGCCGGTCCCCCCCAGGGCCCCGTGTGTGGTGGGGAGAGCTGGGGGACAGCGGGAATCCCTGGGAAAATCTTTTACATGATTTATTCATATTCCAGGTATTTCACTGCGTTGGCTGTAATTAAAGTTCAACATCTGAGGCAAAATAAGAGCAAAAATCTTCCAACCACTTTAAAGAGAGACTTTGAGAGAGGAAAGCAATAAAACATGCCATGCTTAAACAAATCCTCTTTACCTTTCATCATTTCCCTTCACAGCCCTGGCTAATTATCAAAGCTATCTGTGTTTTGGGAATGGGCCCCGCTCCTCCAGGTCCCTGCCCTCGCCTGGTCCTGCCTCTCACTCCCAGTCCCTCCTCCAGCATGTCCCAGTGCTCCCCAGTACAGCACCAGCCATGCCAGGCGCCTGCCACGAATAACGGAGCCCTTATAGTCTGCTCCCCGGCCCGGCTGCCATTGTTCGCCGGCAAGAAATTCGCCCCCAAAATGATTTATTTTGAAAAATGTGAACAAAGATGGGGCTCTGACTTGGCTGCGGGGCACGGCGGGACGGGAAGGGGAGGAAGGGCTGAAAGCCCCCATTGAGCGGGCCGATCCGGGCCGGCGCTGGGCTGCTGGCTTTGTGCGAGCCCCGTTCCCAGGCTGCCGGCCCCGCGTGGCCGCAGGCGCTTTCCCAGGACAGCAGCACCCAGAGTGTGAAGCAGCTCTTGTGGCAGCCACCGTCACCAGGACCCCCCGTGGGGCCACCACCGGGCAGGGCCGCCGAGCCCCGCCGCAGTTTGCAGGGGTCGGAGGCGGTGGCAGCGCTGGGAGCACGCGCATAGTTCTGCAGGAAAGGAGGTCTGGGGTGACAACGCTGGGCAGAGGGAACCACCGTCCTCCGAGGGGCTGTGCAGGTGTTGCTGGATCCAGTGGTCCGTGCTTCAAAGCATCCACCCGATTCCCAGCAGCACGGGAAAACCTATCTCCCGCACCTGCTCGGAGCACTGATTTATCTCCTTGCGCTTCCACTATGGCCTGGCAGGGAAACAAAGAGGGGGAAATATGAGAACGATCACTAAAATAACGATCGTTTTAGTGCATTATCAAGTGAAATGGTTTCCTAGTGGCGAAGGGATGACGGAGTGAGGCCAGCGGGGTTTGCGGGAAGGCGGTGTGGTGTTCCCAAGAGGCTGGGGGGGCCCAGCCAAAGGAGAATGAAGGTGCGAGTGGGAGATGCCAGGCAGGAGGGGAGCGTGCAGTGCCACCCCCCTGCGTGACACGTCCCATCTGTGATGGGCAGGGTGTCCCGTGCCCCAGCTCTGTCCCCCCCTTGTTTGCCTGCTGCACTTTTCTCCTCCTCTGTGGGGAAAGGTGATCGGGGAAAACTCTGGAGTGAGATTTCCCTTTGATCCTGAAAGCAGAACCAGCTGCCTGCTTTGGGGTGCAGGGAGGCTGTGCTGCAGGGGGGGGGCACGTGGGACACAAATCAGAGTCAGGATACCCCTGGGAAGGGGGAACGTGGGCAGAGGTGCTCCTGTCCTGGAAAGCCGCCTTCCCCTTCACGCAGAAGGGCTCCCAAATCCATCACTGTCTCTTGGCTTGCTCGCCGGCAGATGATGGGGAAAAAGCAGAGAGAAGAGAAAATACATGCAAGCCCTCGAGTGCAGAGTTCACAGAGTTTCAGCAGCATCCGCAGCAGCCTGCCAGAGTCTGGGGATTTCCCTTCCCGTTTCAAAGCCAACTGCTCAAGTTGCTGATCCCAGCCGAAGCGCCTGCTCCCTGGGGAACGCTGGCTGCGCTCCACTCCGGCGCGGCCGGGCAGTGCGCGTGGTGGGGGGGAGATGCTGCTCGCCCCCCAATAGTTCCCCGAGACCCACGGCATGCCGAGCAGGCTGCCAGAGCTGCTGGTGGTGTGCGCCCCGCTGGCTCGTTCACCCTCTGGAGCCCCTCAGCCCTGCCAGGAGCCAGAAAAGGAGCTGAAAAGGTAAAACAGGCAGAAAGGGAGGGGAAAGGGGGCCAGATGCAGAAAGAGAGACTGTTTTAGGGTGGGAACCCGCTCCCGATGGTGCTGCCGTCATCACCCATCCTGTGGGGTCCCCAGTGTCCCCAGGACACTCCTCAGACAACCCCTGGCCACCCTCTGGCAACTTGGGGCGGGTGTGCAGGCAGTATCCCGTGCTGGGTCCCGCTCGCAGGCTTGCCTTGGGGGCTGAAAAAACAGCCTGCACCCTGCAGCTCTCGTCACCCACCCCATGGCCCCCACCCTGTGCCCATCCCCAAATCCCCCACCAGCCAGCTCCGTGCCCACGTTACTGGGACACGCTGGGACCGCTCGCTGTGCCGTGGCGTAGGAGGGCTCCCAGCCGGCACGGAGCGGAAAGAGGAGAGGGATGCTGCTCTCCAAGTCAGCACGTTCTTTGGTTTGGGTTTCTTTTTTTTTTTTTTTTTTTTTATCCAGCACTGAGAGGCTTTTGGCAGGTCAGTTCTGTGGCCATGCCAGCACGGCGAGCCGCTTGCCAGCTGCGTGCTTGCCACTGGCTGCCTTCTGGTTTGAGTTACCCGGGCTGGTCACATTCCAGTGTAAAGTGCATTTTTTCCCCCTCTCTTCCCCTTCCCCCTAGCCCCCCTCGCAGGAGCCCCCTTTGATTTAGTGCTTGTGAAAAGTTGCAGGACATGGCCCCAAGCTGCGGTTCAGGTAAAGAGCAGTGGAGCGGAGCACAAATTGCTGGGGATTAACCCCCCTGGGGAAATGGGGCCTGAGCATCCCCGCCATGGGAAGCTCACACCCGGGATGGGAGCAGGAGCGCCGACTTCCAGCCATCCCAAGAGGGGCTGAGCCCAAGTCCCATCGAGATGTGCCGGGGAGAGCAGCGGGGTTCAGCACTTTTTTGGTCTCACCTCAAAGCATTTTCTTCTCTGCCCCCAACCCCAGAAGTGCAGGGTTTCCTCCTTTGGGACTGAAAGCCCCACAGAGGTGTGGGGCAGCAGCTTTTCTTCTGCACTGCAGGAGCAAAGTGCTCCCCATGATACCCACGGGAGAAAGGCGCTGGTGGGGCTGCACCAGGAGCCTCTGCCGGGCTCACAGGACCTCTCCCCAGTCTCTCCTCATCTTTTCAAGTTCCCCAAGTTACCTGCTAGTTGAAAAATTTCACAGAGACTGTGCACATGCAGAAGCCAAGAAAAATAAAGCCATCTACAGCTGCGCTGAGGAGGGCGGAGGGCACTGCGCAACCTTAACCCAACCACCTTTACAATGGATGCAAAGTGGTATTAAACCATTTTCAGGATCCGTTTTGGATTGGTAAGGAAACCCAGGAAAGCTGCAGCACCGGGCCCAGGAGCGCTGCACTGGGTGTGCCCCAGCAGGGCTGGGAGACCTGAGCAGGGAGGCAGGCGTGCAGGAGCATCTCTGCCACGCCGAGCCAGTTCCTGCGCCGCTTGCAGCCCAGCTCTGCAGCTCTGAGAGGTCGGGATCCTCCCAAGATGCAGCCACACATCGGGATGATGCTTCAGAGTGTTTAAAATTTGACCACCGCTAAGGAAAAGATGAGGAAACTGAACAAAAAATAAAAAGGGCTAATGTGAAAATAATAAATTGCAAACATTCCTGTGGTGGAAGTGGATTCTCTGCCTCCTTTTATCCCTGCATATTGTCTTCGCAGCAGCCGTCTGTGAAATTGCACTGTTATTGAAGTAATTCTGGGGGTAATTAGAGTTAATAATTCAGTATTTTATTTCTATTCTCCAGTTACTGCAGGGGGAAAAACATACATATATATAATCCAGGGAGCAAAGGCGTGGTTCTCCTTTTCATGGCAAAAAATAGCCCTGTCTGGGTCCAATCCTTCCCGCGCCCACCCACGTCCCGCAGTGCCGGCCTCCTGCCTGCTGCTGCCCGTGAGCATCGAGCATCACATCGAGCATCGCATCACGTCGAGCATTGCATCGCCTGGACCCATTGCCCCTAGAGCCACCAGGACTGAGCCCCAGGGCCACATCCATGTCCCATGGGGGATTTGGGCTGCAGAAGGACAAGAGGACAGGGCCAGGCTGGGGCTGCTCCGTGCCATTCGCAAAATGCCCTGGGCTAGCCGCGGTCTTGGTGCACTTACCCCCTTGAAACATTAAGGAACTTTTCTGTTAAATTATTTGGAATTAAGTTTGGCAGCCGAGCCCGTTGGGAGGGATCGGATTGATTTCCTCAGTGAAATGAGTTTGGAGAGGACTCAGGCTGGCTCCTCGTGCTAATTATCCCCTGCAATAATTAAGCCGTCAGCAGTTTGGGGGCTGCAGGGCTGTCTGGGGAGCAAAGGGGAAGGTGAGCCCCCCCAGGGGCTGCGCTCCGGCCCGGGGCTGGGCTCAGCCCTCAGAACAGGATTAGGGCAAGAGACAGAGAGAGCGCAGGAGTTATTAGAGCAGGAAATTTCAAATGATATGGAAATAATCTTCTGAGTGAGAGTTTATTTTGGAACTTTAGACTTAATAATTCAGCACTTCTGGGATTTGGCATGCGGAGTGACAAAGATTAAAGGCACATCCCCGGGCTCGCGATTCCCTGTTTTCAAACCTCGCGCCTCCTCACCTGGGCTGTAACGCTGCGGGACGCCCCCGGGACCCGGCTCGGTGGCCAGCACGGTGCCGGAGCAAGGGCTCGGGTTACCGAGGCTGAAATGTTCCTCAGAACATGTGCTAGCGCATTATGAAGCATAATCATAAATAATTAAAACTCTGCTACACTTGTCAAATAAATGAACAAAGTACATTTTGTGATGTATTATCCCCGCTTTCTCTTGACTGTGTTTGTCACTCGCTCGTCGAACTGGGCAAACTATTTATAGCTAGCGATTTATTCAAAGCATTTTGCCCTTTCTTCTTTCTTCCTGCTTGTGAATTGTTCATGAACAGACTCCGATTCTTTACTAATTTCTTCACTCTTCCTAATTGCCCAAAATATGTTTCATGTGCATCGACTCCAGCGTGTGGGCTGATTGCAAACAGCTTCCATTACATCCAGCCACTATTTTTGTTGCTTCCAGCCTTGGGATTGCCACTTTAGCCGCATTTTGTCCCTAGTGCAACGCAAAGGGACCAGAGTGTGGGTTTACCCGGACGCCGGAGGGAAGACGGAGCTCTGTTTTCCCACCAGCAAGGCAGCCAAGGACACAACTTCGATACGGGTCCCTCTTGGAGCTGCATTTGGTTCAGCCTCTGCAGGAGAAGGAGCCTTCCTCAGCCAGCACAGCCCGCAGGAGCGATGGGTGCAGGCTCCAGCCCCCAGCCCCTTTCCCTGCCCTGCGGGAGCTGGGGCGAAACTCAAGGTGCGCCCGGCCGGGGAGCCGCGGCGTCTGGGGGAACAGTGCTCGAGGGCATCCCTGCTTGGGCTTTGGCTACTGGGGCAGGATTTTACATGACCAAACAGTTCCTCTTTGCGGCTGGTTTCGGAGCAAATATGCAGAACGAGTTACTTGGGGAGGGAAAAAGAGAGTTCAGAGCAAGCTTTTAGCATTCAGGTAGTTCCTCTTTCATTGGTTGGGCTATTTTCATACGGAAATACATTGCTTTGTTGTGTGTGGTTTTGTTTGTTGGTTGTGTTTTTTTTTTTTTTCTTATAAAAGAGAAATCACCTTCAAAGTGGCATTTCCGTTAACCCCTCGCTGCCTGTGAGTCCCAGCACTGCGGGTAAATCTCTGGTGCAAAAGGCAACAGGGCAGCAATGATGGCTTCTGGCAGGCAATGATGAGTGAGGAGACAGAAGCACAGGCTCCCAAAATCCAGGGGAATCCCCGTAGCCTCCAGGCTGGTTTCTGCTGCTGGGGGACCCATGATATCAGCAAGGGGAGCTGTGGCCATGCAAGGCTGCGATGGGCTCCATGGGGACCCCATCAGCAGGTGTCAGTGGGGCGAGACAGAGCAGTGGGTTGACTCCGGGGACGGCCACCATGCAGCCACCAAGCCCAGAAAGCCATCAGCCACCAGCCCTGAGAGCGCATCTGGGGGTGGAGGAGATGAAAGCGGGCGGCCGGGAAGACACCCGCAGACATCAGGATGCCGACACGCCCGGTGCCGTGGTTTCCGACTCGGGTCCGCGCCCAGGAGAAGACAAAGAGCCAGGGAAGGAATTTGACTGCAGGCTGCTGTCTCGTCAGGGCATCGTCATGCCGGCCTCATCTGGGGCTCCTGGGAGACGTGTGTGCCTCCCGGGGAGCCCGCCGGCACCCGGCCCCTTCCTCGCCCACCCTACGGATGCTCCACGCCCGTCCCTCCTCATGGGCTTTCCCAACACCTTTCCCCTTCTCCTCCGCTCCAGACACGCAAATCCCAGAGGCAGCCGTCATGCTCCTGGTATTTCTGGTGCGTCTTTGCCCCGAGGGAGCTGGGGACCTTCCAGCTCTCCTGTTCCGATGCGGTTAGTCAGGAAATTCAGCCCAGTCATCGCAGCCTCCGTGCAGCCACCGAGCAGGATTCCCGGGAGCACCCGCTGCGGTGGGGCTGGTGCATGGGGGGACTCTGTTGGAAGGAGAAAGCAGGGTGTGAGGCTCCATGAGTGCTCAGCCACCTCGGTTCCCACTCTCGGTGTCCAAGAGGAAGGACACCACCAAAAAGCTGAGGTTCACCCCTCTGGGGCATGGCCAGGTGGCTCTTGCAGGCGCTAAGCACCCAGCTTTCCACCCAGCAAGACCATCGCAATGTGCAGCGAGGCTTGGCCCATCTTTGCTCAGGGCCGCAATAATGCTAAGGGATTTGGGAGGATTTTAGGCCTTTCTGTGTCTTTCACAAATGCAGAAAATGAAGAGGTACTTAAGAATCTGCTGTTTATATTGAAAGCTAAAATCCCTTCAGAATTTAATCTCCCAGTGATGGATTTAAAACTGTTACAGGCAGTTGAGTTCTTTTTTTATCTCAGGAGTCGTGGCAACTCTTTGAAGCGGGGTTTTGTTGCAAGCACAGTATTTGTCTCCGAGGCCCCATCACGGTGATGTCCATGTCTGGCTCTGGTCACAGGCACTGTGACAGCCCCAGGAGGGGACAGCAGGGACATTCCTGCACCGTGACACAGCAAGGGCACGAGGCCCAACCTGGGGGTGCCAGCCGAGCATCGCTGCAAGGACCAGACTTTTCCCTTGCCAGGGGCCTCAGAGAGCATCTGGACCCCAAGGGGACAGGAGCCTGCAGGACATGGGGTCAGCAGGGTGCGAGCTGCCCAGCACCCAGAGAGGAGCGGCTGGACACAGGAGCAGCATGGCCAGACCCTCCCTCTCCAACATGAAAGCAACCCGCTTGCTTTAACCGGGTACAATTAGCCAAAACCCTCTTCGTTTCCAAGAAGAGGCGATGCCCAAAAGACGGTGCCCGCAGCAGCTCAGCGCCTGGCACGGCTGAATCAGCCCTGACTCAGAGGAGGCAGCCTCACCCCGAACCGCGGCCCCACTGCCCGCCAGCGCCTGCTCCCACCGTGCCGCGCGGCTGACCCAGTTCCCACTTAGCATGTAGAAGCTGGTGAGATTATCCACCTCGGTCAGCACGCCACAGACACCCTGCGTGCCCGCAGGGGAGGAAGGACTGAGATCATTTTGACGTAACGAGAAATAAGGCGAAAAGGGAGAGATGGAGCCGCGGCTGCGTGGGGATGGAGAGGGAGCCCGCTCAGCCAGGCCCACAGCAGCAGGGCAGACGAAGCACGCAGCTGTCCTGCAGGATGCGTCCAGCTCCTGCAGCAAGGAACGGAGCTCCAGACAGCCCCGGGCAGCTGCAGGGTGCTGGTCTCCAGGTAGCATCAGCGCTTGTAGGGTTTCCCCCGCTGACAGCCCCAGTCCCCTGCAATAGTTAGTGCTGTCACTCGGTGCCTGCAGCATGATACAGCAGTAAAAAAGCCCACATGGACTCTAAATCAGGCATTGGGTGCTACCCCTGATTACCACGGTGTCCCCACCTCTCTGCTGTGCCCCCACAGCCCCACCGCTGTGAGTGCAGCAGCTGCAGAGGGCAGGAAGGTGCAGGGGTCAGCAGCTCAGGCAGCGTTAGCAGCACAGAAACACACGGCTGGAGAGCAGCCCTCACTCCTCCCCAGCAAGAAAACTGCCGTCAGGAGTCACCGACCTTGTCCCCATCTTCCAGATGCTGTTCCAGGAGCTCACAGGGACACACAGGGTCAGTGTTTCTGCCCCGAGGCGGCCGAGCGGCCGTTTCATTGCCGCGGAGAGGCTGGTGCTGAAGCATGGCTTGGCCCGGGGCAAGGAGCTGACAGATGGGTGCTGTGCAGGCAGGGCCAGGGAGAGACGACCGCAGCGCTTCCCAGAGGCTTCCACCTGGATTTAGGCAGCTCTTCATTTCACTCAGCAGCTCGTCCATTGCCCCCACCCAAGAGGTGGGACACGCTGTGCCCTGCGCAATGCTATTTCCCATGGGGAAGCTGCAGAGGTGTCTCCTTTTGGTGGCAGCAGTTGGACTCAGCTGCTCTGTTGCCCACATGCTTTGAAAAAGCTGCTCTAACCCCAAGCCCCTCATAACACTTAGGGGGCCTGGTCCAGAGCTTCCCACCACAAAGGAGGCAGATGTGAGGCCCAGACAGTGCCATGTGCCATCCCTGGCTGCTGCCGCAACATGCAGGCACTGAGCATCGTCCCTGCCCTGGCCGGGCACCTGATACAGGGCTCCCGACCCTCCAGACCCTGCAATCTCCTCTGACCCCAAACTGCTGCCTCGCTGTTATGCATCTGTCTCATAGGAAACTTGCTGGAATGACGTGCTTGAGAGAGCTGTCAGGTCTGCTTAAAATTAGCCCATGGACTCGGCGTTATTACCGGGGGACAGATGGACGCTGGTGCGCACACAGAGCGTGGCTGCCTGTGCCCAGTACCTCTAGGAAACCACGCTCACGTAACCACTGAGAGCCTGTCCCTTGGGAGCAGAGCCTGCGAGACACATCGGGTGGGCTTGGCGGATGGTGGAGGGATGGAAATTGGGCTAAAACCTGGGCTGGGGAGGACTGGCCCCGAGCCTGCCCAGCAGCGTGCTGTGCTGCTGCTTTCCCCAGCTTGTGGAAAACCACAGATAAGCACATCCGCGTAAGGCGCTCCTGAAACCCTCTATAAAAGAGCAGGAGGGGGCAAGCAGCCACCACCCAGCCTGGCAGTCTTTCAGCAGCTGTCATCAAGGAGAGACAGAAACACTCAGCAGAAAAACCTGTCATCTGAAAACGACCGTGAGGGACGACAACTCCCTCCTGGTTCCCCTGCCCGGGCCCTGCTCGCTCTGCCCCGCCATGGGTGACGCTCGGGGTGCTGAGAGGCTGGGCAGGCAAACTGTGCAGAGGCTATACAAGCTGGAAAGCCCATTTCTGTGTACAGGGGTTGGCGAAAATCCCAGACATCCTCCCTGACACCACCTGCCATCAGCGTGGGGATGTCCCAGGTGGGGTGAGCCAGAGGAGCTCCCATCATTTGCCCCATGCCGACTGCCCGAAGCCTGCCCAGCACAGGCTGCAAGGTGTCAGCATCCCAGGATACAGGCCAGGCCCTGCTTAGCCCCACCCAGGCCACTTTTACAAGCCAGGGTGGTTTGTGTAAAACCTCTCCGTGCTGCGGCTGTGTTCATGGGCAGTGATTACAAGCCTTGCTGCAGGGCTCCCACAGCACTGCCCTCGTCTCGTCCTACCTGCCAATGAGCAAGCACACGGCCAATCTTCTTTTCTCTCCCAAAAAGAAAGGCCTCAGATGGGGAATTACCTCCCTTGCCAGTCCCTCACGGTCTCTCCGTGCTGGCCAGTCACAGAGCCTCCACCCACCCTTGCCCAGTGACTCTATGGGTACCTGCTGTCAGCACCGTGGCATCTCGAGCCAGCCCGTGCCATTCCCACCCCCTGGCCCCGGTCCCTTGCAGGCAGATAATTACCATCTCCTGGCCTGGGTAGTCATAATGAGGCCAGGTGCTCATTTCCCATCCAAGCAATTTACTTGGCAGATCCTCCAGCGAACGAGGAGTCCCACCGAAGGGCCTCGGAGAACGGCTGCGCCTGTGATAAATGCGTAGGACATCTGAGCAAAATTACCTCCTCGAGGGAGGAAGTGAAACAAAAGATAAGAAAAAAGGCTGGAGAGCCTGGGAAGGGGGGAAGGAAGAGACAAAGAAAAGAATGGGAAAAATGCAGCCGAGGTAGCGAAGGAAAGAGAGGCTCTGATAGATGTTGTTCTGTGCCTTCCCTGTGCCCAAGCCCTCCAGCACCTTAGCAAATACAGTCCAAAAATCCTGGTAAACACAGGCCTTACGACTACAGACATAGCAAGAGCCAGCAAGCTCCAAACAGTATAAAAACACAAACACAGGAACTCGAAGGAAAACAAAAACATCCTGCTCAGCACCAGAGGCATGTGCTGGGCAAGGGCTGGGCGCCGGGGAGGGGGCGAGGGAAGGGGGAGAGCGGACGGGAGCTGCCTGGTGCTCTGCGCCCTGCGTCCAAGGGCTGGGACCACTGCCAGGAGGTTATTTCGGTTATTTCCAGCGTTATTTCAGCCAGGCAGGTAGATTTGTGCACAGCCCCTCGCTGCCCATCCGTGCTCAGACCGACAGCAAAGCGCCTGCTGCTGTGGGTAGGGCGGGGGGATCGAGCTCGGCCAGCACCCAGCTGAATCTCTTGCTCCTCAGGTGCCCTCAGACCGGGCCTTGGCAGGGCAGGGTTTGGCAGGGCAGGATTATTTCACTGACATCTGTGAGCTCTGCAAGACACTCCGTGGGGCAGGCGCTCTGGCAGCAACAGCGCGTCTGCAAAGGTGAGTAGAGGGGAAATATTATTTAAAAATAGCACCCAGCTTCACCTTGACACCTTTCCCCTGAGAATCCCAAACTGCTTTTCTCATGCTCCATCCTTCCTTCATGCATTGCAGGGTAGGAGATCTTCCCGTGTCGCAGTGTCTGTTCGCTTGGCTCTGGGCTCCTGGGTGGTGCTCAGCGTGCCACGTTTAATGCGGATGCATCTGTATGGATGTGCGCAGGGGTCCACGCCTGACTGCCACAGGTAGAGGGTAAGGTTAATGTCATGGAAGTCAGCTTACACACAAGGAGCAAATCACTTCCTTTGGATGCTTCGATCTAGCAGATCTGATGCGTGTATTCCCGTTTAACTTCCCTGTGCGTGGTGGGCACAAACTCCCCATGAAGCTGCTGAGCTCCTCCTGGGCCCAGCTGGTCCCTGGCCAGAGCATCCCGCTCCCAGACACTGCTCCGGACTCACCCCTCAGCTGGTCAGAAACCCTTTTTCGATACCTAGCCTAAATTTATTCATGACTAATTCACAGCCATTTGATCTTGTGCTGATATTATCACTTAATGTAAATGGTTTGTCTCCCTCCTTGGCAAGTGCTCCTCCAAATTTGTTTATTGAGAGTCATTACATCTGCTCTCCAGCTCCGTTTGGCCAGGCTGAACAAATCACCTCTTTTCATCTCTCGGCATGGGGCAGATAAGGCAGATCCTCTTCCCCAGCCATCCTCTCGGGGTGCCAGCCTGCGTCAGCAGCCGACACGATGCTGCCTGGGTCTGCAGCAAGGGACACCTTGGGCTTTGGCCTGGCTCCGGGGAAGGCACCCAGTCCGAGGGAAGGCACCCAGCATGAGCAAGGTCAAGTCAAAAGATGCTCTGCCCTTCACACTTCGATTTGCAAATGCAGGTGTACCCAAAAGAGACTTTTTCCCCACGACCACATTGCAGAATCGGGAAGTCTGTTAACAGGGCAGCCAGCAGTAGCTGGGGAGGCCTAGGCAGAGATAAAGCACTATTAAAAAAAAAAAAAAAAAAGAAAGAAAGAAAAACAACAAATGATCTAAATGTTAAGGGAGGAAAAACTTAATAAATTAAATGTAAATCTATTTTTGTTGCATCTGTTCGGATCCTTTAAGGAGCTTTAGGACAGATGTTTCTATATCCCATTTAATCTTGATGTTATTGTAATGAGCTAGGGCCTGGGGTCTGCGCTGGTTGTCTCCCCGGGCACATTCCTGAGCACCAGCGAGCGCACCGCCCCCAGCCCCGTGGTGCCACCGGGACCCCAGGCAGCCCCGGGTGCAGACCCTGAGAAGGGGCCGTGGGGCTGCTGGAGGCAGGGAGCAGCCCTGGGGCGGGGGGGGCGCACCCCAAACTCATCCGGGGGCAGCCCTCGCCCCCTCCCACTGCCCCCCCCATCACCCTCCGGGCCCGCCAGGCAGCCGCGCGTTGTCACGTCCCCCCTTTGCGCTCCATCTCTCCCCCCTGTTTGCTGGCGTGGTTATTACTCTGGCATTAGAGGCTTTGTTTTTAATTTCCTAAATTACAGCATAATTTAGGCTAATTATTGCTTTGTCCCTCTGATCTTATTAAACCTTTAATCCCTCGGTGATTCCCCACCCAGAGCAAAGTCTGCTTTTCTCACATTCAGTTCTGCACTGGGTCTGCTCTTGCCTCTCGCCCCAGGCAGCCTCACCTCCGAAACGCATTGCAGATGCCCCTGGATCTTCCCTCCCCGCTTCCCTCCTCTTTGGTGCCGCAGGAAGCCCTCCCGCAGGCCGGGCAGGACTCAGTGTGAATGTTTTTACCCTCCTTTTACCTTGCACCATTTGCTCCAGCTGCCTCTGGCTCCCGGGGGCTCTCCAGCAGCCGTCCCGCAGCGAGGAGGGCGCAGCTCGCTGCCATCGCCCTGAGCTTTCTAC